>NC_080636.1:10969453-12276328 GCF_027579445.1 Ammospiza nelsoni | reverse complement strand
ATGTTATTGCTTCTCTCCACTGGATCTCACTGTTGCTCAGTGCAAAGCTAGGCTCAGTTTGTATTCATCAACTAGCAAGTCATCACCAGCCACTTCAAGCACAGGCCTTGGTTTTGCAAAAAATTAAGTCCTGTCCTAATCTTATCTGTTGGAATAAAATCTTATACATAAGTCATGTATATTACCAGAAAAAGAATTCCATGTGCCTCAGAATATGTAAATATCTTAGGGATTTCTACAGAAATGTAGATTTTTATGTGTATGTGTATGTATACAATAAATAAGTAAATATGGTAAGATGGATGTGCATTTAAAACTTTTTCAAAGACTATAGTTTCATTTCTTACAAAGAAAGTTGAGATTTTAAATGTCCCCAAGGATGAAGAGTCTGGACAACCTGTTCCAATGTCTGATAACTATCACAGTAAATTATTTTTTTAAATTTGTTTGGTGGCTATTGACCACCTTTGTCACAAGGACATATTGCTGGCTCGAGTTTATGGAATGATTTTTTGTTGGGTGGTTTTATTGGTTTTTGATTTATTTTTTCTTTAATATATCCATGAGAACTTTTGCAAAATCTGGAACCTAAACGACATACTAAAAAGTTTATCTATAAAAACCATTCACTAGTGCCAACTTCTACACAAAAGAAACTGGAAGGTCCCAGGTTGTATGTTTTTCTTCAGATAGTGATAACCTGTCTTATTGAGCAAACTGACCACTCGAACATTGATGCTCAGTAGCTGCACAGTGAACATTCCTCATCCTTGGTGAAATGTTTGTGTCCCAGTGCACATGCTTGGCTGCCAGTATTAGTTTTCTAAGACCATCCTCAGAGAATCTGTGTAAGAGGTTGCCCCACTGGCTAAAGCTCTTCACTTGGGACTCAGATCTGCTCTCCTTGACATGAGGGTCAGGTGCTCCCCTTCAGCTGATGTTGAGAGATAATTTGTAAATTGTGTTGTCAACACAACATTTTATCTGCTCCAAATAGCTCATAAACAAACCTTTGATTAATTCTTCCAGTCTGTGTCTTCTGGACAGGATTTACAGCATTCTACTTATTTGGATGAAAAATAGAGAGAGACAAGTTGTCACCACTGAGATAAAGAGTATTTTTTCCCTTCATTTTGTAGCTTAAGGAACATTTTATCATGACTTTACTTTTCTGAAAATGGCAAAAATTTTAAATTTGTGACTGATGATACCAAAGCTGTAAAACTTGATGAAATCAAGAGTGTTCATACCTAATTACCACAAGCTACACACATTTTAGGCCAGGAACATCCAGTTCACAATGGAAACTGTGAAACTTGGAATCGTTATTCCATGATCAATGCATGGGATGATATTAGCCAATGACATTTGAAAGAGCTGTTTATTTATAGCCTCAGCTGAACATTGCAACACAGCTGGAGGAAAAAATGAGTAATTTCAAAGACAAATAATTCAGAAGGAGATCTGGTGGGGGTGGGGGCATTTACTGAGTTTACTGTGTCCAGACATTTAATAGCATTAAAGCACAGAATCTGAAGGAATAAGGCTTACTTTACTGACCTTGTCTTTTGTTATAACATTAAATTTAACTCACAGCTCGGAAGATCACATTAGTTTGGCTTTGAAACATTTTTCATTTATGTGTGCCTTTGAATCAGCACACTACTATCTCTGTTGATTTAGTCCAGTCAAGATGTATGTTTAGTTCTGAAGCACTGTTTATGTAAGGCTCTTATACCACCCTACAGCACAGCTACCATCCAACAACTTGGGACTGAAAATTAGAAACTGAATGCCACTGGAATAAAATTCACTTCCTTTCAAAATTATTATGATAAAACATATACAAGCAGTTTGAGGCTGATATGAAAAGATTAAAGCAAATAGCTATCTATTAATTTCAGGAGTATCAGAAATGTAAATAAGAACCTGACACACCAATTCCTTTTTGGATGCTAGCTAGTTTCCACCACCCAACACTCTTGGATAAAATATTCTTTTGCAATCTGCATTTCCAAGTTTGCATAATTGCAACTTTAAAGCCAACTTTGGTCTGCTTTTTTCTTTTTCTTTATTTTTTATACTGAACCTTCTGGGTTTAAAAAATACTTTTTTTTGGTTCTTATTTTGGCGCATGAATTAAAGCTCATAACGTAAAAGTGAAAAGTCTGTTCTGCGGAAGGACAGCAATAGATTGATGTTTGTTGATAGTTTGTATATAACACCCAGGGTAATACTAATCCAAATATAGAAAGTAATTACCCTGACCTTGATATCTGTCATCATTATCTTGCTTATTGCACAAATGTTTTGCTAAGAATGTCATCAAAACCAGAGTTTTAGATCTATTTCCAGTAAGAAACTCCTTCTAATCATTTCTCTCCAAGTATTGTGGTTCTAAAGATACAAAAGTATCAGTGTATCTAATTGCCATAATTGTTCCAAGAAAGAGTTATGATAAACCTTCTTTGTAGACTTCATTCCAATGGCTTTTATGTACTACTTGCAGTGCCAAAGCATTTCAAAACTCTTTGTAGAAGATTATCTTGTACCTGGGCAAAAAGGAAGGAGAACAAAAAGAATTATTTTTGGGAGTTAAAACACCTGAAGTGCACTTGATTTTTTCATAGGAAAATATGTCAGAAATTGTCAAAACACCCTAATGTTTCCCAACTTGTAGGAAACATTTCCAGTGTACAGGGCACATACCAGCAGCATGGCTAAATGTAACACTAGCCCCTGAGAAACAAGAGGCTCATACATCCATGAAAAGAGAATAATACAGAGTAATTCTCAGTCTTCTGAGAACAGCAGTGGACTATTGGGCTTATTTCATGATCATAAAAGCCTCATAATCTATGATTGCTGCAAGCAGAAGTGATTTATTGGAGTGCTCTCACATATGTGAGATAAAACTATAGCTTGCTGGCAGCTATTATTTTTAAAGGAGGGTATTAAAGGAAGGGGCAACAGCTTGCTTACTTTGTTGCCTCAGAAAGAGATGTTTAGCAGCTCCAAATACCAGTTTTGATGAATAGTTGTGGTGAAATTATAACCACTGTTTAACAATGAGATAAAGTTTCACCTCCATGAGGAAAATATAGACTACAAAATCTGATTGTAAACAATCAATGCTTTATATTCTTCCCTAACTGAGCAATTTTTGAATTTATGCCAATACGACAAATGCATTAATAATCTTTAGCCACTAGGTATTTGTGAAAGAAATTGGAAATTATTTTTAATTTGCTAGTGTGGTGAAGCAATAAGACACTGATTCAGGAAGGAGGAAGAAATGGCAGTATGTGTTTGCTATTTTCCTAAGAAAATGCAGAAACACACATACCAGTTGTGTCCTTTTACGTATATACACATTCTCCCACATAAAGCAAGTGGAGTGAATAGAGAGAAGAAACTATAATCAGTTGCTAAATAATAAGGAAGGAAACTAACTCAAAAGCAGAAGAGTCTCTAATGAGTTATGAAACTCATTCCCTAAGTATCAAAGTAATTTTAAAGATTAAATTTATACTTGATATATAATTTTAATTAGTATTACTTTATGTTCTTATTGAGTTTTGTTCAATTTTTTCATCTGTAAAATATAGTGTAAAACACACAGCCTATTTGCTCTGTTTAATCCATGGGAGGAGGTCTGGGAGAGAAATTTATTAAGAAATTAAAGACAATGGTAAACTGCATTTTAAAAGCTTTGTTCTGTTCACCTTGATTTCAAAACCAGTGCAAGAATCCCATGCAACAGAATCAAGGAAGTCAGTAATAAAGAAAAGAAAATCAAAATATCTACTGACAACTGCTTGAACAGGACTCTTAGTTTTGCCAAACTTAAACATAAGATGGGATGTGTTACCCTACTCATCTGAGAGCCACAAAAATTCTTCATGTGGAAAATTTAAACTGCTTTGAGATGCCTTATTTTAGTGTAAATAAGTCTATAACCTCACATGCATGAGTAGTTATTGCCATTTAAAGCCCTCCTGTTAAAGGGATGGGATACCATGTAGTTGTGGAGTATAGGTAACCTGGGAACTAAAATTAAACAAGGAGGCATTATTGAGTTCTAAGTCCCCAAAGACAGTCTCTGTGAAAGAAAGAGTAGTGAGTATGAAACAAATAAAAAGACAAGCAAGAGCCCTGAGTAAGGTTTATGCATTGGGTAGCAGTACTTAAATGATCATATATGAAGCAGAAGAATTATATAAGTTGAAAAATTAATCGAAAAATTAAAGTAGAATGTGAATGGGCAGCAAGCTCTGTGTGTGAAAGCACTCATTGTTCCTTAGGTGTGTGACTGCTTTCATCAGTGCCAAGGCTGGTAGCTTGTCCTGACTTTTTAATAAGTAAAGGGGGAAAAAATTGCCTCTCCTGTTCCTTTCAGAGTGCTTCAAACTTTTGGTACCTTACAGAGCATATGTTCATTTGTTATGAGATCTGTCACAATTCTCCAACACACAAACATAATGCAGAGTTTGTTCTTTGATGCTGTGTTCCAAGCATACAGCATTTGGAAGTGATTGAGCTGCCTTACCAGAGGTATCTGGTATTGTCCTGAGTTCCTGACAGTATCTTTGTGGAGGTGGCAGACGTGACCCTGAACTCACAGCAGACTTCTCTACGCTGACAGTTAGAAACCACCTGAAATGTGGTTTCTAACTATGTTTGCACAAATTATTTTTTATCATGGGTGTTCAAATTCATCTAGATTCGTGGTGGGGTTTGGGGTTTTTTTTGTTTTTATTAATTGAACAAGATTTTGGTTCTCTCTTGTGTAGATTTATTGATTTCAACATTTACCAAGGAAATCTGAAAGCTCAATGGCCCCTGCTACGTGATAGGTATTGAATTCATCTCATTCTTCCCAAAGGGCAATGGAGACAATAAGATATTTAGGACAGGAGAACTCACAAGTCTTCCTCCTGCCACACACAGAAACTTTGAGATTTGGCTTTATGTTGAGAGGGAGCAGGGAGAGGATTGTTGAGGGCCCCATGGTTGAGGCTGCAGGGGTGCAGGGGCATGTGGAGCCTTTCCTGCCAGTTCGAAACCTGTGTCACCACAAAATACAGAAATGGTCCCAGGAGCAGATCCTCATCCATAGATCTTCAGCTCACCTCAGCAGATCTGCTTCCCCAGACACAGCTCTCAACCTCAGCTTTAGCTCACATGGTGGCTATGTCCCAAGGCGGAGAAAGAAGAACAGAAGAAGCATTTTTGAAAAGTGCCTTTATCACTTTTTTGTCAATCTTCTGATTAATATTTTGTGTCAGAAAAGTCTAATTCAACTTTCACATGAATGCATTGGTTTCAGTGCAGTGTTCTTTGTGAAGGATTTCCTCAGACACTATTGCTGGTGTGAAGCAATGTGTCCTGGAATAGGCCATTACTTACTAGAGACATCATTAACTCTTCATCTTTATTAATTGCAGGATGAATTGGAACCTCTGCATTACTAGGTCCAGGAAAATACCTTAACCACAAAGCTAGTAATTCTTCTGATATTGGCATTTTTAGCTTTTCCCAGCTGATGCTGCTCTACTTGATATGATTGATTTTCACTGTGAAGGAAGAACTAACTCTAGACTAGAGTGTACAGCACTCGGACATGGTAAATGACATCAGGAGTACTGGAGAATCACCTCAAACTGAGCAGCTGCATGTATGATTCAGTAGCTTATTCCAGGGCATCTTGATCTTTGATATTTTGAAAGGTATTTGAAATGTCTTTGTTCTATCTGAATGCAACATTTGACTGTTGTCTTAATTCCCTCTGCTTTGGTTTTTTTTTTCCTTTTTTTGGAGGGGGGGTGGAAGTATGTCTGGTACATCTCAAATTATTGGTATAAATTAAAATTACTATTTTTCATACATGTATCAAACTCTTTGGTTTACTCCACAAAAGAATTTAGAGTTCTGCATAAAAAATAAAAACAAGGAAAACAGAAAGTGGAAATCCTACAAAATTTGATTAAAAGGTGAAAGCTAAACAATTTCTAAAAATTGAAGGTCGATATTGTACATAAACCAAAAGAAAAAAACACATTTCACTATTAGGTCTAATCAAGCAAATCATAAAACAGTAAAACAAGGTGAAAATTAAAAGAAAACTGGAGAGTGACTGAATTACATGTTTTCTAAAGATGCCATCAAATTTTATCTTCAGTCTGATTTACTGTCTGATGTAATTTGAATTTTTTTTGTCACTTAGTCTCTTACTGCAAATCTTACTGTTCTGTCATTTGATTTCAAAGCTTTTATGAATTCCAAATTAATTATTTTGAAATAAAATAAATAACAGGCAAGTTAAATAAAACATTTGTTAGTTCATTCTTGTTTTCTGCTCAGATGCTTTAGCTTAATTTTATCAAAGCACAGGATCATATACTATGAATAGAGAATCCCTCACAGCCATCAATTGCCCTTTCTTTTGGTCAGAAACCAAAAATAAGATTAATTATGTAAGCTTCCAAAGAGAGATTTCCAGTAACACTTTAAATGAAATTCTCCCCCCTTAAAAGGATTTAACTCAGACTTAATGAGAAAGTTATTGTATGTTAATTAAATACACACTGATTACTATGAATATTTATCGAAGTGTAACAATAATTTGCATGAAGATAGATGTTGAACAACTGAATTTCAGTAAATATGTTCCTAATAATTATTTAACTTTCACTAAATTATGCAACTAAATGATTTTTTGGCAAAGATATTGAGTATTTATTATATATTATAGGCCCAATTGTATCATTACCTACACAGGTGCAATCCTATTTAATTAAAGGGGAAGTTGTTGTCACATAACTGAGGGCAAGATGCAATCATATGTACCAACTGATTGCTGAGCATATTTAATGACACTGAACAGCGTTTCTGAGATCTAGAGAAGCCATTCTATTCACTTTTTTCAAAAACTTATTGAAAATTATGCTGAATGATCCAGCCAGAGTCTTTCCTTTGTTATACACCACGGATCCTTCAACCAGTTCCAGTTTTAGCATCCTTGCAGTCTGTGGAGTTTCTTGCCTGCTCACTTTTGTATCCTGTTTTTTAAAGCTTTTATGGCCTATTTGGTTGTACATGTATCCTACCTGTATTGCAGCACTAAGCCCTCATAAAAAGTGTAAGGGAAAATAACCCTAACTCCATTCTTTCCTACTGCTGCTCCTCTGTGGAAGACTCTTTGTGTCCTAATCTTATTTTCCTATAGAAATATTCAAAGCTTATTTTGTAAATTTCTAGTCTCCTCCCTAGTATAGTTGTTATTCACGGAATCCTTAGTTTCATAGTCCAGCATCTGGTATCCTTCTCAGCTGGAGGAGTTTTGAGATAATTTCTACGATTTCTTAGGAGAAAGGAACAATCTTCAGGCTACTGTCAGGACTGCCATTTTCTGTGCCTCTTGTTCAAGCCATTTTAGTCAAGGATTCAGACACTAAGATTAAGCATAAGAGACAACTTGTTTCTGTGGGTCAGGGATGACAATATTCTGTTGGGACAGGAGAGATCCCTGCCCCCAGTATAATTTTGAATTTATCTCTAGTGTCCCTTAAATGCTTATTAAGTCCTTGAATCCTTTATCAGGAGAGAGATTATTCATCCTTGGGCTTGCTTGTAAACAACAGAGAGAGGAAATGACACTGATGTTTTTGTAGGAATGGCTTAATTCAGAGCAATTTGGGAGCTTGCTGCATACCACTAATACTAGAAGTTTCAAAGTAAATCAAACAGGACAGAGACAATAGAGCCTGCAGTTATGCCTTTTGCACTCATTTTTCAGTCCACTTCTATAGTTACTTCTCATGCCACATCTTTTGAATCAGCACAGTGTCATAAATTCTCTCCCTTACATGTGACAGTGAAGCATTGGAGTGGGGTTTGGGATTTGCATGCTCACTGTGCATGCAGTGCACTTCAGCCAGAGGTGGGAAGGATATGGCAAGGGAAGACATACTTCTAAAGGAAAATCTGTCAGTCATGGTGCAATGGTCGTCCATCTCTTCCCTTGCTATCTGTCAGTACCACAAGATACGCGGAAATAGATTGTGTCTTTGAAACCTCAAGGTCTTTCTAAGAGCTGTTGGAACACAAAAGGCTCATATTCTTAGCTGGAAAGTCCATCTGGAATTTTCTTCTCCCTCCAGTGCCAAATTCTTCAAATGGCTTATTCGCTTCAGAGTAAGAAATTAATACCATCAAGCAATCCTGTTTTAGTGATTATAGAGCTCAAGAAATTGCCTTGCTTTCTGACCTTAGTCTAATTTTTAAAAACCTAAAAATGGAAACTATAGGTGTAAGTTTCATTAGAACAAGACTGAATTATGGACAGGTACAGGAATGACTCTGATATTTAAAAAAAGCTAATGGCATTATACACTGGACAGAAAGGAAAATAGAATTATTGCAAAGGTTGCATAAGAATGTGTTGTGTTTAACAAGTCTTCTACAAGGTTAGGATTTAATTGTACTATCATCAGTGTAGATGACAAATGATCATATGGCGGAAGTATATTTAATATGTGGTTTTTGTAAACAATAAAAATTGGAAATTCTAAACTTAACAATATCTGAGTTAGGACTGCTTGAGAAAAAAAAAATAGTGTCTAAAGCAAATATAGAACGAAAAGGTAAACTTAAAAGAGTACTTATTTGGAATATTCTTAATATTTGTTACCAGCACTAGGTTACTTTATTCTTTTTGGTAGTAATAGAACCATAAACAAACTTTTAAGTACAAACACAGATAACAAACTCTGGTAGGCCTTGTCTCCCAGTGTGCTTTCATGAAACATTTCAATAATAAATAATGGTAACAGTAAGCTAATATCAGTGGTTAACTGCTTTTATTTTTTTTAATCAAATGTTAGTAATTATCCTAGAAGTAACTAGCTTTAGTTGCTAGTAACTAGTTAGATTCTGATACATGGTTTGTCAGTCAGCAGCTTTCATCAGAGCAGTGCAATAAGAGGAAGGCACAAGAAACTACAAGCTCTGTCAGACTCCTTGCTGTCACCCTCTCAACTGTACTTTCCACACACCATATCCTGACTCCAGGCATTTCTGACAGCCTCTCACTCCTCAATTTTTGACTTTTTTGGCACAAAAGAAAATCTTCCAAGCAAAACCTTGATTGTTTGCCTCCTATCCCTGGAGATGAAAGGTGTCATAGCTTCCATCCAAGAGTTCCCAGAAGGGTTATTATCTGATGTCCATTTCTATTATAACCTCCAGCACTGCAAACCCTCCAAGTGGGAGGAAACCTCTTTCTGACTGATATCATGCAGCCTCTCAAGTCCTCATAAGAATGCTCCTGTTATTGATATATCTATAGAAAGGTGCTTTCTGCCATACTTTTTTCAAGTAGCTGAACAGGCCAGGCTTATGTTTTGGGTATTTTTCCTGAGGGAAATATTAACTGTCCATGCTCCTGCAAGGATCCTCCTGCACTCTCTAAGTGAGCATGCAGAGAGAAACAGAAAAGAGGAAAGAGAGGTATCAGCAAAGACCTGAAGTGTTTTGAGCTGTGCTACCATCCTGTACATCCTACCCTCTTTCTGTTTAGGATTTATAGACATAGTAGTCATTTTGTACCACCTCTGTATGGTGACTGCAAAATGTTTCTTGGATAAAGATATCCTTCTTAGGTAAAGATTCCCTTACTTTGGATACAGGTATGCTCAGAGGTCAGCAAAGCTGCAGAGTGAGGCAGCATAGCCATGTGTGTAAAATCTGGAGTGGTGCTCAGGATGAGGTTGGGCCTTCAAACAGCATTGCAGCAAATGGCAGACACGCACTCCTCATTTTCCTAGTTTTGGAAGACACAGAACCTTACAAGTACTGATGCATGTATTGGCTAGGGACAAAACAGATGTGAATACAATGGTCTTTAATGGCATTGTATCATATTGTACACATTAGAGGGACTAAGGACTTCTTAGGGCATTTTAGCAATGATTTTGCAACTTAACGGAACAGAAACAGAAAAAAATTACTAGATGGTGACTACAAGAGAGATTTAAGCCTGTAGATCCTGTTTCCTTCTTTCTACCACCATCCCACTCCTCACTCCCCTTTATTTTAATCTACTTGATGTTTTATAAATGTGGAGAGGTGTTTTATAAGTGGAGAGATAATGGGAGAATCTTTCTCTGTCATCACCAATTCTTCCCTGTGTTTTTGTTCAAGAAAGAGCAGCAGGCTTTGACTCCCAGTGGGGGGATATGGTTCTCTGTGGCTGTAAGCAAGGGTTTTGTGTCAAGAGCTGATTCTCTCCCCTGTGTACTGGAGTCTACTGAAGAGGATCCAGGCACATAAATCCTTTTATGGATTTGACCTTAACCTTGTCAAGTTCTGAATCTTAGTTTTTGTCATCTCCCAGACAAAGAGGACATGTTCAGATGTGTTTATTCTCTTAATATCTGTTTTCTATGTAAGGTTTCTGTTCTAAATCAGACAATTTTGGAGATGTTTACTTTATCTGTCATTTCCTGGAAGAGAGAGGCTGGGTGCTTACCTGACCCTGGACTTGCTGAGTTGTCAAACTGAGTAGAAAGATCCCAAGTACTTAGCATTTTTGTCACTTGTCTGCAGGGAGGTGACCAGAGATGTCTAGGGCAATAATGCTGGTCCCAGAAGGTTGATGGCCAGGTGTCTGAGACTGATTGGAAAAACCTTACTGCAGTCAAAAACAAGGCCAAAGGTGCAATTAACTCAGAAACTACTGTAATTTGTATTTGATTATAAGTTGTAAATCAATACAAATAGTCTTGCCAGACAGAGTCAATTGCATTTTTAATAATATAAAATTAGTAACGAAAGAGAATGCAGAATGTGTGACAAATATATGTTAGGGAAATTTTTCATAGTGTCTCATGAAAATTTAGCCTGATAGGATTTACAGAAAAAATAAAATAAAAGGCTTTCCTTACCTTTTCGATGCTTAGGTGAAGTGAAACTTCCATACCAATAACTGATGTGTGTAGTGAGTAGTGTAATTTTAACAAGATATTCCTAGTGTGCATTAGACTGCATGAACATCTGGAGCAGAAAAGAGTCTGTACTGAGAACAGCAATTAATAAAAGACCCCAGTAGAGTCAGATCATTGCAGGGATCTCCCAGACTCATAAACTACACACTGAGTAAGAAGAAAGAACAGGTAGGCAGCTGGAGGGACCATCCATTTATACTCTGTTTGATTTCCTGGGTAAGAACCTCAGTGCACAGGAATGAAAGGGTACTTATTCTTATGCACTGTGATCAATCATTTTAGCCAAAAATCTGCTGGCATTCAACCAAGAAGATAGTCATAACATTAGATTTTAAATGTCCTTTATATGAAGTAGTGTTAGACAAAGTATTTCTTCTCATAAAATGCCCTGGAGTTTTATGTTCTTAAAATAGCCTTTTAAAAATTAAATAAAATAGCGAAACATTTTAATCACTTTAAAAGTCTTTTTAACATCAGTCTTTATCACTACAGTAGAGCATTATTTCAGGATGCTGCCATGGCTGTAACACAGCCCAAGGCAGGATGGAGGTAGGAGTGTCCCTCTGATGAAACATCTGCAGCTGGGATTTGCGACACAGAGGGAGAGCAATCCCACTGACTGGGAGGAGCCTTGATGTCTGCCCTGTGTGAGCTGTCCAATGCAAGTACTAGACACTCCCAGGACAAGGAACATATACAAACTGTGGATGACAAAAACAAGTTAGGAGATGAAATAGTAGAAGAGCCTGAGCAACGAAGCAGCTGTGGATGCTCTGGAAGGAGCCCAGACAGTGTTAAAGCTATTTAGAAGCACCCGTTTGTCTTCCAAAATTACAGAAGATATTTTGTTCTTCTATCCCTTGAGGTCTTCATGCATAAAAGTAATTAAAGATCACATTTACCTTTCTTTATCCTGCTCTACCTTAGTCATTCCAAGGGATTTTTTTATTTTTTAGTGCAGAAGTGTAAATTTCTGCAAGGTTGAAATAAGTTTCTGAATACAGTGCTAATGTTCATAAACATTGAAAAACCACCCAGAGTTTGTTACTGCCATTGTGAAAGATGTCTCACTCTACTATTATCTTAGCTTTATGATATCATGTTTTGTGTGGGATGAGACTTTGCGCATATATTAAAGAAACAAAGACAATAATTATTGGATCTGCACACCAAGAGCAAGAGTGGTTCTTTAATCACACTCTATTCCATGAATACTGAGTGGAATACTACAGTAAAAAACCTTGATATTTTGACTGAGACATAGCAGAGCTTTAGTGCTCATAATACTCTACTTTTATGGGGTCATATTTCTGTCTCAGATATATTAGTAGATTGTGCCAAGATTTAGGCTGTGCAGCTGCAGGAACTTGAAAAGTTGCCTCTAGTGTATCAGATACAAAACACGCAACATTAAATTTTGTGAACTATAGCAGTTAGCTAAGTGTATGATGTCTCTTTAAGGAAAGAGATTCAAATCAGGTATCAACCAGGGCCCACTGAAACAACTGCAGATTTTGGTGGGTTGTAAAATGGGAAGAGTTTCAGGTCTTTACCAGAAGAATGACAACAAGAACAAGATAAATCATTTGACGTTCATTTCCAGATGTTCAATGGAAGAAGACATTGCCACAGAAAAGATGACCTCTGTCTAAAGAGAATTAACAAGATAGAAGCCTATTAAGGTTGTAGATATCAGCTGTTGATATCAATTCTATGCCATGTGGTAAAAGGGATTATTAAGGAAAGAAAGAAAAGGCCTATTTGGTGTTTTAATGGGATGTTCTAAAAAGCTGATTTAACCCAATTTGATATTTGTAGTCTTATTCTGATAGCTGCTGATAGCTAATAGGAGACCCAACAGACAGAGAAGGGCTATAATGCAGAATTTAAAATGCCCATGTACTCACTGTGCTTGTTTCCTTATAAATTGAGGTCACAGACATTAGAAATTATGTGGGGATGCTGTAGGCAGTCATACAATAATAGAATCACTTGCGATGGGAAAAAGCTTCAGGATCATCAAGTCTAACCATAAACCTATTATTGCCAAATCTGCCAGAATTGTGTCTGTCTGCACACCATCTACACATCTTTTAAATACCTCCAAGGATGGTCACTCTGCCACTTCCCTGGGCAGCTTGTTCCAGTGCTTGACAACTCTTTGAAGAAATCTTTCCTAATATCCAGTCTAAGCCTCCCCTGCTGCAACTTTAGGCTATTCCCTCTCAAAAGATCACTTGCTACAAGGGAAAAGAGTAATTCCACTAATTTAAGGTTTTACTAATAGCATGCATTACTGCTTTTTGTAAGGATGACAGCTGCTTATTTGGATAGCAACACATAGGAAAGGAATTTTCATTTGCAAAAGAAGTGTATAGAAGGTAAGTAACAATGTTCCAATGGTATTTTAAGACCACATCTCCTTAAACTATTTTTAAAATAGGCACCTAGAATTTTACAGAAATTCTGATATTATTACTAACACCAGGTGTTCCAATATCAAGGGCCAAATATGTTCAGTCCATTTTGCTTTTCTTGTGCATTTTGTTTCTTTTGCATTAATTCCTTTTGCCTAGATCACTTAGATGAAGCCTTCCACTTGCATCTATAATGTGCAGAGCATATGAGAACATAGCGTTTCATTATCCATGATTTTGCTAAGTGTATTCCCAAGAAATTACTGGAGCCAAAAAAGTCCTGAGAAGTGGAGTAAAAACCTAAGAAACAGGACAAGATAGAAAATGTTTGATCAGTTAATAGGAAGATACACTTGGGGGAATAATAAATCATTTGGTCTAAGTGCAACTCCGTTCTCTGGAAAGAGATAGTAAAGTACTAAAGGAAAAACATTGTATGGAGAACAGATCATAGGTGAATATTGTCTTGTTGTGCTGTTTGTTGGGTGGATTCTACCAACCTTTACAGATTCTTTCCAGCTTTACACTGTAGAGGATGCTAGTTATGCAGGATAAATTCAAAGAGCTGTCAATATCATTTGGAAAGAGGCAAACGTCCCACATCAGATGGAACACACACTGGTTGTAAATAACAGGATCAATATTTTAAGGTCTTGATTCTTCAACTCAGTTTCATTTCTTATACAACAGTACATATACCTTCACATTTGCCTAACTCTTCTTGGCATAAGCAGATAAAATGATTAAGAACATACTACACAATCATGGTATGCTCCCTAGAGCAGTGGTATCTCTGAATGTGGTAAATAATGTAGAAAGGGCACAAGATGCAGAGAGGCGATAAATATTTAGTTTGAGATTGTCAAAGCATGAGGGAATTAGAGTCCTAAATCCTAATAAAATTTAACAGGAGTTGGAGACCTTAATTCCCTTAGGTGCCTTTGAAAATCTCATTTGTATTTTCATTTTAAGCTAGAACAATGATTCCATGTAATATCAATTTCACTAAGAAGACACCAGTCTATTTTCCACCCTTTTAATTTCAAAAAGTATGATTTTCAGCATTGTAAACATATAAAATCCAGCTGGTCAGACAGTCAAAATTTGACTTGAAGGGTCGGGTTACTTTCTGTACTGATTTATCCAGTGAATAGCCACACTGTTTTTTGCTTTGCTTTCGTTAACTAGCTGTGTTTAGACTATTCCCCTGATGTTTCCTACTCAATCACTTTAATTATGAGATAAGGACTTACTATTTCCTGCTTTGATAGGAATTGCTCACCTCTGAACTAAGTTAGAGTTAACGATGTTTTTCTCTATTTTCACATTAATAGTCTTTCTTTATTAATTCCTTGGTTTAGTGCATTTCAGTGCATTGAGAAAAAATAAAATTAAATTAGGTAAAAGGAGCTATACTGTACTAAAGCAAAACCAAAAATTCTCAGTGTTATGTAGCAAGTCCATAATTATTTTTATCCCAGCAGCCTTTGCTGTATTTTTTCTATTCAAATCCTGTACTTTTCTGATTTATAAAGTAGAAATTGTTGCATTAGTTAAAAATTTAAAGAAATATCAGTTATTTTATAAAGGACAACCAGGCCTTTCCTCCTCCCCCTCCCATGTTTGTTTTCATTTTAGTTTCCCGGGTTGTTTCACTCACCAATATATTGGTTTTCCCCCAAAGTGGGAAAGCAGTAGTTTAGACTTATTTGGCCTTGGTGGGTAATCCATCCCTCTGGCTCAGCTTCTTTCTGTATGTTTTGACATGGTTACTGAAAAAAGCCAGTATTAGACAATACTTTTGGGGATACAGCTGTGTACTAATTACCTTTCCAGCATACCAGCATAAAAATTAAAGCAATATAGTGTAGTCCATTAATTTCACAAACATTGGGGCAGATCTTCAGCTGATGTAAGTGGACATATCTGATGGATTTACTCCTGCCGGGGATAAGGCTTCCTTTATTAACTTTTCAAAGCATTTCCAGATTTCAGGCCAAGCATTGCAGTACATTTTGATTAATTTCTCTTAGCCTCTGTAGATCTTGCCCATCTTGTCTGTTGTGGAGATTATACTCATCCTGTATCTGAAGTGTAAGGTTCCTATTGTGTTTTATTTGCTGTGTTCTGTAAAGCTCCTCACCGATTTTTAATCCATGGATCATTCTTATTTAGCATTACAAGTAGATTTTCAGGATCTTAACACAATAACTCCAAAAATAATGAACTGCTGTCAGCTGCAAGCTTTTCAGTTTAATAGTAAAATAATTCTGTATTATTTTTATTTCAAACAACACTGGATAACCTTAGATTTTGTAATGATGGAAAGCATGCTATTCTTTTTAATGTTTTTTTATATGACTGCTGAGAATATTGAACAGTTCTTGGACATATTCAAACCTTTTCTTTTTCCTTTTCTCTTTCCCTTAGCTGTAATGAGCTAATCTCGGTACACTATGGGCTGAATGCAAAGTATGAGGAGGAAGGTTTGCAGAAAGAAAACAAATAATATTCATTGTTGATGTTTGCTAATTTGGAGTTGCATGAAATCCGTAACTTGAAAGTACTTTTTAAATAGTGTTAAATTGAATATGTTTCTTAGAAAGAAAGTGAAGTTCAAAGGAACTTCGACCAGCAGGGCTACTGCCTTGTGAAGAGCTATTTGATAAGCCCATCCTGAAAAAGCTGTGTAGTGAAACCCAAGGGCAACATTTCTCATCCACATGGTGCCACAAAATCACCAGACTCCAATCTGAGTTCAGAAAAGAGGAATGGGGCACTTTGCACCAAGCCACATGATGGATAACCTAGAAAGGCCCTGTCACCAGAAGAGGCAGTGGCAAACTGAAGCACAATGGCAGCCAGTACCCAAGGCTGTCCACAAACATTGTCTGCTCTGAAATGGAGATGATCCATAAAGAAGAGGATTCACTTCAAAGATTCCCAGAAAAATCACATGAATCCTTCCAAAACTGTCCCGAGTCACCTCTTTAACTGAGCAGCATAGACAACTGTCTCACCTGGCCTGAAGAGCAGCCTGGAAAAAAGGTGGAAACACTTTGGGGAAGGAAGGTAGGAGGCAGCAAAAGAGGCATAAAATAAATGCTTAATTATTTTAAAAAACCCAAAACAACTCTTAGTTCATGTTCCAGGAAAGGAAGAGCAGGAGAATATTTTGTACCTGTAAATTTCATAGAAATGGCAAAACTTATTTCTTAGATTGTTCTTTAAAAATGGAAAAAAAAAAAAAAAAAGGAGATTCAGTCAAACAGATAATGTATATTAAATACCCATGGAAATCCAAAACAAATGCACTGCCTAACCAAGATGAAAGACCAAGAATACTTCTGATGTTTTAATCTGAAAAATAAACAGTTCAGTATGTTGATAGGGCTTAATTATATCCTTTCTTACTTAAATGACTTTCTATATTAAAACTGTAGATATTAAATTATGCTAAAGTAAAATATTTTTATCATAATTTAAATTTATTTATACTTGTTAAACTTTTGTGAGGTTAGTTCATAAATCTACATCAAGCATTTTAATACAAAGACTGTTGACTTAAACTCATCATCTGCTTAATCAACAGTTTTAGTTTATTATCAGAAAGCATCAGTAACCTTGATGCACTTTATCTTAATTTATGCTTTCATCAAATAGAGAGAGAGCTAAATAATAAGGGATCGCATTAGAAATGCATTGGAAAATGTACATCAGGAAAAGAATTCAAGAACATTTGGCAGCAATTACTATCTCCATGCAACTAAATGCTGGCAATATCATTACACATTCCTTATCAGAACCTTCTTCTGTGCAGGTCTTGAAACATGTATTCCATCTCAAATTATGAGTATAATTCATCTGTACTGGCAGTACCACTAGGTTATATTTGACTCCCAAAGTCAGCACTATTATTCTGAGGCATCTTTTCATGAAGATACCCTTCCCAGATTTTTCCCTGAGTCCTTGTATATAGGACCTTGTGTATAGTCCTTGTGACTATGAGGCAGTTTTTGAAGGGCTCTACAGCACATCAGTCAGATGATCTTGAAGGCATATTGAGATTTATATTGGAATATTTGAAGAAAACACCCCTGTGCTTGCAGTGGGCATGTACTGAAGGCACAATATAAGGGCTACCCTACTAGCATGCTCCCATGGAATAAAGAATTATTAAGTGGTGTTTGTTTGTAGTTTTTACTTTTGTTTTTTAGTTGCAGTCTTCCCAAACACTTCTGGAAGGTTTGGAAGGGAAAACTGCAATGAGCATTCACATAATGTCTCTTAAAGATGCCTTCTTTACAGTTAAAAACATCCAAAGCAGTGAATTAACTGTGAGAAGCGTGGGCTTTTTTTTCTCCACATAACTACACAGAACAGAAACACAGGGGACCATTAGCTTACATGGTTACTTGTTTGTCTACTTTAAACCCACTATTCATCCTTATAAAATATGGAGCATCCCAGAACCCAGGGGATGTTATAACAAGCACCACACTGGTTTTGTGTTCTCTCTGACACGGTTGTGGCAGAAGCAAATCCTGGGGGCATGGGTTGAATTTGAGATTTTGCAGCCACTTTGCATGTTCTGAAAGCCAGTTCTCAAAAATGTGTTTCAAAAACTCATGTACTTCAAACAAAACATTAAAAATGTTTATAACCACTGCATCCTCCAGTGTCAAGAATGCATTATGATGCAGAAATTATTTCCAATGATATTTTTTAAATAAACATATGGAATAAAGGTGTATTATTCCAAAAGCATCAGACATTTTTTCCAAACTTGGACATTTTCTAGAACTCACAACTTACTTTCTGCCATTCTTTAGTTGTCTAGAGTTCTACATCACTGATAGTGTCCTTAGTTTTGTCCTTCTGCTTTCATTTT
The DNA here is from genome assembly GCF_027579445.1 of Ammospiza nelsoni. Taxonomy (NCBI): domain Eukaryota; kingdom Metazoa; phylum Chordata; class Aves; order Passeriformes; family Passerellidae; genus Ammospiza; species Ammospiza nelsoni. The sequence continues at coordinate 12,258,014 of NC_080636.1, read as the reverse complement.
CCCTATTCTATTGATATTTTCCTTTATCAGTTTCCCTGATGAAAAAAAAGGCATTTACAAAAAAAAAAAAAACCCAAAAAAACATTTTAAATATCATTACAATTATTAGAGAAAAAAAGGTATAAATTAATATAAATTAATGGAAGGATTAATAAGGATAGGTAGTTGTTCCAAAACTAAAAGTAGGAAGAAAAGTCAGATGACCTTTTGGACTCAAGGAAGATAGAGAGTCAGATCTGATGTTTACTTTGAGTAAAACCAATTTCCAGGCACAGAAAAGTCCCAGCCCAAATGTCTTCAGCCAGAATTAGGTTTCTTGAGATTCATTTGGTAAAACTGATTACTAGGGACCTTCACTTACTCATGTAAGTGAAAACAGTTTGTATGTAATATTAATTAATGCTATCATTACATGGAGATAAATAATTAGATGTTTTCATGATCCTTCCACAAAGGCTGCTTATGTTTTTTATAGAATAAAAGCCAAATTAAGAATTCAGCCAAAAAATAAGCAGTAAATTGCAATTTGCCCATGTTCAAGCTTTACAGAATCCTAGCCAAGGGCTGGAAGAAACAAATGGAAACAAACGTGTAAGCTGAACATTGGATGTCCAGCTCTTTTAGAAGTCAGATGTTTCTGTTTTGAAATTAAACTCAAACTAAAAAACTGGTTATCTTCTCCTCTGAAGTGAATTGTAAGGTAACTTCATGCCTGTGATATTTGCTTAATGTAGTCTTTGCCTTTACAATACCTTTTACACTCTTGGATAGTGAACTCTGTGGCTTTGAACAGATTATTAATATTTTGTGCCATTCCCAAGAGAATAAAGCATTGGTCTTGGTTTTTGTGTGTTGTACTTGATGAATTTGTCTTTCTCCATGTTATTGTCTTTTGCACTGAGAACATTTTCAGTAAAAATCTTGTTTAGGAACCACATGAAACTGACACAAAGCATATGCATCCCCAGATTTATTTCTCTTTTTGCAAAGTCAGTTTCTATTACCATGTGTACCCTTTTAAAAGCTGCTGAAGTATAAAAGCTTTTACCATTTGGTGAGTAGCTATTTTGCATTACTACTTTATGGAGTCACATCATAATCCATCAAACTCCCCTTTATAATTATTAGTGAATTCTAAATGACAGAGTTCATTCCTCAACACCTTGTATGACAGTGAAAAATAAGGTTTTTCACTAAGTTCCTAGCAATGCAGACTAATTGGTGTACTAATTGACTTTTACTATAATTTAAGTTTATTGTTTATTGCTTTTAGATTGTTAACTGACATTCATTTTTCTACTAGAACACAGTAGATATTGTTTTTGTAAAGAAAATATGCTTTAATTGTACTATACCAGTGAGATGTCTGGGTTTTCTTTTTGAACAACCTGTCTGTACCTAAGATAATTTTCTTCCATGAGTTTTGTCTGCAGTAAAGAACAAATTGTATTTTAGCCTGGTATGTGATCAACAGAGTGTATTGTCATTGCAGAGGTAAGGAAATTAGTATAGACCAGATTTTTGCACTTTCTGCTGAATGTCCAGTCTAACTCAAGCTAGCATTATTCAGCTGTCAGGAGCTTTTACATTCCAAGTATTATCATTATTAGTGTGTGTGGTTACAGTCCTTCAGAGCAGGTTTACCAGGTTAATTAGATTTGGTTAATACAAAAAGGAGTTTAAGTAACATTAAGGATCTGTTCTAGGCCAAAAAACAGGAAAAAAAAAAGTCTAAATCAAGCTTGGAGCAGTCCTTTGTAGACACATGCAGATGAAAAAAAGAATTGATAACATGACTTAGAAACAGCGTTGGGTTTATATCTGTATTTCTAGATTTTGCAATGCTGACATAGATCACTGGCTACATTTTATTAAAAGCAACTTAATAGGTATAATTTATACATATACTCTGTCAAGGGTCTAGTTTGGTGCATTCAAATTCCTATAAAAAGTAGCACAGATTTTTGTATTATGTAATAAATTTCAGGATGTACTGCTGACCATTGCCTGGGCTCTATTTAGATTTTTCATCAAGAAAGACTTACATTTCTTTGACACCATCCATAAAATTAGCCTATTTCATTTAAAGCATGTTTTATTCTGTGGTGTACACAAGTATTACATCATCTTTATATTTTAAAGATCTATTTTACAATAATGTTATTACCCATAATAAGTTTTATACTGATAGTGCTGACTGCACTGAAAATTTTCCTTTCTTCATGTCTACAGGCAAGCAAAGTCAATTTTCTCAAAATTCAGTCCAATTTTAGTGTCATGCAGATAGCAACCATGATCTGAACCACATTTATACATATATATCTAGGTATCCAACAGTAAATTACAGTGATTACTATTATATAGTAATGGGGGATAGGTTTCTGGACTGTTCCAGGAACAAAAATTTCATCATTCTTATGAATAAGATGTAGTTTCCACAAATGTTTCAACAACCTGTGGAGGAATTAAGTGGGATGAAAGAAAATGTAGGTTAACTTCAAAACATGACAAATAAGAAAAAGGGTAACTTCCTGTTTAGATTTTGAATATTTAATCAAGAAACATTCATTCCAACTTTGGAACATATATATTGCTATTCTTTTTTTGTTGTTTGAGCACTAACATTCAAATTTTTTTAAATGGGAAAAGAGTCAAGGCACGGGTGGACAGAGTACTTTTAGAAATGTTAAATGGAACCTCACTTAAGAAGTTATTGATATTGCCAGATAAATTTGATGCTCAGAACTAGTCATTTTGTCATCTAGTTAAACCTGGGAAAGCAGCAGACAAAAACAGAGTTGCCAAGGAAATGCTGAAAGCTAGTTGTGATAAGACTCCCAGTAAGTACTTATATATAAGTACTTATAATTATCTTATAAGTAATTCCCCAAAGTTTTAGTGGAAGAAGGAACCAGAAGAAAACCCAGAACACGATGTAAGTCTTACCACATGGCTGCTGAAGTATTACATGTCTTTAGAGGACAAAGTCCCCTGTATTAAGCAGGACAAAAGCAGGAGAAACTATGAGAGAATAAAGGTTATTAAATGAACGAACAGTTCATTTAATAAAACAAATCCTTAACAAAGATTTGCAAAGTCTGTGCAAGCAGAGGACAGAAATGTGTCTGGCAAGTGTCAAGTGTCTGCCACACCAAGCATGCCATCATGCCTGGGCAGCTAAAGGGTAAAGCAGGGAGCAGCTTGCTAAAAGAGGGGAACCATCTGAAGTGTTTTGAGTGAAGTTTAGTTCCATTGGTGCTCCAGTTGGGAAGGGACACACACAGAAATCATTGCTGTAACAGGGCTGGAGGTCCCCACTGTGGCTGAGTTCAGACATTTTACATTATAGTGAAGCTACTTGGTTAAGTTAAAAACCTTTTAATTTAACTGATTAATCAGTGAATTGGGATCACTTTTAAGACTGCACACACAGAGCAGAAACAAATCTTTTGCTCTATGCCACTACAAATTAGAAAAAAATGTTCTGTCTTATAATCAAAGATATGTAGACCTTCAAATATTCTAAAGACAATGAAGCTTTGTTATCAACAACTTTTCTGTTTTTTCCAAACATATAGTATCACAGAAAGAATAGTTTAGTAAAACATGTATTTTTTACTGTCTGCATATCTGAGTCACTCTTTTACCCTCTAAAGTTTGATGTTTTCCTGTGAAATCCTTAATTCTCACCCCATGACAAATAGTTTTCCCACCACAGTGTAGAAAGGGAGCCGCCTGGAGGGTGTGGAGTTGTTGAGGAGCAGTAAAATGCCATCATGCAGAAAAAGCTCTTAGTTCTCTATGATGCCCACCAGCTCCTGGGAGTCCCAGGGAATAGGAGAGGCAGCAATAACTGCACAGGTGAAGCTCCTGCTGGCAGTGGGGAAACTGAGGACAGCAGAGGGGCAGCTGAGGCACCTGGTCAGGTGTCAGTGAGGCAGATCTGATGTGGGGAGCACCTGCAAGCAGCAGGTAACTGAGAGAGGAGCAGTGTAGACCAGGAGGCATGGAGAGAGAAAGAGCTTCCAAAGAGGAGAGAGGAAAAACTTCAGAGTGCTGGCAGACAAAGTTACAGGAGTGGGTGGGTGGTGATCGAGTGGGAGGGCACAGTGAGAGATGAGAATTTATTTCACAGGACTTCAGGAACATGGCACACAGAGGCATCAGAAGGGTTAAAATGAAAGCCAGAAATGCTGAATAGCAGGAAGGGAGTATAATATGAGTGAATTGGGAACTGGGATTCGTGATGACTTTTCAGGACCAAGCAAAAATATTTGAAGAGGAAGAAAAGGTTGTCTCCCTTTCAGGAGGAAGGATGAGTTAAAAGGTTTGGAGGTCAGAGGGGACACAAGCAGATAGAGAAAATTCTAAAGAAGGAAAGAATGTTGAGTGTACAAAAAAGAGAAAGGGATGCGTGAGGGACTTCTGAGGGTGGAATTCTTTAGGGCAAGCAGGTAAGGTGTAAGTGAGTGAAGAAAGAAGTTGATAAGGAAAATATATCTTGTCTCTTTTCAGATATCACAGACTACATAAATGTCTCTCTTCTGTTCAAATAAATAGAAAATTACCCACTGGCCTTAGTGAGGAAATCAGTTCAGCTGTATGGATGTGGATTCTGAGTAAAATGTCAACCTAGGGAACATGAAGAGGATAGATATTTTTCCAACAATTATATTCTATGTGGGCATATTCTAAGTTTATGAAGGTAATTTGCTTAGGGAGAGCGGGGTTTGTGTTTGTCTGTGTGTCTGTGTGAAATTCACCAGTTTTCTGTGTGGCCATACAAAAAAGGAGAGCTGACTCCTCATGAGAGGTCATCCCTTCCAAGTTTAACACCTTAATTACTCACTAAAACAGGTTATTCCTTACAATTTTAGCTTGTCCTATTGCAGAAGTCTGTGTCAGGATTCAAATTTCACCTCTTAAAACTTCATTTTGGTCTAATTAAATATCTCTTGTTAGTGTTAATTGAAGTTTGCTATCTGAATCCTTGGACTACAACTTTTATTCTCAGTTTTCAGTCCTGACTTACCATTAAGCTCACGGTGAAAGGTACCTCTGGTTGTCAGGCAAATACTCTTTCTAATTAATTAAACCTTAAAACTTCTCTTTTGTTGTATACCCAGAGGCATACTTGTTTAGCAAAATGCCCCACTTTGTTTATAGGATATATGAATCATTGAATTTTAGCTACAGAATAGTTCCACCCTGAGATACCATTCATAAGTGGTCTACTTGCCTTTATTAAACCTTCATTAACCTTTTACCATCCATCTTCTGATTTCCAGTATCACATCCACTTTTTGGACTAATTAATTATTCCTCCTGCCTTGGGACACTAATGAAAAACAAGAACACATTTTATTTTTTCCTTCTGTTTAGATCCCACACATTTGCTTATGACAACAACTGAAATGCTTTGAGAACTGTTATGTATTTTTGAAATTAATTATTCCTCCAAACATAATACTTGAATAGTTTGTTGAGGTTATTGGTGCAAATTCTAGTTCCCTCAAGCACAGGCTAAATGCCTATAATTTCTGTGCACTTGCAATTTGGAATATTTAAAAATTCTTCTGACTTTGGATAATTTTTTCCTGTACTTTTTCATCTAGCTTGTACAATTTCCCTCACATAAATCTCTTTAATACTACTTTTTCTATCTCTAATTTTAGATTTTTTCAGTCCTTTTTACCTTCAGCACCCTTGGCATTGAATGAACTTCTTACAGGATTTTATGGAGGACTCTATTGTCAGCTGAAAGACTTCTCTGAATTGCCAGGTACTGCCAATTTCAAAAATTGGTTTTAAATTTATTTTTGCTGCCTTTGTGTTTGCCCTCATTAGTCATAGATCAGGATTTTTGTGGTCTCTCTTTTGAGCTGCTATCTCCTTTCTGATACGCTCTGTCTCTGATTTCTGAATCATCTCCATTGTTCTTAATTATTTTTTCACTTTTGTCCTAATCATGCTTCTTAAAAAAAACAATTACTTAGCTGGGACAAGAACTGCTGTAGAGGTAACACAGTTTTATAATACACTGTATTGATCACCTTTTGGATGTCGTGTTTTTGTGGTTTACATTGACTGTATAAATGGTGTGCTTGCTCTCAAAAATTTCACTTGACTGCCAGGTTAGAAATGGCAGCATTTTATTAATATCAGAATGTATCAGAGTGTTCTAACAGAATCTCTAATTTTACTAAAAATACTTACAAAATCGAATCAGTACAAAAGTCTTCAGATTTTCACTGACTAGCAGTGGTGAGCCATATGTCACAAATGTCTATCTAGGAATTCTGTACTCTGCTCACATAACATGGTATGTAAAACAAGCATTTCAAACACCTGGCATACATAGTCCAAAAGCATAAGGCTAAAAAATAATAATAATAATACTATATCTAATATAAAATTACTTTCTCATTGGTTCTGTTATGTTATTAATCCTTCCTACCTGATATTAATAGCATACTTTCTTCTTTATTTCCCTCTATGCATTTCTTTATAGTCCACCTCAATGATATCCAGCTTTTATAACAAAAGTCTTGAATATGCCAGGTTCAAAATGTCTGCTCTTAGTTTTCAGGGTACTGCCAACAAAATAATTTAACCTAAACATTCATTTCACACTGCTGAGCCCTAGGTTTGCAGCTTCATTTGCAGTCACTCTTCTGTCTGAATACATCTCTTCAGTTCCACCATTTCATCATTTTCTTCTCCCTGTCCCACTTCATTTGTGCTCATTTCATGAGGCATAGCATGTCTTGTAATGCAGTATATATTCTCTGCCTTGACTTGTTTTGTGGTAAGCATGCAAATGCACTGGTGGTGAGGTTTCTTGATATCTTTTCTGAAGCTATCATTGCAGTTGTGATCTGGTCAATTTATATTTGCAGAAATTTAAATGTTAAGGAATACAAAACTTCTGGATATTTTGTAATTTAATTGAAACCAATAATTTTACAGAAACAGGCAAGCAATATGTTTCCACATAAACTCATTCTATTTCATTAACACAGGCAGCAGTTTCTTACTAAAACACGTTTTTCAGTCATGATTGTTTTGGTGTATGAAGATCCCCATTGTCACAGAGAGTATTTGTAGTAACCTTTTTGTAAACATCTATTGAATTATATCTACTTAAGCACATTTGGATAAAATTGCCTATTTTCTTTTTGCTTGTGGTAGGAAGAGGTCTGCATTTCCTTAGTCTTGAGGATGAGTCCTTTGAAAACATGCTGGTGTGATTTAGGCTTATGGAGGGGCAATTATTACCAGTGCACTGCCATTTGACCCAGGTGTGGGGTTATGTATAGGAAAAAAAAATTTTTATTCTCTCTTCCCTCACTTTATGTATGACTTCTCCCATGTTATTTTCCCCTTTGTCTTAATAGCACCTTTTTTGTAGGTTTTTTTTTTTTTGAGATTCAGTTACAACTTACCAGTCACCTTTCTTTGTGCCTAGATTCTGTTTCATTTCCTTGTCCCCTCTAAGTTACCAGTTTTTAACAAACCTGTACAAATTTTTCTAAAGGCTTACTTGTCCCACAGGAATTGAGCTTTCCTTTTGCTTTCTCTAATACACATTTCATACCTTGTCACTACAGTTCCATTAGGGCCTGTCATTTATATTATAATAAGTCATTCCTGAGTTAATCAACATTCCTACTTACAATGCTTATTAATGTGACACGTTGTGGTGTTCCTTCTTCTGTGACCACTAAATTTTAAACTTCTCTCATAGCTCTCCCTCTTTGATTTTTTTGTATTTTACTCTTTGTTTTTTCTGTTTCCCACCCTCAATGACATTTTTAATTTTCTTTACCTTGCATATCCTTGTCAAATAAGCTTAATATCATGGTGGTTGCTTTCCATTTTTCTTTCTTTCTTTGCAAATAATTTTCTCAGATGCCTAAAAGTTCATTTATCCTAATGGCATCAATAATTATTTGTATGAAAGTAAAGCCTGTGGGACCCAGTCAGGTGAACTCCTATTATACTGAGTGCTGTGCAAATAAGTCTTTGCCAGAGGTCAACAGGACACAAAGTTATGATTTCAGTTGCACATTTAATTTAAGAAAATATGCGATAAAGTATAACAACAAAGGGCAGGATAAGGAGAGTGAAGGACACGCCACACCAGGGCAGTAGATATGCTTTGTCCTGAGCTCATTAATTTTCCATTTCTCTCTGGGACATTCACTCGATCCCAGTTACCCCAAGTGCCTGCAGAGAAACCAGCTGGAATGGAGCACTTTGGGAGCTATCCTCAGTATGCTCCTATTGGCAGCATGACTTGACACAGCAAACCCAGGAATCCTGGAAATTTGCACTCAGATTGGATATAACTTGGTGTCTTAGTATAGGCAAAAATGTGCATCAAACCCATACCAAAATTCCTTTCCTGTGGCTATTATCAATTGCCATTTGTAAAGGCTCTTTGTCAGTATGGATTGAACAAATCTGACACAAAGGTAGGAAACACCAGTTAGTGCTCCCATACTCTTGACTGAGATGTGCAATGGGAAACGTGGTGTTTGTCATGTTTTGCTTATCCTTACAACAAACAATTGTGTTCAAGTCTCAGTTTAGGCATCATTTTAAAGGCAAATGGGTTTTTAAAATAATTTTTTGTGGAGGGTCATTGTCAGGATAACTGCCTAATACTGAGGTGAAATATTTGCCTGAATTATCTTGTGAACATGCACAATTGTGGAGTCTACCACCTAAAACAAGTATTCTGTGGTTTTCTCCTACCAATGTTCTTCAAACATTGGCAGAATATCAACACATGTTTTCTACACTTTACTTCTGTATCTCAGTATACAAAAGTATAATTTGTGGTTATAATACTGCATGCCTTTTTACCTTCTTCCTGGAGAAGTGACAACAAGAAATTTCTGGTTTTATTCTCACTCAGCCTAAGTCTTTAAACCACACCAGAACACAAACTTGCAAACCCTATTAGCTAGGGAGTAAATTACCATGACCGTACCTATGTAGTTCTTCCTTCACAGGTCAATCAATCTACATCACTGGTATCTTGTTACTTGTCTCTCAAACATCAGCAACTTAGAGACAAATTTTTATAATGCAGTGCTTATAAATAAACATATTTTGAGAGTTTAAAAAATTCACAAAAGATATAGTTGCATTTGCCTTGTTACTGACATATACTGTAGATTTGTCTACTTGACTTGTTTCTACAGGTAAAGTCTGTCCTTGAAAGTTATATTGCTACTGTTTGGATGATCTTGTGATTTAAAAATAGTGAGCACTACATTCACTAATATATTCACTAATAATGTGAAGAAAAAAGCATAGAGATTGCACTTTACATAGAGATTGCTTAACTCCAATACGTGTGGGATATTTATACATTATATAGTGCCTCTATATCTGTGTGATCATGAGTACTCAAAGATGATTGAACAATTTTAAATATATATCCTGTAGTTATTATGGGAGAACTTGCTGTTTAAGATGAGCTTCTTTGGTTCTTCTAGTCACTCAGACCTTTTTCAACCTTAACACCATCCAAGTTTTCCCTTCTAGCTAAATATTTGTACTGCATATAATTTTTTACCTCTGAGGTATATTAGCTTGCATTTTCCTCCATGTTAAATCTTGTGGGTAATTACCCAACTTCTTTATTACTCCTCCTATGGCAGCTTTAACCCTCCCTTCATCATCTGCTTTCTGAACTCTTCCTGCTAGAACCAAAGCGAAGTCTGGAACATAAATACACACAACTACGTACACTTTAAATTCCTAAATGTGCTTTTGTTTTCCCTGAAAACTTGGAATACATTTGCTTTCTTCATAGCTTTGCTTTTTTCACAGCTACACTGATGTAATATCTCTATAAAATTGCTCAATGTGAGTGAAGAGTCAGGCAGCATGGTCCTGATTGGAAGTCTTGTTGATATGGCTCTTATTCAGTAGTCTTGATATTTCAGCCATAAATCTCTAAGACCAAGTGATAGGGTCAATGGTTTTGTACTCTGTAAAATTTCACTTAATAAATGAATGCAAAATTTCATCCAAAATGTCCCCATAAATTTATACCTCTCTTTTCTCATTCTTTAAATCAATATGGATGCAACACAAGGAATGTATCAGTGTCAAGATATCAATAGTTCTGCCACTGTTGTCTATTGGTTTATATGCTTTTCCCTTTAAAGCTAGGAATACAAATATCTCTATATTGTTCTTTTTTTATAACTATATAAATTAAAATTCAGAATTTTTTTTTCTGGTTTCATTTCAAATGTAGCTTAAAAAAACCCCAAAACCAACCAAAGTCAAAATCCCTCACTGAGAGAAAAAGAATCTGTCTGCTAAATTTTAACCCAGTGTGATGTGACTTAGTGAAAGAACTGTGTTAGAAACCCAGAGAAAGGAAGCTCTGTAGCAGCAGCAATGACAGTGTTAATGGTGCTACTCTGTCATGTAGAGTCTGCAGAGGGCATATAGACCTTCTTCAGAAAGATACAGAAAGATGTTGATGGATCTCATAAAGCTGACAGGTCATTGCTATCCATTGTCTTGCAGAACAGATTAATAGATTCATTGGTTCTTACTAGACAAAACTGCTCACAGAAGATAGAATTTATCCTGAAAAGTTGCCACATTTCTGCTTGCTGGTACAATATGCTCTTTGGCTTTCCATCTTTCAGTTGTTGGCAGGTACTTAAATAAGAAACACAGAGAACCCATTTACAGTTATGGGTCTCTGTCCTCACTCATAATTATAGTTATTAAATAGATTTTAAAAGCTCATTTTATCAAGAATAGAATTCTACATAGACTCTGGTGGCGCAATTAATCACCCTCTAGATATGTCAGCAGCATGATACAAGAGTTGGTAAATTTAATACTATTTTTTGTGTTGGATGGAAATCAAAAAGGAACTATTTGACAATATGCCTCAGATCATTAAAAAGTTGTCAGTGTGGCACTCCAACCTTGACGGCCACAGATCAGCTCTGGAAGGAATTAGCAGAGCCAAAGGGAACCTGTAAAACCAAACTGATCTGCGTTCTGTTATCCTGAGTATTTTCACCTGATGCATTTGCTTTAAAAATAAAGGGGAAAAGGTGGGAAAAGTCCAATGTCTTTTACATCAGTGAAGCAAATAAAGGAGTAATTTGACTCTTACAAATATTGGTGAAAGGCCACTGTGTGAGAATTCCCTTCAATGGGAGTGTGAGGTGGGTCATCAAGGGCATGTAGGTGTTACAGTCTGGCTCTACATGATCTGAAACTGGTCAAACAACTGTTTCATCATAATCTATGTGTCCACTACCTTTCAAACTGCACCCAAAGAAACTGCAAAATCCCAAATTATGATAGCAAACATTCCTAGTTTTTACCCTGCTGTTATAAAACAAATGTCAGAAGAACATATGTAGGCTCAAAAGTTAATGCTTTTTACAAGTGTGATTTTATGTATGACTCATTCCAGAATAGTGGGAAATGGTCAGTGCTAACTCTCATACAGTATTACCAGTCCTGCAGTGTTGAGATAATGCTTCAAGTGGGCTTGATTACTGTGGTTGCTTATTTGAGCTGTATCTCTCTCTCCTTTCATTTAACAGAAGTATGTTTGCAAGCTAGAGGCTGAAACTGTTTCACCATACAGTGTTTTTGATCCTTGACTAGCAGGGATGCTACTGTTGGGTTGAGCCTCCTCTTTTCAAGTCCCAGCAAGTCATGAAAAGAGATGCTCCTTGGTTAAAGGGAAGCCAAAACAGTGCCAGCTGTATTTCATTGTCTTTCCCAAACGAAAGCAGAAATCAGCATATATTTGCCAAAACAAAATAGTAATCTGGTTGCTGGACTCTCTTGCCTACACAAATGACATCCATGGACATCATATGGGAAAACTAGATCTTGTACTGATTACAGCAAATGGAAAGGTTTTGTGACAAAACTACTACATCAAAAACTGTTGAGTCTATGGATTTTCTGGGAAAAAAAAAGAACATTCATCTTAAATTCTCCTAAGGCTATTGGCAGGTGACTAGCTAAGTGGTTGTAAACCAGGGTGAAAAATGGATTCTGTGGAGACAGAAGGTACTTTTGATGTACTTTGTCTCTCTTGAATAGTTCCATTTTGATGCTTTTTGATTGCTTTGAGCAATTTTTAAATGCTGTTTCTGTTTTAGTGAGAGATCATGGTCAAACTATGGCCATGCATCAATGAATTGGAATACGGTGTACAAAATTTATGAAGACAGAAGATTTTCAGACTATTTTTGCTATTTTTCTTGTAGGTGGTGGGTGTAAAGAAAGTAAGATGTCCTCATTTATGAGGGGTTGGGATAGAGCTAAGAGTGTCACAGTTGTGTATCTCCATGTCTTCTATATTAAGACATATTTGCCTACATACCCAATACAAAAATTGGAATGGGAGTATCCCTATGATACATGGGTGTATGGCAATACTAAATTATGATAGTCTGCATTGAAGTGCCATAGATAGGGGACAAATTAATAGTAATAAGGTATGAGGGTGGTGTAGAATTTCTAACTGAGCTGTTTGATGCCAATTTAAGTTTTAGGTCAAGCAGGCTCCAGTACATACGCACTCAGTCTCCAGTCTGCCACTTCTGACCAGTGTGCATTTTCCTCATCCAAACATGCAGCACCATGGCAAGCCAGAGTTCTAGGATTACCTTAGGCTAACCTTGGGCTTTTGTGCTACTTTTTTTTCACTCCCTTTGCTGCATCTTGCTCTCTGCTTTTAGAAAAAGTGAAAATATCATAATCAGTTAGCTGTTTCAGAAGCAAAGGAAAAAAAGGAAAAGATTATTATTCCTTGGGGCTTCTCTAGTTCCTTTTCCTACCCAAAACCTCTAATCTTTTAAATTAAAAGATTTTAAATAAAATCGTGGTTATAAATAAATAGAAAATCTCAAGTTTCTAATACTGGGGGATAGCACCTCTCAAAAGGTCTTACACTGTCCAAAAAATAGTTTTAGTTTGAATGTTTAAATTTAAAAAAGAAATATAAAATCTATTTATTCCTGTACTCTAGCTCTCAAATTACTGTACAATAGCTCAATTTCATATAAGTGTTTCAGGCAGTTTAAAGGGATCTAAGTGCTCTTTGGCATAGCTTGTCCATCAGCAGGCTACATACTTCGGCCTCTCTAATTCAGGCTCAAGTAATGTAGAACAGCTCATTTCTTCCCATTTCTGCTCTTTCTTGCTTTTCAGTCTATAAGGTGTATATAAGGTGTCAGCAGGACTGTACTTTGTTAAATATCAGTTGGGGGAAGGCTTTTAATGATCCCACTTTGCCCATTATAACTCTTTTACCAGAAGAGATCAACTTCTGATTGATCAATTCCTTATGGCATTCTCCCTCACCCATTTTGGTTCCAGCAAGTCAGATAAGTGAGCCTTGCTGTTTAAATAGTGTGAACCAGTCTGCCTCATCTTCACCCAAACATGTTGGGGAGTGATTAAATGAGCAACAGAGTCAGGTGATGGGGGGCTGAGTTGAGGGGGAGGGAGGAATAGGAATAGGAGTAGGAATAGGAGTAGGAATAGGAATAGGAATAGGAGTATGTCGCAGACATTTTTTCACAGAAATCCTTTCTTTCAGATTTCTGCATTTTCTGGGAAGCAAGGGCCTCAGAAAAAGAATGTAAACAATTATTATCAGCTGCTGTGAAATGCAACAGGGGCCTCTGTGATTGGTCTGATGTGTTTGTTTATAATTAAGGGCCAATCACAAGTGCAAGCTAGGGACAGAGTCCCTGGATACAACTTTGTTATAGATTCTTTCTTTCTATTCTTAGCTTAGCAAGCATCTGCAAACTTCTCTCTTTATTCTATTTAGTATAGTCATAATGTATTATATATCATATATCAATAAATCCAGCCTTCTGATCAAGAAACAAGATTCTTGTCTCTCTCTCACCTCCAGCGATCCACACAGGACGCTGTAATAGGAGTAGGAATAGGAATGGGAGTAGGAATAGGAACGATAATCTCTAGGTCACTAGTGAGCTGCTGTGGACACCGTGGTTGCACTGGCACAGCTGGGGCTGAGCAGTTGCAGCCATCCAATTCTCAGAGGTCACCATGCAGAGGGCTGAGATAAAAGATCTAGAATAGGTACAGGGAGGGGAGTAAAAGAAATTAACATCACCCCTCATTTTGATGCCAGCTAATTCAGGGAAGGTCCTGTGGTATGCTTCAACTCAGCTGGCAAGAACAGGCTGTGAGGGCTGGGGGTGCCTGCTGTGGGGCCAGGCAGGGAGGCTTTATCTTGCTGCCTGCAGTGGCTCCTTGCCTCAGCTGTTGCTCCTGGGCTCTGGCAGAGAGGCTGCTGCTCACAGCCCTCCAGAGGGAAGGGTCTTTGTGCATGTTACTGATGCACTTTGCAAAAAAAAGGACATTTTAAGCCCAACTAGTTGACTTTGCACTGAGGCATGCAAGAAATGCCTGCTGCTGCTGCTAGGAAGCTTGTATTCTCCTCTAGATAAAAAAGAACAGGAGGTGACTTTTTAAATGTCCTACTGGGTTTTTTGGTTTGTTTTTTTTCAGTGAACAGCTGACTAAAGCTTGACCCATTTATTTCTAAACTGCTTCCCTGCCACCAGTGCAGTGGTGCAGCTCTTTGGTGCAGACAAAACCCAAACTGATCTTTATGGCATTTACTGCTGCACTTTAGAGAAGACTCTTTCTAGAAAGAGCTGGAAGGCAACTGGGGTGCTGGCACATTTACTAATGTCATGCAAAATATGCATTTGCAGAGGGTGATGTGAAGTGGAAACACTTGCTCAGAGAAGTCGTATTTCAGTCCTCTGTGTTTCCCAGTGCCAAAAGGTGAGCAAACATATTGCAGGCCTTTGGCTGGGTCCAATCCCAGGCAGGTGGAGACTCAGATGATTCTCTGGATGAGTCACAATGTTCCTGCATCATGAACAAGGTATTGCAATGCCAGGAGTCTGGCTACAGTATGCCAATGTTTGAGATTTTATTTACTTTAAAGAGTGAATAAAAGGAAATATAAGCTCTTTCATTCTCTCCACATCTCTCCCCTTTCCAATATTTTTAAGTATAAAAAAAAATCAAAGCATTTCAATGTCATTTCAATGTATTAAAGTATGTGACATTGAAGATATGACTTTTTGTCTCATTTTCTTCAAACTTTCCCTTTGCCATATCTGTGCCCTTTTATTAGTGTCCCCTCTGCTTCCTAATTTCTTCCTAAGTCTATCATTCTCTATTCTCTCTTTCTTATTTGCTTGTCTTTGAAACATAACCTTCTATCTTCCTTTCCTCTCAATGTATGAAATTCTAGTTTCCTGCAAAATTTCTCATATTACAAGAGTACTGTCTAAATGTAAATATATAAGGAAAAACAAAAGAAAAATTTCTTTCTCACCAAAGTGTATATTCATCTGGCTTCTACATTAAGACAGCAGCAGCTAGCAAAACGCCTAATAGTAAATTTTACTAGAATTTTTTTTAATTACTAAATTTTGATCAAAAAGAAAGTTTTTCTTTGTATCTCACTTGTGAATTGTTTTTGTCTTATTGCTTAAGAGAATATTTTTAATATTATATGTATTCAGAAAGTGTCCAATGAGACCACAGTAAAATACAAATCATCCATCTGTGAAGCCTCACTGGATCAGTGTGCTTGGAGTGCCAAAACTCCCATTGTCTACTCCTCTACAAAGCCCTCTGTTTAGGAATTTATTTATATCACCTGCTTATGAAATGCATTCAAAACAAAAACATCATAATTAAGCCTTTATGCCAGAATTTCAAGATAATTAAAATTCAACTCTTCTCTATAATTTTAATCTGGCTGAAATCAGAGGTAATTGCAGAGCTGAAAGAGGTTTTTTTTGCTCCTAGGATCTGCTTTTGTTGAACCCTTTGATAATATCATATGAGATGAGCTGATTTTATAGAGATTTCCAATACAGAACTGGTAGTGACAGTGATAGGCACCTGGAATTATCTATGATAGATGGACAGAGAGGTAGGATAAGCATTTTAAAATATTTTTTTTTCTGGGAAATGAAATCCTTCACTCCTACGATCTCCAGAGTAGTTTAATTTACTTTTCACTGAGCAACTCATCTCTAACACCAGCTTTTATTTCATGGGCTGAGATGTAGGCAGCAAGCATTTTCCTGGAAAGGAGTGACACCCTTACCACTTGCATTTGCAGAACTCCTCTGGCACCCCAGCCTGGCTGCACCTGGCTCTCACTCCGTGCCCAGCTCAGGCAATCACAGCCCCCAGGGTTGGAAGAGCATTTCTCCTGTGGCAGCCTCCTGCCTTGCTGCCACACCTCGTCCCTAAATGTGTGCCATTCCTCTTTGGGCAGGTCTCCTGAACAGCTTCCCAGGCTGCAGCAGTGCCACAGAAGCACCTGTGCAGCACAAAGATCACACCGTGCTAGGAAACTCACAACCTGACCAAGGGCCTTCTGCACTCTAACAATATATCCAGGCTCCAAAAGTTCAGTGGGTAAATTGGAGATGATTGTCTCTAAAGGGACAAATCTTTCATATTTCACTCCAACTTTGACTAGTGGACTTACTTTTGCGAGTACTTCACAGTGTTCCCGTTCTCACATTCCTGTGAGTTTGGAAAGTGTGATGGTCCCATTTGAAAGATAATGACCCAAAGCAAAGTTGCACCATCTCAAAAACTGCTCCTACTTTGCTAAAGTCATCTGTCTTGGCCAGTGGTTCCTTGGCCACAGGCTGAGTGACAGACTGTACATTTCACATTGCCCTGATTTAGCTCCATCTAGAGCAGGGGATTAACCAATGATCCCTTGCACCCTTTTAGTTGCACAAGGTGGCCTTAATGCATATATCTCTTTTTGTCTCTTTTTCACTTAAAATTTCCTATATCTGGGAACTGTCACAGCTCACTATAGTGATATTTCTGGCATGGCCCCAGTGTTTCTGTTCCCAGGCATTAGATTTATTGCCTTGGATATTCTACATGGATGAATTTGCAATATTTTGTA
The DNA here is from genome assembly GCF_027579445.1 of Ammospiza nelsoni. Lineage (NCBI taxonomy): Eukaryota > Metazoa > Chordata > Aves > Passeriformes > Passerellidae > Ammospiza > Ammospiza nelsoni. Next base: position 12,240,994 of record NC_080636.1, on the reverse strand, counting down.
AAAAGGTACGAGGTAAACCCAGTACTTGTCTACATGGCCTGCATTGAACTGCCACTTGAGGGAAGCTCTCTTGCATTTCACCCAAATTAGATCTTAAAGAAAAAATATTTAATCAGTCCCAAGGAGTAATGCAAGGCAAAATGACACATTTTACACAAAATTACACACACCAACAAGCAGTGTTTGTTGATGATCAGTGGCCCAGGACCTGCGAGTGAACCAGAAAGCCAAGTCATTTGGAAGTGTAGCTGCAATGCAGGTATGCAAGGCAGGAATGCAAGACACTTTATTTCTATGATTCTCAATGGGAACCTTAATGCACATAAAGACATTGGTCTAGCTTGTCTAAAGCGGTGGGCAAGTTAACCTACTCTTCATGTGTAAAATGTGACTTAGAGTCACTACCTAGCTGAAGATCTGGGGTTTATGCTAGTACTGTATCTTACTGGAAACACTAGGTCAAAGATAAGGTTCAGAGTTGTGGTGTTTTGCATGATGATGTGCAATACTACAGCTGACAAGAACTTGAGAGCAGTGCCAAAATATCACCTGAGCACTCTGCACCCACATGGAAGACCGAAAATATCGGTCTCACTTGTATTTCTGATGGACAACAAGCACTTGTTTCCTCTTTTTCTCTTCTCATGTTGTCCATTTAAAATGGAGGCAGAGCACGACAAAGAAAGCAGCACAACACTGGAGTACTGCCTAGCATCTTCCCAGACTGACATACTGTGACTACCATCACCTTGGACTGTCAGCCTTAGACCTTCACTGAGACTGAGCTCTTTCTGAAAGAAGTATTCACATAAAAAGAAATTTCCTTCAGTTGAAACAGGGAGAGTGTGAAGTTAAGCAAATGCTTTGGGCAGGGGAGGAGAGAACAAAGTCTAGTCCTACTTTGCCAGTTAGTCACTCTAAGAATATGTCATCAACACATGTACTTGAATTACGGTCACAAAGTGTTGCAGCATTTTACCCACTGATGGGGAGGGTAGAAGCTAACAAATCTGTATTTTAAGCATATTCTTATAAAATCAATAAAAAGTGGCTGAAAAAGTAAATTCACAAGTGAAAAGCCAAACATAAGTGGGCTGACCTCAGGATATCATTATTTATTGAAACATTTTTCTTTTCCTTATGGTTTTAGAAACAAATGGCAGGTGCAAACAAAGAATAAATTTAGTCATCATTAATTCTGCAGAGTATTTTTAATCATGCAGCTGAGATCTGGATAAATAATTCAGATTTTACTCTGTAAATATAAACCCAAAATCCATTTACAAACTGAGAATTCTTTTTACTCTCTTTCTCTCAGGTTAAAAGTTTTTGTCAATTACCCAAGTAGTCTTGCATAAATGGTAACCACAATTCATGTTTCAGTTCCTTGGTACAACAGCAAAGGTAGGAACACACAATTTGTCTGTTTCATGCCAATCAACCTCTTTATTAGAATATTTGTGAAGATGACAAGCCAGGGGCTGAGTTGAAACAACTTTCCTTTTAAGATCAGCAAATTTTTAGAATTTGATATGTCTTTCCTGATACCTGCTGTTTGAAGCTGACCAACACTTTTCCAAACGCTGCCTCATAATTCAGAACCCAGTTTTTCTATTTTAATTTCTGGCAAGTACTCAGATTTTAGATTCACATGACACTTGAAGGTGTGGGGATTTAAGTGTACTGTAGAGTCTCAGCTGGGTCAACCTGGAAGTCCTTGGAGATCACTGTGGGTTTCCGATTCAGGTATTCCAGACTGGGGAGGCACAGCTTAATTCTGGTATGATATATGGAGAGGGGAGAACATGCTGTGCTGAGCTCAGCAGCTCTTTCCTCCTCTATGTGATATATTCCTCCTTCAGAGGTAACGAGGGGATGGTATGGGGGTATCCACAGGGCAGGTAGCTTAGACAAAGACAGTGGATACACAGCCAAATCCAAAGCTACTCCTGATCTCTCCACTTAGGGTTGGTGAGCACCACACCTTCAGAGCAGCATGCTTGGTCCCACTATCTCCTCTCAGCTCTTGAAGGCCTCTCCTCTTTCCAGCTCCACATCCAGGAGCTTCCTCCAAGTCCTGATGCCTTGACATAGATCAAGTCAAGCTTCATAGATAAACACCATTTGCTGATTTGCTGAGCTATTTAAAGGAACCAAAATATGTTGCTGGGCTGCTAAGAAAAAGCAAGCCAGTGAGAATGTAGCCCAGTGACAGAACCAATCAGCTGTGCTGTATTAGTTGGTAACTAATGTATTAGTTAGTAACTGCTGTATTAGTAGTAACTAACAATATTTGTGAAAACAAATAGATTTACATGCAAACAATTTTCCTTGGTAAATTCTATGTAATCTTTAAATTCTTTCTCAACATATCTTTTACCAGGAAATTTGCTCTTGGCTTTAATACTTCAAGTGAGTGAAATGCCACCAATTGGCAAAGCATTTCACAGCCCAATAAGTCTTGTGGTTAAAAAAGCATGCACTAACCCTTCTTTATGTCCCCTATGCTGCCAGTCAGAATGGGCACCTTTGTATGATATTTTGTGCTCCATTTCTAAAGATCAGAAATAACATTTCTCCTTTTACATATTTGTTGAACACAGGTAAGTCACCCATTCATCTGAACATAGAAGAGGGGCTAAGCTTCCTTAATTCCCTGCTAAGTATTTTGTATTTAAGCTCTTTGAGTGCTTTTTGTTTGAAACCTTAATGTATGAGTCTGTGTCTCAGCCTCTTTGCTCTCTCTGAAGTTTGGGCCAAGGTACCAAAGTACTCACAGTAACAAGAGGAGTAAGGAATTATATATTCATTGGCAATAGCACTTCCTATTACAAGGTGCTTGTATTCTGCTTGTCTACCCAAAAGCCACATTCTTAGGCGCTTACAGCTTGCCTCATCAGTTTTACTTTTACCATCAAACCATTACTTGGAAATTCCAACATTAAAGATGCAGTTCTACCTGCAGGTATTGGATAAATACATGGAAGAACACCAGAATGAATATGGAAATGGTCTTTAAATTAGATATTCAAAGAGGTTTTGGGTGTTTTGAGGAATGATAGACCAGGAAACCTTTTGGGTGAACACTATGAATTAGCTGAAATAATAATTTAAAACAAAGTAGCAAAACTCTTGGGGACCATGACCAAATAGGGGCCAATCAGCACAGTTCCTGCAGAGGGAAATATTGTCGTGCTAATCTCCTGGAACTCCTTGAATGTTAATAAAGAAGACCAGCTAGCATAATTTATTCTAACCTCTCTGGGCCACTGACAAAATTCTTTGCAAGAAGCTATGAAGGCAGCTAAGTAGTGATGGATCAAGAAGTGGTGGAGGAAAAGGAGGTGAAGGGCAGGATTAAATGGTCAATTTCATCATGTCAAAGGATAACAGCAGTGGGCCCCAAGGTTCCTGCTCATCCACTTATTTATTAATCATCTAGGAAGTGGGAATTGCTGTGAGGCAGCAAAATTTGCAAGGGATAAAAAATAGTTCAGCCTAAGTTCAGAGATGTTTGTGTGCAAGTTCTGAAACAAACAGAACTGTGTGACCTACTCACTCTGACAAATGAATTATCAACAAAAGCAAAGTAAGGTATACCAGGTGGAAAAAATATTAATTACTCAACACCTCACAGAGCTCTAAATTAGCGTACCAACTTTAGAAAGGGAGCTAGTTATCCTTGTAAATTACTTCAGTAAAGACTTCTGCTTTATGTGCAGCTGTACAAGATAAGCAAACATATTAAGATGCATAAAGAATGAGAACTAATAGAGAAAGGATTAAACTGCCAGTGCTATAGTTTGATCTGAAATACTGTGTGCAGTACCAGTGACTCCATCTTATAAACAATAATGCTGATTTAGAGAGGGTTCAGTGAAGGACAATGGGAATGATCAAGAGCATTAAAAAGTGCTCTTATGAAAAAAGATGGAAGTCACTGGGGCTGTTGACCATGAAAAAATGGATGTCAAATTTACCAACTGTAATGAAGGCTAAAGGGAATGTATGTCTTATAGAACACACACACAAAAAGAGAGGCAAAGCAACTAGAAAGAGAACAATGGAAAAAAGATACACTTTTTCATATACTTTGCAGCAAGAATCTGAAAATGAGAAAATCTTTGGGGCCAAGAATTGAAGTGGATTCATAAAGAGAGTGCTAGACAAGCATAGAGATACCCAGAATTTTCAGGGGTAACAACTGATAGAACCAGAACAATAAATAACAATAAAGAACCAGTCTTTATTTCAGTCAAACTCCATTAAGGAGGGCTAATGTGTCTGTCACAGATTTTCAGACATCCCTACCCTTAAGTTTCTCTGGGCACCTCCCTCATAATTATCCTAGAGTCCTGGAGAATACAAAGAATCACATAAGATTAATTCCAGATGATTTCTAAAGTTCTACGCAATAGTTACAAATGCCTTCATTTTATATGGGAGCCCACTTGTAATTCCTAACTGCGCTTTATGCATTAGGAGATTTTTTAACCTATTTCATTGGTATCTTACACTGATCTGTACTGAGTCTACACAGCGCTATTTTTAAAATTTGTAATGTAACAAATGTGATGAAATTAATCACAGAAATCTAAGTATATTATGTCAACAATTTATCACCCAGACTTAGCTGATTTTATGAAACAATGTTAGCACATTTTCTTGAAAAGATCTATTTTCCATAAAACCACAGTAACTGGAATTATTTATGGTAAAATTGGAACTTTTTACTGATTGTGTCCCATACAAGACCTTCCATGGTTTTAAGAGAAGCTGATATTACTCAGTAGTCTTTAGCTCCTCAAGTCATCTCATTTCACTCTTTAAAAACAGCAGCACTCTTTACTAGTCCAGTGTAACATTTTCCTCAGAAATAAAGATTTATTCAAAATCAACATTAATATTCAGAGAGCTCCAAAACCAATTCTTTAATACTACCGGGTGCAAGTTATTGGGCACAGTGGATTTCTAAAATGCTTAATGGTTTTTGTTTCACATCCTTCCCAATTGCTAATAGAATAGAAAGTACTTAATTAATCACTCTAAGAATGAATACATCATGCTAATGATGAATACTACTGTTTTTCCTGCATAGTGATTGACAATTTTGCAGTCCTGGTCAAGTTCTGGATCTGTGCCATTTGAAGGATTTAATTTGTTTCTGATTAAGTTAAAATATTCCTTCTCCATCCCATCAGTAATACATTCTTTTAATATGCCTTATAACTTTGCTTGTTAATTGCCTGCTTTTTCTGACTGCTAACTTGGGCCCTTGGGTGAAGTGTTTCCCTGTGTTCTCCAAAAGCTCCATGTGCTGCTGGTCTTGTGGCAGCTGCTTCCACCTTCCACAGAGTTCTGTATTCTTCTGGCTTCATCAAGGGAAATGAGGGATACAACTAGAGCAGACCTATGAGAAGCAGCAGCAGACACGAGTATCTGGCATTCACAGCGATTTTCTCAGGTGTCCTTCCTTAGCACTAATTCCAGCCAGGACTCCTGACAGAACAGGACCCAGGTAGGTTTGGTGAATGGGAATGATCAAAAGGTTCACTCCAGGAGCACATTACTGACATGGGTTGATATACTAATGCAGACAACTTCATGATAAATAAAATCCTTACTTATTTTTAGAGGATCTGTCTGGCTGAGATGGAGCTTATTTTCCCATAGCAGCCTTCACAGTGCTGTGCTTTTCACTGCTAGCTGGAAAGGTGTTGATAACAAACTGGTGTTTTGGGTACTGCTGAGCAGGCAAAGCATCAGTGTTGTCTGTCAGCATTCCCCCCATCAGGCTGGGCAAGATTCTGGGGGGGGACACCACCAGGCCAGCTGACCCCAATCAACCAAAGGGACATCCACAGCATATGAAATCAGCTCATATGTGAAAGCTAAGGCAGGCAGCAGGAAAGTGGGGCATTGATTGTTTACAATATTTGCCTTCTGGAGCAGCCACTGCACGTGCTGAAGCCCTGCTTCCCAGGAAGTGGCTCAACATTGCTCGCTGATGGGAAGGAGACAAAATGCTGGTTTTTTTCTCTCTGCTTATGTGCTCTCAACTTTTGCTTTTGCTTTAGTAAATTGCCTTATCTCAAACTATGAGTCATTTTCCATCTTATTTTCTCTTCCCTGTCCAGCTGGGAAGTGTGGCCACATTTCTCTTCACAGAGAAAAGCAATGCACAATTTCCCAAGGATATTTTCTGGGAACCACAGCGAGGAACCTTAGAGAAAGAAAAAACAGTTCTTGTCTCATTTGCTGTGCCTGTGTTGTGCCAAAGTAGAATGCAATATGGGGATTGTTTACCCAGAGTGATGGTGTTTTGTTTCCTTGGCCTCTCAGGGCCAAGCGCGTGTGCAGACTGTCGGTCAGCAGACAGTCACAAGACTCTGTTCAGTTGAGTTGAGTGCCTGTGCAGATTCAGTTAAATGTAGTGTAATATAGTATAGAATAATATGGTATGATAAATGAATTAATTAGCCTTCTGATCTCAGTGGAGTCAGATGCATCATTTCTCCCGCACATTGGGGGTCACCTGCTTTACTATAGGGAAGGCATAGGGGATAAGGCTTGGGGGGCATGTGGCATTCAGTGAAGGTCAACCCACCACACTTCCTTTTTCAAATAGCCCTTAAAAAATTGGAAAATTTATCTTTTTGTTCTAGTTGCACGTATGGTGGAGATACCATAATATATCTTCTCAAGAAACATATTTGTTCTTGCAGAATGAACCAATGAACCAATACTTTTTTCCTCCTGAATCCAACAGAAATCAAAAGTATCTGCTGAAAAAAACCCACAAGAATATGGCCAAAGGTAACCTCAGGGAAAATATACTACACTCTCAAAATTGCAGTTTGGGGGGGGGTTATGTTTAATTAAAGAAGCATGAGAGTTATCAAAAGAATCTAAGTGCAGGAAAAGTTTTAAGAGGTTATAATAAGCAGCCTTTGAGTTAGAGGTAGCAAAATATTAAATAAGTAAGTTTTCAATCGGGGTAATTTTTAATTGACCTCTAAATTAAAAATAGTTTGATTATACAGTGTTTGAAGAAAATTAATTATCCTTCTTTTCCTTCAAAGTATGGAAATTTTAAGGCCAAACCAGTTTCTAAGCCAAAGTTAAAGAAGGGCAAATATAGGACTTTAAAAGCTAGGTGCAACCTTAACAATTGGGAGAATACTGCTGTTCCATAACGAAGAGAAGGTAGACGTGACAAAACTTCCTGAGACAGCTACAGATTTCATAATGAGAGGGGTAAAATAAAACTTAAAAAAACCCAGCACTTACAGAATTTAGCTGAAACTGCCTTGATGTGTGGTTTTGAGTAGTCTGAAAGGGGACTAGTACAGGGAGCTGCTCCTGGGATGTGCTGCATCTCCAGAGGAAACTGCAATGTGCTGCTGGTAGCCAGGAAAACATATCCTCCAAAATGGGGCACTGCATTTCCTTCTCTCTGAGACATTACTCTATAAGTAGAACAGAAAACGGAATGTTTTCTGTTATTATAAATTCACCAATGCAAAGCTTGTTTCACACATGAAACCACCGCCTCTCAGTCCAGCATCTTAACTTTTTCTGTCAGTTGGTGGGGCCCTGTTAGATAAAGATAAGATGATGAAGATTCAGTCAAGGTGAAATAGTATGTTACAGCTTAACTCAGACTTCCCTGATACCATCAGGGCTGAACTTAACTGTTGGTTGCACTTTACTTTCTGGATGTAGTGGTGAAATACAGTCACTGAGTTACCTTGAGTCACCCAGTTGCTGGGCAGTTCAGGTTTCTATAAAATGTGGTTATGTAGCTGAAATACTAGAGAAAGTCATATATCAGCAACAGAACTCGGTACATAAATAATTAATTTGTGATGAGGGGCCTTTTGCTTAATTTTCTATTCATAATTTTCACATGCAATGATCTGATTTTTTTTGTTAAATAATTTCTATAAATATTATTCATATGCAGGTTATTGGATGGCAGTTTAATCAAAGTATCTGATATTAGAAATTCAGAAGGGACTTTTGCTATTGGATGTATCAGTCATGTGGTTTTTTCCTAAATGGTTGAGGATATCTCTCAGAATCTGCCTGCTAGTAAAAATAATAGTAATTACAAATGCAAAGTCATCACTGCATTGATCATTCATGCCAATAAACCAATATGTTGGAACATTTGTGGAAAACAAACACAAAAAGGATGTGAATAGTTAATTACAGCTCATTCATTTGAGCAAGTATTTGCAAAAAATGCTTGGGAATGTTCCACAAACAGTAGCCACTGTTATCTTCTTCCCTCTCCTGTCTTTGAGCCTCTTTGAAGGGCACATGCTGGCATTCAGTTGTCTTTTCAGGACTCATCAAAAAGCCATATGCAATTTGGAAACTTAGGTAATAATATTTAAACAGAAAAATAAAATAATTAAATAGAAATCCAGTATAGAATACACAATGATGGTTTGCACTGCCCAGTATATACTATCAGGTTGTAAAAAAAATTAAATTAATGTAATATATATATTAGCTAATTTTACAAGATACAGATATTCAACTCTAGACAGATTTTCCCCAAATCCCTGGTGACTCCTTAAATGAATCACAAAAATTAAAGTGAGATTTACAGCAACTATCTCATAATTTGGAATTCCTAGTAGAAGACATATATCTCTCTATTTCAATGCATAGATACATGGCTTCTCTGATCCTTTTTACAGATGATTTCCAGTTAGCACATGGCCTAATTCAGAGAGTTATCCACTCTGCTTCAGTCATTAAAGAAGAATTGGAAGAAAAACTACTTGATCTCCATCCATACCCAAACACTTCTGCCTCGCCAGCAAGAATTCACTGATTCCTCTGGATAACTATATTATAAACCTGACTACATTGGGCATCAAAAAAGCTGAAGATACAATCTGCATGACATTTACATACATTTGCATACATTTGCCTGGCCAGAATATATAGCTATTCCGATTTTCACATTATAAGAGAGCTAATGGAAGTATTTTCTGTTCCTTTGGTGTCCCTTTAGCTTGCTTAATTTTTTTCTTTTTCAGGCATCACTTTTACGCACAAACTTTTTAAGTTGGCCCTGTGTCCCAGCTCTGCTTTTACTCAACCACCTTCAGAGATGACGTTTTTTCAATTTTTGTCCTTACTCTGACTTTACCCTCTCTACACAGCTTTTTCATCCCAGCAGGATTCTTTGAAAACATCCCACTTCACCATTATTAATCCACACGGAGCATTTACACTGATAACTTGTGGTGGGCTCACTCAGCTTTGTCCTCCACAGTCCTAGATCTCCTCTCCAGTTCTGCCTCCACAGTTTCTTATCTGTTTTACCATCACTGTAACAGCAGAATAGAACAGGAGGACAAGATTGGTGCTGCACTCCCTGGACTTTGGCTCCATTTCGATAATTTCAGTAGCTTTTCCATTTTCTGTCAGGCCAACACAGCCATCACAAAAGGTGTGGTCAGTGACATTCAACTACCATCCCAGGTTTCCTTGACTGAGCACAGAACCTACAGAACTTACCAGAGAGTTGCTGGAGAATGGAGATAGAGTTTCCAAGTCTATCTGTGTAGTCAAATTCATTCTGCGCAGTTTTCAAATCTTAAATCTCCTAGTTACAGTCTGGTAAGATTAAGAGGTTACTACAAGAGAACCAGCCGTGAGGATGAACGTATTAGAGGGGAAAAAACAGGGAAAGGTTTCTTCTTAAAAACTAGGAAAACCCCCCTCAGGATTTAGATATCTGAAGTCTATGCTAAAATAAGGAGAAATTTGTTAATAAGTAACTGTGGTTATTGTAACCCTCATAGGAACAGAAAGGCACAAATCTGCCTCTGAGCCCTTGTCCTTGGACTCAAAATCACACTGGATAAGACTCATAATTTCTGTAGGGACGTCCATAGCAGAGTTAGAGGTGTGCTCTGAGTTAGGCCAAGAGCAGCAATATTCTTTCAGGGAATCTGTTTTCTTAGTCAGGCCCTCAGCTGAGTCCAACTGCCAAAGCTAATCATGTTGCCTTTCCCCTAGAGCCCTGATTCAGTCAATTCAGGGGCAAAGATTTTGTATAGAATTTCTTCCCCAATTAGAGATTTCCAGAGACTGGTTTCAAGTGGCTAATGAGAATGTACAGGGATTATAAACACACTTTCTTCTGGTTATTTTGGGTATGATTAATCCTGTTTCCTGACTTCAGAGCACTAATATGTATATAATGAATTCTTTCTAGTCTTGTCCTCATTTTCTTTAGATTTCAGGTATGAAAAAGGGGGTAAAAAATGAAGTTGATTAGAACTACGTTTGGCATTAAACAATTGGGTTGGAGTCAGGAAAATGGCTTTGAAAGGATTTTTCTGTTCACAAACTACTTGAACTTACAAAATAGCCAATGAAGTTTTAGGAACCTTATGGCAAATTCTCTGTTGAAAGCAGGTTTATATATTCCATTTCTCATACTGTCACCAAAAGTGAATGTACGTATTCTTGCATTAACAGTTTAAAGGCAGACTGAAGCACAGCTTCAGGAGAAGCAGTTATCAAAGTGAGGGTTAAGTAGCTCATTGCTGCTAGCTCCACACAATGACTGTGCCTTGTGTTTGTTCTGTTTTCATTTTAAAATTATTTCTTAATGAATCTAGGTGAAATCTAACCACAGAATCCCATATAACCCTTATCTAAAGAAATCAAACCCTGTAAACTTGTTATTATTGGTAGACTAGAACCTCTGAGGGGAAAAAAATTTTTTGTGAAATAACTGAACAGTGTATAATGATGGGTTAGCCAGGTCAACAGACATACTGGAGGACTGCCATAATTTCTGCTACTTGTGAATGTGTCACCTAAGCATATATCTGTTTAGGAAAGCATTAAAAATAATTTAAGTGCCTATAAACAGCCACTTCCTCCTTTTGGATGATAAACTTTTTTAAACATAATTTAGGAAGAAGTCTGTAGGATTTAAAAAAACATATTTTCCTTTTAGGAAATGTCTTACAATACTTCCTTGTATTATTTTTGCTTTGGGAAAAAACCTCAAAACCAATCAATCAACCAAAAAATCAACAAACAAAAAAAAAAAATCCATGTTTTGTTTGTATGCATATACTCTGTACTGAGACAAAAATCAGAGAAGTTTTTCTGCTATTTATTCTACCTAATCTTTTCTTCCACCGAGCTATAACATCAGCTGGTATCTTCACCCAGTCTCTAGTCAGGACTAAGTGAAGGACAAAGAAGTTGTAAAATGCCTTGCTAGCTAGAGCTGTTAACTTTTGTTCAAGGTAACTGCTTTAGCAGATCTAAGATTCAAGAACAACTGTTCTGTTTGTGTGCACATATGCTTCTATTTTTCTCTGTATACTCAATTCTACAATTGTGAGCCTCAATTACTGTTACTTTAAAAACTTAAACTGAATCCATGGATCTACTCCAATTTTTCTAAGTCTAAAACTGTCATCCAGTGCTTAAATTGCAAAGTCTTTCTGACAAATGCCCATTTATGAGATACATTACAGCATGGTTCATATCCACTTTCACAGAAACAGAATGAAGGAATCTAACTGATTGCAGAGGTTAATTTGGTCCATATACTTTGTCAATAGCAGGTCTGAGGAAAATTAGCAACAGTAATTACAATGCTGGTGTAAGTCATGAATCTTATTAGAGTGATTTTTAGCAATTTAAGTACTGAAGGATCATGTATGTCAGGACTTCAGTAATATCCTTGGCTCTTAATAAATGTCAAAAATAGAATTTAGAATGTTTTGCTTGCAAGCTTTATCACTATCCAAGAACATAGAATACGTACTAATAATTTTCAAGACACTGTCACAAAATTCAGATTCAAGCCAAATTGGATGTGGATACTATTAGACTGTAGATTTTATAAAAGGCAAATATGGTCTGATTTTCTCTACGACATCAGTCAGAAATAATTTTCCTTTCTTTTCCATGTGAATGTCTGTATATGTGTACTAGTTCTGTCTGAGATGGAGTTAGTTTTCTCCACAGCAGCCCTCATGTCTCTGTGCGGTGCATTGGTATCTAGAAAGGTGTTGGTAACACTCCAGTGTTTTGGATACTCCTGAGTGTGCTCCCACAGCATCAGTGCTGTCTCTCCAACATTCCCTGCTCACCAGAAGGCTGAAGGGGGATAAGATCTTGGGAGGGAGATAGCCAGGACAGCTGACCCACAGGGACCAAAGGGATATTCCCTGACATATGGTGTCTGCTCAGATGGAAAATCTAAGAGAAGGGAGGAGGAAGAGGGGCTTTTGTTATCATGACATTTGTCTTCCAGAACCACCATTGAATGTACTGAATACCCAGGAAATATTCAGACAAGACTTGCTGATAAGAAGCAGAGAATAAATTCTTTGCTTTCTTTTGCTTCTGCACACAGATTTTGTTGTATTAAACTGCCTTTATCTGCACCCATGAGGTGGATGGAGCTCCTGCCCCACCCTGCTGAGCAGGGGAGTGATGGAATGGCTCAGTGGGCACCCAGTGTCCGGCCAAGATCAATCCACCACAATATGCTACCAAGACACTGGAATTGCTGTTTCTCATACAGGCCCCCCAAAAAGTGGGCTCAGTTTTATTATACCATAACATGCAGGTAAAAGACCATTCAACTACCAAAGAACCTATTGCAAAACTGGTATGTCAGAACACAAGCTGTCCAGCAAGTCCATGAGGGCATTTGTGAGACAAATTTTTATAATTTACATGGTAAATTATAAAAATAAGGGGAGGGATGGACTTCCTGAAAATGCTTCAATCAACAGAGAACTGAGGTAAGCATTAGCATGGAATGGTAGAGTTTGAAATTCTTGGGATAGGATAGGACAAATAAAACCAATAGATTTCAAAAAAGACTCTAGTGTGGTACTAGTGATGCAGAGAATGAAGCTCAGGGAGAACCAGCAGATGCTTCAGACACAATATTACAGCACAAGCACAGAGGGAAGCTAGCAAGGGCACTGGAACATAAATTTGACTGGAATATAAATTTGAATGTCAGCTTTCAAATCAAATATACAGTAGGAGAATTTACTTAGAAAGTAAGTGTAACTACAGAGGTGCAGCAGAAATTTTGGGCCAAAAATGAGAAAAGTGTGGAAACAAACTGAAATACACATTATAAGGAACACTCGCAAGCTGCAAGCAATAGGACAAGAGGAAATGGGCTCAAATTTCACCGTGGGAAGTTTAGATTGGGTATTAGGGAAAACTTCTTCACCAAAGGTGCTCTCAAGCCCTGGAACAGGCTGCACAGGGAAGTGTTAGAGTGACTATCCCCAGAGGTATTTAAAAGATGTGTAGGTGTAGCCCTTAGGGATGTGATGTGGCAGTGGACTTGGCAGTGCTGGGTTAATGGTTCGACTAGATGACCTTAGAGGTCTTTTCCAGCCTAAACAATTCTATGATTCTACGGTGTAAGGAGATAGAATTCATTAAAGATGTGAGTGTTTGAAGGCAAATCAGGTAAAATAAGTAGTCTCCTATTGGGTGTAATGGAAAAGCTACTTACTGGACATACCAAGAGACTGACCAGTTTTTAATCTTCTTAGGTGATCCTTCTACTTATTTCTGGGGATAAGAGTATTCACAGGATCTAGATAAGATGGGCATTTTTTAGGAAATGCCAATTGCTTATTGCCGTATCAGTGTAACACTTCCTATAAGATTTGCTGTCAATCCAACATCACTCAACATTTCTATTACTAGTGTCTGGAAGTATAGAACAATTATTCTATTGGTACGGTACCAAGCGGGGAAGGACTTCCAGCATACTGATGTTTTGTGTAGAATCCAAGATCAATTAGACCTGAGTTGAATAGTAGAGAAATTTTCTAAAATAAATTGTTTTAATAAATGAAATACTCTAGATAAATGTGAAACCGTTCATGAACCCAGGTTTCATAAAGTTAGTGTTGCAGCTGCCAGCACTGGAGGTTGTCATGAGCAGATTAAACAAAACAACAGACAGGTACCACTGATCCTCCCATCCAGTTGCAAAAAAAGCTGCTAAAGTCTTTTCTGGGTATGTAATTTGTTTTAGTCTGAACAGTGGATTTATGAAGACATGAATGGAATAAAGATGCTGAGATCCTCTGCTTGCTGTCAGCAGAATCCCTACAGGCTTTATAGAGTTCTGCTTAATATAATAAACAGCTTCAACTTTTCCAAAATCAGTCCTCCAGGCACAAATGGTTCATTAGTATACTAACATTTACCTTCATCAGATATCTACGGAGCCTGCCTCATGCTCACAGCAGGACCCTTGCCTTTCTTCCACCCTTCCAGGATTTCTATCTATTAGCGGATAAGAAAACTGATCTATTTTTATTCTGACATTTAGGCTTCTATCTTACTGGCTTCTCTAGTTTACTGTTCCAATTTATAGATTAAATTGCTGCTTCTAAACACACAAACAACACTATTGTAGACATATAGGACTAAAATTTACATGTATACCTGTGATGATACGTGTGATGTCTAGCATTGGCTTTGATTTGTCCACAAAAGATGGATTTCCTAGTTTCATTTTCACATACAAGATTTACAGTAGTATTTGCCCCACCCATAACTTTTATATTACTGCAATTGTAAGTTTGATTTAGTGTTACACTTGAATTTCTTCTTTTTATTTTTGTTTTTTAAATATATCAGCTCCTTAAATAAACACTGAAGTCAAATCTTCCCAACTAATATTGTCTCACATGTGGTTATGATATATAATATGATACTTTTCTGTTATACAAACCCTAAATTTTGGCTCTTGACTTTGAATCTTTTGCATTCTCTTAGTCTTACAGGATTTGGGCTTATCCAATTTACACCTGCCCTTCAAGGATTTGTATTTCTTTTATTTCCTGATACAGATATGATGTTATCTCTAATTTGATCTTGGACTGATGTCGGATCTTTTCTCAACAGCTGTAGAGTATATCTGCAGTTGCTTCAGTTCAGAGCTATCTCTTATAGATAAGGCATTGAATTCTTTTGATCTGTGATTTAACTGGACTCAGAAGTGTTTCAGTAACTACTAATATAAAGCTTTAGTGTGATTTCTTGAAACAAAAAGGATTCCTTAGAGAGACAATCTCTTTTATGTGTATAAAACCAGAATGAAGTGGTTTTCTGATATTTGGTGCAGTTGTGGGAAATACAGAAGAAAAATGGAGACAATGAATCATCTGGCTGGAATCCACAATGTAACCAGTGTCTGACAAACATATTTTAAAACCTGCTCTTTTTCTATTTATTTCTATTTTCCTTCCAAACAATACAGCTGGTCTCAGACTTACAGATCTTCATTGAAAGGGTTCCCTATCAGAGAGCTGCACCTGCACTGGGAAGTCACTGCACTAAAATTCTGTGTGAGTATTAATGCTCTGGGTTGGAAGGTGCTACTGCAAGAACAACTGTTATATGGAAGTACCTGTAGTAAGAAGAAATGAGAGAAGGAAGTGGCAGAAGGAAGTGTCGGAAGGAAGGAAGTGTCAGAAGGAAGGAAGTGTCGGAAGTGTCGGAAGGAAGTGTCGGAAGGAAGGAAGTGTCGGAAGGAAGGAAGTGTCGGAAGGAAGTGTCGGAAGTGTCGGAAGGAAGTGTCGGAAGGAAGTGTCGGAAGGAAGTGTCGGAAGGAAGTGTCGGAAGGAAGTGTCGGAAGGAAGTGTCGGAAGGAAGGAAGGAAGTGTCGGAAGGAAGTGTCGGAAGGAAGTGTCGGAAGGAAGTGTCGGAAGGAAGGAAGGAAGGAAGGAAGGAAGGAAGGAAGGAAGGAAGGAAGGAAGGAAGGAAGTGTCGGAAGGAAGTGTCGGAAGGAAGGAAGTGTCGGAAGGAAGGAAGTGTCGGAAGGAAGTGTCGGAAGGAAGGAAGTGTCGGAAGGAAGGAAGTGTCGGAAGGAAGGAAGTGTCGGAAGGAAGGAAGTGTCGGAAGGAAGGAAGTGTCGGAAGGAAGGAAGGAAGGAAGGAAGGAAGGAAGGAAGGAAGGAAGGAAGGAAGGAAGGAAGGAAGGAAGGAAGGAAGGAAGGAAGGAAGGAAGGAAGGAAGGAAGGAAGGATTCTCTGACAGTGCAGTGTTGCTGTTATGAAGTATCCTGCCAATGACGCTGCCATTTAGCTTTGCCAAGGTACTTGTTAACATGTCATACCATGACATCTTAAAAAGCATCATTACAGTTTATCATGATGAGATTTGTAGAAAAATAGTATCTGACAGTCGTTTCAGTGGAGACCATCATGACCTTGGTGTCATTGGGAAAATCACAAACCATTCATGTGTATATTCTCTGCCATAAACAAAACTTAAGGAAAAAATCCAATGGGGAAATATTAATGGTTAAGTGGACTAATACATACACCTACATTCTGATTTTAAAAGTTTTGTAACACTCCTCTTCACATGTGTGTGTGTGTTCTCTCAAATATTTGGGATAGACACAGCAAAATGGATCACTGAAGTCTGGGTTGAACTAGACCTTTTAGATCACTAAATTTATGCCATTCCTCAGTTACGATATTTACTCATCTGTTTGTTAAACCACATCCTTTTCTTTATTCATATCACTTGGGAATTCTCATTATTTTTACTTCATATTCATTGTCTTGCAACCCCAAGTTTTCTATGGCTAATTTGACAAATAACTGGCTTTAGTATTGCATGCTTCCAGTTTTTCCCCATTCAGAAAGCTCCTGTGTATAGAATGAGATATGACAGGCTCCTGAAGTGGTGCTCCAGAAGCACGTATCTACTGGATGCATTTGGGAGTAAATGCATCATTTACAGATCATTTTGAGTATACAATAGTCTAAAAAAATTAGGCATTCTACAGGCTTCAGATGCCTCCAGTTTCCCTGTGTCCTTCTCTGAGTTCAGTGGAGAGGAAATAAAATTTTGTTCATAAACTGCATGTTACAAGGCTGAAGCAGACACTTTAATGAGCACTGAATGCCTTTATTTTGTGTTTTCTGGAATACCAATCTGGCTTTAGTACCAGCTCTTAGGGGATAATTTGTTACACATAAGTTTTGTCATAAGAGTAGATTCACTGCCTTTTCCCATCATGTCTCATAATCTTTGAAAAATGTTAGTCTTAAGGAGCCACAATAGTACCAAAAACCCATAAGAGTCTGATCAAGATATGCTCTTGAACCAGCCAACAAAACTGTCATGAAAACCTGGGGGCGATTTTACTGGACAGCTAAAACAAGGCTTTTTGTTTTGGAGAAACATCAGTGTACTACCTGTTTTAATGCAAGTTTCTCTGGTGTGAGCAAAGTTATCTCCTATTTTTTAGCTTTTTAGCTAGTGATGTTGCTGTCTCTAGCTTTACCTAATGCCAAGGAAAATGTTGCAAGACCACAGAATGAAAAGCATGTGTTCAAATGCTGAAGGATGTGAGCAAAGCCAGTGGTGACAAATAAAAAGAGGAGGAGTTCCAGGAAGGAACAGAATGGAGGAGCTTTTTGAAAAAAGGCAAGGGGTGTATTCATTCTGCACATGATTTTCTCTTTCTTACTTTATTCTATTAATTTCTGTATTTCCCATTTCTTCTATAGAAAAGTACCCTGAACCCATTTCCTCAGACAATAACCTTTATAAAAACTTTCATGCAAAATTATCCTTTATTGTTGCTGAATTCCATTAAATACTTTTCAATTATTTCCCAGTCATTAACTGTCTGAATCCAAACAATCTATGTGGTAAAATGTAAATAGGGATTTTCAGCCCATAGTCTCCTTCTAAGACCCAGAAAACTGAGAACAGACATGCTTGGTGCCGAAAGGTTTGAATTTGTCATCCAGCACCCTTCACTTGAAATTATGCAGAATAACATTAAAAATATGGGGTATATATATAAAATTTATTCTCTATATTTATAATATAAACACATATAATTTATTATGTAAATTATTTATATATTATATATACATATTAAACAATATGTGTATATAATAGATGAATAATGTTTAAAATAATATATAAATAATATATTTTATGCATAGTATACATAAAATATGTAATATATATTATATAAAGATATATAAATGATATAAAATATAGTGTGTATATATATTATATATAGATATCATATATATCTATATTTATTATATAGATATATTATATTTTATATATAGATATATATTAAAAAGAAAAGAAAAAAAAAAAGAAAGAGATATTGAAATAATTTATTTTAATTGTACCAGAAGCAGCAATTGCCTTTTTGCATGGCTAGAGGCATATTCTTTTTACTTATTATTCCAGGTTCTTTGTGAAATAGCAATTGCTGCACTTGGCATTGTACAATACTCATACAGCCTCTAGAGAAAAGAGCAGGCATTGACAAGGAGGCAGGGGCAAAATAGACACTGTGCCTTGAGAAGCACAAAGGGAATGAAAAGTAGGAGGGTTGACGGGTTTTTTTCTCGTATCTTTTGTGTCCATCATCAGAACGAAGGCGCTCGCTTTTAGCGCTCACTCGCCCTGGGGCGCTCGGAGCGCTCGCTGCCCGGGCCGGCCTGCAGTGCGCGCCCGCCGCCGCTAGAGGGCCCCGTTGTTCGTGCCGGCAGCGCACGGCCCCGCGCCGCGGATGGCCGCGGGCAGCGAGCGAACAACCCGCACACGCAAATTACCGGCTGTGTAGCCATGGACAGAGCCCTGCCTCTGCCCCCCAGGGGCAGACCCCTGCCTCTGAGCCCCATGGACAGAGTGCTGCTTCTGCACCCCATGGACAGAGCCCTGCCTCTGTGCCCCATGGACAGAGCCCTGCCCCTGCACCCCAGGGGCAGACCCCTGCCTCTGTACCCCATGGACAGAGTGCTGCCTCTGTACCCCATGGACAGAGCCCTGCCTCTGTGCCCCATGGACAGACCCCTGCCTCTGCCCCCCAGGGGCAGACCCCTGCCTCTGTACCCCATGAACAGAGTGCTGCCTCTGTGCCCCATGAACAGAGCCCTGCCTCTGCACCTTATGGACAGCCTTGCCTCTGTGCCCCATGGACAGAGTGCTGCTTCTGCACCCCATGGACAGAGTGCTGCTTCTGCACCCCATGGACAGAGCCCTGCCCTGCACCCCATGACCGGACCCCTGCCTCTGCACCCCATGGACAGACCCCTGCACCCCATGGACAGAACCCTGCACCCCATGAACAGAGCACTGCCTCTGCACCCCATGGACAGAGCCCGGCCTCTGCACCCCATGGACAGACCCCTGCACCCCATGGACAGAGCCCGGCCTCTGTACCCCATGGACAGACCCCTGCCTCTGCGCCCCATGGACAGCTGGCTGCCCGACTTGTGTGAGCTGCCTGTTTGACGAAACCCGAAGGGAGGCTCCGAGTTGGGTGGCTTGTGCTGCCATTCATCCAGCTTGACTTCAGGATATGCTCAAAGCTTAGAGCGTCTTCCACCTTTGGAGCTGAATTGCTCGTTAGGGGATAAATTGGAAGATCTGCTGCGAGAATTGTGGTGTTAAAGGCAGGATTTTGAGGATGCCACTTAAAGGGACTTTACCTGGCAGTAGAAGCATCCCTGCAGAAACCAAGGTGATTGAAGTGAGCACAGCCTGCCTGAACATCTGCACATGCAATAGCTAACCAGGATACCACAGTCAGAAAACACTTCTGATCACTTTTAACTTACAGTATTTTAAATGGTGCTATTTGCCTTTAGAAAGCTGTCAAACAACCCTGAGTTCATAATTATAGCTTTGCTTTGAGAAGCAGTCAGTTATAAAGCAGCCTGGTAGACAAAGACATGCTAACACTCTCTATTTGGGGAAGATGTGGGATATGGGCCCAAACTTCCTCTATTTATTCCATTTGCTTCTCCTAATCTGTTCTTAACGGGGCACCTGCTGCAGCAAATGAGAAAGCATCAGAGGAAGAGGAAATGGAAATGTTGTAGTGCAAAGTATGGTTAATAATATTTTTTAATGCATGCAGAGAAATATTAAATTAAAAAAATTAATGGAGGTCAAAAGCCAGCTTCTAATTCTCTTCAGGCAAAAGGAAGAATGTATTAAAAAGCAGAAAAGGTATCCACAGAGAAAATTTCCCCATTCACTTTATGTACATGAAATATAGACATCATCTTGACACTCAGCTGATGAAAGAGAAGAAAAGGCACTGAAATTACCACTCAGACAGTTAAGAGTAGCCATATTTTGGGAAGGGGGACAATCTCAGCACACTGTGTTTGACACAGGATGTTCTAGAGATCTGTTAAAGTTTGCAGAGTGCCATTTCCTAAGAAATCTTTCTACAGACCCAGCTTTCATCATACCTTATCTTCAGTACACATAATCTTGGCATGGCATTATTTTACACACTGCAGTTAACTGAAAATGTGAAGAAAGAATATCCAGATCTTCTGACTGTATGGATTTGACACAAAAAATGGGAACATAGAGGAAAATAACGCATCAAATTGCCTTTTGTTACTGGAGGCATCTTCTCTGCTGACAGAAATATTTGTTTAAGTTTTTGCATCAAGACAAGATCCAGGTGTAGCTGATCAAATAACCTAAAGCTGCCTGATGACTAAAAAAATTCCCTGAAAGCACCCTAAGTATATTTTCATTTTCTGTGTTCTCTGTGCTGAAAACATGATTCTCAGTATGGTTCCCCTGCACGACCTGTGAGAGGACAGAAAAAAGAAGATGATTTGAATCAGCTGCTACGTTTTATAGAGAGATTTTTCAGGGGAAAAAGTAATATGTGTTCTTAAAATGTCACAGTTCTGCTGCCCCAAAAGGCAATTGCAAAGCTTCATAGTTTTCTCACAGAGACATTCATTAAGGCTGGGCACTGCTTGGATGTTGCATAAGCCTTGGAAATAAGAGATCATGTAGAGGCTTTGGACAGGTGCTTCTGCACATGGGTGAATTTCAGGCAACAAATCAGGACACTTGTCTCAAAAACAGGATTTTAGGTTTTGTTGGTGTTTTTGGTATTTTTACATGTAGCCTTCCTGTATTAAATTCCTTGTGCTTCACCAGTCTTGTTAAAATCTGACATTATTTCCCCTGGTATTAACTCCCAATTTATCATTTACTCAAGACTGCACAAGGTTTCATCCTGGGAGTAGTTTTTTTCCTTTATCCATTTCCTTAAAAATATAATTATCTTTTTGTAGGAGTTTTCTGTGATCTGAGGTGTTCCTGGCTTCATGAACACACAGGAAGATGAGGATCTTACATTCTAATTATAATTACAAACAATTAAATCTGGGATTTGAGACTAGGAGCAGACCTTTAAGAGTCAAGAAACAACTGCCAAGAAACAGAAGGAATTGCAAGTAGCACTCCAAGTTCAGTCATGTATAAAATTTACAACACGACTGAAGGGCAAGTCTATCATTTTCACTTTCTTCTTTGGCTTGTATTATTTAAAAAGTTATGTTTTAAATCTAAGAGGATAAGGTCTGCATTCATTACCTTACAACATCTTTAGCAGGACCTTTTGTCTCGAGCTCAGCGCTGTGCCAGCGCAGTTACACAGCTCCTGCCCTGGAGCTGGCTTCTGCTCTGGCACTTCAGAGTGCAGAGGGAATATTCCACTGTGCAGGCATCTCATGGAGGTGTATGCATTCCCCACCACCTTTCCAGTCTCTGGCACTTCAGAGTGCAGAGGGAATATTCCACTGTGCAGGCATCTCATGGAGGTGTATGCATTCCCCACCACCTTTCCAGTCTCTGGATAACCTCACCCCAAAATACTGAACTGAAGGCTATTATCTTGCTAATCAGCAAACAAAAGTTTCTCCACAAAAATTATCTGAAGAGGTATTCATAACAGGCTCCTTGCAAATATTCTAATCCAATCTGTTGTGTAAATATTGCAGCTGGGGCTGAGAGGGAATGCGTGTGCATTGCAGGCAGTGATAAACCTGGGTGTGTGCAGCTGTACAAGGGCAGTGGGAAGCTGGGAGTGTCACCAGTGATGCCATGGGCATTTTAGGGCACAAGGAAGTGATCTGAAATCATGTCACTATGGCATTTGCCAGAAAAACAGTAACTCTTGAGGGTTTTCTGCTTCTGCAGCATTGCACATCACAAAAACTCTAGATTATACCTAATTTTTATGTACTGAGTGCTTTTGCACAAACCAGGCACTTTTGCACTCTCATGGTTTATCAATATCAGTAATGTCAGATTAATAATCAGAACCAGGCTAATTTTATGTCTATTTTCCAACACCTGTGGAAATGTGTCAGACAATGAGATGAATACCATATATGCCAACAATACAATTCATTAATATTTTGCTTTTGTGTAGTTTCAGAAAGCAATGGCAAAGTCCTGCAGCCTGCATTCTGTATAGACCCTCTGTCAAGCAACTATAGGTTGCAGAGCAAAATGGTCCAGGAACAAAGTCAAGCAGCAAAAACAATATATAGAAGAGGAATGTACTTTGTGAAGGAGCTACTTTTGTCCTATGTCCCACTTGAGAGATACTCTTCCTGGCTCCAGTCCAGAGACATGGTGCTCCTGCTCCAAGACCCAAAATATTTAGTGTATCTGACTTTTTGCACATGGCATTGAGAGCAAGAGGGACAGTTTTGTTCTACTGCCAGTGATACAGAAAAAATATCCAGAGAAAGGAGAGATACAATGATACAGAAAAATATCCAGAGAAAACAGAGACCAAATGGGTCACCCCAGCGCCTGATGGTGCTGTTGACCTCAGGAGTTATGATTATTTCAATGGGCCCTGTGCACTGAGGAAGTGCCAGAAGCAAAAAGCATGTTCCAGCTTTGGAACATATAAGACTATAAAACCCGAGTTTCATTTCTGAAAGAGGCAAGGATGTCTTTGGTTTGGGCAACATGCACAAAAAAGAAAGATAGAGTAAATCATAGTTACAAACTAATTGTGTCTGCATGTGCATTGATTTTGTATGTGTTTGAGTGTGTGTGCAAGCTTTCCTGTTAAAGTGCAGGCTGTGAAATTGTCCCATTTCATTACCCTGGGATATTATTTTAAAACACTGTCTTGCCCCAGTTTTGAATTGTATAACTCTTATCAATCAAATAAAGACAAGGAAAGTCTTTAACTTTCAAAATTGATAATAAAAACAGGAAACATGCTTAGTCATCTAACCCAAGATCTGCAAATACAGTGTTGGTGGGGAGGTTATTGATATTCATCCTTTTCCTACTATTGGGGTGCATATTTTCCATTACTCCAAAAAAGTAGACACATGGGGTGTTCTGTTTGGCCTTAACTATTATCACGTTTCATTGCCTCCTGAATCAGCTTTTCACCCTCTCAGCTGGGGGCTTTGTTTCTTTGACAGACTCCCAACAAGATCATAAAATGGAAGGGAAGAGCCCTGGATATCAGTGCTGGACCTGACCAGGGATGGATTACCCTGGTGCTAAGTAGCTTGTGATTAAACACTGGACCCATTTCAAGCATTTTCATGAATGAAGGTCACTAAAACCCCCCAAACCAAAGTTATAGTTTTGGATATTTGCTTTATATTTCAGTAGCCTAGCTGCAGAGCAGAAGGTTTTGTTGCCATTTGCTTTGGGTTGGTTTTTATACAGCCTGTTTTAGATCTTTGTCATTTCCCCCCATGCTAAACCCGTCTTCTCAATAAGAAAAAATGTAAAGCACATAATTTAAAAAAATAGTTTTCATCCTAATGTTGTTGAGGTTTAATGCCAGTCAGCAGCTAAGCCCCGCACAGCCTCTCACTCACTCCCCTCAGTGGGAAGGGAGAGAGAATTGAACGAGCACCAGCAAGAAAACTCACAGGCTGAGGTAAAGACAATTTAACAGGTAAAGCAAAAGCCACGCACCAAGCCAAGCTAAATTAGGAATTCACCTACCACACCCTATAGACAAGCAGATGTTCAGCCATCTCCAGGAGAGCAGGGCTCACCTCACGTGATGGTGGCTTGGGCAGACAAATGGCACTGCTCCCAGTGTTCCACCCTTCTTGTTCCTTCCTCCAGCTGTATGTGCTGAGCATGATGCCACAGGATATGGAATATCCCTTAGGCCAGTTGGGGTCAGCTGTCCCAGATTTGTCCCCTCACACTTCTTGTGCATCCCCAGCCTTCTCTCTGGTGGGGTGGAGTGGGAAGCAGAAACAGCCTTGGCTGTGTGTCAGCCCTGCTCAGCAATTGCTAAAACATCCCTTTGTTATCAACGCTGTTTTCAGCACAAATCCAAAACATAGCCCCACACTAGCTATTATGGAAAAAAATGCAGAATTCTTGAGAAATCATTCAAACTTCTAAGTATTTCAAATAACATTAAAGGTTTTCCTTTGTTAAACTATGTCAACAAAAATTTATTCCAAACTTAATCTAAGGTGTCCAAATTATTTTCTATTTTAGAAATGCCTTCTTTTTGTTTTGAGGCTATGAAATATTTCTGAGGTATCTCAGAAAAAAAATAAATTACTGTTTTCCTTCCAAAGCCCCCAGAGTTTCTTCATTCTGTCCTAGGCTGAAGCAGTTGCCCATGATATTTCCTTGCAGTTCCTTCCACACCAGAGGGAAGGCTCCTCCTGTGAGCACATCCCAGCAACCCCTGGTCATGGGAGCTGTCATATCAACATCCCTCCTCAAGGTTTTAGTTGAACACCTCTAAAAAAATTATATACACCCCAGTCTGCCCCTGATGACCTTTTCTTTTGGTCTGTATAGCCCTGGCCATACTAGAAAGGGTTTCCCACTCCGAATAAAAAAGACCTTATATTTTGTCTTTAATTGCCTCCCTCCCCAATAGTTTCTCATTTTATGTTATTTGTCTACAATATTTTGTAATCTTACATTCTATAAAATTATATTTATCATCTAGATTATAGACTGTGTTCAAAGAAGGGCAATGATCCTGGTAAAGAATCTGGAGCACAAGTCTTTCGAGGAGCAACAGAGGCTCGTGGAGGACTTGTCACTCTCTACAACTGCCTGGAAAGAGGTGGTGAGGTGAGGCTCTCTTCTCCCAGGTAACGAGCAAAAGGGTGAAATGGTCTAGGTTGCACATGGGGAGGTTTAAGTCAGATATTATGAAAATTTTCATCACTGAAAGGGTTACCAAGCATTGGAAAAGGCTGCCTAGGGAAGCTGGGGAGTCACTGTCCCTGGGATATTTAAAAAATGTGCAAATATGGAGCTCAGGAACACAGGTTACTGGTGGACCTGACAGTGCTGATTTAATGGTAGGCCTTGATGATCTCAGATCTCATCCCCAACCCAAATGATTCCATAAGTGTATGATTCTAATATGTACAAGGAATTCCAGTATTTTTTCATTATTTGCAAGTATTCTTTTGTGGCTTTCTTTGGTATAGGCATGTATGTGGCCTTCTAAGCCACACTCACTTTTTGACTGTCTCCATAATTAACCCCCTGTCCCTGAACAAACTGCCCACACACATGCACACAAATACAAACCCTTACCTTCAGTCATTTCTGCCTGTCTTGAGGTCATAGACTGTTTTACTTCAGGTTTTTTTTTCCCATCAGCTACTGGTAAATGAGTGTTATTAATGTTAGGTCAAATACCTTCCTCTCTCTTTCTAAATTGGATTGCCTATGACAATAGACTCATGGAAATTTCATCTGTTTTATTTCTTTTTCATGGCAGAGTCCTTTATCTTATTAGCACATATATACATAGAGGGAAGGACTTACAGGTTAATTAGATATTTCTGTTGTGCCAGTATAGTTGTCTGTATTTGGATTTTGGCATTGACTAGTGAGTTTTATGAATTTCCCTCTTTTGTTCTCCAGGGTAGAATTCTATGTTCTTCACGTGTGTAAATTTGCTTTTTATGATCTCGGCAGGTAGGCAGCACCAGAGAAGGGAAATAAAGTGATTTGGGGATATTCTTTAAACCACTCTGCAAAAATGGCTGCCTAGCATTTATTGCCAGCTCTGCGACCTACTACTTACATAAATGGCCTAATTTTAAAATAGTAATTATTATTGTTGAATTTCTAGCATCTTCCACTAAGTGGAATGATCTTAAATTCTCAGATCAAACAGAATTACATAAAAACTCCAAGGTAAATGCTAGAATGTACAACTGAATCTAAGCAGAAACTTCAGATATACATATAAATTAGCATTACTATATTGAGTTCTCTTACTTTGACTTCAAGTAAAATCTTATTTAGTGAATAAATTTAAATACTTACACCTCCAACAGTGGTGTTTTAATGTAAACCATTTCTAAATAAGAATCACCAGGTACCCATATCCATCCCAAGTAAATTATAAGATGATGTAGCTTTAACCTAAGTCTATATCCTTTTGCAATGACTTGTAATTTCATTTGGCACATTAAGATTTGCTAAAAAGGTTGATTATTTCCCATTTATAAGAAATAGCAAGAGTGTTTCAATTTGATTCATTTTTATTTATTAGGGTAGCTTCTCAATTATATCCACAGTTCCTCTTCAGATTTGAAAAAATATTGATCAGGAACACAACTTGCCCAATGCAACACAGCAAGAGACAGTTGCAATATGAGTTTATAAGTGGTGGCAAAAAATAAACTGTAGGATGTTTTCCCTGTATACCTGTTTGATGAAATATTTGTTGAATTATGTTTACTTAGCCTGTTGGATTTGTTTATACTTTGTGTTTTGTTTTGGCTTTTTTTTTTTAAGAAACTGGCTAAAATTTCAACAGGAAAAATAAGAGCAGGGATTTTAATAAATTGCATTGTTCATATGTAATCTTACAGGCGAAGTCCTCTAAGGTATTTAATAAAGTAGGCCAGAGAACTCTCCTTTGTGGATAAAACTGTGTTGCAAGTTCCAAGATGTTGGTGAGATAGATCTATTACATTATTAGCTCTGGGGTAAGGTTTCCCAGTGCTGCTAAAATATGCTCAATTTAAATTCTATATTATATCACCCTGTCTGAATAATTTTATATCTATATTTTACTTTTAAATGCTTAGCTGACTCATGTATTTTAAAGAATTATAAGCATATTTTTTACAAAAAATAATATACATCTTTATGTTACCTTTGTTGTTTATTACATTTAACTAGAATAAAAGTGGATCGAGGCCAAGGTTAAAACCAGAGGTTGCACTATATTTACATTTTGTTCAATACCAGCACTTAAGAATAGCAGCCAAGCATTTAAAAATAGGCTGAAGGGGATGAAGAGATTTAGAGGGGAATGCCTGGCTGTCTCAGAAACTACCAGGTGAGTCATGGCCCTGCCGCTGCGATGAGCTCCGGGCAGGGAAATTGGTGCCATTCAGCTCAGGGAAGGGAGACAGCAAAATACTGAGGCAGAGCAAGGCTGTATTTCCATTGTGTTAAGAAATCCTCCCGACTCTGAGCTGCCTCTACAGAGCCTCCCAGGACCTCTGCAGATCAATACAGGACTCTGGCACAAGCCTGCAGATTTCCTTGGCAGCACTAGGACTGTCAAGGTCAGAACTGGTCAGTGGCTCAGACGCTGCCTCCAAATCATTCATCTGCACCTCTCCTGTCCCAGAGGGTAGGGACAAGGCAAACTCTTCTGTGTGGCCATTTTCCAATGCTCCTGCAGACCACTGAACGTAGCGGTACTCAGGGAAACCGCACAGTAAGCAATTTATGTTACTTGTCCCCAGAAGGGCAACAGGGGACGTCATACTGTAGTTGTGCCAAACCTCCCTGAAATGAAGACAGTCTTATAAATTCATAGGGCTGGATTCAGGAAATCTTAGGTGAAATACTTTTCTTTGTTTTTAAATACTGACGGAATTGGTGCTTGTGGAAGTAGCATTGGTTCTGACAGTGGAGGCTTTTTTTCCTTCAATATTTTCAACGTGAGTTATTCCCACAGAGACTATTTTCTTCAGGTAAAACTCCAATCTCTGTACAGTAAACTGAGTAAGCTGGTATTCCTGGTAAGAAAAGACTATATATAAATTTAGCATTCTAGCTAAACTTGAGCTCAGGTGAGAATACTGCTTTCTTACCCAAGCTGAATCTCACTCTCAAAAAATACACTCAGTCTCTTTTTCTATACTAAATTATTTCAGATTACTGCCCAAAGATGGTTATGCTTTTCCTGAAAACCAGCAAACAAACAAGCAAAAAGGCTAACAGCTAAAATACATGTTCAGACTGGGCTCGGTAAAATGGCATCTGCAAAAAAATCCCATCCCAAAAACAACCCCCCAAACACCCACCTAAACCTCGGAAGAGTGCTCTTAGTCCAGCTGCCTATATCCAGGGTCTTGAATAATGATAAATGTGAGTTCCTTCAGACAGTAACTTCCAAGTCCAAAATGACCCCTGATTTCTAAGTCTATATCAAATGGAATAAAGGGCATCTTATACTTGAGTAGAAATTAAATAAGTTCTCTCTTGCCTTATACTTTACGTTGTTATCACATAATAATTTTTCACTTCCTGGGGCTGCTAGTGGCTAATTCAATTTTTTTTTTTCCATCTTTGTCTTTTTTCCTCTTTGTTCCAAGGGGCTCGTTCCTCACAGGCAATGCCAGTATTGAGTCAAAGTGTCATTCAAGCTCACAAAGTCACACATTTTCAGCTGGGAGGTGGGTGTGATTATCCAATTACCTTTTGACATTTCCATCATCTCCTTTGGCACCTAGGTACAATAAGTTGGGCATTTCAATATCTGTCCATCCTCACTTTAAACCTGTTTTGAAAATACAAAAGAACCTTAAGTGATCTGTCCACAGCATTGAAATACCAACTTTAGTGGACACTTTGAAAACTCAAAGGCTTTATAAGATGAATAGCAAACTGGGGATGACAGCTCCTGTGGAGCCATTATTGAATTGCAGCAGTGACGACTGCATTGCTTTGGATTTAGATAAAAGACTCCATGCAAGACAAATGGTAGGAGGACATCAAACAAGACTGTGTCCATGCAGTGACAGAAGCAATCCAATTGAAGAAGCTGTTGATTTCCGCAAGGTAACTTACTATTTCTTCTTAAGTAATCTATATTAAGGATCTAAAAATTGTATATTCATCTTGCATTTATGCTTTTCTCTAAAAATACTGCTTCTAGTTGTCAAATATAATTTTTGCTGAAACTACTTGCAGAAAGGAAATACCAGTATCAGATGTTGTTAATTATTTCTGCATTTGTGTTTTATTTAACCATAATGTCACTGTGCCTAAAGGTTATAGATTGAGAGTTACAATCAATACTGATCAGGTGAAGAGATTAGTCAGCAAATGAATAACACAGATACCAGCAGGAAGAACTGTGCACTCAAGACAACAATGAATACAAAGGGTACAGATAAACATCATCACCTTCATTTAGATGAAAGCTGATTCTAGAGCATTTCCACTATCTCATTAATAATACACTAACCTTTTGGAACCTATGCTACACAAACATAATGTAGATCTTGAGCAAGTGTCAAGATGTGACATGAAGTAGCTTTGTACAAAACCATAGAATGTGGGGTTTACTGACAGCTATACAAGCTGCACCATGGAAAGGATACAGATGTTTATTTAACCTCTTGTAGAAAGCCTCACTGGTTTACAACATTCAGTGGATCTGGATCACTCAAGCCAGCTTTATTCATAAGAAGCTAAAGAGGGAGGGAGATACACCCTGGAAGAACCCGCTGTGCACTCCAACTGGGAATGGCCATTCAGCCCACAGGGCGGGACTACAACTTTTGCAGGCAGATCTGACTGAAAGGTGTATAATGCTGTCATGGGTCTTTAATGCACACTGGTTCACTCCACAGATTCACTTTTATTTTTCTGTCATAACAACTGACAAAGAATTATTCTCTTAGAGCACAACCACAAATTATTGCTACCATTTAGCGTACTGTAGCTTCTTAAAAGTGTATTTTTGCAAAATATGGGCATTTTATGGATGTGAAGAGATTAAATACATTTACATACATGGAATGGCATAGAAGCATAAAACATGTCTGATAATTCATATATTTTCCATCTGCCTTTCTTGCATCCTATTTTGTATCACTTTTCAACTTGGCATGCTTCCTTTATATTTTGGACCAGGTGTAATTGTCATCTTCATATTTTCCACTATTCTCCAATATGTCTCAGCACATTTTTCTCTCTGCCTGTCTTTCTCTTCTCCCTTTCTAATACTTTTTCTTTCCCAAGCTCTTCTTATTAAAGCTAGAGTAGATTAAATTGATATTAAAAGAAATAACCTTCAAAGAATGTGTTCCTCTTTTCCTGGTCCTTCTGCTTCTCCCTCCCACACAAACTGCCTGACAGACAGACCATGGCCAGCTGTCATGAGAAATTTTGCCTGGGTTGCCACCTTGCCAGGAGGCATGGTCCGAAATCCCTCCTCACCCTGATACAGCATTTTCTGGATGAAGCTTTAATCTAAATGCCCAGGCATGTAATTTCCTAAAACCATACCCAGATTCAAATGACATTAGTGCAAAAGGAGTCTTTAGCCTGTCATTGCCTCACAATGAGAAAAGGACTCCCAAAACGAAGAGTTTTGGGAAAAAAAAAAAAACCCGAGCAGCAAATTTTTTGCATAATCAAGAAATACATCCCCTCCACCCCACCTTCAAATTCCTAATTTAGTGTGTGCATGTGAGTCTCTGAACTCCTTGCAATGATCTTGGTCTCAGGAGGAATTATCTGCATCTGCTCCTTTTCTTTCAGGATACTGGGAGCAGTATAGCAGAGAGTCTAAAAGCTGAGTTTGTTCTGAGCAGATTCATTGAAAAGAACAGGTTTCAATAAGCTAAACTTAAAAATAGCTTCAATAGTGTTTAATCTGTGATTCCTGCTTGGCACTGATAATTAGGACAAAAACAAAGGACAGAAACTAACATGATTGATCTCAGCGAAAACAGTTTTGTTTTGTTCTCTTGAAGCTACCCTCAGAATTCTACTTTGCATGATTACTTGCAGTATTTTTCCATCTTCATTTTTACTTTCCAGAATTTGCTAGTTTGACTGAGACCCAAATAACTATTGAATTCAATTGCCAGCCTAGGGATAAGCTTCAAATTAAATTTTTCTCACTTACTCTTTTTCACCCATGCCCTGATTGGAGCAAAGCTGCCATTCTCATTATAGAGCTGTTACTGTTAATTATGCTCATCCTCTGTCTGATACAGGCAGCACTTTAGCCCTGGCTGGGAGGGTGGAACACTTGGCACCTCTGTGGCAGTTCTCTTGGTGAGCCAGTTGGAGAATGAAGAACCAAGCCAGCTCTGTCAGGGCTGGTGTGTACGGCTCCCCTGACTTCACCTGAATTTATGGCTGCTCAGCA
Organism: Ammospiza nelsoni; assembly: GCF_027579445.1. Lineage (NCBI taxonomy): Eukaryota > Metazoa > Chordata > Aves > Passeriformes > Passerellidae > Ammospiza > Ammospiza nelsoni. Next base: position 12,209,734 of record NC_080636.1, on the reverse strand, counting down.
TCTCGAGAAAGCAGGCCACAACAGCTACCTTTATGTCTTGCTGCCAAAAAGCAGAGACCTACTGGCTGAAGCTGTTTTATCCCCTGTAGGAAATTATACATGCAGAACATCATCCGTGGGGAACCACATGGTTTTCCTTAACATCCACATGTTCACGACTCCTTGAATTAGAGGAACTGTAAGGAGAATAAAGTCAGGTACCTCCTGAACCCTTTCTCAAATAATCATTTGGAAAGCAGAAATTTGTTTTATTTTCTACTGCAGAGGAATCCACCTCTTTGCCCTCCCCCTTCTATTGCTCATTTTATTGGCAACATTCCTTTTCCTTCTAAAGTAAATTTCTAATGTGGATTTTTTATTTTGAATTCATTCTTGCAGTTTTCTCTCAGGGAAACGATATTAAAAGAAAAAAGAAGGAAAGAAGGAAGTGTCGGAAGGAAGTGTCGGAAGGAAGTGTCGGAAGGAAGGAAGGAAGTGTCGGAAGGAAGTGTCGGAAGGAAGTGTCGGAAGGAAGTGTCGGAAGGAAGTGTCGGAAGGAAGTGTCGGAAGGAAGTGTCGGAAGGAAGTGTCGGAAGGAAGTGTCGGAAGGAAGGAAGGAAGGAAGGAAGGAAGGAAGGAAGGAAGGAAGGAAGGAAGGAAGGAACTAATCAAATCAACATCATGCCTCCATCTCCAACATCAAAAATAAAATAAAATAAAACTAAATAAAGTAAAACCAAATAAAATAGAATAAGAAGAAAAAAAAAAAACACCTCAAAACCAGTGTCAAATGCAGGTCTTGAAAGCATGTGTTGATTCCACAGTACAAAGTCACCTTAAATCTCCTGGTCCCTCATTTCCACTCCCCCAGAGGAATCAAACCAAACAGAGAACAGCTTACAATGCCAAGACCTGGGAGCTTGTTGTAAGAATAACTAGTTCTTGACATTTGAAATTACTCTGGTTCAAACATTTTTTGATCTTTCTTATTAGCCCTGTGTCTTGAGAAATAAAAGTATGATAATGAGAAAGTACATAATTGGGTTCAGGGTATTCTGTGGTCACCCTTCCTGGCTCTGGAGATAGAGGCACTTTGAACGATTATGCGCGGATATCTGGAATTTATTCTGCACAGTCTGGGAAATGACAGATCTTTTTTCTTAATTACACCAGCTATCGGTCTAACACCTGTAGTTAACCATTCAGTCCTAGGAATCTCTTCTGATACCCTTTATTCTTCCACCAGGAGCACAGCAGGCAAATGGCAGGTGGATGCTGAGGCGTTTGGTGGCACAGGCACGGAGGCTGCCCCGCATCCCCACGTGGGCTCTTTTCCACTGCCGCCTTCCCAACGCTCCCAGCTCAGAGGGGCCGTCTGCAGGAGGTGCCCCACACTTGGGAAGCATCATGGACTGACAGCCAGAGTGTCACACAGTGTTTGGAGAGAAATAAGTGTGCCATAGCCAACCCTCCCAAGTTCTAATCAGCTGTTTTTGGGAGCAGCACTTGGTGGCTGGAGCAGCCCTGTGTGTCCCCAGAGCTGTCAGTGCCATGGGGTGCCAAGTCCCCATCCGTGAGGCCCAGCCCAGCCACTGCTCTTCCAAAAACCTCCACCCGGACCCCTGCTGCAGCAATGAATCACATGCAGAGGGTTTTCCACAGGCTGGGTTTATTGAGCTGTGTTCCAGGAAAATACAGCTCAGACAGCCCCACTGCAGCCAAAACAATCTGTCATTTTTAATTCTTCCTGTCACCTCATTAGGTATATAGCTGGAGTGACAGGAAAAAACCTAAACAACAAAAAACCACCAACAGCAAAACCCAGAATACATTTCCCCAACTCCTGCTCAGAGTTTAACATAAATATCAAGGCAGCAAAAGATTCATTGACCAAACATATGTGACTTGGTGCCATATATAATAAAGTGACATGCAGAATGGTCTCAATAGGCACATAAAGCAATTAAAATAACTGTGCTTCAAAGCATTGTACTATAACATAAAAGGTCATCCCTATAAACATGAAAAATATGACCATGTTTTTTTCTTGCATACAGACACACTATTACCTAGCTAGAGGTTCCATTCTAAAAGGTAATCCTTAAAAATCTCTGAAAACACATCATGTCTTGTATCATTCTCCCTCAGACCATGTCTTTTCATCAATGTTAATATTTTAAGTGAACACAATAGGAAACATTATTGAGGCCAGCTATATGTCAGAAGAAAATATTGTACTAAGTACAAAATATTTACCCTGTGTCTACACAGGATGGTGAAGGAAACCCTTGCTAACCTTCTGTGAAAATGAAAAGCCTTTCTTTTTCTTCTCCTAGAGCTTGCTTGTTCTCACATTAACGCATTAAAGTTGTATTCCAATGGAGACTGCAGAGAGTACATTTTGAGGACTCTGATAATTTTTGCAGTAACACTCTGAGTTTGTGATAATAATGTTTATGCACAGATGTAAAGAATGTGCTGACAGATTAAAAAGGAGTCAGCTGGTGTTTGCACAGCGTTCATTTTTATTTAAGGGGAGGAAAAAAAAGAAAGGAAAAGAAAAAAAGGTACTACACCTGGCTGTGAACAAACAGCTTTTACAGTAGTGGAAGTAGTTTGGTGTATTGCAGCTCCCTAACCCCTCCTGCATTAATTCAAAAATTCAAGTTATGGGCACATCAGAGAATCACACGGTTTCATTTTAACTGCAATTAGAGAATTCACTTTGACTGGTTTTCCTACCAATATTAAAAGGAATCTTAGCCCAGACAGCAGTATTAAGTAAGGAAGTGTTAAAAAAAAAAAGAGTTCATTTGTTGCAGATACAATCCTCACTATGGAGACCCTTCTTTCTTGCATATTTAGGATATACACACATTCCAACTGCACTAGTAATGCTGTAATGCCCCCAGAGGTGTCTTGAAGGGTAGTGAAGGTGTAAATGTAGCATATGGCAATAGGTATCTGCTATTTCTTAATATGCAATTATAGTATTTTTAAGCTAATTGATGTACTGAAACCTTGTATTTTACAATTCTATAGCATGGGAAAAGATGACAAGTAATGTCATTTTCTCTCCAGACGATCACAGCCACTGCCCTGATCAATATCTGCAGAAGTATGCAGCAACTACCTTTGGAGAAAGCATACTGATTCAGGTAGACAAAAAAGGAAAACATGAAGAGAAAAGGAGAAGCAGCAAAAAATATTCAGTTGGCAAAAATACTCATTTGGAAAGCTGAATCATGCAGAAACCATCAACTTCACAACAGACTCCACAATTGCAATGGGCAACCTCAAGCCATACTTCCCTTTTCTGAAGGATTTGCCTTTCAACCTAATTAGAGCAGGAGCTGAGCGATCAGATGTCCCTTGCTCATTTTGAAAAATGACTGGGAAAACTCCATGTAATCAGGAGGTATTTAGGATTTCCATTGACTTTCAATTTTCTTGGTTCATCTGTTCCCTTTCAGAATGTTTGATGCTAGTCTGTTCTAAACTGTATGTTGAATTTGCTTTAATCAGATGTCTTTGTAGCAGGCATTAGGTCATTTACTGTTTGATTTTTTCCTGTGAAAATACAGATTTTTTTGGTTTCAAAAGTGTCCTTTGAAGAAACCTGTCATACCCCAGACAGAGGGAAAAAAAAAAAAAAAAAAAAAAAAAAAAAAAAAAAAAAAAAAAAAAAAAAAAAAAGAGAGAGAAAGGGAAGAGGGAGAGGGAGAGAAGTGGGGAGCAATCCTGTATTTCTGTATGTCTGTTCTCGCCCCACAGTGGTGGTGGGGAATTGGGGAATTGTGTCACCCTTTTGTACCCAACACTGCCCCCCCCCCCAGCTCCTTTCTCTGGTGATCTGGGCTCATGCACTGCAGCTGATCAGCATAAGCAGAGCTTAATATTCAAGTAGACAATTGCATACACTGAGTGCTAGCTCAAACAAATGCTCTTCTGAGTGCTAGTTCAAACAAATGCTCTTTCAGACATACCTTCTGTCTGTGGAGCCTCCCACACCTTTGCTGCCCTGGAGTTCTCAAGCCCCCTTCTTCCTGTTCCATACCTGTTCCTGTGTTTAGAGACTCAGTCTTGATGTCACCTTACTCCCATCCCCAGATTTTAGCTCCTCATCCAACCCCACCTTTCTGCTGGCCATTGCAGTCACCTGAAACTCCAGCCTCTTGAACTGTCTCTGTCTGACTCTTGAACCAAAGTCCTGCTTCTTACAAGGATATTCTAAGTGACACATTCAATGAAAAACCACTTAATTAAGGCCTGTGGTGAGGAGCAGAGTTTCACACAAGTCAGTGAGTATAGTTTGGCTTAGGTGGGCTGAATTTCTATTCAGAATGGCAAGCCTGTCTCTAACTCCTGCAGAAAGAGCCCAGGGTACATATGCTCCTTAGCTCCTAGCCTAGCAAGCCTGAATGAGGTGACTAAAGTCAAGTCTCAGTTTATTTGCCTTTAAAGTTTATCTTGAAAGAGTATGTTAAACTAGAAAACTTTGCTGCTATACTTGGCAGTGAGACCTTCTATGAAAAGTCTCTGTCAAAGAAAAATAGTCCCCTCTAAAAGATGTGTCTGCTTTTTAGAGGGAACTCTCTCTTATATTTAAAATTCAAAAATAGTAGTAGGTGCTGAACACCATCAAAAAACAGGCCATAAACCATCTTGAAAATCTATTTTAATTGTTCTAATACACATTTCTAAGATTAATATCTCCTTACTTGGATTATGAAGCAGTAGGAGCTGTGGTACTGTTTGGGACATGGAAAGAATAAATTGTGTAATGCCAACAGAAAAGGTGCTGAGGTAGCTGGTAATTGACAGAGTTAATGAAGTATGTTAAGCAGGTACTATATAGATGAAGTTGTCCCCTGCAGGGTGATTGGCCACTGGGGAAATAATGTGACAGTTGTCTTTGTGTTAAAGTAATGTGGTACTCCTTCTTTGCCAGATCCTATCTGCAATGAGAGATGAAAGAGGTCTTGCAAGGATACCCAGGTCCTCCTACAGCACACGCTGTGCTTAAATCTGGCAAGCAAAGAACAAGATAAAGGGTGGGTTAAGAGTGCGATGGCTGTCTGTAAGTAAAGCCATTAGGCTGTTCCCTACAGCACACACATGAATTATCCACAATTGAAAAGTAATAATTTGACACTGTTTTCTATAACCCTCCCTCATACACTACAAATGCACTGGTGCTGTCTGGGGATGAATGGGAGCTGAATTTGGCCTGCCAATTTTTGTGGAAGTTGATTATTTTTAGATATTGTTTTAATAATTAGCTAACTAGCTCTCGAAGAGTACAATGGATTTAGACAGCAAAAGATGGTTTTGAGAGTAATATAGATTTTGTATTATTATCTCCTCCTATTGTATGTGAATATTATCATTGAAACAGTAGGGAAAATATCAAATGGAAACAGAGCTCAGCCTCTCAATTATACTAAGCTGTGTGGTCAGCATTGGTTCCAAAAGAGGCGTGTAGAGCACCGAGTAATGAAAAATCATTGATAGCATCAGTTTGGTGTCTAAATAATCTATTGTGCTATTCAGCATTGTTCTTTCTAAAACCATCTCAGAAGATGAGCTAGCCTTCCTTGGCCATCAGATCTCAAATGCATGAGGCTTTCTTGATTCCCTCAGGTGCTGACAGCATGCTCTGTCATGGACACATGAAAATTATACAGTATTTTATTTCTTGAAGTTGTAGCTGTTGACATTTTCATAGTTGATATTTATCTGTTCATAGTGAGAGTTAGGTGTTATTGGACCTTTAAGCTTTCAATGTGGTTTTATTCTTGTCAACATATTCTAAATCCAGGAGTCCTTACGTTTCTAAAGAGAGTGATATTTGAAAAGAGAAGTGAGTCTTAGCAAACCTCTGACTGAGAGCATAACCTAGAAAGAAAATATTTCTAGGCATCATATGGCAAACTATTTTCTAATTTTCAAAATGCAGTAAAGAAAGATTAAATGCAAACACTTGTTCTTTGTAGGAGTCAGGTTTAAAATAGTCATAATCTTTTTGCCTGATCTTTCTTACAGCTCTAAGATTTGTATAGCCATTTGTTAGTATGATATGCAGAACAACAATCTGAACGTATTAAAAGTTTCAACAGAACTTCTTACTATGGGAAATTGAAAAGCACTTCCTGAAAATTTATCACAGACCACAATTTAAAATATTTTTGTGCCCAAAGAATCTCAGGTGATGCCATTAAGACAGCATAAAATACCTCAAAATACCAGGAGAGCAAACTGACTAGCAATTATCTAATGCATTTTTTCTGGTATCCAGATCTGCCTTTTGGGAGTGCTAACTCAATAAATAATCGCTATACATAAACAAAGTATGGGCTATAACTCTGAAAAAACTTAGGATTGTCTTCAAGGTGTTTTGCTTTGCTTGACAAAATACTCTTTGGGGATGAACTAATGGACAAAGCTAAAGATCCAAAGAAAGGGAAACTTGATCCGTTGAAAGAGAATAGAAGGCTGAAGCAAACAAATGCAAAAATATGCTGTACTCACTCAAAAAGTGCTGCCTTCCTGCTGTAGGTCACCTCACCCTCCCACCTGGTACCACAAAATAGGGTAATTAAAAAGTGCTGATTCTCTGTGCTAGCAAGACTTCTCTCTTTTCAACCCTTGTTTAGGTCTAACCAACAAGACAGAATATGTTATGTCTGGGGTAGAGAATTTGTATCTTACAGACTGCCTGTAAAATGAGTGATACCACAAAACCCCACAAAATCAGATCAACCCTTTGGTTGATGCTAATCTATTAGTAATAATTAACAAAGTCTGAACTTATATTTTTTATCATCTCAAAGCTTTGCACATCTATCCATCCACATGATACCACTGTAATTAACTACAACTGACACAGGTGCAAGCTGCATGTGCCTGAATGAGATACTCAAATGCTCAGCCTGACAGTGCATTTACACAATGCAATGCATGAAATTTTTAAGTATAATGACCATTTTACAAACACTAGCCAAAGCAAAAGACTAGTCATCTCTCCCTCCCTTTCATCTCTTCACTAAATATACCACCTTTTCTAAATCTCTTTGCAAGTATTTGAAGTGCAGCAAGTCTGAGCCGGTTGTGAGGGATTAATTGAATTTACAAGGGGATTGTGCTGTATGCAACATCTCAATTAACTTACTTGTTAAATAGGTAATGGCACTTGACTGTTAAGTTGTGAAGGAACTTGTTAAATGGATATTGCTACTTATTTAAAGGATATGGTCTATGGTCTGGCTAAATAATTAGGACTCCAAAGTGTGTAGGAACCAAAACAGTATAACAAGCAAGGCTAGATGACAAAACGAGCCCTGCCTCCTCATTCAGATACTTTCTGAATGAATATTGCTTGAATGAGACAATATTTTTTCTCCCATTTGAAACACTGTTGACCAAAAATATGCAGAGATGGAACAAACCACATTCAGATGAAAACTGTCTATTGTGATGTCCCATGAAATCTGTGGAAATTTGCTTTTGGTTTGAGATTTGTTTGTTTAGCTTTGGGGTGTGGCTTTGGGGTGGGTTTTTTGTGTTTTCTTTTTCTCCAGGTAATAACTTTCCAGATCTCTACTGAACCAAGCAAGAGCAGAGATAAGATATCAAATATATTTCTTGAAAAAATCAACAGATTCAGGCACCTCCTAAAAAGTACTTTTTTATTTGTCCTTTCATTCCAAAAGTTTCCCTTACATCAGTAGCTTCCTTAACAATAGGGATAACTGAGCTTGAAAGGGTTTTACTCTGAAATGTCAATGTTGTTTACTTCCTCTGCTCTTCATTTCAGCATTTTGGCCTGAGTTTTCAGATCTTGGTCTGTGGGAATCATAAATCATGGGGAATAGATACATAGAAAATGAAATAGTATGGTCCATCTACTTAGTTTTCAAGGAATTTTGAGTCTGTAGCTCCCCAGTTGTCAGCACCAAGATTTTGTGCCATCAATTCTTTTATTTTTAAAGGAAGCTAGACCAAAAGGGAAAAAAAAAAAGAGAGAGAGAGAGGAAAAGAAAAAAGTACTACTCCATTATCTGTTTTCCCCAAAGTTTGACAAGTATGTTTTGATCTGGAGTTCTGCTTAAGAACACGTCTAATTTTAATTAAAGCAAACTGTTACAGAATGTACAGGCTGCAAGTTTCAGTTTGATTCTCCCTTGGTACAGACCATCTTATAAATACAGTGGCATCTTTCTGAAAGTGAGACAGACTCTCTAACCTCTTGTAGAATGCATAAAATCCTGCACATATGTCATGTGGCTGCCACCTTGCCTTCTCGTGGGACAGAAATTCCTGGCAACCACTTCAGAACTTCAAAGAATGTGGGGGTTTTATGAAGGTTTATCAAACAAAAACAAAGATTTACATTGCTGAAAGCATCACCCAAGATTCTTCTTAAAGGATAAGTCCTTTCCTTCGTGCTTAGCTTATGCTTCTCAGCTGGATACAGGGGAACTAAATGGAAGAAAAAGAAAACTTTTCCCCATAGATTGCAAGAAAGACAGTGCTTCTGCTTAAGAAATGACATTGCTTTAGTAGCTTGCACTTACTTCACATGAAAAAGATCAGTGAAGAGTTTGTTATTGGGGCAGTTGCAAAATTTTCTGCATCTGGAACTGGAAAATATCTTTGCAGAAGATGGAGGCTGCTTTTTGAAAGGCCATTTTCAACAAGTGATAGCTTGAGTAGCAGGAGCTCTGCATCCCCCAGCATGATTCTGTAAGCAGGGGTGGCCCTTGACACTGCAGTGTTGGCTCTGAAGACAAATAAGCTGCACCTGAGGCCAGGAGCTCCCACAGATGTGATTGCAGAACTGATGTTTGGCTGCTATTTTTGCAAGGGTCTGACATACTTGCCTGCGTGGGTTATGGTCATCTTTTACATTTCTGCATGCGCAATCAACACAAGGGGAGTGGAAGAAGAAAATTTCACTCTCACATGGAAACAGAGGCAAGCATTGAAAACACAGTGCATTTCAATAAGCTGCAATTACAAATACAAATTCATCTACTAAACTTGGGCATGCAATTAGTAGACTAATTATGCTGTAATTGTAACTGAATACCAAAACAGATGACCGTGTGCCAGCCTCCTTCCCACCCAGTTGTCTTTGTGTCCTCGCTCCTACGCACAGTGAGTCTCTGCTCTTGTGTATCTCCTGCTGAAAATAGCAATCCAGCTGATGGGTAAATGCTATCAGTTTCTCACTTAAGTCACCAATTCTTCCAATTCTATATTTGCAATCAGCTTGCTTTGATAATAACTGTGTCTGAGACTCTGTTGGGATGTGTTGTCTCAGCAGAAAGTCAGAGACGGTCCCCAGGCCAAAAGCTCAGAGTAAAAGAAGAGCCACTTTGGAGAAGGGCTGCTGTCCTTGTTCTGTACATCTATGGATAGATAAGAGGTGTGCTGATCTCCATGGGAATCAAGGTGCCTAACTCTCTTTTGTGTTGACAAATTTTGCAATATCAGCCACCAATAACAGATTTCACCAAACTTGAGCTACTTGGTTGAAAGGGCCGTGTTGGTTGCGCACTCCCAGAATAATCCATGTACTGAGTCCCCTGCACCAGGTGATTGCACAGCTGAGCAGAGAGGAGCCTGCCTTACTGTGCTGCTGTCAGCTGGGAAAATCCAGGCCCAAATAGTCCTCTAAGGACTTTGCCCAAGATCAGACAAACAGTGTGTAGCAAAGAGAAGGAATCAACCCTGAGCCTTTTTCTCTTCACTTACAGCAAATTAACTCCTTGTTTTATATGACTTTGTGTAATCTTCTCTGAAGTTTTCTGATTGTTCTGATGAGCAATGTCTGAATGTCAGTATTTTGTTTACTGTTAATATGCATAAGTTTCAATAAAATTAATTTAGCTAAGAATAAAAATACCTTTCATACAAGATCTCACAGGTTTTGGCAATGTATTGATTTAATGTACTTAGTTCAGTGAAAATTCTGTTGGTTTAAGCTATCTGCCATTAGTTTCAATTAAAATATATTGATCTGGGTAAATGTTGGTTAGTAAGTTTTGCCTGACTGTGAAAAAATATTTGTTTAAGCAAAAATTGTATGAGTATTTAGACATGTATTTTAGGTTGGGGACTCTCCTAGCACCAGTGGAACTGTTCAAGTATCAATAAATTTCTCTAAATATAAATGAAAATATCTTTTCTGAAATGAAAAAAGCTGATTACAGTAATATTGGGACTGGTATGCATATTAATTCAAGTAAACTTGCTTTTGAAAGAGTAAGCATTCAGTCAAGGATACTGTAACATGAAAACACTGAAAACTCAAGCTCTCTGTGAGGAAACCAGGCTTTCACATGGAAAGCTAGGCTTTCTTCTTTAACGACAAAGCCAAATAACCACAAAGCAATAATAAAATAATTTTGGTAGCCATAGGCAGTAGGAAAACATGGATGCAGGCTAGGAAATGTAGCTGTTTTCAAGTACTATATGCACATAACTCACAGGATTAACTTTAATCCAAACCATCCAAAAATACACATAGAAATAGAAAAGCATGCAAGCAATAAGGCTTATACACCAGTCCTTTATTAGTGCTATAAAGACTGGAAGCCTTTGGGACTCTGGTCTGCAAGGAGAGAGTCTCTCTTTAACTCACCTTGGGTTAAAGCATAGACATGCCTCCCTGACTCTGTCCTCAGCTACCTGCACTTACATAGATGATAACTACCCAGCACTGCCAGCCAGAGAGCAGGTTAAATCCATCCCAAAAGGTTTGCTCAGAGCCTTGCAGCAATTCAGCTCTAGGGTTCAGATTAAAAACTCAGGAGACCTGGAATGCAAGCTGTATGTTATTCTTCAGAGAATACATACGTGCTGCCTTTTTGTTAGCTGCTTACACTAGGGCTGTTTATTTTAAGATGTTCCTTGTTTTAATCTCATCTATTCAAGTTTAAAAAAAACTGGATTCCTGGATAGGAAGTAGCAGTTTTTTATCTTTTTAGGTTTGTCTGGGGGAACAGTACTTCCAAGTTTACCTCTATTTTCCACGTGTGGGTGTGTGCAGAGAAGAAATAACGTATTCATAGGTTTTTGTACCTGCCACCCACCCTGTATTTCAAAGTCACACTTTGTCTGGTAGATCTGCCTTGCCTGGAGTGTATACACTCCCTTCCCAAGCAGGAGACTGACTAAAGCACCAACACCACTGTGAGGCACCCTCTGGGTGGCAAGGGCAGCTGCCACTGCCACAACAGCAAAAAGGTATGGCTCAGTGCTCAGGGGTATCACACCTCAGGTAAGTGCACCTCCTCATTTCTTATTCTACCACTCTCATTTCCTCAATATTTTTTTTTTATCATTAATTGGAAGCTTGAAAATAAAAATCTCTTTAGCTTTGTGGTCACAGTTGCTGGCCAGATGTTCCTGTAGTTTGGGCTAGCTCTTTCCATAAAGTTATGGTTTTAAATGAAGAATCTCTACTCATTGCCTTCCACAAGTTGTTATTTTTTAAAATCCTGTTGTAATAGTAGTTAAACCCCACTACTATAGAAATTCATACCTGAAAATGTGATGCATATGGCTTTCACATTGGGATAGACCTCTAGGACTGTAGGTCACATAGCAATTATGACAGCCATTACCCTGCAAAAGAAAAAAAAAACTATGCAAGTGTGAAAATGAGAGATGAAATCTGTAGGGGCATAGAACACAAGTAAATAAATGTTGTATAGAAAGTAATCTTACCCCCTAAAGTGTTGCAGCTGAGCCGATTATTAGAGATTCGGAACAGGCCTGACTTTATCACGCCACACCTGTAGCCAACAAGCAGAGTGTTATAAAAGAGTGGGTTGGTTGGCTGGGGGGAACTGGAGTCAATGGCTGCTGTGAGGACAAGGAAGAGTCAGTGCCTGGAGGAGCTGCCTGTCAGAAACATCAAGGAGGTACGAAACTCTGGCAATGTGGAACCCTTGCAATGTAATGATAACAGAAATCCAGGTGCATTCCTACAATGAAATGGATGGATCAGTAAACTTGTCTTGGGGCAAGACAGGGCAGGAAAATCAGCCATAGCACTGAGCAGTCAGCATCATGCACAATAATTTATTACCAGCTGTTAAATGATAGTAACTTCAGGGCTTCATAAACAAAGGAAAACACAGATAAAAAGCTGAACCTTATTGCCATAACCCTATGATCCAACAATTTTTCTAGGGCTGGGACATTAACAAAAACCTTTGTTGATTTCCTTCAACTCTAATTTTAATTCATCATCACAGAGTGGAAAAGAAGGAAGGATCATTCTCTTCCTTGATGTTTGTGTTTCCTTTTATTTCTTAATGTTCTTAGACATTGCCAGTATTGCTGAACTGGCAGAGGGATTTGCATCAGAACAAATCTCAGCTGGCTTTTTAACCTAATAATGTTAAGAGATTGCTTCTTTCCTATTTATGCGCCTATTTACCCAGAGAGAGTTAACACTGCAAAACCAGAAATCTTTCAAACAGACATTTCTGATTTAAAATATACAGGGACTTTCACTCTCCCTCCTCCATTCACCTCAGTGGGAGTTTCTGATTGAATAATTAAAGACAAAGTTATCTTCAGAGGTTGAAGAATTAAGTCTGCTTTTGAAGGAATGAGATAATGGTACCCCAGAAGCAGAGAACAAAGTTGCTTACAGCATGATCCCAGTCACTTAGGGGGTAAGCCTCAGAGACACAGAAGCACTCTCAACCTAAGCCAGCCCCAGCATCCAAAATCCCAGCAAAACACAGATGACAGAGCAGAATACAGAAAAGCAAGAATACTTACATTACAGGATTTACTTTAATCCATATCATAAAACTAGGTCAGATGACTATCTGAGCAGGTAAGGATGAAATGAAGAACAATAAGTGCAATAAATAAGAAAGAAATGAAAGTTACGATGAAAGAGCAAGGCAAAGGAAATACTGCACTAGGCCCAAGCAGCAAAACACAGGCACATTGCTGCTGGAAGTTTAATATGCAGTACTACATGTGTGAGCATGGAACTCAAGGAAGGTGTCCCATAACATAGTAGAGGTGACATTTATGTGATAGATTTATTGTATTTATTTTTTTCATGTTCACAGTAATAATACTTTGATGCCATCTACACTTTCAGAGCAGGAATGCTGTATTTCCTGACACTATTCCAAGTAATTCATGGATTGTGTTTTGCCCAGCAAGCTAAGATGATGTAGAGTGTCCTATTTGCTGAGCCAAGGTTCAGGTACAGAAGTTCTGCAAGGTAAATCAGTTGTGGGATCACCTTGCCTGTGTCCATGAAGGGTATGTATTTTACAAGAACTCCAGACTTTATTAATTTGCACACACTATTATATTTTTCCTAAAATTTCAAGTTCCAGGAAAGTTTTTACAAAAATGGAGAGAGCAAAGAGTGGGCAAACATTCATGAGAAAGGAAAAAAAATATTTACAGTGAAGCTGAACTTTGTCAGATAAGTGACTACTCTAATAAATGTTTGACTTTTCTCACCCACTTTCTGGATAGAGATTCAGGCTTAAGAAATAAAGTCTCTAAATTAAGAAGCTTAATAATTTCTGCATTTAAGATGACTTGGTGGCTTGTGGGAGTGCTTAAGGTTTATGCTAGAAATTCCCTTGCATCCCAGGGATCAAGAGGAGGAGCTGATAAGATAACTCGAGGCATGGGAGCAGCATGTCTCACTCCACTGGCTCTGTCTTCAGAGAACATTAGTAGCTGGCATAAGGATGAGTCTAGCTCTCTCTGAAAATCATAAAAGAAAGCAGACTGCTACACTATACTGCCTCTAGTTACTACCACACACTTTCCCTACGCACAGAAACTTATTTCCATTGCTCCAGTGGCTGTTTTCAGGATTCCTCATCATGGTGGATTCATTATCAGACAAGGAGAAGGAAAAAAAACTTTGTCTTAATTAGTATTGATCATCAAATAACAACATACCTGAGATGGAATCACAGATGCCACACTGAGAACTGGGAAAGCCCTGAAGGCTTTCTAGAGGGGGTGTAAGTGTATTTGATCTTCCTGGCTTTCTATGCTCATTCCTGACAAGCACTGACAAGTGACCAGGAGGCAGCAATTGGCTTCAAGGCAGCTTCACTGTGACTGAGCAAGGAAGTGGGATCATATTTTTGCTGTGCAAACCCAACCTAAGGAGCAGCCCAACTGAAGAGACATTTTCTGAGGGCAAAATTCACCTGTTCTGTGATGATAGCTTGGTATGATACTCCAAAAATATAACTACACTGACTTGTATTATTCTTTTCATCAATTTTAACCCCTAAATCCTTTCTAAAAGGGCAAGTAAGCAAGAAACTCCCACAGCATTATCCCTTCTGTTTTAGGATTTCTTTTTCAAGATGGGGAGAAGAGGGACAGGAGATTTCAAAGGCTCCTTGCACCTGTGAAGCTGCTTTTCACACAGCCTCTCTGCCCGCCTGTGGAAGGAATATGCTGAGTGCAACACAGCAATGTGTATCACACAGCTTAGTTTACTTAGATACTGCATTTAACTAGAGACACTTATTCCCATCAATTAATGGTTAGCCAGTGTGACTGAACACCGGAAAATGCTCTCTATGAACATTTGTTTCAGCTCCTAGTGAAATTTGCCTGCAATCACATTCCTTCTACCTACACTTCTCACAAATAAGCTATTCATTAGTTTTATGCTAGGCCAGGAATATGCACTGAAAGTGGAGCTACTTGAAACAATTTCCAGTTCAACATTGAAAAAAAAAAAAAAGAAGGAAAGGGTGGGTGGAAATTTAGTCTGTGTTCTCAGACATGAAAAGGAATGAGAAATAAAAATTGAAAGTGATTTTGAAATTTGTAACTAGGGCAATGGCGAGTTTCTAAATGGCAGAGACTGTGAGCAAGTAGCACTGTCCTTTGTGCTCCACTGAAGCAGGGGCATCATTGCAGGAATTTAACAAACTGGCCCCAAAAGGTGTCTGAGGGCATCCGGAGTGTCACAGGTTCAAGGCAATGGCTTGAAGTTCTAAGGTGAACCGCAGGTATGCCAAAAAGGAAGTACAAAAGTTATTTTCCCTATTGTCTTCCATCCTCTTCTGCCTTCAGACTGTAAGTGCTTCAGGACACAACTGTGCATATGCATGTTCTCAGATAAAAGCAGCAGAGGCAGGCAAAAATTATAGTGTGGATGAAAATAGTTGATCAAAATGTTTGGAACAAATACACTTACAAGAGTATCTTTATCTTCAAATTATTCATAAAATCTCTGGCAAGGAGCTTTGAGTTCCTTTCAGGAGGTTTTGCAGCCAAAATTTACCTTGAGAGCTGGGAATAATGTGTCAAGAGGAAGAGATGTAGGAGGAGCATGACAGCAGACCAAGGGTTAAGACAGCTGCAAAAAAACATCCAGGAACATGGTAACACAGCAAACACCTACTCAGCAGAGTGTTTAATGCCAAAGATCAAGTTATGGCATGTAGCTGGTAATATTGCTGAGGTCAAGAGGCTGCAAACTCTTTTATGATGTTTATCTCTATCTTTCAGCTTCCTATATTTTGACTTTATACTCCATTTTTCTTTCCCCAGGCCTCATGGTAAGTGCCTAGTTGATGGCTATTCTGCTTAGCCTTTAAAAAATAAGGGTAAGTCCCAGCCAGCATTTCTGTGGTTTCTGTTTCCTGTGTCAGCAAATAACTCTCAGTAACAAACACATTCTTGAAAATCAGGGTCTGTTCATGGACAATTTGCAAACATAAGAAGACTCAAAAATTCAATTAATAGCTGACTTGTTATGGACTATTATCTCCACCTCTTCTGTTTGCTGCTCAGCAGCTGTGTGTGGCCAGTTAGGGCAACACATGCCCCCAAAAACATGAGACACATCATTTCTGACCTTGTTCTTCCTATGACCTTATGGCACTGGCTTGCAGAAAGAATATGTGTGTACAAATATCCTGGCGGAACTTCAAGAGCGGTTCAGTAAGTAGTTCACAACTGCTGACCATCTGGCTGTTAGATCTGAGAGGGATCTATTAATGTTAGAGCTAGAACAGTGCCAAGCTGCAGCAGAAACTGCATGCCCAAAGTGCATGCAGGCTGCCCCTAAAACCCTGACAGAAATCATTGCAATTGTTTTATCCACCCATTTACTCAAGTAATGTCACATTAGTGCTCGTGCTGTCATGTCCAGAAACACTTCACAGGAAGGAGCTCCATTATTTGATGGTACAATAATAGGCAGCCTCTAACAGCTTTAAATCTGGCTTTATGTCTTCATGATATCCTGGAAAAGACAAATTTTTGTGCATTCTCTTGCTCCTTCCTGCCCTTTGAGATGATCAAAAGCAATGGAATAGATAGACATAGGTGCTGTTAACACAGTGACAAGCCTCAGGTGGAGACAACATAAATTAAACGGAGCTCTGCGTTTTGGGATGGTTTTACTGTGCCCTTGCTCAGCTTTAAAGGCTGATAGAATAAGTTTGTGTCATCCACCAGTTTTACTGCACTGGCAAAATATACAATAAGCAAAGAACAAAGGGTGGGGTGTGGAGATACATGAATATATACAGTTTATGGGTCGATTTATGCATCATGAAAGCTGATGTACAAAATCTATACTCAGACATCTCTCCACACTTCTATTTTGTTGTTGTCACAAAAGAAATGATCCTGAGGGATTTGCCAGTATCATCATGCGTGTCAGTTTACAAAGGTCTTTTCATTTACTGGAAGCAGCAAGAAGTAAAAGCTGTGAGGAGGATAAAAAAAGTATTGTATTGACATTGCTGCCAATTTTGCAAAACAGTAAGTACTAATTTTGGAAACAATAAGATTTAATAATAAATCTTGCAATTTTTCTTAAAGAATGTTTGGAAAACTGTCCAAACACACCTTCTTTCTCTTATAGACACATTTAAATGTATTTGGAATGTGTATTGGGTCTCAGGGACAAGGCTAAAATTCATTTTCTAAAAATTTTCTCTTTTTTATTACTGAGTTGATTGGTCTAACTTAAAATATTACCTGCAGGTATTTTTTTCCTCCTGGATATGCTTCCAAAGAGCAGATCAGTCTATGAAATTTAGGAAGTTGATCTGAACTGAATCCAGTATAAAAACCTTTTGAGGTTTGCCCATCACTGCTTACAATGCTGTTTTGAAAAATAACCTCAAGGCTATTTAATTAATCGTTCATTCTTCTGGTCTCCCGGCCCAGGTAGATTAATGCCTATGCTGCCCATGGATCAATGAGTTCTGGAGTTTCCTACAGATTAGCACATCTGTAGTTTAAAGCCATTGTGCCTTAGAAGGAAAGAAAGAAGCAAAGAAAGAAAGAACAAACATATTCCCGTGAGGAACCTTTCAGGGATCAATTCATAAGCAAAGGAAAACATGCTATTCTCAGCAAGGAAACAATGTATTTTTTGTCTGCTACAGTGATTAATAACGTTCCATAGCTCCAGCCTATTTAAAGGGCTCCATCAATCCATATAGGCCAAAAGCTGACCCATTTTAAATCCTTAAAATGCAATGAGAGTTGCCCTCAACATTTTTTTTAAATTATAGGAGTGAGTGGAAGCTATAGAATTGCCACCAATTTCCTTGTTCAAGAAAGCTTAGTATCACTGTTGAGAGCATTCAGAAATAACGGCAGAAATCCTAGAGCTCTAGGGGAAGCAGCTTAAAAATCTCCAAATCTCAGGGTAGATAGGGACCACAAGGTATTATGTGCTGGGTTTTTTATATACAACAATTCAGAAGAAGGATTTTTTTTCCCCCAGTCTTAATTTCAAAATCACCAACAAAGTTCTGCCTGTCTTCTGGCTTCAAGGTTCATAATCAAATAAAAAAAGCAAAGTTTTGTCTGCCTGTTTCTGTGTAGCAGAGGTGGTAATGTGTTTTCTGGAACCGATGAAATAAATTCAATATCTATAGGCATTTAGAAGCTCAGAGATTACATTTTAGGTTTGCAGTTAGTAGACTCAGCCCTCAGCCTTGAGCCTTCCCTCTTCCACATTAGCTGGAGATGAATATTTGCTGGTCTTTCCTGGGTCATGACTCTGAAAAGGACCAAATCCTTGCAGGTGATGTTCAGTCAGTAGCCCAGAGACTGCTTGATTGTCACAGATCAGAGCCCTGAGCTCTCCTTCAGCAAAGTACACATGCAGCTTCTCAGACGGTGAGTAATCTTGCTGATATTGGTAGAACTACTCAGATATGCAAAGTCACACTGGGATTTTAGTGGGTAGGGGACCTTCTGAATAAATAAATTCATAAATCCTCAAAGCACAAGAAGGCTGAAAAAATAATTTTTAAAAAATCATCAAAATCTTCAGTCAAAATAGATAAGAATCTCATTATTTTGTATCTAGTGAAAAAGTGCATTTTACTGAAGACAAAAACTGAATTATTAATATACAGCCAATAGCCAAACATAAGATAGAGTGTATGCTAATTTCAGAGTTCAAATAGGCATTTATGATCCTAAATTTAGCCTCCCATTAAAAAAAGTACCTTGCCCAAGCTGTTTAAAAACACATCAAACCCTCTAAGAGTGAAGCAGAAAAAAGCACTGTAGTGCCTTCAGTCTCAGAAAACCAGGCAGCAAAAGAGCAAGTGAGCAGTGCCCCACCCTCAGCATTGCATGGGCAGCCTTGCAGCAGGAGCTGGGAACCACCCATCCCACCTGATGGGATCACTGGCAAACAGAGCCAGCAGGGCTGACGGCAAAACAAAATCCTTGGTATAACATGGAACGGATGAATAATGAGACAAATTCTTGGGGTCCAAAATCGGGCCAAAATACTCTGGAAATGGAATGGAAAAAGATGTGAACTGATGTGCGGGGAAGTGCAGCCCAGCTCTGCAGCCTGTGTGTGCAGCTGGGCTGCAGCTCCTGCTGTCAGACTGGGGCTGAAGGAGGGCAGCAAACAAGGGCTGCTGGTTCCTGTGCTCCAGCGTGCCTCAGGCTGGTCCCTTTGATTCATGAGCCCCTCAGACTTGTCTTTCCCACCCTCTTGGGAACAAAGGCTCCATGTTCCCTCTGCTCTCTTTTTCATGTGTGGCTCATGTGGTGCTGTAGCACTCTGTCTTCAAAGGATTTAGGGCAGTTTACAGCATCTGTATGTCAGGCCCACAGCACTTTGAAAATTGGGGAGCTTAGGCTTATATGACTTTAATGTTCCCCCTAGATATGGTCTTACACTGGCAAAATGCACTGAGGTTGACATCAACTGCCTGTAGTACATAATGAAATTCATACTTGAATGGCAAGTACTTAAAGTGCTTTTTCTGTAGTATATCACCAATGATTTTCTCACTCGAGTTATTACTTATTTCTAAAACCTTCATTACAGAAGCGGTTAAAAAATAACTTTCTCCTTTTAAAATGTTGATTTGTTTTTCTTGCAGAGAATGTGTTGCAAAATGTCAAGGTAAGCATTAGTTAAAGGGCTACTACACCATGCCAGCAGGAGCAATTTGCTTCTTATGCATATATTCCTGAATATTATTTTGTTCCCTTTCTTGTTGTGAATGGAACCACTTCCTTAGAGCAGCCAGGGGCTTTCCTCCCCCCTCTCCTGCCCTTTCTTCACCAGCTCGACAGCAGGGGCACATTGAGGGCATGGGCAGTGGAGGCACTTGTAGCAGATCTGTACATTAAGATACAGTTGCTCTGAATAAATGCAGTCAGCAGGCATCATTTCAGTCTGAAAACTGAACATTTTCTGTGTGTTAAAACTATATTAAGCCATTTAATTGTTTTGTGATTACCAGAACACTTACCTTGTGAGGATATTAATTATCTGAGCATAAAAAGACCAAGTTTTTCTGTAAGGAGAAAGCCATTCTTTTTTCTTTTTTTCCTTTTTTTTTTTAAGTTATTCAAGTTTATTTTACTCATTCCAGCTAAATAGATCTTGCCTGGGAAAGAGGAAAAAAAATGGGTCTAAATGCAAATTAACATTACTGTTTAAATATCACAGACCATTTTCTCTGAGCCCAGTTACAATAACTAGTAATTATAAAAATTGCTTGCCTTGGGCTTCTGGCTAAGCCAATGCTAAACTTGTCCTTTTATTAGATCTGTCAGACTGAGTTAATTATCTTTATGATAATAGATGTGCCTTACCTCAAACAAAACAAATACCCTTATAATTAGCTTTTTAGTTAGAATTTTAATTTATTTATAAAGACTGTTTGTTTTGTTTCTCTTTTTCCTTTTACAGAGAAGTTTTGAGCTTTAACAGGTTACTAGTCAGCTTAGTAGTATTTAAGAAAAAGCAAAATGACCAAAATGTTTTGGGGTTAGCATTGTTCCCACAGAGCCACTGTGGAATCTGTTTGGTTGTGTGGACATGCAGGTGTATATTGTGGAGAAGACAAGGGAGAGGGAGAGAGGAAGAAACAAGGCATGTTCTTTTATTCCAGAAAGATTTTTCTGAGCTGATTTTCGAAACAGCGCATTAACCAAATTTAATAGTGAGGCAAGCTAGCAAACACTAATCCAGGCTGCATGTTTTCTTTTGAATCCTTTTTCTGAAGTCAGAGATGAACTTTTGTTAGACTACTGAAAATAGAAAGCACAGTCTGGTTTAATATATCTCTGTCTCCACAAAATCCCTTTCAATCTCTCTCTCTTTCTCTCTTCTTTTTTTCCTTCTTATCTTCCTCATATATTCTCTGAATGATCCTGCAAGCCCTCCAAGCAGAACTCCTGGTAAGAATTGAGGGCTTGCAGAATGGGGTCTGTACTTTATTCAGCATTTCAGATGCAGTTTTTCCATTAAATAAAAAAATAAAAAGTGTTCCTTGTGCATCAGGGCTATCTATTATTTTCAAAAAAAAAAAAAAGAACGTGTTTTGAATTTGGGGTTAGTGGAAAATGCAATCTACAGATTAATGAATTAAAGAACATGGTTAGGAAACAAGTGCCTTGTGTATTATTTTAGTTCTGTCACACTGATAGGATCCAGATTAGATTTGTCAGATGAAGCCTGTTTAAATCAGAGTCGTAGTGTAACTTCTCTTGATCTGATTGTCCCCATGGGAGCAAGGCAGTCCTATCTGACAGCATTGTCAAGGTCTCAGGTCATTAATATTTCTGTCAGAATTTGAGATCCAAGGATTAGTTGAGGTTAACCAATACTGTTTTATCATCTTATTCCCTCTCTATCATATCTTGTTCCCTCTCTACGGAAGAAGTGGAACAGGCTTGATATGCAACAAATGTAAGGGGAATGTGGATAAAAATGGCAATTACAGTAGGAGGAGACATTACCAATATTTACTAGTTTTTCAATTAATAAAGTAATTTGAAAAGTAAACAGCTTTGCAACCAAATGAACGCAAATGCAGCTGTTTGGTAATGAAAAAACCCATCCCATTACTATGCACCTTGTGTAAGCATGCAAAAGGAAAAAAGGACCCACTTGAAATCAGCAGACATATATCTTTCTTCTCTCTATGACTTCTATATAATATATCATTTCTATATAACTAAACTTATAAGCATCTCGGAATTACAGGAAATACTACTAAACAATGCAAATGTACTATTAAATTTAAAAAATTAGTGATAGCTAGCATTAAAAGCAATCCAATATTGATATATTTCTTTTTGTGATTAAAAAGCTTCATTTATTTTTTGTAAGTTAAAGTATTTTGCTGAAAACAAATATTTCAGTGGCTAATAATTAAAACTATTGTGACAGAAGGTTATGTTTGCCTAACTTTGTACAGTCTATACAGTCTATTTGACTCTTCTAAATCACCATCAGGCTTATGTTTATTCTATATTATTGAAAGATGGCAGGAGAAATGGGAAAAGGAGACAAGAAATCAAAATAGAAATGGAAATGTTTTTAATGTAAGAGTGGGTAAAATGTAACCTCCCACCAAGAGACACTGTCAGAAGTAAGGTCCTGTTGCCAGCCATGTTTGCTTGTACTTCTAGAAGTGCTGTTAAATCTGCTATTTAGGAAGACCAAGTTTATAATTTTTTGAGTCCTTCTTTAGTCTTTCATCAGGCCCCTTGCAATTTACAGGGCTATGTGGCCACTTCTTTTTCTGGCCAGGGAGACAGGCAAGGAGAGACCCATGTCAGCTCTGTGCTGATTTCCCCTGCTAGCTGACAGCACCAGGGCAGGGTTTCTGCACACACAAAGTCCCAGTGATCCTCCTCAAAACCGAACATAATTTGTTTTTCAGCACTTGTACTGCAGCTAGAAAAAGGTATTAGAACTATAGATAACCTCTCCTCCTAGCCCCCAGTCATACCCAAACGTGGCATTGTGTTCTTGCCAATGGTGAAAAAGGATTCGGTGCTTCTTCTGGAGTCCCAGGAAACCCTTTGCTGCTGAAAATAAAAAGCTGATCTCTGTTTTTTTCTTAGGAAGTCAAAGTGCAATACCACACCAACATTAGCAAAAGTAGGTTGATGCTTTTTCAGTCACCCCTCATTCCCAGCTCAGTTTTGGGGTCCTTTGCAGCAGTCCTGGTGCCTGCCTGATCCTTTACCGAGATGGTTCGCAGAGCTGAACTAGCAGTTACTTATTGTCTGATTCAGTCTTGTTTTCTGATTTTTAGCAGTAGCATGTGTTTCTGACTTTCAGTGACTCTCTGACCCACCTCCCTGTGGCATCAGGTGAGTGCTGGTTGCAGGACAGGTGGGATGTGAGGCTGGAGGCAAACTTTCCATCGCTGCTGCTCACAGGTCTGTGACGCCAGGCATTGCTGCCACAGCTATGCACCAGCTGGGGCTCTCAGTGATTGCTGGGATCCTCTTTACCCAAGCCAATATTTTAGCTTTCCTGAGTAGTTTCTTAAGAAAAACATTTTGATCTATCTCTCTGTCAAGCAACATAACACAAAAAAAAAAAAACACAAAAAAATACCTCACATAACACAAAACACTCTAGATAGATCCCAGCTTTCTGTACATTTTGGGTGGTTTTTTGCTTTCGTTTCTTTTATTTCAGACGTCCTGGTTAGATGGAGAGAACACGTTGTATGCATATAAGGAAACTGGGGTTAAATTGCACTGTTGACACTATTGTTTTTGCTTGTATTAGAGTAAAATTCTGTATTTTATGTGGCCATATTTGTGCTTTCTTGTACAAAAACCATAACAGCTTCTATTAATGATATTTTTCAAGGAGATGCTATACTTCAGTATTATCTAAGATTTAGATATTTTATACATAGCCCACAGTAATAATAGAGATTATAATATGCATTCTTTTTCTAATAGTCCTAGAGGACTCCACATGAACAGAAAAATATGTTGTGAAATCTATCAACATAAACAAATTCTTCTTTCTTCTGCAAAATTTTACAAAATTCTCATTAGTCGTGATCACATTTGGAAGATTCTGTTTGAAATTGAAAGAATTCAATTTCCCTACAAACTAATGCACAATGCCCTAAAATCATCTGTTCTTACAATGACATGATCAGTTATATAAAAACAGAAGGCTTCTTACCGTTGAGCAGACATCTTCAGGAAAAGGCATAGCTGTACTTGAGTCTGCTCTGCTCTTTTATGAGTCTGATGCTCTGTCTCCATCCTGCAAGGACAAATACAGCTCAACATGGGCATGGTAGGGTTAGCTCATAAAAAGACTTTAAAATTACATTTTAATATTTTATTATTTTAAAGTGCACTTCAAAATAGAGTGCATTTTTTTCATATTTGCTTTACAACTGATTAATTAATCCCTCCAAATATGAACGTTCACTAAAGCAATGGGAAAAGAATATTACTAAGTTTGCAAATTCAGGTGTTCCAATGTTAGGAAATGTCACAATTAAGGCTGCAACTTCAACTCCACCCCCTTGGACAAATGCATCATGATACAGGTTTTAATTAGTTTTCAATCTCTACTTTTCCACAGTACTGCTGCTTTACTGGATGGAAGCACAGTATGCATCCCTTCTGGCTGCCCATAAAATATAAAATGATGAAAAACATTGTTACACCGGCCAAATATTATTACTAAAACATCTCAGTGGAAGGTAACTGGTGTACATAAATTCTTTGCATTTGTATGTACTGTACATTATTGTGAAAGTTACTCTTCTCATGAGAATAATAGTGTCAATTAGGCTGTCAAGGATGAGCGAGCCCATCATGTGAGCCTTGACAGAATGCTTGGGTTGATTAGCTTCATGCAGTTATCATAGCTTAATATTTACATTTGAGTAGCTAAAATTTTACAAGGTCTCTCTGAATCTTTTCTGCTTACAGAACTACATTCATAAATATTATTTGTCTTGAAAAAGACACATCATCACATACTGTACATCACTTAAATATGTTCATTTAAATTGGTTGCAGGTATAGTTATCAAATCAAGATTAAAGCACCATTTTTCCTTATTATATGAACAGACAAAAAAATTAACCAAATCACACTGCTTAGGATTGTTGAACACAAGGCTGGATTTCTCATTCCTGTATGTAGTTTCTAGGACTTGTCAAAAATGAGTGATATTTACTGCTTACACAACTGGGAAAAGTAAAATCTTCTACCTGTGGAAGGAAAAAAGGCAGACAGTGTCCTGTAGGCTAGAGTGGATATCAGGCTCAGCACTTGGCTTAACCCTTACAAGAAAAGGAAGATTTACTAACCCATCTCTTGGACACCATGTCTCTTTTCTTGGGGTACCCTTCCTTCCAAACAGACATCTTTCAGCTTGGGAACTGGACTTGGGAACTGCTCTTCCCCTTCATGTAGCAATAATGGAATAAGGTGGACACACAAGGAGGTGTGTTATATACGGAGCTGGCAGCATAGCTCCTGCTTTGCTCTGCAGTCCAAAGGCAGAGCAGGGACCAGCAGGATCTGGAGTGTGCTTTTTCGCAATTCATAAAAGAGATCTTAATTTTTTAAAATGATAATACAAGGTGTCAAAGACAGATTTCCTTCAGAATGTCATATATTGCTCTCAGCAGGGCTTTTAGTTTTCAGTGACTTCGGTTATATATGCCATCTGCTTTCAGTTGCAGCCTGACCAAATCTCCTCCTGGATGCTATTTCAGGGCTGCATATCTTGGACATTGCAAGGTCAGAATTCTAGGCAAGGTACTATCTCTGTGCCAAAAGATAAACACCTTCTCAATTTTCATTTGGTCTCTAGTCAAATTAACCTCTCATTGACTTCAACTTGGGACTCTGGAATTTCGCCCAAAATAATAGTTCTAATAAAATGAAAGAATATCCAGTACGAAAGATGATTCACAGATGGAAGCACAAAGGTATGCAATGTTTTAAAATATTGAATAAAACATATCTTGTCCCAAGTGCCTCTTCCACATGGTGGCAAATGCACAGACTAGGTTTTCTATTTTGCATCAAGAGTTTTCTGAATTCTTTCTTCTGTTTGGGTCTTGTGTGTTCTCCAATGAGACTGTAGAGGATGGATGCTGAGCACCTAAGCCCAGGCTGTTATAATCTGTGTCAATTTGATAGTCCTTCCTTATCTGCATCAGTCCATAGCATGAGGGAGGACTGCCAATGGGCTAATCTAAAGCAAAGTAGTAAGTCATTCTCCCTCATACTTTGACATTGAAGGAGATGTCATGGGCTCACTAAGTTAAGGATAGAGAAGGCTAGTAGCTCCTATGTTGGGTTTTCACCACATCAAATCCTGCTGTGTCAGGGATACTAGACCACTGTTATGGGAATTAGTAACTATGTGGGAAAAGACAGGAAGGGGAAGTGTATTTTAAAAGAAGCAGAAAGAAACATGAAAAGAGCAAATGAATAAAACATGTCAGAAGGAAATCAGAGAGGTAAAGGAGACAAAGGAGCACTAAGGTGAAAATATTAAGTGAATGATAGGGAAGAAAAGATGTATGGAAAGTACAAATGGAGATCTGGGATAAGGTTAGGTTGTTAGGGACTTGGCCTGTTCAAGTCACTAGCTTGAATTTCCTCGTTTCACATTTGCATTGCAGCCATGTCAGGAGCCCATACAGCGAGCAGGAAGGTGGCACATGACAAAACACAGCATTTGGAAGTGAAAGAAAGAATAGACTTGTCTGGCACCTTTAGGAAAAAACAGTCAAGAGAGTACTCTCTGATAAACTGTTCTTGAATATACTGCCAGAAATGTAAACATAGCAGAGATTGATCTGAACTTCTCATTTTTCACACAAAACCTCTTTCCACTTCTCAGCGATTAGGGTCACTAGAGAAATGGTGGAGGAGAGAGAGAAAGGCTCACATTAATTGCAGATTTACTATGTCAACTTCATTATAATATGAAAGAACAAAAGCCAATGCTGTAAGACAAGTAGGGAAAGCACATATAAAACCTGAAAAAGGTCTGAGAAGGCACCTCTCAAACTCCACATCCCTTACTGCTCCCTCCACCAAACAGTAACCAGGACAAAGCTCCAGTGAACTAGAGACTGTAGCTGGGAATAAGAAATTAGGGAATAGAGTTCTCTCTTCTCCTGTTCAATATTGTGGACCATGCTAAAGTAGAAGATAACCAGAAGGGGATCATGCTAAAGAAAAATAACTGCATTAAACTCACCCATACCTTCCCAGGTTGGGCAACGTGACCAACCTGATATAGGTACAAGGAACATATTAGTGGATGTAAAGATATTTGTAATTTAAGATCTCTTTGTTTAATTCCCAAGACAAAAAATTACCTACAATTCACAAATTACTTGAGCCCATCTTTACAGATGAAGGATATTTTCCAGAGGGAAAAAAAAAAAAAAAAGGAAGTCACTGGATTATAGTTATCGCAAAGCTAGAGGGGAAAATTGCACAGTAAAGCAGTATATTTATATCTACAGAACCATGGAGAGCAAGCAAAACAAAATAAAAATAAAATACTCCTAAGCAGCCTAAATAGCATTGCAAATAAAACTTTATATTAAGAGATACATTTGCATACCAGAAAAATTAGATGTGAAGCTTACAGTAACCACAGATCAAACCATTAAAAGTAAAAAGGGATCTGCAGAAATCTTGATGGGTGATGAATTAAAAAATACTTATTAAGGACTTCAAAATTTGACCTAATAATAGAATTTGCATGTCCAGTTTTAAAATGAAACCCCATGGAAGTAATTTTCCCTTGATACATACACATATTTCAGTCTAACAGTAAAGGAAGAAATGTGAACACATTAAGGATGGAGTACACCATGTAAGAATCCCAGAAGGACTTAACTGAGTTTAATTTAGATTAATAGGATACTATATAAATACTTCTTGCCTGTTAAGTACTTTTTATTAAGATATAACCAATTTCTAATAATTTTCCATCATTCACACTGCAAAAGTATAAAGAGAATAACAATTTCAAAAGTATTGAAATTCTGTTTTCAGAAAACCAAGACATTCAGAGCTGGGTTTGTGTTTAAGAGTGTAGAAATGTCATTCACCTCCTAATTTTAGTTCTTGAAAGGACAGTTTAATTTTGTAGTTTAATCTAGCCTTAACTATCTGTCTGTGTTTCCTCTGCAATCAGAGGAACATAGGAAGAGCAACAAATACCTCTAACAAACAGTTCATCCATCGTAGAAGAGGAGACTGGAGTAAGTGGATTATGGCACTCTCTGATGGTGTTTATGAATTTCTCCTCATTAACACTGATGTCATCCAGACGAAAATCTGAAACCAGGCTTGTACCTTTGCACACCTTAAAGGAAGTTAGATGATCCTCAGCTCACAGTGGAGTTTTCAAAATCTCCAATCTCACATTACCAATTATTTCAAAATTGTCGGCACATATGCCCTCAAACACTTTTGGATGGGACATTAGTTCCCTTAAATCATCTAATTGGTTTAGAGTGTGTATTTCCTACTGTTTAGAAAAACTATTAAATCAGCATGAGGACCGAAGGATGTTTGGGAAAGAAAATCAGGTCCTAACTTGTCACTGTTTTATGTTAAAAGAAAAGTAATAGCAGACTCCGTTTTGCCGATTATTGTGACAAGATATATGTGATTATTACTCTAGAGAAAGAGGAGACTCTGCTTCTTTACCCTCAGCTGTGAGCAGTACTGATCACTGCCCTTTGAAAATAGTGAAAGCTACACATAGTGGGATCCGAGTTTCATACCTGTATCCTATAGATATTCAGGAAATAGCAACTATGAACTACAGCAGACAGATGGTAAAAGATAGAAGGAAAACCACAAATATTTAAATACAGGGAGAAATCTAAAGGAGCAGTGATCACTAGTGGCAGAGAGAACTACTTGCATGTACATCTTCCCTTCCAAAGCTGTTGTATCTGCACATTTTTTTCATAATTAAGTGGTATATCTTACACAGTATTCTGGTTTGAGAACTATTATTTTCACAGTGAAAAGTGAGATTCAGAGAGATTAGAGACTTCAGCCAGAAAAACATTAATTAGTGTGCTAGACTTTACTGCCAATAGGAACCACAAGCTTGACATATGCCTGGAGTTTTACTCAATCCAGACCATAATTCTCTTCTCAGTTCTTCAAGGCAGCTAGTAACTAAGATGGATAAAAATTGTTATTTAACTGTGTACAAATTATAGCATTTCCATAGAACTAGATTTATTATGTATATATAATCCTATTGATTTCATCTTTATTTAACTCCCTTAGAATGCTATTCAGAATTAAATAATTCAAACCCAGTTTATTCTTGCATTTAAAATCCACAGTGAAACAGATTACTTTTGACACTTGTGTGATAAAGACTTTAAGATACACCTTTTAATGGCTCCATAGTTACCTGTTGTCAGCTTGAACAGAAAGAACAGAAAACAAACAATCATCACAATATTTCTGACATAGCAAAAAGTCAATGAACTTTCACTCTTGTCCTTTTCCAAATCCCCTGCTCCCAATACATAACTTAGAATCTGCTAAAACATCTATCAGATGATAGATATTTCCTATGCAACTCTGAAAAAAATCTGGTTACCTAACTGGAAATAGAGGATGTTTATTTTTCATGTTGTTACTGATCCATAAGTGAAGTATCCAATAAACCTGTTAGAGGAAAACATCATCAAACTGCTTACAACCACTGAGTCTCAGTAGCTAGCAAGTTCCAGTCTTGCCAAGTTTAAACATTTTTGAAAGAGGATCCACACATCTGGATGATTAAATAATTCACACCTCACCTTTTACTCATTTCTTTTCTTTGTATTTCTTCTTTGTTGTCTTGTTGGGGGCTTTTCTTGAAGCAATGAAAATTCTCAAGGCAAAAGGAGATCTTTCTAATTAGTAGGCTAAGAGTAAGCATTGCATTAAAAAATGACACTTTATCTGCAATACAGAAATATGAGGTAAAATTCTGATTTCAGAAAGGGAAGTAGTGTGAAGCTACACATGAGCCTGTTGTAATCAGTGTGAACAAAATAAAATCTTCATGGTTTTGTACAGTTCGAAATACCATGGCTCCCCTTTTCACATGTATCCACCTATATTTAGGCACAACCCTCTTGCTTCATGTTAAGGATTTTATCTGAGTTTTGGGGATCTCCCTCCAGTTGAGCAAATATCACTGATTACAGTGAACAGAATGTGATGAAAGGTTTTTGCATCATTTGCAATCTTCAACAACAAAATATTGTTATCACTGTTTTTCCTAAGGCTCATTCTCCTGCTCAATATCTTAATGGCATGTGTTTTAATCCTAGCATTTTCAGTTTGTGACAGGGTTCAGCTAACCACAGTATCCTCAATTCAACACCACCCACGGTTTCTATCCATTTTGTACTGTCAGAAGCACATCAAGCAGCCTCTGAGAGTAATCACATCAAAATCGATTTTCATGGCTGAGAGAAAAATAATGGAAATTTCTCTAATGTAGAAAATGTATGTGTTCCTTTTGGTTAACCAAAATAGACTATATATCAGGACTGTCAAAATTAAGTTTTCTTAATTCAATGCTCTTCTCCAGACTTGTGTACAAATTACAAGCCCTCACTACAGAATGTCTTCAAAATTATACTCTTTTGGACTGCCTCAATGTGGTTCCCACAAAATGAACAGTCTACCCAAGTGATGGACTACAGATCATTCTCCATAGCAGATCTACAAGCAAATTAATCAAGGGATTATAAAATAGCCTCTGAACCTATACTGAAATGGCCAGCCAGGACTCTATACCTGCACAGAACCTCGTGATGTTACCAGCAGCTGCACAAAGCCATCAGCAGGGTATAGAGGCCACATGTTACATCATGGGTCAGTTCTGTGCTTCTATAACCCCCCAAAAATGTGAGATTCAATGCACTATCATGCAAGCAAAGCTCAAAAAAATTTTCCGAAGACTACTTCAACAAGGATATTCTCAGAAGGAACAAG
This sequence comes from Ammospiza nelsoni, assembly GCF_027579445.1. Taxonomy (NCBI): domain Eukaryota; kingdom Metazoa; phylum Chordata; class Aves; order Passeriformes; family Passerellidae; genus Ammospiza; species Ammospiza nelsoni. The sequence continues at coordinate 12,179,431 of NC_080636.1, read as the reverse complement.
AGCCTCTTAAATGCAGCAATCATTTTTAATTGTTTGACAGCGTTATTGGAAATCATGTTCAAATGTTAGTTAGCAGTTCTGAATATGCTGCTTGTCTGTGATTGCTCTAATCAGTTGTGCAATATTATGTCCCAGAGTTAGGTTTGCTTACCTCCTTTAAGTGGGTTTGAAATGCTGAAGTGGATGTTCATGAGCTTACTCGTACAGATTCTGGTAGGAGCCGTAAAGAGAGAAAAGGCTAAAATAGCTCGTGTTATTTCCTGAGGTTATCTTAGAACTAGGTGCTAGAGAAGAGACTGGCAGCAGTAATAGCCAGGCATACGTATTTGGGATGCTGCAAAGGCATTTTCTGTGGAAATACATGGGAATTTTCTGAAGGTAATTACAGATTGCCATAAATATTTATTCAAATTTGAAAATGGATATGATAGTGACCTACATTCTTAAAACAGGATTAAGTCATTAATCTGAAAAGTGTTTTCAGTGGTGCATACGGAAAGAAATAGGAGTGGCAAGTTCTGATTTAGAAAGTCTTTTGTTGCTTTGCTAAGGAGAGTAGTCCAAATGAAACTATGATGTCATGAGTGAAAACTTGGGTTAGAGAACTTTATCCAGAAAGTAGTTCTCAGATGACATTCTGCAACAGTCTGTTCTGGATTTTGTCCATTGTGAGTGACAATTCAGACAATTGAATTGAAAATATGTTTATTAAATCTGCAGCTGATGTAAAGCTGGGAGGGATCACACACACAGTTAAGGACAGAATTAGAAAGCACAATGGTTTTTATGAATTGAAGAAATAGTCTGAAAAATATATGGTGCTGTTTGGTAAGTGGGAAGGATTAATGACAAGCCAGAATGAGCAGCTGATCAGTTCAGGAACTGAGATCATCGAGGGTTATAGGGTGAACGTGGATAGTAACACCAAGCTGGTATGGCAAAGGTTAATGTCACATTAGGACACATAAACAAAAGTTTAACAGTAAGGGATATAGTATGGTTCTTCCTGCCCACCTCCTCCTAGTTAGGCTGAGGTAAAATAACACCCCCAGATTTGGGTGATGTGCTTCAGCAAGAAGAGAGACTTGGAGAGATGTCCAGAGCAGAGCTATCAGAATGAGCAGAGCCCTAGGAAACATGATCTAACAGAAAAGATTGAAAGCCTGAGTTATTAAAGTTAAAAAAAACTGTCAGGAGACCTGACAGGGCTGTCGCACAGTGGAATGGAACAATAAATTCTCCATGATATTTCACAGGCTAAGAAGAGATGATCGTAAATTACAACACTGAAGACTCAAGTTACAATTTAGGAGTGATTTTCTAAATATGAGGCAGTGAGGAGATGACTGAGCTTTCACTGTCAGGGACCTTTAAGAACAGGCTGAGCAAGAATGGCACAGGTTTAACAGATCTCACCCATAACCAAAGGGGTGGACCAGAGGAAGCTATTTCCAGCTCTATTTTTATATGAGCTGATGACTGTGCACTTAAGCGTCTGTGCACAAGTACTTGGACAGGTCTAACCAATTAACTTGGTCATGATGGTATGCAGCATCTCTTAGTGACAGAAACACCTGAAAAAAACATCAGGTGGTGTTGTCAGCTCCTGCAGTTTTACGTTGGCTCAGCTCCTGAACTCATACAATAACAAGAAAACCTTTCTTCTCACAGAGAGGAAAAAAAAGTAATTTCTAATCTTGCCTTTGTGAAGAAGAACTTGAAAACTTGTCTCCAAATAGCTTAAGAAATCAGATGACAAAGAAAAAGGGACAATGTTTCTACACCATTAAATTCTCATGGTTTTGGGGGGGCCTGACTAGCGGTTTTTCAAAGGAGTTGGCATTAATGGTAATGGGCTAATTTGAATAGACAAATTTAGAAATTGATATTCCTGAACTTCCTATTATAGAGAAGGCAATACTGCCTGAACAGCAGGTCTATTTCAGGAAATTAAAACCTCCCCATATCCTTTCAGATGACTTGATCGTTTCTACAATTCAGTCAATGTTACACAGGGGACATTGCACAATGCTTAATATGGTGGCAGAAAATTCACCTAGCAGAGAATTGTGAAGGCACAGTGTGTCTGCTGAAAAACTCTCCAGCTGGGAACAGACATAATAGGGGCACAAGGAATTAATTTTTGGGCAATCTCTGTTTGGAAGTTGTTGTCTCATTAACAGTTGTTCTACAGGGTGGGTCTAGGTAGAAACTGCATGCAGAAGAGCAGCTCTCTTTTGTACCAAGCAGGTCCAGACATCTGCATTCTCAAAAGACATATGAGTTAAAACATATTATAGATGTCAAATGTGAGATTTGTTTGAGTGCTTAAGTAAGTGTTTCTTCCCCCAGAAACGCAGAGCTCAGGATAATGTTTTAAAACCTAAATCGACCAACATTCAAGATCTTTTTCTCTTGAATAGTTGTGATCTTCATTATAGATTATATTTGCCTTCTTCCACCATATATCCTTGCTGACGGTTTCTATTTCTACTTTCCTGGAAAATTGACAATTTCTGTCATCCCTTCCCCCCTCAGAGGCAGAGAGAGGTGGGAAAACCAGTGCTATGACAGATCCCTTTCACAGGATGAAAATAAAAATAGTAGAAAAGACCTTTCTGATTACGTAGTCAATCTCTTGCAGCACTTCCTTCATTAAGACTTGGAATAAATGTCATGCATGTTTTACAGAGCTCTGATTATTTTTTTTATCATGATTGGGGCATTTTAAAATGTTATTTAGGCTCCACTGGGCTTGGTCAGTCTTTATCAAATCTATGGGATCTCCTCTTTCCACTTTCACAAACTTCTGTGAGGCTAAAGATGCAGACACACCACAGAGATGTCTTGACTGCTGCCAGCTTCTACCTCCTGAGAGTTGATTTTTTTTCTGTACTTTTATCTCTACATTTAAAAGGTCTCCCTGTATCACATATCTTCCCCAGGCATTGCTAATCAACTTGTCCTTTGGCTTCTTCTCTGCTAAGATGAAAAAATGAGTGCTGCAATTCTCTCTAAGTGAGCAGTATTTTTCACTCTCTGAAGCATTTTCTGTAGCTCTTTTTTTGAATTCTCACCCAATTTTTATCATCCTTCTGAAAACTCAAACTTCTCAGGAGACTCCAGCTGAGACAGCCATTCCATTTTGCTCCTCTTTCTCCAACTACCATCAATAAGGCCAGAAGCCACTGAAACTCCCCTGACAAGCAATAGCTGTCCTGCTGCTTCCACTGCAATTGCTTGTTTCTTGAACTTTTCAGTTCACCAAAGAAAAGCAAGAGGATCTCTGGAGCATTCAGAAATGCAAAGAAAGGGAAGGAGAGATGTTCTTCCTTTGGAGGGGCAGGGAAGCTGTGTACACCCACATCATCTCTAAGCTTAGTATCTTCTCAGAAACAGCTGTGATCTGAAACCCTGACAGAGAAAGTACAACAGTGGGAATTTGGGCTCCACAACTGCAGGAGGGAGGAATTCTTCCTGGAAATCCTTGGAGCACAGCATTTTTCTCCCAGAGCTGGATTTACCCACTGAATGCAAATATGCCCTTAAGTTACATCTAAAAATGAGGATTCTCCTTGCAAATGTTAAGCACAGTTGTAATGATTCGTACATAAAGACTAGAGACCACAGAGAAACATCTATTATTGTTGCTGCAAAACACAGTAGCAACTCATGAGAGTTTTACTTTTATTATTCATGTTGCTATTAGGAGTTGCATTATTACTAGATCCTAGCTGGCACAGATGGCTGCTGTGCTTTGAGGTCTGCTTTAGTCATGTTTTTAGCCGCTTTTTTCTGCAGATTTTATAGGGTTTGGGCTGATTTTAGCTTCCTTCATTTGCTTGATAATTGTTTTGGGTTTTGTTTCAGTTTTTTTCTTAATTAGCAGGAATATGTTTATGTTTATAGTGTGCTTTATTCACTCTTTTTGAACTTGTGGTAACCAGAATCAGCAATGCAATTATACCTTCTGTTGTTTGTGTGGGACTGGCTCAGGCCAGATGCTTTGATGGGGGCAGCAGTTTTCCTGGAAGGTCAGTATCAATTTGCTGGCACTGCTGGCCTGGTATTTCTCACCTGTTGATAAATCTCCACCTTGTAAATCATCTTTCCCAGCATCACTTGTCTTTACTGCTAGAGCAGGTGGGAACCACTCACCTGAATGTTTCTGCTCCCCTGAGACTCTCTGTCAAATGCCCACCTGAGCACTGGTGAGGTTTCACACTTGCCTCAGCCATCACCTCCACTGCTGCTGTATTTTGCTTGCCTAACAGGTCATCTGCATGCAGCACCTTCTGGTTCCACTTGCCTCCCAGCTTGCCTTAGGAATAAGGAGAAACATCAGGAGAGGGTTCCCTGCACTGCTGTGCATGGTCAGCTCTCGTTGTGGGTACCACTGAGCAGAACCCACTGGTAAATGTTATGGGCTGTTGGGCAGAAATTCAGGCTCGGTCATAAACAGCTCTGCCTTCACTGCAGTTTGCTTTGGCTGCATCATCACAGCTCCGTGGTAAGAGATCTGGGTGCAGGTTCCAGCTTTCCTCTGAAGAGGAGCATGTGAGCTGGGGAACGAGGAGCAGTGTGCTCCCACGCCTTCTGCTCTGCAGGGTCAGTATGTGACCCCTCAGTCTGTGTCTGACTTCTAGACTGAAATACCTTGTTTAGTCACCAGCATGTAACGTTTCCACACACTTGCATGCCATACTGTAGTCTTCAGTTATTTCCCATAGTCTTGTTCTTTAATTGCTAAATGTGTAAGGAGGATTCACAAAAAGCTTCAAATACTGCCCATGGTTACACTACTTCTTCTCTTGATTCGTCTGAAGGTCACCACCCCTTTTTGATAGGTAAAGAAAGGATTTAAAATACAAAGTTTGGAAGTAAAATGTTTGATTCTTTTGAAAAATGAGAACTTTTCAGGAGTATGTGGTAAAAATTAGTTTTGAAAATACGAGTGCCTCAACTCTCCAACTGCAGGAGGCAAGAAATTAATTACTAGTGTCATAGGATAGTTTTCAGTGTTATGACCAAAGGGAAAGTAGCTCACTTAGGATGCAGTAATTTACAGTAATTGGCTCCTAATCTTTTTCCATAGGATTTGAGTAACTCATCTTTAAAGTCCATGGCAGTGGTTTGTATGCTGTGGCAGGGGGCTGGGTCCCTTAGATTTTACCTGCTCTTCACACTACCCTGACTAGAGTCTGTGAGCCAAAACTATAATCCCAGTTCCAGATGCCCCCACAATTTGGATCTGGATAAGAATTTAGCAGATCGGGCCATCTTTAATTAGATCAGACAAATTATTGGATAATTTCTTCTGCTTTATCTTTGGAATTCACTGGAGCAGCTAATTTATCCAAAAGCAGGCACATCCTTTCTCATTAGAAATCCCTTTTTGGCCTTTTTCATGTGAGTTTCCTATATTTAAAAAACCACATGCACGCACGCACGCACGCACACACATGCACACACACACAGAGTGTTTTGCTTTTATTATATTAATGTTACCTAAGAGAATATGACATGTGTAACAGAAAGTTGGCTTTAGCCATTAGGTAATCAGCCACTTCATAGAAGAGGAGGAATTACATTAGTCCATATGTTTTCATAGGACAGAGCTGGTGGGCAGCAAGGAAGAGCTGGAAGAGAAAAGGACTGATGGCAGCTGATTTGAGTGTTCATTTTGTGGTGTCATGGACCACAAACTTCTGGCTTCTGTTTTTGAAGTTTCTGTTTCTCTCTTGCCTATGATGGAAGTGAGGTATTCATTGGTTTCTAACTCTGATATTTATATTGTCTTCTCTTTCCCTTTTGGATATTTTTCTTACTAAAGGCATACCCCATGTCATTATTTTGAAGACCTTAGCTGAAACGTATTTCAGCCATCCCTAAGGGTACCAAGAGATGCTTAAGATACAGAGAGGTCACAGTCTGGTACAGACTAAACAAAAACAGGAGCAGAATGTTTGTGCCAGGTGGAAGTGCCAGGCTGTGGTTCTATGGTCACCCAGAGGCATGGTCAGACATAAAGCTCTGGATTCTTGCTTCTTTTCAGTGCTCTCTTGCTCTCTTTCCTCCCATCCATATTAAAAAAAAATCTACTGAAAAAGAAATCGTGTTTTCACAAAATATCCCAGAAAAAGAAACCCTAAATACTATTCTGCTTTGCTTTATTTATTGAATGAGCATTGCATTTTTCATTTTGAAATGGGGAACCCCAGGGGTTTAGTCTGAGACTTCTGGGGGACTAATAATGACACCTATAAATTTTGAAGCTGTTGATTGTGATTTTCTAGTTTCAAGTGTTAAATCAGCATTATTAGGAAGTTCTGGCCTCTTGACTGAGCTGCAGAAATGTATGCCTCTCCATTGCATAATATTTTGGAAATGCATGCTTCATTGAAGTGTCATTGATTTTCAACTTAAGTGAAAATACCCTCATTTAATGCTTTCTTAAAAGAATTACAAAGGAGGCTGGAGAGGGTTTGGACAAAGTCATTATTAATTGCACATCACAAAATTTGGATTTATGTATTTTTAATGCAGAAATTCTTCACAGCTCCTAAATCAAAATGCTGTTCTAAAATTACGTCTAATTTTATAAATGGAAAGACCCTATTTTGTTCAAGACTTTCAAATTCCTTTGCTTTGTTCAACAAACCCCTATACTTGCTGCGAGGGAATTGCTGATTGCTTTGTCAGCAAGACCAATGATATTCAATCTTTGATTTCTGATTCATTTGCTTCTTCCTTCCCTTTGATGATGAGAATAAACGTCTGGCTTTTCCTCTCCTTTCAAAAAAATTTCTCTCGCCTCTCACTTCCTTAGTAGTGAGAGCGTTTTATGTGAAGCATTCTGCCTGCCTTTTGGACTATCTCCTTCTCTTCACTGAGCTCAGAGCTGGGTAAGTACTTTACAGTCTTTTATTAGAGAAAACAGATTTTTTCCTTTTTCTGTCATTGGCTCTGATGTCAGGGTGTCAGCTTTGCCTCTGACCACAATGCTCTCTGGCTTCCCTTTGGCTCTTTCCTCGAGCTCTTGCCTTGGCATTTCTCTCTGAGGTGTCCCAGTCCACTGCTGTTCTGGTGGGCAATGGGTAAAAAGTTCTGAAACAGGTTGAACATGAAGGAGACTGTGAGATTATGGAGGGAATCTTGGAGCAGGGCCTAGCAGTTGCTATAAATTAGGCCTGTTGACCTTGATGCTGGCACATAAATTTCTGCTAGTTCCACAGGGCAAGGCCACAGCTTAGTTATGAGCACAGAGGAGCACCTTTAGAGTAAAACTCACCAAACACTCTGGAAGTGGTGACAGCACCCTCAAGAGGAGTATGTGGTGAGCAAAAGCAGCAGCATTCCACAGTCAGGTGTGGCAGCAACTTGACAAAAGCCAAGTAAGAGCAGGCTGTTTTCCACCTGCTGCAATGAGTGTCAGCAGCCAGAGAGCCTGGGGCTCCCCCAGCTTGGCCCTGGGAGCACCCATCATGTGTGCCAGCCCCTACACTGCCCTCCATGGCTTTCTCCCCAGAGGAAGGTGGTCAAAGGGCTGGAGAACCTGCCCCATGAGAAAGCACTGGAGGAGTCAGGTCCTTTGTCGCTGTAAAAGAGAGGGATCATCACAATATTCATACAGTTCAAGGCCAGCTAAAAAGAGAACAAAGGCTCTCTTTTCACAAGGAACCAAATGGAGAAGACAAGAGGCAATGGGGACAAATTGCACCAGGAGAGGATTCATCTTGACACAAGAAAGGAATTTTTTATGGTAAGAGCAGCCATCCACTGGACTGACCTCCCCAGAGTTCTTGAAGGCTTCAAGATGTAATTGGATAGGCTGTTAGACTTAATCACCTAGGTTGCATTTCCCACAGAAGGGTGATTTTTTGAGCTCCATTCAACCCTCTCCTATTTTTAGTTCTTTGTCATGGAAAGGTGATGAGGTTCTGGCTCAGGGTGCTCAGAGAAGCTGTAGCATATTCTTCTCCATTCCTGGAAGAGTTCAAGATCAGGTTTAAGGGGTCTTAAAGCAACTTTGTCTAATGCGAGGTCTCTCTGTCCATTGCAGAGGGGTGGAACAAGACCATCTTTAAGCTCCTTGAGTCTATGAATCTATGATAAGTGATTGATTACCTTTATCTGTCAATGAAGTGTTTTGGTGTCTCAATCCATGTAGTCTCCACACTGTTGTTTGGTCTTAACTCTGACTCAGGCTCCTGAAGTTATATCTTATTAGCATTTCATAAAATTCTAGAAACACTATCTAACTGAGTGCCAAACAAACATGTCAAAAGCCAATTCTTGTCTTCCTGGCTGTGATTTAAATCAAAACAACATGGATACCAAATGGGAGAAATGCACTACCAGCATCTCTGATTAAAGGTGGATAAGAGGGGCTCTGTGAAATCATGGAATCATTTAAGTTGGAAAAGACCTCTGATATCATCAAATCTAACCTTTGACTGATCACCAAATTGCAAACTAGACTATGGTTCAAAGTGTCAAGTCCAGCTGTTTCTTGAACACCTCCAGGAATGTTGACTTCATCAATATTTAATAACCCTTTCCATGAAGAAATTCCTTCTGATGTCCAGCTTGAACTTCCTGTGGTGTAGCATGAGGCTATGTCCTCTCATCCTGTCAGTAATTGCTTCAGAGAAGAGGCCAAACCCCATCTTGCTGCAATCTCCTTTCAGGCAGTTGTAGAGAGTGATAAGGTCCCCCTCAGCCTCCTTTTCTCCAGGATACACAATCCCAGCTCCTTCAGTCTCTTCTCATGTGAATTCATCTTTAGAACCTTCACCACTTTCATTGCTCTTGTCTGGACATGCTCCAGCACCTCCATGTCTTTCTTGAAGTGAAGGGCCCAAAACTGAATACAGGATTTGAAGTGCATCCTGGCCAGTTTGGGGAACAGAGGGCAGAGAGCAAACTTTTCAAGGACTGGGCAGCATGTCTAAGACAAGAGTTAAAGCACAACAGTGGGATAACAACCATCTTATGATGTTAGAATTGTTAAAGCTTTTCATATTTGGCTAAAATGTTAAAAGCAGAGTTCACATGATCTGTAAAAGATTTATGCTATATTGTAGCTAATATGAATTATCAGATACTAATGGTTTAGCTAATAATAAGATCTTTGACCTGGGAAGTCTTGCCCACTATGCTTAATTGCATTGAAAATGTATGGGGTGCTTGCTCTGAAACACTGAGTACAGCTATGCTCTACCCACTTCAGTAACTACTGGCCTCAACCAAAGGCAAAACATGCCTCATTTCAGAGAAAACAGCTTGCCAGACTTGGATTTGCACCACCTCTGGACAATGAAGAAGTGTGAAGGCCTCCATTTTGTCATGCATCTCACTGGACAACAGAAATAATCTTAAGGCACAATTCTTGCACCACAATTCATTAGCTGTGCTCCTAGAAAACCTGCCGATTTCATTCAGTCTGCAGAAGTGTGAAGGAATATGTACTCAGAAGTCTGCAGGTGAGGCCAAGATCAAGGGTGTATAATAACTGATATGTTTTATAAAAATCTCTGCAGTGTGAGGAAGAAAAATCTAAATATTGATTGCAAGGTTTGATCAGTTGAGCTTTTCAGAGGAAACTTCTATCTGATTTGTCATGATATTGATTTTTTTCTTGCTTTTTGAGTAATTATTTTTTAGTTATTCTTAGCTGATTGCCTCACTTTGAACTAGTATCAGATATCAGATTTAGGGGATTTTATTTAAATGTGAGAAAATATTCAATTTAAGAAGGATTATAAACTCAGATCTGAAAGTGAAAGCTTGCATGTGTCCTTCCAGGAAAAAAAGAAAACAGAAGCACTTTCTACTTTCCCGTAAGGCCATTCAAAAGTGTGAACAAAGTTGAACATGTTTTATTGTGTTCAAAGGTGCAAGATAGCTTATCAAGTCTGTAATTCATCCCACGCTTTAAGTGCTATTTACCTAGAAATCATTTCCAAATATAGCCAGAACATTAGTAAATATGTAATGACATATCTTTATTGCAATAAGTATTCTGCATGATTCAGGAGGATATTGGGTATATTACTCAAAGTTTGCAGCTATATCAGTAACGGTTGGTAAGTCTGGACAGATGACATTCTACTCCTTACTATCTTCATATCCTGTTCTCCTTTTTCTTCTTCAAAGAGAGTGCATAAATTATCCTTAATGCCTCCTGAATCTTGCCCCCTTAAAAAGGACTTGTTCTGAAATCTCTGTCTATTTCTTCTTGTGCCATATCACACCTATAATAGCCTGGCTCCATCTTCTCTACAAGGTGTCTAAGGCCAACAGAAAGGTGTCCTCTTGTCTTCACCTCTTAAGGCTGAACAGCCCAAGTTCCCAGTGTTTGCATCAAAACCCTCAGCTCCCTGAGTAATTTGACTTTAGAACTTCTCAGGGTTATGAGGACAAAATATGATAAAGTTATTTTTCATGATGACATAACTCGGATTTCTTAAATGATGCTACAGAAACTGATAAACATGATTGTGTTAAGAGAATTGGAAAAAAATCTTATATTATGCTCCTCTGATTAATTACAGAACTGAGAAAAATAGCAGTTTAAAAAAGATTTAAGGTATTTGCTTGCAAAAGCATTACTCAGAGCCAGCTCTATTTTTTAAGTATGCAATTTTTCTGTCAGTCTATAATGTGGTACTGTGACTGGATAATATATCTTGAGGCTTTAAAGACTCTTGGCATGACATACTCTTTGAGACAGTAGATCTTAATAGATCCTTCTGCACTAATCCTGACTAATGAGAAGATGAATAGTTAATTAAAAATGCTTCACACAGACTTTAACACAGTAGACCATTTCAGCTTCACTGTGTTTTTTGCTTTCTCATAGATGAACACAACCTAACTTTTATTTTTCCATTAGCTCACCATGGTTGAAAAAGTTCCATTACAGTTTACCAGATCACTGATCTATGAACTAAACAGTATTTAAATATTTCCAGATTTGATTTAATATGGTGTATGATCTCCTGTGACTTCAGTGAAGCCATACAGTAAAAGAGCCATTATGTGATATCTTCAGTCACTGATCTAGCAGATCATTAAGAAGTTTTTCCTTCTGTGTGCATTAGGCTTTATGGGCTTGATTTTTTTTCTAGCATTGTGATGGTGCTCTGCATGAGGGGAAGCACTTTGACATGGGTGCTTCTCCAAGTGCAATATGTATGGCTTGGAACTATATGCAGCAGCCCATATTAAGTTAAAATAGGGTCTTTTCTCTCCAAAGAGAATCCTGGTTTTATCTCCTGAATTATGCAGCTTCTGATGACACTGCACATTTAAAAAGCACTGGCAGATGTAAAAGAAATTACAAGAGATTTGAGTAATGAGGAATGCAGCCCTCCACTCTTTACTGAATTCTCTCTCAATAAGCTTTATTTGTGGGGCAAACTCCTGCTAATGACCCATAGAAAACCTGGAGAGAACTTAAATAGCAAGGGTAATGTGACTGGTCTCAGACATCTACAGAATTTGGATTCAACCACATCAAGATCTCAGTCATTGTATGACTAATTTCTTGCAACTTAGTATTTAAGACATTTAGTCTTCAGTAGCAAAGGAATGGCCAAGTCTTTACAGAGGAATATACAAGACTCTATTTTCCTTTAAAGAAGTCCACCATGTTCAGGGAATAATTATTATGCTGATCAGCAATGCTTCCATCTTGTTTCACTTAGCCAAAAGCACATTGTCCTTTTTCCAGCTATGCTATTTGTGGCTACTTCTTTAAAAGACAATATTTTTTACAAGAGGGTTTTCTCTAACTTTTCAAATTTCTGTGCACAAATTGTGCACACAAATATATTTAATCAAGCATTATTATTATTTTTAAACTATCAATATTGTATTAAAAAATGCATCAAGCTACTATCCTTGGTCAAGTCAGTCACTAGGGATAAGATAATTTGCCACGAAAATGCAAAGTGCCATTTGCCAAAAGTAGTGACCAGTTTCGGTGTTCATGGTTTTGAACAAAAATTCAACCAAACATTTTTGCCTTCAAAATTTTATATGGCTAGAAAAAATTACCAGGTTCTCAAAGGAAACTGCAGGAAACCACAAAGAGGATGACTGAGGGAAAACATACCCATACTGGACAATTCTTTCTATAAAACATTGCTTAGATCAAATATGTAGGTTAAGGGCCAAAATTTACTTCCTTTCTGGTTTAAAAATGTGTTCTATCTAGTATAACAGGATTGTGTGAAATATATTTCTATACATCCAATGCTTCTCAGTGCAATCAAATGCCCAGGTTAGATTAGGTGAGAGTTTCTTGCAAGATATTTGATCAACTGTAAAAACATTCCAGACAGAATTACCAAACTGGTAGAAATTACAAAGAAATCAGTCATGGTAATTCACTTTCTTCAGAACTCCCATGCGTCAGAACCTAGATGTTGCTCCTTCATAGATTTACCTCAGGTATAATATTCTACCTACAGCTGATAGAAACAAATGCTCTATTAGTAAAGCAGAACTTTTATAAATATGATAAAGCTGATGCTCAAGAGAGCTGAACACCCACCAGGACTGATTGTTGTACTGCTTTGATGCCCAACTTTAAGGCTGCCTATACAGCTACATTCCACTTTATTTTGAAACTCATTAAGAAAAAGAAAAATGTCTTACCAGCAAGAGGTATTATTTTCCTTCCAGTAATGAAAAAATGCTACACTAGAAAACTACAGGGACACTGACCAAAGAGCAATAAAGAAAGATCAGGAGAACTTCTGAAACATTAATGATGTCCTTCTGCCAAAGCTTGTAAAAATGTGCTAAAACTTTGAGTATTCATGAACATGGCAGCTTGAGATTTACCTCATCTCATCAACTCCCTGGGCTAAGTTTTCACTTACCCAATATTTTTCCCAGACGGGATCTCGGTAGGATTATGAGAGATAAGAGCGAAAGACAAGCATTCCTTAGCCAAGAGATAATTAAACAGAGTCATCAAGGCCAGACCTCTGACTGGGCTGTGAAATCTACTGCCAGATGTTGCAGATACATCTGTCTAAGTACTAACAGGATCCCTTTTATCACAATATCTAAACATTTCACAAATATTAATGGATCTTCTCTCTGGGAAAGGACTGTTTTTCTCTACTAGCATAGGACAGTTCAGAGATGAACAAATAACAGTCACAAAGTGGGTATTTTTTGAGTTTTGCCTTTTGCTTTATGACTTTTTCTATTTTTTTTATACATAAGGGAAAAAAACCACCTCAAACTCTATGAAACTTGAAAATCGAGAGACATGTAGTTGCTGTCACATAGCAGACTCTTTCCTCCATTATTTTTAGCTATTAAACAATAGAGCATTGGCAAATGGTGTACCATGTATTGATCATTCACCTCAATATCATTTTAGGTCAACAAGTCTTACATAGTGTAGTGGTAGATAGCTGTGGCCTAACGACTGAAAAACTGAAAGAAAAATATCAAGGATCTTCTATACACACATACGTATATACATACATATTTACAAGAATAAACAAAAAGATAGTAACTGTAATTAAATTGTTTATTAAGAATTAAATGCATATGTAAGTTTATGTTTTTGTATAATTTAAAATATGGCTGTATATAGTTATGATTACACACATAGGTACCTTTTATTCCATCGATTTCATAACACATGGGAGTTGTCTCATATATTTTGAATAGTTTGGGTTTTCCAACCTGAACTTCCTGCACTAAACTGCATATGATATGTGAGAGACAGAAACTTCTGCTTCTTACATTACTTCAGCTTTTTTATATTGCTGTGGGTTATGATGTGCTCAGGGACAAAGATAATGGGAAAGGAAAGGTGGGGAAATAGCTTTGTATCTTATACATTGTGTCAGAAAATTGTATTTTTCTCCACAAAGATCCAAGCAGGCTTTCCTTACCTCCCAGACAAGTGGAGAAGAACTTGTATGCATAAAGGAAAGCAAAAATAGGGCACTTCCATCAGGTTTGGCATTAAATAATCAATAACTGAAATACCACCTGTAGGAGATCAATAAATATAAACAGCCAGGTTATGCAACAAAAAGTGAAATCAGTTGTTTAAATGGTTGCAACACTACATTTCAGTAAATTAATACATAATAATTAGAGATTTTCACTGAGATTGTACCAATAAATGTGCCAGTAAGCAGTCTGTGAAGTTCATTCTGGCTGACAGTGGAAGATATCCAGGTTGCACTAGTTGCTACTGTGAATAAAAATTGCGTGTTTTCTGTCAGCTTCTTGCGTCCAAAAAGAGGTACAATTTTTTTGCATTCACAGAGTTAAATCCACTCTAGACTCCAGACACACCAGCCTTCTCCAACAGCTAAAAAGAGAATCCAAATGATCATGCAACAGGGCACAAGTTGTCTTTAAAAGCTAAAGAGGATGGGTAAGGAAACTTCCTTAATTCAGTAAAATCTGAATTAAAAGCCCTTTGGGGAGAAGTCAGAGCAACTCTCTGCTCTCCTTGGGAGCAGGGGGAGTCTCTCTGTCCTGGGGTCTCCCATGAAGGTGCTGAGGTCGTGTGTGTGGGGAAGATTGGGACATCTCCCCACTGACAGCTGGGCAGTGCCAATCTCTGCAGGGAAGGTCAGGTTACAGTCTATGAAGGCTTGACCGAAGTACAGTAACCCATCCTGTGTTTTCCTAAGGATTGCAAGCCACATTCAATGATAGCATCACGTGTGTCACATACAGCAACTGCTGCTGACTGAGCTGGCATTTCTACTGCTAGCTGAAGGTGGAAGTTCACATCTTAATTAATGATGCAACTCTTGCTTCACAAATACTTCTGGTTTAATAAAGTTGTTACAGCTGCATTCAGAGTTAGGATATAATTTTGAAAAAGATTCTAGATAAATTACAGGGTTTTATTAATAATTTGTTAGGTACACACTGTATACAACTGTACACATGGTTATTATATTCTGGATGAGCTCTAGATTTTGCCACTCTGTTCTTATTGATAAAATAAACCATTTGCTTTTTTGACCTTGTACTAAGAGTTTGGTTAGATCCTGTTGGAACTTAAGAGACATTGCAAATAAGAGGTTTCTTTTCACATTTGAGTACAAGTTTTACTTTACATTATATTTTTAAGTGCATTTTTTTAAAAAATCACTTTAGAATATTAATTCGTTTCTGGCCTGTAAATACATTAACACTTGCTAAGCATTTCCCTAACAACTGGGTAAAAACCCCCTGCTTTGGGTCCATTTAGCTGTCAGTAAACTCGGATGCTGACATGAGAATAATAATGATATACTTGTGATATTGATGCATTTGAAAAGAATATGTACTTTGCACCTTGTGGCTTTTTAAAATACACTTCCCAAGATTAGCTAAGTGTTTCCTGTGATGATGTATAACACAATTGATGTTTAAAAGTACTTTACCAGGTCTTTTGGGCACTGCAAGAACTTTTAGCACCAATATTTTCTGACTGTGTGCTGCCTCTGTGCTCTCTAGTCTTTTCAAATCAGCAGAGGCAAAAACAGCCCAAGAAGAGCTGCAGGTGCTGGGAATTACATAAAAGCCATGCTCATTGTACTCTTGGAGGCAGAGGTAGAATCTTGTTTAGTGTGCGCAGACTAAGTTGTCAATTCTTTATTTAACACTTTTAATGGGTGCCAGAGAGGTTGAAGGCCTTGGCTACATTCCCCAGCAAAGAAAACACATAAAACAAAATAAGTGTGGTTTGAAGAATATTCAGTGCTTTGCATAGAAATATGCCCTACTTTAGTCCTGATCTTTGATTCCCAAAGCTGTCCGATTCCAAGAGAATCAGAAGATTGCCCACATATCAGACTGTTAACTACTTTTTAGTTTTTTATCTTATTTCTCTATCTTTCCAGTTATTTACTGATGAAATAATTTGTACATTCCTCATTAATGCAGATATTTTAAGACCTGTGTTAGACCTAACCTTTCACTGTGATCCAATGGCTTTGACTTGTTAGAAGCCAAATCACATCAATTTGCTGGAGCAATGCACTGGAAGATCTGAATTGCTGTAAATATTTCAAATATTTCTTTCCCTAGATACAGTCCTCCAAACTGAACAGTACAGATTAGTTTCCAAAAAACGGATGCAGTGTTTGTTCATTTCTAAACATTCTCTTCATTCTTGTGCAGAGATAACTCAGACAAATCAGAGATTTCACTAATATTTTCTTCATCCAAAAAAAAATAAAAATGGATTTGAAAAGCATTTTATCAGCTAAATTAGACTTTGCCAGGGACACATTACCTCCAGAGTCTTCTTCTGCACAGTCAATACTGGGGCTTTTATTATGTTCCTTGGGAAAATTTATAACAATTTTGTGTATTTTATCACTAACAAACTTGTTGTGCTTGTCTAGATTATTTTTTCACTCAGTTACACTTAGTTGTATCTTCCTACATTTTTCTAAACAAATTTTTCTGCCCTATATAAATATTTCTAAAAATCACTTAGAAATCTTTTTTCAGAATAGTTTAAACATATTTTAAATGAAACAGATGGGTCTCAAGAAGCCATCTTTCACATCTCTTAGCCATGTGTTTTCATAAAATTTTCTGTAATAAACAGATCTGCTACTCACCAAATATGTTCTGCTCTCCTTTTCATATTGCTCCATTTTTGTAGACAGAAGATGCATTTATTTCTGCTCAGAGCAGTCATCAATAAAAAGTCATTATTCTTATGAAGTTGCTTTTGTCTGTGTATCCCAGAGTTTATGATAGATATTATACAATCAATTCCTCCTGTGCCTCACTGGCAAAGGTGTGTAAGGCCCCACTGGTAAAGCTGAAAAATAAAGCATCCCTTAGGACTATAAAGTACTATTCTGACTTGAATTTGCTCAGTTTGAAAATCCTTGAAAATCAGGCCACATTATTTTCAAGCAGGATCTCAAAAATGCAGGTCAAGGA
Organism: Ammospiza nelsoni; assembly: GCF_027579445.1. NCBI lineage: Eukaryota > Metazoa > Chordata > Aves > Passeriformes > Passerellidae > Ammospiza > Ammospiza nelsoni. The sequence continues at coordinate 12,162,484 of NC_080636.1, read as the reverse complement.
AAAGAAATATACAGCTGGGCCGCATTCTTCTCTTATACTTCCAGATTTAAAATCAAGCAAGTACATGATTACACGTAAAAAAGCATTCATAACCCATTGTGCCAACAAACACGTAAACACATTTATAAAGTAAAAGTACATTAGAGCCACAGATTGATTGGTTTGGAAAAGACCTCTAAGATCATGGAGTCCAGCCACTAACCCAGCACTGCCTAGCCCATGACTAAACCATGTCCATAAGTGCCACATTTACATGCCTTTTAAATACCACCAGAAATGGTGACTCAACCAATTCCTGCCTGTATAGGAATATTCACTGGGTACTTACTATACCAATTCACTCATTTTTGCCACATGAATAAAATTATAACATTGTTCACAGAAATGCAAGTGTCCCTTCATTTCTAGTTTTAGAGAGGAATTGAAAGGGATCAAGAACAATGGCTAGAAGACTCATTACAAATGGTTTTTTCATTCATAATTTAAGTGAGGCAGAACTCAAAGCAAGCATTGAGAACAAAGTGGTCAAGGTTTCAAGGCTAACTACATTAATCCTTGGTGAATGACAAGCATAAATTCTCATCACTTCTAGCTGACAAACAAGAGAAATTAGGGTGATCCATCTCTTACTTTGAGCAAGCATTCCTCACCATCGTAATTGATGTCCTGTGGTTATTATTTTACGTATTTTAAGAAATGCCGCTTAATTAATTAAATTTTGCAGATGTTGCTTACTTTCACCACAATAATTCATTCTCAAACAGGCTATGGATTTTTGACAATATAAATCAAAAACCTAAAATTACAATTCCCTTTCCTAGCTGTCCTGAAGAATTAAACAAAAAGAATTAAGCAAAATACAAAGTCTTGTCCTGAGCTCACAATTCCTGCAGTTGCTTCCCCGTTTAAGCAGAGGTCTGTTTGCAGGGGAGCAGGCTGGAAAGTCACGGTCACCTCCTGCCTGTTCATCCATTAGGTCACGGGCTTATATGTCTCATGGTTTTGGACCATGGACCATCCTTGAAGAGCCTTAGCTACAGTGTGACAGTGATCTGTTCTGAGAAACTAAGGCATTTGTGAGAGAGGCAGGGCTTTACAAATGAGTTCATGTAGCAGCAGTTATACCATACGTTTAAAACCAGAAGACACTAAAATACATGTTTGCAGAAGCCATATAGATATGCTATCAGCTGCTATAGGAGTGGAAGAAGACAGTTCTGAGACACATTTCCAGAATTACATCTAGCATCTGGCACATTAAACTATTCATTATCTAGAGATTATTTTGTCCCATGGATTTATCATAGGCTGAATACTGGCTTATAAACAGCTAATATAAATATATATGTACCATATACATGCAGAGCAGTCAGTGAGCATGTTCTTAAGCAGCATTTAAACATTATTTATGTGGTTTTAATTGACTGAATTATAGCTCTGTACATGGCTTTCAGCCATGACAGTGAACATTCCTTCAACAAATCAAGATACAACGTGCTAGCTGTCTCATAAAGATAGGACTACCTGCTCCTTTATTCATTTCATGCCTCTGAAGATATTATTAGAAAAACATTAGTCCTCCCTTTTTGTAGATGTGCACAGCAGAAATCAAACAAGACCTTGGCTAACTTTTCATTTCTAAACCAACTGAAACACAGAAAGCAGCAGAATCTCTTACAGGCTGGCATCACAAAACGTTCAACATGGCAGGACAAGATAAATAACAGGAGCCAAAGATGCCGTCTTGAGAAAACAGAGCACAAAGACTGTCTTTTAAATATATATGCCTTTATACTTCATTCAAATAATATCTTTATTTTTAACTGAATCATACTTACCATTTGTATCTCATCTTGTTTATTTACTTCGCTTTTGTATTAGTGTTGTTACAATGGTTCATTATTTTAATAGCCTGACCTTGCAGTGTCTAAACACATATAACAGATTACCTTATTTTCATAGTGTTATAATAGAAAGCAAAATTTCCCTTTCTGGGTAAAAATCTGCATGTACAGTCTTGCCCACAATTCATTCACTTCTGCCATGCAGCAAAAGTTCTCATTAACCAGGCCTCTCAGGGGCCTGGTTAACTTCTACTTGCACAGCTATATTGCTGAAAACTGTAATACGGTCAACAACTCCCTAAAAAGAAGAGGCTTTGCACTTTCTGGAATGAGAGAAGAAATGGTTTTGCATGGATCAGTAAAGATAGCAATAATTGCCATAAGGCTTACTGCAATTTATGCAGAAGAAGTCTCTCAATTGTTCATAGTGGACTGTCAGATGTGAGACAGCATGCAAATGGAGCAGATCATAAAAATAATTTCTAGCTTGGCTTCTTAGAACAAAACTCTTGAAACCTTCTTTTATTGCTAAGAAAAGTAGGAATAGAGAAAACAATGTGATTGCTGGAACACAGCAGAAGTGCATATTTTATTATTCATACTTTTTTACAGAGCTACAACAAGCTAAATAATACAGTTTCCCAAGATTTATGCACAGCTATATCTTGGTAGAACAAAAGGTTCATAAATTGCCAGCACTGTATTAGTCTTCTTTCAGTTTAGAAACAATTAAAATCTTTGTTGAAAGGTTATATCTTTTTCTGTGGCCACTGGGGTTTTAAGACATGGAAATACAGAAAAGATTCTGCTCATTTTTGGATACTATATAGTTAAGTGTCTTAATGATTTATTAGGGATTGTCTGTTTGATTAATTTCAAGACAGCAATGAAATTACCAATGACATTAGGAATATTTGGAAAAGTCAAAATTATACTGAAATAACAGAGTCTGAACTTCAGCAGTTGTGGTAGGTGCTATCGCACAATTTTTGCAAAGCAGGGAATACTTGCTCAAATATTCTCTTGAGCAGCCAGTTGTCACAGCTCTTTTACTGAGCACCTCAGCAGAGTATGGTACATATAATATTGAATATAGCGTTTCAAGCACTATCAGTCATTTTGTGTCACCTTCCCAATGGTATTCAGTTTTCCAAGACATAGGTCACTTAGGTAGTTTTGAACATGTAGAAGTACTGAAGCATATCCTCCCAAGATGGCTACCTCCTACCTGGAACCTGAAAAAATCTTTAAGTATTTTTTAGCTACCAGTGTTTATCTATATGCATTAGATGTAAGACTCATCTCACCGAAGTTTAATAGTATGAAAACATATGATTTTTAGACTAGTTGCCTAATGCAAACGTCTTAGAAAATCGTCATCTTCCATCTGTCAGAGAACAGTTTATTCCTCATGCTTAGAGTATCTAACATGGCTTTGAAGTAGAAAGAAAAATGTGAAGGAATAAAGATGGTGTTAGTGTAAAGTTCCAGCACTTCCTGACACTGAGAGTTTTACAGCATCTCTGAGCCTTTTCCTCAGCAGTTTATAGGCTTCTCAGAATCTTACTTCGCTCAAAGCAAGACCCTATTTTCTTTGTGAATGCAGTATAGGCTGCCTTCACAAGTCTCTAAACTCAGAATTTTGCTTAGGTACTTGGTATGTCCAAAACAGAAAGACAGACACCTCTGGATGGACTGACTGCAGGCATTCTAGACATCCCTCATGAGTACCTCACTGAGACACCTAAACATGATGATAAAAGGCTGGTGTCTTCCATTGCCCAGGTTCTTATAAAGGTCTGCTATTCAGAGTGAAGGAGAAGGCACTGCCAAAAAAGGAGAGCTCCAAAATGTACACCTGTCAGTGACCTTTCTCTCTTTTTTAACCTATGTTATGGAGCGACAGTAGACATCCCTCTTTCTTTTTCTTTTAGGAAAATACATTGCTGCTTCACCCATTCCTCATCTTGTCTTACTTTACTTATCTTTGGGAGTTATGCCTTGGAGGGATTTTCTGTGCTATTGAGTTCTTGACTGCTGAAGATGAGCAGCTTTAACATTTGCCTGTCAATGGCAGCCTTTGTAATCTCATGTTCCATACTCGGGAGTGCTGGACGTTACCGCCTTGACATTTGGCCTGAGATTGAGGACTTGCTATTAGTGTTTCCCCAGGAAACTGACACTTGATGGACAGGTTACATAATCCATGCTTGGATACATTTCTTAGTGAATTGATCTCCATTTCAAATTGACATGGCCAAAGACACAAATGTAGTACATCACCATCTATTCCCCACCCATAGTGTATTTTAATAAAATGCAACATGCATCACAGTATAAGCTATGAAGCAAATAAATCTGCAACATGCAGTTTGAAACTTGCTTACAAAATACCGTAAATGCCTTCCACATTTCCCTTGTGTTTGTTTACTTATGCAGGAAGTCTAGAAAAATATTTTGATGTATTGCATGCCATAATTTTTAACATTACACAAAATGTTCCAAAAGACTTTTAGTGAAAGTTAACCCACATCAATCACGACCTTGACATGAAAAATTACTGCCAACCTTTAAATAAAAGAAGAAGGAACAAGCACTCTAATACTCCTGGCTGATGCTGAATTGTTGAAAACATTTAAAGTGTTATGCACATTTTCTGTCTACAGTGGAACAATATAAAAGGGAGCCAATCATTTATTACCTTGGCAAACATAATTAAAGATCTTTTATCTTCTCAACTTATATGATCCCAGAATGTGCACTTTATATAGTGAGAATTATATTTAGTAACAATTGTATTAGTAACTATAGTAACTCTTTCTACTTTAGATTAACATAGATTCCAATGAATTCCCCGGGAGCTTTTCAAAGTTAGTAAAAATGTGCATTCAGGCCATGACTTTGTCTCATACATTGCACCTTCCCTATTGTATTTCCCCAGCTGAAGTTACCCAAACAAAAGGTGATACTAGACTAAGGAGGTTGACCTGATTTTCTGGTATTCCTCTTTATGAGGGAACAACAAGATCTGGTTGTCTCACTGGATCTGAATACAGAGATCTTTTTATCCACGGAAAGCACAAACAGCATGGTCTCCATCTCTGTGCCAAAAATTCAATAATGTGCCTACCATGGTGGCATATGTCCTGTAGATCCTCCAAGAAAAGTGAGCTTTATCAGAAGTCTGAGACTTACATCATCGTGTCAAATTCCTGGTATCTCTGGAGAGTTTGGGTCAATCTGATATCTTTGGACACAGAATTAAATATTATTCAAATGAGGAAATGTTTCTTTCCTCTGTTATAGAAAACTTCAGCCTTGAGATATTTTAGCTGTACATTCCTCCAGACTGTATTCTTTATAAAACCTTGTTATTACAAATCCAGCTTATTTCAAAGCCTTGATTCGCAAAGCCTCTTTATATACAGATTCTGGTGGTTTTTTGAAGCACATCTAAATCATATCATCTAATTTATTCAAAGGTCTGACTGTGGTTTTCAGTCTCTTGCAGCATTTCAACAAGTTTTGGAAACTATGACATTTTATGAAAATATGGCATTTATCTGAGGATATGAAAACTGCTCTGCTGCTTCATCTGACTTGTTATTCTACTCTTGAAGTGGTCAGATTCACCTATAAATGTTCTATCACACTTTTAAATCATGCAGTTCTATATCTCTTAGGGAAGTACATGGACGCAATTTCCTTCTGCTCACAGTGGTAGCTTTACAGGCTTAGCTTGGACTCTTACTGACAATGAACTAAAGGCATTTTAAGTGAGCTAGTAAAAAGACAAACTGAAAATTCCCAGGATTTTTGAAATAGCTAGCCCACAGTAGGAATCAATTGTATTGCTAATTTGAGAAAATCAGTTTCCAGAAAGTATGAACAATGGTCACAAATAAGAAAATAAATGTAACCAAAAGCAGATGAAATTAATCAAGAAGTTCTTTTCTGGGATATCTTCTTACTGCCTGAGACATAAATGTAAATTTAGTATATGTCAGCCATATAAATGAAAAGCACAAGACTGAGTTTGTAACTATGAAACTTCAATACAACTAGCAAATTGAAAATGTTAAAGGAAAAACCTTATGAAGGAGAAGATGAGATCTGTGTAAGCATATTTCTCTTTGTCTTATTTCCCACTAGCAGTTGCTTGTTGAACCATGTAACTACTGCTTGCCGGCACTTAAAGAACTGGTCAGCTTTACAGCTCAGTTTTTCAAAGGAAAAGACTGGTAGCACAGACACTAACCATTTTCAATCACTCTTAGAGTTGATCACCTTGGTTTTAAAGAACTTCAAAGCCTCTAATGAGTTTTAGTTTTTTAATCTGTCTTCTTTTGTGGAAGGTGCTTGTGCTGGTTTTGACTGGGATAGGTATTTTTTTTTCATAGTAGCTGGTGTGAGGCTATGTTTTGGATTTGGGTTGAGAAGTGTTGATAGTGTAGAGGTGTCTTTGTTACTGCTCAGCAGTGCTGACACCGAGTTAAGGCCTTTTCTGACCCTCCCCATCACCACCACCAGCGAGGAAGCCGGGGGTGCACAGGAGTTTGGGAGGGGACACAGCGTGGACAGCTGACCCCAACTGACCCAGGGGATATTCCATGTCCTGCTGCACCATGCTCAGCACACACAGCTGGAGGAAGATGGAAGAAAGGGGAAATGTTTCAAGTGGTGACATTTCTCTTCCCAAAACCCTGTTACATGTGACAGGGCCCTGTTCTCCTGGAGACAGCTGCAGCCCTGCCTGCCCATGGGAAGGGGTGAATGACTACCTTGTTTTGCAACTTTTGCTCTTCCAATTCTTTCCCTCATCCCATCATAGGGGGACTGAGAGAGCAAGTCTGGGACTTGGCTGCTGGCTGGGATTTAACAATAACAATGCTGAAAGAATCTCTTCTCTCTTCTGCTTGTTTTCAGCAATTGCCATGTAATGGCAAGGAGCACTTCAGGAGAATCTATTGGCCATGTTAGGTTATGTCTGACCACTAGACTGATGCTCTGAAGTCTATAACTCATGGGATTCTGTGCCATAATTTTTATTCCACTTCATTTACAATATTCCTATTTTTAGTATCAATGTGAGACAGACACAATTATACTTGAAATTCAGCAGCATGTAATAGGTGTCTGAATTTGACTCTTGAATTATTCTAATCATCATTTTCCCAATTTAACATAATTTACACAATGCTATTTGGTTTTAAACATCCTGGACTCGAAGTCCCATGTTTAAAATCAGGTATTTTCAAAACTAAACCAAACATAAATTACAAAGAAATGCATTATAGTCAAGTATATGTGATATGCTATGTTTAGCAAATATAGAGAAGCATGTGAGATTATATTTTTAGCAGCTGTATTCTCCATTAATATTTTTTTCTGAATGTTGAGAACAACCATCCAGAGTGAACTTGCACTCTTTATGGTTGTGGAAATTCAAAAAAGCTGCTGTAAATTTGAGTTTTCCATTCCTAGCTGTATTTTAACCCAATTTCTACCTGTGTTTCATCTCATTTATACTGGGTCCTGTCCTTCAACAACAATTTCCAGTCTCCCTGCAGCTGAGCTCCTCAACATTCCAACTGCAAACAGGTGGGGACCTGAAACCCTGAGTTTGTTCTGACAAGTTCTTTCATGAGAACTAGCAGCAGTGAGGTTGAATTGTTACAGGATTATTTTGCAGACCCTAAGTGTCTGTCTGAAACTTTGTCTTTTAAGTACAGGTCTTCCAATTTTTGTCTGGGATTTACTGCAGAGAAGAACCTTCATGTGTGGTGAAGTTAATCAGATGCCACTATAAGATAACTTTGACCATTTGGGGACTGGTTGTATTTCTTTTGTTGCATTTGCATAAAACAGCTGTGCAGTGAAAAATACATTGAGTCTCTCAGAAACCTCTGTGAAATTTGCAGACCCCTGGTAACCCTATAGGGCTGAGAGCTGTTATGTGTATGGAGCTAGCCAGGCTAGAAGGTGTCAGCAAACCTCAGACATTCACTGTGTCTGGAGTTACAGGCATTCAACAGCCAGGCTCAGGCTGCTACATATGTTCAGCAGCAAACAAACTCACAATGGTGTGATAGCATAATGGATAAAAAATATTCTATGAAAGCAAACAGGAACTCCTCAGATAGGTTTTCATCTGTTTAAATAAATAATAAATAAATTATAACCCAAAACACACCCAAAAAAGCCTCACCAAAATATTGATACATTCAATTAACTTTAGTTAGGCAAGCTACTGGGAGCAGGGACAGCCCAGAGGAGTGGAGATGGCCCCACCAAGGACTGCTTTGCATAAGATTTACAGGTAGCACATTTTACAAGAACTTCCATTCTAAAAATATTTTTAGCTTAGAGAGCCTTCTGGACCCCTTTGGAGTGCAACTTTGAAGGTCTTAACTGAGTCATAAACTAGAATTGTATCTAAAACATACTCCAAGAGACTAAAATGTCACTGCTTCTTTCAAGTACAGATATGGAAAACATCACTAGTATTATCCTCACAGAACCTCATGGTAAATTTTGACTTGCATATGTGTATCTAAGTGCTGTATACATATATCCCATTGATGTCAGTAGCATATCACAGCTGAGACCTGCTGCCTATCTGGGAAGGAATTTTTGTAAATGAAAAGATTTCTTAGTGTCTAAAAGATAAAAAATTGTGATGAGATTTGGTCATTGTTCCCAGAGTTGTATAATTAAGCTTAAATGTTCTAGTTACAGTCTTGCTGTGGATTTGCATGTGTAACTCCTGGTGATTAAAGCGAAACATGAAGAGCAGAACTAAGCTTTTGCTCTTTGGGAAGCAAAAGATGAAACTCTGCCCACTGAAATCACTAGGAGTATTTTCTTCTCTTTGCTGGGTCAGGATTTTCTGCCATGTCTGGCTAAGTGCTCAATAGATTCATTTTCAGAGACTCTATTCCCTCTCCCTTTTCTCCTGGTTAGATAAGATAAAGTATTTTCAAGAAAAAAGTAAAAAGAGAACTAACCCAAATAAATGCATAACCTCGATATCCTACTTCTCCCTGGTATAAAAGGAGAAAAAGAGGGTTTATATTCCTAATGTAGTTTTATTATAAAACCAATGCAAATATAGAATGAAATGTAAATCCACTGGGGTTTTGTGTGGTGAATTTTACAACATTTTTTATATTGATTCAACTATATGCTGGAAAGTGTCTTTCATTAAAAAATCCATAAGCATTTGAGGAAGGAGTTGAGGTGATGTCTTTGTGTCTGCTAAAGTTTAAGCCCCTCTTTTATATAGCCAGGTGAAATCCAGAAGTGGGCAAAATGACGTAAACCATGTCCTTCTCTGATCTCCAAGATTTTATTGCATGCTTGCCTTTTCACTTGTACCTCCTTGGTTATAGTTCAATTGAGTTCTGCCTCACTGTGTCACTGACTTAAGTATCTTTCACTTTTCTAATGTCAATAGCTCTTCTGTTGAGAGGACTCAACAGGAAGTGGATGCAGCAGTTTGAGCTCTGATGAGATCCTTTAATCCACCCCTAATCCCCCTCAATTAAAACTCCATTGATGACAGAAAAATCATTAAGTGCTGAAGAACAGGAAAATGAGTGAAAACAACCCTGCATGAGAAATTAGATACACAGCTTTTAATAGGGATGTCCTGCTCTTTTCCCAGCACACCTCCTTTCTGCTCCATCCCTAGCAAGCCAAGCTCTTAACTCCTACAGCTGAGCAGGTAAAAACCTATAAAAAAACTATATCCTGGTTGGCAGCTAAAGTACTGCAGCTCTCACTGTTCAGGCACAGTTAGGCACAGAATACCCAACCACACATCTCACTGCTGGGCAACCTCAGGGGATCTGGAGGCTTAAGTGAAAGGTCCATTCAGTGACTCTCCTCTTCTATAAACACATAACTGTAGTAAACTGTTCTACTGATGCACTGCTGCTCACCTGAGTATTTCTGTAAATAATTTCTTGCAATGAAGTTTGCAGAGATAGAAGGAAAACTGCAAGTAAAAATATTTTTTTAAAATCACTTTGCCTATAAATAAGTTTAATAGTACTCTTTCCTATTCTCTACTGTAAACCACAAAGGGTATTTATTGTTTGATATTTTTACAATTCGTGTGTCCATTTTTTTTTTTTTTAGTTTACATATTTTCTAATGAAGTGGGGGAAAGTTAAGCCCAAGAAAGCAATATTTAATGTTACCTCTCCCCTTTGCACAACCCTCTCCTTCAAAACTTTCAGATGGTTTGTAGGTCATAGTGAAAGAGGAAGCATAGTAGAAGGTGTACAAAGAACTAACAAGTAGCAGGTCTGAATGATATTTTCCTCTGGGAAACCTGGGAACCATATGCTGTAAATGTTGAGTACAGTTAATGTGGCTTGAAGCAGCATTAAATCCATTTACCCTGCATGACCCCCTCTCCCCAGAGTGCACACATGGGTCATGGAGCCAAAAGCAGTACAGAAACCAGCTGGACTTTGTTAAAGGTTCTGGTGGTAGCCAAAGGAAAACTTTTGATAAAGTTTTTTTGCAAGTCTATGCTGAGAATCTATAGCATCACAGTCTTGATTTCTCATGGATTCCTAGCCTTTATTTTCTCCTTTCTTGGTTGGAAATTACCCTCTTTGGAATCTCAGATAACCTCACAGACAGCAGAAGGGTATGAGGTAATTCATAGAAACTTAAGACCCAAACAACTGTAGTCTCCTTGGACTTACTTTGTTCCCCTGTGTGATTTTACACTGTAAGGGAGTATGTAAACTTCCATCTTTCTTCATCACTGCTTAAAAATGGAATGGCCTGGTACTTTTCCAGGCAATCTGTGTATACCTATAAAGCGAAATGCAGCTCATAAACATTAACCATGTTGAAACAATACATTTGCTGTTTGCAATCACATTATAAACAACTTAGATGTAAGACACAATTTGTAGGCATCTGTGATGTCCCAGCACATGGAAACCCAACCTCCACACCTAAACCACAGAGAAATGATCACATATAATTGCACATAAGCTTTCAACCAATATGTATATCATCCCTATGACATTGTTTTTAATAAGTACTTTTTTATAAAATATTGGTGGTATTAAACCTCTGACCACTTTTACACTCCTTTAAAGCCTCTTCTCTCTATTTCCTTGGTACACACTTACTGCTGTCTACTTCAAACTGCAGATTTTCATAACTTGTTTGCTACGTGTTTAAGTGCCTTGTATTCTAATTCCCATGTAGTGCCCTTAGGGGTTGCAGTAAAAACAATAATTCACAGGTCCTGATCCTTCAGATACTTTCTAGTACAAGTAGAATCCACTAATGCTGGTAAGCATGTCCAAGAACAGGCTGATGATTTGTGCACTTGGCAAACAGAGGCTCAAGAGATTCTTTAGAGGTTTCACTTGATAAACAGGAGAATGTTGCCAGGCATGTATTCCCTGACATTTATTTTGATACAACAAAAAGCTTTTGAAAGATAGGCAATTTCCAAGCACTGAAGTACCTTGCAAGTTATTTGTAGATCTCCCTTGGACAGCTGGGAGTCATCCCACTGGCTCTGCAGCCACCAGAGTCAGCTGCCACTCATCAGCTGCAGCTGGAAAATTACGGGACCTGCAAATCTCCCACAACTCCTCCAAGCTCTATTTATAGAAGTTTACTAGGATCTATACTCAGTGGTTCTGGTGCCATTGATAATTTTAGAGGGGACTTGGCTGGTTTCCTCCACCTCTTATTTGGAACAATTTTGATACAAGTAAACATAAGGTCAGAGTCAAGACCTGCCGAAAAATTCCTTATTTTATTACACTGCAAACTTGTATGTTGTAGCACTTAGTGCTGTTGCACAGTAGTCCACTAGCAGACACTCTCTGTCAGTTTATGTTTGCATAGTGAAATAAATAATAAAGGCACTGCTGCTGGTTTTTCACAGGAGAAAATGCTACATAACTTGATTCATCTTATGAATAGTACTCTAGACTGATTTTTTTCTTTAAGTCAGACAGAGAATTTAGTTACAGTCCTCCTTAGGAGTCAGAGAACACAAATGGCGAATGTGATGCTCAAATGGGTGCCTGAGGTGTCAGTTCTTTATCAGCTCTATTACAGATATCCTGCTTCCCCTCCTCCCAGTTTTCCAATCTGTTAGACATGGTTGAAGTTCCTGATCAGTTGTATGAAGACACTGAGGTCTATAGGTAGTCAGGCTACTTTGCCCAGAAATATTATGGTCAGACTTCACCCTGCAAAAGTTCCATTTACCTGATGGCACGAGGATATTTGTCTTGATGTATAGAATACCCACACAGAGTACCTTTTCAATAATACAAATCTAAATAGTCTTTAAAAGTAAGCCTAGATCTCTAAAATGTGTTCATCTATTCAGCGTCTGCTGTTCCTAGATACCAGGATCTGTTCACTGATTATAGCTGATTACAGGTTGCTGTCTTTCTTCCAACTGATTTTTTTTTTAAGCACAATTTTGCTAAAGTCAGCATTTCTAGCATCAGGCATTTGGGGCCAGACCAAACTAGGAAAGTATCCACACAATTCCTTGACTGTGAAAAACACTACTGAAGGGAGAAGGAAGAGGCGTGTACTTAAGAGATGGGCACTATGGCAGATCAGAAGGCTGTAGGAAAGCCAGAACAGCAGGCACAAAAATAGAACGTTAATCAGAAAGTCAAAATTCAGGTCCCGTCTAGAGTCTCCATGGAAGAAAACAGCACCTTTTCCAGAAACATTTGATCAGGCACGTTTGACTCTATTTGCTGAGCTAAGGAAGGCAGCCCAGCTCTCCTTGCTGATGGGCAGCACAGTGGCAGGCTACCAAAGTCCCAGGGGCTTTTCTCCCTGTCACTGCAGATGTAAGATTGTAAGTGATCTAGACAAAATTTTGAGATACTACCATTCACACTCAATGAAATTAAAATGGTTTAAACTGTTCCTAAAATACATTCACTTGCTGAGAATAGAAACCCTGTGTCACTTTTGCCTATGTTCTGCTCTCGTCTCATGCAAAGTTAGCACTGCAAGCCTCCCAGACCCTGTACTCATAGAGCAGTGAGGAAGCAAGACCACAGCCTCAATCTAGCACCAACAACCTAAGTGAGATGTACTCCTTTATACCTACCTTGGTTTCCAAGCCTTGTTTAACTCAGGTGAAATGCAGAACTGTAACACTGCTCTACTTGCATTCACTGATTTCCAGCAAATTGGTCTTGTGAAATTTAGCTGGAGCAGAGAGCAGAAGCTTTGGAGAAAGAAGATCTTTCCCAGTACTTTGAGTTAAACCTTTCTTCAGCTCTACTTGATGAAATATAAATTCCACTGAAAATGTGAATGCTTCTAAGAACTTCTTACATAGAAAAAAATTTAATTCATAGAATTCAAGAGGTTACTGCCAAATGTGACTTGTTAATGCAGAAATATCCAGAACAGTTTCTTAGAGACTGCTACTGAGTTTTCATGCAAATTCCCAGCTCCAAGTTTTATAGGAAAAAAAATCACTAAAAATAATTTTGCATATTGTATAGTATCATTATTTTTAAAATATTCATTTTATTTGGACTTGAAATATCAGAGTTGAGTGACGTAAAAACAAAATACATCAAAGAGCTTTGGATACTCTCTTTGTATACTAATTTGGAAAAGTAATTTTCATATTTCTTTTTTCTTCTGTAACTCACATCCTTCTGAGAAAATCAATAGAAGTCAAAATTTTCTTGCCAAAAAATGTGGGTTTTTTTAAGTATGCTCTTAGAAAATATTTTGTATTTTTTTCTGAAAAATGTATTTACTACCAATAGCATTTAAATGGTGTCCAGCTATTAGGAAAAAAAATTAGAAGCATTTTTCCAATATGAAGTCAGATACAAAGACTAAAGGGAAAAAAAATATCACAAAACCATACAAATAAAAGACAGCATTAAAAAAAAAAAAATAGCTGCTTTATTTGTTCTTATCTATTGTGCAACTTGGCTCTTTATGAGTTGTTGAATGACAACTTAATTTGCAAGTGGGAGAGCAAAGAGAATAATATGATAATTTACCTCCAAATGAAGATAGATCAGTAGCAAATATAAAATATATCAACCCCCTTCACAGACATATTTTTTAAAGTGTCCCAGTAAAAAGTTTTTAGCATTTTTTAAAAAACAGTTGCATCCAGCTGAAATTAATTTCACTTGTACTTTTAAAAGCCTTTTACATGGGAAACTAATGCACAACTTGCTACTTGATAGGGCAGAGTCTGAGTGTATTTAAGTTTGAGAGGAGAAGGGGGTGTTTTAATACGCAAGTCTAATAGTGCTATTGGGTTTTCAAGAATCAGAATGATCTAATTGCTTCCTAAAGCACATCTAAATATTCTGGTATTCAGAGACATGTTGTGTATTGTTAAATTTTTTTTAGTAATATATAACAAGAACACAATAGCCTCAGTAAATCAAACTGAGTGATTAAGTACCTGATTTAATACCGTGCATTAATTTTAGTTCAGATGGTCCATGCTTTGTTTTATAATACAATTGCGTTCAATACTACATCATTTGCATGCTACTGAAAGGTACATTAAAAAATAATCTTAAATTATCAGGAATGAAAGGGAACAATTGTTAGGATACAGTGCCCATATATCAAAGACAAGTCTTTAGTGAGCTTCTCAAATCTTATTTAAGAACACGTATTTCATTGCCTTAGAATTCTTGAATTTTTTCCTAAAATCCAGTCCAGTTTCTTCCCTTCAATTTTCTAGACTCTTAGCCATTACTGCTGCTCCTGCAAACTGTCTGTAACCTCTTACTTAGCAAGTTTTAAATTCTCCTGCATCTATCTCAAAACTACAGGTGTACTGTATCGTATCTTTCCAAAGGGTTCAGAGCCAAAAGGAGAATTTCATTCTAAATTATTTCTTTAAAGTTCTGTATATCCACTCACCTATCTGCAGGGTCTTCTACCTCCATTCAAGTGATTATTCCACCTCTCAGGCTTTTATCTTGGTCCTAGCTGTCCATTGCTCCATCTGAAACCCACAAGTGGCTTAAGAAGAAAGGTGAAGAGTTCAGAGGTAAACACATGGTGTATTAGTTATACTGGTTATAAATAAAACAAAAATGGCCTATTAGAAAGATAGCTGATGTAATCTTTCTGAGTGTTATGGCCATGTCACCACAGGGAGCCTACCCTGTGCCTGTGGTCCTGCTGCTGCTCCTGGACATGGCTAACGTGAGCAGAAAGTGACAGCAAGTGCAGCATCCATCAAGAAGAGTTTCACCATTATTGAAAAGAACCTGACCAATGTTTTTTCTAAGCCATCTAAGGCCCTTTCACTGTGGATTTCTTGAGCTGCATCTAGGTTTTTTCCCAGTGCTAAAAAAGGAAATAAAAGCCCCTTTTCATTGAGACTGGAAGGGGTCCTCCTGAAGCCTGAGGGTCCTTCAATGCCTCAAGGAGTAACCACTCAGCTTGGTGAGAACTGCTGCCCTCCACCTGCCACCTCAGCATGAGCCTTGAAATGCAGCAGAAAGGCAAATGCATTGGGCTGTTAAGCTGAGAAAGGAAGGACCTTGTGGATCCAGTCTGAGTGCATGGGCCAGTAAGTCAGTACATATGTTCCTGTCTGTGTTGAGGAGAAAATTCTCAGTGCATGCCAGTCATGGCTCTGGGGAGCAGCTGACTGCAGGGCAATCCATAATATGGTATAAGATGGAAACAATGGGCAGTCATGGGAGGTATGTAAACCCTTAAAAATTTTGCAAAGAAAGGTATATAGAGATACATTGTTTGATGCTTATTAAGCTATGTAAATCTTAACTACTTATTAACAATTTGATTTAGAGTAGTACTGAGCAAACAGATTAGGAAAATATTCATATTCATCACAAATCATCCTCTGTGTATGGTCATCCTATTCTCCATCTTCTAGGTAAAAAATATTCCTAGAGCAACGCAGGAAAGAGAACAGAAACATGCCTGATCACACTGGGGGAGAACACTGCTTCATGCATGGATCTTTCATATAAACACAAGGATACTAACATATAAACACTGGTGGCCTAGTTCAACTGTTGGCTGTATTATAATAGAGAAAACAATCTATGCTGATACACACAGATCAACAACTTCAGCTCTAAAACACGAGGCTTCCTTAACCTTGTGACTCTTTGGTAGTCAAAATGTTGTAAAACCTAAATGTTGTTCCTGTTCATGTGGATACCTAATGCCTTTTCAGTCCTCCCAAGGTGTTTTGTTTCAGCCATGTCCATAGTGGTGTTTCCACCACTGGCTGGTTACACACTACATGCATTCATCCTCTCCTGCCTGAGCTCAGCAGCATTAGCAGTCACCTGGTACTCCCCGGTTTCCAAATCAGAGGAGGAAGGTGTCTGATTTGTGGAGATCTCCAGGTCCTACTGTGTTCAACTGGAGCTATGGGGTGCTGAGACTATCTCTAAATCAGCCTTTAAGTGGAATGTCCATTGATTGATAAAATATTAAAAGCCAATAATTAGTGCATAAATTTTAGGTATTTCCTGACAGTTCCTCCAGTCAAACAACACAAACTTTTGAAATTTATCCATAACTGTGGATATATATTTAGACATCCTTAGATGTTTCTTACACTTCATGTATCTATGTTTGTGTAATGACAATTACTAAAGAAATAATATCTAGCAGTGGATACTATTGAGTCTGTTTCACAGAAGCAGCTACACCACTGTAAAGAAGCTGCCAATTTAGCTAATAGAAAGCTCTCTCATTAGCTTGTTTTCAGTACTTCTTGCTTGAGAAACTTCCTTTGTTCTCATCAATGTGACTTTGAAATGAGACTAAAGGGAAAGAAGCTGGCTGGAACAGAAAATTCTTACACACTACTTTAAGCCTTCATAGAAGAATTTTTAAAGAAGACTGCAGTCTTAAAAATCACCATTGTAGTTGAATGGTTTCCTATAGATGTCAAGTGTCCAAAGTTCCACAAATTTAAAGGTCATACCTTAAAAACGTGCAAGCCTCTAACCTCCTTATAACTGTGATGTATTTTACCTTAAATGAAAGATATTCTTTTTTTTGTAAAACCTATCCCATATGACTTTTGCCAAGTTGAATCTTATTTTGCCACTCTTTAGCCTCTTGAGATTCTAATTCTCCTAATTTAATAAAACCTGTGAATGCAATCAGCAGGCTACTCTTCTGCTCCTACGTCTCTAATAAAAGATGTTGTATGAGTTTATATCCAGCAAAGATCCTCGTATCACACTTCTTGTAACCTCCTATACTGTTATCTTGCATAATGTGGCAGCAAAAAGGGTGCACACTTCTCTCTCCTGCATGTTGAAAACCAAATTGGAGATGCATAGGTGTAAATTCCTTATCTGACCTATGTTAGAGAGGGAAGTAACAAAAGAGCTGGAACTGGTTTCCCTCTTTTCCTTGCTGTTGTAAATAAGCCTGCTCTTATTTCTGTGTGTTTTCCAGCACTCATTTTCCTGTACTCAGTTTCCAATAAACCCACTGGAGATGCCCTAGCATCCATCTTTGTTTCTCTCATGTTTATAGATTAATCATGTCATATGACAGTGCAAATATTTCAGCAACAATAAAAGCTGACTGGAATGCAGCTATAGCAAGCATAAAGGACCAAATTCTAATCCAGTTATATTAATGAGCTGCATGCTCCTGTCCAGCAGGACTCTCTTTTAGCTTGGTCTACTGCCTTATAGACTTTAGCAACAGAATAAATGGTGTGAAGTTTCTTCTTTGTTTATGTGAGCCTCTCTTAGTGCAAGTTCATGACATCTAGCAAGAAAGAAATATGCCAGAGCACCTCAAAAGTCTCATAGCACCTCAAAAGTCTCATTTGAAGACTGCCTGCAGGAGGGAACAGGCTCCATATCCTATGGCAAAAGTCCTGAGAAATGGATGGCCCAAGCTCAAGCTGGCCTCTTTATCCAATCAGGTCTCTAAGAAAAGCTGAAGGTAACATGACCTTCCTCTCCAAGGACGTACCAGGCCCTCTGGGGATCACAGATTTGTTTGGTGGAAGAAAGTCACACCCCACCAAGGGGTCTGCATCCTCTCTCCTTAATAGCAAGTTAAAATCCATCAGTCATTTGAAATGTGTCACACCCAGAATTCTACCCTACAGCATTAAAATAAACAGCATGATACTGGTTTTGTGTTATTTTTTTTTGCATGTACTAAATAGTTTCTCTTAGGCACTCCTATACTACAGTAATGGACTCTGGATAGTAACTTAAACTCAGAATTAGACTTTAACCATATTGCAGTCCTTGTCCTTAAAATACCACAACACCACGGCATTTTTCAGCAAAACACAAGGGAAAAAAGTGAGAATGAAAAAATATATTTGCATCATATTAGGAAACAATAAGCTAAATGCCAATCTTCAGGCATTTCTAAGTGATATCCTTGTGTTTATACTATTAGCTCAACCAACATTACTGTGCTTCAAACTGAAATAATAACAAGAACAGAACCGTTTGTTCAGCCTGACTGCTGGAAAAGGAAAATGACGCTGTGTGTAGAACTGCAGGAAATTATGTTGACTGATAACAAATATAATTATTTCTGAATTATTATGATTGTGTCACAATCATTCCATGAATGCAAAAGATTTTTTTTCTTCACTCCTCCTTTTTCCCCTACAGCACAACTCCTTATCTTCCCTCTTTGTTCCTACCTTCTGCAGCAGTTGCAACACTGGCACTGCGCCCCAGCACATGAAAGCTATAGCTATTGTGGATTATCAGACTTTTTGCCTGGAATAAGATGGATGCAGAACCACTCAGTTTAACAAAGGTCCCACATTATCTTTGCCCAGGCTTCTTCCCCCTGCTCTTTGAAGCTTTACTAGAGTATATTGTGTCACAGGGCAGCATAAAGGGTAGCTCCTCCCTGAGATGGTTTACGGGCTGCAGAATTAGTTTGGTTTTAAGAAAACCAACCTTAAAACAATAATTTACAGTGTCACTGTAAAAAGGCTAAAGATTCAGGGCTGAGGTGTCAGTTGGCTGGATGTGAAGGTTCATTAAATGGATTCTAACTGGAAAAAAGTAGACTAAGGAACAATGCTTGAAAAAAGCCCCCAAACTGGTAAGCTATTGTAGGTGACCATAGCTGGTGATGTACACTATAGCTACTGAAGACAAAGGAGATAGATTGTGAAAATTAGACTTCAATGAGAAGCAAAGAACTGGAAAAAAAAGCAAACTATAACTGATTTACAACAGCCCGTTAAATAATTTTAGAAAATGTTACCCAAAATGAGAGAATACTTCAGATGCTGAATTCTGGTTTTGCATTAACTGAATCATTGGAAAATTTTTTGGATGAGCAGTTAACAGGACCTAAGATCTGCTCCAACTATGCTGGTGGGAAAAAAAATTGGTGACAGCTTCAGTTGTTAAAATCCACAGGCTATTGTAGAGAAAGCCTCTCTGCAATAGAGAAGCTTTCTCTACAATAGCCTGTACACTGCACAGCAAGATTTTAGCAGCACCTGGACTAAATACCAGAATCTAGGAAATACCCCAAAGCGAAAAAATATCCAAAAACACTGCTAAGCTTTTGATAGATTCTTCTGCAGTAACTAAGCAGCAACAAAAAGGGCAGGTTTACAGTGAAAAATTGCAGTGTGTGTCAAAGCAGAGTACCAGCTTCTGTGTGGAAAAGACCATCAGTCGGTAGCAGAGTCCAATGCCCCACAACAGGACGTGTTCTAGTAGTCCCCAGCCACCCTTTTGCTGTGCTGTGAGCTGTAGGAGCTGGAGGATAGGAGGCAGATTGGTTTATTCAATTGCTGAGCTGCAGAAGGCTGGCAGTGAGCTGCTGGCACCAGGGATGGTCACTCAGAGCCGTGAAAAGTCTCTCTGAAAAAGGCAGTCACGAGTGTCTGCACCACACAATGTAACCAGTCACATCTCATCAGAGATGTCTGATGTCCTAATGATGTCTGCACTTCTTATTGACTGTGCACAGGAGAAAAAACTGTCTTGGACAAGGAGACTTTGTCCCAAGCACTAGCTCTGGACTGAGTCCGCTTAAACAGGGTTTAAACAAACTCTTGTGAATTGTAGCTCTGCTGTTTTGAAAAGGGCTGTGTTTATCCTGGGCACTTGAGTGTCACATCTGTGTCTTTTCTTTGACTGCCAGGATCTGGAAGCTTGGGATCATAGCAGCAGCTCCTAATCAGGCTTTCCAACGTGGTGAATCTCTTTTTGAACTAACCCTGTTAAAAGGAGGGTTTCAGACAAAGCATGAGGCACAAGTCCAGCCATCAGCTCTTTGAGACCCTGTTTTTTGTAGAAAAATTAAAAATTTCTATCTTTGCCTGCGATGTGGATCTGCTTTGTAATAACTAGTTCAGAAGGGGGTATGCTACAAAATTCCCATGTTTGACCTCTCAGGGTGTCACACAGAAGGGAAGCAACCACTGTCTGATCATCCCTTTCCTACAACACACAGACCAGCAGAATAACACAGACATCTCGAATTTATATGAATCCATTAGGTCTCTGACCAGGCTTCACATCCATTCCTCCATTTATAAAGCTTCAGCTACGAATATCCTGGCAATATTCTGCTCTTCCTATCTTCATAAAGATACAGGGCAAATCTGCTTTTCTCTCTCTTGCCTCTGTAACAGAGTGAAGCCTACAGTATTGTGCCCAAAGTGCCTTGCTGCTTTGATTCCTTAGGCTACATTTTAGAATATAAATATCTTGCAGCACACCAGATGAACATGGGATTTCCAGTATGTATAAGCTATTAGAAGTGAAACAATATGATACATTCTGAAACAAGTATGGCCTCTTGCTCCAGGAAGTGACGTATTAAAACTATCTTAGCTGCAACTTGACAGTGTAGAAATTATCACAGGGTCTTATATAGGGAAACTGCTTGTAAGCAACATTAAGGGAGATGGGTCACTAACTCCTCAAATAACAATGCCTTAAAATAATGAAAGTGGAAAAGAAGAAACTTCAGGCATCCAAAACCTGCAAGCTTATCTTGGTAGATAAACTACTGTTACTAGCTACCTATTGAGCCAGCTAATGTTTAATTTCACTAACCTTGAGTGAAGGCCTGTGTAAGAGGCACAATCAGACAATAGGCACAAAGGAAGAGATAAGGAAAAATGTAGAAAGATTAGCAAGGAGAAAGGCTAGTAGGGGATTTTGTCTGCTACAAAAAGAATTATGTTCTTATTGGGAGGAATAAGACATAAAAGAAAGGACATTAGAACACACTAAAGACAAGAGATCTGAGCTTTACAAAGTGTACTATGCAAAATAAGTCATTAATATATATATAAATATAAATATATATACACATATATGCATTTTGCAGAGATATGAAAACCTTTATGCCTTGAATTGTGTTCCAATCATACTTTCACTTTCTGAAATATGCATGCTTTGATGTTGACAATGGGATAACACTATTTGTGTTCTATTTATCCATACTGCATAAAGCTATGTAAGATATATATTATACTACAGCCAAGGCTTTGATACACAGGAATATTCCCTCTTTTAAATTATTGCAATTTCTTTTACCCATCAGGAGCTTCACCACAGCTACCTGCCTCGAAGAGACCAGATTTATTCAAAACGTCCTTATGCTTTATATTGATGTTCCAGGCATTTCAGAAGTGGGACATCTGTGAGCACCTGGCAATAGTTTGCTGACAAGAGCAAAGAACATAAAGGAACATTGTTCTAGACCCCATCAGAGGAGCCAAGTACAGAAGTGGAAAGAGTGGTTCAGACTTCCTTTCTCAGCTGTAAAACGCACAGAATAGGCTGCATTGCTGGCTAGTAATGAAAGCTTTGGGCTGCTGCAGCAAGTTGTGATGTATCAGCCATCTCTGGAGAAGATCAGTAGCTCAGGCAATCTCTGGACTCTTTGAAGGAAGTCTAAAGTTAGCATTTCCAACTGCTTGGATATTTCTTAATACCTAAGGCTTTCACTGGTTCGTGGAAAACACGAGGCATTTGGAGTTTAATGGAATTTTCAGTATCTGAATATGGTCCTATCTGATTAATCCTCAAAGTGCTGAAAGCACACAGAAGGAAAGACTTAAAACAGGGGACTTCTTTTTGTCCAAATTGCATCAGCCATTGCTGTGGCCAGAGAGCAAAAGGAGCTATAGTGCCTAAGGAACACTTCATTATGTTCTACGTGTAATGACCACAAGGCATGATTCTGATCCCAGTACATATGTCTGTGTTTATATATTTCTCTATGTATGTATGTAATATATTATTTACATTTTATGTAATGTTTTTAGTAAACTTGTTTACCACATAACAATTCTACTGCTGACATGCATGTATACACTAAAATAGAGATACAAGATAACATTAATATGTGTAATGACCAAGAACAGTAGTAGTAGTAGTAGTATTAGAGTAAGCAGAGCTAGGGAATTTTTTATAAGTTTTAGAGTAAAGAAGAATGTGAAGAAAAGACAACAATGAAGTCTCCTAAAGGAGCACACTGTGGGACACTCAGGCCAAGTATCATAAGTATAACAATTAAAGCATTTAAAGTTGTTGGCTTGTTTGAGGATTTTACAGTCCAAGTGAGTTTCAACCTGGACTGATTCCTTGATCTGTTGGAAAATCTAGCATAAGCGCCTGTGCTGAAAGAGGAGGAAGAGCGAGCATGGGGTGGGAATGAGCAGTCTAGGGAGGAGGAACTCCTTCTTCCAGCTCTGCTTTGAAATTCCAGCCCTGACAGCACCTGGGAGTGCTGTGCAGACAGATTATAAGAAATCACTTCTGTTGCTGCATACAACCAGAGCCATATGTGCATATCAGAGCACTATAAATAATGCATTCTTTGAATCTTGTTACCAAAACAAACAGACCATTGTTGAAACACCCTGCCAGCATCTATCTCTTGTTTCCACTGAAAATTTTCCTTGAACTTTCAACTTGTAACTGTCAGCCTTATAAAGAAAAAGGCAAAGGTCTCTGACAACTTGTTAAGGAAAAAGCTTTAGTGGAAACTTCAGGATAAAACATGTTTTAAAACCTCACCTGTTCAAATCATCCTTCTCTTGTATTTCAGGGTGTTTTACTATTAGCCCACTGGCTAATAATAACTTCCTGTGTGTTTATTGGAAGATGAATGTGTTTTATTTGCCTGTTTAAGTTCCAGAAATCTGCTCTATTTCAACCACATATGAAGATAAAATATATTGGTTGGTGAGGTATGAGCAGGTATCAGCAAGGGCATAGTCTGCTGGGATGAGACATTCATTCTTCCCTTAAGGGGATATATCCAGTACCTTCCAAGTTTCCACAGGTGCTTATGTTGTAATGAAGACAGATATTTCAATTTCTCCAAGTTTTAACGAGGGGAAAATAGAAGTATTATGGTTAAAGACCCTTTCTGAAATTTGTATATTAGTTTTGGGCAAAGCCTTTAAGTCTGTGCCTAAGGTTAAATCATCATAAATGGGTATGCTCAGGGAGTGAAAAAAAAAAAAAGAAAAGAAAAAGCTGATTTAAATAGAACACTGGTCATAGAGGATACATAGAGGAAAGGCAGGAAGGTAACAATACTCATCACCCCTCTTTCCCTTGAAGCACATGTTGTGCAGCTTTGTGGGGGGCAGCTATCCAAATTACTGCTGACAGTATCCACTCTTCCATAGAGAAGATCTGGGGGTGACTGAGGAGGAGTGTCCCCCTTTCTTACTGCCACCTCTGCAGGTGTACAAGGTTTTCTCCTCAGGTGTGCAGTGCTAGCTGCAATTTGAATATGGTCTTATATTACTCCCGGGGCCAGATAATATTCCCCAAACCAGTTATAGCTGCCTTGTTCCTGTTTGTTTATGCTGCAGTATAAACAGTAGTGCCTCACTGCTGCAAGTATTTATATAGTCCCTATCATTGCTGAGCCCAAGGCCCTCCCAGTCTTAAATGTGTTTATTCTCACAACAGCACTGTGAGGGCAATGCTGTTAGCCCATCCAGGAGCAGGAATTCAGGACACAGGGCAATTGAGGTCTGAACAAAAGCATGCAAACATCTGACTGCACTGATTCCAGTAGCATTTATACATCCAAGCAGAATTTCGTGTCCATGCCTATACAGTCAGCACATCATCCCTTGACAAGTTATGGAGCAGGGAATTCAAGTCAACTCCCACCACCTAGCAGATGTCTTTCTCTTCCACCAGGAATGTGTCTGGTGAAACACGGGAATAACACTGCAAAACAAGGACACTGCCTGCCCTGAGGGGTAAATACTGTGGTCCCTTATTGCTGTGTAGATGATTTTCAGAGATGGAAGTGGAAGAACACTAAGGTAATGTAAAAGAGAAGTCATTGTGGAGTGAAAAGTTAATCACTTCTTCCCTCAGTCTCAGAAATATCTTCCTAAAGTTACACCTCCTAGAGGCAACTTTTCCCCTGGTAGGGATCCTGGTAGGAGAGTTACAGATGAGTGATAGAGTTTTCCTGCTGCGCTGTGGGTTTTCTTGCTCAGGACAGTCTGTGGTTCTGAATTTTTCCTACCTAACGACTTCAGGATTTCGTCTTTTAATTGGTTTCTGTGTATTAATTGCATATGAAAAGCTAAGGTATTTATCTTTGTAAAGCAGTCCTGAATGCTGAATAACTAACTATTTTTCACAAGGAGTTTTACTATACAGCCTGAAAGGGAATGCAGATTTATACGATAAATACAACTGCTCCAAAAGAGATGAGATTTATCTTAGCAACTGGCTAAGTCTCTCTAGGATTCATCCCAGCCACAGTCTATCAGTCAGTGTATCTCTCTTCTAAGGTTTCAATGCAATAAACCATACTCTTTTATAAATTATAAAAGCTTTATTTTTTCAGAGACATGAGGAATTCCTTCATGTGAGAGTTTTTTATCCCTTAATGAATCACATTAATAGCAGCAATATTAATAATTTACTTTATATCCTAATCAGGATTATATCCAAATTATTAGGCACAGCCTTGAGCATAAATGAACTAGGGCAGGGGTAGTTTAGGGTTACAAGGCTAATACAGTCTCTAGACCCAAATAAATAAATAAAAATCTTACCAAGAAACAGCAGAATCTTAACAATTGCCGAGCCAGCAGGACGCTGGAATCTTTGCGAGTTCACCCTTTATGGCCCAGGAAAAATACATTGTTAAGCAATTTTGTTGTTCCTACCAGCAGACCTTGAAGTGGAAATTAACGAGTGGTGGTATTCTCTCACACCCAATCCCCTGTACATTTGCATTCATTTGCATATGAATGCCCAGCTAATTGTTTTGAAGTAACAATTAAGAGAACAATAGAGGAAAGAAAAGGGACTCCAGGCAGCAACTGACACCTGGGACTCTGTATTAAGAAAAGCTTTTACATATTTGAATTAAAAATAGACAAAGGAACAGAAACAGGCAGGCATAAAATTCATTACTGTAAGGAAAGTAGCACATCACATCCGCGCACGCTACCACGCTCCAGAATATGTTTCACACTCATCCAGCCAAGAGATGTACAATATACTGGATGGTCGAGGAGGTTTTTCCTTCTGGTGTGCATTTTAGAAAAAAAAATTGTTTTCTCACATTCCCCATATGAGTAAACCAAAGAATTTGAGTTCAGAAGGAAAGGATTATTTTGCCAATTTGGCATCAATTTCAAAGTGGATTAACCTTTCCCGGGAAGTTCAGATGTGCGTGGATTCAGCAGTACCTTTAAACCATTTGCCTGCAGTTAGAACTGGATCCATTGGAATATGATAATAGAGGTTTCATTTCTGTATAACACCATCAGTGCCATCTGAAATTATTACTCAGGCTGCATTTCCAGTAGGGATCCAATTATCCGATTGTTGGTGCAATGTGATTTGTTAGAGGCAGTCCTCCCTCCTGGTAATGATGATGTAGCTCTTTTTATCTGGAGCAATTGCTGTTGTTAACTGCATCACTGGCAAATGCTGAGGCTCTGCTGTCCCCTCCTGCAAAGAGAAGCTTGGGGTTGGGAAGTAGGCTAGGAACGGAGCTAGGCACAGTAATAACCCCTGATACTAAAGAGGTTTATTGACTTCAAATTACTGATCACTAAAACCACTTTTGTACCCAGTAGGATCATCTGAGCCCTCCTGTAGAGAAAAATGCCAGCACACAGCAGAACAGAAGGAAGTTTGAGGCCACAAGAAAGGTCCACATCAGCTAAAGAAGTGGGAAGCAGTGGGGCTGGAGAATGGAATAAAGCTCTGGGTGAAGAATCTGCAGCAGTGGCTTGTCTTGGGGAGACAGACACAAGCAAAATCCTGATAAGCGCTGCAGCCCAGGAATGGCTCACACAGGACATTATTTTTAACCTAAAGCTCCTTTCAACAAATTTTCTTGTATGGAGCAAAGAGCAGATAAGTTGTATACTGTGTACATTTCAAGAAATTCAAACAAACAAAAAAAATTAAAAACACAACCCCCCAAAAAACATATAGATTAACTCAGAAAACCCAGGCTCATGACCAACTATTTCTGATCCAGGTAAGACCATAGTCTGCAAAGGATGTTTGGAAGACACTCTTAATACGAAAAGGAAAATAGTAATCTGACCATAAATTACATTTCTCAAAATGCAAAATTACTTAGCCTCGAATAGTTGTGAGCTATTCTGCAGGTAATAGCATCTTGGTACTCTGGTGGGTCATGGGGTGGCAAAACTCTCTGAATGCACCAGGCCTTTTTAAGTGAGAGATCTTATTATCCAGAACAGTAAAAACTTCCTCTTTTGCAATTAAATGGTTCATTTTAAAAAGAAGATACATAAAATCACAGGAGCAGCTTATCTAGCTTTTTTTATTGTCCTTCCTTAAATATCTGTAATTTCTGGTTTATTTTGATAAAAATTATTGTGAGGTAACAAACATTATACAATTGTATATATCACACCACTGCTAAGGCATGTAAATGTACTGCATCATGTTTGAAGATGATCCTAATAGTGAAATGAAATATTTATAACACATTTTTAGTATTGCCATGTTCAAGTTGCCTGAATTGGTGGGAAATAAATGTCATATCTATATAGGACTGCAATGGCTTTTCTCTTACTTGATCACAAAGATAAGTAAGACAGACCCATTGAAAGGCAGATAGAACTTTCACTACAAGGGACTTGAAAAATATGGAATAATCCATCTCTACATTATTTTTTAAAATGTTCATCCTCTTTTAACTTTTCCTGTTTTCACTTTTCTTGTTTTCCCATTCTTTTCATGTACTTCTAATACATTAAATAGAATGTTATGAATTGAAAAATAAAGGTCTCTGTTAGGGATGAATTACTTTTTCTATCAAGTCGTCTGAAGGTTAGACAGTCAACACCTACAAATTACACAGATGTGTCATATTCCTAAATGAATTGTATTATGCTGGCACACCTATGAATACTAAAAGAGATCTGCCACAAATCTCAGTATAAAATGCACCCCTCTAATTCATCTGGGAGTACACTGAATATAAAAATATTGTACCACTCTAAAAAGCAACAATATGCTGTGGGTGATGTTCTTAGCAATTAATTCTTTATCTCTTTGTTGAAATAACAGCTCTCTTTCCAAATTTGCAAATAAGGGAGTCACTATGAATTGTTATACTGCTTTTATATTAAAAGCCATCCTCATGTGTGGTGTATGAAACAAGATGTGAGAAGGGAAGATACTAGCAAGAGGAGGGGCCACTGTTGCCTCAAAATGTAATGCTAGATGTTTATTTTCAAAAGGTCCTCCTTAAAATATGATCTAATCCCCTACCATTTTCTGTGAATGATGTGCTAGGAAGGAGAGAAAGAGTTTCCATTTTACAGCAGCAATAAATGATAACACCTTGTGCAAGGGAGCCAACCCTGGCACTGTTGACTGAGGAGCCAAGATAAGTGGCAGTGTGTTGCTCAGCAAAACTACAATGGGCACAAAGGGAAGAGAGCAGCTCAGCAACCTCAAAATTTCCCTTCAAGCCTGGTGAGAGCAGCAGTGGACAATGCTCCGCCAAAACCAAGGACATTGGCTGTTGGGATCAATTTAATGGAGGAGCGACAGGGAATGCTGAGGTGTGTGAACTAGCAGGTCCAGAACCAGGACACTTCTTTTGACATTATGGGAAAATAAGATGAAGAACAGATTGAAAATAATATTTTAGGTGTATTTACTGGGACAGGTGGGTAATGGAACACTTGGAAGTGGTAGAGTTTTAAGGGTTATTAGAAGGATTTTGGAAATTGATCAAGACTGGTGCTTAGGCAGGGCAGGAGGACTATAAATACAGATAAAATTGTTATTCAGTGTCTAGCAGAGTGGGCCCAAACTTTAAGGTGCTACTCTAATGCAAAAAATACAAAGTTATAATAGATTTCCATAGAACTCATTTTACCAGAAAATGTTAGTTTTAAACACATTATACCATTATGACTGGGGTTTCTTATAAAACATAGTTATTTCAGAAGAGGATAGCTTAATCTCGTAATTTTATGCCATTTTAACTTGTTAATTTAGTAGTCAGCATGCTATGAATTGACCTCCTATTTCATATTTATTGGTGAAGGCTAACCTAAATTGTCACAAGTTGTAACTTTGTGGTGGACCTGGTGAAAAGTAGATTCTATTTTCAGCATTCAGCTCCAATGGCAGTACAGTAGTAAGATAATTAGAATGTATACATGAAAGCTGAAATAAAATGATACCCAGAGGGCCCGTGCTAATGCATATGGTACTATAGTAGAAATGCATAAAGAAAGATTATACACTAGGTAGTCCAAAGAGATTCTAGTCAATCTACCATGAACAAGAATCATAATTGCCATAAACCACAGTAAAAAGTGCACCTAGTCAGAGGTCACTTTGTAGCATGAGGAGGACAAAGATAATGAAGTGTGGTCAAATAGTAGAATCCACCCTGCAGGGCTTTGATTAGGGCACTTGCTAATTCTTTAATCTTTAATTGTGCATGTGCAAGGTCTATGCTCTGCCAAGACAATTCAAAGTTGCATTTTCTTCTGTGTGAATGTGTGAATCAATATTAGTGATTGAGTGAGACAAGCTCATCTGTTCACTCTGTCTTGAAACATGACTTATGTGGTGAGACTACATCTAGTGGGAGGGCAACTGAAATGCTTATAGCCAAATGAGTGAGAGCTTGCCAAACAGGTTTTCTGATCTGTAACAAAAGCATCTGGACAAGAGCTAGTGCTAAAATTGTCATTTAGTTTGGGATCAAAGAGGTCTGCATTTACCATAGCTTCTGCTATTTTGTGGCTTCAATTGCCTTGTTAAGTGAAAATCAGCTGTGTCCATATGTCTTCTTGTTGTGGAGCCATGGAAGCAACAGTTTAATGTTTGAAATGTTTCTAGACACCTGTGGGTTGTTGCTTACACATTTCAAACAGAAAAGCAGGTATAATACAAGACTTAAAGAGAGTAGTTTTTTGCCCAAAGTTTAAGTTGGTATTTTCTGTTCTTACTCAAACTGACTTCCAGCACTTCATATTCAACAGACAAATATGCAACTGTGCAGAGCAAATGCTTAACCAGCCTCTGGACAGATCTTGTAACTATTTCAGATTCTCAGATTTTGAAGAAGAAGAATACTTATTTTCTGTTAGCTGATGGATGCTGCTTTGCTAAATTATGCCCTGATTTACAGACAGAGAGCAGAGGCAATCCCCCTCAAACCAAAGACAAAGTCAAACTCAGAGGGTGTATGGGTAAGAGGAGAACTACAAAAAGTCATTAACTATGGTAGATTAAATGTTAACACAGCATATGAAACTCTCAGTCACTTTATATTAATTGACAGTTATTTGTCCATTTTATTTATGCCTGTAAGGCCATCCACTTGAATCATGGCACATGGAAAATCTGTTCTCTGAAGGCATGCTTTCTACTCCTGATGCTGCTGTGGTTTCTTTTTTTGCTTAGCAGAGAATACATGACTGATGATTGTGAATTAAATGTAAGCCAGTGAGTTGTCAGTGACAGATATGAATTACGTGCACTAGTACTAGTCCAGATGTCATTGCTACACTCTACTATTTTTCCTTTAGCAGCTTACAGCCCATAATTAAGGTTTAACTTTCTTGTTAACACTTTCAGATCCCAGGGTCCCATATAATAAAGTGAGTTATTTGTACATTAAAGTTAGTTATTTGAGAAGGAAGAGATTGTAGAGACACTGATAAGTATGCAATAATTTTGAAAAAAATACTATTTTTTAATAAATGGAAACAGTAATTTTGATGGGTATAATAAAAAAGGAATGCCACCTCCCAAGACATGACAGATTGTCATTTGTTTCTTTTCAAAATGTTTATGGGGTGAAAATCTAAGAGTAATCTATAGTCACAAACACTACTCTCTGGATGCTTCCACTTCTGCTCTAGCAGCTTCTTTTTCACCTATTTTTAAACCGAGATTCTTGAATCTATAGTATTAACCCCTATGTTTCCCAAATTGCACACAGCACTCTAACAACATGACTCCCACTGACTTTAATGAATCTTGCTGCTGAGGATTATGCAGTTGACTGATGGCTGCAGTCGACATGTAGGGTATGCAGTCACAGATCATTACACTGCCTTGTCTCTCTTGCAAGCCATAAGCAGTAGCTATAGTCTCTAGGCAATCAGCTTAATTTGCAATGGGTTTAATACAAAATATCACTAAACTGGAAGGGAACATTATGCTTCCCCACCCCATGCTGAAAGGAGAACATCTGAGTTCATATTATCTATCAGAGTAAAGCTACATTCCCTCAAGAAAAAAATAGCACTTCTTGTTTGCTTTTAATTGAGAAAAAGCTGAAATTTTAGCCAGCCCAGCTCCATAGGTCCCAACAAATTCCTCTTTCTGTGATTACGTGTTCACATTTTTCAAGTAAAAAGTTTTCAATTCCAGTCTAATCCACTATCAAAGGATAATGTATTAAGAGAAAATGTATTAGAGCTGTGTGGGTCCTCAGATTTCCCTGTCAAAAATGGGTAGGAAAGTGGCAATTTGTCTGCCTGGGGGAAGCAGTGAGTATATCTGGAAAACAACCCCATGTTCTCACGCGTGGCTCTCCTGGAACTCTGTGAGACCACCAAACTGAAATTATGGTCCTTCTCTTTCTCTTTTCTTTTTTCATCCTAGTTTTTTTTTTCTGCCATGTCTTGAAAAGAAAGTCTGTCTGGCAGCAATACTCTTCTCTTCTTTATTCTCTCCGTCAAGAGAGGAAAAGTATCAAGTAATGAATGAGGGTTGCAGCCATTTGTAGTTGGTGCATTAAATTCATAAAATGAATCCAGAACAAGTGTCCTGCTTGATCCTGACACTTTCCCCTTGACATGGCTTAGCTGCTTCAGTAAAAGCACCTGAAGATTTGTATCTTCAGTGGTAGTCTGTGTTCTCACAGGGGACTTTACCTGACCAAATGTCTCCTGGAAATACAACATGGCAGAGGAGAGCCTAGGAGGTTCTTGTGTGGAAGAGAACTTTCTGACAGAGCTGGTGAGAGACCCAGCAGAGGGAGATGTCCTGCCGAGCTGCTGTTTGTGAGCAAAGAAGGACTGGTGGGTAATGCGGTGGCTGGAGGCCATCTGGAGCCCAGCAGTATGAAATGACACAAGTTTTTGATTGTCTGAGAAGGAAGGGGTTCAGCAGAACCCTTTGGCCTGTTTAGGAGGCTGGTTGAGACAGTCCCATCAGAAGGCAATCCTGAGGATTCCAGGAAGGCTGGACATTCTTCAAGAAGGAAATCCTGACGGCACAGGAGCAGGCTATCCCAGTGTGTGCTAAGATGAGCCAGATGGGAAGAAGATTTGTCTGGCTGAACAGAGAGATTTGACCGGAACCTGGGAAAAAAAGCAGAGTTTATTACCTTCAGAAGAAGGGCAGGCAACTCAGGAGGATGTAATGAGATTGTGCAGAGAAAAACAGAAGGACCAGAGTGCAACCAGATTTTCATCTAGCTACTGTCATGAGAGAAAATACAAATTCCTTCTATAAATACATCAGCAACAAAAGGAGCGTTAAGAAGAATCGCCATCCTTTAATGGATGTGCGGGGAAACGTGGTGATAAAGGATGAGGAAAAGACTGAGGTACTTAATGCCTCCTTTGCCTCTAATAGAAAGACCAGTTGTTCTCCAGATACCCCTGTCCTGAGCTGGAAGACAGGGATGGGGAGAAGAATGAGGCCTCCATAATCCAAGGGAAAATGATAAGTGACCTGCTACGCCACTTAGACACACAAGTCTATGGGGATGTGTGGGAATCACACAATGGTACTGAAGGAGCTTGCAGAAGAGCTCACTGAGGCACCTTCCATCACTTACCAGCAGTCCTGGTTATCTGGGGGGTCCCAGTTGACTGAAAGTTAGCAAATGTAACACAAGAAGGGCTGGAAGGAGGATCCATGCAACTACAGACCTATCAGCCTGACCTCAGTGCTGGGAAAGGTTGGACTCCATGATCTCAAAGGACAACCTAATGGTTAGATGATTCTATGTTTCTAAGCTGCTGTTGGATTTGAAAAGAGAATCAAAGTTTTTATTCCCTTCCTTGTGTCTAATGCTTCTCAAATAATGAAACACCTTTCTTCAGATTGCAGTCTAAATCTCTTGCATTCTGGTCTCACATGTAGGTTCTCCAGCATAAATGTAACAAGAAGTGTAATAGGAGGCAGCAATATCCTTGTGCAGCAATATTAGCAATTCATTTAATTTTTAATTCAAAGTTGTAAAGAAATGGAAAAATCAATGCTATTATTACTTCTAATGAATGATATGTGAGAAGTATAAGGTTTTGTTGTACAAAACAGAATGATCATTAATTGTGATATCCTGTGAAAGCCTTGCAAGAAGGATGTAACTTTGGTTTCTGGCAATGAAATAGTACCAAATTGATCCAAAATATATTTAATATGAGTGTAGGAGTTATTATTGGACATTATACAAAAATTTGCAGAAAAGACCTGATAAATTAATAAAATTCTAAGCAGTTTGTAATTTAAAAGGGCAGGTAGGTAGTAGATACATACATATATGGTCATATCCCTCATGAACATAAAATGCTAATTCATGTGGTTTGTATACAAATAATGAGTAATGATTATAATAAGCTGCTAATGAGAATATGATTAAACTTTGCTCCTGTAAATAGTATTATGTAATTAATTGGATGTTATTTAAGCATTAACGTCAAGACATATTCACACAAAAAAGTAAATGTCTGCAGGCATGTGTAGGCTTGGTGTGTATATGTCCAACCTTACCATATTTCAGAGCACTCTTGTAATTAGTGTGCATCAGACAGCATTGGGATAGGCAAGTGCAATTAGACACACACATAGACATGCTTTAAGAATTAGATATGACTCACAGTATAAGGAACTGGAATTCACACAGCAAGTCTGTGGTGGAACAGTGAATTAAAGGCAGCTCTCCTGGATCTCTGGCTGGAGCTCTAGATTTTTAAAGATCCTTTCAGACCAGGAAACACCTAGAAATATTTGTGAAATTATAGTAGTTATAAATCAACAAATTGGTTTTGGACCTTGCACAGTATAATTTTTTCCAGCTGTTATAAATATTGTCTATAATGACTGAAGAAATGTAAGAAGAAAATACTTACCAATAAGAGTAAGTAGCTGTTAAGATTGTTCATGGGATTATAAGAAGTGGATTAAAAACTATACAAGACTGTTTTATCCAATATACTGTACAATACAGATCTTCCCAGGATTGCATTTAGGAAAATGATGATGATGATGATTAGGAAGACAAAAATCTTGGCACTAGATTGACTGGAAAATCCTTCTGTTCAGTTGGTTTAAATGTGTGCTTGGGTCAACTTGCTTGTCTCCTTGAGTCACTTTTCTGGACATCACATCTTCATTTTTTGCCTTTGGAGGCTTAGGGTTGTGCTCCTGTCATTTGGCAGCTTTCAGCATTGCCTTTCTATGGTGTCCTGTTGTACTGAGGCAGAGATCTCCCTTGCACTCAAAAAAACTGGTTTAATGCAGGAAGTAAAGCCAGCACTTCCTCTTAAATCTGACGTATCATTTCCCTGTGTCTGTCAGGGCTCTGTTACAGTGGGCTTTGCAAAAAGCCCCTTTGGCCTCTCCTGAGGTGTCAGGCACCTCCAGCTGTTGCATAAATACCTTAGCACCTTAAAGCCAGTGCTTGCTTATAGATTTATTTATTCTTTCAACTCACTTGAGATTCTCCTGCAAGTCCCATGCTGCATCACTGTTTTAAGGTTCAAAAGTATCTCAAGGGTATGTGCAGAAGGCAAAAAATTACTGAAAGTTTTGCCATATTTCCTTCATGTCTGCCAGCTCGGCAGTAAGTGGCAATAGATACTGACTTCTTTAAAGTGCTCTGCTCAATGATTTTGGCTCAGAGCAGATCCTAGGTTTACCTGAAGACTCTCTGACTACTTTTCAGCTGCTGATTTAGTCTGTCTTAGTTTCAATGAGCATAATAACACCTCTTGTTTGCAGCCTTGTCAGCTTTTTCTTCACCAGCCTCATCACAGCTAATGACACTTTGCATTTCAGTAGTTCTACCTTGACTTTGACCTCAGAGTGTTCTGAAATACGTCCTTAGGTTTCAGCTCTTCACAGACCCCAAGATGAATGCTCTGTTTTTCTCTATAAGTCTGCACTCTTATGAGGCTGCTATCTATTGCCCAGAGGGGTGCCACCCCTGGAAACATTCCAGATCAGGCTGGATGGGGCTCTGAGAAACCTGATATGGTTGAAGATGTCTCTGCTCATTGCAGGGGGGTTGAACTAGATGATCTTTAAAGGTCCCTTCCAATCCAAACTGTTCTGAAAGTCTATGATATTATGACTCTATGAGTTGCTCTGCCTTGTTGCTCAGGAAGCCACTGATATCCTTTTTTGTCAACAGCTATATACTCCAAGTAATAGCATGGCCTGCATCAGGATTTTTCTTATTGACAGCCTGAATGCATGTAGTGCCTTAGGAAGCTCTTACTAAATATAATCAGTCCTTTGTCACATTCCTTAAGTCTGATATTAGCACTCAGATGCAATGCTGGAGCTGTGCTGCAGTTGGCTCCACAATTCAGCTGGACTATTGAACAGCAATAGGTTGCTGATTATTTAGTAACACAATCAATATGGCAGCTTTCAGCTGGCAGCCTTCTTCTGCTCTGTGTTTATATATTTGAATCAGCACATAACTTTGAATTTGCCAAAGTCACTTTGCAGATAGTCTTCTCTGTATTGGAAATCACTGTTCTCAGTCACTGCATGCACTGCCATTTTCATTTTCTCTGGTAACAGTGAGATTAGGACTTTTTTTTCCCACTTCTCCACTTCTCTTGAGTGAATTCTTATAAGGCTGAGCATTTTTATTTGTGTATTTGTACCCACTTTACAGAAAAATTATGCTGTCTCTAGACCATTGCACTCAAAATCCTTTCTCTTTTTTCTTTTAAGGTTATTTGAAGTTATATGCTTGTTCTGTGCAACCAGCTATCCCTGTTTTGACACTGGGCATTTCAACAGTCCATGTTTTTTGGAGAAAGTCCTCTAGGATTCAGAACTTATTCCACCACTGTCTCCCAAAGTCTCAGCCTGCTACAGGAGAACCTGTTTTTCTTCCAGAGACAATAGTAACTCAGCCACAGAACAAGAGTTCCCAGCTCTGCTATTTAAATGTTTATCTTCCTTGAGATTTCTCAGATTTGGGTAAAGAACTTACTCTGTCACTCCATACAGGAAATATATTACCTACCAAAACTTGCCACCGATTCATGTTTAATGTACTTTTCCATTGTGACAGTGTGATTACAACATGCTGACATCTGGGTAGAGACTCAATTCCCACTTCCAGTATTTTCATTCTTGGGTTAAGACATTGTAGAAAGCAGCAATTCTATGGGAGGACGTTTCTGGTGCTCCTGCCATGCTGCCTCTTTTGTTTTGTTTTTATCCCATGTTTGCCTGCACACCAGACAGTGTGTTGCTGTGAGACTCTGTGGCCTGGCTGTTGCCAGCACATCTCACACACTGCCTGCTGAGCCAAATCATGGAGCCTTCCAAGTTTCCTCCCCCACTGTGACAAGTCGTGTCCACAGAGATGCTACAAACACAGCCAGAACCTCAGGCTGGGCTTCCCTGAGACACTCCTAAAATTCCTCACACCAGCTGCTTAGAGTATTTCTTCCCAGGACCATGATATTTACCACAGGCAGATGCTGACAAGTAGATTTTTCCGTAATGCTACTCCAAATATAATTATCTTACTTGAGAGATGAGTAATACAGAGCTATTTGGTCAAAAAGATCCAGCAGCTCAAACTTCAAGTACTGGAGTGGAAAGAGTTGAAATCTCTTTTACAACTCAAGCTTCTGAAAACTGAGATGAAAAGAGATTTCTTTTACTCACACTCCCAAGGAGGTCAGAGAATGTGGATATTTGTGTCTATCAGTTTGTATCTCTCTGCTAATAACTTGTGACCTCATTAGTTAATTTCAGTCAAATTTGACTGAAGGGTACCTTTACCCTTCATTTTTGAAAATAATTAAATCTGCATTTTTAAATAATTAATTAATATAATTAGTTGATAATTAATGAAATAATAAATCTATATATTTTATGAAATTGTGTAACCAGAAAGGGAAAAAAAGCACTCCAGCATTCCCCACATGGGAAAGAAGAATTCCCATGTGAGCATGAATATCTTTTGCATGCTTTAGACTAACAAATATGCAAATGAGAAGTACACTTTATAAATTATAAGCATTTTAAAATATATATACAATTAAGGCAAGATAAAAACTGGTGGGAAAACATGTTTCTTGAGTTCCAGGACTCACAATAGTATTGGTAAATATTGTCCTCTTCCTTTCAGCACTCTTTCCAGGTTTGTCTACGTGTGGGACTTGGGGCCTGCTTGGATGAGTTAGCATATTAGTGACAGTATTCAGCTGCAAATGATGTAGAAAGGACAAGTGCAACCATTAGAGTAAGAAAAATCCTAATTGCAGGTACAGCTGGAGGACTTCTGTGTTATGTCCTCAGTCTTCTGTCCGTCTTAGAGCATCTGAAAAAGGATTCATTTTGTCTGGTTGCCTAACAGAGAGCAGATGCACTGATATGGGATATCTTTTTCAGTGCTCTTATACTGCTATTCCCAGTGACTGTGACTAACTGACACAAAATCAAATGGGCTTTGTTTATGCCAAAGACTTTTTGTCTATTCAGGCTGTTAAACCATGCTTAATGTCAGTGTAACTTCACTAATCTTTTAACATGGTGCTATACACTAGAAAAGGCTGCTTTCCTAATAGTATTTACAATGGCTAATAATTCTCAGTAATTCATCTCACATAAAACTGGGCTGTGAATGGAACATATTTAATACAGAAAAACCCCAAAACAACCCATGCACCTCGAAGAATATTTGGTGATGAGATTCACACTGCCTGTTTTGAAGAAGGAGAATCAGTCAAAACAGTGACAAACATAGATCACCTATTTC
Source organism: Ammospiza nelsoni (assembly GCF_027579445.1). Taxonomy (NCBI): domain Eukaryota; kingdom Metazoa; phylum Chordata; class Aves; order Passeriformes; family Passerellidae; genus Ammospiza; species Ammospiza nelsoni. The sequence continues at coordinate 12,125,108 of NC_080636.1, read as the reverse complement.
AAGTCCACAGAGCTGCTGAATCTGCTTTGATTTTCCATTCCTTGCCTCAGAAAGACATACTGGAGTTTCACCTTCATTATATGATTATGTCTGTACTTCTCATGGTAATTAAGTGACCTTCCAGAACAGTGAACAAAACTTTCAGGCTGAGAGATTAATTCTGAGAGGTGTGAACTTTTCTGTTCATCCCAATCGATGTTAACTCTGAAGCCTGGCAGATAGCTTACCTTTCAGTCCCATTAACTATTTCACTGCTGATCACTTTGCATGAAAGGCTCACTAATAAAATTGAGCCACAAAAGTAGCTTCTCCCAAATGACTGAGTACTCCAGACCCACCACATCCTCTTATCTGCAGCATATGTAACACAGTAGTTTGCCACCAGAATGGGAATCTGCATACTAAAGACCAAGACTGAAAACATGGTCTTCACCAAAATGTGAGGAACTCACAATAAATAAAATTTCATATTAAAATAAATAAATAAAACAAGAGTCTCTGTCCTGATATTATTATTCATGCTCATATTTAATTCAAGAAATACCTTTCTTAAATGTTAAGGAAGCTGTTGCAGAATTTCTAAGCTCACTCTACGGGTATGCAAGAGAAGCCAAAAACACTGCAGCACAGCATGGGTCCAGCAGGAAAAAGCATACATAGAGCCCTGATCTTAGCTAAGCAGATTAGTACCAAGATAGAGCCAAATCACTTCCACATGTTATTCTGATTAGAAGCTACTCAGAAAAGTAAGAAGGTGACTTTGTTCCCCACATGAATTGGGTTGAGCATGTTTAACTCTTGGAACTACTCCGCACTTCATAGCAGCAGTCCCTCAGTTTCTTTTTGTGCCTCACTTACTAGTGCTTGTCTCTGCTTTTAAGTTATGCCAGGGTGAAGTTGAAGAGGAATGTGAAGCATCTGACACAGCTCTTCTGTAACCCCTCTTGCTCAGAGGCGTTCTGGCACTGCCGATGAGACACCCACCAAAGCTCTCCTTTGGTGGCACTGCCGATGAGACACCCACCAAAGCTCTCCTTTGGTGGCACTGCCGATGAGACACCCACCAAAGCTCTCCTTTGGTGGCACTGCCGATGAGACACCCACCAAAGCTCTCCTTTGGTGGCACTGCCATGCTCGTGCCCCCGCTCACCCCTGCCATGCCCCAGTGCCGAGAGCCGCAGGGCAGAGGTGTGGGACACTGGATGAAGTGTTTGGAGGTGCCCAGCCCAGCATCACCCCAGCCAGGAAACTGGTGGGGCCAACGACCCAAACATTCCTTCCAGCTTGAGAAGAGTGCAGGGTGCTCATGGCTATGACAAGGTCAGGCTGAGCAGTTCTCAGGTGGGAAGGAGTGGATGGAATGGACGTGCTGAAATCTGCGCACAGGCTTCTGAAATTTCTGTTGGTGCTGCTGGAGTTAGTCAGCGTTATATAGCCCCTGCATCATCAGGGACTTTATGATCTGTCCTAGTCTATTTGTGTGCTAACAATAACTTCAGCTGCTAGTTTCATGAGCTCTGCTCTTTGCAGGAAACAGTAAACTGTGCCTGGAAATCAGTATGTAAAATACATTGTGAGGGAAGGGAATAAAACAGGGCCACACACAAAAAAATGAAGTGACAAAAGGCTGTAGGAGATTAATAAAATTTAACTGGCTTACAAATAGAAAGAAATGGAATTGTTAAAATAAAACTTAACTGAAATGAGTTTTTTAAAAATTTTCATATCTCAGATCTGCAAGGTTGTTTTTGCTGACAAGTCTGTAGCTTGTTATTTTTATACTTTCGGGTTTCCATCTCTTTATATCAATCTAGTGAAAGCTTATTAAACCCTTATTTGAATTTTTGTATCTCTTTCTGCCTAAACCTTTACAGTGATTCACATAAAAAAGCAATATTTTAAAAATCCATATATAAAAGCTAGAATAGTAGCCCAAGTTTTAGGAATATATTTTGATTTTATCAGGCCTTGCTAAGCAAATGATTGGGAAATAAAGTGCTATTTCTCCTTGAATATTTAGACAAAGTGAATATATTTTGTGGCTTGTGTGGAGAAAAGAGGAGTCTACTGACACCCCAGCCTGAGAAGTCTGCTTTGCACTTGGGTTCTTTTGGAGATAAGTTGTTCTAATTAACTGTTCCTGCATAACTCAGCTGCTTGTCAAATGTTGTTCTTTTCCAGTCTTCTTCATCAAATCTCAATGGAACAGATACTTCATAATCCTATATGTCCATATTTGTTTTGTACTCACAGTGAGTAAGTGTATTCAAAGGTTTTGTGAAATACTGGTCTATTCATTCTGTAACATCTGAATGAGGCACACCAGTTCAGCACAGGTAACTTGTTTTCACGTGCAGATTTTATAATGGGAAAGTCTTTGAGGAAATTTACCTTTTTTGCAGTTGTAAGATTGGTTTAGGCAAAGGTGTCTCATTTTTTTGTCCATTTTTTTTTCGACTATCTCATTATTTAATACTTCACTTGCTGATCATGCTAAAATACTTGGGGGTTATTGAGATTAAGATTCCATGGAACTATTTCTCCATTAAAGAATGATTTCTTTGTTTCTTAACCTTCTTTACTAAAATCTTACCAATGTCAACAGTGGCACACTCAGACTTTGTCATTTTTCTGGCAGCACTGGAATGACGTTGTAGTATGGAAAAATTCACTTTCTTTGGCATATTCTAGCAATTCATGACAAGTCATGTAAATTTCATTATCTTAAAGCCAATTAGTTGGGATGGTAAAATGGGAGAAATGCCAATTATTTGGGGTGGTCACTGCAGTGATATCCAGTGAATTTCATGATTTCCAAGAGGCTAAAAAGTGTTCAGTGCTAATAAGATTCATACTTTGGTCAAAAGGTCTATCTCTGCATTTCTTCACAGTTCTTCAAGAATTCTGCAGATTTTATTTTAAATTTTTCTTTGACAGTTGGGCTGCCATTCTAAAAGGTTTACCAATTATTATTTGTGGTGTTTGACCATTATTTGAAACAGCCTTTTCTTGTTTCATATTAGCTTCATAGCATTTCAGCTCTGGACAGTCTGAAACATGACATGGCTGCCTTTATGTGTGACATTATCTGGTGTCTTCTACAAATTAGTTACAGTGTGCTTCAAAGGAAAATGGACCGTCCTTCCAAAAGGACATACATGAGCATCTGTTTTTGTGAATTTCTTACAAGTTGTCTAATATTTCATCATAGGTTCTTTTTAGCCTCTGCTCTTAAACTGGCATAGAGGCAACTTAGTTGATGCTGGCTGTCATTTCTAAATTGCTATGAGGTCAAGATTCTCATGTTCTCTGTCCTGTCAGGCTGTTCTGGATAGAAAACTTACTAAGTATATATTGATCATTTTCTTGTAGTATTCATCTAAAATATAACACCGAAGCTTCAACAGAAAGCACCAGATATGTCAAAAAGCTGTTAACAGAACTGTGTAGAATGCTGTGCAGTGGGCATTTTCGATACTGGGTTTTCTAGCTTTGAAAAACAGATTAAAATTTTCCCCATTTAAGGGCAATTGGAAGTAATTCCTTTTCCTATCAAATACATTTGCATGGGTCTGCTATTTGGTGTGACTGTCACAAATTTAGATGATGACAATTTTTACCAGAATGCTTTGATTTTCAAAATCTACTGTGTGCACTTAAATTACCAGATGATATTGCTTCTTCAGGTTTCTTTAAGAGAGATTATTTAAAAAAGGAAGTGGACACGAAGATTTTAAATTACATTGCTACATTTTCCAAAAGTTACTCAATATTGAACATGACTTTAAAAAATTACAGTTGACTGAGATATGGGTTTTATTGGTAAACTGTCCTTTTGGATAAACATATTTTTCTATAGTAGCGTCACTTGTATTTGACGCTATTACATTTTAGTGTTATAAGCCTAAATATGTATTAATAATAATAATCATCATCATCATCATTTTAGTGTATTTGACACTACTGTGTTTTAGTGTTATATGCCTAAATACGTAGTAGTAGGAGGAGGAAGAAGAAGAAGAAGAAGAAGAAGAAGAAGAAGAAGAAGAAGAAGAAGAAGAAGAAGAAGAAGAAGAAGAAGAAGAAGGAGTTTTTAGTGTATTTGATGCTACTGTATTTTAGTGTTATATGCCTAAATATATAATAATATTAATAATTATAATAATTTAAAATTGTAATCATAAAATACCTGTATTAATGAAGGAATTGAAGTACTTTTAAAATCCCAGTTATTTCTGTCTCACACCCTAATGTAGAATTAGACAGAATTACAGAATGGTTGAGATGGGGAACCACTTCTAGAGATCTAGTCCAACTCCCTGCTCAAACTAAGGTCAAGTAGAGCAGGCTTATCAGGGCTATATCCAGTTGAGTTTCTAATATCTCTAGGAAAGTTGACTCCAAAGCCCCTCTGTGAAGCTTCATCTGGTGTTTGACTATCCTTGTTAGAATATTATTAGAATTAGAATTATTTTTCTTATTAGAATATCTTATATAGAAATATTTCTGTGCACCCATCAGGGCCCATGGATGTGTATATGTACAGTTTGTTTGAATGTTCCCCAAACTGAGCCCCCTGCAGTAAGGGTAAGTCTTCCTTGCTCCAGACCAGTTCTCCCTGGTGTCACGCACCTGGGATTGCTGAAGATCAGTTTTGCAGTTGGGACTGAGGGAAGGAGCACCCCATCCTCCCTCCTATGCCCTGGTACCCTGCCCTACTCAGCCATGAGCCCACATGTTCCGCTGTGCTCCTTTTGCAGCGGGTTGATCTGTGCAAACCCTTCTTGTTACTCTTTGTACCCCGTGCCAGATTCAGCTTTGAGTGTGCTTTTGTTTTCCTAACCCCATCCCTGTACACAGAGCCTCTCCAGTCAACTCCCTCTGGGCACTGCAGCACATGGACTGCATATCTGTCCTTCTTTGTGAGACTTAGGCAGCCTTTTCAAGTCTGGTTTTCTTGATACACCCACCCCTTGAGAATCCCATGATATGTCGCTTCCAATTATAGAGGAGGAATACCATGATTTCTTTTCAAAGGATGAAACAGTATCTCTAACATATTTGAGGGAACTGGCCACCAGAGAAGTAAAGACATTCTGTGGAGTACAATGAGCCTTCCAATAAGGTTCAGGGAATTTCACATTTTCTGCTAAAAGTGATGAGTGCATGGAGAGGTTTGTTTTCTTGGAAAATATAATCACCTCATTCGTCAATGAAAAATGAGGGGTTTTGAAAATTTGCATTTATTGTGAATGCAATGCCCTGAAATTAAGAACACTAACTTCCAGCTTCAAGGGACTGGCAGCAAGTGTGTTCCTTTCACAATGTAAAATATAGCCCTTGGACAAGCTGCATTTCTACAGAATGTAAAACAAGCCTCCTCCAGCACCTTGCTTCTGAGGTCACTTGTTCTTTTTATATGAAGATGCCACCCTGTAAGCTTGGGAAATCCTGTGTGACAAAATAGCTGTGGGCTGGCCAGAGACTATAAATTATGTTTTGGAATTTGGGGTGTTATCCAATATGAATGAGACCATTCCTTTTATATAAACAACTTTCTATTTTTTCCTGTCCATTATGCTGGAGCTAAATATAACATACTAATGGGCTCTGTAGGCTTGCAGTGGATTTCCTCTTGTGACTCAATACTTTTCTATTAATTTATTTTTTATGTGTTTCCACTCCTATTCCTAGCAGCACAGCATGTATCCTCACTCTAAGAAAGAGAGAAAGATAAAGAAAAAAAAAGAAAAAAAAAGGAAAAAAAAAGAAGAAAAGAAAAAAAGAAAAAAAGAAAAATAAAAAGAGGAAAAAAAGAAAAAAAAAAAGAAAAAGAAAGATTGAAAACCGTTATTTATCTTCTATTTGAAAAAAACATCTGCAGAATAAAATGTGCCTCTTGATGCCGGAATTGTCATCAATGATGACTTTGACAAAATGAGCAATACATAATTTGCTAGCTCCCTTGTGAAGCTGAAACAGATTGTCGAATAAAACACTGGAGGAGATGCATATGGGGTGAGTAGACCAGCTTTGAATATGAACACATGCAGGTGGTCATTTAGTAGTGGTTCTAAGAGGCAGGACATCCCTAATTTGGAGGGTCATTTGCATTTGGAAATGCTCACTGATAAATAGTGATGTATTCCCCATAGTAAAGCAGGACTGATACTGCCAAAACTACAGCCATTTCTGTTCCAGTGTAACTTGAACAAACCAGATAGCCCAAGGCAAAGTAGAGAGTGGTTTACACTCCAGCAAACCTGCCATTAGTGGTGGGTTTGCAGAATACAGATAGTAAGATTTGAAAAAGTGCTTTCTAAAAAATAGAAAAATAGAACTTCTTCACTCTCTGGTAAGAAATTATGGTTTTCTTGTAAGGCAAATACAGCAGCTATATTGACTGAAATGTTGTGTAAAATAGTAAACCTTCAAAAACGTTTTATCACAACCTTCAATTTTGCTACTACTCTGAATTCTCAAATTGCACACTCCACCGTCAGTCACTTGACAGAATATGTATGTTCCTGTATCTCTCTTATTCCTTTTCTTGACTGTGTGCCTGTGTATACTGTTAGATCATGAAATATACTATTTTTAGATCATCTTTAAGGAATGTTGTGCTTACTATGTATAAACTTATGCTTGTTTGAATAAGGGTAGCATATGTTCATTTTGACTAACATTTCATTGCATTCTTAGTACTTGCCTGTGTCAGCCAAATAAATCAAAATGTTCCATTAAGGAATTATTAATCTACAAATCAAGAAAAGCTTCTCTGAGATGCTGTTCCTTCAAAAATCTTTTCTTTGTTTGAAGCCCCCCCAAGTTGTTCTGCTTGCCTTCAATCCCAAGGAGATTAGGTGACACTGAGTTTTTCAGCACGGAGAACCTTCTTCCAGTTTGGACAGAGGGTGATATCCAAAGGCCCTACTTCTGACTAGGACCTTCAGATATTAGTATGATATAAATAACTAATGATGATGTCAGCTTGGGGGCACTTAGCAATGTGTGAGAGCATGCTGCTCCTTCAGCAGTAGTTCTGTAATCTCAGCCTTTTAGCATATTACCTCTAAAAGAACATAACTTCCTCTGGAACCTTCATTTCCATTTAACCAGCCTTGTCCTTTTCTTCAGATATACTCCCCTTGACATGTGTAAAAGAAATACCCCAATGAAAACTTGTTCAGAACTGTTAATTACTTTTGACCAGACTCCTTCCTCCATACCTTGGTTAATAGCGTAGATTGGAAAAAATAATGGCCAGATCTGTTATCCCAGCAATTATTGAGAAACGAAAGTGACAATTTGCTTACTTGCCTGAAGGATCAAACAGTAAAACCCTAATTTCAGTCACTTGGCACTGGATTTTATATATTGAAACTGGCAGGCACACTTTATGCAATGTCCAAGCAGAAATGACCTCAGGCTTTTATGGACTACAGCACAATGTTCTCAGAATCACTGTGCCTACTGACTGCCTGGCTTTTAGGGGACTCCTTTCTTTTTTTCTTTCCTTTTTTTTCCCTCTTTTTTCTTTTTTTTAATTTTTTCTTTGTGGTCTTTTGGTTATTTGGTTTTGTTTGTTGTCATTGTTGGTGGTGGTAGTTGTTTGTTTGTTTGGGTTTTAGGTTTTTTGTGTTTTCTGGGGGTTTTGGAGGGATTTTGAGTGCATGTTAACCATACATACATATAATCAGAAATAAAATTTGAAAAAAAAGAAAAAGTGACCTAATGAATCATACATCATACAAATACAGTGTAGTGTGCCTTGACACCGAGTGTTTAATAACCCATCTTTAGAGACAGTGGAAAACTGCAGTAATTGAAGAAGGAAGAATATTTGACTCTTGAGTATGACTTTATGAACACTATATAGTTCATAGTACACTAGGGATATTTTAAGTGCAGACCATTGGTGTACAGTAAGTTTACCTCTTTGACAAATGATTATTTTACCACATACTCATATAGGAATATTTTACTACTGCAGATGAATGAAGATAAAAAGTAGCAGAGCATTATCATTCCCTTTTTTTGCGTTTCCTTCTTTCTTAAATCTATTCTACCTGTTGTCCTTCAGATCAGGAAAAAAAATCTTCAGGACTAGTGTGAGTAGTGTGAGTCATTTCAGTTTGCTAAAGTAAGTATAATCAGATTTTCTTTGGTATAACATGGTGGTTGCTTTACACATACCTGCCTTTCCTCCACTGATCTGCACTCTGAAGTTGAAGAGCAGATCACTCACTAGTAAATTAACTAAAGACTTCACTAATCTCATCCTATAACTCCTGCCTATGGGAGAGGTTCTTAGTTCATTGAGCCTACATTAATATTGAACAATTTTTGGCTACAAACATCTGTGCACAGCCCTATATGGCTAGCTAAATGCTAAAATTAGAAATCTTTACCACAGAAAGAAACAGAAATCTGAATGCATTAAAGAGTTTTTCTGCAGAAAAATGGATCAGTACTTAAGCTTTGCACAATGCAGTCTCTTTTGAAGTCAAGTGATTCACAAGACTATACACAACTAAAAAAGTTCTCTGCAGATTTTATCACATGGAAATCATAGTAGAGTCCATTAATTGCCCTCTCTGATGAAAGGAAGGGTGAAATTTGTTATAGAATCAGACCACAAGATAGAGAGTCCCAGGCATCCATTATATAATTTAGTCCTGGCATAGCACATTAAATTCTGAGAAAGGAAGACCATTTTACTGTAAAGTCAGCAAAATGCCACCGAACTAAAACCCTGCTGCCTGCATACCACTAACCGTATCTGCAGTGAATAACTACTCTAATGATCACATTGGTATTAATGCTGTAAGAATTTTAGAGTGGTTGGTGCTTTCACTCCAGCCTCACATAGGCATTTCTGTTGCTCCAGCAGACACTTTAAGCTTTGACATTTTGGTGAAATATTAAACCTCCTATTTACACCATCATGCCTTTCAATCTGCAGCCTGGTACACCAAAGGCACACACACCTGTTGAATTAACATGCCCTCCTGCTACCCTCTCCCAAATCTGTTTGCCAGCCAGGGGAGCAAACACACCGGGGCAGAATTTCCAGGAGCTGGCGAGTGGTGAGGCTGTGGCTTTGGGCTCAGCCCTGAGCTGACAGCCCCGCCTGGCCTGGGACACAGTGTCACTCACAGGTGCTGGAAGAGAGCAATTTCTAAAGCTCAGCACTGAACACACGCCTTCAGCCAGAAAACAGAGTGACAAAACCAAAGTCCTGTCTTTTCCTTGCCCCCAGAGAGGAAAGAACAGTGAAGTCAAGCCATCCCTAAATGCATGGCAGAGCAACATGAAATTCCATATTTTTTTACTGATTTCAGTGAGAAATTTGATACCTTTCTGGTTATATCACCTGGTGTCAAAGTCCTAGTGCTCAAAGATGGCATCACAGGAGATGAAGACCTGCCCTGTCTCCTTTCACAGTCCAAATCAAGGTGTAGCCCAGAGTCAGAAAGTGGAAAACTATTTGGTTTACTGTGTGCAATTAATTCATTTCTGCAGTGACGTCTAGAATGGATTTAATGATTTTTGCCATGTTTATAAACTGCCTGAGAACATGCTGAGTGCTTTGGTCACCCCTTGAGCTTTTGGACTCACAGCCTTTCCTATCCTAAGGCTGTATTTTCCCCCTCACAGCTGGCTGCACAGTGTGGAGCAGCTCAAACAGACTGCATTCAGCTGGGTATTTACTTAATTTACTTTTTCATACAACCTCTGATTTAAGTAAAATTATGAATAAATTAGAAAGCTACCACATGGCTTTCTCACCAGGACGGCACACATTCTGCTGCTGTTTCAAAGCCAGTGCTGTGTTTCTGTGCTAAGGTCCACAGGCAGGCATTGCTATCTGACAAAGGGTCAGCTCAAAGTTCAAAGATCAAAACGAGAGCGTGTGTGGGTCGGTTTGAGAACAAATGCCGTACAGTAATGGGGACAGTACATCCTAAGACAACAAAGAGAATATTTGTTTTCAGCATGCTATTTGCTGAGCAAGGTTTTATCCAAATCCATTAAAGAGCACAGCTAACAGCACTGCTGTGGCTGTGAACACCCTTATGTGAGCCTACTTCATTACATGCCAGCCCTAAGAGGCCTCAGTAGACTAAACAAGTGCAGCTATACTGGGGGATGAAAGGATCAGAGATCAATTTATAGGAAAAACAAACTCTCCCCGAGCCTCCTCCTTCTCAGAAGCCGGTGATTAGGAGCTGTGTAAGGCACTTCAGCAGCACTGCCAGCCAACATCAGCATCCTGCCCTACAGCATCCCCCCCTCCATGCATCCCATCCTTCGGGATGGCAGCTACAGGAATCCATCAGTTCCCAGCAGCAGATCAGGCTCCCCTTGTTTGTGACTAGTAGACTGGGGGGGTAAAAAGATGCTTCATAACACTGTTATTTTTTCTATATCACAAAAATTTGCATGATTTACATGAACAAAACCCTCCTTAGCTCAAGCATCTGCCCCGACAGCCTCCGTATTATACATCTTTCTTCTTTTTTAGTAGGAAGTCCGTAAGATCAAGGTAATAGAGGAGCGGGATGTCTCACACCTTTTTGTTCTCATACAAAAGCACATACCTTAAGCCTTTGTCATGCATTTGGAGAGTTTCCTGCTTTTTAAAGTGTTTGGTTTCTGAATGTGTTTTTTCAACAGACGGTTTCCTTGTAGAGGTTTTCCTTGTTTTCTAACTGAAAAAGTTGATGTTTTCTGCTTCTACTAGATTTTTTTTTTTAATTAAAACATCAACCTTGGCAAAAAAAATAAGAGAAAAAGAGAGTCAGAAAAGAGAGATGCAAAATGCATGTAAGCATCTAACTGCAGCACCCTCTGACAATAATAAAGGTATATTTTCCTTAAGAGTTCCAGGAGAAAGTTATTTTTGAAATACCTTTTTACAGCACAACCTGCAGTGAAAGCCTTCTGAATTTATCACCCCAAGTTTTTTTTTACAGGGCTGTGTCTAACCAAAATTCTTAAAAACATCTGAGTAACAAGCTATCAAGGTTGTTCATGTTAACAGCACACATAAAAATTCTTGACTGGATACTTCAAGAGATGTATTCGATTTAGTAGCTTATGCTCAGCATGGAAAAGGTAAGGTCTCTGTTACAATCCAGTGTTGCTTGTGTCCCCTCCCCTTGTCTGTTACCTTCTGAAGAATATCCCATGAAAGTGTAAGGAAGGTATATGTTATGCTCAGAATAAATTGGTTTTTCCCAGGGTAAAAATCAAGGCTGGTGAGGACAATATGTCCTATCATCCTTTGGTTTCTGGAACTTACCCAAGAAAATAACCACATATATTGTCTCCAAATGCATTACACAAGGTTCAGGAAAGTCTTATCAAAACCAAGATGTTCTCATGAGGCTTAAAATCTTAGAGCTAGTCATATCCATTCAAAATCTTGTGACAGAGTTGTCATTGCTTCATAGTGGAAATTGAAGTAAGCTTTGGGGCATCTCCCTTAGTCAATGAATGTGAACAGATTCACAATAGCTGAGAGGCTGAAAAATCAGTGTTACTTATTTTTGTATTGGTGTATTCCATAAGCACCACACATAGTGGTGATTGACCTACTTCAGTGCTTCTGTGAATATGAATGAAGCATTCTCAAATCCTTAAAATGCTGCCAAACATATCTGTGATGGGGTATATCCCTTTCATTCTGTGCCAGGATAGCAACCTTGATCGTTGGGACTTAAAAAATAACCTCCAGGACTTCTACAGGCACCCCTATGAGTCAATTTCATCATAACCATCACGGTTATATAATTATTAATATTAATATTTTTATTTTAAATGTTTTAATAACAGTAATTGTTTAGTAACTACAAGAAGTGGGAGGAATATTAGACAGGTTGTAGTGTTTACCTCTAAGTGAATATCCTTTCATAAATGAGTGTTAATACTCTAAAACATGACTACTCTCAAACACACTATGAAAACATGTTAAAATCAAAAGCTCTTCTTTCATCTATATCTCAGAGTTGCCCTTTGAAATCCTCCCTCATGGGAAGATATTATGCTGCAGAAACCTTCCTGAAAGCTGCTCCCACTCAAGAGGAAAAGCTAAATACATTGTGCAACACAGCAGTGCAATTACACGAAAAGCAAACAGAGACTCTGGCACTCTGCTGCATGCTGCAGCCCCTGAGTGCTCTGCTCTGTGACGTGGGCCCCTACCTGTTGCTGGCGTGTCTTGACCCCTGCCTGTTTTCAAGGGAAATACAGTGGCTGAACCAACAAACAGCCCTGCATGGCACAGCCCCCCGGGCAGGGTTCACCACAGCTCCAGCCAACACCAGCCATGTGGGCTGTCCAGCCAGCAGGGCTTTGCCTCTGCCTGTGAGCATCCAGTTTGGTCCCAGAAGCAAAGCTACCCTTGTGAAGCCACCATTTTGCCAATTTTGTTGGAAAACCTTTGAGTGCAGCTTGTCAGACATTAGGAAAGGGGTCTTGGTATGGGGGATATTTCTCCCATCAGAATTCCGGCACTAAAATACATTAAAAGATTTTTCTAATCAATGACTTCTACCAAGATTCAGTTTGGTTTGTTGTCTGCTGAAACACAAAAAGTAGAAATAGATATTTTTAGTCAAAAAAGGAACTAATTGGCTGCTTTAATGGAAAATCAAACACCTTTTATAATTGCTTTATGTACACATAAAAGTTCCCTGCTAGCTGAGCCAGTGAAGCCTGTATTTTATCTGCATCATCTGCTTCTTTTGAGATCAGAGGATTTCTGACTCAAACCACATACCCTCTTTCTCAGTATCTCTCTGTACGTATATTACTATTTCCTCTTTCATATAATCTAACAATCCTCTGAAGATGTTATAATTGTACATTAACCATCTACATTATCTGAGTGTAAAAACCCTGTAAAAAATGGGGGAGGGTGGAAACATTTTATTGCAAAACCATGTTCCACAAAGCTCGGTTAATTTATGTCTCTGAAGGTTTCTTCTTCCTCACCTTCATATATGGGCATCTTGGTCTATTTATCCCTTCTGAAATAACACAGTGGGTTTCCATTATGGTAGCTTGCAAACACTTTAGACTCTTTGTTTATGCTTGAACATCATTAGGAGGAAAGAAAGCCTTACTCTGTCTGATGCATTACTCTGACTAACATCTGGAACAGGAATGCTGCATGTTTTGCCAGTCTCATTTGGTATAATGCTAGTTGTAAATGTGCTAGATGCACACCTTTATATTTCCTTTCATGGAAACACCAGCTTATCCTTGTTTCAGCTGAAGAACTAGGCATCATTTGGCCCAAACATCTGTGAAGAGCTGGTCACATAAAAGATACACAACAGTCATTCAGTACAGTTGTACTACTAATCCACTGTTTTCCAACTAGGGATTTTCTGTTTATCATAAGGAAAACAACTATTTGCTCTATCTCCTGGTTTCTAGGCTACCATAAGAAGTTAAAATGAGGTGTTCTATAGAGGCTGGTCACCGAGTGGCAGTGATCACAAGATGACAGCCACTAAACTGATGTATGGAGTGGCCAGAGATGACTGGAGCTGATCCTAGCAAATGTACTAGGAGGAAAAGAAGTGCAGTGCACAGCACTAAGTTTTATTGGCTAGGATCTATGTCAGATGGAAGAAGGAGTGGGCAAGCCAGGTGGAGTATCAAGGCATTGTCCAAGCCTGCAGGGAAGCAATTAGGAAGGCCAAAGCTCAGCTGCAGTTGAAACTAGCAAGTGATCTGAAAGATAAGAAGGAAAGCTTCTACAGTACATTATCAGCAAAAGTAAAGCAAAGGAAAACAGGAGCATGCTGTGGGGCTGGGGCCCTAGTGACAGCAAAAAAAAAATAAAAAATAAAAACTATACTCAGTGCTTTCTCTGCCTCAGCTTTTACCAATAAAATGTGCACATGCATGGCTTGTTAAGCCTTGTGTAAGACCTCAGCAGTGAGGCATGACATGAAATACAGAAAGGTAGTGATCACTTTAACAAATTGGATGGGATGGGATACAGCGGGTGCCAGTGGTGCCATGGGAACTGGCCAATGTCATTGCAAGGTCACTCTGCCGTCTTTGGAAGGTTATGGCACTCAGAGGAAGTTCCTGATGTCTGGAATAAGGCCAACACTGCACGTCTATTTCACAAAGGCAAAGAGGAGACTCTGAGGAACAAGAGTCATCCTAACCACAGCAGGAAACCACAGCAGGTTTCAGGAAACCAGTGGGACCAAATTCTCCTGGGAGCTATACCCAAACACACAGAGCACCACAAAGTGAGCAGGAAGAGCCAACATGGATTTACCAGGGGCAGCTCATGCCTGACCAGCACCAGAAGGACTAATTGCAATGTTGCAGTGTTGTGCAGGTGTGGTTATACCGCTGCGTACGGAGGGCTAAAGCACTTGACACCATTTCAGGTAAATGTGTACAGTGTGCTCCAGGGTACAGTGTGTATAAAACCGTGAGTGCCTTAGAATTCCCTGGTTTGTAGCCAACTGGAACTGTGGGGGACAGCGATTCTGATCCTTGCCTATGGCTACTTGTCTGGCAAACCCTATAAAACATGGTTTAGAAAATTTTTCTAAATGGGGCTGGTACTTGGTAGTGCTTAGTTTAACTTATGTTTTTTTTCAATAGGAGTTGTAAATCTGTTCTGCATCTTTGGTAAATTTATTCCAGTTTTTAATATGGTATGTCCAGGCAAACCAACAACACCTAAGTACTTCACAGGTCCCTCTATACTCAATATGGTTTCCAGTTTTGATCTGTGTACATTTTCAAATGTGTGCAATAGGGTTCATATCCACACCTGGATTAATTGTTCTGCAATGAAGTTGAAGAGGCTAACCCCAGCCTTGTCATCATTTTATGGTGGTACCCAAAAAAAGAAGACAGAATTTTACATTTTTAAGCAAAAAAACAGGGAAAGGACAGGCTGGCTGTTCCTTCCTTTGCAAAGACTTCCTTTGTAGGTTTCTTCAGCCTGGGTGTCTCCAGCTGGTTCATACACCTTAGCAGCTACTCCCAGTTCCTCCTTCACACCCTACAGTCCAGGTCTTAAGATTAAATGCTCTGGGAAGATGTATAGCTGGAGAGCTGCTGGAAAGCCTGGAAACAATGGCTGTTTTCCACAAGGCTTTGGAAATTTATTTTTTACTTAGTGAAAGTTAATTACTTTGGCATTTTCAGATTTTTCTTCAATGTTTTGTAACTCTTCTTTTCTTATCAACAGTCACTTTCCAAATCTGTTAATACAAATTTGCAGACATTGGTTAATGCAAAATGCAGTTAGAAAAATCTTCAGACAGATCTTAAACAATTCCCAACATATGAAATGGATTAACTCTATTACACAGTATGAAATCTAACACCTTTCTGGTTCTCCAAATGATGAAACAAGGCTGTTATATTTAGTATATTCATATGCCTGTGCATATTTCTGCAGAAATTAGGGAACGATTTGCAATAATATCAATACAGTAAATGCAATGATACATTATAATCTTCCGTTTCCAGATCTTCATCCCTGAGCAGCATGCCACGGCAAATTACAATCGATACAAAGCTAAACATAGCACTGTTGTGTCTGCCAAGTAGATGGCCAGATGCAGGGGCAGACCTTTCCAATTTAGGGACTCTCCACTCTAGAGATACAACTCTGTGTGTGTTCATCCTCTGCATTCCTGCAGGAGCAGCTCAAAACAGAGCTGTCAGCTGACTCAGCCCGGCTGTTCCCCGATGCCAAGGAGAGTCACTAATTTCAAACAGGACATGCTTGAAGCTTAAACATGAGTAGGGAAAAAAGTCAAGGTTGAATTTTCTGAGAAACAGCAGAGATAATTCTATTCTCAAAACACAAAGTCGTTAGGTATGTAACTACAAATTCCTGAGGGGATGAAAAATTGGAGGGATCAGGCCCTCTCTGAAGAATTTCCTGTACCAGAATCCAATATGACTAATTTTGCTAGTGTCAAGATCTCAGAGATGTATATTTCAGGGTGACACAGAAAAACTGGCAGTTCATGACCCAAATTAATAAAACCCATTGAAATTTGCTGTTTTCTAATGGCTATGCCCTAGAGGCCTTGTCTAAACACTTAACTAGTGTGAGTCAGTATAATTTTTGAAGCCAATAAAGTCCATAATGATTTATACTAGTGAAAGATTAGGGTTATGGTCATTAGTACGTAAAAGGCATTAGTTTTAAAAATGCCAAAAAAAGACTTAATGTTTTGTGTGACTGAAGAGGCTTTTCCATTCTTATGTAAGGAACTTTAGAATAGGGAGAGAGTAACTGAAACCTTCATTGCCATATCCCTTATGAGATTACAGTGTCTTCATCTATCAGAGGTGTCACTGCTACTCCACCAAAGAAATTCAGGATTCATTCACCTTCAAAAAGAAGCCTTATCCAGCAGGATGCTTACACTACACAAAATGAGAGTGTCTTCTACTAAATGAGTCACTGTACAGGAGAAACCAATACAATGACTATAAAAAGGGGTCTTTGTGTACTGAGCAGAACTAGCAAAGGTAAGAGACATGACAGCAGCATTCATAAATGTCTAATGTCACTGAAGAGCTTTATCAGTGAAATCAGTTAACAAATGACATAGTGCATAACTCCTGAAGATGTAAAACATGCAGTTCCTTCTCCAAGTCGGGCTCATAAAACACGGAACTGCTCAGTGATATTTCTCCTCTGGTTAAAGGACAATGGCATGGAGCTCTGCTATCCTGAGAAGGAAAATAAGAATACATGTTTGAGTAGAAAAGGAGCAAAGCAGCTCTCCTGTGTGGTGTAGCAAGCCCTAAGGCTATTGACACTACCAGAGGAATGCTGAGCACCTGAGCTTCTGCAGGAAGGACAGAAAGGAAAGCTAATTTTTTAAAAATTCTTTAGAAAAAAAAAAAGGAGCTGGGGCTTATCTTTCTCTGTTCTGATTTCACAGGTCCATTTATATGCAATGAGAGGGAAGAATGAGGACAAAGTGCCTAAATTCATTTAGCAGTACGTTGAACCATTTTTTATAGCTAGAAGTAATTTTACACAGTCCTGTGCAATGGCAGCAAACCACTAGAGCAGGATCATGATTTCTTTGTTGGAAAGTGTTGGTTGCCTCCCCATTAACAGATTCAGCACCTTGCAATGTTCAGGTCCAGTGTTAACATGAATTGTGAATGAAAATATTGACTTAGCTCCAAAATGTTTCCAGTTGCATTGGAGAAGGATGTCTTACAGCTGCCAGAAGAAATCCTGTGAGAGCCAGCAAGCAGTTTTGATAAATTAGCAAAGTCAGTTTTTAGCATTTCTGTTCTAACTTGAAAAAGGTTTGCTGCCATATGCATTTGTACTTTGGCAATGCTTGCTGACAGAACAGAGGCTGTCTTGGCATATTACTTGTCAGAGCAAAATAGATTTGGCTGTCATTTCCATAATAAGTATAATTCATATTGCAGCATCTAAAAAACATATGGAAAGAGATGAATTTGCCTGAAAAGAGCTTGTAGGTGACTCACAATTAAACGGGTACAAGGCCAGATGAAGTTAAAATATGAAAAACTCCTCCTCCCATCATAATTATATTTCTTTTGTGTTCAATTGATGAAGGCGTTAGCTGAGTTTGCTACTTCAAATATGTAGGGCCCAGTTTACTCATCCTTGCTAAGCTCATACTTCTGTCATGCAATTCACCTAAGCAACTCATATCAAAGACAGAGCTATAAAAATGAATAGCAGAGCCTTCTGTGCAGATAAGACATGACGTTTATTTATTCCTAGTGTGTCCATGCAGTATTTTGCCAGTGGTTTCAGCCAGTCTGTCCAGTAGCTATTGTTAGGAAAACACCAAAGCCAACTTTATACAACCTGCTTTTGACTAGAAGAGGTGGGAAGCTGATTCTTCATGCTGTGCAACTCAAGCTTGTTCTTCTCCCACATAAAATTGGGGAAGAAGAGAATAAAGAGAACAATGTATGAAAGAGTTCTTACCCGCCTACAGACTACCTTGTACACGAACTTCTGATGTAAGAAAGTATATGGTCCCTTTGTACATTTTACAGGGGCTTACAGATCTAAATTTCTTTTATATTTGTGTCATTGTAGCAATTAACAACTGGTGTTAATGGTAACAATGATACAAATAATTGCAATGATACAAAGAGCCCAAAACCATGATCCCAGAGCCGGCAGCAGCATCAGGCCAGGCTCATAACAAGTTTTCAGTGACACAGAACTTACTGCAAAATGCTCTCATTTTTCATCATCAGAATCATGTTTTTCTGCCACTATAAACAAGAGAGAATCAGGCCCACACACAGAGATACAAATTTACAATTTCTTCATTGTCTTTTGCTGCTTCTGCACTTTAATCTAACTGGTTTTGCAATGCACAAGGATTTATAATACAAAGGAATGGGGACAGATGACATTCCACAGTGCTGATGTCTGGTATACAAAGATTATGTATTTCAATAAAAAGGAATAGCTGGTTTTCAAAAGGCACAGGTAGATAAATAAAATGTGATCCCTATATCCCAACTTCCAAATGTTAGAATGTTATTCAGCTTTTACACAGAGGCTAGAAATCAAACAAGTTGGATTTGTGCTATAACTGCTATAAATTCTTTCATTTTTAAGTTTATACATAGACCATGATAAGTACAAGGGACAGTTGAAGGAAAAAATAAATCACATTTCAAAAGTGTGTGAATTAGAAAACTTGAGTCCACTTTCAGAAGTGAATGAATCTCACCTACCTGCTGTGCAAGCTAATTATGTCTTTAAGAGTTTCTGTGATACCATTTCCATTGCTAAAGATACAGAGGAGTACTTGGAAGAATTTTTTAAATGCCTTGGTATGAAAATCCCTTAACATTGTCAACATTTAAATCCCTTTAAAGATCTGCCCAAGTTACTTCAGAAGGTGCAAGAAACACCTAAATTATGTAGGGCTTTTTCTATAACAGGTTTTGTAACCTTTAGTTTTCAGCTATTACTTCGAAGTTCCCTGTAAAACATAAAGGAATAAATTTACACCAGCCTGCTCAGTTCCATCAGGCTGTCCAAACCATAGTTTATGTCAAGGAAAAAGCAAAATCTAAGGTCTAGCTGCCTGAGTGCTTTTGTGCATGATTCTGTGATGATGGAAGTTGATGATCTCCACTTCAATCCTCAGATATAGGCCCTTTCTTTGCATTAAATATCTAATTCCTCTCAGAGCAACCATTTCACAATTCCACTACTGGTGCATAGAGGCAACCTCACTGTTCCCTCACTGTCTTTCTCCCTCTCAATTAGCACACTGCACCTGAATGAAAGAATAATTAGGACACTTGCAAACAGTGTCACGATAGTCTAACAAGGTAGAGATGAGTAACATGAGAAGTTTTTCAAGAGAGTGTCATATTAGAAAAAGAAATTTTGTGAAATGCAAATTTTCATTCTAAAATGGAACTTAAATACTGTTCAAGCTGTTGATTTTTCTACACAGTGGAAACTGTAAGTTTTGATCAGGCTGTAAAGATCTTAACTTTAAGGTCTTGTCCTCTAAAAGAACTCTTACATTTTGCAAAAGCATCATGTAGAAGGTGAATAAGAACCACTCATTGATTTTAAAAAGCCACATTCATCCTGCAACACCTTAATGGTGGTTGAAGGCTTCCGTGCAAGGTCTAAAACAGTATAATCCTCATTAATATGTAAAAACTTTTCTTCCCAGAGATATATTATTTTAGGTCAGGAAAAAAAAATTTAAAATTCTACCAAACAAGAAAATCAGGCATCTAAAAATAGGTATCTAAAAAAACCCTGAAATCTGAAACTTTTGTTAAACTAAAAGTATTGAGGATAATGCTTTTCAGAGTGTAAGAGCAAATTAGCTTCCACTTTGCATAAAGATACAATGCATAAGTTTTATACTTGAGTTTGCAACATTCAGCAAAGGGACTACTTAGCCTAATTTTGGCATTCTATAGAATAACAGTGGCAAGAAGAAGTAACAAAAACTATCTGAAGGTTGCTGCAGGTGGATATCCACTTCATAAATGCCACAATTATTAAAACCAGAAGTGCTTGCAGAACTTTCACACAGCCCTGAATCAGTGCAATGAAAATTGATGCTCTGCCTACTCTTCTGTTTTTGTTTATCTACATTGTAAAGCAATGTTGACCACCATCATGAGTGTACAGACTCCTTACTGAGTGGAAAAAGAGTATTAATTTGAGCTAGTTATACTACCTGTGGGAAGTTTGAAATTCACTGCTATCAAAATTTCAGCTTCAAAAAATGTAACTCTCAGGCCTGTGTGTGAAATTAGCATAAATATCTAATTTTAGTAATTTAAAAACCTTAGCTTCCTTTGATGAATGCAAAATAAATCAATATGATTTTCATAATGGTGGGTGTGAGAAAAAGCAGTCTTCCTGGTCAATATATCTGACAAAACATGATCTCCTCTACAAGATATTATTGTTCTATGTCTAATGACTCTCAGTCTTAGGACTTGTTAACCATCTGGAAAAGCCAGTTATCTACAACAGCTTCACCATTTCACAGTGACCAGCAAGGGACTGCAAAGCCAGCTCTTCATCAACTTGCTCTACCTCAAATATTTCAAAGTGTTTGGCAGATATCTGTCTACTCCTGTGCCAAAATTCCCTGCTTCCAACACAAGGCCATTTTGCTCTTTTCCTCCCCTCATTTTTAGTGCAAGAAGGAGGAATAAACCCAGAAGAGATGAGTTATCTGCAGACCAGTTCTTGTTAGACCTCTGCATTGCAAATTAATTGTTTTGGTGCAGCCATGCACTGTTAAATAGAACAGGACAGCAGCCTGAGGTCAATCTTCAAATTGAGGTCAATCACACTCCTGTGGGGCAACCTGAGGTCAGTCTCAAAAGTGACTTTAAAATATCCATACTGGCTTACTCATGGTAAAAGAAAAATTCTTTTTTTGCCTCCCAGCCATCCGGTTTATTTTATTTTTAAAAAATCAGATCTTTGATATTTCTTGGAATCAGTAATATTGTTTCACTGTCAGGACGAACATTAATACTGAGAAAATAACTTAGATTAGACACAAGTCAATTACAGAAGAGTAAGTTTTAATATTGTCAGTCACAGCAGCCTTCTGGTGTTTTTCCTTAGTAAATTAAAAGGCTTCCCTTTTCCTCTAGAACCATCTTATCACTCATTTCACTATCAGAAAAGCACTCTGAAGATAATAGCAAGAGATTCTTTTAAAGGAAAACATATCTAGTTTAATTTCATCTCCATTTTAAGAGGGAGGATTGTTCTATATTATTAGTTATTTGGGTTCATGTCTGTCCATGCATACACAAGTGATAACAGCAACATTTATATAAGGTGAATTGCCTGAGAAATGTGATTTCACTTACTATGCTCAACTAAGACTGTCCCAAAATAAGGACTGTTCTTTACAACTGTGCTTACATTGCTTGTGTTTTGTATGATGTTTGTTTGTAAACTGGCAATTCACTCCTGCCCTGTCTCGTAACTCTCTATTCCCAGGCTCTACCCTTTCTTCAGGATTTGGCTACGTTCATCATTTTGATTTTGTCATCCATTTGCTCAGCAAGTAATTCACTATCTTTCTTTAAGAATCAGGATACTATTTCAGGGGTAACTTCTAACATTTAAGGCACTTAAGGTGCCAGGTCCAATTTACTTACTGCTAATGATTGATGCCTACTTTCTCTCTTGGCTCTGTGTCTGTTCCCACTGTGCCTTGTGCACAGTGTGGATGTGAGAATTTCCCAAACGCAGTAGTACCCCTAAACAGATCCCCAACTTTCTTTGTATTTCATTCAAACAGAGAAATTCAAAATGCTCTCATCAGCTCTATCTCTGTGTGGGTTTCATTTCTCAGCTTCAGCTCATTTTCAAAATAAAACGAGGCATTGATTTTGCAAGCCTGTTTTGTAACAGTCCCAAGATGCTGCAATCTGTCCTATAATCAGAAGAGAGGATATGACCTAATTCACCTTCCTTGCATTATAGTACCTGACCACATAGCTATTGAGTCTTCACAGCAAGACAAGGCACCAGAGCAGGGGTGCAGCTGTGGAGCAGGGTCCTGCCAGCCTGGTTCCCTGCTTCCAGCTGAGGGTGCTGGGGCTGGAGGAGCCCCAGGCAGGGTGAGCACAGCCTGCCTCTCCCACAGCACTCTCTCACCTCTGGAATCCTCAGCAAGGGTCAATCCTACACCTGATGTAGCTTTCCTCTCACCCACAGCACAAGCCTCTTCCAAGTGCTTCCCCAGTCTTCTCTTGAGGCTGCTGAGGCACACAGCATTGTTCACTGAGGAGTTTTACAGGTCTGTTACCAACAGGTGAAAACATGTCATGACCCCTTGATCCCTGTACAGGAAGAGAGAGTGAGCACTCAATCCCTGGTTGTACCTTTCCTACAGCATTCATGAACTTTCAAGGTGCCTCTTTCCCCACATGTAGGTCCTCTCTTTTCAGTAAGAAGACCACTGTGTTTTACTTTTCCTGGTACAGACACTGCCACACAATACTTGTCACTCATAATTCCCTTCTTCAGATTTTTCTCTGTCTCACCATACGCTTCTAGAAGAAGAGGACAAGAATGGTACAGAGTACTCAGGGGGCAGCTGGACCATAGCCAAAGAACTGTAGTGTTGTTTTCCTGTTTGCTTTTCACCCCTTTTCTAATTTCCCCTTGAAATCCATCCTTTTTCTCTGACAGCTGCTGAGCAGTGAGCTGGTGTTTTTCTGGAACTCTTTGTGACAAGACCCAAGGTCTCACTCTTTAGTAATAATAGGCATGTCAGAGGACATTATTTAGTATGCAAATTTAGGATTATTATTTTCTGTCTGCACCACTTTATCTGTATAGAATTTTTACTTCCATCTTTCCATCTGGTTTCTAGTCTCATAAGGCCATTCTGCAATTTTTTAGAATCATCCTGGACACTGACTCCCCCAGCTCAGCTATTTTTGTCACCTCCATGTTTGCTGGGCCAGGTCACTCATAGACATGTTGTATAGCACAGTTCTTAGAAGAGCCCTCATTTCATTCCTGAAAACCAAAGATTTAGTCCTGCCTTCTGTTTAGGTTTCTGTGATTAGTATCCATCCAAGATAGGACCTTGTCTCTTATGCCATGGCAATTTCATTCTTTAAAATTCTATGGTGAGGGATTTCGTCCAAAAATCTCCTTAGTCCAAAAATTCAGGGTCATCCTTAACCATGTGCTCATTGTCCTCTCAAGTGTTTTGCATTGTGTTTAAAGACCAGGACTAGCCTTTATAGAAACCATGCTTTGTCTTTCCCGTAAGTCACATTTATCCTGATTTACGCTAATTCCATCTTTAATCATGTCTTCTGCTAATTTATCAAGTGAAGGCATCAGGCTCACAGGGTTGGAGATCTTCCCTAGAAAGCTCTTTAAAATTTTGTGCCACATTTACCACTCTCCCGTTCTCAAAAATGAGTGAAACCTTATGGTAAAGTTTACACACCGCCATCAATAATTCAACTATTTCATCCTTTAATTCTCTAAAGGCTCTTGGGGGGATATCATAGAGTCTCAGTGATTTCTTAGTGTTTATTCTAACTCTTTATTGAATTACTTCTTCCACAGTTTCTTCTGTTTCAGGCAATCTCTTGCTGAGTCCTCTCAGAGGGTTTGGGGCTCCCCTCAGTCTTCCTACAGTGAGCATCAGAGCAAAACACTTATTTACCATCTCTGCCACAGCCTTGTCCTTGCTGAGCTCTCCTCAAATAATGCCATCACTGGCTGACCTGCAGAGCTGGCACTGTTTCCTTCTGCTCTGCTGGGAGAAGGATTAAACCTGCCTTGATGTAGAGAGAAACATATTGCCTATAGATCCTATGCATATTGGCTATAAAAAGTGGTTACTTGGGCAAGGATTTCAGGAAGAGAAAGGTGGTCTCCAGTTAAGACAATGGAACAATGGTCTGGAAAGCTGGATTTATGTCACTGTCATATGAAGTGAGCAAGTGATTTATTCCAGCCCTCTGTTTGCGTTATTTGTGCGCCCCTGATTTCCTGAGTGACTGATTTGATAACTCTCGTACACAAGCAGTGCAGTGCAATTTAGAATGTATAAAGTGGCACACCAAAAATTCACAACTCATAACCTCAAATCTTAGAGGACTGGGGGGATTATTCTCAACTCTCTGTGTCTCAGTTCAGCACTCGCAAAATGGAATAATGTTACTCCTCACCTCAGAGGGGTTTTGTGCATATAAATTCATTAAAGTTTGTAAAATGTTCAGGTACTATAGCAACAGGCACCATAGAAAAACCTGGAAGGGACACAGTAATTATCTTCATAGCAAGGTTTGGATACTGTGCAGTAAATAAGGCATGAGGGACATATTGAGCTATAGGAAGAGAACTAAAATTGAATATTTGCTTTTCAGTTAAGCTCCTTCTGTCCTATGCACAGACCGAAGCACAAATAGTTTAGAACTAAATTCAAATGTGACTGTGTAATTAGACAATGTCATAATGCTCACACCCACTGGGGCATATTTAGGGCTGTACAAGGCAATTCTTAGGGTTTGGCAAAGACACCAGCCATTAAAAATAGGGTTTTACATTAGACAAAAGGTCAGGAAACTGTAATGAAAGGCAGTCCAATTCTCTTCTGCTACTCCACTGAATTGCAATTTTGGAGGGGTAATAAATATTGCATACAATTTTCAAAAGTACTTTAGAGATTTGAGAGCCTAAACTCTATGAGTGTCATCATAAACCTAAGCTGCTATTACTCCTGCTAGAGGAAGCTCTGCTCGTTCCAGAAATGGATGTATTAGGATGATATGTCAGCATGGCTCTCCATGTGGAGAGAAACACCAGAGAGGAAGCACATCATAAATTGTCCTTAGCCAACGTGTTTGGGGTAGTACCCTTGCATACTGAGCAACTCAGTGTGAACAAGTACGGTATCAACACAAATTTGATTAATACAATTGAGCTTGACAGAATTTGCTGCTGATTTACAGCCAAGTTTTGCTAACTTTACTCAAACTGATTTTTGGAATATACCAACAGCTTTCCTGTTGAAATTGGTAAGGTTGCTAACAGTGAATAAAATTCAATGTAAGGGGTTCACACTCTCTACATTTCAGAGAGAGGGGAATAGAGAGGAGTGAACATACAGAGGAATTACAAGGAATTACATTCTTTAGTGAGTGGTGTTATTTAACTAAGTTGAGCAAATTCATTCCCAAAAACTGAGAAACTGTTAGAACATTAAATTGCATACAGAAAAGTAAAATTTATTTATTTTAAAGTCTTATATGAAATGTCTATTTATATGTATGATGCTGTGGTTGACAGTAAAGACTCCATCGATTACTACAAGGCCTAACTTTCACCCATAAACAACTTAATCTACCTTGAAATAATGAACTCAGCTGACCCTGCCAAAATTTCATCATGGAGTTAAAGGAAGGCAGGTATTTTGAGAATGTAGGAGGCAGCAACTTTTGCTAGCAATCTGAGCAGGAGACATAATTTGTATTTTTAAGAATATTTGCTATAAATAATAGCAAAAGAGTTTTTATTTGTAAGAATTATCCTTATGATTTATTTATTTTTGTTATTGTGTCATTAATTATTTAATGTTTAAGGCTTTAAAAACCTACAGCAAGTAGAAAATAACTGATCATCCTAGTAAGCATCAGTAGAGTTCTGGAATCCACTTTTTTTTTCCTATAGGACTGCATTTGTTCTACCAGCATGCACATATAGTTGATTTTTATGGCACAATCCAATTTGGGCATTTGTTATTGACACACACACAATCATTTTAAGTGCAGTTAAGTACACCATCTGCCTTTTCTTTCTGCCTGTGTCTGTGCAGCCATACACAGGGATCTGCTATTCCAGGAGTGTCTGGTGCCTGTTATAGCTGCACCAGTTGCACTACAATCAGCTGAGTAGGCATTTCCCTTATGAACCCTGATTTTCAATGTTTAAAAACTAATTTGAAATTGCATAAAGCTCAAACACGGCACGCACATTTGCAAACCAGATGTGTTTCTGTTTATTGTTTTACTTTTAAATGCCAAAAATGGCAGGGTTTAAAGAGTCCATCCAAATAATGTAACATTTACAATCAGCAAACCAGATCTGCTCTCAGTTTGGGGATGAGGTTGAAAGATATTTGGAAGGGGTCTTACTTAGCCTTTTGGTCATTATTTGTATCTCTCTTCCCTCAGCTAACTGCTACCAGTACACAGCATGAACTGCAAGCCACATTTAATGAAGGGGCTTGGGCAGGTCTGTGACAAGCCACTGGCTTTTGGCAGAGAGGGAAATTGTTCTGATTTACCCAGCAGCTAGACAGGCTTGATTCTATTAATCCCAGGGTAGAAGTTAAAACAGTCTTTATGTTTCTCTCTGAATCTGAGAAACCTAAGGAGAGAGATAGAGAAACTCTCCAGAGACAAATTCTGTGAAAGAATTCAAATTCATAAGAAGATGTAAAAAGTAAAGAAGAAGAGGGGGGAATGAATTAAAAACATTTTCATTTAAACAAAGTTTTCCAGTTTTTCTGACCATCTGAGCTTTATGTTGGGGAGATCCACTGCAACAACATCTCTAAATTAGGGGCTCTAAACCTACCAAAGGTCTGCTGAAGAATTATCAGTCATATCCCCACTTCATCTGCAAATTCCCAAAGCATTTCTTTTCCCAGGTTCTCTTGTAAGTGCTTCTCCTGGGGCGATGAATGTTTGTCTCCTATCAAGTACTCCACTGCAATCCAAGGCACCAGCTACACCCACCTGTCCTTAGGAAGATTTGCAAACCAGCCCACTGGTTAAAGCACTCAGCACTCAGCCAGTGCACAGCACCTGTGGGGAGGGCAGCCCACACCACCTCTGGTAAGTGTGGCACAGAGTTTCAGCCAAGCCCTGAAGTTCTAAAGGAATTTCAAGAGGCTTCCTTGCACATTCCCCACTAATTAGAGAGAGGTGTGTTTGAACCTCTCCATGCTGAGGAAGGTATTGAGCCTGGGGGTCTTTCTTCCTCAGAGAGCGCTCTGATCTCTAACAGGAATTGAGGAAACCACCTCTCCCTGCCTGAACATTGAGGGAAAGAGAGACCTGGGTCAATTCTTTGAAGAAATAGTTACAGAAGACTTCTGTCAGGAGAGGATTCCAGATTTGTGATCCCCAGTGCAAGAGGGCACATGCCCATTACCTGGAGTGCAGCTGTGGGTGCCAGAGGAGGGAAGTGGTCACACTCCCAGGTGTCACCTCCTACCTGCTTCAGCTTGGCTTCATCAAGAACAACAAGAAATTTAGATAAATGTGAGGGGCAGTTAGGCTCTGCTCAGAAGTGAGGCATTATATAGGCATCATCTATAGATATTTTTATTACTGAAAATAGTCAGTTTTTCAGTTTTGTGCTATTTTCCCCTTCCTCTCCTGCTATTCCCTGGCTCCAATGTGATGCTGCTGCATCTTCAGCCAAGGGCTGCCAATCCATCTGTTGGCCTGGTTCCTACAAAGACAGGTCGAATGCTGGGTGACCTTTGTGTGATTTGTGGGTCACCAGTGTTTACCCTGGTAAGCAATATTATAGGTGTCACATCTGAGGCAGTACCTTAATGCAAGGTGAAAAGTGATCTAAGAACATTTTTCCTGAAAATATATCTTCAGTAGGGAAGAATCTAAGCATGTGATTAATCTTGAACACTTTAGTAGGTCTAATGAAGTCAGTAGGGCTACTCATTGACATGAAATTAATACATAAAGTCTTCATAGGATGAGAGTATATATATGAGGAAAATTGCTTTCTCATCTCATTTCACAGGCATCCAGAACCTGTTGTTGCTCTTGTGATGCCTTCTTCTCACATCAGCTGCTCAGCCAACTTCTTACTTTCCAGCTGATCTGCTTATACCCTTGTATAATCTCGTGCTCTCCCTCCACAAATGCCTAAGGTGCCAAAAGGGTCCTTTTGGTGACCTTTCTACATTGGTCACTTATTTCTTCTAAAAGATGTGGTCAGAGAGATTGTTAATAGTTCTTGACATTGGCATAAAACATGAAGAAAAGCAGCAACCTGTTTAATTCATATTAACTGAGATCATAATTGAGAAAGAGGCAGGTGAGTTCAGACTGAGTGGGCCACTCTCCAGCCTCTTTGCTTTATGAGTCTGGATTCTTTTGATTTTATTTACGGACTAATCTTTATCAGTATAATCAGTATTGGCTGCTCAAGGACATAGCTGTTACTCACATGAGACTAAACTACTGTTTAATAGAGTTTGGGGTGCTTAGGGGGAGAGTGGAAGATGTACAGGAATGTCTCCTCATTGTGTTACTCAGCACTGAGTATATAAAGCAGAGGCTTAAGGAAAACAAAGAATGTGGAAATTAGGAGAAATTAAGAAAGTGAGAACAAACAAAAGCAGCTGAGATGCAGGAAATCTGAAAAGGGCACGGTATCATAAAAGATGGATGGAAAACTGACAACTAATATTGTTCCTGCCTTAAATCTTCCACCACCGTGGTGATTGCCATAAATCCCATCCTTGGAGCCTAACTGCACCGTTTAGTCTATAAGGAACATCAATGCCTGTTACCATGAATTCTGTTCCTTCATGCTGGAATTCTGGTTGTTGCACAACTAAGCCTTGCACTTTGTCAAGTAGCCAGAAACTTTCCTAATACAGAGAAAAAACTGTGCTACAAATGACACAACCATTGAAAAATTATCAGCATTGTTGGAAATGTTAGGACACTTCCTGCAATGGAAAATAAAATAGATATTTATATCCCAATCATATAAGTGAGCCAATATCCGCCATTATTGACTGATATTGCAGAGCTAATTTAATTATCTACTTCGAAAAAAATTTAAAAAATATTTTGGAAAAGCAGTGTGAAAATTTAACAGTAGTGTGGAAACTATGTCTGGAAAAGATATATGTGGGCTTTTAGTTACAATCTGGTAAGTCAAGGTACATCCCAATTCCTTCTCCAGCAACTGTTCCCTAGCTAATTTTCAAAAGTCTTTGCCATACACAAAATTGTGTGTTATAAGTTCACATTTCTGGGCTGCAGCAACATCTCTCCTTGAAAATTGCATTACTTATTCATGTCTATCTTTTCACAGTAAAAAAGGAAAAATAGTTGGCCATAACAATATAATTTAAAGAGAGGAATTATTTGTTCCTGTTATGGAAACTGTTTTCTTTTGAATTGGTTTGAGCTAAAGGCAGCAACAAGATTACTTAGTATGGTAAAGCCTACCTATGTTTATTTTCTTTACAAAACCCTTTATTCTTCAATACTATGAACAGTTTAAAACTATTTTAGACACATAAGTTAACAATATTGGCAAATAAAATATCATTATGATGTACTCACCTACAAATCTCTCTTTATCAATTTCTGTAATGCCTCACATTCCAACCATTTCTTTGTAGGATTAGACTGCAAAATGGATATTATTCAAATATGTGAAGAGCACAAATGTTCTCAAGGAAAATATGGTTCTTGCTGTGCAAAGACTGCAATGTTTATATACTCCTTACATTAAAGTGAATCATTTGGGCCCATTAAGTTGTACCTCTACTTCACAATTAGTGGAACAATAAAAAAAAAACTAGAACTGAAGAGCACTCAAGCTGATAATGAAAAAACTAGAATGTCTGGAGAAGTAGCAAATGGAGGCATATGTGCTGTCAGTGTTCCATATATTCCATGTACAATGTTTCCTAAGACGTTTCCCAGCTTGAGGAATGATAGCAATTGCTGAAGATCATTGTATCACTGTATCCAGATTTCAGCACTGTTCCTCTGAAAATGTTATTAGGTCTGAAAGTGCATAAATGGTCTAAAAAGGAGGAAATCAGTGTTTTTAAAACTAAATAAGAAAGTTTATCAATATGGTGTGCAATAAATAAATAAATAAGAACAAGATCCAGTTGTCACACGTTCTATACCCATATATAACAAGACTCCAAACTTTATGTGAAGCTGGAACTCATATCTAATTCCCCACCAAAAAGGTTGTTTTCATTTTCAATTTAGTTTCAATCAGGTGAGAACACACACATTTTCTGTGAACATCAAGTTGGATTTCATCACGTTGGTTTCACACATGTGCACAGGTTTTCAGTTGAGCTCACACAGACACAGTAGCAGATAAGCTTAGCCCTGAGATCAATGAAAGAAAATTCATGTTGAGTATTACAGGATAGCCACAGGAAGCAGCTCTCAGATTTGTTAATATAACACTATGTATCAGAAATGGGATTCAAAGGGTGCTGTGTGTCCAGTCACTTTGGGAGCAGAACAGATTCCTCTGCTCTCTGTGCTCAATTAGAAAAATCTCATTTGTCAAATGAATTGCTTTTCCACAGCGTACTTGAGGACTGAAACAGAGGAAATGAAATATTCACAGAAATGCAGACAACTCATGAAAAGTCTTTTTCTTTCAGATCCTGCAGTCCATTTTGAATAGGAGCAAGAAATGTAAACCATGCTATTGTGTGGTTCCTGTGTAAATTAGCTCTATGGGAATCCAAAATAGAGCAGATTTATGCTAACAACAGGCTGAGGGAGATTACTTGCAAACAACAAAGGCAGCCTGGCCAGCAGTTTAGGCCTTCTCTTGTTAAGAAAATTTTCCCATCTGTAGCTAAATCAATTAGTTATACC
This sequence comes from Ammospiza nelsoni, assembly GCF_027579445.1. Lineage (NCBI taxonomy): Eukaryota > Metazoa > Chordata > Aves > Passeriformes > Passerellidae > Ammospiza > Ammospiza nelsoni. The sequence goes on along the minus strand of NC_080636.1, from coordinate 12,094,400 downwards.
AGTGCAAACCCCTGATAGAGACATGCTGCACCAGCATGAATTGGGGCTTAAAGCCATTTAGGTTAATTCAATAAATCCTTGTCAGCATTGCTTTGAAGCAAAGGATACCATAGAAGCAAAAGTTTATTTGGGGTAAAGAGACTGAGTGACATGTAGGTGGGTATCAAGCTGTCATTCTTCTGGCTGCAAGCATGTGCAGCTGAGTGAATACATGTGGCAGGTTGGATTTGGATCTCATCTCAAGCCTATGTAATGAAGAATGACGCTTTTCCCCTTGCAGCCTTTCCTATTCAATAGCTGGTCTTTAACTAATTTTCAAATGCTTTAATCATGAGATGCAAGAAGACAAGTGCACACGCTGACCCTCAGCGCCCCACGCCTCCTGGAATAACACCAGACTGTCATCTTCCTCTCCAGCTCTCTCCTCCCAGCCACATTTCCATGTGCCATGGTGGCCCAGTCTACCACTTTGTTTCTCATCTGCAGGAGCACAGTGTCTGAGGAAATTATCTGGGGCTGCAATCCCCAGAAGTGCTGCATGAGCTAATAGCTTGCATATTCAGAGGTGTGCTCTGGGGAGGTCACCCCCTCTGCTACAAGAAGAAAGAGCAGCTACAGCCAGGCATGCTGCAGTCTCCCCCTCATTAGTGCTGACACTGGTCACTGGCTGGGGCTGGGAGTGAGGCAGCAGGGTGTCAGAATCAGATCAAGAGATCTCATTTTCTCTAAGCTCTATTGTTCTTCCTTCCCAGCTGTAGAAGAGAGTTTGTTTAAATTGACTGCTTGTCCAGATTTCCTAAACACCTGATGTTGTAGGGAAAAAATAACTCAGAAGTGAATGGATTATAGAAAATTATTGCATCAATATTTATGTGTTTTACCTATAAACCATATATTAAACATTTCATCTGGTTCTCACAAAGTCATTTCTTGTTCCCTGGACTTCATAAAACAATGTCTGCAGAAAAATATATGTATTTGAAAGCAAAAAAACTATTCTAAATTTTTAAAGCACAAATGCTCTTTTTAGGTACTTGTTACAGGTCAATCCTCTGCATGTTGCCTAAATCAGATACTTGCTGCTGCCCAGGAACATGAGACTGAAAGCCCCCAAAGACACAGTTCATGTCCCTGCTATTACAGGCTTCATAGCAAACAATTTTTCATAGCAAATCAATCTCCAGTCTGACACTAACAGATATTTTTTCCCATCAGACAGATGGTTCTGGAATAGAGCCCCCAACTTACTGACCTGGCACCTCTTCCACTTTGCATTAATCTTTCTCGAGCATGTTTTACCAGGGCTGTGCACACACCCCCCATGACATGGCCTCCATATATGCACTGACATTTTGCAATTACTTCACCTCAAACAGCTTCCAACTCTTTTCCTCACATACTTTACAGAGTGTTCCTGTTGAGTGATCCTGCTGCACCACTACCAGAGAGAAAGCAGTAATCTGTGGTGTGGAGACAGGAATGTGTGCCTTGTGAGACATGGGAAAAGAGGGACAGAAAGAGGAATTACTGACAAACAAAGCTCAGAAGGAATTTCATTTTCCTACTCACCAACAGCCAGAGAATAGCCCCAAGTCTTTTCCTTCTCTTCAGTTGTTTCCAAAATAAAGGCTGACGTCCTTGGCAGAAGTTCCTGTTGGGCTGTGACTGCATGACCTTGAACTTTTTGCTATTAAATTTCTTCCATTTCTTTTTACTTCAGTCCTCAGTTATCCATCTCATTCACATGATATTTTGATCCTCCTCTACACAGGCAGTGCCACCCAGCATTGTGTCACCAGCACAACTTTTAGTTCACTGCCACTTTTGATCCTCAATTTAGAAGTAAAAATACTAAACAAATACAGAGCCTTGTTTTTTTTAGCCACATAACCTTCCAGAAGTAACCTCACTCCTTCCTGTCAGTACCTCTTCAACACTCAGTGGGGACACGTTCACTCCAGTCAATTTTTACCTTTTGTGTAAACTCGGCTCCTTCCCCTAGTTTGACTGATCATTAGTCAGTGAGAATGCAGAAAAAAAAGTAGTTGAATAGCTACTAGCTGTTAGATTGGTCTTTATAACACACAGTTTAATACACAGTTTTTGAAGTAAAAATAATTGATGATGAGGAAATAAATATATTTATAAAGAGATTAAATGTAGCTTCAGCCAAGGGAGATTGCTCCAAATTCATTTGACACCGCTCTTCAGTGGAATTGTTTTTTTTCCAGGAAAGGAACCCCAAACAATCAATGTCATTGGCCTGGGCTTCAGCAACAGGACAGCTAGTGAAGACAGCTTAGCCTGTGGAGTTTAGGCAGGGAAAGGGCAGAGAGAGTTAGCATAACTTCATACCAGTTAAAAATAACTGTTGGAACTGAGAGTGATTGCTTGGTTGAGTGATGCCATTCACCACAGCTTTAAATTACTGTGGAATGGTTTAGGCATTAGTTAACGGTCTGCCATGAATCCCATAATGGATCTCTTAAGTCAGGGTTAAGGAATGGTTAACCATAGCCTGGTTAATGTTTATACAAGCTGCTCTTCATGTCTGATTAGTTTTTTATCTTTCCATTATTGTAATAGTGTCATAATCAACTTAATTAATTTACTTCCTTTTTATTTTTTTTAGTTATGTATTTTGTGATTTTAGGTCAAGCAGGTTTTTCCTGGGAAAAACTCGTCTGTTACAGAGCATTCCACCATTTCAATCAATTGGTTGCTTCTGTAGTGTTTATATCCTCAAATTTTCAACCCAAAAATAATGTGTACTTAAACTTTTCCACTGGAATAAAGTACAATGACAGAATAGAGACAGTGGTTGGTTGATTTGATTTTCCAAGCAGCAATGAACAGTTAAAACAATATACCACTGAATGTTGACTTAAAAGAGAGGACCATAACTCCTTGAAAGATAATCATATTTACTGAGACATTAAGCATTAAAGAAGATTGTACGAGACAACTGGAAATATTGATAAACACAAAACAAACAACTGCTTGTAAAAGGTAAGGATTTACAGATGCTATGGATTCTGTTTGGTATTTTAGTAATGTTTTGCACTGTCAAGCCTGCAGGGAACACCAGGACCTTGTGCCATGCACCCTCCTCTTTTAATCACTTTCATAGGCAGTGGCAGAACATGACAACCCACTGAGAAATATAAGCACAGAAATCGGGGACCAGCAGAAATCACAAACTACCACAGATCTGTGCTCTACTGCATGAACTCATGCACAATTCTGATTTTGTTTCTTGGAGAAAGAAGGAGCAAAACCTGGAGAGGAAGATTGTGTTGAATATACATCTTCATAAACTGAGATGTATTTCAGAACTGACATAAAGAAAGACACAAAGTCAAGAATAAGAAAGTTTTCATTATTTAAAGTTGTTTCCTTATTTTATGCAAACTGTAATCCCGGAAAGTTGTCATCCAGAAAGTGAGGTACATTTCAAGACACCCATGGCCAAGAAAATAAGGTTATATAGCAACAGGTGCAAAAAAGAGTCACTGACATCATCAGGGGACTGGGATGATTCATTCTCATCGGTGTACCAAAGTGAGTGCTTTATTTATTTATTTGTGGTAAAGCAACAACATATACTAAAAAATCTCATAACATTATGAATTAAAAATGTAAATGAAACTTCCACTATATGTATACCCAAATGGCTGCACCAATCCGTCAAAAAAGAAGTGAAAAGATTTTAAGGCATCTCTTATTCCGTGAAAAGCGTTTTCACCTCTTAGCAGGGGTCAGATTTACTATCATGGGAAAGTAGAAAGTCTGTGAACGGAGCTGATACTCTTATTCATTTGGGGATTTTTCGTGCAAAATTCAGATAAAAATATGAATAAATACAAATTTCACCTGATATGCATTTATACAGAGGTAAAATTTCACGGATAAGACTGCTCCTCTTCTGCCCACTTAAAAAAGTTCCCACAGTGTCGCAGACATCTTTTTCACTAAAAATCCTTTCTTTAGGATTTTCCCTTCTGGGAAGCTGAGGCCCCAGAAAAAGAATGTAAACACTGATTATCTGCTGCTGTGGAATGCAACAGGTGGATATTTGATTGGGCCATCTTGAATGTTTATAATTAATGGCCAATCAAGATGGAGCTATCTCAGACAGAGTCTGAGAGAGCTGCCTTTTGTTATCATTCTTCTCTTTTCTATTCTTAGCTTAGCCTTCTGAAAAACCTTTTCCTTTCTATTTCTTTTTAGTATAGCAATATATATTTATCATAAAATGTAATGTAATATATATTTATCATAAAATAATAAATCAAACCTTCTAATCATGGAGTCAACATTCTCATCTCTTGCCTCCTCCAAAAACCTCTGTGACCATGGTCACACCACAGTGAATCTTTAGTCTGGCAGATGTAATGTGCTCCTTCAGCTCATGGATTTGAGCAGCCATTTGAGGGCTTTATAACAAGCTGCCTATAAGTGTTCCTAGCATGTGATGCTAAGCTATGTGGGTGCAGGAGCAGCATCAGCTGTATCATCCAGCTTGCATGGCATGGTGATAATCCAACAGCCCCAGTGCTCCCCTGGGAAGCAATACCAACAAGCCACTTCCACAAGCAGGCTATGAACTTTAACTACGATGTTGAGCAAGAAAATATTTCAAATAACCATCACAGAAAATCACTGAGCCTCAATTCTGGTGCAGCATGTAGGGTAAATTGCAGGAGCTTTTGCTGTATTGCAAATTTTGCTATATTGCTTTTGCTATATTGCAAATTGCACAGGGTACAACTCATTGGAATAGTTTTAGACAGACCCTCAATGTATGACCAGCAGAAAGGGGAGATCCTCCCTAGACACACTCACACCCCTTCTGTCTTGAGGCTCCTGGCTGTGTGTGGCCACCATTTACCACCAGAGCTTGTCTGAACAGACTCAGCTCACTGGCTCAAGAGAAAGACTAAGTAATGGAGTTGTCTGCCTTGCCTGCAAGTGGATGAACCCACCCACAGGAAAGACCAAAACCCACCGGACCCAGTGAAAGGGAGAGGTCAGGATGAATGCAGGTGGGTACAGAAGAGGGACAAGGAGACAAAAGAGAGAACAAGTGAGAGCTCTTGTAGCCCTACATGGTTAGGCTCACATCTGTTGTCTTCACTGTAAGCTAAAACCATAATAATTATTTACCTCAGATTACTAATACCAATATTGAAAGAAATGCCTGGTTATATGAAAATCTACCATGGTATTAGATGGAATTCAAACAATCTTTTGGTCATTGGTTGAACTTTCAAGACTATTTTAAGAGAGCCTATGAGTCTGTAAATGTCAAAAGCTCCGGACTTCAAAACTCAGCAGATCTGAAAGCTGGACATCTGCAGTACAGTTTGTTGCCTTATACTACCAGGGGAGAAACAAGTTCTATTTTTAGTTCACCTTGTGCAAGAAGTGAAGTCATTACAAAGATGAAAGAATTGGTCTGTACTAAAAATAGAATGCAAATGAGGCAGTGCTTCCTACAAGCTTATCTTTTCCTTTCACACTCGTAGCTGTGGTCAGTAGCAAACACTTTTCCTGAAAATAACCATGGTATAGACACAAGTATTGTTAGTGTTCTCTGCACTCATGAGGAGGAAAAGGGGAAAAAACCCAAAATGACAAACCAGTGTGCGATGGAAAATACAAATTACATACATATTTATTTAAATGAAAGATAAAATACATCTGCAGCTTCAAATAGTCTCTTACTTTTTAGACCAAGGTCAAAAATAAACATTCTGAAGAAAAATCATTCTTTCAGCCATGAGAAGGACTCCCTTGGTTTCCAGCATATTGTATCAAAACACGAGTTAAATACTTACATGGTTTCTTATGCTCTTTCTTGTCCCTTTCTACCTGAGGAGGAATAACCAGCAATATGGAATTTTCAACCTCAGCACTTTTTAACCTATTGATTGTCCATCTTTTAAAAGATATTGAGAAAAAAAGCATATTTTTAGAGAAAATTAGTGTCAGGATGGAGAATAATTGTATTTAGCTTCATCTTGATTATACAAATTAGAATGGTCTTGTTACAAACATCTACTAATAAAACAGTGTTTGGCATAGAAATATTGACACACGCTTGACTATAGTTCTGCTGGCAGTGCCATTATAATAAAAGACTAGGATACAATGCAAAAATGGAAAAGAAAATTCAGCATAGGCAATTTCTGTTGTGTTAGTTGGCTGCTGAATAGCTGCTTTAGAGATTGACAGAACAAGATGGGGCTTTTAAATGGGACAAAGACTTAATTCAATAGAGAAGCAATACAATACAAAACCAAAAATGGAATGCTGTTCATTTACGTGCAAGCTAGTAAGTGGGTGAAATATTAATCTTTTTTCCTTAAATTTACAGCTTTACAGAGAAATTTTGGGTTTGCAATGTTTTTTTCAAGTTGCTATCATATTCTACTTTTTCTTTGAGATTCAGAATTTTGCCCACTTCATTTAGAGACCAAAAAAACTGCCAGAAAGGGTGAGCTGTTATGTGACCAAGCTTTATCAATCCTCCTCCATTACTCTTTCTGAACTCAGCTGAGTCAAGAAATGAGTCATGGCTGTGTCATATGGCTCAGCTACTTCTGAGGACATCTCAGTTCCAGAAAGAAATACAAATTGCCCTTGACATTCACAAGCCAAAGACAATACTGAAATATGGAGAAACTCTTCATCCCACCAGTGTTTCACTGAGAACACTTCCTGGGAAATCAATATATACCTACCCTGCAAAACTTCAGTTTTCTCCATAGTTATGTACTCTTCTTGGGACTTCCTTTTAAATTTGTAACCTGGCATCTTGAATTATTTCTTTCAAAAGTCTGGCCATTCCTGTTCCCTGTATTCTGACTTTAGTTATTTAGCAGATTCTGTGCACTAATGAAATAATTGAATTTTGTCTCTGATATCAACAGCGAAGGAGTCAGACCTTCAGTGAAGTGAACCACTCTGAATTCACTTGCTTGAGTTGTCACCAGTGCAGATACATGTAATGCTGAGTTAGATTAGAAGAAGAGATTGAAGTAAGTAAGGGGAAAGAAATATACAGAAAATTATGTATTTCTAGGACTAGGAAGCAGGCAATTTTCATTTTCAATGAGAATATCAGGAAAGAAATGGGTGTTGTCACTTTAATAAATGCAGCACATAGCCCCTCACAAGGTTTCAGGTCTTTGTGAGACAGATCTGCATGATCAAATAGAGTACCTCAGTGATTTTCCAGGTATAAACCTATGCCCTTCACACTTGCATTCAAGCTTACATCATTATCAAAAGAGATAAGGCAGCAGCAAAGGAAACAGGATTAACCATGAAAGTCATTAGGTTTTAAATTACTCAAGTAAATAAACTTCCCACACTGTGACCCAGAATATCTAACTTTTCCTTAAAAACTGTTAACACAGAAAACTTATCAGTCATTTTAATACTTTCTTCCATCAGGCTTAGAGTAAACACCAAGTGCAGCAGCCTGGTGCCTACAGCTGTGATTCAGAGACTCATTCACATATATACATATATATTTATATATATAGAAATTTGCACAGTTGTCACTGTGCCATTGCATTCAGTCTGGAAGAGAAGAGCAGTGGCCCATTCCATGGGAAAAAGGAGGACTGCGTGCTGCAGTCAGTGACCAGAATGATCGTGGATGAGTCTGCACCTTGCACTGGTGCATTTCTCACGCAGCCCAATCCCCACTGTGGGACAGGACACACAGGGACTCCCATCCATTACACACCTGGCACACATGGCCCCCCTACCCCCCTCCTGCCATACAGCCTGGTACATCCAGGTTGTTCTGCATTATCAAATAGCCCCATGTCCTGGGATTCTAGTTCAGAGATATAAGAGGGCATAATGCGTGTGTCCGGCCTTTTCCTTCCTGTCCAGCATGTGCTTGTAGGTGGTCTCTGGTTTCTGAGTTTCAGATGAGTCAATCTTTTCCTGCATCAGCGTTCCTTGAGCTCAAGAGCATAACATTCATTCTCTCACAGCCACTGCTATATTAGTACAATGCTGCTATATTTCCATTTTTATTTCTATCCCCTTTGGGCTTTCAGTTCCCTGCAAGCATATGAAAACATTAAGAATGATAAAGCTTAGTTCTTATATATCATTTTCCATGTTTAAGCATAGAAACTAATGATGCTGTAAGTCCCTACAACAGTGCTTTTTAGAGAGTAGTAAGGCAAGAACACCTTATTGGAGAACCAAGAAGGTGTGAAATGACATTTAGTTAAGAGACTGTAGTGTAGATTAAAGAGACATTAAAGTGCTGGTTTTCAGCTAAGAACAGAATCTAAATTAAAATCCCAAGTTTGCAGGGGAGAAAACAGCACTAATTTGATATATATAAATGTAACTATAAAACCAATCCACTAGGTACTTATAGCAACACTGCAGTCAAGCTAGTAGTTGGAATATGGCAGAAGGCATAAAAGACCTAGCATTTATATTGTGAACTTGGTTAAGAAATGAACTCAAATGGTTTTTTATGAAGCTCATCCAGTCACTTCATTGGATTCTACCCGTCTGCTATGATGTACCTCCAAGTTGGGTCTCTGGATTTTTAAGCTTTCCTTTGTGCCAGGATTGCCCCCAGCCATCATTTCTGGGTCTAATTCATTCTGTTAAGTAGAACATTATGGACTTCTTGCTTTACTTGTAAATAGGAGACAGTCTTACAAAAGAGAGCTCCTAAACAGATTAAAAGCCTCCCTTCCCATACCTTTGTTCTTGAAAGTCATTTCACTTTTAGTCTTCAAGCTACTGGAAGCAAATACACAGTACTCACCACATGATTTTTATGTATTTTACATAGACCAAGAGATATGCAAAACATGCAACATCTCTACCCTCTTCCTCAGAATCCCAAAAATCTTCCTGACCTTTGAGTACCAGTTTCCTCCTGCTGGAATGCATTACCCAGATCGAGTCTTTTAAATGCTGTGCTTTATTTCTTTCACTTTCTCCAGTGTTTCTGTTATCTTGAAAGTCCTTAACTAAATCGATTCCTGTGTGATTCCCTGCTTCTCAAACCTCTTTTTTTAACTGAGCCTTGCCTTCAAATGTTCTCTTTATTTGTTTCAAGTTCCTTAAAACTCTAGATTGTCATCTGCAGACAACTAGAAAAAACCTTTTTTGCTGTGATGAACCCATGGCATGGTTCAGGTTGGAGAAGAATAATTTTTAATAACACTTTTAATGTTCATATTCAAACTCACTATCCTGCCTCCTTGATCCCAGGGAGGAAGCAGAAAGGGTATTTTAAACAATGGTGCAATTATGTTGCAAGACCACAGACTAGGACAGGATTTATAAATGAAGAGACAAATTCCCAAATAAAAGTAATATTATTATTCAGTGTGGTCATTCTGAAACAGGAGCTGCTCTGTACTACTAGGTATTCAATTGTTTTCTTTCACTGGATTTTTGTTCATTGACAACAATGATGATTAATAACAGCCTGGCCAATAGAGTACTTACACTCCAGAAGATTAAGTGCCACAACATCTAGCAAAAGAGAACAAAACAAATCCACAGACATATGGGTTGTTAAAATGGTATTTTATTCAACAGTTCTAATACTTTAACAAGAAGTACATCCTCTGATTGTAATGGATAGTCAGATGGTTGAAACAATTAATCTGGGTTCCCTGTATAAAAATGAAAGAGCCTGATGCACCAGAAATCATTAGGATTTAAAGTAAGTAGCACCTTCTCTGTTTCAGATTTCAAAGGATGAGGTTGTTTTTCAAGCTGCTAAAATTGCATGGGTTGTTATTACTGCTAAAGACAGTCATCAGCCTTCTTGTTCCCTCTAAGCTAAAACGCACATTTCCCACTTTGTTTCAGACAAAGTTTCATGAGTTTCTATTTTTCTGGGAACTTAAGATAACTCTTCTGGAACTCAATTTAATTTTGACATCCTATTCATCTTCCCTCTTATTTCCCATCACTGACCCTGATCTTATTAAAAAGCCTCAGAGAATGTCAGCAATTGCAGGGTGGGGTTTTTTGACAAGTTACTCTGGAATGTGTTTAATGCCTTAAAATTGTCATTGATTGAAACTAGCAATTCTAAATGAGCAATTGAAAACTAATTTCCCTCTATTATTTATTTCTGTTTCTCTCCAGCCATATATTTGGCACTCCTGGGATGATTTCAAGATGGACAGCCCAATGCCCATTAGGGACTCATCTTTCTTTATCCTAGTGCCTGATTTAGCCTCTTTCAGGTTATAAGATCAGTGGATGCTTCTATGGCACAATGGACCAACTAGGGCCATCTGAAAAGACTGAGCACAGCTCCTGTTCCATGGAATAAGGGCACCACAAAGAAACAGAGCTGATCATATCCTCTGCATATGTGTGTGCCCTGGGTTTAATAAATAATACAAAACCTAGTGAGGAGTGTCAGGACAGGATAAGCTAAATGCAAATATCGAGACTGTGGTGTTTCCTTGTGGTAAAGTCATTCACCTTCCTGTGACCTGCAGCTTGGACTTTTCAAGACTACTCTTGAGTTAAAAATCCTGGATGATTTCTTTCCATGAGTTTGTCAGGTGCTTTCTGAACATATGCAAAATTTGGCAGTAACCACATGGACCACCTGTGACAATGAAGTCCACAGTTTGACTGTTCACAGCATCCCAAAATTTCCTCTTTTTGTGTCCGAGACATCCTAGACAGTTAAATTTTATGTCATTTATTTTGGTATTATATTACTCAGTGAATAACAATTTTCTACCTGTCTCCTCTTTCCATTTATTTTTATCTCTATATCCATCACATCTGTCCTCATTAGGTCTCCAGGCTAAACTGTTATTGCCAATTTTAGTCATTTTTCATGGAGAAATTGGTTGTCCCATAATCTTTTCTCTTTCCATCCTTTTTAATGTTTTCAAAACTGAGGCCAGAGAACTGTGTGTAATATTAAAGTTGTGGTCACAATAGTTTAAACAATGATATAAAGAAGTTTGCTGCTACTGTCTTCCTTTTAGTGCTCCCTGCCATCCATCTCATTTGTTCAACCAGTACAGAGAATTGAGCTAACATTATTATATAATGTCTAGATATTTTTTGAAACACATGTCAAATTGCATTTATAAACTTCAAATATATCTGTAATTTTAATTGCTGGGTGGAATTGACTCAGTAGAATCCCTTGGCAACAGCCTGCCATTATTCTGGTCTTCCTTAAACTGAATAGCTTAAAATCCTCAGCAAATTTAAGTTAATTTCTAGAGCTTTTTATGCATATGCTATGAATCATAGGCAATTTTCCCTTTTTGACACAGATTCACTTGTGAGCCCTGCTTTTTTCTTATTTCTCTTTGTTTCTCAGTCCATGGAAGGACTATGAAATGCCTGTGAGCATAAAGATGGTGTTAGGAGAGTCAAAGCTCACCTGGAGCTGATGCTTACAAGGCACATCAAGGGCAGGAAGAGTTCCTAATGTTGCATTCATGGTTAAAATAGTAAAAGGATAAATGAGAAAAATGTGAAGTTTCCATCTTTTAAATATTCAATTTTATTATTCAATTTCTGTTGCATTTTGCAGTTCAAATGAGGTTTTTGAATATAAATACATCAGAGGCTTCTGTGCTGGTTTACTGGTAGCAAAATTTTGAACCAGATTTTCTGGTAGAACAGAGCTGCTTTTCTCCTCTGGGATGTCTGGCTTTCTCTCCACTAAACAATCATTCATAACATCAAAAAACTTAACCTTGGCATCATATTGTGTCCGTGACATCTTAATTTACATCCTAATTTACTACTGAAGTATCCTCTCATAATAGCCTCTTGGATCTTGCTGTTTGTCACAATGAGGTATTATAACTAACTTGAACAGGTGGCTGATGTCAACAGGCAGTGCAGGCATTTTTCTGTGTTGGTGCAGGGTGAATATCTGCACAGAATCCATACTATCTGTTTATATTATAATCCATACTATCTGCTTAAATTAATCAGAAAATTTAACTCTTTGAATGCTGTCACATGCTGTACCACTGCTTGCTCTCCAGAAAATGCTTTATCTTTCCTGCAGACTTTGCCCCCTGACAATACATGGTTGGAGCACAAGTCTTATGAGGAGCAGCTGAGGGATTTGGGTTTGTTTAGGCTGGAGAAAAGGAGGCTCAGAGAAGACCTTATCACTCTCTACAACTACCTGAAAGGAGATTTTAGCCAGGTGGGGGTGAGTCTCTGCTCCCAGGTAAGAGGATGACAGGAAATGGCCTCAGATTGCACCAGGGGAGGTTTAGATTGGACATCAGGCAAAATTGCTTCATGGAAGGGGTCACCAAACATTGGAGCAGGCTCCCCAGGGAAATGGTTGGGTCACCACTGCTGGAGGTATTTAAAAGACATGTAGGTGTGTAGGTGTGGCACTTGGGGAAACATGCAGCAGGGGGCTTGGCAGTGTTGGGTTTACAGTTGGACTCAATGATGCTAAAGGTATTTTTCAATCTAAATGAGTTATGATGCTAAAATTCTATTTATCATTCTTCTATAAAGTTTATAATATGCCCAATTCATGTTTGAAGCAACAAATTCCTCTTTTTTGGCGTCTAGTATTTGTAAAGCAGTGACAGTCATTAGTTCAGCTGCCACTCTTCTGGGATGTATTTAAATAGGAAATTATTTGGTCATCTGACCATACTATGAGCTGGTTTAATTTTTTTCAGCTTTTAATATATTCTAGCTTTGAGATTACCGCATCTCTATGATTTCAACTGGAAGAACATATCCAGAAACCTGTAATTTTCTACAACTTTTACATTTTTTTGTCTTTATTTTAAAAATTTCCCAGTCATTTTTCTAATTTTAAATGCCATTTCACTGTTTTAATTTTGTTTTTGATGAAGTCGTTATTGCTTCCAAAATCTTAGTTATTCAGTGGATATGTGCAGAATGATAATATTTTTTACCAGTGGTGAGCCCATATGCTTGCATGGTTCCCAATTAGAAAATAAAGAGCAGCTAACTTAGAAACACAGCTGCAGAGGAGTAGCCATGAAGTATCTGCTTTCCCTTATTCAAAGAATGACATGCTGCCAAAAGGAGGCTGAGGATGATAAACATTCAAAATAATGGAGAGAAAAATTTAAAAAAATAGCAAATCGAAATACGTACCTGTAAATTTCATACTGATTCCTTGTGGCTTTCATGTATTCAAAATCCTCAAAAATACTTTTCTCTTTCAAAGGCTTATTGAGTTTTTCGACAGGGCAGGAGGGTTTCATCTGAAGTGCTAGTAGGAATGTGAGTTCTACTACAGCAGCTTTATGGTTCTTTTGCCTTACAGAAACTCAACGAAAATCAAGGAATGTGTCTAAATCATTCCCAAACTTCAGTAAAGGTTTGTTTCCATTTTCCTTCTTACAATGTGCAAGAAATTCTTTTCTCTGGACTGCTTTTTCTCTCCCGGATTTTCACTATATCTACCTTTGAACAGAATATTTTGGATCTGCATGAATTACTACATTTTCTTTATAATTTGTACAGACTTTTCTCATGGTATTAGGTAGCAAATGCAAAAGCATCAGAGAGAACATCTTATTAGGAGCTAAACTTTAATCCTTTGTAAATAGTTAACCGCAGAGCTGTGTGTATTATTTTGACAGATACATATACTATGCCTCAAAGCCACTGTTAGTTGAAAAATAGCAACATAAATCCATCCCTCTGAATACTTCCCATATTATTTACAGCTTAATACAATACCCAAATGCATTCTGTGAAGTAGGTCCATGGCGTAGCTAAGGTTTATTATTACAGATATACCACATGGGCATACCCCAGCTATCTTTCAGGGAGGGAAGATTCAGCAGAAAATATGTGTGCAGGGGTTCAAGGAAACAAATATCTGAGGATGTATTTTGACAGTAAAATGGCATTGATGCAGCAGACTGTTAGGCAGACTCTGCAGTTAAAGGTAGACTGAGTAGGTTTTATCTTAATGTCAGTGCAGATAAACACTAAGAAATTAAAATAAAAGGGAGGAGAAAGAAGGATTGACTAGTGGGGTAGCTCTTAATATTTTTTTTTCCGTTAGAGATGCATTGATATTCAGAAATATCTAAGCACTGGCTTACAGGCTGCCAATGGCACCTGCCAATGACAAGAATTGTTTGTATGGACCACCAAGAACTTACAGACCAGTACCTAAATAGCAGTGAACACATGCTGAATCAGGAACTACTCCAAGGTCTGGAGCTTCATCTTTAGCCAATGCTTTCTGTTCTTCATGTTTATATCTCCTTCAAAGCTGTTGAGGGAATCTTTTCCAACCCTTTTATTTCCTCTTACTTTTTTCTCTTGAAATGAAAATATTGGTCCTTTCAGCATGGGCAGCAGATTCTGTGTCCTTAAAGTGACCCATTGCATCAGAAGCTCCCCCAGTAGTGCCACAGGATGCCAAAGATAAATAATTCTCAAAGGCAAACATGGCATATCACTACACGAGGAGAGGAGAGGAGAGGAGAGGAGAGGAGAGGAGAGGAGAGGAGAGGAGAGGAGAGGAGAGGAGAGGAGAGGAGAGGAGAGGAGAGGAGAGGAGAGGAGAGGAGAGGAGAGGAGAGGAGAGGAGAGGAGAGGAGAGGAGAGGAGAGGAGAGGAGAGGAGAGGAGAGGAGAGGAGAGGAGAGGAGAGGAGAGGAGAGGAGAGGAGAGGAGAGGAGAGGAGAGGAGAGGAGAGGAGAGGAGAGGAGAGGAGAGGAGAGGAGAGGAGAGGAGAGGAGAGGAGAGGAGAGGCTTTGAAGGGACATTATCTGAAATATATTAAAGACTGTGTGCCCATAGATGTTAAGAGAAAAAAGAGGGGCTTCCTCAGCTGTCCTGTACCAGCCATTCCAATGATCCATTGTTCTGACCTTTCCTTTAAACATTTAGTTTATTAACAGCTGAGTCCTTTGGTTGGTTTTTTGGGTTTTTGGATAGTCTTGTGTGGGAGCAAACTCTAAATGTTGCAGCTAAAAATGTTGCATCATACAAAGACAGATGAGAGCAAGCTAGAGCAAAGCTGAAGGTACTGGAAAGATCAAAGGAAGTAATAAAATTGAATATTTATCCTTTTTTTATTTAATATTCACTTGGGGCCAAATAGAATGATAATTCATACACATAAATTCATTGTTAAGTCAATGCCATGATGAAGCAAAAATGTTGGATGCTTGTGTCTCTTCACAAGCTTGGTATATACCGTACTGTCACTTCAAATGTTGACATCAAGGACTTTAAAGGTGGTTTGATAGTCAAGGTAGGGACTTCTCTAAAGATTAGTGACCTTTCCTCCAACCCTCCCTTTCACAATATGACCTAGAGCACTCATAGGAGCAGAACTCTGCTTTGTGCATGAAAATTTTATTAATCAGATCTAAACTAACTCCTACATTCATTTGGAAGTAGCTACATAGCCAGTGCTATATGGCTGCCTCCAAGACTGGATGGGAAAGGGTGCTGGTCAATAGCAAAATTCCTTAAAGGTCACTTGAAATGTTATTATGTGATGCAGGCCTGCGACAGAAGTTGGCTGCTCTGATTTTGCAAGATTTTTCCAACTATGAATATTTATCACTAAAGGTTCTATTCTAAGCCCATAAGGTCTCTTAGGTCATAAGCTGTGGCTTTCCCTTTGGCAGGGGGTAAGATAAAGGAGAAAAGAAATGTCTCAAATGCATTATAGGAACATTAAAAGATGTATTTATGAGTGATCATTAATAATTATTATTTTGAGTGTTGGGAGTAAACACTCTTTTAAATGCCACTAAACCCACATTTGCAGCATGTAATTCTGGTCTGATTTGCACTATTCAACTTTAATTTAACAGAACAAAGTTACTGTCATGGACACAAGAGCAAAAGTGCAACTACCTCTTTATTCCTTAAAAAATCCTCCCTGCAGGGAGATACTTTCACAATAAAGCAAATTGGTATGTCCATTTGTGTATGTATCACAGGTGATCTGTTTATCAAAAAATGAAAGAACATTTCCTTCCAATTTCTGTTTTCCTTGTGATTGATATTAATTAGGTTTTCTGCAAAGCACGGCTTATCTTGAACTGAACCCAAAGCACATGAATATGTTTCTGTGCAGTAAGATTTTCTTTTCTTGAAATGAAGAATAGGATGAAGATGCTTATCTGAGATCAAACAGGCTTCAGGTAGAGTTTACATCAGCAGCACTTTGAAATTAATTGTTAGAGTATAGTTGGTATCAATAAGGAATGAGAATGGTATCCTGGATTGTGACTGCATTTATTAACTTATTTCCAGCAACTAAAAAGGGAAGCTGTCACGTACCTGCAGTCTTAGTCTTTTCTTCCTGAGATGAAAGAGGCAAGTATAGTTCATAATGAAAATTAATGGAATCCCTGAGAAAAAAAAAACCAAAAACCCACAGTTAAAAATAAAAGCTTGTGAATTTGAGGTCTAATGTTAGTAACAGAGTTGAACAGAAGTTTGCAGTGTAAGGGCTGAGAGTTTACTCCACTGCCCCCTTTGCCTCCTGGCTGTATGCCATGGACAGCTGTTCCATAGGAGTGCTCAGGAGATCACCCTGGCTGCCCCACGCAGGTGCTGAATGCCATGCCTGTGCATCCCACTGCCAAGGTACCATGTCACATTCCTCAAAGTGCAGAAGACTTTTCCAGACACTTAAGACTTTTCCAGCACTTCATAGAGCCTGTTTATACCTAATATTATAGTAGAGTCTTATTCTGAGCATTTGTTTTAGGAAGGTTCTAGGTACAGATACCTAATCTCTCTTTTCCTTAGTACTAGCCAATATCCTCTGATGTAGTATTGTGAAATAGATTCAGTGACTTAATTTAATCTCTCTTTACACCACCCTGATGTAGTTTCTTTTTTCCCCTTCAGCTTCCCTCTAATCCCCTGCTTAGTGGTTCTGCAGCTCCCTTCACCCCTCACTGAGCTTGTTGTGCCCACACAGCCCATCCAGCTATTGCCCTCTCCTTCCCACACTCCTGTGCAAGCCTTGGTATTCTCAAATCACTTCTCTGCTACAGCTTCACCACTCTACCACTGGCAAAACAGTTTACACTACTCTGTTGTGTACAAGTGCAGCTTATCCCAGTAGTGACAGGTTTAAATCCCAGGACAGTTAAACCCTTCAATAGTGTGGTCATGTATGACATGTAACTAGATGGATGTATTACCCAGCAAGCATTTCTCCTGCCCTAGGATTCAGAGAGAAAAGCTTTTGCCAGCTGCCAACATCATTGCTTTTCTTCTTTGGCATATTTTCCCCCTTC
Source organism: Ammospiza nelsoni (assembly GCF_027579445.1). NCBI lineage: Eukaryota > Metazoa > Chordata > Aves > Passeriformes > Passerellidae > Ammospiza > Ammospiza nelsoni. The sequence continues at coordinate 12,077,104 of NC_080636.1, read as the reverse complement.
TCTTTTTAGCAGCATCCATTTGTTCCATGTACCAGTATTTTCACCATCACTCTGCCAGTTATGGTAGTTACTAATTTCTTAATAAAAGAGAATAGCTGCAAATTAGGGCTGCCATATGGCTTTCATTACTAGAGAATGAGTCTTTTTCTATCCCTTATTTTTATTGTACTGAAGAAATGCTGAAAAAAAGAAACAATATGGTTTGTGTATTTTTTTTGGTCACAGAGTCCCAGAAAGGGCCACTCCACTTTACAGATGAAAGAAGTGATTTAGTTTCCATGCTAAATCACTCGTCAACTTCTCCTAAGCATAGACAGCCAATTGTGCCTAATCGTGTGTGGTAGTTCAGTGATATGAACTACTGTTCATTGGGGATTGAGCTGCTCATTTTAGTTAGGACCACAAATTGAACTCAAACCAAGGTCCCAAAGAATAAAGCATGTGTTTTATACATTAAGTCATTCCTCCTTTCTTACTTGGCCCGTGAAATGAATCAGGGAAAGATTATTTTCTGGGTAAATTGGTAGTAAAACCCTGATGCAGACAGTTCCACAATTTGATTGCAGCCTGACTTCCACTTATTGAATATCACATCAGGCAGTGGTTCAAGGGTTTCATATGACAGCTTTAAAATCTGCAAAGTTTTCAGAGGTACTTACTACATTGTGATCAGGTCACAGATCTAAATGTCAGTATTGTATGCCTGATTTGCACATTTCAAAACGATTTAGTAATTTTTTCATTTTATCTGCATGCATGAAGTGATTTGGAATACAGAAACAATTTGGAATCATATTTAGTTTGTAACAGTTCAATTAACGTAAGTGCTGAAACATGCTTCTTTCTTAGTAACTAGTTTAATTGGTTACTATTGCAAGAATAGGTTTTGAAAGAATGCCTAAAAGGCCAGGGGCAAAGTAAAGCCCACTCTAGAGAATCCATGTTCCTGCATAGGCATGTGTGAAAAAGAAAGAGCAAACAGTCTTTGGGGCCACAGTGCAGTCTATGATTGCCAGTGGGAAAAGGACACGTAGCCTGAGCAAGAAATGGACCTCTCAGCTACTGTTTTTCTTTGACATAGTTACTGGCATAACCTCAGCTCCCTTTGGCTAATGTTTTTACTGTTTAATAGGCAAGAATGGTAGAGCACAACAAGGTTACAAAATCTTAATAGTTCATTATATAAATCATATATTTAAACCTTGATCCAAGAAGTAAGTACAAAAATAAGGTAAAATAATATAGTAGTGTGATTTACAGGACATTGCGATGTGCCAATGTCAGGAAGTGTTTGTCCAATTAATTTAAAGAAATATCTGCTTTTCTTTTGAAAGTCTGACTTTTATTTTGCTAGAGCCAGAGATATATTTTGGAAAGGATTTGCACTTTGAAGCTTTTTTTTGCTTAGGTTTAAAAATAAAAAGGACATGACTCTTCAGAGATAGTAAATCACTATGAACATTAATTCTCTTCTGTTACAGTTGAATAAGGAAAAAAACTGCATGGAAACCTCTCTATCACTGCAAAGGAGTGACTAAAATTTTGGTGAGATTTTAGAACTTTCTTTCTCTCACAAACCTGCATCATAGCTCAGTGCAATGAAATAATGAATGTCTGTGCTGGATTCCGGGCAGAGGAGAGGACTTGGGGCTGCATTTCTGTATTTCAAACTCTTTCAGCCGCAAGCTTTTTGCTGCAGTAATCCGGCTGCAGCTTGCTCAGAGCACTGACTGTGCCCACATTGCTACAAGGAAGAAGTGATGTCATTCCTCCCTGAGATCAGGGGAAGGAGGAGAAAGAGTAAGGTCCTTCTCTATGGGGTGGGGACTCTACTTGTCAAAACTTCCTTTGCTACTTTAAGAATGGGCAAGTTACTGAGTGCCATTTATTCAGCAGACAGAGGACTCATACGTATGTTTATTAGATAAATGAGCATGTGTTCTCCACTTTAGGTAATGACAAACACATCTACTGCCAGGGGCTGAGGTAAGGTACACCACGGGAGCTGGTGCCATTACATCTGATTTCATCCATCTGAATTTTAGGTCTCTAAATCAGCCCCTGTCCTTCCTACGTCATAAAATCAGCACCTCAAGTGACAACCATTCCCCGCTAAGCACTGTAAAACTGCATGGGCTGTGAGAGCTGGGAAATGGCACAGAAAGTCCCCTGACTGGGGGCAAGGCTTGGAACCCAACTAGACTAGTTCTTGTACAGACTAGGTGAACCACAGCCAGTGTACAGCTCTACATTCTGGAAGTGCATAGGCTATACACTGCAAGTATACAGCCAGTCATTCCTTTAAGTGAGAGGACATCTTGACAAAAAAAGGAACCAATATTGTTACCATAATCAAAAGTTAGGCATACTCTAGGCTTTCAGATAGTATGTTAATAGATGACAATGATGTAATGTTGTAAAGACGTGGTATAATAAATGATGCAGGATAAACTCAAATCTCTACTAAATAAGCTTGGAAAATGAGGATTATACAGTATGTATATTTAATTCACTACCAAGAGTGATAAATTCAATAAACGGATATCACAGTTTCTTAATTCAAGAAAATTAATTAAGAAACTTCACTGTCAATAGGTATTAGCTGTAGGTTGCATCTACATCTGATGAATTTAACTAAAATAGTAGTAACATTATTTTGGATATTGTTTTAGAGATTATTTCTCTTTTTATTCATTGAAGAAAAAGTTGAGATGACTCTCAAGGAAAAATTGAAAGTTTACCTTTTTAATTTTTTTTTTTCTGTGATAAGAGAAAGATTCAAAAAAATCTGTTGGCGGGCTGCCTTTAGGTGATGGTTTTGACAGCGAGACTGAGAGAAGTGGGCTTCTGGTAACTGGAGCTGCAGGGCTGGGGAGGAGCAGAGATGGGCCCATGGGTCCATCAGCAATGGAGGGAGCTGCTTCTTCTTCTTGGGGAGACTTTGCATAACTGTCCACACAGACATACCCAAATGCACAAGCTCACACTGAAAACTTTCACCTGACAATGGTATCAGTTCAGTTCCCAGCTCAAGCACAAAATTAATCCAGAAGTCAACAAATCCAGGAGCAGTGACCTAACTTGGACCAGACTGAGAAACCTGTCCATTCTTCAAGAGAAGTAGCCCCACCAGTTTCATCAGGGGCTGTATTACAAGATGGGTCAAAAGAGGACCACTAAATGAGAGCAATGAAGTGCCTGTAGATAAATTCAAGAAAATACCTGATGAATAAGAAGCTCTTGTGACCCCAAAGATGAAGACAGATGTCACACTGGAAACAAAAGACAAGGAGAAAGAGAGGAAGCAATGAGCAGAGTTTTCTCACCCTGTGGTCCTGGAGCCTCTCAAGTTACTTTCACCAGAACTCTGGGGGATAATTAAGGATATTAAGTATACATGTAGTGGGTTACATTTGGTTAGAGGTGCCCACTCCTCCCCTGGAAAATTCTTAGGGTCTGAAAGCTGGCAAAAGCTAAAAAACAAAGGCTTTAATGAATTATGTTCCAGCAGCCTGCTTTCTCCCATAGGTGAACTCAGGTTTTGATTGTGCTCCTTGGCCTAATATTTGGCCTTTGTTTTCTTATGTAAATCAGGATGTTTAGTACAAATTAGCATTATTGAAAAACAATTGCCATCCAAATTAAAATTCTGCGTTTCATTTTACACCAAACCTGCTGGGCTTTTTTAGATAAACCCTGCATCAACTTAGCTATAGTGTTTATGACTAAATGGATTCATTTTTTTTGGCACAGTCGCCCTGTTTCTCCAATTGCATAATGCCAGTCACCATTCTTATCTATCAGACCATCCTCAAGGGTCATCTGGGGTTGTTCCTGTGAAAGGTATTAAGCAGCTCCTTCCAGAATTTGTTCTTCTTATTCAAGTTGGGAATATTTTCAGTATTTACAAATATTTTCAATTTACAAATACATGCACATATATTCAAACATAGGCATGTATTTATATATACCTATGTGTGTGTGTATATATATTTACATACTGTTGGTATCTCCCACTAGACACCAACAGTTTTATTTTTATTTACTTTGTTAATTGCCTCCATTTATATATCTGCAATAGATATTATTGGAAGGGAGCACTGCATAAAAAGGAAAGTACAAAGAGAGGGAAAGTAAAAAAAAGTATTGTTTTATAAACAATATAAACAATGTTATATAAAACAATAAAAAAGGATGCCAAAAATAAATCCAGAAGAGGTTTTTAATTTCAGATATCCAGCCAAATGGTCTGGCAGGAGACTGTGCTTTGCCCCAGCACAAAATTGCTGTGAAGTTCAATGAGGAGGCAGGAAAAGTCTTTTGTTACATATGTCCTAGGAAAGTATGTTTTAAAAAAATGATATAAATTATGTCTTTTCAAAATAATATGATGAAAATGATGATATTGTAACTCTGAATACTTCTGATGAACATTTTATCCTCAAAGAGCACTTAATTCACAAAGGAACATCTCTCTAGCAAAGTAACCCAAAGCCTTGAAAAACAATATGAGCATTTGCAAAGATTTTGTAGTATCATCAGAGAGGTCTAAATTTGTAGACTGCAAAGCAAGAACATCTTTGGAACAAACTTGTCTTTGGGATCTCAGATAAAGCACTTTCCCAGAGCCGGTTTTTCAGCGATTTCATCAAGGAGGTGATTTCATCAAAAGCTGAAGGAAAGCTAGTGCAATGTTGAAGTGATAAAAACACAAGGAAGAAATTGTAAAGCCATTGAAGAGTGCAGCAGGGGTATCTTCAAATCTTTAAATACTTTCTTCCTTAATAATAGACAATCAGTAGAGCTGAGCAATTATCTCCCTTTACAGATCTGCATAAAAAGATTTCTTAAATGGAAGTAGATCGATCTTATTAAATAAATACTATAGTGTCACATATTGTAAATGCAAAGTCAGACATCAACAGAAATGACATATGCTACTTACCCCTGAAGGGCCATGCTACTGACACCCAAAAATAGACAGGGAATTTTCAGTGCAGAGCCTGTATGCAACACAGTACAAAACTTCGACTTTAGAGTAAGTGTTAGTGTTACTGTGGGTGCCCTGGGCCCTCCTGCACAACCCAACCTGCTCCCACCACTTTCTCCAAAGCTGTACTGATTTTAGGTGACCTAGGAAGGCTGTGCTGAGAACTCACCCAGTGTTGCTACACATAATGTGAACTATTTCACTATTGAAAACAAACAATCAAACAAATAAATACATTCTTGAATAAAGGAGATGAAACAAAGTCTTAAAATGTCATCAGTTTTAACTGAACGGGTTGAAGGAGACCATGTACTGGTTTAAGACCAGGGACTGGAAATGGCATTTAAAATACCGCAGACAGCTATAAATTTAATCACAAAGTGAACATATGAAAATGGGGAGAAAAAAATCAACCCCATTTTCAGTTGTCAGATATGAATAGAGAAAGGGATTCATAGCAGTTTGTTAGTTAAAAGTTCCTCTTACCAGTTCACATATCTTGGACTGGCTGATGCACCATCTTAGGTGTACAACAATTTCCTTCATGTTGAAGTAATCCCTGTTTATACCAGCATGATGCCAAGCCTGGGACTTGCTGGATCCCCAGGCCAGTTTCCACTCCTCAGAAGAAGCCAAGGTGGTGTAGAAGCGCTTTGGACTCTGCAGCCCTTGGGGGCTAAGGATATTTGCAGAGCAATTTCAGTGGATGCTAGTTCAGTGTGAGTGAAAACCAGGCACTGTTGCTTTCCAGCTTTTAGCTGGCCATGGGCTCATTGGGTTGAATTCTGGGGGTCTCAGTCTGCCCATTACTAATATTTCAAAGAACACACAAATCTGTTTCTAAATAACGTCTTAAAGAACAATTATTTCTTTTTCAGGCAGCCCTGAGTTCAGTTACTGTGACTGCAAAGCTACAGGAAACTGTTTTGAGACAAATTATTAGAAATCCTCAAATTACCCTGAGCTAAGCCAGTACTGTGTATTTCCTAGCAGTTTATGAACAATGGTGTGGACACAGTGAGCAGCCATGACCACAGAGCCCAAGGCATTCCCTTTGGCTCCACTCATGATGGTTGCCCAGTCAGGAAGGCTTTTTGCAACACTCTCAGGCAGAGCACAAGTGAAATCAGAACTTCTTGTTGGCCTGCAGGATGATTCTTCTGCAACATAAGGATGCAGATATAGCCTAGTCCTTGTTTGGAAAGAAAACTATTATTGCAGTCCATGCAGTCTATGTTTTATGGCTTGTAGGCGACAAGTCCCAGATGAGGGGTTCTACATGCATATATATATATTTTATATATCAGGGTAATGATATGTATATGTGCATATATATAATCCTGCTAATTTGATATGTATGCAGACATGTGCGTATATTGGCTGAAGAGCAGGCATGACAGAAGGTTTCTGAAGATTAAACATACCTTAAAAGAAGATTAAATGTTAAACAAGCCTTACAGTCCTTTTAAAGGAACCAAAGATCCATAAGACTTTCAGTTTGACTAAAGGAATATTTTCCTTGGCATTACCTGAACCTGTGTGAGCAAAACAGAACAATGAAAATATTGCTCAATGTTTCCCTCTGCACACAAGAAATAAATAGTTTCAAGGACCAGATATTGCCCTTGGCAGTATAATATAATAGAGACAGATATAACCAGGATAGAGAGAGAAAACATCTTCTGTTCCTCTGAGAAGAGCCACTTTAAAAGAACTTGACAATCCACTTTCCCACATTCGGGGTGCTTGAATTAGCAATATTACCTTTCTGTGGCAAAGGACATGAACTCTGGCACTGACCACCCTCCTGCTTCACTATGTCCTCATTATCATCAATAGCTATGACTGATTCCTTTAGCTACTCCACTATTCAGCATAATAACAGATGCATTTCCATGCTCTCCATTACTCTGCATCTTTCAGAGCTTCAGATTATTGCCTTGACCAGTTAAACCCAATTTTTTTTTTTCTCTATCATAAGCATTTTGGAGTGCTGAACATAGTGATTTCCTGTCTTGTAGAACTGTCCCACATACACTGTGTCAGAGAAAAAAACCCAACCCTAAATCTAAATCAGAATAATGAAATCCCTTAATTAACATTACTATTAGAGAATAAGAATATCATCTGTGTTAGATACGATAAATGCAAATAAGTCAGAAGAATCTCCAGTCTCGTATTAAGATGTAAATCATCTATTTATTACTTTGTGTATAAATGTTCCATTGCTATTTGCACAATGATTAAGAGTAGTTTTCAGAAAATAAATCTTTTTCTTAATAGTGCAAAGAATGAGAAGAATGGAGAATAAATGGGAGTTTAAGGGGATGCTAAAGTTCTCCCATGAGCTTGGATGAGATTTATGTGCAATGTGAATAAAAAATGTATAGGACAGCACAGGATTCACTTTATTGTTGGTTTCTATTCCATTTGTCTAGTCTAACTGTACTCTTTGCCTCCCAGACATATAGTGAGTCTGGCATTGTTGAGAAAGTGAGGGAATAAACTGCCAGTCAGCAGCTATTTGAGGCAGCTTAACCCCATCCAATCTCATCCAACCCAACATTGTGTAGCAAGACCAGTGCCATGAGACTTGGAGTAAAAGCACAAATTCTACCTCCCAAGCTGCTTCTGCAAGGAAGAGGCATTCTAGGAGTCTCACTACCAAGTACTTTTTATTGCTATGCCTTTTCCATTTTTAAATGAGTATGTAATTTCTTCAATTATAAATCAGCTTCTGTACAATGTCAACAGCTGAGTACCAGAACAAGCAAAAGCTGGTGGGATTGTGATGCATGTCTGATATGGCTCTCCATGCAGTTTCAGAGCTGTGAGACTTCATGCTTGATGTCCATTCTCTATCTACCGTCATTAATGTTTCCACATAAATCTCTCTACAGTTTCCCAGATGCAAATATGCAAAGGTCCAAATCTGAAACTACTGACACTGCATTTGTTAGATAAACAATATCTGAGGGCTAGGAAATAATACCAATACTATTGAGCCATCACAGTGGAGGTTTTTTCTCTCATTTCCAGAGAGGATGGACACTCAGGTGCTTCTGCTTCCTGCCTGTGTTGTTTCCTCCTGGCCCCCATTCTCCAGTGTTGTCTGACCATGTTAACCCACTTAAAGCAAAGTTTGGTAGTAGGGTAGAAGACCTCAGCATAGAGCTATCTAGCACAGCACATTTTATTTCGGGAAATCAAGGGAAGAGGAAGAGGCAGAAGCACTCTCCATTATTGCTGCTACAAAACCACCTCAGATTGTTACAGAGCAGAGGATCCACACAGGACAGTGCTGCAGTAAATGAGCCTGCACATGATCTACCTTTCAAGGAACTACTTGTGGAAGAAAAATAATTTTTTTTTTTTGCCACAGAATTATTCCAGCTGTTCATTGGGCATAGAACAGTCATTCCATGGTGTCCACTGTAGTTGTATGGCCACCCTCCTGCCAGGGTGCTGGAAACTCCACCGGGCCCCTGGAAACCCACAAGTGCCTCACAGTAGCCTCATGCTCCCTGAAAAGAAAAATCTCATGGGCTGCTGCAGCCAGCTTTGACATGTTGTCGTGGGACGAAGATGCAAACCCAGGACTTTCCATCTTCTCTTAGAGCAAGAAAAGGCCTATTGCCTACCCAACTCCATGTCACCCTAACCCTCTAGCACCTCAAATTCCACAGCTTGGTAGATGAACTTGATCAGCAGGGCCTTTGTATCACACAAACAAAAATAGTAGAGATCCTGCCTGGACAGTCAAATGACTCCATCAGGGACCAAGAAGGACTAGATGTCACTGCTCTGCCAGCTGTGACCCCAAGAACCCTGGGACAGGTGTGGCCAAACACTTCTTCTTTTCCAGATAGCTGGAGCTGGGAAAACCTAGATATTTTTCTTTTCCCCTCTAGGATTCAGAAGAGTTGTGGCTCTAGGTTTTAGAACAGTACTTCTAAATGCTCTTCTTCCTTGGACCACACAAAGTATGGCAAAACTTTGATTCCCTGTGCACCCTTTCTAAGTGAGAGAGCTACAGACACAGGCAGGGATGCTCACTCCATACAGCAAGTGAACTCCTCACCTTGCAGGGAGGAACCCAAGAGGGAGGACAGGTGTCAGCAAACAATTGCACTCCTAGAGTCCACACACAGTGGGAGCCAAGTTCCTCAAGAGTTTGCCAGCAGGTTGTCACAAGACAACTCTGAAGTTGAGGCTGGAGGTTCCTGAAGAAGCCATCACAGTATTTTCATCCAAAATGTCAGCACTGCAGAAGAGCAATGGCAGCATTTGAGCACTGCAGTGATGTTTTGTACCCTCTGACACACAAGGTATGCAAATAAATGGGTTTCTGTCTAAATTCCATTGTGTGCAGATTTGTACCAAAGAATTGTTGTGATGTGCATCATTATGTCTCATTATGTGTTTGCAAGTAACCTTTTGTATAGCAGATACAATCCACGTAACATGCTGTGTGACCAGTTTACAAAGCAGGGCTCCTTCAGAAGGGCGAGTAATTAATCATTATTCAGCAACAGCACTCACCACTCCACACTTGCTGGCAGGAGTGTATAACCCAGGGCATGCTTAGCTATGACAATAAATTATTCATGCAATAGAAAACTAGTTAGCGGTGGTATTGTTCCAGTAAATGGTTAAAACAAGAAAGTACTTCGTTAGTTTATCAAGTGTGGGGTTGATTTTATTTTTTTAACAAATTTACTGCAAACACATTGCATAAAAAAGCATAGGCCTGAGTTGCAAATGCAGTAGGAAAGAATTAGCATAAGGCACCAATGTGTGTTTTTCACAATGCCAAAGTCAATAATCGGAGGATGATAAGATCTCTTGAAGATATAGTGCAGTAACTTTATGGCTGTAATAATTTTATTACTTTATCAAGTACTAATTTAGTAGAGAATGAAACATATTGTCAAAAATAAACTGCAGCAAATATTTTATTTGATGAAAAGTCCTAAGAGAAATTTGCATATTCTGCTCTTTAGGACATGTTTTACTTCATACTTAGCTTTGGCTTTCATTTACATTACACCTGGTGGACAATCTACCATGACGCAAATAAGGCACATGAGATTATTTACCTTTGATCACTGCCCACTATTTACATAAGCCAGGGTTAATGCAAAAGGCTGATGAGGATTAAAGTTTAATCACTGATTTTGGAGAGGCTGGAATAGTACCTGTTTTCTCTTCTGTTGCCTTTTCTCAGGGCAGCTCAGTTCCTTTCTACTAGCAAATAGCAGAAGTCAGTATGAAAGCAAAAATCATTCTATCATCCTGTACTTCACCATGCATGCCTAACAAAGGTGCATTTCATCTCAGATCTCACTGTTTACCAAACCCATGAATATAATTTTTTCAACTGAACCATTGGTATTTTTTACAAGAATATTCCCTTTTATATGAGAGCATTTTCTTCCCAATTAATTCCATTTGAATTAGGAAGAGCTTAATTCACCAGGTCCAGGCACATCATAAAGATTATATACAATTTTTATAAAAGAGAATCAGAAATGCCTTTGCAAAACTATTATTCCAGAAGAGTGTTGAAAGGAAGCTGCAATAATGCAAAGGAATCTCAAAATCTAAACATGCTTTGAGGAATATGTTTCCAGCTGCAGAATAAGTATGTGTAACTTCACCAAAATTTGTCATTGAAGAAAACAACCTTTCACTTTGCTTTGTGTTCATAGGCTGCTAAGATTTTGGGTTGAGGTTGTTTGACAATAAGAGCATCATTTGAGGAATGAACACCAATCAAGAGCAACATTTAAGATTTATATATGTATTCCAGCTGGTTTCCATAATTGCATTGCACAGACACCAGCCGTTCAGCAGAGCACATCACATAGCAAAGGATGAGTTGGCTTTCTCTTTTTCCCAGCAGAGCCGTGTGAGGGGAGCACAGCGATGGGAAGCAGAGGACACACTCACTTCCTCTCATGGAGGATTTCATTTTCTTCTTTGCTGAGAAGACTAGTCTCCTTTGCCCTGAAGTATTAACAAATACACCAGCTCCCAATGAAGACAGGCTGCCCTATATCTATCAATAGAATCTATATAGAATCTTTTCCCTTAGGGATTAATTCAACTTTTGATTCAATCTTTCTGAGCTTTAAATTATGATGTTACAAACCTCCAAGGAACTACTGTACTATTTGTGACCTTCTTTATTACTTTCTGCTGTTTGATAAAGTAGAGAAAATTGATTTATAGATTAGTTTGCTTGTGAACATTGAATATCAATGGTGAGAATGTGATTCGCAGAAAAGCAGGAGAAGTTGGCATTGGTTGAAGTTTAATATAGCAATTTATTAATTAATGGTGAAGGACAACAGAATAACTGCACATTAATCTTCAAAGAGATCCTGGAAGCACAATGTGAAATAATAGCTATGAATCAAGGCATCTTGCAAGAATTGAATAGAAAGTTTTCAAAACATTTTCCTCAAGGAATAATTTTGTCCATTGCTTCCACTTCTCTCCTCTAAACCTCTCTCTCTTCCCCTTAAGACCTGATGGCCATTTTTGTTTTCTGTAAGCTTTAAAGGTTAAAGGTGGTAGGAGAGGCAGTTTTCCAAATGGAGCCTAAAATTAGGTGTTAGTTTCTGTATTTGGAATCTTAGGCCCCAATCCAGGAATCTATTTTTATTCAAAGCAGCCGAGCACTTGACTTCAATGGATGTAAAACCACTCATGCTTAAGTGCTTTGCTGAATCAGGACAGACTTAAGCACAAATGTAAATGCTGTGCTGAATTGGGGCTCTATATATGTGGCTTGATTTTTGAAAGTGCTGAGAGACAGCAGGTCTAATTGAAGTAGATGGGAGCTGCGAGATGCTCAGCATTTCTGAAAATCAGGCCACTCATTGAGGTGCCTGAATCTGATTTCAGGTGCTCAGCTTGAAATATTCACTGTGGGAAACAATGGTGACCCAGGATAACAGGCAATGGAAAGCCCTGATTTTACGCAATAAACTTTAATAATGTAAAAAGAGATGGGAGGCAATAGTTTCCTGGAAATCTAATGTCGAGTGCTTTTTTTGGCAAGCATGAAAAGTGCTATGCAAAAATATGAAATGAATAAACAAATGAAATTAGAAAGCCTAGTAACTGGAGAAATATTGGACTAAATTCATTCCTTGAGGAGCAGCAGCAAGACTGATGAAATACATCAGGAATGATTTGGCCTACTACGTTTTGAGCATTAATTTGATCAGAGAGTCAACAACGCAAATCCCGCAGGGTGAGGAACTTCCCTCTACCACCCTTGCGAGAGCCAAGCAGAACAGCTTGGATTAGCAAACGGTAAAAATGCAAAAGCTAAACATTTTTGCAAGTTATGGAGCATAAATTAAATAGCAATGCTAGGAAGAGAGATGAGGTGGAGGCTGATTGTTTTGAGAAAAGCAATTTTTTCAAGTGAATTCAGTAGTTATCTCCTTAAAAAGCACAGCCAGGCTGTCCAGCACCTGCTCCTCACATGGCAGCTGGGTCCCTGCTGAGGTGACATTTGGTGAGAAGACTCAGCCCCATGGTGCTGTGCTGTGAGTCCCCAGAGAAGGCTGCTGTCACAGCAGAACAGGCCTGCAGCTGTAAAATGGCTACCTGTGAATGAGCCCTGGGCAAACCAAACAACAGCCATTCTTCCCCTATTTCTGTGCATGTAAAGGAGAGGGGTGCAAATACCCTCTGCCATCCCTAAGCCTACCAGTTGCCTGCCCAGTGGCAATGCTGCCGTGGAAGCCCATGTGGTGCACACCGTGTCATCCTCAAAGGAGTCAGGACAGCCACACTTGTCACCTACCTGTCTGGTCCTCCTGATCTGTCTGCTGAGACAGGGGCTGGTGAAAAACTCTCATGACAGGCTTATTTCCAGAACAGGTGTTTATTGTCTTAGGTTGGAAGATGCCAACCATTTCGCACTTCTCAGTCCCTACTACCTGCATGGGGATCCAGCATGGACAGACAGAAAAGTCCTTACATTACCCACCTCCTTCTAACTCAAACCATAACTCTTAAACTCACTGAGAATGTTTTGAAAGTTTTCGTACATGGTATATGGCACAGGTCTTCAATGCACTTGGGTACTCATGGCAGAAAGGTACCACTTTCTACCATTAAATATATCAAAACTGGTGATGCTGTCCCCTGTACAAAGTGCAGTAATGCAGGCATGCTCTGGCCAATAATCTGAAGTCCACTAGAAAGAACAACAGAAAACCCACAACATAACCAATTGTGGGGGGGGGAAACCTGTAATAAGAATGAGAAACAGAAATGGATTTGAAACATTCGTTTCCCTTTATTTTCTCAGTGAGGCTGATGTGTACTGCACATTAAAGAAAAAAAAAAAAAAATCACAGGAATTTTCATACAATGAATTAAACCACAAAAGTACACGTAGAATCGGCAGGTGGAAAACAGCCCAGCTTGGGCTTAACTACTATCTCACTTCCCCTGTTCAGCATAGTCCAACCCACAACTTTATATGTTCACCTACTGTACAAATCTTACAGTAGCTCCATCAGGTCAGTGGTTCACATTATTGAAAATGTCTGTCACATAGGTACAAATTTAGAATCATCACATTATATTACATGGCTATTCTAGTTCATTTATAGATCAGATCTTATACTATAGTGATTGAAGTTCTCATTACAGCCATTAAGAAGGACACATAATTATTACCTACTGTAGGCTTACATCTAAAGGGATGAGAAGGAGGTGTGGTTGTGTTTGTTGGTTTGTTGTTTTTTTTTTTTAACTGACCCAAGTATTATTATCCCAGAGGCACAAACTTTCCTCTCAGGGCTGCTCTTGGTGATGGCAGCCTAACTGCTTTTCAGAGTAGTTTAGCACAGATATTTTTCTTCAACTTCAGGCTCCCTCTGCTTGGATTAGTATTTAGACAATTTTCCATTCTGTAGGAATTCCTCAGTTACAGCTCTAGGAAAGACCACAGTTCCTAAGTACCAGTTCTGTTACCTGTATTGTGGATGTGGTACTTACCACAGCATGAAAGCAACAGTACAGTCTTCTTATAAAAAACACACACAGCTATACTGCAATTTGCCTCTGGTGACAATGTGGTACATGTGCTAATTTGAAATGTTCTAGGGGAAGAAAAAAAGAAAAGTAAACACTGAGTTTATATTTTGATGGATTTTCTACCACAGTGTCTATGAAAGATCCAAATAGCTTTATTCAGCAATCCTAGCTCTATTAATTTCACATGTAATTTGTAAATCCACAGAGGAAAGCCATCTTCAAGATGAAAATGTTTGCCAGGCCAGTGAAAAAAAAAATTTGACTCACTTCATTATGCGTGCTTGGTGAAAAATAAATAATGCCCCCACACAAACCCCACACCAATTTCTTAACGTCAGCAATCTAGGGCAAAAGAGAACATTTTAAAATTTAATGACAGAAATGTAAAGGCAAAATAGGTAATGCATCTGGTCCTTGAACACATAATATGATATACTAAATATTGATTTCTTAAAAATAATTTATTGCTTTTAATATTTTTCTTTACAACAGAAGATACTCAAAATCCAGAAAGGAAAATTGTAAACTTTTAGTTTGGCATTCACACAAAGTTAAAATACCTGCATTTTTAACCTACAGAGCAACAACAAGAATTATGCAGAGTAAAGGATGTTACATTTGTAACACAGAACTTCCAGAAAAGTTCTTTTCTTTTTTTTTTTTTGTTTTATTGCTATCTATCTACTGAGAAATAAGAAGCCAAAAAATCAAGCAAGCATCCGACAGGACAGACAGTGGAATCTCTCAGAACACAATATGCTGGTGATAAAATGAATGCAGCCATCAGAATCAACTGCACTGATATGGGGGTAGAATCAGTTTTCTAAGATTTGGAGTGGGAAGGTAGATTAAATAGTTAGGTGTGCCATACCTTTAAGAAGAGTCATGAATGCCAAAGAGTAATAGAATAAGAAATCTATACATTCACAAGCAAATTCCAAACTTTGCTGATTCAGTAGAGACTCCGAGTTCAGATGAAATTCTGATGCTCAGAATAGCAGTAGTTTATACTCTTGTGGTTTTTTTCTTTCCTGAAATTTCTATTTAATTTAACAGAAGCAATGTCATCAGCAACAATGTCATGGGCACATTTGAGGCCATGCTAGTGCATAGTAAAAAAAAAAGGAAAAAAACCAAAACCAACCCACTGCTTCTGCAAAAGCGGAATTTTCAAACAAAGCACTTGCTTACTCCAAACTGACAACCATCATGCATCCTAGGTATAAAATTTCCACTGGCCTTTTTATTCTTTTAGTCATCTCATAATTTATAATAAATAGGATAATTATAACTGATAAATATGTCTCTTTAGTAAACAAAGGAATGAAGGATTGGTATTTATACAGGATGCATAACTGTAAAAAATATAGATAAATACCATCATTAAACTCTGCCAATGAAAAGATTACTGGCTTCAAGAACAGTGTTTAGACACAGAATTACAGTAAAAATCATACTGTACTTAGTACCACAGCATATTTTTATCAAACTAAAATCACAAAAATTAAAACAAAATAGCATTTTAAAAAGATTTTTGACCTCTATTTCCAAAACTACTGTTAATACATAAAATAAAAACATTTCTTAATGATTACCCATTTGAGAGACTTTACATAAAATTATGATATTTTCTAGAAAAATTTAGATGAGAAAATTTCATTCCCCTAACAAATTCAGTGTATAAAACTGCAAAGGAAAATCAAGCAATGAGAAAAATGTGGAAAAATACTGCAGAAGGTGGTTAATATCTTTTGGGCTAGGATAATTCTTGACAAAATTCTTATATAAGCTCACCAAAGAAGGGATGAATGTGTATAATGCATTTTTGCACTCAGACACACATGCACACATATACACACTCACACCCTCACCCACACGCTTTTCTCTTTTTTTTTTACAATCAAATATATATAAGCGTAAGTTCAGCTTTCTACATATGTTAGTGTACAATAATTGTTTCACCTCATATAATTACATTTGAGTATTCTTGATTAAGAAAAATTCAGCAGTTTTTTGAAAAGAAGGCTGCATTTACAGTGCATAGCTGTAACAAAAAAGAACATCGTCATACAGTATGTACATAAATAAAAATACTCCATTTAACATTTGTAAATACTCAACTACTTTAGAGAATGTAGCAAATAAACTATCTGTGCACACACCCAGATAGTTATATCCAACTCTCATTAATAATGTAACACCACGTCCGCTCATTAGAATAAATCGCTGAACAAGCTGCACATTTGACCATTAACAAGGCTTTGAAAATTCTGCTGTGGAAGATCAATGTTGTAGACATTTACATGGGTGTCAGAATTAAAAGATGAAACTTCAAAATGTTAGGGAAGCTTGAGCCTTTTAATTTTCTTTTCTGCAAAATAAAATCCACAAAAAAACCCAAAAAACAAACCAACCAAAAAAAGAACAATCTTAAAACAAAGCTAAGACAGATTGCAGGCTTCTGGGACCTGTGGTTTCTTCTGGATTGTCATATTATCACCGTGAGAAGAAGCTTCTTTACAAAAAAAAATATGCAGTGTCTGATCCCCAGACATCAGCAGCCGTAGTTCTCACACTGGGGTTTTTTTCTCTGTTTGTTTTTGTTCTTTTTTTGTTAAAATGCACTATGTACAGATTTTGCAGTTCATCGTTGTACGTGTATCTCTGTGGAACTGCTGCCATGTCTCGTGATTTGCATTGAACTCGCCAGGGACGCCCGGCTCCCCCGCCAGAGCGCGGCTGACACCCATGGCCACGCGTGTGCTTGCTGGGCAGCACCCTGCCCCTCCACTCCTCGAGCAGCTGTGTTCATGTAAACCATGGTTTTGAACAGAGAGTGTAAAGTAGGAGAAATTCCTAAGTACGACTTTGCAGTTGTCCATTATTGAAGGACGTGATGTCCGTGAGGTATTCGCCATCCCTTTGTTTTCCTCGGATGACATGCTTGTTACCTACGCAGGCTCCGCTGTGCCTCTTTGAGTAAACTATCAAAATCCATGGAGTCATACTTGCTTTTAGTAGAAGCAGGATCAAAATCATCTGAGTTTGAATCTGAAACCCAAAAGATGCAAGTTTAGGTAAGAGGCAAGAACTACTTTTTTTCTCTGTGTATCAGTACAAACAAGACACTGAAGAAACAATCCACTTACAACCACAACTTTATGGGATGAAAAAGCTTAGCAATGACCATCACAGAAGCTTTAGACATTCCTGGTAAGAAGCAGCACCTAACAAAAATGGTACCCATCATCAGTAGTGGGGAAGAACCATTAATTGCATATACATTTAGAGCAGGTTAACTCAGAACAGTTTCCTCAAGGACTTGAGCACCAAGACACTTGTATATAGGTCTCAAAGTAGTCCAGATAGTCTTGACAGATACCTTAATCAAAACTCCACCTTTGTCTTCCAACTGCTGTTTCATAACATGTCCAAGACTTAATTTTCCTAAGAAAATTAAGAAAGCCAGAGCAGTCTGTGAGCAGCATACAGAGGACAGAGCCCACCTTCCCTTGGGGTCTTATGGAATGCTTTACGCCTGCCAGAATCTCTGGGTTTGCTTCCATTTATCTTTTTGGGTTTGCTTGTTTAGAGTGTGAGCAATTCTGGGCAGGGCCTCTGCAAGGCTGCATGAGCAGTCTCAGGTGGGCTCCTCAGCTTTCTGCATCACATGTGTGTGATAAGCCACAGCAGCAACAACAGCCCAGCTCGCTCCTGCCGCCTAGGATACCTGTTCCAGCCTTGTCAGCTGCTCAGGCACGGACGTCAGTCTGTTCCCAGCACAGAGGAGGGATTGTACATTTGGGGCCACACAACTCCAGTACAATTATTGACATGGCTGCAAGCAATGAATTTCGTTTTGGAGTCAACCCTGCTTAACACTGACTCTCACCAGTTCCTGTGTCACAGCTCCTTTATGTGAGTGCCCTTTTCTTACCATTTCTTGTGTTGAATTAATCAGAACTCCCCATCTACCGCTGTAAGACACACTGCGCATTAAATGTTCATTACAAGTTCTGCTAAGACAATATCTTCTCACAGAGGAGAGGTGTTAAACTTCTGACTACTATTTCAAGTGTTTTCTTTCTTCTGTACTCAACCCAAAGCTGATTAATTCTCTCTGTCCTGGTACCAGCTCATGAATTTTAAAGTTCATCCTGCCATTTCCTTATGTTGCTCTATCCAATACTCGGCGAAATACAGGGAATGCAGTCTGAAGTACAGAAGCTCAAGCTGTCAGCAGGACAAAGTGAAAACAGTCTGCTCACAGCTACTCTGGGAATCCCTCTCACAATGGAGAGAGTTGACAGGGAATACTCCCAGTGATGAATAATGTTCAAGAGGGTTCCCTTCAGACAACTTACTTTAAACCCCAGATTTTCTGAGATACAGAGATGACCTTGGCTTCCATTGCTGAAGATAAGTCAAATCAAGGCAAGACTTTAATCTGGTTTTACTGTTTTTATCAGCCTACATTTCAACAAATGCCTTGCTACCTTTTATATTTTCTACATCAACCCTGTATCTCTTCAGCAGTCAATTGCCTTTTCTTAGCTTTATATTATCTGTTTAGCCACTGAAGTGAATTATAGCATATTCATTGTGAACAATGCATACAATCTTCATAATTTATTTTGAAAAGACATCAATTGGTTAGGAAAAATATATCTGCATTCACTTCCTGCATTGTACAAAGCCGAGGGCAGCACATACAAGATTTCATTAGCACTGTGTTACAGGGTTATGAGAGATTTTAATGACTGTGGTCATTTATTCATTAAAAAATCTACAATATCTGATTAATACAGATTCAACAGCAAAAATGTGCCTTGCTATGTAATTCAGAAAAGAGTATTTTCCATGCCTTTAGTCTATTTATACAGGCATTAGGAAAGGTTTAACATTTAATGAATACTTTACATTTTAAAAGGTAATTAAATACGAGGTGAGTTTATCCTATATTGTAACATTACAGAGGCTGTTTTGGTAGTCTGCATAGTCTCTTTACACATATACTTAACATCAGTATTCCTGCTGGAAGACTTTGAACTTCTCCAGAAATCCTTGCAAGGGGAAGCACCACACCCTGACTTGGAGCACAGGACAGAATCACAGATTTTTGCCCAGGCAAGACTCACACAGACCCAAGTGTGTTGTCACAGCCAGCATGCACACTTGGGACTGGAGTTATCACAGCATACTGGGGGCTGGAGACTGCTATGCATAAAGCCCCACATCAGTGGAACTTCAAACACCAAGAGAATTGCAAAGCTTTCCACAGGCTGGAGCCTCTGACATCACAACTGGAAGGCCCTGCAAGGAGACACCTTCATACACATAGATGCTTATGCACAATTTTAGAATCACCAGTTGAGATCAGTGGCTTTTGCCACACTAAGGGTCAGATTTGGCCACAAGCTCTTCTAGCTTTCAAACTTGAGCAACTATGAATTGTGTTTAATGAGTGCCCCTGGCAAATACTGCCTATCTACAACAGAACTCATAGCGAAGTAAGAATCATAATGAAGATTTTGGGTTGGGGCATCTACTTTATCCTCTGCTTATCTCTCATATACATAAGTGAGGTACTGGAATCAAACAGTTACAGCAATAAACAGTAAAGCATGTGGGAGGTTTCTGCAGTGCCATCTTTTCAACTTAGAAATGTATTATTGAATATTGGGCACTTATTTTTGATAATGATGGAAATGGGCTTTAAAAGAATATTCAGTTTGGAATATTTGAAAGAAGCCAGCTCAGATTAGTAGACTTTTAAACTTCTTACAGCAGGTAAGAAGAAAACCACTTTCTTCAACACCCCTCCAATCATTTAAAGGGTATCAGCAGTAAACAAAAAAGAAGCAAACCCTAAATTCTCATGAGTTACAAGACTCCTGTTAGGTATTTCAATTCACATAGAGCAAAATACCTACCTAGGTCTGCATAGTTAGACTTGCAAAGCTGCTTGCGTCCACAGAAGTACAGCTCAAAATCAGGCTCATTTGACCTGCGTAAAGTGTATCCATTCTCAAGAGCAGCGAAGGCGTCACAAGTATAGCGGTAGGTGATGAAACCATAGCTGTCTCTGCCATTGAAAAATACAGTTGTGAACAAAAGCTGAGAAGAGTTAACACACATTAGTGTAACCCCTTCCTGAAAGCAAGAACTTGCCGGAGACCCGGCAGTGGAAATGCCAGAGGTACTGCATCCATTTATCAGCATGATTGTCCTGTCATGCAGCTAAATACTTATTTCTGGGACAGGAAATTTCAACTAGCAAGATTAATAAATAAGGATGAAAGAAAATAAGTAAGGTTTTGAACTCAGCATGTCATCTGTCACAGGACTTACTTATACTGGTAACTCCCATACCAGTAATCTCACTGCCATAATTTTTTACATATGGCAGTTCTCAAACAAGAAGTAATCTCAAAAGTTCCTACCCATCATCCTGCAAATTTACTGTGCACTCCTCAATTTCACCAAAAACTTCAAACCGGTCCCTCAGTTCAGTTCGGGTTGTGTCAGGTCTGATTTTACCCAGATAAATCACACGACGTTCTTCCTGTTGATAGAGAGCAACCGGGAAGGTGTTCTTTTAACAAACGTGTAATAGAGATGAACCTTTACATACATGCATGCAAAGACACACACAGATGTGCAGAGGATGCATAATTATAGAAGCATTCTTTTGTGGAAGGCCTACTGCATCTTGCACGAACATGAAATAGTTCCCTCCTGGAAAGCATCTAAGGTATTTAAGTGACCCTACATTTGTCAGGTGGTGTGGGAAGGGTTCACTGATTGCTGTTACTGCTCTGTACACTGACAGATGCTTCCCTTTGTATCCTACTGCACCTTCTTCCCTCTCACCCCTTCTACCTGTTCCCCTCCAGGACTGCAAACTCTTCCAAACTAGGAACTCCCTTTCTCTTGCCATGTATAGAATACCAAGCAAAACTCATCTTTCTTGCAGAGTAGCATAAAGTAACACAATAATTGCATAAGTGTACCACAGACATAACAAAATACATCACAAGCATAACATTACAAGCTCATAAACTCAATGGCTGATTCATCCTCCAATCCTGTTTCACCATAATCCATACTTTTAAACAGAGGGAAAACTTTTTAAGATTGTCACCCCTGCCAAAAACTAAGCACTACGCAGCCCCTAGCTCATTCCCTGCTCATTGGTGGGATGGGGAGAAAAACCAGAAAAAGGAGAAACATCTGCAATAAGATCAGCTTAATAAATGAAACAAAGACAGACATAATAATAGTAATAATCATAATGACAGTAATTGTAATGAAAACGGGAGAGAGAGGAATAAAACCCAAAAGAAACCAGTGCAGCACCTTCTGAGCAACACCCAGCCCATCCACGAGCAGTGCTCTGCCTCTCCCAGCCAACTCCCCCTGGTTTATATATGGGCATGATGCCACATGGTATGGAATATCCCTTTGGCCACCTCAGGTCAGCTGTCCTGACCACACTCCCTGCAAGCATCTTCTGCACCTGCTCCCTGGCAGAGCATGGGAAACTGGAAAGTCCTTCATTCAGAGTAAGCACTACTTAACAACAATTATAACATCAATGTCTTATCAACATTAATACTAAATCCAAAATACTGTGCTGTACCTACTGTAGCTACTAATAAGAAAATTAACTCTATGCCAGCAGAAACCAGGACTGGGTCCAAAATATGCCTTTTATTAAAAGAAACATTTCAGGGGGAATGGCAGGAAGTAAAATATATCCCACAGTTACCACTGCCTTTTGGTTTATTCAGAATAAAAAACACCTGACCGAAGACCCTAGGCTAGGGTCTCTTCTGCATGTTCTTTCAGCACCTGGAACAAAGCATCAGATACTTTTATAACAATCAAGCTGTGGTGGTATCATTCCTTCCTTAGTGCAAATGCTCAGTGAAATGAGGGAAGGACTATAAAACTCTTTAAGAGCCACTTAATGAATTTTAGGATAAACACTTCTGAGGGCAGAGCCATTTAGTGAGCTGCAAGAAAATAAAATGGAAAAATGAGATCTTTAAAACACTGACCTTAAGGTAACCAGGGCAAAGAAGCACCAGCTATACAAGGCTTGGGTGCTCAGCCTTCCTATCTCCGATTGCCTCTGGCCGGGCACTACTGGCCCTGCTGCTCATCCCTTACACACCCACACAGCAGCCCCATAAATCCACCACCAGCACATTCTCAGCTGGCATAAATCTGTCAGTCAGCGCAGCAATGTCAGTTTAAACCATCAGCTTTGGCACCTGAGACTTGTGCAGAATTTAGGTGCCGAATGCCGAAGGAGCTACACTGACTGACTGCTGAGAATTCATGACTATCGTAACCTGGAGGTGCCTAAAGGCTAATGGCACCTCAACTGTGCAATGCAAAAGGAACTAGGGACCTAAATATAGACTTGCATTCCTGCTCAGAAACATTCTAGCCTGAAGAGACAGGTAGTTTATAGTGTTACAATTCAGATACAGCATGAAATGTATCTTTTCCATGAGTCCCCACAGAGGCTTAAAGCACCAGTCACTCTTGGACCATGGACAATACAATTGAGATCAGACCAAAACACAGGTAAAATCAGAAATTATATTGATGTCACTTCTTTACTTGTTTGAGTATTCATTTGAGATAAAGAGACCATCAGAATTCTTAGTTTGGGGTGCTGGAAATCTTGTCTTCCTGTTCCCAGGAGAGCACTTTGCTCTCAGGAACTATTTAATGCAAAATAAATAAACAATTCCTGCGGCAGGAAGCCAATACTAAAATATCTGTCTCCCAACAGAAACTCTTACTAGCACATTCAGTAAACTATTTCCACTGACTCTTTTCCTGGCCTCACAAATCTCAGGGGCTAAGATCCAGTTAATCGAAGCTCCTGAGAAATGAAAGTTTAGAACTGCAGAAAACAGAGATTCAAGCATGAAACATTCCTACCCAAAAGCCCTACCCACTAAGGCATGGCACAAAGAATTACCTGTGTCCCTTATAGGTCCCTGGTCAGCCCAGAGGAGTCCTTGGTTGCTTTACCAAAATATGTATCGGCTCTCCTTAATCAGGGGGACCTGGTAAGGATCTAATTTAGACACTTGAAACTACTGCCTCTTTTGATGATGTAAGGAACCAAGGTGAGTGCCTTGATAGTCCTCTGTAACCATGCTGGGACAGACACATCCACTTTTAAATGCTACACCTTCCAAAACACAGGGTCCAAAAGCTGCCCTTGCTCTCTGCCACAACAGTGCAGTTTGGAGAAGCTGGCATGGCTAAAAGAAGCACTTGTGCTCATGGGCAGCCATAATTTAGGGCACAAGGGTACTTTCCAGACAGCTGCTGCTTTTTATCTCTGTCTCCACTGTGTCCCAGTCCACAGCCCTGACCTTCCTGACAGAGGAGTTTGGGCAGGGCTTCTGTGAACCAGGGACTGCAGAGTGCAAGCTACAGAAATCTGCATTTCTTCCATTTCCACATTCTAATTCTGCTTACTTTCACTATGGTTGGGTGCCATAAACTTCAAAACCAGGAAAATCTGCATATGCAGAGTAATTACTTTTTCAGACTGTTTTACCAAATCAAGGATTTAACTGCACTGAAACACTTGATAAGAAACAATTCCATTGATACTTGCTATTGAACCTAAATGACTGACCAGATGGAGCAGAACATAACACAGCAGACTGCCTAATATACTTTAGCTGAGATAATACATCTCAACTGAAAAAAACATAATGTTTCACTCACTGACATGGAGATTGTTATATTACAGTGTGATGGAAATATCTATTGCACACTCTTCCATAAGTCTATCTGCATGCCTGTGCAATTTTTCCTTCTTCTATCCCTCTAATAACCTTTATATCTCTAATATCCCTTTAAGACAACTGTAATAAACCAAAACTGAACAATTAAAAAAAAAAGCCTGTTAAAGTACTGTTAAGGGAATAAGTTAAACCTGCAAAATCAAGGAAATTCAAATTTAAAGCTGAAATGCACCATATGTCCTCCAGTGTGCACATATGAGGAGATGGGTTCAAGTATTTTTTTAAGCAGAATACCATGATAGAATAAGATACCCAAGAATGCAGGATTCACACAGAATTGTCTTTGCCTTGGTTAACTCTGGATTATTTAAAGCAACTATGAATATTAATATTCATAGAGATGCCTTCCTTTTATTCCCATTAATAAT
This sequence comes from Ammospiza nelsoni, assembly GCF_027579445.1. Classification (NCBI taxonomy): domain Eukaryota; kingdom Metazoa; phylum Chordata; class Aves; order Passeriformes; family Passerellidae; genus Ammospiza; species Ammospiza nelsoni. The sequence continues at coordinate 12,052,832 of NC_080636.1, read as the reverse complement.
AAGAGCTATAGAAGCCTAACAGAATAGCAACACATCCCTAAATGTTAAGGACCTTTTTTTTTAATAATAAAGTACATGTGTAAGTCTATATAGGCATATAAGTAAAATGTTTACTGCAGTTGTTAGAGGATATGATTGATGACTTGAAAACCTAGAGAAGGGCAGAGAGAAGCTTTTGTTTTCAATTACATATGGGCAGAGGGAACCTGCAGGAAACACCAGAAGCTACCTGTTCATATTTCCCTCCCAAAAGTGCACATTATTTATTTTGTATCATAAGCATTAAGTGTGGCTCCTTGATCTGCCAGGTTAGAAAAAAGAGAATAAGTCCAGCCAACTCCCTCAGGCCTACCATCTCTGTCTTGTTTCACAATCTTGCTCGTTCTTCATGGCAGCAAAAAAAAATTGATAGAAAGATGTGGCAGAAAATCTTGGACTGACAAGCAGTATTTTAAGTGTCAAATGAAAATCCTGAAGCATTAGAATAACAAAATATGAGAAAGCAAGACTGGGATACACCTTACACATCTAAGGGTCAAAAAAGGAACTGCTCATCTTCTAAATTTTCACTGATGCTAAGGATCTTTTTGTCTTGCAAAGGATTCCTCCAAAACTATTTTCTTTCTGCTTCCTTATTCATAAGTCTTTATTTCATAATTATTTCACTAAACACAGACCATTAGATGTATTAGTTTTCCCTTGGTCTTTTTTCCTACTTGCCCCAACAGTTGTTATCTTTGCCTGCCTGTGGTGCTGCTGTTTCCATTTTTCCTACCATTTTTTGCCTGCATGTCTGTGGGGCATACCTAGTTCTCCAAGAGCCAGGTAATGCTTTATGTGAAGCTGAGAGAAGAAATCTGTGAGCATTTGAAAGCTGGGTTCTGTTATGGGCTTGTAGAGGCTCTGCTGCTCACTCCAGCACAGGTGTCTGGCTGGGTACACACTCCATGTCTGTGCTGTCTCCCATGCCAAATGACCTCTCTGCCAGTAGAGACTTTAAGCCATGAAGACTTTTATCCTTGGAGCTGAAGGCCAAATACCATTTTGAAAACGTAATGGGATCGGTTGGACAGAGTTGCAAAACCAGAAATGCTATGGGTGGAGATAAGCCATTAAAGCTTAAGCTTCTGATGTAACAATAATGAGAAAAAAATTCTTCAAACTGAGAAAAGAAAAATTAGTATGGCCTGTGAGTAAGTATGAATGGCAAAAGTAAAAATCACAAAAACTGGGGAAAAAAACCCAAACAAGATTATTATCTTGTTCAGAACAGTTCAGAGAAATTCCACATGGTGACTGCTAGAAAAATAATGATGGACCAGTAAAACTCAAAATTTAGGTAGAAACATATACAGTAAAATTAGAGTATCTGGGATCTAGGCCATCAAGATGAGCAACAACAACAAAAAAATCCAAACTAAATATACAACATACATTGAATGTTTCATAAGTGGAAATGCATTCTATTACAGGCTAACTCTGGTTTTAGACTTTCGAGAAGGCAAGCACTCATTTATGAAACCACCTTTCTCCTGACATCCTGTTTTAGAGCAATTTATTTTCTTTGAAACCATGTGTTTCTTTCTGATACAGTGGCCTCACAGCACATTTATCTTTTTATGTCTGTAAGCTCCCTGGGACTGGGACTCTTGATACTTGTCTCATAAAGGCTGCCAGCATTTAGGAATGAAAATTGGTAATGTTAATTGTAATTTTATACTTGAGTATAACCTGATTTTGCTATACCTCTTGGCAGCAGCCAGAGCACACAGTAAATGAACTGCATGAAGGATGTGCTGTAAGACAGTATCATGGCCAGAGTGGCACAGTAGCAAAGAGCCACAACACCAAGCTGCTCATCAGACAGCTTAACCTCCAGCCCTGGTGCACCATATCACCGAGGAATCACCAACTAGTGACTCCAGAACTGGAATGTGCTATGTCTAGTGCCATGCTTTGAAACGTATTCGCCACATGGCCTAATGATGAACTGCTGGGGTAAAAGCCCACACAATTCAGAAATCTCCTGGAGTGTATCAGGGGAAAAAAGGGGTCTTCAAGCCTCTTAGCAAATCACTGTGGTCTGCCTTGGTTGGGGGTTGGATCCCAGTTTCCACAAAGCACTAAGCAGATTCTGCTGCCCTGCAATGCTCCTCAAGTCATAGTCCATGTGTCCCCACTAGGATCTGGCTGACATGGTTAAGCAGGTCTTGGTGGCACATCATTCTTATGTTCAGTGAGGATCCATTCTAAAAAAACCCCCATGACCCAGTGAAATAAAACAAGAAAAGATCAAACTAAACTGTGCTAACATTGGGTCAGTTAGGAAAGGAATCACAATCAAAAGTATAAATAAGTGAATGAATAAATGAATGAATGAATGAATGAATGAATGAATGAATGAATGAGAAAAATATTTTTTTAAATTCTCTAAGTACTTTGTAGACTCAGTCCATATTTTTCAGGCATGCCTGTTCAAAATTAAGACCTCAATCCACAAAAAAGGCAATGAATCTCCAGTAACTGGAGAGGGGGAAAGAAGAAAAAGAAGATGAGAAGAATATCACAGCACCTTTTGAAGTCAAACCACCTGTACACAGTTATAAGTCTGGACAGGAATTCAGGAATCTATACAGGAAAATACTATTCCAGGCCTCTAGCTCTGAATGTTCTACAGTCAAGGTGCTGTGTGTGAGATTGCAGGGGCAGTGTTCAAACATGCTTGTGCCATCCAGCAGGAGCACAGGCTTCTAAAATCTAAGCCTGTGCTTCTAATTCTCCTCAGTATTCTGTCAATATGTCTTCACATCTGCCAAAATACAAGCTGCCTGCACAATCAGAGGGCATTGCTTCAAACATGGTTTTCACAGATTAAAATATGTTAAAATATTTTTTTTTCTCATTTCTTTTTCCAAGATTTCCCATGCCTATTGTCCCAGAGACTAATTCTAGATACTACTCCCACAATACCGAATGACTTTTGGCTCTGTCACAACTTCTGCTCCTTTTTTACTGTGCATCCTTTCTACAACTAACTCTTGAGATCTCAGAGCAGTGCTTCTCATGAAGAAAGTCACCTGCCCTGTGTAATAACTGAGGCATTAGTAGTGCCCAATCTTTGGGCCACTCTTCTAACAGCATCTGCAAGTATGCGGCCATAAATCAGATCCAGCAGCACGAGAATGGGCTAGAAAGAAAATAAAAAATTCCCCAATACAGAGAGCAAAGAAATCTAAATTTATGGGACTGTAGAAAGAGCTCAAGGAAAGAAAGAGAGGACATTCTTGTGGCTGAACAATGAGTTGAGTCCCTCAAGACTGAAAAGAGTACCACAAAAGAGACCCATAAACCAAAAGGCATAAGAAAAAGAGCAGAGAATGCTAGAAATTATAGATACAGATTTTGTCACTGAATTAATGAGATCAGAGATCCCCTTTCTCTGCTGTCTCCTAATCCTTACCTGTTTTCACAGGGTATAAAATGGCACAATTCAATACAGACTTTTAAAGTATAAGTGCTGATAGACTTTGGATAAAGGAGTTAATTGGACTTAATCTACAATTCCTGCAGAACTCACACAGATGACTGGATTTTAGATTTTTTGCCATGTTCTCTTTATTGATATTTATTTTTAGTTTTGATTTATTTATGCCTATTAATAAATAATTCAATTAATTAAGTTAATTATAATCAAAATGATCACTTTAGAAAGAAAATAAATTCAATCTTGGTTTTGAATTGTCTAGAATTTTTAATGCAGCATGATGCAGCATATCTGGAGCTTTTTAAGTTTCTTTTCCTTCGTTTTCCTTTTCTCTTGATTAGCTACTTGCCAAATATTTGTTTGTTTTAAACTAAATCAAATTTTCTACCTCCTCAGCAAGATTCATGTTTATTTATATGGGTAAGGTACAGTAATTGAGAAGTAGCAAGATACACCCATGACAGAAGTCTACTTGAATCTCTAATTTGTGGTAGGTCTAAGAGAGAACAGCAAGTGTAAGTTACAATTGCTGGAAGGTAGTGTTCATCTCTAAGCAGATGGAAGCCAGATATTTTAAAACTAACTGCAACAATTGACTTAAATATGGCCCTGTCTGAAGCCAAACAAAATTATTCCACTGCCATCACTGCATTTCACAGCAGAGCATGTTACAGCTCTAAATCTTGTGCTTTACAAAATACAAAATACACCGATCACCCACACTTTGCAGATAGGACACCTGAAATGGAGAAAAGTGAAATGATTTGCTGAAGCTCACAAAGAACAACAGCAGCAGAGAAAAAAAGCAGGCCATAAAGTTGTCTGTTCACTCACAGAACTTCTCATTGCTGTAGACTATGCCAGTCTCTGTCAATCTCTACACACTCCTGGTTCTGTAGGTGCATTAGGAGAAATGCTGCCAAACGTGTGACAAATCACCTTTTGCTGCAAAGTCCACTAATGTCACTGGGAAAAAGTCCTATTAATTTTGGTGACCTCTGGACAGAGCACTAATGGAAAACCTGGGAACGAAGATGAAGTATCCTGGTCTGTACCAGGTCATGCAAGAGCCAGAGCACAGCCAGAAGAGCTGTGTAGGTACAACCCAATGGAAAGAGCAGGACACAGAAAATCAAAATGTGAAGGTGAGACACCAAATGGGCTTAGCAACTTTTACAGCAACAGATTTACAGCAGCTCCCAATTTAATTTATCAAAATGCAGTTGCCACTGGGGAAGTCAAAAGGGGAAAAAGCCACCCATCCATTTAATAGCCATTCTTCCTTCTGTCCTACTGCTACAGCAGCCAAGACAGTTGCTTATCCCCACATGGGTTATTTTCGTTGCTTCAGGTATTTTAGCTGTTTCATAGAGAACACTGATAAATAATTAAATAATACATATTCATTATGAGAGGGCCAGTGCTAAGTGACATTTTCAAATTGCATCTTGTCTTCAGACTATTTTGCTAAAAATAACTTAAAAAAATTAACCAAATCACAGACATTGAAAAAGTTATAATTCAAGCCAAGTCTTTGGATCCCAGTTTTGAGTTCTGTTGTCTCCACCCTCTGTATAGACAATTACAGCCACTCTGAGAGTTCAGCAACTGGTACATCACCTGACTCCTTATTTCATGTATGTCTGGTAAGTGAAATACAGTATAAAAGGCAGGTTCACTCATTTATCTGTATAAGAAATAGATTAGTTCTCTTCTATTAATGTCCTGTCTGGGATGACCCCTTGTCTAGTAAGTTCTCTGATCTGTTTAGGGTGAAAAACTTGGAGAGTTGCAATTTATAGAACCTGAAAAAATTAGTAGTGTAACACCAAAGCAGAAATTATTATGAAAATACATATTTGCTTAAAATGAAAAATATATAAGAAATACATGTAAGCAAATTTTTGTATTTTTATAAAAAAGAAATAAAGTCTGAATTGTAGCATTAGAATCCATGAAAAGAAACAGAGATCTATTTCAATATGAAAGTTATCTTTACAGTGCTTACAATTGCTTTCTGCCTCTGTCTCTCCCTTTGCTTGGCCCTTTCAGATTCCCGTTTTTCATACTCTTTGCGGTATTCTTCCCTCTTCAGCCTTTCATGCTGATATTCCTCATAGCTGTCATATCTAGGAAACACAACTTAGTCATCAAATCAAGCACCTGTATTTGTGAATGTAAAATTAGAAACACAATTTCTTGAATGCTTTACTATCCCAGGCAGTTAGAGAAAGGACAAGAGGAAATGGCCTCAAATTCCACCAGAGGAAGTTCAGGTTGGACACCAGGAAGAATTTCTTCGCTGTCAGGGTTGTTAGAGATTGGAAAGGGCTGCCCAGGGAAGTGGTGGAGTCACCATCCCTGGAAGTGATCAAGAAATGAGTGGTCATGCTACGGTTTAGGTGATGTGGTGGTGTTTAGCCAAAGGCTGGACTCAACGAACTCAGAGGTCTTTTCCAGCCTTAATGATTCTATGATTCTACAATTCTCCCCTGAGGAACAGCTGCAAAGCGCACCAAATGCAGGGTGAAGGCACTACCTGGGTCTGCGACTGCACGGCGATCTGGACCGCGATCTTCCACCTAAGGGAGAACTTCTGTGTGCTCGGTGTCTACAGTGGCTGGACTCACAATAGCAACAAGATCTGCAGGAAGAAACACATTCACCTCTGTCATTCCATTCGAGTCTACTGACACCATTTTCTACCTCTTCCCTGAACTTACAATTTCTTCTAAGCTACCGGTGGGATTTTCCAGTGACAGTTTGCAATCTCCTAGTCAACTAAGGGGCCTCAAGTTATTTCTCCCCTCCTGGCCCTTCAGTAATTTTCCTTATTGAGGCTAACACAGAGCAGACAGTCAGCCATTGTCAAGTCCATCTGATAGAGGCTGTAGCAAGATTGGCACCAGGCAGCTCACAGATAATGGGGAAGGTTAGTTGTGTACATCTCTCACCAATTGCTCTGCCTCTGACCTGACTGCCTCCGCTCAGGTGTAAACCTGGCAAATTCAAAGGATATTGGAAACAAGTGTTTCTGTAGCAAACCTGTAACCTTCAGAGTTAATGAGCTCAGGAGCAATAGAATGAGTTGCACTGGATTAGGTTACTTCTTGCTTTTTTTTCTTTCTTTCCCATAAGTTTCTTATTGATTTTCCTGTTTGTCTTATTAGCTACAATGATCATACACAAATTTGCGGTACCTACCTTGAAGAGGATCTACTACAGGGCGACCTTGATCTCGATCGGGAATATGGAGAACGGGAACAAGACCTGCGTTGAGGAAAGGACCTTGATCTAGAGCGTGTCCTTTGGGATCTTTGAGAAAATAAGGATTTGGGTGGAGACACTGAATCTCTGCATGGAGAGTTAAAAGAAGAGCAAGAAGGTGATACATCAAATAATGAATAGGCTTGTGTCCCATCCCAAGGGTAGCATAGTTTATCACTTTCATCTTCACTGTCATCAAACAGACCATCCATTGCTAGTCCTGAATTTATAAACATAGGTAGTTTGGAGAATTGTTCATTACTGTAATCACTGTCCCTTAGTTCTCTGCTCTTATCTGCTTCTTCATCAAAAACAGCTTGGCTGGGGTGACCAAAATGCTTATTCAGTTCAGCCCGAATTTCCTGGTCTTGGAGCTGTTTTCTGTTATTACCATGGGATCCCTGCTTATTTGTCTGTAAAGTCTCTTTCTTGAAATACTGGTCTTGTTCTAAAGAAGAACAAATCTGACACTGCCACCCAGGTGAAGAATCCTTAAATTCTGGTTGTCTGGAGTCCTGAAGTTCCTGGGATATTTTAATGTGTATTTCCGATTTTGAATTCACAGATTGACAGTAGTCATGGTCACCAAACAGCCGCAAACTGGGCCGTTTTGTCTTTCTCTCCTCATGTCCACTGGACAGTACGGTAGTCTTGTTAAACTGTGTGTACAGCTCAGACTGGTCTGGACCCTTCTTGGTTGGGTTATTTCCTGGAGAACCGGAAGACTCACTACAGCGGGGCTTTTTTGAAGGTGGTACAACAGTCTTGCATGATGACTTCAGTTTAGGTGAAGTCCTAAAAGGATTATCTTGGCTGGCTTTATGAGGAGGGGTCGTAGGTGGAGTTAGGCCTACAGGGAGTAAAAGGAGGTACAGAATGCTTTTAAACACACATACAATGTTTATAAAGGTGGCTCATGTGCTTCTTAAAATAGATACAAAGCAAGACCCATTTTATGTCACTTCAACACTGCCAATACTGAGAATAAAATACCAAAGGTCTGGTAACAACAATAGAAACAATACTAATGCATCGCCATCGATCTCCAGCATAATTTCTGTCCCTCCCCTTCCTCTACGACATCCGCCCCTCTCTCTGTAGGTTTTGATAGAAAAGATCAAGAGATAAAATTCCAAAGACTTTTTGTTAAATACAAAACAGATTTTGATGTAAAAATGAAAAGTCAAAAGACTGTCACCATCAAAAACATAAAGAACCTAGCAAAGAAGAACCTGGATAAAAGCACAGCCAAGAGAAATAAATGAGGGGTACCAAAGGATGCAGAACCTAAATGCAATGAAATAGAGCCATTGTAACTCAGTGGCAATGACTCTTTGTTTCCAGAGTTCATTAACCATTGAGAATGTATGTCTAACACACTTGTTGAGTGTAATTAATACATTTTGCCTGAAATGTGGTTCTGCAACTGAAACCCAAATGCACAATAATACAACCACAAGTGTACTGAACCTTTGCATTTAGAACTAAATCACAGTGAGAATCATGCAGTAGGGAGTCAAAATGAAACAGGTAAGTCTTAGTATTAGTTATTAGGTTAGTATTAGATTAGTATTCAATGACTAAATATTCTGCTAACTAACAGGATTATTTACGTAACTGTAAGAGATTGTATCACTGTGATGAGACAAAATTGTAGGAAGAACTACAGTACATTTTAGTAATGCCTGGGAACTGAAGCAGCATCTTGCCATTATTTTTACAAGGGTAGAATATAACTTTCAATATTTTCTACAGAAATAATAGAATTTCTTCAGACTTTACCGAAGGATAATCCCAGACATCAGGGCAGAGTAACAGCAAAAAGCAGACACTGTTCAGGAAATCATTTCTCCTCAGGAAGGTACTTAGTATGTTAGGTTTCAAAAATTTGCTTCTGTCCAATTGACACTAATATAATTTAGTAATGTAGGCTTAAAATGTAACAAAATAGACAGAGATTAGGGAGTTCTCCAAGGTAATCCAGACCATCCCTAAGCAATCCAGATGCTCATGCTGTCCAAGAATACTTTTAGCCCAAGCAATGAGCTTTCCATTAGTACTTAAGCAAGAATGAAAACAGAGGGCAGACGAGTTACAGGAAATGTGTGTTTCAAACATGGTCATAGAGCTCTGGTTTGTATTTTTAAACATGCAGCACAGCTCGGCAGATCAATGCAAATGGAACAAGTTTTATAGTGTTTTGCTGTAAAGAAGGAAAAGTGTCCATCAATGCACAGTGCTCCCTAAGGAGCATAAATGGAGACTGGGAGTCCCACTGCATTATCTGCAATGAATTTCTTTCAGAAAATAAGAAAATAGAAGTACCAAGGCATGAATACTTAATGTGAGAGACACACTTGATTTTCTGTTTGGAAAAAATGGTTATGAGCTACCCATGGCTATGCAAAGACTTTGCCTAATGCCACAAAATTCAAGGAAACTGAGGCAAAGTTTATGGCACCTAAAATATTAGTTACCCCAAATTTAAATTTAATACTAAAAAAATTTTGTGCAGTCATCACGGTTAAATTATTTCCTCTAAGTCCTCAAATTTCTCTTTCTTCTTCCCAAAAATTCACTTGAGACAGGCCTAACTATTTCTTACCTTATGCACCTCCTCACTGACAAATATTTTTGACTACCAAGTGAATTTTTGCTAAAATAAGAGAACAGTCCTATTCAAAAATCTGCAGTAATAATTTCAAAGTTAAAGCTTCAGGCTCAGATTGAACAAATACTTCAGTAAACAACTTTCTAGAAACAAAATTTTAAAATTACAGTTTTACTTGTGAAATTGTACATTTTATAAGAAATTCTGGGGTTAGTTACTGGGTTTTTGGATGTAGTTTTAAAGAAAGAATTAAACAAAAATACAAACACTCCACAATGAACATGTATATTTAAGAATTTCAGGCAAAGAAACCTCAGACATAATCCAATATTCAAAATAAAATCTTATTTCAAATTCCACTTCTTTAAAGCTTGTTCTGGAAATAAGCAAGTAAAACATATAGTCAACATTTCCAGAAACCTGACAAAGAGCCCAATAATCTTCAGAAAAGTGGGGGGGAAGTACCAAAAAAACCCTCACGAAAGTACAGCCTGAGCTAAATTTACTGGCACTTCCCTTGCTGGCAGAACAGGGCTGGGACAGCCTAAGAAAGGGCTTCCTCATGGCATTCTGGCTTTTTTCCTGGATTTCAGCAGAAGCAGGAAGTGCACAGGCAAGTAGAAACAGATAAAAGATGGAAAATGTTCATTTAACTTTTGAACAAACCTACACTGGGGGATGGAGGAGGGAGTGAAGTTTTGATCACACGTCACCATTCCAAGTGCTTCTCCAGAGTGCCCCCTGACCCATCTCCAAATGGAGAATTCTGAGAAAACCAGCTGGCTGCACACTTGTTCATCTTCACCCTAATCCCTGGTAATCCCCACCGAGGGCCACCATCCCACATCAGTGGCATTACAATATTCTGTAACCACTGGATTATTTCACACGCACTGATTTCTCCCCAATGCGTACATTTAGGCATTGACAGTACAAGGTATATTCTGTACTCTCTCTTGAACTTAGCAGGTTTTGACAGATTTATGGAAGGACAGATGGCCATTACAGGCTGAAGGCTGACAAGAGGCAGTTCAGAGCATTGTTAACACACTTGCACAAACTCTCAGCAGTGCAGCGCTGTGCAGAATGTAATTCAGACTATAGCTTTTTTATTGCTGCCTATTTTCTTTTGTCAAAAGAGCCTGCTGTGCACAGCAACAAATGGCTGCCATTACCCAGAATGTAATGGGTGTCAGACAAATCACGTAACACAAACAATCAAGAGTATGTAGGTCATATTTCAACAGAGCACAACCTTAGCAATATTTATGATTACTGCATTGAAATGTGCTCTATAATAAACAAGTACCTCTACATCACTCACACTTACGTACTTCTGCACAGCAAATCTGTTAGAAGTGGTACATACTCTACAATCATCCCCCTTAAATAGTCTTTTTTCTTTTTAAAGTAAAAGGCAAGTATTTTTTCATGACATGCTATAAAACCATTTTCTTTGTAGGGACTTTTCCTTAATTGAATAGCTTTGGTAAATGGTACGTTTGCACTTTGCCTTGCTCTGTCTATACACTACGAACTCACTCTGTGATCTTGTGCTAGAAAACAGTATATATCAAATTGCCAGCACTGCTGCCAAAGCAGCACCATCCTCCCTGTGTCTGTGCAACAAAAGCTGTTTGCATATGTGCCAACTCTGCCACCTTGGCCAAGCAACTTCCTTCCAGAAAGTCTCTGGGAGGGTGAAACTACTTTCGATACATTCCAAAACTCCCCTTTAAAAAAAACTTGTAAAAAAAAAGTGTTACTCATTTAGCTTAGCTAGGTTGATAAGCAGAAATTGGGGGGGGGAGTGCCTTTGCCTTTGCATTAAAAGTGACATCTGGACTTCTTAGGACTGATTTTCACTACTGTTTTACATAGACACAGATATTTCTAAATCTCTACGGTATCTCAGCATTCCTATGTTTGATGATGTTTGCTGTGTTTTGAGGGGGCTGATAATTAATGTCTTTTGGGGAACACAGCCCTGGAACCTTTCTACATGTGCACTGGGCTTTTGAGAGGCATTGAAAATGAATTATTTGATACCTATGATTTTGAAAATGGATTGTCAAGAGAAACATTATTTAAGGCCACTTTAAAAACTGACCACAAGATAACAGCTCTGTTCAGTAGAAGAGTGTTTTTATGGCACTAAATTGCAGAAGCTCGGAAAATGTAATAAAATTAAACAGTCATCATATAAAACTACATGCTTGTTGAATATTCAGTTTAATCCTGTTGTCAGTGCTGGAGAGAATAAACACAGATGCCTGAAAACATCAAATATTTCACTAGATTTTAGTCCTTCTAGACAACTCTCTCCATCTCACATCTCATTTTACCGGAAATCATTCTGAGGTCAAAGAAGTTCTTAGATGACAGATTTTTAAGTATTTTTTCTGACAAGTAAGAGGCAACACAAATCTAGAGGTGGGCAAATAGCAGGTTATCAGTATCCTCAACCATGGTCACAAATTCCAAATCACTCTTCAACTTGATTGTGCACATCAGCTTTTCTGATGACAGAAAATATAGCTTTTTCTGCCATTTTTCAGAAAAGTCAAGTTTTTCCCCCAAGACCAGTGAGCAGTTTTACACTACAATAAATTATAGGGATCTGTATCAAATTAGAGACTTTTCACCAAGAGGGTGGAAATAGCCCTCTAGTTACTGATTGAGCCATAAGCACTTAAACCAACTTCGTGTACATAAATGGTGGCTTTGAGTATTTAGGTGTGAAGGTTTAAGACACAGGGAACAGAGAGAGATTAATTAGAAGCCATGCTATCTAACATCTGGCATTCAGACGTTTGTCTAAGACAATCGAAAGTCTAAAACAATGAGAAGCCCTTGACTGCCAAGAGAAACATTGCCACCTCCAGAAGGTGAGTCATCCTGGTGAGTCTGTTTGCACAGTCCCTCCGTCCCTGCCCCACCCTGCCCCCTCATTCTGACTGCTAACAAAGAGGCAAGAGGTGACACAGAGCCATCCCAGATATCTGGGAGACACTGGAGAGGTTCAAGCCCACAGCCTCTTTAAGGAGGGCACTGGCAATGCAGATGGCTGTGGAAAAAGAGATGCACATCTTCTGAGTCCCTCACTCAGAAGACTCATCTGACACAGGAATTTCATTTCACTGCATTATCATTTCCTAGGACTCCCTCTATACCATGATGTTCTGGTCCAGCTTCCTCAGAATAACACTAGAATAATCAACTTCAAGAGATAGGACTTTATACAGCAATGGACTTAGGACACTTACAGTGCATTGAAAGCATTCTTATGTGTGGCATGAAAACACTTCAAATATTTGTTCCTTGTAATTTGACAATTCGATGTTTTGACAGTTTTAGGGAGGACAAAGTTACACTCATGACTACTAACAAATCTGTTGTAAAGCAAGATATAGCACTGGCAAGAGAATGGCTTCAGTTTAACTTTAGATACATGAATCCAAAATGTGTGTGTGACGAAGATTGATGGCTCATGTGGGAAATGTTTTTATTTATTTATTTTTCTGGTCTATAGTTAATTCATCAGTGAGGGAAGCAATGTTGTTTTCAGCAGAAAGATCAAGGGAGTTGCTATTTATATTAAAATACTTTGTGCTTCGAGAGTGCAAGCAGCACTGCTAATGGTCTTTTCAATTCAGTAGTGAGATCAAGGTAACTCCTATTTAAATTATAATAAATAGTGCTTGTATGGTGCAAGCTGCCCTATATAAGGACAATGAGCAATGCGGTTATCTGGATATAATTTGGAGTTGCCAGGGTTCTCACTAAAAAACTTCAAGGTATTATTAATCACTACTACCACTACTTTTTTCCTTATTTTAGTTTTGGTTGTTTTTTAAACTGAAATGGGTCCCAATTCTGCCATGATTTACACACACATGCACACACACAATATGCTGTAAGTTCTTCAGTACTCCAGGCTGTTTCTATTACATACTTTGCTTCCAGCACAAGCAGACTCAGGATACAAAACTACTGCAGTACAAATTACTTAAAAAGCAAGACATGCATATTTTTAGAGGTTTACATATATACATGAATATAAAAATAAAAACTAATACACATAGGCAGAGATTAAAATAGTTACTGCATCATCTCCTGAAATCTTGTGAAGCGCAACATAAAGTCCAAGAGCCACCATTATGTACACTGCTTGGTAACACTGCCCAGCTCCCTGGCCACACAACACTCCAATTCTTATTATTCCTGAATATCATCAGGTTATTTCCTAGCTAACTTCTTTTATTTCTAGCGGGGAAAAGAAATCACAGAATCATAGTAGAGCATTCCTGTTTACACATGTGGCCAGTTGTGCTGCTTCCCAGCTTCTGTTGCTTTTTTAATGCACCAGTTCTGATTATGTTTTCCAAGCACCTACAGAGCTGTTTTGTTTCCTCCTCTGTGCACGGCTGATGGAGCGGAATGAATCTGGCAATACCAAGACCATTCCTGTTGCCACTATGGACAAAATACCAGAGGATTGTCCAGGGGTCAGACTGACTCCCAATTTCTGTCTAGTCAGCTGATGGAAAAGCAGGCTGCTGACTTTTTGGCTGGGAGAAAACACTGCTTCCTTCAGTGATTTCAACGGCTGCTTGTACCACTCTGCTGTAGTCACCTCATCTGCCCCTTTCTGTTGGCAGCACTAAGCACTGACTTATCCATGTGCTTACAAATGGGCACCCTTGTGCAGACTTGCTGTCCTGTAGTGATGGAAGAGGCTTCTCCATGCTTCACTTCACTCCACTCCACTTCACTTACTGGCACTGAATAGGATTATCCTCCTGCATACAGTGAATTTTGCCATGTTTATGTTGGTCTTGCAAAATGAAGATGTGTAGGAAGAATGCTTCCTTTTGCTGTAAGAGGAATGCAGCAAGACTGCAGGCTCCCAGGAGACAGCAGGGAAAACTGTTCATGTTTTAGTGGTGAACTAATGAAAAAATTTCTGAAAAAGTACAATGATGGTTTTAAGAAGGTGATAGCCCAGTGTACCTACCCAAACCCAGCCTGGGCCTGCTGCCACTGAATTCAGGAGCACCAAGCTAATTTGTGGTACCTGAAGACCTTTTTTGCAATACACCCCTTCCCCCACAATGCTAGAGATCAGATAGTTTACGACCTACTGCTATCCTGAGAGAAGCACCGTGCCAAGTACATCTCTTATTTTTCAATATTACACAACTGAGAAAGAAAATGGTCTTGGCAATAGCTCAGGTGGAGCTCAATGTGTTCTTTTGTGCTCAGCTCAGGACACTTGAAGAAAACAGAGGCAAAAGAGAGTTCAGAGGAATGCCATAAAACAGATCTGAGTCTGAAGGAATTGACTTCAGCAGAAAGAAGAGCAGACGAATTAAACAAATGATTAAATGGGTGATGCACGAACTAAACCACTACATGATTAAAAAATCCTACAAATCTTCAAAAGGTACAAATCCAGGGATCAGAAAGGAGGAGGAAGATAAAGGGAGGTTGTGTGAAGTGTGTTAATGGAAGAAAAAGAAAAAGCAGGAATACAAAATGAATACCACTTTTAAAAATTACCTCTAAACTATGGGACAATTAGTTGTTCAGTGGTAGAGGAGAGAGCTGTTATTTGTGATGTATTAATCTAGAAATGACAAAGCACTGAAACATGCAGTCATGTACAGCCCTAGACTGGCCTGGAGACAGACTGAATGACATAACTTTTACATCTGTAACATCTATTACACTGTGCTGTGGGGTTTGTCTTTGAAAGATGGTGCTCAGCTGTACACAAATCTATGGGGAAATGGAGAAATATAACAGAAAAATTGTTTCATTCATATTTTCTCAGAAATTATGCTCTCCTGTTGTCATGGTTTGGAACCGTATTTTCAAACATGTTTCTTCTCAGGTAGCTGGATAAAAATGTAACGCTGAACTGCACTGAAGTGAATCTACTGGAGACTTCTGTGAGATCTCAGCACATTTGTGCTATATTAAAGTAAACAAACACACACAAGCCATGCTTAAAGAAAGAGCAGTCATTTTGCATTTCTCACCTGCAGTTCCAGAGAGTTCCACACTTAAGGTTTGTTCAATAGTCTTGTTCTCAAATGGGGAACCCTTGGGATCACTGGAAGACAGGGCACATTTATAAAAACAAGCTGAAATGGAGTTGCTGTAGCCAAAATCTACTGAAGCCCCCTCCCTTTTATAAATGTTTGCACTTTTTAGTACTTACTTTGGTGACTCGGGTGTCAATGGAAGTGATAAACTTGTTGGTTTGGCTAAAGGAAAAAAGAAAACAATTATGCAATATTTAAACACTCTGTAAAGTATACTGCAAACATTTCTTTATACTTTGGCATTGGAATCGTGTGGAAGTCAAGCTCTAATAGTGCAATTGCCATTTCAGAGTATCTCAGATAGATAAATAAAGAGACTCATCCCAATTCCTTATTCACTAGCACTAAAAGGGCACCTAAATTTCAACAATTATTTACATCAATTACTGTACCTCTGAAATACAGTACACAACCCAAATGACAAGAACCTTTCAGAAGAAGAGTGGTACATGTTAAAAATCAATGAAGAACTCTACAGGATACACTGTGAAAATGTTACTTCTCTCAGTGTTAATTTAGACTACAGTTCACGTTTTATTTGGAAACAAGAGCAGCAGAATAACTACAAAGTAACAGAACGTTATGAATATTCAGTTAATTTTACAAGATACAATTTCATATACAGTACTGAGAATAGGTTGTTTCTATGAGGCCAGAGTCCAACCAGTTATAGTCCAAATTTTTGCAAATTATGCTGCAAACTACGACAAACCATGGACATAGTCACAGATGGTTAAAAATGGGGTTGAAGCTCTCAGCACTATAATCCCGACATACGCAAAAAACAAAGCTCTGGCTATAAAAATGTAAGTCTTTGCAGCTTTTCCTCATGCAAAATTGTATTTTCTCAGAGCAAGCCAAGAAATAGGATGTTGTAATACAACTAAGATGCCTTTAAAATTAAAAATTATAGTACTTGCAAATTTTACTTTTCAGAAGTTAGATTGATGTTTTAAACACAGAGAGCATTGTAGCAGGAACAACAGCAGGGGATCTCTTCTGCAGATTAATTACTTAAGACAAAATGTTCCCCTTGAACACTCCTGCACTGCAGATCTTTTGTCCAGAGTGTCACTACTGCATATTTCATATTCATTACAGGCTTGGAGCTCCCATCAACATTAAGGGATTTTATATGCAAATTGATTACTTTTATATGCTCTAGAGCATTCCTGAAGTAATATAACATTTTAAAAAATTAATTCTCAAAAGCTGCATATTGTTTCTTCTCCTCCCCATATGAGAAAAGGAAGCTCAGGTGTTCACCTCAGGTTCACCTTCCTCAGAAGTCACTGCTGGAGTGAGGAGATGCACCTCAACGAGTAATTTGTCTGGTCCAGCACAGTCACAGATCTGTGCATTACAGCAGGTGCAGTAAAACTGAATGTAACCTGACACATCTTTGTGTGCAATTTATATACATCTAGGAATACTAATGTTTGCCTGTGGCTACCTGGAGGTAAAATTGGCTTAAAAAAACAGATTTTGCAGTAAGGCTCTGGAATAAAGTTTTATACAAAGTCCTTCCTTTTTTTTTTTTTTATTTTGAAATAAAAATTGGCACACTCTTAACCAATTTAGGCTAAGGAAGCTGAATGTGTAAGAGCCATTTACGTCTCTTAAAAGTCTCTTTCTAGCTCTTATTAGTCCCACAGAATAGTTGCATATCAGAGTATACTCTTATTAAATTCTGAAGCACTGAGGTACAGTGCAAATCTGCCAGAGATGGGCACAGAACCAAGGCATTATCTCACACTCCCATGTATTAATTTTAGGCAGATATCACTGAGCTCTCCCACTGAGAAGTTCACATACCAGAACATCCATCAGTTTTCTTATTGCTAGGCAAGAGCTTGACCAAACATTCTTTCTGCAAAGGATTCATACTCACATACAGCTATTGATAGTGTAAATATTTAGCCAAGACACTGTCATTTTACATGGTGCCTGTTTATTAGAGTTTCAAGGTCTACTGTAGTGGGGTTTATTTTTTTTTTTATTAAAAAGAGTTCACATCAAGTTGCCTGTCCCTGTAAATTGAAAACATTAAGGTTCAAAAGAACTACATTTCCTCATGGGCAAATTTCAGTGCAAAACCACAGATGATCTTTGGCATGAATGTGTTTGTGGACATTCCCGTGGGTTTGCAATATGTTTGCAACAGTAACCCTAAAGGAAAATAACATTTGACTTATCCTTTGTGAGCTTTCCCTAACTCTGAAAGAAAATCTCAGACTGTGATAGTTTTTTAAAACAGAAGAAGCCAATTTTCTTGTACCTTTGATTAAATGTTTGAACCAATGACTGCAGGTCTGCAAATATCAGTTAAATTTGCAAGGTTGATTCTGCATGAATTGACTGTCCAAGCTGAAAGCATTATATTCTTGTATTTGTATTATATGCAAATCCATTGATATTGAAGTTGTATATTGGTGCATGAGGCAAATTTGCTCAAAAAACATTTCAGAAGCCTGTAAATTAAAGCACAGGAAAATTAAAGAAGGTAATTTCTCTGTGCCTGCAAATTCACCTGCAAGACCACTAAAATCACAGTCATCTGTTAAGCACAGTTGTTAGCTATATGTCCCTTTGGACTTTCCTAACCTCTCCTCCGTGTTGTTTCCACAGCTCAGTGTGCCCTGACTCTTTGAACTGAATCTACACAATTGCTCAGCTGGGGGAAAAAAAGCAGCTCTGATCTGAATAGAAGGACTTTATAATCTGCATGCATGCTTGTGTGCACATATATCTCTGTATGGGTATAACACACACGTGCATAGAGCATGTTATACATGATGCACCTTATCACCTGCCACCTTAACATCCAACAGTGTTAATAAAGCCCCCTGTAACTTCTGGCAGTTCTGTTTTTCAGTACCATTGCAGTAACAGACCCAGGTTTCACAGGTAGAGTTCAGTCTGGATTCTGCTGTGAAAGCAGACTGATAAAGCCACCCAGAAGAAGTGGCAGTTGGCATTAAGAAGCTTTAGGAGCAGTTGGATTTCCTTCATATGAGAAATATTGTTCAGATAATTTGGGCCCGTAATGGAGAAAACCCTTACTCAGAATGTCAGAATGTACAGCTGCAAGAACAATATTAACTGACAGGAAGGGAAGATTACTTTTATTAAGTTTGCTTATACTTCCTAGTGCAGAATGAGAAAACAGATTTGATAGAGGTTGAAATGCAAGAAAGAGGGAGGGGAAAAGAAGAAAGAACATACAGTTTACAGCTGTTGCTTTGAAAATACCAAACACCACATTTAAGGTCACATCCTGATCTCTGTTGCAGACAGGTAACTTCCGCTGACTTTAGTGGAGGCATCCAGGATTGGCACTGATGTGTCTGAGGCAGGCACAAAGCCTTTCAGATGCCAGGCCAACATCAATACATAGATGTATTTTAAAGTAGCAATAACTTAAAAAAGCTCCCTTTGGGTTCGTAAGCTTTTACAGCTTTCCTTTATCGTGGGAAAACAGAGGGAAAGAGAGGGAGAGAAAGTGAGAGAGGAAGCTTTAAGTTCTTGAATCTCTGTCACAGAAGCTACTTGTAATATAGACCAGTTTTTTACACATCAGGGGATACTAAAAGTCAACAGAAGTGTTTAGTTTTGACCATAAAAAATCCAAAAACAAGAGAGAAAGATCAGGATAGCATCTAAACTTTCAACTATTTACAAAATAAAATTACAAACCAGCATTCCAGCTTTAACAGGAATGACACATTTATTGTTTTCTCTGTAGCAGTGAGAGCACTATTTATTGTCTCTTAAGGGCTAGGTGGCAGGTTAACAATGCCCTCAGTTTTACTCCAGCAACAGAGAAAGAAGCTCACTAATGAACTGACCTGCCGAACTTGTTTAGAGGCGTAATGATTTCTTAGTGCTACACTTGTCTCCAGCTAGCTTGGTATATTGCCATGTGGTATTTGCTAAACTTTTCCTGAGATCCTTTTCTGAGGCTTGGGGAAATAAACAAAATGATCATATATGTCTAAAAGCTAAATCTAGCTAACTAATTCTAACTTCATAATACAGTTTAAAAATTTTCTTTACACAGAAGTGATGCCGGGTTTCCAATACCAATCCAAAGAACGGAAGAAGTACTGAGGGTATTCCCAACCATGGTACTTCAGCTTCCCAGGGTTACTGCTGGTACCAAAGCTGTATTCTGCAGTCCCACACCTACCCTGCAGATGATTTGTCTGAGACTGCAGATGGGGCTTCCTTTTGGAGGTGCATTTCTCTTTGCTGCTGTTCCTGTTCTCTGCTGGTTTGGTCTGAGGAGGATCATCATTCGTAGTCAGATATTTGAGAAGTTCAGAGCAGGGGCGTCTCTGAGGCTTTTGCTGTTGACAAATGCTCTTCGCTTTATTGCTCCATGAATTCTCAGTCTTAAAACAGGGTAAAATAAAACAATAAAATAAAATAAAATAAAGTAAAGCTAAAATTAGTGAGCTGAACCTTATCAGAATGGATATAGGTTTTCTGAAGAGATGAGATTTTCAATGAAGTGTTCAGCCTAAGTGTACTAGATCTATGAGCTGTGAATAACTGTTTGCAGAACAAGGAAAGAAAATTACATTTAAAATTCCTAAATTACATTTATGCAGCTTTTTATTTCATTTCTCCTACATTGCAATGTTCCTACTCAGCAACATGTAACTAACAAGACCCTACAGCGCCTTTAGTGTGAACAAAAAATAAGCTGGTTTAAACCTTAATTTGCCGCTGATTGCTTGGGCCCAGTATTCACAACTCTCTTAAGTACTCCTAAATGGCCCGTTTTCAGTTACACTGAACGGCAAGACAAACATTGTTTAATACTGTCTGCTAACAGAATTACGTCCAAGCCCCCCATTCCATCAACCAATGTCTAATATACATCTTTTGCCAAGAATCCAGTGTCATTTGTCTTAGCTCAGACAGCTGGGGAAATGGCAGTCCCACATCCTGGAGTCACCCATAAACAACACCAGACCATCAGCAAATTTTATCACATCCCATCCTACTCTGTGTATCAGTAAAGTAGGTAAGAGTAACAGACGGTGTGACTACAACTGAACTCTGCCAAAAGAAGGGGCATAAATGAAATATTCAGAGCATAAAAGAGCTCAGATGATTTTCTGGAACCCAGTCTACAACTCACATTTTTTAAAAATTAGTTAGAAAATAGTAAGCACATACAATACATTCAGATCTACTTCTTGCTTGATTGCTAAAAGCATAAAAGACCTTGTTACATTTTCTTTTTTTTCCTCTTATTATAAAAATTAAGTTTGTACCTTAACAACCACAGGGCTTGTTCTGATCCTGTGATTAGTGTTTGCATGGTTTTGTGTGCTGAGACCACTGCATTCATTGTAATTTAGCTGAGTGTTGGCTGGAGCCAGCAAGAGCTTCTTAAGCTACAAACACATCAGGGAAAGGGAAGTAGAAAGAAAAGAGTTAAACATCTTTATCAAGTAAAGTGACTTATCTACATTTTTGCATAGTTACTTAAAGTTAGTTATATCAATTTCAGCAAGCAAAGTACAATAAAATAAAAAGTAGGACTTGATATTCCTCAGAGTAAACAGATTTCATTTCCTTCTGGCTTGGCAGCACATTTCTGCTCCCTTTACTGCAGTATGCTGAGCGGCAAGCAGAACTGACAGGGATCATGGATCTCTGAATCCAGGGCAAAATGAAATTCTCAGTGATCTGTTTGACATGAAGAGGCCTCTGATCTATACAGAGACATAAACTTTACCAGAGTAATGGATATGGTGTCAAGATTCAGGTATCTGGCTCTGTTCCCACTGAAGCCAGTGATAAGAGGCTTTCAGCAGAAACAGAATCACATCACAGACCAGATTTACTAAGCAAAATGCATATAATGTTTCACCCACATCCTCATCCAAGATTCAGTTTTGCCCTGGTTAGCATTAAGCTGGTGCTTACTGGTCAAATCGATGTTAAAGACACAAAATCAGCCCTGCATCCCAACAGACTCATTGGGCCTTTCTTCAGAGATCACCAAAAATAATGTCTAAACACACACAACAAAAAGAGCCCCGAGAAATGAAATATGAGTTAAGAACCATTACCCCGACTCATCTGAACAGAATGATAAGCAAAAATGTCAGCCCCATTAGCTTAAGAGTTTCAAAAACAACCTTTTCTACAACTTTTTAATAGACTGCCATATTAATCATCCTATGGCTATTTGGTGGGGGGTGGTTTCCCCCACTTAATTCTCAGTTCTTTACTCAATTTTCCTCTCCAGTCTAAATGAAAAGTCCAGACCTTACTGTGACTACATCATACCCATGCAGCGGGTGGCCAGAGGCACATCCAATTCCTGTTAAACAGTAGGAAGGGTTCTTACTAGAGACGGCTCTTCTGCCTCCTGGGTCGGAGGGGCGCCGTCGGGCACTGGGGAGGGGCTAGCGGCATTTTCATTGGTCACATCTCCATCTGTCAGTGCATCAAAGGAAGGCAATCCATCCTCATCCACAGGGATGCTGTCCAGCGTTTCTGTAAGAACTGCTAGCAAGTTTGCCTCGCTCTCTTCATCTAGTTTCTGTGGGAGAGGACGAAATAAAAAGAGGAACCAGGTGAGAAAAGGAACAAAACGATGCCTCTGTGTGTGAACAAGCAGACAACACGTAGTTAAACTGGCCCTTGGAACAGCAACCTGCAACAGAATCTCAGACAATGTAATTAGGTACAATAAAATGATCCATTTCTGTTCAAAAGAAATCTCTTTGCACTCATGGCATAATGCGAGTTTACTTTTCTTCCACAATTCTTTCTTCTGTCAGGTGTTAGGAATGGTAAGTGATCACTCAGGGATTGTATTACAGGATGAGCCTAAGATGCTGACACCTAATGATGGTGTCAGCCCAGGCTGTCCTTTTCTTTTGCTCTTCAACACTGAACACCAGCTAACTGACATGACAAAATTACAGGAATCAGACAGCTAATCAGGACACCAAAACGAATCACCAGAAAAACACTGAAAACTTCATTCACATATACGGTCCAGTGTAAGCAAGAAAGGGTTTCCCTTCCACATTTCTGCAAATCCTTGCTCCAAAATAAAACAGCTTCTTATTCCTGAGTATTCTGGTGTAAGAATAGCCAGCAGCACTCATATGGTAAATGACAGGTTGTTTGGGTTTCTTTTAAAGAAACATATTAGGGAGGTTGCCTTTGAAGTTGTCCTTTCAAATTGTGTCTTTTGAGTGCTCAATACACTATTGTATGCATTTATCAAATTCTGACTGCAATTATAAAAAATAGATTAATTTCTAATCAGAAGTGCCTGTAATGTTAATTTATATCTTATTTCAGCAGCAAGAGTTCTTTTTGTCAAATTGAGTAAATTTAAGCGCCTCCTGATTTTTAATGAAATATAGTCCCTACTGTATATTAAGATACAGATTTTTTGAGTGCTGAGAGTTAGAACTGAGAAATAGAACTGTGTAAAAATCATTATATTTATTTTTCAGAGAGATTGGAAATTGATCTTGACAGATCAATTATCTAGGACTCCTAGGCTGGTCCTAGTGCTATTGAAGTAAATGAAAAGCCTTTCACTGATTCAAGTGATATCAAATTGGGAGTTTCTGCACCGGCTTCAGAGCAGCTCATCATGCTCCAGGTCCCCACTGTGAAAAAATTTCAGCTAAGTTCAAATCTCAAAGTAAGAAAGTGAACTAGCAGGACAAATAATACCAGCAAGACAAACAAACAAGCAAAAAAAAGAAGTTAAAAAAAGCAACAGCAAAACATTGCCAAGTTACACTTTGGAAAAAAAATAATCAAGTGAATCTGGGTATCCCCTTAGCATGACTTTTTTCAGTAATACTTTTATCTAGCAGACTCTGAACAGAGATGATCATAAACCACGCAGATAATTGCTCCTGCTAGGCTTCTCTGCCAAATCACACCTCACAGCTTCTAACATAAAAGCTGTCTTTGAGCTAGAAAGCTAAGGCAGAGCACTGTTCTGGTGCTTACGGCATCATCTCCAAGAAACAAATAAATACTCAGGCAAGCTAATGCTAAGGAGAAGCATTTACTTGAAAGGCCAAAAGGCACTTATCCACTGAGAAAAAGTATCCAAAATTTGGTATCAGGTGATTTCCACCATACTAGGGAGACGTGCACACAGCTGTGATAATTCAGTGTGTAGAGAATGAAATTGGCAGAAGGGAGCCAAATGAAACCATGCTCCGAATTCAGCTTTTCACAGCCACTTTCTGAGAGGAAAAGAGAAAAATTACTGTGTCACTTCTAGAATAGTAAGAAAAGGCACACTGGGCAAGAAAGTGTGTACCAGTGCTTTTTCCCAATGGCATTTCAAGTCCCCATCCCAAGGTGGTGGGATGAATGGTGTGAGAGCCAGCCCTTGAGCCTAAGGGTGTCCATGGGCTGGTTTGGCTGCCTGACCCCAGCCCTACACCAGGAAAGTTTTCAGCAAGTCCATCTGGTGGGGCACACTGCTGAGCCTTGCAGCTTATAAAGCTGACAATGAAGCTGGAAGTGTTGCTATTTCTAACAGGGAATGCCTCCTTTAATAATAGCATGCCAGAAGAAAACCTGATATTTGCTGTTAGCTGCTCCACTCTCATGCTTTAAACAGACATTCAAGTGCGCTGACATTCAAGAACAGAAAGTTGAGCGGACACTGGTCCTCATCACAGCAATTTCAATTAGTTTTGTACAAGTTTCAACATTCAAACACCCCAGAGAAAGCAGAGGATGTGACAAAGAGGACTCTGTTAAACAATTAATGTCACTTTCCATTATTGCTTCAGTCCCAATTTACAGAGCAAATAAATCAAAGTCACCACAGATGAAGCACACTAGCTGGCTAACACATGTCTATTCACAAACGACATGGCAGCAGGAACACATTAGTCAAGAAAATGACATTGCTAGATAACCTCTTAAAGATTTAACTATGCTATTGCTAAATATTTGTCCTAAATCATTGTTTATAAAGAAACACAATTATTAGATACAGCAGAAATGGTGCTGTGGAGAGATGCAGAGGGAGAGATGGTTGGGTACATCAATGTCTGAACAATAATCACTGAAGCAGCAGCTTCCTCTTTTGCTGTTGCAGTCTGAGTCTTGGTGTTGACAGCACTGGGGAGAAGCAACACCATAGCCAAATGCAGGCTCTTTCACAGTTTCAGCAGTGTCACTGCAGAAGTTCACATTTCAGACTGGCATCCAACCTGCTTGCTGCATGGGCTCGGTGGAACAGGAGGAGCCGAGCACCCCCACCTCTGCCAAGGCCAGAGGATGTGCTGCGTGCTCCCTGGAACTGACTACACCACGTCCTTAACTTCAAGCAGGATCTCACAAGAAGGATTTGCTTCTCTTATAGAAGCAGATCCTAGGTATTTAGACCACCTAAATGAACTACAGTGTGTAAGAAGGACCAGAGGATAATCTCAAATGTAAAGCTGCATGGCAAATGCAATTATTAAACTTTTATGAAAACAATGCATAATGACTCCATGTTGCTAACTTGCCTTTTAAATGCAGAAGCAGTTATGCATCACTTCCAAATCACACTGTTATGTTAGCATGAAGACATTAGGGCCAGATATGTTTTGATCCCTATAATTTTCACCCAGACGAAGGAGGCAAGGAACACAAGTATGCCAATGAATGCACGCACTTCTGTGTTTCTGACAACAGAAATTTCCAGCATATCCAGAATGCCGTTAGCTCTGAAAGGAAATAAAATCTGGCATTTATGTCACTCTTTATGGGTGAATTCAACAGAGGTAAACTGCAAGAACATCAACCAATCCTCAAACATGAGTCCATCTGGGAGTCCAAAGACCATGGAAAGTTTTTAACTGTGCTCTTCTCTGCTTTTACATGTTTTGCTCTAATAATTTAATACTTCTACAGCACTAAAAATAATTCTTTGTCTGAAAACACTGTAATAGTTGTGTAACAATCTAATTGCATTTCTGCCTTCAGTAAAATGTCTCCAGAGATATTCTCTCTTTGGTCAGTGAAATGAGTTGATAATTTACCCACGCAAAGGTATTTAAATCCTCTACCCCTGATGATTCCTTCTCTTTTGCTTATTCTGACTATTGATGGAGCTGGGCTCACCCTGTGGTTAGCATTTTATGTCTGTAATACCTGTTACTTGTCAGCAATCCACAGAGGCCAAAGATTGAGCTGTAACAGAAGCTTGTCCATGCTGTCACTCACAGGCATCCCTTTAGGGTGTATATAGGGAGCAATGCTGTAATTTATCCTTAAATTTTCTTCCTTTAAAAAATCATGCAACATTTTAAAATCTCTGTCATTACCATCAGATTGGGTTAGAGAAAACCTAGGAAAACCTGAAATCCAAAAGTCCATAGGCCCTGACACAACACACCAATGAATGCTGGAGAGAGCTGGCAGACATCATAGTGAGACTGCTTCTGGTCATCTGAAAGGTCATGGAGATCAGGAGAGGTGTCTGAGGACTGCAAGAAAGCAAATGTCACCCCAGTCTTCAAAAATGGCAAGGAGTCATGAGTGGCATCATGAGTGGTGCTCCACAAGGTTCAATATGGGGCCCAGTATTGGCCCACTCAACAACAACGAGGCCAGTCAGCCTCGCCTCGATCCCTAAAAAGGTGATGGAGCACCTCATTTTGGAGGCCACCTATATCCACATGGATGACACAAAGGCAATCAGAGGTAGTCAAGCATGATTTCACTAAAGATAAGTAAATCGTGATTGACCAACCTGACTGCCTTCCATGATGGAAAAACTACCTGGATGGATAAAGGGAGAGCAAGTGGATATTGTCTACCTTGACCTCAGGAAGGCTTTGACACTGTCTCTCACAACATCCTCATAGGGAAACTCAGGAAGTATGGGCTGGATGAGTGGACAATGAGGTGGATTGAGAACTGGCTGAACAGCAGAACCCAGAGGGTGGTAATCAGTGGCATGGGCCTGATTTGAGGCCTGTCACAAGTGGTGTCCCCCAGGATTCAACACTGGGCCCAGTACTGTTTAATTTATTCATCAGTGACTTGGATGAATGTTCAGATGCCTCCTCATAGATGACATAAACTGGGTAGAAGCTTTGGACTGATCCCCCTGAGTGCTGTGCAGCCCTTCAGGAGGACCTGGGCAGGTTTGGGAGATGGGCAGGAAGGGGCCATTTGAAATTCAACAAAGGCAAATGCAGGACCCTGCAGCTGGGGAAGAAAAACCCCAGGGACCAGCACATGCCTGGGGCCAAACTGCTGGAAAGCAGCTCTGCAAAGAAGGACCTGGTGGACACCAAGTGTCCATGAGCCAGCAGTGCCCTTGTGGCCAGGAGGGCCAGTGGTGCCCTGGGGTGCATTAGGGAGAGCATTGCCAGCAGGCTGAGGGAGGTGATCCTTCCCCTCTACTCAGCCCTGGTGAAGCTCATCTGGAGTTCTGTGCCCAGTTCTGGGCTCCTCAGGACCAGAGAGACATGGAGCTCCTGGAACAGGCCCAGAGGAGGGTGACAAAGATGCTGAAGGGACTGGAACAGCTCTGTTGTGAGGACAGGCTGAGGGAGCTGGGCCTGTTCAGCCTTGAGAAGACACAGCTGGGAGGGGAGCTCATCAATGTCTGTCAGTACCTGAGGGAGGGTGGCAGGAGCACGGAGCCAGGCTCTGCTCAGGGGGGCCAAGCAACAGGACAAGAGGGAACAGGCAGAAACTGATGCCAAAACTTTCTACCTGAACATGAGGAAGAACTTCTTTACTCTGTGAAGGACAGAGTACTGGAACAGGTTGCCCAGAGAGGCGGTGTAGTTTAGTTTCTGTCACTGGAGACATTCAAGAGCTGTCTGGACACAATCCTGTGCCACATGCTCCAGGATGGCCCTGCTTGAGCAGGGAGATTGGTCCAGCTGACCCTCTGTGGTCCCTTCCAACCCATCTATCTGTGTTTCTGTGATCTCTTCTTGAAAACCCTGAAGCCAGTGTGCAGATGTCCTGAGTCAGGATTATCCTGTAGCTCTTTTCATCAGCACAGGTATGCTGATCCATTCCAGAAGATTATCAAGCCCATCTTTTAGAAAATATTTTTGACATATTAATAGTATCTCCAACATCTTCCCTTTGAGTGACTTCTCCTCTCCCTTTCAATTGTGATTAGTGCGTGCACAACTTTTGCTGACTGTATCTCAAAGAATGAAATCAGCTAATGAATGATGATGCTCTGAAGCTTCTTTACTGACAATTTGAATAGCATATAGGCCCACTGTGATTCATACTGAAAGATCAGGGTCTAAGCTGCATTATTAATCCACAGCCCCAAGGAGCTGGGAGCAGTGGCAGCTGGCCACATCTTTGTAAAAAGCCCAGGAAACTTTGGGACAGATCCACAGCTGGCAGAAGCTGTCACCACTCCAGCAGCCCAGCTTGGTAAGCAATTCAGAGCAGCCAGGTGCACACCAGAACTCACAAGGGATCACCATTTCAACATATTGACTCATTTCTCCTCATCAGCCTAAGAACTATTTATAGCACAATTAACAAAGAAAATATTTTTTTTCCTCCAGGTGAAAATATGAGTGATCTAAAAATACTAATACATTATGGCTCTACCTTCAAACAAACAAAATTGACTTGTGAGCACACCAGGGATTTCCAACAGGACTTAATTCCTTAATTACAAATTTTGGAGTAAGGATGTCCTTAAGATTGTCTTTTCCTTAAGAAACGAGGGGTACAGATTCACCCTTTTTTGCACATAAGGATGCAGAGGCACGAAAAGCTCATTAACACCACTCAGGCCCTGAACACCTCCTGTCAACAAACATGCACGAGTAGGGGCAGATGCTGTCTCAGCACTAGCCCCACAAACCAAGCTTTGGCACAAGAGGATAAGGAGCCACAGGCGGCACAGAAGCATTGGGAGGGTAGGAGGTGTACAGGGATTAGGATGCAGGTTGGTTGGTATTCCTACTCCTGACAGAGAAAAATGAGAATGTAAGTCAAGGACCATGAAAGGGAAGAACTACAGCCCAAGTTTCCCCTCTTCTGGCACAGAAGCAGTCAACCTGCCATGGCATGGCACAGACAGATCTCTCATGTTGATTTTGCTGCCTTTTCCATGCCCTTGCCTTGTCCAAGGCAAGCGCCACCTTTCCCTCAACTTAGAGCTGGCTGTACCCAGGGCCAAAGATGAATTAGTGGTCCAAGTGGTGAATCACTTGCTCCACCTTACCTGCTCACAATGAGTCCCATGCCCTTATATATATGAAGAACTTTCTCAGCTTCTATTTTACTGTTCAATTGCTTTGCAAATGCTTAGGCATCCTGCGTTGTCTTACAGTACAAATTCACATGATGCATTTGCATAAGAACATTTTTCCAAGGTCTGTTAGTCTGGTCCCCAAGAGACACTCCCATAATTGAAATGCTTAAGTCCAGAGCTATCAATTATCTTTAAAAACAAAATGGAGTCCCACTAGGAGAAAATTACAGCCAGATTTCTTTATATGAAGTAGAAATATGGGGATTAATTATCACCACCCCTGTGCAAATGCCTTTAGGGTATGGAAAGGAAACAAGATATTTTCTTTTCTTGAAGGAGGCAGCTATATTCATACTCCTCACATGCACCTGCAGGCAAAGACCACTTGACTCCAGAGCCTGCCTTCTGATTTCAACAGCCCCACTACCCTTCATATGGAATGTTAATATATATCTCAATTGTAGGACCAACCACTTGCCAACATTTACATAAAAGCTTCACTCCAGTTGGATTTCTCTACATATAGACTTGAAGTAATGAGCTGTACAACTACAAAATGTTTCCCCCAAAAATGATATTAAATAAATATTGTGATTCTAGGTATAATATAAATATAAATATTAAACAATTACGATTCATGTACTGCAATGCCTAATTTGCAGAGCTAGGTCCCAAAGGGGCACAAATCCCCAGCATCACTCCTAGGAACATTAGGGCATCACTGGAGGGACCTGCTAAATGTCCACAGGCTGAAGGAGATGGGAGCACCAGTAGCATCCATTTTTCCCCCTCCTCTCTTCAGAGTATAAAAATGGAAATAAAATAAAATAAAATAAAATAAAATAAAATAAAATAAAATAAAATAAAATAAAATAAAATAAAGTAAAATAAAATAAAAGAAATAATTTTCGTCATTATCAGCATGTTGTTTATTTCTCACAAAGTTCTTATGTGCAACTTGGTAACTGAACTCAGATTGCTTTCTCTCTGTGAAATGCTCTCCTGACACTGTAAAACTGTGTCAAGCACTTGGTATTAAAGCATCACAACTCAAAACCACAGTACAGACCACTTGCAAATAGGCTTTTCTTTAAGATCATGTCCTTGGATCACTGGAAGTAATGCTGCCATAGTTCCAGTAAGATAACTACGTTTACAAGTGAAAAATCTAACTTTTCTGCTCTAACCTAAACATGCCAGTTTAAAAAAGCCTACTGAATATTCCTCTACCACAAAGTCACCTTATTCTTATTACTTCAAACAAGTTGTTGCAGTTCAGAAGTTTCCATTACAGCCTGGAAATTAAGTTTATAATAAACTGAACAGCTACTAATTGACTTACTCATCTCATGAACTTGAGGATCAA
Organism: Ammospiza nelsoni; assembly: GCF_027579445.1. Classification (NCBI taxonomy): domain Eukaryota; kingdom Metazoa; phylum Chordata; class Aves; order Passeriformes; family Passerellidae; genus Ammospiza; species Ammospiza nelsoni. The sequence continues at coordinate 12,022,733 of NC_080636.1, read as the reverse complement.
GCTAGCAACCCATGCTTTACATCTTTTGACCAAAATTCATCCACATTTTGCAAGCCATTTCAATTTGATTTGTGTAAACTGCATCCTTCCCCTCTATCATAATAATCTTTGATTCTGGAGAGAAGATAAAACAAAAAACAATCTGTAAGCAAGCTGCTGTGCTATTGACTATATTAAGGGGACCAATGACAAGATATTGTGCTGGATTCCACTTCAGTGGTATACCAAATATCCAAAATTTATACTAAGTGAAACCACAGAATCTTTGCAAACACAGTCAATTTAACTCAATATCAAAAGGTCACTCTTCAATTTATACTGGATCCTGAGCACAATATTGAGAAAACACTTGAAAAAAAATCATCTTATCATCAGTTTGGACCTCAACATTTTCTGACTATATAGACTAATTTGCTGATTACTAAATAAATGCTCTAACCATGTTTCTTACTGAGTTAGCTCATCAGGGGAGCTTTTTAATTTCTACAGGACTTGACACTGTAAAGGACCTTCACGTTTGTAGCACTGAGGCACACCATGGACTTACTATTGTGCTGCTTTGCCCCGTGCTAGCAAAGTCCACCTGGTCTTTATGGGTGAGGAAATGCAGCACGAAAAGATCTGGCATGTCTTGTCCAGCCCACAATGGGCTAGGTTTGGGCTGAGCTCCACAATGAAGCACAAAACTCTCTCTGTGTTTCTGGTGGGCAAAACCAAGAGCAGGGAAAGTGCAGAAGTGCAAAGGAAAGAAAGTGCCTGATGAAGAGCCACAATGAAAAGAAAGGCTGTAAGTTTTATTTCACAGCACAAGAGTGAAGCCAGAGAAGCTGGTCTGGAGGTGAAGTTTCCTGTCTGCCAGAACTGCTGGGGCCGCATGGGTGGGCAGAGGAGTGAGTGATCTGGGCAAGGGGATGCAGGACAGGTAGCCTGACCTGCATGAGTAGCTCAGCCCAGCATGCAAGAGGTTGGGCAGGCTGTCTCTGAGCTCAGCACCCAGAAGATTCGCTATTTGGAGCAGCAAACGGCACCTCTTACCCATCCTCCCTTCCTCACACAGAGACAGTGGCTCAGGCTTGTAACAAGGTCCTGAGCAACAACCCAGACAGGGATTTTTAATTATTATTATGCACCTAAATAATATAGAGGAGGGTAGAGAGTTAAAGAAGCTGGGGCCCCAGTCTGAACAAGCTCTAATACGGAGTGGGTACTGTAGGAAGAAGGAAGAAGGGGAAGGCAGGGTACCGCATAAGGTAGGGAAGACATTTGGTACTCTCCTGTTGCAGAGCTTTCAACAACAGTGTCAGCAATATTTCAGTCCAAATAGTCAAGCACTGCTTGCTCAGATTTATTTATTTACTTGATTTATAGTCCATGCCCACACTAATCTCTCTATGCACTGACATAAGATTTTTCAACATTCATATACCTTTGTAAGGCAGCATAGCATATCCTGGAGGAAAAAAAAGCTATATATATTTTGCAGTGATAATTTCACACATGTAACTGATGTAAAAACTTGTTTGTCCTCTTTATCATGACAAATATCTCTAAGAACTGCACTTGAGTGTCAGTATGGACTCTTCCTTTGCCAACAAGAAGCACTATCTTGTCGCTTTTTTTCATTCTTTATCTCAGTGTTGCATTTCCTTGACTTTTAATTATATTGGATATGTCAGGATGTCTATTATCATCCCTACTTCTATCTTGAGATTTATGACTCTAAAGAGATACAAATTTAAAGGTAAAATTGTACATAATATAGCAGAGAAGAGTTTTACACAGATTTTTAAATTTCGTTCATTTACGGGGAGACTAGTTTTGTATAAATGAAACACACACTCAAAAATTCATTTTTAAGCTACAAAATAACACTCCTATCTGGTGCTTTTACTGTTAGAAAATTGGAATTTAATTTGACCAGGAAATTAGCATTTGTAAAGTATCAAATTCATTAAACGCTTTTTATGATGTTTTAATTTCTCAGCGTGTTCAGCTTCATCAAGCCTAACACATGCCCATTGAACAGGTATGATAAACACAAGTCACGTCTCACAGGAAGAAAAGCACTGGTTTTCCTTACAGTTGAATCATGAGTGGATGAGTACATCATTAATACATCTGGACTGCCCATCATTTTTTATTGTAATTTAACTGGATGGCAGCTACCTGGTTTGAGATGGTCAGAAGAGTTTACTCAGATACAACACAAAAATTTGTTTACAAGCCTAAAGATTCATTTTCTCTGTATATTTTACCTGTGTAGCTCTACATTATTTTCAGGTGGCACAGCAACGTCCTTCAGTGTCCTCCTTGTTTGTATATACTAGCAGACGTGTTGACTGACACACACACGGCACTTAGAGAGGTGGTTTAGATAGATAAAATAAACCTCAGGTACCTGTACTCTAAATGTCCTGGGCTGAAAGCAATAAAGACTCCTTTATAATGAAGCACCAAATGAGAATGCGCAGATTCCACACTAAGAAACACCCTAGCAGGTATAGGGACAACAGCACAGACCACAGGTGACTTTTGTCAGGCTCTTCAGAGCACCTTCACAGTCCCACAAATATAGAAAGAAAGCCTCTCTCAGCAAGCAAATAAGCCCTCACCTCAAAAAGCAGTGATTGAACAGCGCAACCTGGTAAACCTCTACAACCACCAAGAATACTCTTCAGGATGAGGAGAGGCATCTGAATTTCCTACTGGTTAAACACTTGGCTATGTTACATATCAGTTACATATCTCCTCAATGTTTCATTCAGTGCTAAGACTTTATTGTTCTTTTAACCCAATTTTGTATATGCAAATAGAATGGTAAAGTAGAGATGGATTTTAAAACAGGAAACATTAAAAAAAAAAAAAAATCACAGAAGAGCTATCTGTTGCAGTCTCCTCTAGGTCGTGTCCACCCTTGGCTTATTTCTAAGTTTCCTGGACTAAGTTTCCTAAGTTTCCCAACTAGTCTTCACAGATCCTATTAATAAAATGGAGTTGACAATAAAATGTAAAACTAATTTGCTAGTTTACATTACCATGTCCATTTCCCCCAGCCAGTCTGGCAGAGTTATGTAGTGCATGCATACTGTGGTGCACACTACAGTTCCCACTGCAGTTGCCTCTCTTCTATTTACTCCTTAGTCAAGACTGAATTTATTGCTCATTCTCTGCTAGTTTTTTAAAAGTCTGCATGTCCCTGATCATGAGCTCTCTATCTGTGTGATGTAAAAGACTGCAATTTTTTTTAGTGAGGCACTCATGTTGTCCAGTCCCTTTTCCACCAGAAATGGCAAAAATCAAACTGGGCATATTTTTTTTATCCTCTTAAAAGATGACACTTAGCAGTCAAGTCCAGATGTACTTACTTACCAATGCCCTACATAACATTGTTAATTAGGCCGTAAGTTCCTTTAGACAGGGACTTTTCTTTATTTGTTCACACAACCCCTTTTATATCTATGTCCTGTTTTACCATTGGGCTTTGAGATGCTGCCACAGCACCCAAAATAAATAATTTGGGGTACTTCTATTTAATCCTGCTGGTAACCAAAAGACAAAGAACTTAGACCCAGATGTTCAGCTGCAGTAAATTAAGGCCTCTCCACAGGTTTTAACAGAGCTATACAGATTTATGCTAGCTAGGGACCTGGTCCTCTGCTCTTAATGTATTTTGATGCTTAAGATGAGAACAGCAGCTCCTACATAGTGTGTCTGCACCACCCTGTCCCAGGACTAAGAGCAGTCCAGCCACAGCCCAGCAAGGGCTAATTGTTCCTCCTTACCAAGTGAGTTTTGCAGCTGAGCACTACATTGCTATGACTTAGACACTGTTTAAAAGTGGCTTGGGCTCATCTTGCCTACAATGTGGTACATGCTGAGCTTGCATTCCCTATATACACTGACATTATTTGTCCATGTCAAGTGCACCTTCAGTTTAAAAGTTATCCCCGCTGAAGTTAACACAAGTTATACCCTGAGCCTGTGTAGCAGCTAAATGCACAGCCAAAACCCCACAGGATGTGCATAACCCCAAGAATAATAAGAAAATTGAAACCATTTGAATACTAAACCAGAGATGGGATCCTGCAGATCACTGGGTTCAACATGGCTTACATTTTCCTGGCTAAAATAGTCTCCCTTTGTATTGAGATGTTTTTCTCTGCTCTTTCAGCACTCAAATTGATGGCAAATAGAGAGGGGAAGGGAGCTGTAGATTGGAAAGAGCCCGGGATGAGTGTCCAAGCCTTGCTCAGCTGGCTCAGAGGAGTGGGTGGGACCACTCATGTTTAGGAAGCAATGAAATCCTGTTTTGTAAACATACATGGGGATTACACACACGACCAGGGGGTAAGGAGGGGAAAGAAGGGGAGAGAGGAAGAGAAAACAGGGAGACAAGAAAGTAAACATGGTTGCACTTGATTCTACACATGAAGGAGTAGGGGAAAGAACACCCCGCCACAAAGTATTTTAAGTAAAAAAGAGCTAGCTACCTGTAAATGAGCAATACTGCCAAGTCTTACTCACCTGAAGCACCAAAACACCGGAGTGCAATGAGCACCACAATGTTTACAGATGCCTCTGGCCTTGCCCCGTTTTGATGGCAAAGAGTGCTGTAAATCTGAGTGCTGGGGGCACAGGGAGCACAACGCCAACTCCAGCTTGGCTCCCTTGGATTAGAGCAGCACAAACCAAGCATCACCCGGCAAAGCCGGTGGAGTTAAACAAGGACAGATTAATTGTAAGTGAGAAGGAAATCAGGCTCTTTATTTCTGCCCCTCCTTCCTTGAGAAAAACTACATACATTCCTTTTTCTTCAGACACGTCAATAGCAATAGCTTAAACTGCCCTAATCAGGTTTCACCATTGGCAATGCAGAAATGTTTATTTCCATTAGGCTGAGTCTATAAAATCTTCCTTTCATTCCTGCGCTTCTACCATTCCCAAACAGCAAAGCCTGACAATTTAAGTCTCTGACAAGCAAGCTTAATACGGAGACGTTTGGAAAAAAAAAAATCCATACAAAGAAAGCTCTTAAGACAAGATAGGCTGAGCGTTTGCACCACAAATGGTTTGTTTCAGCTATCTCTTTGCCTCCTGTTAGGCGGAAATCAGACAGCTTACTGGCTTAGCTTGTTAGGCCAGGTTAAAGGGATGCAACGCTGAAAGGCTCTTAGAGAAGCTTACCCTTGGACTAAAAATAGCAGGCACTAGAGAATTATCTTAAATACTACCAAACTTGTTCTGCACTGTGAACGCAGATAACTGTAATATGTTTCCATTTTTGGCAGTTTTAGAGCTTTTTTAAGTTATGCTCGCTTTAGCTGACTATTTAATTAGTTTCTGATTCTATTTGCTACTTTTTCTCTCAGAGATATAGCCTGAGGGGTACTTTGCCTATGAATCCTTTGTATTTAGCAGTGTTGCTATTGTTAACATCTAATGAGCTGTTGGATTTGCCAAACACCCAGTATAGGTACAAACGCTTCTTTGAAATATAAAAGTTTAACACACAGCAAATAGCAAATCAAAAGATACTCTAACGCAGCATCCGGACTCTCTCATTGCATGTCTCATCAAAAGAGAACAAAAATAAAAAATCTCCTTTATTACATTTAATTCTGAAATTCAAAAATGCATATTCGAGTGAGACAATTTTAGCTCCTTGTCCGTGACTTTAGAAGAAAACAAAATGATTTTTAGTACCATAAGAAGACTTCTGCATATGACTAAAGCTCCACAGTCTGACATGGATACCCGCCAGCTGAACTGTGGAGTTAGCAGTATTTTCTTTGGAGTAAAACTGCAAGATCCTACAATTTTTAATGAAGCCACCTCATCTTTAAAACACATAAATTGATATTTTGGCGTGTTTTTTAGGCTACAAGCAGTTTCTCTTTAAGCTCTGTTAAGCAGGATACCCATTCATCTGCTCCTCACTGAAAACCATGACAAGGTATCAAATAAAAAAAAAGAAACTCCAAAGCAAAGCACAAATGTTCTCTGTCCTTACATACATCTCACTCGTGCTACAGCCAGTCTGAAAGACATCACCACAGAAACCAGTCATGCGGTGTAACACCCCTGCTGCTGCTGTTGCCTCGACTTTGCACTTCTGCAGATAACACCACTGTGGGTACTCAGTGTACGAGCTCAGATCAGAACATCACAGGATTGAAGCAGCAAGGGCCCCTGCACACTGATTCCTGCCCACTGCCTTCCACATGATGCCCCCAGTACTACACCAGTCTTGGCAGCCAGATGATTGCTGTAACAGGAGCACCAAATGGAAACTGATTCAGACACACATTTTAGTATGTTTTCAAGTACTTCTTCCCTCCCTTGCAGCTCTTTAATATGAGTAATTTTTAACATTATTTACAAATCTCAACTTGAGTAAGGCCATCTTCTAGACAGAAACTCTGGGCATGGTCAGGCTAAAAGCCATCCATGCAGCTGAACAGAAGTATCTTGCCTTACTGGGCAGATATCACATCCAACTGCCTTGGAGCTGGAAGCCTGTCCCCTCAGACACAATTTTTCTTGGACTTGCTTTTCAGAGTGAGGAATGTTTTTACTTTTAAATAGTGGTGGCATTCACAGATTCCCTCATCAGATATACACCCTGTGTCTTTATAAGCTCACACATAGTGGTATAACCCAGCCACATGTCTTGCAACTGCCATTAAAACCCTCCATATGTCTGCATTTGGGAAGCAAGTTTTCTTTTTGACTAAGGAGTTAAGTTCACAGCCTCTCTGCTGAATAAACAGCATGTCTGTTGTCACCTGGCTGCTGAGCAACTCCTGTCTTTGAAAGTATGCACTCGGTGATTTTAGAGATCTATCTCAGCCTTTCCTTCTGCAGTCATGCAGCAAAAATCATGCTCCATCTTCATTATGATGATTAACACTACTATCCAGCTCCTGCAATTTGAATTTTGAAGTAGTATTCTAGCACTACCAAGGAAACACCCCCATTGCACTGAATGATCTCCAGTCACATATCAGGGGAAAGTATCTGCAGAAAGTACTCACAGTTCAAACAGACAAGATCAAGAAAGGAGGATTATAATCCATGCTTTACAGAAGGGGATTTGATGCTCACAGATTAGTCAGCTTCTCCAGGCCACAGTGCCTGTAGGCCATAGTCATGGTGGGAGAGCAGGGCTCCAGCGAGCAACACTACCACTGCCTTCCAAGCAGGGCACATTTCACCAACAACAACAATGCACACATTCCCCATCCCTAAGTACTTTCAGTTGAACTTCTAGTTGTCAGAAGAAGACTGAAAAACTGGTTGTCAAGAGTGTTGGAGTCACAGTCCACAGCTAAGAAGAAGTTTATTTTGTACATTCACAGAACTTGGTGAGTTTGCCATTTTTTGTACAGAAAATGACACTATAATATTTGGTCACTTAAAACTAGCATTCCAGAATGGAAATTTCTAGACAAAGTTGACACAGAGAGAGTAGTGAACAGACACACAGAATAAGGCTGGTAAGATATAACTCTATCAGAAAGACAAAGGTATCTCTATGATGCAGTGGATGTTAGGGAGAACATCAGGGCTACAGCAAAAGAGACAAGTTTGGACCACTGGAAAAGACACAGTCATGACTGAGTTCAAAAGTGAGCATGGAGGCCATCCATTTTAACATGAAGAGCCAGGCCAATCCCCTAAAATGCAGGAGGAAGAGGCTATAATAGAACAGCAACTCAGTAAGTCTCTTGGAAAAACAAAGGGCCCACAAACATATTGCTTGAGTGAGGCCTTCTCTTTGCATAACTTACATTACACCAGAAAACATCCAAAGCCTGTGAGGTAAGTCTTTACCTATAAAGATAATCACACACACTTGTTTGTCCCAAGGAAGGATATGAAGGAGAAAGTGAACTGACGATTCGGCAGAGCTTTCATCTTGGAAGATTCCCAAATTACTACAAAGCTATGTAGGAAAATATTTTACTTTAGACTTGGATGGCCCTTGGAATCAAAAATAATCACAAAAGCAGTTCTTGTTGCTCCCCACCAGGCTGCCATGATGGCAGCTGTACTGAATAAGGCTCCCAAGCTGCAGAGCCGACAGGAGGGCAGAGCATGGGGTGTCTGCAATGTGCCAGACAGAAAAAGACAGAAAGAAAAAAGCTGTTGTGTTACTACCTTGTTTTTTACTGTATACTCTTTCCATTCTTTTCTTTGCTAGTGAAGAGACTACACTTTCTTGCTACAGTAGCAGCTCAAGATCAGGGATCTGCTGCCAGGAACCTTTGGAGCTGACAGCCTGGGATGCAGCACTCCTTCACAGATTTTCGTATGTAAGCCTGTGTCATCTACCACAGCCTGCAAAAGGTCATTATGAAGTCCAAAGAAAGTCAAACAGCAGTGACGAAGGAAGAAAGTGTCTTTGGCACAGTATCAGGGATAAAATGCCTTTCTCAAAGGCATTTGTGTGATATCAGGCAGAGTGAATTGGAATTAGGATGAGGAATTGTGCCATTAACACCAGCAACAGATTAAACGCTGATGATTTTCCTTGTGTGTAAGGTGGAAGAAGACTATTTAGATATTGTGTGTTTATTGAAGCAAGAAGGTTAGAGATAAGATATAATCTAACCAAATCATGGAATGCAATATGGGAAGATAGTCAAGAGTTCCGGAGTCTGAATCAGTGGGTTTGTCTAATATTTCTAGGTACAATTACCCCCAATGCAAAACAATTACTGAATTTCAGAGGAGAACACTAGGTGAAGAGGCCCTGATCCTTCACTAGTTGAGTATCTGTAAAAACCAGAAAGGACACCTGCACATATTCAAAGTATTCAAGCAGCAGGAGGAAGACATTTCCAGCAATTTTGGAGCGTACAAATTGGGCACCAGGAATTGCATTTTCTTTGCACAGAAACAATTCAAATGGATTAAAATATTTAAATATTTTCTAGGTTTCCACTCCAAGTCTATGAGCACCTTCACTCCTTTGCTATTAAAAAAAAAACATGTCATTATGCTACAGTACTGTCTGTGAAATGCAGAAGTCTGTAATGAAATTTGTTTTTCTCTTTAGAGGTCACTCACTCTCAGCTCTTAAGAGTTGACTCTCTAGGGACAACAGTGGTAAAGACGAATGTGGACTACCTCCAAATCTCTACAACTTTGATTTTCACAAAAATTTAATTTTTTTTTAATTTATTTACTTTTTTATTTGGAATACATCAGCATTGTTGAGGGTGATCCTAAGAAATAACAGCACATTATGGGCCTGAATCAGAAATGACTAGAGAATATAATGGAGTTCTGTACAATACATTTGAGGGATGTCTTTGTAAGAGTTCTTTTAAAGAAGGATTTTGGGGAGGAATTGGGAAAACCTAGCCACTCTACTGAAAGGGATAGAAGGGCAATGAATTCTACTATAGAATCTCTTCTTTTGCTGACTCAGTGAGGAAAGATTTGACATTCAAAGACAAATTAGAAAAGGGCATGGATCGTGCTACATAGATGCTTCCTCTCAGTTATCAGCCACGTACAGGCAGCTTCCAACACATCTACCTCCAAGTGCATCTGAAAACAAGCAATCTCTTCTGGTGGATGTGGACAGAAGGCCTCTGTCAAAATATGAGTTTGAGCAAATACAGCAAAGCGGTTTAGCACAGGGAGGATTTGTCCCTGCAGAAATCGACACAAATTCCTTTAGGACAGGGGCAGCCACCCCAACCACAGAGCTGGGATTGCCAGCAGATAGAATTAGGGAAACTGGAGGGTAACACTGTCGCCTAATGTAAACTCTTAAATCTGCTGTAAACACAGCAGTAACATTGGCACACAATAAAACTGGTATCTGTCACAGCACTCCCAGAAGCAGGTGTAGGGTAGGACAAGACACATGAGCGGATTTTTGTCATCTCTGTGAATTTGGTTTGAGGAAAAATCCAAGCTGGCAGAAACTGTGGCAAACAGATAGCATTCTAGTGATGGAGGGTAGCTGGAGTGATCCTGCAGGAGAGAATAATGGGAGATCAAGAGGAAGGGTCCAGTATGAAGTTCCTGCTATGTGTATAGTGCAACTTGGAGCAGCATTCCTGGATGCTTCAAGCTGGAAAGACCAATACCCACAAAAGCAATTTATTAGTAGGATTCTGACATGCGTATCTTTAAGAACATACATCCATCACTTTCAAAGACATGCTTTAGGAAATAGGACCTATTAGAGGTTTAAGTTTAGGGGCATGTCTCTTTCCTTCTTTAGCTGTGGGCTTAAAAATCAAAGCTTCACAAGTCTAATCTCGTGAGAGATCCTGAAAGAGAAAAACCTCTGCACATCATGGGGCTTCCCATAACAAACCCTCTTGGGTCTAGATGGAGCCCAGAAAGGCAGCTCAAGTACATCTGGACAGTGTTCACAGAGCTGCACATGCCAGGAACAGTTCTGCAAAGTGATGCTGATGGTCTAGCAGAGAATTAACCCCCTGTGGTCTATTACCTCTGATCATACTGGACTTGAACTGACCAATTTGGAGATCCTGACATGATTCCAGTTGCAGTGGAGTGCAGATTCCTGGAAATCATTTGTGTCTGTACAGGACGTAGCCAAATAGTCCTTCCCAGCCCAGCTCTGAAAACATAATACAGAGATGCTAACTAACTCTGCAAGAACTTCTTTGGTACAGTACAGTCATCTTCAGCCAGAGCTCATAGCCCAGTAGGATCCCAGCTCACTCTTCCAGATCTGCTCCAGTATCCCTTCATCACTTTCTCTGTGTGCCTGTGTTCCTCTGAGAGAGAGGTTTGCTCTCTCTCAGAAGAGAGCCTAGGAGGAACATTAATACTGAGTGAAAGCTAATAAATCCCCCCCAGCAGCCACCAGCACTATGCAAAGGCATACATATGGCCTTGCAAGAGCTCACCCTGATCTGGCTGAAGAGCACTGTATCAGAGCTAACACACCCTCTCTGACCAGTTACAAAGGGACTAGAGCATCCCCCAAATGATAGCATTTCTTAGCTTCCTGGTCTTCTGTCTGGCTTTTGTCCAGTTGAGTTTTTAAAATTTTTTTAATTTTAATGTTCTTCTTCATCTCAGGTTTGGAGATAAATAAGTCTCCATGTTGGGATATACTACTTAAGGCAGCCTCTCCTTGGGTTTGGTAGTTCCACAACATATTGGCACAACTGCAGCTCTGAACCTGTGTTGTTTCCTGGACTAGGAAAGCTCAGCAGGCCGTAGCTGCCTCCACCTGCCTGGGAGGAAGAGGAATCTGGCTAAAGAGCAGTGCTCACAGTCCTCCAAAGGAAAAGTAAGTTGGGTTTATCTTCACCCACAAACCCCAAGGACCAGCTCTTTTCTTCTTTCATTACCTTTGCTCCTTCCAAGGACTTCAAAGTGCACACCATAAAACTGGGATGGGCTGGTCACTAGTACACACAGACTTCCCCCCTACTACAGGCTTTTTAGGCATTATCACAAAACAAGTAAATAAACACAGTGTTTAATAACGAAAGAAAAGGAAAAAAAAAAAAAAGAGTATGCGCCAGCATCACAACCAAGGAACTTCCCATGCCAGCTACTAAAAGGCCACATGGAAATACTGAAATTACCCTTAATTCATGATATGAGACTTTCAGGAGGGTTAGGTATCCAGTGACAATGTTTAAAAAGTAAATGCACAAAGAAGTAATATGCCTCCAGAACTGTAACAAAAAGATTGCATAGAAAGTTATGCATTATGGATGATTTAGCAATATCATAGATAGCAAAGGCTCCAGCAAAAAGAGTGAAATCATCCCTATCTTTCCATTTGTCGGCAGAATTTTAACAAGGGGCTCCTGGGAGCTCTTGGGGGCTCCTCCATGGCTCAACAGACAAATTAACTCATCAAAGGGAAGGTAGGGATGATTAACTAACAAGAGCCCCCTCCAGCCCATCACTGGTACATGGTTATTTCACCCAGATGGTGTTCACCTACCTGAAACTGGTAATGACAGTCTCAGATCGGATTTACAGAAAAACATAGATAATAAGGTGCCGCAAGAGTGACATGATAGGAGTTATTGGTCTGTGATGCTCCAGACTGCGCCAGAGGCAGCAGAGCTGTTTGTAATGTTAGTCTCTGTTTTGTAACATTATCCTCTCCACCCAAGAGATTTCCTGCTGCAAATGGGAGACTTGGTCTTCAGAGAAGCATTTGACCTGACCCTTCCTATAGGACAGTGGGATCAACAGCAAAGAAAATGACAAGATGTGGCAACACTCCCATCACATACAAGCAGAAGCACTTTGACACCCTTTCACTGGAAATGGATGAATGTTTCTGCAGTGCTAAGGCGAAAAATCCACAAGTTTTTTGGCTTTTTCCCAGATGCAATTGATGTGACAATTGCCAATGTTTTGCCTGATGTCTTCATACTAATGTGAAGAGTGATTGTTGGGCTTTTAAGGACAGTCAATACAGCCAAGAAAATCCACACCAGTCCTGGTGAGAGAAAAAACAGCAAAGCAAACACAAAGCCAGAAAAAGAATTTTAAAAATGCATGTTTCCCCCAGACAAGTGAAAAGTCTATTGCTCCTCTGTGTACGCCTGGAGGGTCAAATGCCTAACAGAGCACCTCCAAGCAGAGGTCAGGAAGCATGCACTTATGTTTTGTTTATGAAAATAATTGCATATGCATCCATTTCAACCTGACAACCTTAAAGTTCCACTAGTCCAACAATAAGCCTGTGAAAATGGACAAGCTCAATACCTGTGGAAACTAAGATTAGGCCAAGTAGGTTTTCTTATATGAAAATTTGTCATGAAAATCAAGGCCAGACTGCGAACCTTTAACTGCCACCCATCTTCCTCTGAAAACTAGCATTTGGCAATAACAGGCTTCTAGCTATATAGAAGCAGGTCTCAAAGAAATTCCTTAGTTGCTTAGGACTATGGGCTAAGATTTTCAAAATAGGATCAGAAACTCCTTACCAGTACTAATAAAGTAATTTCAAGGAGGGAAGAAGCAGCAGCAGAGGAACACAGAAATATTTCCTCAGCTTCTTGTTCCATGTAGCTCCTGAACAGGCTGGGTTGGGCCAAATGGCCTCGAGATCCCTTCCCACTTCATCCACTCTGATTCTGCAAAGCCCTCCCCTGCTCTAAGTTCATTCTTGGTCCTTTACCACCCACACTGTCACCTGCACTACCTGGCTGCCTATGCCTCAACCAGAAGCCCTCTTAAAGTAGATACCAACAGACCAAAGATCCTGTTCATTGGTCTCAACACACACGGCCTGGTAGAGTGGAGAATAACACTACTAGATCTACCTAGCCAAGTGATACATATTTACAAGCAAAATAACCCCAAAAAACAGCCCCTAATACTAGAAGAGTTCTAAAACTCTTGTAATACCTGTTTTTCACGTCTGGTCACTGACTGCCCTGTGGAAATGTGCAAACCTGCAGCATTCTCACCAAAGCACAAATTCCACTGAGATGTCTCGCTTCCATAACATTTATTACCTAAGGTCTCTGATGCACCTCCTGAGTCATTATGTAACTGCTTATACAGCAACATGGGAGAAGAAAAGCTGAATTTTTGCAAAGGTTTTGGAGTACTTTGAGAAAGAATTTTCTGTCCTCCAGGAGAAACTACCTTTCCCGGAGAAAACTCCCATTGTTTCTTTTAGCAGCTTATGTTGAAGTCCCTCTGACCAACCCAATCCTCCAGATAATCATTACCACCACCTCCCTGACAAGAGGCGAGAAATTTTTTACCCAATTTCTCTATTTTTATTCAAGTCTATCTCCTGTAGGAGAGATGTGCAGTCCCTCACACTGTTTGATGGCGGCCCCTCCAAACCCTGATAAGATTTTGTATTACTGAGCCTTCAAGGAGCAGCTATGGCAATAGCCAGAAGTAGAAGTTCTCCCTGCCCATTTGACACCTCCAGCCCTATAATATGCCTGGAAGGGATGATCCTCCTAAACTCTGTGTGATAAGCTGGATGGCTGCAAGCATTTCAGGCAACTAAAACCTGTCATAAATCAACAAGGCAACAACACTTGCCAGAGGCTGCCACCGTGGCTCCTCACTGAAAATACTCTTCTTCTGATTATTGTCTTAGTGATTAGAAGTACCCATTATGGACCAGCACCCCATTGTGTTACTCACAGTAAAGCACAAAAGCACAGATGTGTGTGAGGAAATGGAAGTATTATTCTAATGCATCACACGGCTCACGCTTCATGACAACACCAAAATCTCAATAGGTTTTGGGTTTGTGCTTTCATAAACAAAACCCTGTGATTACTGCATGTGGTAAAAAGCAAACTCCAATCATGGCCCTTCAGACTCATCACCGCCACAAAGTGCTAATTAATTTCTCAATCATTACGAAGCAAGACTGTGGCTCTGTTGTGTCAGAACGGAAAATTCAGCGAGAGCAACCAGCTATGTGTTGCAAAGGGGATGATTTCCACCGAGACCTGAACCCATCCTCCATGGCTGAGTGTGCCTGTGCACACAGTCACAGCTCCATGCCTGCCAAGGCTGCAGCCCCACTTACAAAGGCACCGGGATCCTGTACGCACCTGCACAAAGCTACCAAAATAAAAATTAGACACTGGAGAAAGAGGCCTATAAAGCTGGCAGGGGGCACTCCTCCAGAAAGGCTGCAAATTTCCAGTGCATCTGAGGATTACCCACAGTAGTACAACAAAAGCTACAAATAGGCAAGTTTTCACAGACCCACATAAACTCTTCTTTGTATTTTTTCCCTGTTCACAGGGAAAAAAAACAGTTCATCATGATTCAATACCAAAACTTTCTCCCTGCACCAAATATGCTCTGTGCAATTTCCTCCTCCTGACCTACACATGCACAATAGGTTAGCAGCACTAAGGAAAAAGAATTCCTAAATGAAGACTTGTGATAATTTTATCCTTCTGTAATGGCATGGGCCAGAGTTAATGTTAAGGGGGATGGGGCAGCAGGGGAAGAGCACGCCAGGGTTAAGATGGACCGTTTAGTAGCAATTAGCAATGATGCACTGAGCAAAAATAGCAACAATGAAAAAAACAAGAAAAGAAGTTATACTAGAAACACAACCATTAACGGAAATAAATTTAATTTAACCAGTTAGCATTTTTCTGTGAAAGGCAAACTTTCTGTTGCTGTTGGTAAGCCAAGGGGGAATTAAAAAAACAGAAAAATCTTATCAGAAATATTTACTTCCCACTAGCAATATGTCTGGGATTGTTTTTCTAACAAAAGACAGAGCTACTGTCCCACATTTTCATGACCCTCTCTGCAGTTCCAGGGAGAAAATATTTAGTTCAACATTATCGTAAGCTAGAATATGGCTCTATTTATGTGACAAGTTGACAACATACAATTTCATGCTTGTTGAACTGATCTGTGTTATATATTCACTGTGAATATTATGAAGCCTCACCATTATAAATATGAAACAGTATACACTTATTCAAAATAACTCCAGCAGTAGCAATTTATAGCTCGGTTGTTTGTGCACTTATGAAGTCCAAACGCCACCTTAAGAAGCTGCATCTCACTAAAACAGATGTGGAGTGTGACTGTGACCAAAGTGGATTTAAGATGACCTCTGTGAAAGGAGGCTATTACATTTTTGTTTGTATGGCAGCTGACACCAGTTCATATTTAGCTCTGTAGCTAGTGGGAACACAGTGTAACACAGTGTCCTCAAGGGCTGGTTTTAACATAGGCCAAGACATCCATCTAATGACCTAATTAGCTTACTACTGTTCTTTCTTCCCTCTCAGAAAAAGCACAGGTGCTCTACAGAACAGCAGCACAGTGAGCATCTCAAGCCATGGCTGCTCTAGGTGAAATGTCTCCTTAATGGGACTGTGAAGTGGATCAGTCACATTTTCTTGATTGCACGCCTGGGGAACAGCCTTGATGGCCACACACATCATACAATAAACTCTCAAAGCAATTGGTTTTTTGCTCTGTCGGGACTTCATTCCTCCCTGAAGGTTTCAACCGACATGCCAGGTAGTTCTTGCATTAAAGCATTGTAGTTTGTCCAAGCAGGAATGAAAAAAGGAGCAGCAGCCCACCTTGGTAACACTAGATACAGAGAATTTGCATAAACTCTTTCCAATTACATAGCAGCTGGTTTGAGTAAAATAAATTCCACTTACTGCTTGAGCCTTATTAAATGTCAGCATAGCTAATCATAGATTATCGTTTACATATATCATCCCACATAGACAGGATGTCATTGTGCTGGTCTCCTCTTTAGCAGATGTAGAGCCTGAGTCAGGCCAGACACACCGGTAAAGGTAATGCATTCAAACACACAAGAAATGTGACACTGCTCCATTAGGAATATAAAAAGTCCATCACTTTTGTCAAGTGTCTGCTATTTTCTTTCCCTGGAAATGAAGGTCTTCTCCTAGTTTCACAAGTAGGCTTTATGATACACTGTTACCTTTTATCATCCTTATAAAGTTCCCTAACCCAAATCTGCATCTTTTGCCTTTTATGTTTATTGTTGTATTAAACCTATGACGTTGTCTGTTTCACTACTAAATCTATCCCATAACCACATACTGTACATTCATTTCTCTAGGACCTCAGTAGCTCTTATCTGCTCACTTTTATGATCTCTTATGAACTGTTAGGAATAGCAACTTGCAGGAATGTTTGTAAAGTCATCTCAGACTGAACTCAGCCTTCCTCTTTTTTTTTTTTTTTTTTACCATACAATGATACTCTCTGCAATGAAATCCAATTTGCCATAAAACCAGTTCATTACAGGCTGCATTTTAGAAGGACACAAGTTCCCAAATACCCAAATGCATGTGCTTATCATGTAAAACATTCAATCTGCATGAATCTGAATTTCAAAAAAGCCTACTTATTAGAGCAGGAAAGTACATGTTGATACGACTTGGTCCTGTGCTGCTTCCAGATTCACCAGTATGCTCTACACCCCTGCCCAGAGCTATTTTGTTCATGCCCTCCGGGGCCTCAGACAGGCTGCTATGTGGTGCACACAATCACAGTCCTTTCAAGCACTTTGATAAGCTTTATTCTGCCATTATGCCATCTAGAACATTAAACACAATGTTTAAGTTCTATGTTAAATCACGATCAGCTCCTATTAACTGTTCCAAGCTCCTCATTTTTATCAACAGTTACTTTATTAAATCCTTAATAATATAGATGGAATAGTTAGTTAATTTGTGTGTTGAGCCATGGATGTTAATTTGTAAACATAATAACATACTGCAATCATTTGCATAATAGCATTTTAATCTTTTTAGTAAAAGCTGTAATTCCCTACAAAGTACGCTGCAGTAGAAACTAAGTGACTATTGGTAATAATAAAAAAGGCCTTAAAATTCTGATCCTATTATAGTGTTGGAACATACCCAAACTGCTACCATAATCTCTGAAATGTTACTGTTCTCTGATTTAGGTGTCTGTGTCAAGAATAAAAATGAAGTATAACTGGTAGCAGTAGACTATTTCCTAAATGTAATTTAGTATTCACTAAGCACCAGCACTTTGCAAATAGCTCTGAGGCTTTCCTTCAAAGTTCAGAGCTCTAGTTATGCATATTGTGTGAGGTACACCATGCAGCTCACCTCCAGCCTCTGTTGTGCTGAATAGATGGCTATGATAAATCATGCTGATTTGGCACTGAAGGGCATCAGCCATCAAGGATTTGACTACTACGTCTTTTTTTTTTTTCCCTGAGATTGTATCTCCTTGAACTGCCTGCCCTGGGCTACTAGTTTTGGAGAAAATTAAAAAGTGGAAAAAATGCTAGGGAAGGCTACTACAGAAAGTCTATATAGGCTCAGTTCTCTGGAACCCATTAACACCAGTCACAAGACTGGCAAAGAAAACATTGGTGGTTGTTTAAAAGTCAGGCCAAGTCATTTTACGCAAGATCTGGTAATTCATTAATCAATCTGGCTGCACACCTTGAATGAATAACCTGTTATGGTGAAAGAGACTGGCAGCACCACAGAACATGAGGGATTTTATCATCTGAACCAATGCAAATTACCCTGGTGATGTTTAAGGCTTCCCTCAACACTCATCTTCTCCCTGATACAACCCCTTCCAAATAAATAAGAAATCATTTATCTCCATGCATTCCCCTGCTGCCAGAGGAAAGACAGTCTGCATTGCATTGTGTATTTCTTTCTCTCCTCACATTCTCGTTGCTTGTAATACAGCCCTCTTTGGCAGTCTACAAAGAAATCTAGTTATCTTTTCAGGCTTTCCAAATTTGTGGCACATAGAATGGCCTTGAGAAGTAATGTGGGATACACCTATATAAAACAATTAAAAACAAAGTCATCAAACACTGTAAGCATTGCTTTGGAACATAGATTTATGTAAATAAATTAAACCTGCATTAGGGCAAGCAATGTGGGTTTTCTGAAGTCTTTTTGAAAGCTAAAAAAAGTGTTTTGCCCAAGACAAGATTTATGTTTTTACATAGGTTCATTGTAGTTTAACAGGTTATTGCCTATCTACAGGCTGAATTTTCTCTTACCATCAGCTGAGTTATTTGTAAAAAATACCAACAAAGAGAAACGCCCACTGTAGCTATCTTCCCTCTCCATAATGCTAGGCATGGATCATAAATAATTTTAAATATGACTAATCTTACATGATACGGTACAGTATATTTCAAGAAGCCTCAAGGGACAACATTTTTCATGAACAAAAAGCCTTCTCACTCATGGCTCACCAAGTTGTATGTTTGTGCACAATTTCACATAGCATTGGCTTTGAGAATGAAAATTTAACCATTTTGATTTTCTGAAAGTAGCCAAATTACATTTTTTGAAAACAAAATTTTTAAAGACTAGTTCTTCACAAAAACAAATCATAAAAGTGAATGGTCCAGCAAGCCATCTAAACAACTGGTCTTGAGTGACTTGTTAACTATTTACTTACATGAACTTGTGTCAATAGACAGCAGCCTGAGGGGCAAAAACTCCTTCATTTCATCATTTCAAGCAACAGGCAAACAAAATTAGGTGAAAAACAGAAGTGATTGAGCTGTGAATAGAAAAAAAATCACCTAATTCATAATGTACATAAGTACAAACACTGGTAAGAAGAGCCTCTGTGCTGGGGCAGTGCAGACTTGACTGGGGACTCGTATCGGTGACACTGGCAGGTGAGCAGGAGGATGCAGTGATGAATTGGGTGTGTCTGCAAAATATTGGTGTGCTCTAATCCTCCAGTGAAGGCCAGGATCTCATCACACCTAAGCGGATGAGAACAGGGATTTATACTTGACACTTACATATTATCTGGACTAATTGGACCTTTATCTCACTTGGCTCCTGGTTGCCACCATAACTATTAATAATTTCTAGTCTGTGAGACTCCCAGTGCCACTAAGCTTGTGGGTGCTCAGCCCAAGTGAGCTTTCAGGAACATGATTTGCAGAAAGACTGAAAATTCACTTTATGAAAAACAAACCTTTCTTTAAAAAAAAGTGCATCAGAGATAGGAACTTTGTAAAGGGCTTTTGGACACTGTTCCTCACATAGACAATGCCACATGTACTGCATTAATACTTCAAAGGAGAGTGTGTTTCATTCAAGGCTAGATTTGGCAATGTACTGTACAGCTTGTGCAGGTAATGCTGCTCGTGTACTTCCCATCATTTGCTTGTCATTCTGATTCCTTCCTTTCCACTCCAAATAGGCTGTATTTCTATTTTTGTATGACAATGCCTCATCTGGAAGCTTAAGTCAGATGAAACATACTACTCTCACAATGACAAGAGAGAAATAAAAATTTTAAAAGGCAAAAAAATATATTATTTTCTTTTTTTATAAAGCTATTGAGGATCAATATGGAAAAATCTAGTGATTACCAAATGAGAAACTGCAAAAAACTTCCATTCTCTCAGCTAAAACAAATAGTTCCTCACAGAGTATGTGAGATAGTCTCTGGAGGAAGAAGACATCTTCTTCTGATCTTGAGCACCCCCAGTCGTCACATTACTGAGCGGCAGAGGCAGGAAATAGTGCAAAGTATCCAGCTGCACAGTGGAGAATGGGGACAGGGTTAATGCACAGCAGGAGAAAATAACTGTTTCACTCCCATCTTCCTAGGCCAAGCAACCAAGAAATGTAAATACAACACTCTGAAAAGCTGAAAATAGTCTAATTTTGCACTGCAGTATTGTAAAATACCATTAGGGCACAATTTGTCCCTACAGGTAAGTATGGGCCAAGCTGTGATGAGACAGCAATGCAGCCTGCAGCTGAAGTCAATGAGTGTGAGGAGAGAAAACAACAGAATTTGTGTGTCAGGAAAGAAGCAGCATATTTCATTTCCAAACTATTATTTCTGACCTATTACTTGCTGTGTAGATTAATTCCCCCAGCTGTATTGCCCCTGTCTCTCCACACATATTCCCCTGTTTCTTCACACCGGGGCAGCTCATCCTCAGACAGACCCAAACTTGCCCATGAGATGTTGCTCCTGTCACCATCTCCCAGTGAGGTTAACTTCCAGCCTATCTGGTCATCCTGCAGTTTGCAACACACTTCGATTTCCAGCACAGGAATTGTTTCCTACACAAGGTCTGCAGGGGAACAGTCACTACCTATCTGAGACAGCTCTATACTCAGCAGCTGTGGCCATCAGAGCAGACAGGCAGTAACACACGGGACAAGAAACGAAGCCAAGTTCCACTGGTTTTACTGGAATAATTTGTATGCTTACATTTGGTAAATACGTAATCGCATTACTTATGTCGAACTTACACTTTGAAAGTCTGCATCTTCAACTGACTTTTCCTAAAGGAAAATGCTTCTGCATTTGGTTTTTGATGCATGTGGAAAAAATATGTGTCCTCAGTGATGAAAAAAGCAAAACAAGTCTCCATCACAGTTGCTGCAGACGTGGACCCTGCCCCCCTGCCGCCACCAACATGCCCTACCCTGCCTGAGGCAGTACAACTGCAATTCAAGAACCAGACAGGATTTGGAAACTTTGTAAAACAAAGTGTGGAACATTATACAACTAAAGAAAAAAAGAGGGCCTGAGCACAAGGCTTTGCAGAGCTGATTTGATTAAAATAAAATTAATTCCAAGTTACTTGGATTTAAATTACAGAAACTAAACAGAGAAGACCAGTTTCTGCTATCAGTTACACTGGTTTAAATCCAGAGCAATTCATCTGCATCAGGAAGATCACTGTGAGTTTAGAGCTGTATATAAAGAAAGGAGAATTTTATTCAGGACATCACATCCTAGGTAAGCATTTTACTATACCATTTCAGTTAATTTTTTCCAGCCTTTAAAATTCTACCATGATAATCTGGGGCTTTCCAGAACCAGCGGGCTAGCTGTACTTCCTGGAGCTGTACTACTTGGTGTGTGAGAAACAGCACCCATAGCTTGCTTTTGTACAAGGTCTTCCTGCCAGCTAATCAATTTATTGTTCAATTTCCCAGTCAGTAAACGATCTATGGCCTCTCCTATCAACAAGGAGGGAAGGAGGTTAGAGTTTAGGAGGGGCACGGCTGCCCGAAACCACAAGGTGGAGAATTATGAAAGCTTTACACAACAAAAGAAAGAAGACCCGAGACAGAGATAAAGAGACAGTAACCCTCCTCTCAGACACCCTAACCCCCAATGCACAATTGGAAAGAAAACAATTAAATCTCTCCTATCACCCTCTGACTTTTACTTTTAGATTGCTCTCCACCAGGAGATCTATGAAATATCAGAACGCAGAGCTGGTCCCTGAGTTACTGACAGCCCTCACTGCCTTCCCTGCCACACTCACCCTTCCTCTCCCCTGAACATAAACAAATCACAGACCTCTCAATTTGTGTGCAGGTAACTTGCACAGTAAGGCTCTGAGTGGTAAAAATCTTTACGAGAAATGTTCCAGCTACTCATCAGCTAGCTGCTGTGAAGCACTCTGCTTCTTGCCGAGGAATTCAAGTGGAAGACAACAAACAAGCTTCAACTCCTGTTTTGCTCTGTAGCTGACAATAGTGCAACTCCTCATCATGACACCACAGGGCAGTATGCTCTAGGTACTCTTTAGCTGTTTCCTCTCCAAGACCACAAGTTTCATTTAAATCTTTTTAAGGCTTTCCCCCCCTTCAGATCTCAGGTCTGGTTTTGATCATGATGATTAACAGAACCAGTCAGAACCCATAATACACCAGCAGTTTTTTTGTCTCTTAATGGTGGAAAAATAGTAAACTGTTGTCCACCAGGCTAATAAAAAAAAAAAAAAAAGAAGAAAACTGAAACCAGAAAAAAAAAGCAAGCAAGGACTTTGCAACATGCACTTGCATCACCTTGCCTTACCTCGAATATATTGGCGGGTTCATTGCTGTACTGATTGGAGATGATCTCTGACTGGTCGCTGTACCACTTGAGTCCCCCCAGAAAGCTGTCTGCATCCAGGTCATTCACATCTAGTTCAGAGAGGTCAAGTTCTGGGAGATCTGGGCAAAGAGGCTGGTCTTCACCAACCAGAGCAGCGCACTGCAGGATACAGCAACACAGAAATAGTTTCATTAATTACCAGGAATCTATTAACTAATATCATGTGATAAGAATTAAGCCACGGCACAGGGTCACTAGGCTTGACTTTGTTTTCTGAGAAAAGAAACACCTAGTATTTGGTCACTGTTAGCTCTAACATAGGTATGTAAAGGGGCAGAGAAAACAGCAGGGCATAAGCTGCCTTCTCTATCACATCTCTGTCCAGGAAAGATGACCTTCCTTCTCCCTATACCATTTGATAATTATCATATTCAAAGCTTTCAATCCAACAGCAGAGGCCAAAGCATGGCCTTATTCTCCTTTCAGAGTGAACCAGTGCAGGTAGAAGTTACAGATGAATACCTCTGGGCAAGGTCTGTCATGCATTTCCTGATACATTCAGGTTAAAGAGGCACAGCCTGTTACAGCCTTCAGCCCTGGAGGCTAGCTCAAGCTGGAGACAGTCACACTTTCACTTCTACAGAAACCTCACTGTAATCCTTACAGCCACTCATGACGGTGGCTACCATATGGGCATTAAAGAGTATGGGTTAGTGATGCTGATCTTTTCCTGATGCACAAACCACAGCCACCCAGTTTTGCATTAGGTCCCAGCAATCAAAGTATGGCGGGAAATATCCCTATATTCTCCTCTCAGTGATAAGCATAGTTAGTTCATGCAGCCTTTCACCTGCTTGGTGTGAACACATCTATTATCCTGGCTGGTTTCCTAAATATCCCCAGAAAGAAGCTGTACTCAGAGAACCAAATGGATTTTCCTCTTCTAGCAGCCTCTGATTCAGTAATCCTGAAAGAGGGTCTGTGAAACATTTTGGTTGAGGCAGTAAACAAAGTCTAGTCTGCAGGAATCCTCTTCAGCAGTGCAAAATGTTTTTGTCTGCACAACTAAGAAGAGAGTGAGGATAAATAAAAACAAACCTAGAGTAAGCATCCTTTTATATGCCAGTATGAAGCTAAGATAGGGTATTGACTGACCTACTAAGGAAGAAAAAATTAATAACATACATCCACTTCAACACAGCAATTGAAATGTTAGAGTATCCACCAAAACTATTTCCTAATTATAGAAAACATGTAGTAACAGTTTGGCAAATAGCTGAGTCCCATATGTCAATGCTGCTCAATTAAGCAATTCCTACTGCACTGCTCCGCGGATCCTTGTAACTCATCCCTGAACATCTACGTCGATACAGGCACACTGCAAAGCACACGTGGAGCTGCACAGGCACCTGAATGGTTAAAAGCCATCTAAAGTCAACTGAGTCTAAGGGCATCTACCAGATTTTTAGCACTGGGTTAAGGATGGCCAACAGCAGGATCCTGTCACCTCCACAGCTCCCGTCAGTTGTCTGGGTGGTTTGAATGATTTCCCAACTTCTGTTTGGACTGAAGTCAATGGAGAAAGTGCCGCTTTCTGAAGGCAGATGTGTGCAGGGCACTAACAGCGCCCATGGATGTGAGTCGCTCAGTGCTGGTTGTGTCACTCTTGCAAGGACCGCCTTGAACAACAATGCAAGCGAGAGCTGCTGAAGGTGCACCTCATTGATGGCTTTGTCCCTGGAACCTCCGTGGGTCT
Source organism: Ammospiza nelsoni (assembly GCF_027579445.1). NCBI lineage: Eukaryota > Metazoa > Chordata > Aves > Passeriformes > Passerellidae > Ammospiza > Ammospiza nelsoni. The sequence goes on along the minus strand of NC_080636.1, from coordinate 11,998,624 downwards.
GCAGTGCACGGGCTGGATGCAGCACCGCAGCCCTGAGCAAAGATTTTGTCTGTTGGCACAAAGACTCGGTGCAGCTGGTGTGAGCTATAATTTACCAGACAACTTCTACGTCTACCAGGACACTACAAGATAATCATAGAGTAGGCCAAGGGGCAAGGAAGCTGAGAGGCTGCAAAACGAGGCTCTGAAATTGCAGTTGCTTTTCTTCCTATATTTAAGGGGCCGTAGAACCATAAGAAGTCAAAATCCCACTTAAGTAATGTTAACTTTTTTTCTTTTATCTGAATTTTTTAACATTATTTTGAGTGTAAGACACAAAAAAAACCCCCAAAACTTGACAGTTTCCTCTTCTTTAGTGCGAGACACAACCTTCTGGCAGCAATCTTATAATACAGAGATGACCTTTTTTGATGCTTGGCCAAAATCTCTGATCTCATTAAAGGATAATCTAGTTTTTGACTGAAAAGGTAGATTCTCAGCATCATTGTCAGGTTTGTGTTCTGGAGGTCAGTAGCTTATAACTGATGCCATAGTCTTCTAAAGTATCCTGCTGATCTGTTACTGCTTTCATTTATAAAAATAGCTTCACCCTGTGAACCACCTACTTAAACATGTTTACTTTTGCTAATCTGCATTTTTAAGTTCCTACAGTGGGCTTTTGAAGCAACATAAACAATGGTATTAAAAGAAATCCTGCTTATCGCAGCCTCCATTTACCTATAGAGACTGCAATGTCACCTAAAAATGTAATTGCTGAAATGAAGTATATATGCCTTGCCAATGCTGACATGATAATAAAATCAATGTTTTTGAATATGACATTATACTTCTGAGCACACAGAGCACATTAATATGAGACACATTAGCAGCAAGTGCTCCTGTTATTAATTTATATTTGGCCTTTGGATGATGCCAGATTTAACACTCCAAGTCCTAAAACTGTCCTCATCTGACACACTGATATTTGCTGTTTGCCTATACATATGTAACAGGTGCACCTGTATTGGTAGCACACATTTTAATGTCTTCCCACTGTTATTTGATATGATAGTTATTCCATAACTATAGCCCTAATTTTACAGTAACATTTAGGAGGATAAAGCAGTCACTAAACACAAAAGGCTAATTACTGTGTGTTATTTCACTCCAACAGACCTTTTTTCTCTTAGTTCAGATGCAAACAGTAAATTAGCTTAACTGCACTGATGGTAATGAATCATTATAATTAAGTATAATTCTCCATTAACCTTTTGGCTGTTTTTGTGCCTTTGAAGGTAAATTAAAAAATAATAAGAAGAAGACTGGACTTTTGCCATATTAATTATATTAATGAAAATATAATCTTTGTTTTATTTTTAACAAGTTTTACAAAGTGCCAAGGGGATGAACTCAGGAAAGAGAGACTTTACAAAATATGTGTCATGTGGATTCTCTCTATCAATCTTCACAACCTTACTGTACATCACCTTCATTAAGCTGCGAAGCACTGGGGATGCAGATCAGCTACAGTGATGCAGGCCTTTATTAAACAACACGCCGTCCTGTCATTATGTGAGCGAGAATATAATACATTTAACATTGACAGCAAATATTAATGATTCAAAGAATGAAAGCTGCCTCCAGTGCTTGCTGCCTGCATTATTTTAGCTCAGTAAAGGTGATCCCCTGAGCCAAAGCAGCACGCAGACGCTAGTGTTGCTACAGGAAGTGCAATGCAGGAGCACACTGGCAAAATCCTACCCACAGTTAATCCATCCACCACACAATTAATATTAAGATCAAACTCTTTTTTTGGTTCTTTTTTTTTTTCTCTCTGCACTATGAAACAGTCATTGACATAAATTATCTATTCTGTTACTAGCTTGAAATTACTGCAGGAACTCTAGTGATTAAAATAAATCTTCACTATTTCCATATAAGCTGGTTCTTCAATCAGTTCCTAGCAGCATTAAGAATAATACACGATGGAAAAATGAAGCTATGGCAGCTGAGACCCATGCTACAAGCCAGACAACAACCCACAGGATACTCCAGCTACTCAGAAACAATTAGGACTTTGGAGCCAGAAAGTCATCCACTTACTGCCTTGACTCATAATAGCTACAGGACATATGAATTATCCATATCTATTCCACTTTACCAAGAAATCAAAACAAGATAAGACCAATTACAATAGACAAACAGAAATTTGTGGATACAATGGCAAGCTGCAAATATTTAAAACATGACAAAATTACTTGAGAATCCACACACATGCTCTGCCAGATAGGAAAAATTTACTGGAGAGCATAGAAACGGTTCACTTTAGATGGGTAGCTCAGCTCCCTACAGCATGAACATTTTATTTAAAAAGCATTGCCTGTAACCTGTTTTTCCCTCCCCCATTGCCCAAGGGAAGCATTTTAAGCACTTATTCCAAGCCTGAATCCAGAGGATTAGTTCCTTTGAGCAGGTCTGCATTTGGGATTCCTCTTCATGGGGTCCAAAGAAAGTTTGCCTCGCTTCGCAAGTTGCCCAAACTTTCAGGTAATGCTCCATTTTGCTGAATGCAAATATGCAGAAATCCTCAAACCTCACATTATACTCCAGAGATTACCACGGGGCTGCTTGCCTTTTTTATTTTTTCCTTTATGAATTGTAGCCAGCAGAAGCTGTGGATTTGATGTATTGCCGTCTATTTTTACACAAGCAGCAGCAGCGGCAGCAGCAGCAGCAGTTCACAGTCCTGCATAAACTCTATTCTCATGGTTCATCCTGTTGTCTCTGCTGTACATGGAATTTAACCATTTCTTGGATTACTCAGATTGACTGCAAACCCTGCTCTACGGGGCATTAGCTACAGCGTCAGTATTCCAACACCACAAGTAGCAGGGAAACGTCTCCTTCCAGAAATCTCTTTTAAAAGCATCTAAAGCCAAACAACAGGGTATTCATTCCTGTGTGCGTGTTTGCATTCTGCAGCTGATAAACAAGGAAAAAACCTTCGACAGAGCACAGTGAAAAAAGGAATCAAAATATGAATCCATGAGTTGATTATAACTTTTTTTTTTAAGAAATATTCATCTTATTCTAAATAAACATGGCATTTTTCCAACCAGGCCAGTGAACGCCACTGGAAATGCCACTTCAGACACCGATTCATATCAATATCTTAGAGCATAAATATTGCATATGACGGGAAAGCGAGCCGGAGGCACATGAAAATAGTTTCCAACTGCAGGAGATACTATACTGATGACAGGAGCTCAGCTTTGATTTGCTCAAGGCATCGCAGAGTAACCTTAAAATAGCAAACTTAGCGGAGTTGAGATAAGATAGGGACTTGTTTGCAAAGTGCGCTGCCTCGGCCGTCCTGCCGGGGCCCCGCCGAGCCCACGGCCCCGCCGGCTGCCGGCACCCACGGCCGCCCACGCCGCGCTCCGCTCACCTCGAGATCGCTCCATACAGAGTCCTGGTTGCACATGTCCCACGCCATCCAGCTGCGGAGCGACGGCAGGAAAGCTGGCAAACTACAGTCCAGAGGCAGGCAGGCAGGCAGCAGACACTCATGCAGGCAACGAGACCCTCTCTGAGAGTGAACCGAAGGCACCTGTCTTACTACTGTTCCCCGTCACATGACAAAGCTATTAAAAAGTAGGCTGGGCTGTCACTCATCCAGCCTTCTGGAGCCGCTGCTCCAGCCCGTGACGTCAGCCAGGGGCAGACCCAGCCTGAAGTGAAGTAAATCTTCGCAAAACCCGCTCAGACCCCGGCGGCCGCGGCAACACGCTGCGATTCAAAGCACATTTCCACGCCACACCCCCGGAACGCCGCTCCTGCCGTAGCACAGCTCCTATCCCTCCCCATCTTGTTTAATCTCTTAGCTTGCTTCCTTTGTCTTCCCCCCAGAGCCCAGCACACAATAGGCAGAGCTGCGCTTATAAGAAAGAAAAAGTGAAGGGACTCGGAGCCGAGCCACAGCCTGCGTGCTCTGAGCAGCCCGAGCGCCTCTCCCGTGCCCGCACCGCTCCCCCGCCTCTATGGGAGAGGCTGTCCCAGAGTTCGGCAAAAGTTACACCACCTCCCAACCTTTTTATTTTTTTGCGCTCAGGGATTTTGCACCACCCCGAGTATTTTGGTCAGGCTATGGTTTTCTCGTAGACAATTGCAACTGAAGTTAGTTTTTGCACGGTAAATATCTCAGCAACCCGCCCCCCCACACACCCCCCAGCCCAGCGTTTCTCTGACATGGACTCAGCATCTATAAAAAATGTGGCTACAGTTATCTCACCTGCTCCGAGGAGGAAGCCTGATCCTGTTCCCAGATGGATTACAGTACTTGGAGCCGCTCTTTAATCGCTGCCCTGTCTCCGTGCATTCCCCACCAAACCGTGGCTGTGACAAGGAGCTGCTCCGTCCTGCCCACCGCCGCCGCGACCCCCGCCCGCCTCCGTGAGCTGCCTCGGGGCGCTCTGTGCACCCGCCCGACCTGAACACAGCGTTTGTTCACTGAAAATAAATTCATTAAAAATCTCTTGTCGTGGAAAATCAGACACACTGCTAACACCTGTCTCCCCGTCAGAGCCCTTCCCAGACAATAGGGGCTGCTGCAGGTGCAACTGGGTTACGATGCTCCTTTGCATTGCGTACACAACAAATTCCATGGATAAAGCTGAACTGTAAATTGTTGTCCAAAATAGGGAAAGAAAGCCCAAAAATAAAGGTCTTGTTTAACTATCCCCACCTGCCTGCTTATTGTCTTAAGCAGCAGTTCTTTATATTATCTGGGTGCAAAAATTCTCGTGAAATGTAAATGCTGGCTCCCTTGTGCTGGGCTACCAGTGAAAGTTACAAAACTATAGCTTATCATCCTCCACGCCATGGAATATTCATTTTCATTATTATTTGCAAACTTGAGTATTCTAAAGACTAAATGAATTGAATTATTATACAAGGCTATGGCAATTTTGCTGAGGAAAAAAAATAAATAAGAAGTACAATTCTTGAAATAGCCTTTTCCCCACAGACACTGGAACCTTCAGAAATGGTAGGAGGTCTCAGATATATTGTTAGCTTATTTGTGCTTCCTTGTAATTCATTATTGCCAGTCCTGATAAAATGTACATTTTTCTGAGTTTGTGCTTAAGTTGCAAATCACATCACACTGTCATATTTTCACCAAGCACTGATGACAAAAATGGCATTGTTTTTACTTAATTAAAAGAAAAAAGACAGCAAAATACCAAATAACTACAGAAAGCCTTTCCTACAAATAAGTAAATTAATGGTACTGCTTTGCGCTTAACAAAAAAAACCCCTCAAACTAATTTCCTTCCCAATTATATGCTGATTTAATGATAAAAACTGCAGTAAATTATTAAGATCTGTGGCACAGGTGAGTACCTCTACCCCCTGAACAGTCAACTGTGAAATAATACTGGGCACCTGCCTGCCTGGAGTACAGTTGGTTCTTATTAATTATTATCTGTGGATCCATGGTTGGTGGAATACTCTCCTTCAATACCTACTTATAATTGTGTTCATTGACTGTGCCGAATCCATCATCTGGGTTGTTTTTTTTTTAAAGTTTCATTCACACCTTTTATAGAAATGTATTTACACTGGAACATTTCATATTGCTGTTTTGGATATTGTGACCTGCTCATGTTGTTTCTATTTTCTACATTTCCACTTGAATGCTTTCCCTTCAAATTAGCAAGTTAAGTGATAAATATAAACTGTGACCTTAGTGGTGCTCTCACCATACAAGCTTTAGAGATTGAAGAACTTTTCTAGTGCACTACAGACAGAGCAACCAAAAGCAATAATTACAGAGCCCCAGAGCTTTTCTATGGCCCTGTCCACATTATAGCTTGAACTTTGCTGGCAGTTCCACCATTACCTAGAAGAGACACAAAGCAAAACTCCAACTAAAAAAGACTGAGATTTCAACAAGGGTTCTACACTGATTGGGAAGACTTTTATTTATTTTTAACTGAAGTGTGCAACCCCACCCATAGTATAAACTTACCCACTAGGATCTTTTTTTCTCATGTTTTACTGTGGGTTTTGAGCATAGTGCCCCAAGGAGGAGAAAAGCAAGGAAGACAGCTGCAGTGGCGGTGTAGTTTGGAAGCACACAGCCTCCACATATGCAAATGAAGCCTGTGAAACCCAGCCAGCACCTAAGCTGCTTCCTCAAAGGAAACCTTGTCTTCTGAACATTCCCGAGAAGCTTTAGCAATGCTCTTCCCTCTGTTTTGACAACACTAAAGAATTGCACAAACATCTTTTGTGGGGCAATATCTGAGCGCATACACACATGATATTTGGTTCCACAACAAACATACAAAGAAACCCTCCTTCAGCTGACAAAGTCTGTGGCTCTGTTGGACACAATCTGCCCTGGTGAAATGTCCTTTATCAGACCACCTCTTCACACACTGCATTTCCCCTGTTTTCAGGTTAGTCTGTACCAGGTCTCAGCAATCCCCAAATTTTGCCTTTTCTTCTTTAAGGGCCATGATTCAAGAAAGTTCTGGTAAGCCTTCCAACAACATTTGGGCACTATTTCCCAAATCCGGATACGTTTCTAACAGGACTGGAAGGTACGGCTGCCTGCAACAACAGGAAACACGAATCAAAGACCAAAATCTTCAAGCCCTCTGTCCTTGACTTTTTCCTGAATTCAGCAATCATTTTATCCTCCTCTTTCACCCACATTTTTTAGCTATGGGTCAGGTTTTTATTCCCTGTAATTTAGGTTTCTCAAAGAAGCTACTGATTTTGGAGACCTTGTGACCAAAAATTAGTCCCTTGATTATGGCATTGAGGAAGAAATGTTTTCTTTCCTTGCCCCCAAAACTATGGTATTCACTGATTTTTGGATAAGTTTACTACTTTCCTAGGGGAGTAAGGAAAAGCAAAGTTGTACATAAAAATAGTGCTGGAGTTTCAGACAGATGAGGTTTGCAAGTCAGTTCTCACATCAACTCAACCCTTTCTGCTCAACTCTCCAAGAATTACAGAAAAAGATCAGCCAATGCTGTATACAAAAGAGCAAATTGCACTCCAAAGACGTGTTGGTGTGAATGGTGTTCTATATAAAGTATATGTACCCTATTAATTTTTTATTAAAAATCATCCTTCTGTGCATCTTTACTCTTATTTTTTGCGCAGTCCTGTATTTGTTCTCCAGTCCATTGTCTCTGTTCCACTTCTATCCTATTTGTTGCTCTTTTTTCCCCTTTTCTCATCTTCTTTTCCTTATTTATCCAGTTCTTCCTACCCAGAATACACTCTCAATAACATAAGCCAGTGAATCAAACTCCTTGAACTTCTGGGTTCATTGATGCAGTAATTCTACACTGGAATAAAGCCATCTGCTCTTTCTAGTTTTGTTAGGGCAGTTATGATCTGAGGGTTTTTTTAACAGAGAAACCCTCTGTACCAGCTCTCTGAAAAACTCAAGGGCCAAGTTAATTCCTGGCCCAGCTCTGGGTCACGGGCTGCTGTCTGAGGAGCTGTATATTCGAGAGTCCAAAATAACTTTCTCCAAACAGCAATGCGTTACTGACATTACTGACACCAGGCTGAATTCTGCTACACCTGCCTCCACAGACTGAGGGCTCAAATAAAGAGCACTGAATGCCAGGGGAAATCACTTGCTTGTTCATGTGGTTGTACCTGACTATGACTATTTACTATCAGTGCAGATTACCTGATTATCAGCGTTAACCAAGCTTGCAGACGTGTGACTCTCACTGGAAGCTTGTAGTGAAACCTTCCAGCAGTGTTCAAGTGAAGCAAGAGGTACCCACAGGTACCCACTAGAAGAAATTTTATAATTGTTCTTATACCTCCCTGAATATCAGCCTCTTTATAAGCATGTTTCACTTACTCATTATAAACAAGAAAAACTAACCTACTCCAGCTGATTATGTAAAAAATATATTTGTCACTTGTTTCTCTCCAACATTTGGAGCATTCTCCAGAACCCTCATTTGCAGGAAAATCCAGCTTGTCAGACTTGCTAAAAGGAATATGAACAATGTCTTTCACTTGGGTGTTACTGTTTTTCAGAAGGGCTAATCTGTAATAGAGTATCTACCTTTAAATTTATGACCTCTATATGTTTGAGAAACGGAGCCATGTAAACACATCCGTTTCCTGGGGAGGCTGTGCTGCTGTCTGAGCACAGACACCCAGGCAAGCCAAGGAGACAGATTCCAGTTTTGCACTGTCTTGCAGGTTGGCAGAGCAGGCAGGACCACATCAAAATCGCAGACCATTGCAGATCTTCATCATCTCTCCTTTACTCACCTCACTGCTGATATTTCCTTGGAACAAAAGAAGTCATAAAGTTCTTATTATTCCCTTATCCTTCCACACAAAAGTCCCTGGGAAGAGACCAAAACCTGCTCATATCTGATATTATCAGACCCAAGGAACTGGTTTTGAACATTCCTGTTCAGGGCTCTGGAACATCTGCCCCCACTCAGAAGTCGTGCCCTTCCTCTCCCACTCCCAGGCTTGCTCAAATGCTCATGCCCTTCTGATGACAGGCAATTGTCTTCTTCAGCTTCAGCCACACAGGGCAGAACATGGGGAAGCTTCAGGAACACCCCTTGTATTTGGAACACTCTGCAGAGCTCTGGAACAACCCACCCAGACCTTTTTCATTACACATATTATCATCCACCTTGCACCCTTTCCCCTGAGCACCAAGAGAATTACCCTGGAGCTCTTCTTCCCTGACTTTTTCATAGAATGTCAATCTAGTTTTTTCTGACTTTTTCTGAGAGAGAGCTGGAGAGGATGATTCTATAAACAACCACCATGGATTTGTTATCTTAGGGTACAGAAAAGATTCCCTGGTACAACCATAAGGAAGACCATGGGGGCTACCAGCCTGCAAAGTTACCAGCCTTCACTGAGGTGGCCACCCAGCTGTCACATTGCATTTGGGGTCTGCTTTGCCATCTGGCCATTTAGGCACCCAGACAGGGCCTCCCAGCCTGAAGGGGAGCTGTGATGCCCTGGCTGCCACAGCAGTGCAGAGAGTTCAGTGTGCTCTGCCACGCTGAGGCTCACAGTAGCTAGAGGAAGGAAAAAAAATCTCTCATTTCCATGACATGGGCTGTCTCCCCTCTAAAATGACTGGCAAGGCAACTGCAGTGGAGCACACAAGGCTGCAGCACAGCACTGGAGAGAACAGTAACCTTTAAATACTCTAAAATCAAATCTTGTTTTACACAAAACCGCTGTGGTAAAGTCGATGTGAATGAAGCACCTTTGAGTGAAGGAACAGAGAGAAAGGCAGTGGACAGTTTTAGTGCCTCCTAGCAATTCTTTTTAATAAACTAGAGATGACAGACAGCCTTACCAACACATCTCTCATCTTCAAATATGACTTTCTTCAGACAGAGCTCAGTGGAACTGAGTCAGCCTTTTTTCTTGGGCCTAGCTCTTGGCATTTTTCATATTAAAATAAAGTCTAATGCAGAAATAATTCTGGACTGTAGTAATCTGATGGATTTCAGTAACACAGGACACAGATTTGCTCTGCAACAATTTTAGGCAAACAAAATTAAGATATCACACAAAACATCTAGTGGGATTTTTTTGAATACACTTACAGATCAAGTTACCCTTTGTAGGGTGGTGCCTGCCTGTGGAAGAGTGTGAGCTTTAGTGGAAACTCCTGTCAGTGGAGAACATAGCTCCAGTCATGCAGCAGCCAGCACTCACTGCTTGGCCTCTGAAGCTCCCAGGCTGCAGCAAAGGTTCCCTTCCCCAGGTCCCCACAGCCCCTGCACCCCGTTTTCCTGAGTCAGCCAAGGACAAGCCAAGCAGAGATGGCATCACCTCATTGCAACACCCCACAGTCTCATGCAGACCAGGCTTCTGAAGGATCGGCGTTGCCTGACCTCTTAACTAGTAGTTCTTGCCAGCCAAAACTGAGCCCTGGAGTTATTTTTAGCCAGAACCCTTCATGAATTGCAGTTAACTTGCAATATGCAAACTAGTGACTAGTGCTAGAGGAATCCCTATGGGTTTCGTGGTTCCACTCCCTGCTCAAAAGCCCAATTATTCATTTTTCTTGGAGCTGCAGTATTAATCTAAAAAAGTTGCACAAATGGCAAGAGATGTCATCCTCCCTCCATCCCCAGTTCAGATAACAGAAATAAAAGAAGATAAGCATTTAGCCCAGGGCTTATTAGCTATACAAAGTGCAGCTGTAAACCTTTAGAGGCTGACCCTCCTCCAGTGATGCTTTTGACAAGAAATTTGTCAGTACTTTCACCTCTGACTCAGGGCCAAACATGCCAGTGCAGAGATGGAATGGGAGAACTAGCCACAGAAAGGTATGGGTGAGTTATTATTTTATTTTAATTTAATTTAATTTTATCCAAATCACTTGCCTCAATACCTGTATGAGAAAATGCAGTAAAGTAAAAGGGCAGTTAAAGTAGCTGGAAGGGGTGACTGCTCTAAATCCTTTGGAAGGGAATGGAAATCTTTAAATGGATTTAGGTTTTGAATCAGACCTTATCACAGATGGTGGGACCAAGACAGTTCCAAGCAGGCACTCCTCCACTTTTTTTTTTTTTTTTTTAATTTTCATACTATTCAGGCTTTCCTAACTTTCCCCTGTGAATACAACAGGAATAAAGCACATAGATTGCATCAGCTATCACCATGTTAGACACCTTTGTTCCCAAGAACTTTAGTATTTGCTAAACATCTTTGCCCTGGGACACTGATTATATATTATTTTGTGAGTGGGTACCAGGAAGATTCATGCTTCCTCCCCAAAAGAGCTGTAACTGTACTTTCACTACTTCATGTCTATCAACAAATAAGGCGAGTTTGCTACTTCTATGTTTGTCCAAATGGATCTCTACCATTGTAAAACTCCCCAACAATCTGGCTCAATTAAACACTATTTGTTGTTTCTGCTCTTTTGAACTCCATATGTGGAAGTGCAAGTCAGGGCAATGCATTTAACCAAAAGCATTGAAAGGACTGGGTAGGATTCACCCTGAAACAGAGACTTCATCAGAGTGCACCATGCCCTTTTGCCCACTGCAGCCTCTCCCTTCTCTCTGAGAAACAAAGAACCAAGTAAAAATAGGAAACTGTCAGAATGGAAGATGATTTTAATTTCTGTTGCAAGTTGTTATGTAAAAAAAGACTTCTGATAAAAGAGCAAACCAACACCAAAGAGCACTTCATCACAATATTATTACCAATTTATTAAACTAAGATTGCATAGACTGGAGAAATGAGTGTGACACAACCCCAGGGGTTTTCTGGAGACCTCCAGCTGTTTCATTCTCACATGCACTCTGGTTTACAGGGACGTGGAAAAATATTTGCACTTCAGTTCAATGCAGCACAATTTTATATTGTTTGCAGGTTTTCCTTAAGAAAGGGTCAAAGCATGCACAGCAAGCTGGAGCTGTACACTTTGGGAGATAGGGCTACCATCTTCCAGGGAGAGTGGGGGAAAACACATGGTGGTTGTTAATTTATATCCTGGACAATGCTGTAAATCGAAGCATCGCTGACAATTCCTGCCCAGTAAACATGCTCAATTTCATCTCCCGTAAAAAGGCGAGCAGGCACTAAATAGCAACACATTTTGATTTTCATTTAGCCACTTTAATGATAGGTGATGTTAGTGGAATAGATCATTTATCTTCAGATTTATTTTATATGAGATAAAAGGCCTTGCCAATTTTTTAAAATTCATTTACACGAGTGAATAAATCTTCCCAAACAATAAGTAGGAAAGTCATATTTCTTTAACTTTGCTAAAATCTGAAAATGCTGATCTTGGAGTGAAATAGACAGCACTGGCATTTTAATCAAGAACATAAAGACTCCTCTTCTAAACAAGAAGCACAGAACTACTACACTTCAGAAAAAATCTCCGATTCAGAGGACAGCTTTTTTAATGCATTTTGTCAAAAATCCCTGATAAATCAGGAGAGTGCAATTTTTATGTCCCCTTCATTTTTAGATCAGTTCCAATGTGAAGGCTACCTAAAAATAGACAGAACCTAACCTTTCAAATATCTATACTGCTGCATACCATGAACACAAGCTTTCAATGCCTCTCATGGCTTTCAGGAGCCTTGTGCTGTGCCTGTCTTCTCTAGCACATTATCCCATGTTGCCTACTGCACCCAGGCGTGAGACAAGCTGCAAGTTGCAATGTGCAGTGCACTGCAGTATGTAGTATGTGCCCATTTGAGACACACAAGCAGAAAGATCATGGAAACCAGCCTCCCCTTTTGGCTATTGGATTTTTGCCACAAAAAGGACACTGACAACATTGAACCTAGGAAGTGGGGATGTGAAAATGAAGCTGTGCCGGCTGCCCCGGCAGCTCTGTTCAGAAAGCACAGGCTGTCTGGTTTGCAGCACACCACTCTTAAAAATATGAAAGGGAACAATAAGCTCTTTTATTGTTTTCTACAGTGCTTGCAGACACAGTTCTACCCATCTAAAGAAGAGATTTTGCAACAGTGCACTGAAGTGAGTGACTGGTGTAGAATTACAAGACAGCGGAATACTCGGTAACTATTTCTTTGCATTACACTTTCAAAACTGTGATTCTGCTTGGCCTTAACAGCATAGGTCAAATTCATCCCAAGCACAATCCCAGCAATTTCAGGTCAGTGGTACCTGAAAAATCAATAGCATTTAAGTTGATGAAGTTATAACAAGGGGAATTTTGGCCCAGGCTGTACAAATACTTACCTTTATTATATATATTCTTCACTTGGTATTATGCTATATTTCACTGTTCTCTAATGCTAAACACTTTACTGAGCAGGTTCTAAAGCCACACTAGGAGCTGGAATAGGAAAAAGCTGTACTAAAATCCAGTTGTGGGGCTGCCCTGGAGGCTTTGAGTGACTATGACTTCTGCTTACATGAAATAGAAAATCACCCTTGTACCAGTTGTTGGCTAGCTACTCCTAGCAGGAACGAGCTCGTAAGGACTTGCTTTTCTTTGTTTACTGTCATGCTCTGCTCTGATGGAGTCAGAAGTTTGTCAAGGCATTTTACTCTGTCAAAAAAATGAATAAAATAACTTACACTGATAAAATAATGAAATAAAACAGCATCAGACTAAATTAATTTCTTCAAAGAATTTTGGATGGAAAATGTCTTACCTGCTGACAGGAAGGCAAGAATAGCAAACAAAGGCATAGGAATAAAAGCTATTCAATAAAATATCGATTTCATTATCACCACCTATTCAACTTAATTTTCTTGGCATCCATATCCCTAATGCAGGTTTGTGATAGATCGTACAATCACTTTTTAATTAAGCCCTACTGTGCCTTGTATTAAGAACAAGACAGTATACATTATGGCACAATATATCTACCAAAATATTTAATGCTCATCCTTTTCATTTTGGTATTTAAAAGTTGTTCTCTTAGGAGGTGGTATCAGTATTTAACAACATTCTTGACACTAAGTATAAAAACAAAAAGCTTCATAGTTAATCTAGCCATGTCAAAACTGAAACTCCTTAAAATAATTGCTTTCTGAATATATAGTATTTCTATTGCATTATTTTATTATTTCTCAGCTTTCAACATCTTAGAATGCAAAACTTGTTCCTTTTCTTACATACCGATGAAATGGGAAGTGGCACAAGGATGGAAAACTCCCATTTGACCAGTTGAATGGTACATGAAACAGATGCTATCATGTTACAAGGGATATTTAATGAGAAGCTGTAAAAGACTGGCAGCTTTCTGGGTTGGTAGTATTTTTTCTTCCAGGACTCTTTTGGTGTATTGCAGTTCTGCCGCTTGTGATGGGGCAGATCCTCTGTAGGAACAGCACTCATCTTCCACTGGGGTACTGGCACTTTCCAGAGGGCAACATTCACTTTAATTACTAAAATGTACCCACCTTCTTCCAAGTAAGAAAAAGCTGTTGTTGCATGTGGTTTTAGTTTTTAATGCCAAAAATGAATCAGTAAACATATTTACATTATGGTATACTATTTCTTATTGTGTACCCATAGTAACCAAATTAATCTCAAGGAACTGCTAGCATTAATTCAATCTGAAGCTCATACTTGGGATTTCACATAGGTGCCTTCATCCTATTCTTCTTCTCAACTAATAAAATGTTAATATATGGCAATATATTTATTTCTGGTTCAGTTCAAGTTGAGGTGTGCAGTACTTTGCAGAAAGCTAATTAATATGAATCATACATTAGAACACTCTGTTTAGTATACAAAAAAAAATGGTGCTAGCACATGAGGATGAAACAGAAGACTGAAGCATTCATTTCTATCTGTAACTTCTCTGTCTCTAGCATAGGGAAGGCCAGTTTTCCTTACCCTTCAATCTCCATTCTCCATTAAAAAAAATCCCTAACATACAGTGTAGATCATCGCTGAAGAACTACACTAAACAAATCACAAATTATTAAAAAAAAGAAAAGGATTAAGGAGATCTTGGAAGATGAGATAGTGACATCTCCCCCTGTACCACCATGAGTTTGGTGCACACTAGCAATGAATTAGTTCCCACAGTAATCCAGAAGTACTGTCTTCAGCAACACCCACTGATACGAGTTTTCCCACTGGAACAGTCTTCAGCCAAAAATACCCATCCAGCTGATAGTGAAAACTATCTCCACACCCCGGGAATTGTGCTTGAACTGCTCAGGAGACATAAGCAGTTCAACAGCTGTGGTGCTGTCTAGATCTTCTCTAGACCTCAGCAAGAAGAAATCCATTTCTTTTGTCAGAACTTAATTTGGGCAATCTGATACCCCAGGCATGCTACTATCCCAAAATCTGCTCTTTTACTTAGCTTTACAGCAACAGTTCACATTTCTTGGAGCCTTTTTTACCTAGCTGTTCCCAGCCCCATGGATTCCCAGGAGAACTAGTGTCCTCAAGTATTTTGGTGCTTTCAAAATGCCCAACTAAGAGAAATTACTGCACTAAATGGTGGCCAACTTGATCCAATCACTGACAGAGCAACATGGCCAGATTCTGCCACCCTTATTCACCATGTACAACAAGCAGTCCCACCAAAAGGGTGAGCTGATGTGAGGAGCTAAGGCAATGCTTACAGACAGGCAGAGGGAGTGAAGGTGAGCTGCGGCTCACCAGGTGCTGATCCCCACTCTGAAAAGAGTCACCATCATGCCAGTGCTGCTCTCCATGGAAGGTCAGCCCCACGCCCACCAGTGCAGGACACAGAAGACCCTGTGGGTCTCTCCAACAGGCACATCACATCACTCAAGGATCTCCAACGGGCACATCACATCACTCAAGGATCTCCAACGGGCACATCACATCACTCAAGGCTGTTTGAAGAGAAGCCCAAGCCTGGCCTTTGCAGAAGGACCACCTCAAACAAACCTCCACAACACAGGACTGCATCAAACAGGTGGAGTTCAAAGACTTCCCCCGATCATTTCAGGTTCTTGCCTTGGTAACCAAGCAGCAAAAGTCTCAGGAGGGCCCTGGTGTGCCCCTGGGCATTCCCCAAGGGCTCCCACTGGCCTTGAGCCCTGCCTGCATACTGCATCCCAAGGGCACAATGTAGTCCTTCACTTTTACCGACTGCTACAGAGTAAGAATTCCTAGAATGGCTCAAACACATAGCAGTTCAAATATGGGTACTTTCAGACTTCTTTTCTATTCCAAATTATGTGCTTTGCCAGCTTCAAAAAAACAGATGGAAAATATGTCCCTAAATGTGCACCCTTGTGATCATTCCAAAAGGAAAGCAGCACCAAGTAGCTTAAAACGTTTGCTAGAAAAAATCTTTTCCATATCATGCAAATAGCAGACAAAAATAACTGCTAGGCAATTTATATACATACAAATATTGGTTATTTTAAACAGTAATTTGTTATTGAGGACATCTCACTGAAATATTATAATATTCAATTTCCTCTACATTTGCATGGAAAAGGAGCTGGAGAGCACATGATCATTCATTTAACTATTACATAAATACGTCTATCATAAGATCACACGGATTTCAAGCCAGAGTTCAAATACATGTTTAATGCATGAGAGTATGATGAAGAAACTTGTGAACTCACAGGTCTCGTAGCACAATCTCAATCAGATACAAGCTTGGTGTAAATATGTACAGGATCGTGTGCTTTCCAATAGCACCATGTCTCCAGGCAGCAGTCTGACATCAGCAAAGGAGACAGGTGGTTCCCTTTCCAACCCCGGAGGGGTGAAAAAAATGAGTTAAGACACTGTGTAAATATAGCAATATTTTTTCCTCAGTGTTTTGCTACAGTTTTCAACCCTTAATGAAACTGCAGTGCATGAACAATTCTCATAACATCTTTGCTACAAATCAGTGAGTGGATGTCATGTCCTAAGATATTTATAGCCTTAAAGGTAGTGGTAAGTGATACTGTTTGGCAGCCTTGGTTTAGAAGTGCTGAAGTTATTTGCCTTTTGGTTTCGTAAGAAAGGAGCCCGAAAAAGCCACAAAAACCCAGTTTCCTTGCTCTAAATGTATCCCTTTCCTATAGCAGATCACTGTTACTAATAATGCCTGTAAGAGTGACAAACAACAGTCAATCACAGGCACAGAGCAGGTCACAACTGCTTTTAGCTAGCTCAACTTTGTAAACTCCAACAGAGTGAGATATGCTAAACCCTGCACAATCCACAGTAGTTTGATTTTGAATCTCACATTACAAGAGTTTACATGTATGGTAGCCTGCATATAGAATAACCCAATTTGACCTTTATTTTCCTATCTGTACATAAATAGATACTTTTTTTTACACAGTGACAGCCACTGCCTCTTAAACCATTTTCTTTTGTTGCATTTCCTTAGAAACACAAATCTTGTTCCTTGGCAGCAGTTGCTGTAAGTGCTGTACCACATGCCCAAACTAGTTCTCACTCACAGCTTTAATTCACAGTAAGTGGCACGAAAGGAGGTCAACATTTCTCAGAAACCACTTTCAGTTCTTTGCTGCTTCAGTATCTATTCTATAAAGCCATCCGCCCTAACAGAAAGAAAGTTGTTTCTTTTATTGTGTCCCTTGCTTTTTTATTATTGTCATCTTTATGGAATGGGCTGCAGAATATATCTGATGGAATAAAAGAAGTTTATTCCTGAAACCACATTCCTTGTCTCCCTTTTGCAAGATCCTAAAAACATAAGTAAAAAAACTCAAACCAAACCAAACCAAAACTTTCTGCTGCAAAAACAAAATGGCCCTTTCATTTTTGTGCAAAAAGACTTTAAATAAATGGCATCTTGCAATTCAGTGTCAATCACTGGGTCTTACTTTCAGTTCAATTTACTTGCTTACAGAATGATTATTTTTTTATCAATCCAACCAAGACATCATGGATGTTGAAAATCAAACAGCCTTCTTTTTGCTATGATGCATCACTGGCAAGAGGAACGGCCTTTCTGACAATATTTTCCTGTCACATTTGCCTCTACAGCTTCACTGCCTTCTCTGTGATCAATGAAAACAGATTTTGACCTCATCTATTTCATTTCAGACCATATTCTGCCCTGAGGCACACGAGTACAACCTATCATAGTTATAGTGGCAATTGGGGCAGAATTTGTTCCTTTCCTGACAATTCAATATGTGATTCATGAACCAGAATTGAATCCAGTTCTCCTTTCCTAGAGCTCCTCTGGTTTTTGGCATCAGTGAAAAAAGCAGCAAAGATGAATTTATGTTAGTCATATCAGCAGAACTGGCTGGGTAGTCAATAATCTGACTGCTCAGCAAGATGTTACCTGACCAAAAGTTTGTTACTGTATTTTATTTACACATTTTATTCTGTAGTCTGCTTGCTTGCTTGCTTCACTTCTCCCTCTGTTGTTTAACTAATGGGATCATAAGATTTGGAAAAACACCTCCTAGTTTTGAACATTTCTGATTGGCTTAATAAAGCAAACCTAAAAAAAGATAATCCTCTCCACAACCATCGCCTTAAAAAACACGCCCCTGCTGCCAGACATGGAATACGTGCTGTATTCACAGGGTACACAGTTGCAGGCAATAACTGGATGACCAAGTTTCTCATCAATCCCCAGGATCATGGACCACTTTTGAAACTACAGGCTCCATTTCTATTCACACACGACTCTATGTGCCAACACCTGCATGTGCCCTTTCACACAACGCGCTGTACAGCTGAGGTGAGCACACTTCAGCACATGCAGTCTCACAGGGACACACAGCAATGCCATCTCAGATGGACAGCACCCCAGCACACCTCTGCTCCGGGGCACCCCCTCTGCACCACCCACACAGTAGGCGAGTCTGTTCTGGACCACTCTGGGAGCACTGGCACTCCAGAGCCAATTCCAGGAGCTCTTTTTGAACCCTGGAAGTCCCAGCATCTGTGTCTCACTCAGGACAACGGGCTTTGCATGCACAGATTGTACAATGATTTTCTGTAGGACTCAGTTCTCAAGCAGAGGCAAGATTTACATCACTTTGAAAACCACATGCAAGACATCTAATGAATTGCTTACAGGAGCCTAATCTGTAGTAAATTTGATGTACAGTAAAAATAAACTCCTTAATAGAACAAAAGCACTAATCAACATATTGCATATTAGGCCTGCAAAGCACCAATTATCTGATGAAGTAATACTACATAGTTCCAGTTTACTCAGTTATTTAACTATTTATGTTAATGGAAATCAAGGAAAACAATGCCTATGGAACCATACATGAAAATACACATGAAAGATTTCAGCCAACATTTCAGTTTCGATTTGAATGTAAGGAGAAAAAAATTATTCAACAACAAAACAACAAAAATATAGCTCAGGACCTCCAAGTCCTGCTGCATACTGCTCTTGTACTCTTGTTTTCTCTGTTATGAGAAAACAATTTTTGGAAGCAAATTATTTTAATTTCCCTTACCATTTAAGAAAAATGCACTCAAAGCAAAACACAGAGCCTGATCCTGCCCTTCTGCAACCCCATCAATAGCAGCCTTACCACAAACTCCAGTGAAGCAGGATTTATCCTTTCCCATGGGCCATGCTCTGAGTCCTTAATTCAACACCTTATTCACCAACTTGTTCTGTGAGATTAGCTGTGGTTTCAAGTGTTGTTCATTCAGAGCAATGGGTCTACAAACACCCTCTTTCTCTGTATTGCCAAATTGAAGAAGATATGAACAATTTGGGGAACAGTACCAAAGACTCAGAGGGAACGTCAGTATCTTCTGTGGGGTTTTCTTTGGAGTGAGAGAGCTTCCTGAGTTTGAAAATCAGGCTTGAAATGAAATAAATAGAACTCCCTTCTCTTCTCTTGTTTTTTTTAGGTAACATGACCTAAAAAAGGATTTGCAGATACACTGGGAGAGGAGAGAGCAATCTTGCAGTTATTGGATTTTTGTTTATTTTCTGCATCTATTTCAGAGAGTTTCTCAAAATTTTCAAACATCTGGCAATCTTATAAGTTTCACCTTTTCCAAGTGAAATGTGCCTAGCTTAACTTTCTTTTATTTCTTAGTATATTTATTGCACTTATTAATAATTACCTGAATGCCCACACAGTGTTTTAAATGGGGCTGCAAATATCCCCTTGATCACAATCAGCAAAAAGCTTCCCCTCCTAGAGGGAAATAACACCCAGCGCAACTTTTCGATCTGCTGTTTGCTGTTTTTTAAAACTGCAGGAAAGCCTGTGCCTGCAGGGCTGAGCCCTGTTCCAGGGCAGCCAGGCAGACCAGGAGGGGTCTGTGTGCCGCACCGAGTCACGCTCAGAGGCAGAGCACCAGCCTGCCAGAAGTGCTGATTCACTGCAGCCACTGAAGAGGTGGCTCAGTAGCTGAGCTGGGGGAGGAGAAATATGGCACAGAGCAGGGGGGCATCTCCATTGGTACAAAGAAATAAACGGGAGAGAATGCCAAAGCTGTTGCACAGACTGCATTCCCTGAGATCTCTGCCTAATACGTGCGTGTTAGTTCATTTATTGGAACAAAACCTGTTAATACAGCTCTAGCCATAGGGGGACAAAAATACTTGCAAATGCACAGAAGTCATGTAAATCAGAACTGCTGCTCTATTTTACAAGAAATTTTCTCCATTAATTAATTTCATGACTTAGAGCAAATGAGCATGGTTGGAAACAGGGGACCCTGCTGATACCAATCTCACAGCATAGGATACTTTCCTTTCCCTCTCTCAGATATATAGCAGATGTACACCCTGGCTCAGATCCAGGTGTGGGCTGGGTACTTTTGTGGCTAAAACACCACCTTCTAACCTGGTTAAGTCTTACTAGTAACTTTTTCTGGTTTGGAGTTAGAAAATATCCCATAAATCCTCCAGGATTTTAAAATCCAAATTCTCAGAGTTGTCACATTTATAATTAGAACAATCTGATACGACTGGCATTAGTGTGAGGTAGGAACATATCACAGAGGGCCAAGCAGACAAACTAAAATATTTCTCACCGTTAAAAAGGGAATTCTTCCAAGTAGAAATGTCAGTTGAGTCACAAGGGCTCTGTGCAAAAGTAGCACCTCTTCATCCTCATACCTACTCTTAGAAAGTCCTGTACTGCTGCCTAACTTAGCCCAACAGACCACACCACCTACCAAAGCCCTGTCAACAGCTCTGGCTCCCTGTGCTAACCCCAGATCTTCCTCCAAGAAGATTACTTTTCTGTAAGTGCAGGTTGTTTCAGAGCTACCTGTGACACCCCCAAGCCCTAAAGACAGTATCTCTGTTGATACTGCACACAAGAAAATATGCCTCCACACTGAAAAAAATGATGTTGGATAAAACACTTTGTCACAGTATTTCTGGATGCAGAACTTGTTGCAAGAGTAACACCTTCCTGTGTGCTGATGAAAGTACTTTTCAAGTTGTTTACCCCCATACTGGAGAAAAAGAAAGTAGGAAAGAACGGGAAGAAAGGAGAGAAGGAGGAAAGGATGGAGGGTACACTATTATAGTTACTGAACCAGCAAACAAGCCAGCAACAGACAAAATGAGAACAGCTGTAAGGAACCTGGCAGCACCAGCATTTTGAGGGAAACAATAAAGAGGAGCCTGGAAGACAAGAGAAAGCCTGGATGCAGATACTAACTTTTTCTTTTTTTTCCTCAAAGAGGATTTATGATGATAGATTTTGGTTGACTCCTAATCCCCACACCTGGATAAATACAAATGAAATTAATTCTACAGCTGCAATCTTTCCACATTTTGAACATGGTGATTTGCAGTACGAAACCCTATCATAAGGTGTCAAAAAGGAACATAAAACATAACATGCAATATTTTTTGAGAGACATCAGTTGTAATTACATGGAACCAAAGCAAGCTGCTCCAGGGAGAGGTGGAAGGAGTCACACAGCAGAGGGCCTGGCCTGCAGTGCAGATGGCAAAGCTCAGGCCAGGCAAATACAGTGGGAGGGCCACAGGAGCTCACATGTATAAAATAATAACAGGGATGTGTCTCTTCCTTCTGCCACCCGGTCACTGAAATCAGTGGGAAAGCAGCACGGAGATGAAAATGCTTTGGTCAGGTATTAGGTCAGACCTTCCTACATGACCTGAGATTACAACCATCATCCATCATCCCTCTTACTTCCACATGACAACCCTCATCCCTCTTATATCCTAAACTAAGTCACTGGTCTCAAAAGTTTTACTAGCACACTCTGGCCAGTCTTCATTCCAATGTATCTAATTTTTCTTGAAAATCAGCAGTAACTGATCTGTAACACAGACTTGGTAATAAAACACACCACTGATGTGTGAAGAGATGGTGATACTCCTCAAAGAAAATATGAAAAATTTCAGAATACTATGTCTGAGAAACAAGGTGTGATACTTATTTCAGAATTAGGTCAGGAGCAGTTTATCGGCTCACACTCCTTCCTCTCTTATCCCATGACCAGACTGGCAAATTTTCCTGTTTCAGTGCTTGAGAGAACCAAAAAGGTTGCTGTCCTTTAGTCTCTGTAACATACCTACATAATACATGTCCAGGAACATAATATTTTCCTTGTTGGCTTCTGCTGGTGAGGGTCATATTATTAATGTATTTGGCTGACCTTCCTGCAGCCAGACTTTCCCACAACAGGTGTGGAGACCTACAAACTGGTCACATTTGTACCAAAAAAGCATCAGGTCCTTTACAGCATGAAATCCATGATTTCATGAAATGGGTCAGTGCTGAAGAAAAGTCTCTTTTCTGGGAATTAAAATAGGCAATTTGCTTTCTGGTATTTCACCTGCTTCCCATATTATCACAAGCATGACAAATTAATGGCTATAGCTATATTTTAGCACCACTATGCTCTACACTGCCATGAACACTTGGAAGGATATTGCCCCTCTGAGAAGGCAAACCCCTGCACCAGCTTTCCTGGATAAACCAGGGGTAAACAGATGCCTTTCAAACTACAAAGAATGACAACCAATTTTTACAAGTACACTGAAGAAAACTCTCGGTAAGGTTTGGGTTTTTTCTTGCTTTGGTTCTCAGTGTTAACACTTTGGGCACCTGATATTAATCCCTCCCATACTCCTCAGCTCTGTGTAGAAAGCAGAGTGCAGTGCTACAGCTGCGGCATTTTGAAGTCTGCACAACATGCTGTACATGCCATTGCTTGACATTTTATTGACAACAAAGGCCCGCAGCACAGCAGAGCTTTTGGAGATGGGATTAACATAATGAACTCCATCTTCATGGCTTTTTCATGGCATTTCTTTATGAGACAGAGTGAAAAAAGACCCAAACCAGAAACAAACAATTTTTTTAGTCTTTTAGGACACAGTCCCCTCTGAAATGATTGCATAGTCCTAAAGGACAGAAAAGTCTGCAAGTAAAGGAGCACATTTGTACATGTAAAGAGAATATAACTGCTGAAGAACTAGGGTGAAAAAAGATACTGACCCTTCTGTAGGTCAAGAAAAGCTCAAGTGTGGGGCCTGGACTAGTACACACTATAGCTGATAGAGTAAGCTCCATCACGAGATAGTAACATGAACAATACTGAGCCTTCCACATGGGACCTTCTACTACTCGGGGCGGGCTGAAAGGGTCTTGCAGCAATGCAAACACCAAGATTTCAAAACCCCTAAAATGCCCTAGTACATGTACAAACCCAGCAGATAATGCTTATTTCAGTCCCAAGTCAAACGGTCCTTATGCGTGAGTAGTCCAGACAAACACAGCCACTGAACCCAGCCTATGTTTGCCAGATGTCCAGCCCACATTTGCAAGATGGCCCTAAAAGCAGGAAAGAGAGTAGCACTCTGAGCAGGAATCAGCAATTTCGTCTGCAAACTCCGATCTTACCCTCTTAAAGCTTCAAGAAAACTCTTCAATGAAAAAGTGCTTGGCAGAGTTTCCATCTGTTCTTGGCTGGACTTGCTAGCCAAGTCTGAAGCACACAGAGCTTTGCTTTATTTTTTTCCTGGTATGTAAGTAAAACTCTACAATATTGCTGCTTTTTACAGAATGAAGTAGAGCAATCACACAGCCATCAGTCCAGCCTAATTGTAGCTGCTAAAAAATTAATTTAGACAATTAGGAATTATGGTTTCTGATTTTTGCACATTTTCTATTTCTTTCTTTCTTTTCTTTCTTGCTCTCTCTCTCTTTCTCTTCTTTCCTTCCTTTCCTTCTCCCTCTCTTTCATTCTGTCTTTCCTTTTGGTCTGTTCCTTTTTTGAAGTTCTGTATCCCAGCCTTCCTTTTGTAGCCTTCTAACACCTAAAAGAAACTACCTAAGTATCTACATGAGTAACTTATTCAGAACCCTTTCCGGGCAACAACAAAAGAACACAGCAATTTAGTATGACCTCAAACAACAACTTAAATTAATGCTGCAAAGGTGCCTTAGTAAGAGATCAAAGAAAAAAGATCACAATAGTCACCAAATAACCTGTCTGCAATGGAATTCTTGGCTTTAAGCTAACACATTATATGCACTTAGAAATTAAAAGCTGCAACCTCAACATGCCCAAAAATGGGGCAAATTACTCTGGTCACTGCTGAAATAATGGGTGTTGAGCACCTGCCCTAAAAGTTCTGTCAATTTGCAGAATCATAACTCAATTTCTCTAGGAAGTTCTGAGATGCTTTCTGAAAACTAAACCTCCACCCTGGTTCACAACCTTTGTTTAAGGAAGACAAGTAATCTACATTGTGAAAAGAGGCTGTGTTCATTTTCCTGCTGTACTTTTCTGTGACCTGAACCCTCAGTTATATAAGAGTGGGAAGCATGGACAATTCATTCTTAATGCTAGCTCAGTCCTGGCCTCTCCTGGGCACTGGCTGAAAATAATACTAAACCATGCTGAATCATTTACAGTAGCTTTATGATTTGGATTATCATTCAGCAAGGACTGACCTGACCCCATCACACTCATTTCATGCAGCAACACAGACTGGACTCCAGAATCTAACAAATGCCACCCACACTGGCACCAACACAAGTCATGCATTCATGCAGAAGGCTCACTCTAGAATAAAGTTGCTTTAAATTTATCCTGGTACTAAGCTTTCAGTAATTGTCGTATCCCTGCCTCTTCTGTCAGCATAGGCAGTGCTTTAAAACTGTAACTATTAGACATATATGCAGTTTTTTATTTCAAGCAGTTTCCCCACTCTTACTTTCAGAAGAGTAAAATGAGAAAATATGAGAAAAATTATGAGAAAATATTTTGTTAATAAATGCTTCCAGCAGTCACACAGATTTCTGATGCCTCTGCTAAAATAATGGTCCTTTCTTCTACTTCTTCCTCCAGACAGAGATTCTGGTCACAAGGCATGGGAACAATTTACCTCCTCTTGGACACACGAGATACTGTGCTACAGTGCAATGCAAAAATGTGAGCTCCTCAGTCATGCAGGACCTGGTCATATGGCTGCCCACTGAATTCCTTCTCTTTCCACCATCATAAAAGGGAGTACAAGATGCTGTTGCCATTTATATTCCACTGATTACACAAGCTATTTTCATGGCAGGACTCTGCTACTGCATTCCATCTCACAGGCTGAACAGATTGAGCTTTTTTAGTGGATTCTATTAAAATAGATGTTCATTCCAATAGGACAAATTCATCAGGTAGGGAGCTTTTACAATGAGTCATTTTAAGGTAATCTTTGTACACATCCTTTTCAAATAGCCTGAGCTCTTTGAATGATAAAAGTGCACAAAAACAATAGTGTCTGTGAGTGGAGAAGAAACATTTTAAAAGCTGGGTTTGTTAAATGTTAACCCAGAAAACAAAACTCTGTCTGATTTTAGATTGGATCTTTCTATGTGTATTCCCATACCTACTGTTTTCTTTCTACTTTTAAACTAAGGGAAACAAAGGGTTTAATTGCATTTTTACTCATGAAGTGTCATTATCAAACATTTATGTTTTCTAGTGAACTCTTACACTAAATAAAAAGAGAATATAAGAATAAATCTTTTAAAAGGAATCAATTTTCTGCACATCAATCCCTGCAGGCCATGTGCTCATTAGTCAATAGCTTAAAATGAAAACATCTGATCAAGGTAATACACCTGTTAAAGGAGCATAAAATTCCAAACCCAGTGGTAAAATATAAAGATTATGAACCCTCTTAAAGGAGCCATCAAAGTAAACTATTACACAGATACATCTGCTTCATACCAGCACCCGTTCCATCAGTGCCAGTCACGATAAATGAGCATTAGGACAAATATTTCACAGAGCATCTGCAGAAAAATAGTTTTTTTCCAAAAGTGAGTAATTCAGCTCAAGAAAAGAAACAAATAATGATTTAGTCTTGTGTGCACTTTCTAATAGAGAATCTCCAAGCAATGCAAACTATTACTGATCTGAGCTCATCACAAATCTGCACATCAGCAATTTATCAGTCATGTTTTACAGACCAAGCAACTCCCATACATCATAGGCAGGGTTAAGTGACCAGCATGCCTGAGTGTGTTGAGACATGGGTTCAAGCACTGACTAAAGCTCACAGGGAATCAGCACTGTCACTGCTAGTATGATTATTACTGTTACACAGTTCAAGCACTTGTTCCCTACTCCGGTGGCTCTGTCTCTTGCAGCTTTGCTGGAAGAGGGAACAAAGGCCCTCATCAGCACAGGCATTCCTGCACTTTCACAGTGTGTCATTCTGCCTACCTCTCAAGCAATACAAATCCCACATGGATGCTCTCTGCCAACATACTCACTTGTGCATGTGCTGTTGGTAGAGCCAAGGGGATTTTTTGTTTCTCTTTTATTTGTCTCTTTTTTTTTCTTTCTTTCTTTTAGTTTAAATTCAAAAAAAGAGTCCTCAGGGCCCCATCTAAGGAATTTTTAGCCCCTTTCCAAAAGCTTATAGGCCTTTTGAGTCTCAGTTGTAATTAGTCTCCATCATGTTTGGTAGTGCTTGTGATCACACTTGGGTTTGGTGAAATGGAGGGAAGGGTTGCTACCTGGTGTTCCTGCTCCAGACTTTCTCCACCTTTTTCCCTTTTCTCTTTCCAAGGTTTTGCAGACAGGAGAGGAAGAGAAATATGCTTTCATGCAGAGGGCCAGGGGAGCAGCACGATTTCTTCTTCACACAATACCTTTCTGTTGGCCTTCCTCCCGGCTCCCAACCAAACAAGCGGCCAAACTCCCTCTGGCTTCACAACCTCGGAAAGGCTTTCACAATGCTGAAATCACACACTGATTTCATAATCCGCCATCTTCCCTTTGTGCAAAAGAAAGCTGATACATTTATGCCACCCTGCTCACGAGTCCTGCTGGAGGGGCACAGGGCGGCTGCAGGTGGCCCCCAAAGGGGGACAGCGAGTGCCTCATGCCCAGCAGCGCCTGGGCCCACGTGGGGAGGTCACCATGAGCCCCATCCCACCAGTGTTTCCCTTTTTACTCCAGAAGCTGCTGGTGCAATGTTACCCTCTGTGTTACCACATAAGTAATGCCACTCATGTGACCAGGATTTCCAGGTGTGGAATTTAAATTTTTCACACCTTGGATGTTACTTCATGAGGGGGAGACACCAGGCCCCAGTCCCCACCAGGAGCCCAAGCTTTTTCGCCCAGGATCCTCACAACACAGCTTTCAACACATCTCTGAAGTGGCTGAACAGTCAGGGCCAGTCAAGCTTTATATAACACTGTACTTTTTGCATTGTTTTTGAAATGCCTGGTGCAGGTGTCAGCCTGTTTAAAGGGTACAGTCTGTGTGCACACCTCGCCTTCACCGCGAGCACACGAATTGTTACCGCTCGGAACGCATTGCCTTGGCGCTGCTGACATTTATGTAGAACAGTGAGGTCTATTTTGCCAGCTATGACTTCAGCGTCATTCTTAATACCTTTAAAGATCAACCATAACAAAACAAAAAGGCTTCTGAATTTTACTGGCACGTGCTGACACAGGAAATATGAAATACGGGTACCTGTCGTAACTGATCCTTCATATTCTGAAAAAAAAAAAAGGAGAAAAACCAAACAAAATAAAATTTTAAAAAATATAATAAAAGAGCAACCACAGAGAACTGCTCTGAACTGCAAGGCCACATTGAAACAGAGGAATGACTCAAAAATAGCCTTGTCTGAAATACAGCACCCATGGTAAGTGTGGTGAGGGAATGCTCCCAGGCAGGGCAGGTGCCTGCTGCAGGTGTCACTCACAGGGTGAGAGAGCTGCTCTGGAAAGAAGGGGTTAATATTAGCCGCATGTTATACTCAGCGATGCCTTAAATAATCATCACATGGCTCCTGTAATCTGTTCCATGCTGTCAGCACTGGGTTAGTCATAATAATATCAGATAAGAGCTGTTCAAAGTGACATACTAACCAACATGAGAGCCACATGACTTTCCAGCTACATGGCTGCCCTTCACCTGAACTTTGGCTCAGATAGTTTTATACCAGCACAAGGTGTGCTGGCGTCAGAGCCCCCTCCCTGCACAGGCAGGGGGAAATCACCTGCCCCCAAGCACCCCTCAGCCATCCCTGCAGAGGGGATGTTCTCCTGCTGGGACACCCTCTGGACATCCCCTTTCATTTTTTCTAAGCTGGCTGCAGGGTAAGAGAGGCACTTTTGGCACAGGGCATGCAGGGTGACTTTTCCTTTTTTTAAGAGTACTTCCTGCCTCTCCCCTGCCTCCTTTGTTGCAGGCAGCCAAGCGGAGGAGCAGAGAGGCACAGCAGCAGGAGGGACCCGAGCTGGGGAGGAGGAAGGAGGCAAGAGCAGGGCCGAAGAATATGGAGGGGTGCAGGTGCCACAAGGAAAAAAAGCAAGGCTGTAAGGCTCTGCAGCAGGGAGGGCAAAAGTGGGCAAACTGCAGCAGTCAAAATAGGGAAAGGAAATATTAGAAGCAGAGAAATTGGTGTGAGAAATTGCATTTAAAAAAAAATAAACAAAACATCGACAGAACAACAGAACTGGTTGTTGTATGCCTTTAAAGACATACAAAAAAAAAAAAAAAAAAGGAAAATGCAATAGCATTCCAGCACTGAAAAGGTGCCCACGGCCAGCCCCAGAGACAAGGAACAACTTCCTCTGTACCTTATGAACCAGCTCCTACTCATCACTTAGCTGCCACGTCAGCCCAGGGGGAGTTAATGTGATCTTTCCAAATAGCTGTCTGCTGTTTTCTTTTTTAGGCAAGAGAGTTGCCTTTTTTGTTTGTGGGTGTAAAGTTTCCTGCACAATCATGCCTTGGTATACCAGGAGGCTAAATAGGTACAAATAATTAATAACAGCAAGCCCAATCCAGCAGCAGGCTATAAATTGGTGCTGAGCAAACCAGGGAAATGGTACAAATACTCTGTTTATAGAAGAGATGAAGGGAAATCCATTGCAGCATTACAAGAGATGTGAAGACATCTTTCTTGACAAGTATCACGTTATCCTGCCAGAGCTCCAGTGGCACAAGGCTGCTCGTGTCCTACGGCTCCACTCTCAGGCTCTGCTAGGGTGCATCTCAGTAAACAGCAAAGCTCCAGCAGCCGCCAGCCCGGCCACACGGCATGGAGCAGCTCTCTGGAGAGGGCAAGGGGGACAGCTGCACCACCAAGAAATGAGCTGAGCAGGCTAGTAAACAGGATCAGCCTGGGGAAAGGGCAAGGGGAGGAAAAGGAAATGTAGAAAGGAACTGCTGTGTGAAGGAAGGGAATTCAAAGGAAAAAGGTAAAATGGGTGAAAAGAACTGGGTGAAGAAAAAAAAAAGAGAGGGAAGCACAGCATTAGAGAGAGGCTAAAAGAAAAACAGTGCCAAAATGTATTTTGCCTTATTTTCCTGAAATTTCTCTTCCCTTATAAATTGCAAAACACTCCACCTGTACGCCCTAAACCAGCAAGTTTTGCCCCCTGAGGAGGAGATCTGGATTTTGAATCTTACTGCCAAGTGTTCAATAAGTGTTCATCTCTAACATTAAACTGCCATGAGCACCTAACACACTCCCAATAAACCCCTTTAAGCCAAAAAAGCTTGGTGAAGCTAGGGCATTCCACACAGAAGGGAGAAAAAGGCAAGTGTTTGGTACCCATCTGCCAACAGTCAGCTCAGGCCAGCTGCAGAGGCTGCTGCTCATACAGATCTTGTCCTGAAGACAAGGGGTGGCTGGATTAGGCCCTGGCTTGCCAAGAATGATGATCAGTCTCTCACCCATCCAGCGAGACACCTTCAGCAGAGAGAAAAACTGCATAACAGAAAGACATACTTTCCCTGGCACTTGCAAATCCCTTGAGCATTACGTAAATACCTTCTCTCCTGCGTACTGGAGTTAAGGAAAAGGGGCATTCACATTAAGACTTACATATAGAGGCTGGGTTGCATCCAGTCAGTGGACAAAAACTGGCACCTCTTGGCTCAGTTGAAACTTGAATCACTTTATGGACATATACGTGTCTTGTTCTCCTCTCTGCACAGGGAACAAAAACCAGCTGTGCTCTTAAGGCCTTAAATTTAATTGAACAAATCTAGGGCCATAAATTTGTTTCCTAAGATTAGGTGGCCTCAGTTCCCACATTGTTTTTGTGAACAATCCCGTCTCAGATACAGTCGGGATACTGTGGGGAGTCTTGCTGATGTGATCTCCGAAGCCAGCACTATTTTTTTCCTACCTAACTGAAACCTGTATGTGTTTTCTCTTCAGCTAATGCAGGTCAAAACCGCTGTTACACAACAGTGAAATGGCTGGAAACAGCTCCCTGCTTTTTTTTAAGACCTCTAACCCTAGGCAGGGTGCTAGGATGCACTCACATCTCCCTCCATGAGAGGCAGAAGGTATGTTTGCCCAATTCTCTTACTGAGCTGTGCAGAATTTTGTTCCAAATGATGCCATTTATTATTCATTATTATTTAATGGGACCAAAGAATGCAATATGTGTAACCAAGAAATGTGCCAAGTAATGTTCTTTCTTTTAATGGCTAGATCAAAAGGAAGTTTATGAGGCTGGTGCTGTCTAAGACAGTAGTCGCATTTGCCCCTAGTCCTCTGCAGCACACCTTACTCAACCACACATTTTAAATCCTTAAAATCAGGGACCAAAAGGTGTGCTAGACATCTTAAGTTCACTTGCCTTTATTCTCTTTTTTCCCTTTTCAAATAAATGCTTTTGGAAGACATTTCTCTAAGCCAACTTGCAGTTGAGTGCTTAACATAGCATCTCGAGTACTCAAACAGTCCTTGGAGAACACTCTTCCTACTCTCACTCTAAATGCATGCAGTGGGTGATGGAAAGGCTCTTAGACATGCCAGAAAAGGGATGGTTTTCTGATTTTTCTCTTTTCTCCTTGAGTTACCAGCTGCTTTGTCAACAACCAGATATCCCCCGCTCCCCTCCCTGCCTTGCCCCCAGTAAGATTTGTAAATGTCTCTTGAAAAGTTGTAAAACTAGCTCTAGCAAGATATGCATTCACACTAATGCTGAAGACTCTCAACTGTGATAATTTAGCAGATCATTAATCCCACTCTCTAAAGGAGGCTGTAAAGCAGAACTAAATATGCAAATCCTCTTGTGCTTTAAACCTGCATCTGTCTGTCCGTCCATCCAACTATCTATCTATTGTAGTGAATTCTCCTAAGATCACGCTGTATTCTAATCCATTAATGTAGCTCAACTGGAGCGTACAAGATTAAATAATAATTTTTTAAAAAAAGATACAAAAATAACAGAGAGGCCTCTGTACAGTGGGCAATCTCTCAGACTTTATGATCTTCACTGCACGTGCAGAAAGGGGGTGCACCCAGCACTGGGGGTGAGTAAATTAGCCTTTCATCACCACCCACTGACATTCAGGCACCTATTACTGTAAGGCACAAGTGCAAATGAGGTGGGTGGCCTCTTTCTAGTCCACTTCACTGCACTGCAACGCAATCTGGCATGACCTCCAATTCCTATTCTGGACAGAGAAGGCTGTGGTATCAGGGGGTTTGGGTATTCTGGCATGACTGCAGGTGGTATGCTTGCTCAGTAACTACCTGCACAGCGCCTGGGGCTAGACATTTTGCTCACATGAGCAATAAACTCTCTCAATCAAATGTAACTAAGTGTATAATTTACTATTTGCAGCTACTCTAGCTTGGAGCTATTCCTCCTTTAACTTAGATTCTTTTAGGTTTTTGTTCTGGCTTTAAATCAGAATCCTAAATGAACATTTAAAAATGTAATGATCTTTGCTCCTTAAAAATTGCAGTATCAACGTCTATGGGGCACCTTCACAGTGAGCACTGCAGTGACTTTTAAGATGCAGCACAAATAAGACTGCTAAAAAATGCAAAGCAACATTGCAGGTGAGAACTCAACAAGCAGTCCTGGACCCTACCACACGTATGCCATGTCCAGGTGGTAAGAGCATCCCCCATCTCCTGAGCAGGTCTGCAGAGCAAAATACAGGGAAAAGAATATGCAAAGCTCACAGAACCTAACCCAGTGGAAAATACCAGTTCCTGCTTGAACCACAGGAGCTCTGGAAGGCAAGAGATGCCTTATTTGTGTTCAGGGGAAAAAGGGGCACTGTGCAGATGGGGAAGACCCAGCTTCAGCAGTTTGTGTCAGAGAATAACAGATTTATTCTTGGTTGGAAAGCCCTGTGGGGAGTTGCAGCAATCTTAAGGCTGGAACTAACACTATCTCTCCAACAGCCACAGGACTCCACTCCTGTCTGGAAGTGCAGCTGATGCTCCCATATGGGATTTAGCTGCTGGCAGAGAAACTCTGATTTGCTACAGAAATCTCCACTCTCCTCCCTCAGCCACTTCAGTGAGGAGAGCTACTCATCTAGGGAGACCTAATGGACTGTATCTGCTTCTTACACCTTTATAACTCTCCTAATTCCCTCACTGAAAAGCTCATGTCTAGAATATTCCAGAGAGGCTTTTGGTCTAAGGAACTACTTGGGCTTACAGAAGGTCAGCTTCTGGCTCCCCACTGCTCCAGCAGAATCTGGCAGGGTGCTATACAGAGCTTGCCACTGGACTGGGAACATCAGAATCCAACAGAATAATGGCTGAGAACTGTGGATATATCCTGATGTCTTGAACACAGAAGAAATTACCCATGCATGCCGTGGAGCATTTGTGTGCATGTGGGTACACGAGAACTTTTGTATTTTCTTATATATACAATAAACCTGCAAGCACTCCACAAACAAAGCAACATAATCTGAAATATCATCTAGAATTTTTTCCTGCTCTCCAGCCTGCTACAGGCAATTTCCTCTTCCCACTGTTCATGCCAAGATCCCCGGGGTTCAGCTGAACTATTTGAGCTAGACCATGAGCATGATTTGCTGTGCCCACTGGATGGTCCAGTGACTACTAGGCAATGGAAGTAATGCAACACTTGAATCATTTTGTGTCAGACAGACAAGACAACACGAGCAATTGCTTTACAGTGGCATATAAAGATAAACAAACAAATATAGATGGATTTTTTTTTTGCTACTGAAACCACAAATAAAAGTAATACACAAATATGGGCCTTTGGCATATTGATGCTTCTAACTAATGAAGCAGGACATGGCTTTTGTTGGAAATGTTTGATAAGACAGGAGAAGAAAAAAATGTACATATAAATGCGAATAATCTAAAAATACACAAGACACAGCTAGATTCACAGGTAAGAAAAGGAATAGTAGAAGCAAGCACTATAATTAGTTTTGAAATTAATTTCAGGAAAGAATGACAATAATGCTAAACCAGCTCCTTAACCTCTGCTCCAAACATTGTGCCTATTGTCTTCTGGTAATCCCACGGCTCAGGTCGGGAAGCACTGGGCTTTGTCAGCACTGATGTATGAGCTCACTGAGAGTTTTGTATCTTTGCACCTTGTATCTATATACACACAAAGCAAACAATATAATTTGTTTACTAGATGCTTCATACTGGGAGGGAGATTGGTACTGGGAAGGGAAGGGAAGGGAAGGGAAGGGAAGGGAAGGGAAGGGAAAAGTCTGATACATATGTGTGCATATCTTTTCTCCTACCAACTAAAATCGCAATAGAAATCCAACCAAAGCTGCAAATTTTCAATGCTTAAACATTATTGTTGTTTCCCATTGTGCTTGGGTCTATTCCAATATGAAACAGCTCAGAAATTAAAAATAGGAACAATAGGGACTTAAAAAAATTAAATCCTCACTCACAATGCACACAAACACATTAAGCTATTTATTTTTATGATATATGTCAGCTCTGCATTAAGATAATTTCACAAATAACTCTGAATGTGTCCCATGCTCTATTTCATGCATGGGGTATTCAGAAGAACAAGAGTTTACTAACCAGACACCATTATAACCATAAGAAATTATAGAGTGTTTTGGGGTTTTTTTCCTGCAATAGTTCAACATTATTTTAATTATATATGAAGTAAAATTTGAATAATTAGCTTTATAAAAGGCTGCCATTTACTTCAGTAAGTGTTTAGCTCTTTTCCTCAGAAAATGAATCACATCCTTCCAAAATTCAGACTCACAACAATGAGCTGCTCAAGAATACAATGCAACCTATTCTCAAAGCATCTTCTCATTGCTGAAGACAAGGAGTTTACAAAGGGGACAGTAAAAGTAAGCAAGCAGCCTTACTTGGTCTGCTATCTAAAGGATCAGCCCCAAATCCATCTATTTGGTGCTTGTGTGCCACAAGCATTATATTGAGGGGGCATTTTATAGATTACTACAACATACTGCAGAGAGCTGCATGCAGTATGGCTGAAAGCAAAGTAGAAGAGCTAATAATTCTGCTCTTATAACACCAGCATAAAATGTACCCCTGCAAAGGGAAAGATTAGCATTAATTGCCTGTTGTCAAATTTATCATTTCCCACAATTTATTAGAAGTTTTGTGCATTGCAGCACCACCAGAACAAGTTTGTGAGTACTGCAATACACCAATCTTTATTCTCCCTTTGGCAAATTAATGCAGATATTTTGCCTTATGATAATTCCTAATTAATAAGAGGTTTAGGAAAAAGTCCCACTCATTTGGAACTCCAGTGCTACTATCATTCATTTGAAATTCAACTCTTAATTAAAAAAAAAATAAAATATATGCAGCTCTCTTTACCACATCCCATTTATTGCAAGAATACTTAATATTAGTAAATTGGTCCCTTTGGGAATCTAAATGTCGGCACATATAATAATACAAGTTGAAAACCATAATTCTATCATAATCATTTCTCATTCTGTGTTGTTGGTTTTAGGTTTGGGGGGGAGGTTTTTTGGAGGGGAGAAGTTGTTAATTCAAAAAGGAGACTTTTGCACTGAGGATGTACAGTAAGATTTGCCTATTTACATAAACAGTTTAAGTTTGAAGTGCAAGCTCATTCATGCACAAATAACCCTTTCACATATGAAATTCTTACACGTAAAGCTAGAGAGTTAAAAAATCTTCTGCACTACAGATTCAATTCAGGTAGTCTGTACAATTTTCTGCATAAAAGACCTTTAGGTCAGCCTGAAAACCACTTGTGAATGATTTAAAATATAGAAAAAATAACACAAGCCTGTAGATCAAAGCCCGGGGCTATATTTTCAAAGGGTGTTTAGTGTAGGTGACTCATGTGCACAGTATGTTCTTCCAGGGGTAAAAACAGGCAATTTTAACTCATTCTGAGTCTGCAACTGTAATAAGTGAAAAAAATTATGAGGTGGATTCCAGAGTCAGCTAAAGCTTCCCACGTAGCGCACTCCAGCGAGCAGGAGAGAAGGGGATGCGCAGAGGAACGACGACCGTGAAGAGGCTTAACCTGATTTCCTGGTTTGTATTTCCAGCCCTGCTGACGCACGCCCAAGAGGGCTGCTCGCAGGGATCTGCGAGGTGTCACTGCAGGGATCTGTCCCCTGCCACCCACTCCTGCACCCTCAGCAGCACAGGGAGCACCTCCAGCCCATGGCCACCAATGGGGGCTGCAAACCACCGTGAAACCAGAGCACAGGGCGGCAGCTGGCCTGATGCGCTCCTCGCAGGCGCTCGGCACTCACACTTTAAAATAGCCAGGTTTTCCACAGGAGGAAAGGAGGGGAGGAGAGAGTATTGTCTTTCTTTAAAAGGATAGTACATTAGTGACGATGTTTTTTTGTTAGATCCCGGTTTGTCTAGTTGGGGAATTTATGGACTTTTAAAAATAGATTTTGCCAAACAATTGTGTGGGCAACTGCTGACTTGCAGTCTGCAAGATATCTTTCCGTCAGCCTCAGGAAGATTAAAGCAGGTTCTATTTTCATCACAAGGGAGCTAAGGATGTAGGCACAAAGGAGAAATTCACTTTTTGTCCACATCAAGCTGAGCCTCTTGCCAGACGATGCAGCATTCACTGCAACAATTGCCAACATAATGTGTTGCCTTCTATAGCTCCTTCAGGTTGAAGAATAGCCTTGTACTGCTACATGTAGAGAGCAGGAGAATTTCCCAGTTCCTGGGTCTACAGTTTAGCACCAGGACAATTTCTTTCCTAATTTTGCATGCCAAAAAGCTGACAGAAAAGTAACATTGGCATACAAAGGAGTAACATCTCCCTGCATCACATGTGTGCAAGAAAGGAAACAGAGTGAAAATAAAACATCCTCTGAAAGATCACAGCGTTACATATTCTTGTACATTCATTCATTTAAGTCCTGATTCTAATCTCAGCAGTATGATGCTCAGAGAGAAAAGCAAGATATAGGCTGGTATCTACCCCTCTTAGATGGTAGAGGGGGAATGGTGCCCTGCCAGCATATCTGTACGAGACAAACCTTGCACTAAATAGGGCAACAGGGATTCAGGAATGAAAATTATCTTCTCAGTCATCAAATCCAGGCCCCTGGTGTCACAGGCTACAATGTGATGCATTCCCTCTTGGAAAGCAATCACCAGCTTCCATAAAAAAATGCCCTGCCACCATCAGCAGCAGACTCTTCCAGAACTTCACTGTTCATGGTCTGAACTTTCTCCAATTTTCAACCTGCCTTTACTCATGGCTAGTTTATACCCTTTTATTCTTGTGGCAACATTGTTTTGTAGCTTGAACAGTCCTTTCCCTCCCTGGTGTTTATCCTTCTGAAGTATTTATGGTAAGCAATCAGATCCTCTCTCTGCCTTTGTTTTGCTAGGCTATCCGAGCCAAGCTCTTTAAGTCTCCTCTCACAAGACAGGCTCTCCATTCCTCTGATGTTCTTGGTACCCATTCTAAACCGAATTTATCATTTGTGCACACAAAAGACCTGAATTGTACATAGTATTTTTGATGGGATCACATCACGAAATAGCATAAGAAGAGATATGGTACCAGATCTCTGGGATGTTCCTGTTATTCTTGAATACAT
Source organism: Ammospiza nelsoni (assembly GCF_027579445.1). Lineage (NCBI taxonomy): Eukaryota > Metazoa > Chordata > Aves > Passeriformes > Passerellidae > Ammospiza > Ammospiza nelsoni. The sequence continues at coordinate 11,961,843 of NC_080636.1, read as the reverse complement.
AGACTCATATATTTGGCATTTACTGCCTCAAAATCAAGACATAAATACATTAAAACACAAGTATTTAGACAAACAAAACCAGGAAGATTTTCCTTTGCTTAGCAAGGAAAAAAAACATTATTTTACCCTGAACCTAAATGAAATTTCAGAGAAAAAAAGTTTACTGTGCAATCTACTGAACTTAAGCCACAGCTGTGCACCCATGAAATATCATCCCCCTGTTTATAACAAAGTAAGGGCTCTGTGCCACAGTTCCTATTTCAAGCCCTGATATATTTTGCATGAAGTGCAAAACGTAAAAGCAAACTTGGGGATAAGACCAGCATCTCTATGTCAGCAGCTGTATCTTTTTCAGTTTGATCTGACCTGTTCTGCTGCTGCAAGAGAAGCACAGAGACCAAAAAGCAGAGCAACTCACCAAATTCCTGATGAGGCAACTAAACCTCCCTCACTTGCAAGAACATGAGAAACAGGTAAATTTAAGAGCCTATTACTAAGGGCCCCAAGCACAAAACTAAAGTAAAACCAGGCAGTTCCATACAGGTGGGAATCAAGGTATGCCAAAAGTCAGCAGGATTTCAGTAACATCATACATACGGCTGCAAACACTCGTGCCAGTTAATTAGCAGTGGCATTAAACGAGAAAATGGACACTGAGCAGGGCATCAGGGTTAACCTTACCCTATGTGATCTGTGCCATATGATCTTTTATTCCATCTGTTATCAACATACTTCAAGAGATTAATCCAATACACATAATTTTGAATGAGCAGATACCATTTTGTTACTCTGTATCATACTTCAAAAGTCTCAAATATTCAGTGTCTGATTGACAGCTTGAAGAGGTGCCACAAGGTTAAATGACAGCCTATCAATTTTTCAAGGGCAAGAAACTCTTTATGAGACATTCTGAGGTTTTTCCTTCTAGCATTTTTCCATTGTTTGCCTAACCTAAACCTCAAGCATACCCCAGAGTTTAAGGACATGCTGCTGTAACAGAAACCATCAGTCAACAATAAAAAAACATCTCAGAAAGATGTACCATATGCCCATCCTGAAAACACACATCAATTATGGTAGTCATACGTGACCCCATAGGCTCTGTTTCTGTGGCAGAGACACTGCTGTTAGTTACACCATGCCAGTGCTGGCACCCACTCCTGAACTCAAGCACAGCCCTCCCAGCAGTTCTAGAGGGGACTTCCATGGGCACCACTCACCACAAAGGCACCTTGCTGCTCTAACCCTGACAAAAAGCTTTACACCACACCAAGGACAGCCAAGAAAACTGATGACTGTACTAGCTACGACAATGCAAGGGGAAGATGAAGCTATGACAACCCCTGTGCTCAAGGAGCCACTCTACTGGACTGTGAGTGAGGGGAGCCAGACAGAAACACACAGCCAGGCACGAGCAGTGCTGCTTTTCCTCATAGGAGGAGACAAGTGATTTCCTGGCATATGTGCAAGTACCTTGGAAAGTGCCAGCAGGAATGTAGGAACATGCCTGGTAGCTGGCAATGCCTGTGAGTGTGGGACCCAACTGGAAGGGAAGCTGGATGGTGCCCCTTGTCCACCCAAGTGGGAGTCACTTCTGGCATGCTGGGCTCTGCTTCCTGCCTCCTCCTGCCTGCACCCAGACCGTATGGGACAGGAGCTGGGCAAACATCAACAGCAGCTTTTTATCAGCCACTGGAAATAGGGCCAGTTAGTATCAGCAAGTCATTAATCTGGTGTTATGTTGTAGGTCAAAATGTCCTTCTGTTTAGACCTTATTGTCAAAGTCTTCTGCTTCTTCAGCAGCATGATTTAGTGTTTGGAGCGATGTAACTTCATGTCACTGTCACTTTTGCTGCATGTGTTCTGCTCTTTGCCTCTGAGACATCTTGACACATTGATATACAAACCAGAGATGCAAAGATGGTTGTAAATACTGCACTAGGATCCATTCCTAGAAAGTTGAAGAGAATTTAACACAACTAATTGCACACGTACAAGGAAGAGATTGATGTGAGAAATTCATAAAGAAAAAATATGGCATTAATAAATTAAGAGCTGCAAAGTGTCTAAAGTTCAGCTGTATTGACTGCTAGAACATCTGAATGATTGCTACCATTACTGTAGATACCAGTGCCACTTTGCAATATGGCCTCTCGTGTGCGCATTTTCTTTCCCATCTCTGCAGCAGCATTACAGCTTCCAATGCAACTGTTGCTGAATTGAAGCTGGAGTGCCTGGAAGGCAAGTGCTGTATTTTATACTGCTATGCTTCTGGTGCTTAATTGGGTCCTAAACTAAATATGCTGAATATATACTTAATTAAATGTGCTAAAGAAATATTCTAGGTGCATTTAGAAAAGATTTGTTTGGTCAACTAAGATGTTTTGCAACTGTAATTGCATTATTGTTATTGGCATTTCTAAATCACTCTCTGCATTTCCTTTGGAATAAATGTCTTAGTAGCTCAACAGTATAATGTATTGCTGTGCTACATAACTGGAGGAACACATTATATATTCATGTACACTTGGCTTTAACCACTTACAGTATAACAATGAAGTAAAGATTATTATGCAGTAAGTTTGCTGAACCATCATCCTTTTAAACCATAAATATACTTGGCATATACCACAACATCCACCCAGTAAGAAATTGGGTAAACAGAACTCACTTATGTTTTGAAATTGAATGGACAGTTAAAACTGAATTAACTGGGCAAATAATAGCATTTCAAAAATATAAAGTATAGTTCACAAACTATGGTATAACACAGCCTATTTCTCTTGCAGCACAGGCAAGAGAGAGTTAGTATAATGTTAATACTACATATTTCTTACACTTACACATTGATTCAAAACCAGGTTTTGATAGTGGACTTAAATAGCTAAAATTATAAAAATATATAAACTCCCTTTATATTAAATTTTCTGAAACATCATCAACATTGCAGCAGAGCAAGGAAAATCCAAATCCATTTTATCAGCTTCTAAATGTAACATACGTTATCTCTGTGATAATATCTTCTGTCAAACTGTATCCAGGACGTTTACCTCCTCAAAAACCACGATCAAAAACAAAACCAAGGAACACAGGGCATTAGAAGAGAAAAGGGATGGCCTTTAGAACAAACTGACTGTACTTAATGCGGAGGGGGAAAAAAAAAGCATGTTTAAATTTGGCACTCTAGCAGCTTTGTAATGTACAGGGATTTTTCACTGTTTCTGTGTATTGCAGTCTTGGTAATAGGCAAATCCCAGGCATATGCTTGCATAACATAAAACATATTTGGTTTTAGCATTATTAATTTCTTTAATTACTTTTCATCACTTGTGTCACATTTGAAATTTTCCCTTACATCATTCACATTTTATACTTTTTAATCTCTTGAGAACCTTCTCTTCAATATTTTGGGGTATTTCACATGACATGAAATACAAATAGCTACAATATAAATTAGCTGGCAAGATTCAAGTTCAGAAGACACAGGAAGCAATCCTGCTGGATGTGGTACATCTCTTGACAACTGATATGATTTTGTATGGTGTCTGAGGGAGGGGGACAGGCCATGCCCCAGCCTAGCAAAGCTTTTAAGCACACACTTAACTTTGAGCATATGATTACTTTAAAGTACTTCAACAGGATTATTCACATACTTAAATTAAATGCTCTTCTAGATTTCAGACCTTATGCATGGCACACAGTCTGTCTCTGCAGGGGCTCCCAAAATCCAGAGGGTATGTGGGAGATGAGGATGAGGCACCTGTAGGTATTTTCAGGACCTCATACAGCACCTAGATGAGACAATGTAAAGATGTCTTTTAATATCAGTTGGAAGCTGCAGCTGCTTTCTTTTGCCGTGATGGGTGCCTCCAGGGTGTTTTTTTTAAAGCGTATTAAAAATGTATTCATAGAAAGTCATCCTTTTGTATAAATAGAGTTATTGATCAGAAATCTCTCTTTTCAACACACATTTTATCCAGACAAAACCTATTCTTCTTATAAAGCTACTCACTTCATTGTTTGGTACTGGATGCTTTTCAATAATTTTGGGATGGAGAGGCAGTACTTTGCCAAGAAAAGACAAAAAAAGTCCATCAGCTGTAAAGAGGAAAACCTTGCCTGTGTTCTGATTTTCAGGACTTAAAAGTATTAAAAAACAAAAGACTTTTTTTTTGTCTTTTGCTTAAGACAGGAAAATCAACTCCATAATATTTCATGGCCAGCTTTTGATTCCTGATTGTTCACAGCTGCTCTGTTACATACCTGTGCAGACCTTGGCAGACCAAAGGCTGGATGGAGCTGGCAAAGGGAGCTGCCCTTTACATAGACAGCACAACTGCATGTAGGTTGTTTGGGGATTTACTTAGCAACCCCTGTAAATATATTAATGGGAATTTAAGGTGTAAAGAGATACCAGCAATCCAAAGGGGGGAAAAAATATCTTTGGTGTTTCTTCAGCATCAGGATCAGCACAGAACAGCATGTACACAGTGGCTTTCACAAGTAGAATGAAATATAAAGCCCTTTTATCTTAATATACTTAATTTCTCCCAATGAGAACTACCATATTGAAGGTGGTTCTGAAAAACAAAGACATGTAGACATTGTTGCTCAGGGTGGTTTAAAATTAGGCCTTATTTGTCTGCGTCAACATTTTAAAGTAGAGTATGAAGGCATTTGTTAATTTTGTACTACTGAAGATCCCTGAAACCTGCAAGGATCTGTAAGTTCCTTCATTCTGTACAGAATGTGCCAAAGGACCACGTTGTATTCCCAACACCAAGACAGAATCAGAGTTTTACTGCAGTCTTGGTACTTTCACTGTGTGTCACTGTGCATCAGCATTAGCTGGAGAACTGAGAGCAAGGCTAACGGCAGAGAGAAAAGCAGAATCAGTGATTTTTTTTTTCCTGAAACATTACATCTCTTTTCCATATATTAGGAAAAGGTTATGCTCCTTTTGCTCATAATTATAAAACAAGAATGTTAATACTACAAAGGTTCAGCATAAATCAATTTCAAACTGCTAAATTTATTAGGCAGTGCTTGTAATGAATTATATGAAATGGGTAACAAATCCAAGGCTAGGATTTTTTGCTGATACTTTCTAATTGTATCAAAAACATTAGATAACATTTATGTTTCTGTTAAGAACTGCTAATTTTTTGTGCCTTACAACCCTTGGAAATACATTTTATCTGGTGTGAATACTAAACAAAACTGATTTATACAACTAAAATTGTGTTTAAAATTAATAAAAATTACTTATGATGGCATAAAAATCTCAAACTACATTATATTTAGAATTTTTAATTGTTCAGGGGAGTTATTTAAAGGTTATCTTAGATTAACAGTTGCTACTACTCCTGTTCTTGCAATTATTGTTGCTATTAGTATTAATAGCATCATCGTAATAATATAAAAAGAAGGGCTGCAAAAAAAAAAAAAAAAGAAAAGAAAGAAAACAAACCCAGAAATCCTTGAAGTTGTCTTGTTTAGGGTCTAATTAAGGCCTACTAAGGAGGTCTCAACAAATTAATTAATACACTATTAAGAATTAATCAAAATATCATGGTGATTTATTTTCTATAAATTATAAATTCTATAAATACTATAAACTATAATGATATTTTAAAGAGTACTGATATATTTATATTACACATATATCTATATATATATATATATATATATTCATATATATATGCATTTCTAGTTTAGAATTAACACTTGAATGCAGCAGTTCACAGAAAATCCCTTTAATTACCAGATAGTCCAGCATGCTGGCTAGGCTTTCCCATCTGAAGCAGATGGGAAGGCAGTCCTTTGTAAGAAAGAAAGAAAGAAAGGAGAGGGTAGGGAGAAAAATTTTCTATCTGATGTCATGTTTTACTGCAATACTTTCATTCATATGTGGCTATTTAAAATATATTTTAAAAGATAGGGGATATTTCTGCTAAAATGCAAAGGTCTAGGTATTTTTAGCTTGATGCACAGGAGTTGTGCAGAAACCTCAGGAGCTCTAATGAGAAGATACCTAACCAGTTTGTTTCAGGGATGTGTCCAAAACCCAAAACTGCTGTAGCTCGTGTCCCATTATTGGCAGTTATCTTTTGGGTAGACTGACAGAAAGAAAATATGCAATATGAAGAAGTCTTCCTTCTCTGTCTGATCAGAGAAGAAAGGTAAATAAATGGCATCGTGGTGATTGAAAGGGAGGTATCACACACCATGTGGTCACACAGAATGAATTCTGCAGAGAGTGAGAAGCTCCTCTTTTTGACAATGAACTAGGCAAGCAAATGATGGGACACCTGGTCATTTAAAATGCAGCAGGATTGGAATTTCAGGCCCATTTGCCAAATTTCTGCTGCAGTTTGGAGCCAGAAGAAGTAAAATGTGTTTCTCTTATGCATTTCAGCTGTTGTGCTGTATCAGAAGGCACTCTGGGCTGGAATGTGAAAACAAAGCATTGAACTGGATTGTTTTCCTGCAGTTCCTACCAGCTTTCACATTGCAAAAACCCATCTGACAAATACTGCCATTAGTGCATTACCTTTGAATTAGGACTAATAAAGTCCTGTCCCAGCTTGATATAAAACAACACATACTTTTTTGTTGTTGCATAAAGTACAGTGTTAATTCCAGCAATTGCAGGGGCAGATGACAGACTTGTGGGTATGGTTAAGTACATCCAACATGTGAAGCCCAGCATGTATTGGTAATGAAGAAAAGTTTGCAGTTTTTCTTTGTTTGCCCCAACTCACATCAGCAGTATGCATCACCCATACAAGTCACTTCCTGCCCTTTTTTTCAGCAATTGTTTCAACTCCTCAAAGCTGACCATATGAACAGTGCCTGACAGAGACCACTAGCACCTCACACAACCTTCTCATTACTCCTTTTCCTCCCAGTCAGAACCACTGCACGACATGTTGGTGCCCTTGGCATCTTCCACCCCATGCTTGACCTGTCTGGGCTGCTCCCATCTCCTGCAGCACCTCTCACCTGGCCCCATGGCATCATCCTGTGTCCTCCTGGTGCCCCACTCAACCTACACTTCATATGGCTCTGCCACTTCTCACCAACACCTGGTTGCACTTAAGATCAGAAAGTCCCAGTTAAGTCTCTTTCCATACACAGACACTGTTCACACACTTTCTGTAGAGCAAACCTCTTCACTATTCAGCTGCATGTTCTGCAAGTGAATATCCAAATGCAGTGGCATTCATCAGAGGGAGTTATGGGAAACATTTGCACTAATTATGCTTCTGTCTAAATTAGTTACTAGTCTTAGATTATAGTTAAACTACCAGAAGGATTTCTAAAACAATAGATATTTTTGCTACTTAGTGGTTTTTATCAGACAGATAATGGGAGACAAGAAATAAATAAACTCAGGGAGGTACAATTACATCATCTTACTCTTTCAGCATGATAAAGAAAATGGTATTCACTTCCCTCCCCAGAGTGCTATGAGGCTTATTCCATTAAGGTTTGTCAAGTGCTTGGTTGGAAGGCCTTGTAAGTGCATGGTGTTATTAGTAAATATTAAATAGAAAACCAGATTCTAATTATCAGGATAAACAGGCTAAGTTCTGCTTGGCTAAATGCACTTGGGAGAGGAACCCAAGACCACCAGCGTGTTGTAGTACTGCACATCCTTTTCAGACCCAACTCCTTTCAGCCTCCAAAGGATCAGGTTTGCTCAGGTGCAAACCCACCAGAACTAAAATTCATAATTCCTGTCTCTTCCCAAACACTGAATAAAAATTCACTCCCACTTCAGGGTGTATTATGAATGTTAGACTGATGTAATTTATTTTTCAGGCATCTCCATACCTGCTGATCACCCTGTACAGGGACAGAAACAGAGCACACAGGTAAAGCACACAGGACTCTGCTCCTTCACATGGTGGGGATCTCTGCCTCTCTGAGTACAAGGTTCACAGTCTTATCAGTCACTAGGCTTGCCCCTTACATCCCAGCACCAAAAGGAAATTCCTGGTTTATGGTCTTTCTGCCTTTTGCCACATGAGAAAGAGGAAAAAATATCACCCTGTAAACATTTCACCACAGATAAAAGAGACATATAAAGCATTTGTGTTACACTGCATGAATGAAGCATAATTAGAGATTAAAGTGCCCTTAATATCATGTGTGGGTAAAGGTCTAAAATATTTTTTGCATTGATCACTCATGATCAAAACTAATGTCATCTGGTAGCTTTGGCAGTAGGTTTTTTTCAGCTTTGCTGTCAAGTCAAGCCTGTGCTGGGCACAGCCATCAGGGCCTTTACATCTTCCTGAGCATTCTATGCAGCCTGATGGCATCTCTTGCATAAAAGGCAAAGACTGACAGGGATTCAAAAAAGACACAATTGCAGCAGTAAAGAAGCTTCTTTCACATCAGGGGAAAAAGGTGGGGATGGCTAAAGCTCTGGAAAGTAACAGTTCTGGTGGACAGAATAGGAATCCTAGTAAAGATAGAAGGTTTTTTACAAATAGGGTCATCCAGATTTTGGGGAGTGATAATTTTGCCAGTTTTAAATGACCTTTAAAGGGAGCCAGACAACCTGTGCCTACAGAACTTCTCCCAAAGACTGCACACAATCCAGAGCCCCCAAACTGCAGGTGAGGTGTATTAGCTAGTTCCTAGCCATGCATTTTGTTTGAAAGGAAAACTGCCTTCACTGTGCTCAACATTAACAATTTCACTGCTGCAAAGGTAAAAAGTTTTTTCCTACCCATAGTAAGATTGGAGATATTTTGAAAATGTAACTTTTGTATTACAGTGGCCTCTCCGTTGTGGGGACTACTTACTGAAAAGCAACATTTGCAAGACTGATGGTTTGGGCTTTCAGAGAAAAATTCCCTACTAGAAACTGGACTTGAAACATCAGCAAAACAACTGGAAACAACTGGAAGCACAAACATTAAGCGTGATAGTTTGCAACCTTTCTACCTCTCTTCCCCCAAATCCATAACAACAGTCTGAATTCAAACAAACAAACACTCTGTGAAGATGTAACAGCAGACTGCATCAATAATCTGCACTGAGTAATTCTCAGAATGGAAGACTTTCTGCCTTCCCAAGTGAAACTGGAAAGCCTGTTTCAGGCACACCCTGGTAGCCAAGCTGCATGGAGAGCTTGATTTTAAGAGAGAAATTGTCCATTTATTATGTTTTCTATTCATATAGTAGCTATAGATTCACTACAGTCCTTGCAAGCAAGCCCTTGTTCTGCAGCTACAACATGGTTAGGCATGAGCTGAGGCATTCTGAAATGGTGGCACCATCTCCTGCTTTTCAGAAACCACCTTCCAACACTAAGCAGCCTGAATTGGGAGTATGGACTGAATTGGAACCATGCAATTTTTAATGCGTCTACTTATTGAATTTTTAATCTGCAGATTATTGACTGTATGGACTGTAATGGCTTTGAACAACAGGGTGAGTGTGTATGCCAGACATCTGAAGTAATTCTATGTGAAAAGAGATGGCAAATTGCTGGAGCCTTTAATTACACAATTATTTAATAGTATTAAGGGCGGGCCTGAAAAACCAGAATACTCTCCCCCTGCACATTTATCTACATCTCAATAAAATGAAATGCGATTTGTGTGAGGGGAAGGGAGCAGTGGTTCTGAATTTATATTCTGGTATGCAACATCTCGAATGGGTTAGTATGAAAAGATGCATCATTAAGAAGTGATGGTTTCAGTCCATGGGATTTTAACACTTTTTGCTTCTGTTCTCCTATAAACCCCCAAAATCAAGAAGCCATTAAATGAAAAGCGCTTAGTTTTCTGACCTGCCTTTTTCTACACATATGAGGATCATAAAAAGAATGATGCTGTCACTGATCCCCACATCTGTCTGCATATTGTGTGCTTTACAGATACAGGGCCTGCTATCCCCGCAGAAATGGGGACTCCTAGGTTTTTTTGGGCAGGCTCCTGACAGCACATTCAGCACACAAATCAGTTCTCAGCAAAGCAGCAGCAGCCGTGGGATGGCCCCTTCACCACAGCCAGCCCGTCATGCCAGGCGCTCCTTCCCTCCCTGGCAGCAGGGCACTGCTCTTCTTTCCTTTCCTCGTGATTTTATTTGGAAACAAAAAGAAACAACATCCTGTCATCAAACATCAGTAAGCCATAATTATTTTACCTATGTTTAACTTACCACAGTGAATGTTATTACTATGTGAGGATCACAAATATCAAGGCTCCAGGAATGTCACATGAGAATGTCATAAGTAAGCCTATGTCTAAAATAAACACTCAGAAGAACCCTTCTCAAAATCACTCTGTCTACATACATGCAAATGCATGTTACTAAGGGCTGTTCTTTAGAAGATTAGAGAAATAACTTGGGGAAGAAGAACTCTTTTATTTCACGGGCAAAACCAGCAACTGTGCAGAGCTAATATTTTATCATGACTTGTCTCAGACTGGTGCTGTTGGAAGAAGCCCTGAATACCGGCAGGCTAGAGCTCAGCTGAAAGCCACTGCAGCTGCTCAGGACGTGCTGCCACCAGAAACAGGGCTGAGGCCTGGCTCTTCTCTCTTTCATGCCACCGACTACGAGCCTGACTCGTATTTCTGCTGCCCTTTGCCAACAGCCACATCTCAGGCAGGGAACTCAAAGCTCCATGATAAAAAGCACCTTTGCTCAAATTTAAATAAACTGCGCCCAGCAAATGAATTTAAAATGAGTGAGTGTCAGTGGCTGCTTTAGATAGACACATTTTTACTCACTGCTGACCAGCTCGTGCATTTAGGTCTAGCAGTGTTGAAAGAAGACACAGGAATATATACCTCACTGGAAACAGAAATGGCACGCAGCAGGACAGGGCTTGTCAGTGCCAGGATGAGCCAGGGAAGGGAATTTTACAAATTCCTTTCAATGTCAGGTCCTTAACTTTGCAGTGTCAGTTCTGTATGCTGAAGTTTTGTTCCATGCCCTATATATATTCCCCTTTCATAGAGAGAAGGCTGGTGACTGTGCTTACTATTCTTGGAGTGCTGTCGTGAATGGGTGGAATACTAAGAGAACCACATCTGAAAATGTACACTCACAACGTCTTATCAGTATTGGACATACATAATTTTTTCTTGCAAAGTTTTTGCTATGAAATTGGTTGTCACACAAATTCATGTGCTTCTCCTTGCTGGTTTTTTTTTAAACCCGCTACATTACTATATTTTTTGATGTCCATTTTAATGTTCCTTAAAGATAAAGCCAACTGTCTATACTAAAATTTCATGCACCCTTTTCTTTGGTTGAACAGAACTGCATTCTCACTACACAGTAGTATTTCACATACATTTCGATAACTGGGTACACTCCACACATTTGAAAATATCTACCTGTAAGCATGCAATATTTCTGCCTTAATTGAATGTAAATGCAACCTTCCCCAACACACCTTCTCTAGGTGAAAAGAAGTGTGTAAATGTAAATATAAAGCAGAACTGCTTAATTTGCTACCATGGGAAGTAAGGATGGTTTAGTCAAATAACTGAAACACCGGCCCTCACTTTGGTCTACCCTTGGAAAACTGAAATCTAAGAGTTTTTCTCAGTGAAAGTTCTTGATGAATTGTAATTGATTGAAATAATAATAGCAGCATTTATCTATTTGATACAGAGACTTCATGGAATTATTTACGGGAACAGAATGTACAGAAGTTCGAACTGTTCATGGAGAAACACAACCCGGAAACTAGCACTAATGGCCCACAAACCATACTGGTTTTTTAGTGAACTCCATTTTTCAGCTGAAAATCACTACAGATTTTCAACCCACTATAAATGAGACAATGGCCACATTAGTTTGCAGCTTTGTTTGAAGACATGAACTATTACTGATTACACGTGGAAATGCTGAACAATGAACCAATAACTTTGATCAATAGCATTTTAATCTCTTGCGTTGAGCAAGGTGCTCAACCAAGCCTTTGCTTGCTCTTTGCAAGACTCACTTGGAAGCAACTGGTGCACAGTGCAAAGAGCTGCAGCGTTCAGGGCTGAGATCTAGGTAAGCAATCCAGAAGAAACCACCAAATATGCTATTTAGTGTGCTGAGGGTGTGAAAATGAGGATTGTTTTGAGCATTGTGCATATTAAAGTTCTTTGTGGAGGCTGGCTGGGATCACACCAGCTTTGATAAAGCAGGGCTAAGAAAAGATGTACAGGCTTCAGTCACTGAGGAGCAAAACACAGATACCTTCCGGAAAAATTTTAAAGTAAATGACTTGGAGTAGAGCCGGCCACCACTGGGACCCAGAATGACAATGATGGTGATGATGATGACAAGGATGATACTACCAACAACAGCATCATCACCACCCACAAATTCTTTATTACAGAATAGATACTAAAGTAACTAAAGCCATCTAACATGGCTTGTGTGCATAAGTGTAAATTGTTTTCTTTAAAAGCAAAGAAGGAGAGAGCTACCTCTGCATCAAGATATAGCTACTCTGATTTCAGAAAATAGCTACATTGGACACAGCAGTCAGCAAAGCACCTGAGAGAAACCATGAGAAACCAAAGAATTAAGACAGCAGAAGTACAATGGAAAGACACAGTGCTCTATTAATAATGCTCACCTTTAAAGAAGCATGATAGGACCGTGGCATTTAATATCAGTGCTTATCACAAGCATCTCAAGAGATTTCAGCTCTTTTAATGTATGTCTTACAAAGGAAACACCACTAAAGAGTGCTGACTTCAATGTTTTCCTACTGCTAACAGCTGCCTTTCAGGCAAGATCCCATGAAGCGTTCCTCTTCCACATTTAACTGTGGATTTCCACGTTTAATTGAATGGGATTCAATAGCAGGAGCAGAGAGAGTTCAAATTTTCCCTTTGGGGATTCGCTCAGGAGAAATTACTCATTCATGCCATGACATTTTGAGGGAATATCATAATGTCGTTTTGGACGCAATGTCATAACTTAGAAGAACAGAAGAATAAGATGGAAACATCAATTACGATAAAAGAAAGGGTCTAAAAATTCATGGTTTGCCCTGTGTCCCTCCTTCTACAGGGAAGTCCCAGTGTGAAAATGGCTGCTGTGCATCTGAAGTCACTACATGCATCCACTGGGCCAGCACCATCACCCGTGACAGGGTCACCTCCAGGCTGTATCCTGCCGACTCCTGTACCCTCCAGCCATTCCAAAATCCTGGGTGGCAGGATGGAGAACAGCGGTGCTATGGAGAGCAGTATGGCAGGAGACTGGTACTGGCCAGGTCTAGCCCTTTCCCACAGCACAACGTTGTAAACAGAACTGATGTGGACATGGTGGGTAGAGAGATGTGATGGCACCACAGGGTGTGACTAGAATGCAAAACCTTTCTGATCACAGATACACGTGAATAAGTACATGTGTACATAAACATGCTTGTGTGCACAAAGGGCACAGACAGCTATTTTTCTGATTCTACATCGTGTTCTGATACTGCAATACATTAGCAATACCATTCTAGAGTATAACATTGCATCCTAAAAACACAAAAAACAAATGTGAAAAATAAGGCAGATACAGAATTGTCATGGGAAGACTTAGAGTTTGAGGCCTTTAATACAGGGATACAACATCTTAGAGACAACCCACCAAGTCCTCTATGCCCTTTGTGAAGGCAAAGGCTTGAAACCCCTTCCAGAAATACTCCTTGCATAGCTGATAACCTGGGACATAAAAGAGCAAAGGAATATGATGAGTCTTCTGCATGTAGAAGACTGTATCATAATCCTCTCTTTCCCCGTGTCTTTAACCTGCTATCTGACTTAATTAAATACAAATAAGAATCAATTGTTTTCAGCATGATTAAGTATGTTAAAATTAATCCATCTGGCTATGTGGTAATCAAACTTCAAGGAACAAGACTAAGTTTGTAAAAATTTAAACCAGTGCTAAGCGATGCCTTTACGTTTGGTGTCTAATTTTAAATTACTGATTATTTTTCATACATTATTTCACCTACCATGTAAATTTTCACTTTTCATATATTACAGCTGCTATGCCAACATTAAAAAGACACTAAGCATTTTGCCACAGTGCACTGAATGGCATCGATTAGAAAAATTTCAATGAATATTTGTAGAAAGGCTCTTTCCAGGTTGAGTGGACTGCCCCAGTCCCACAGCCACCCATCCTGACTGCCTCACTGGCAAGCCAAGCAGTGAGAACCACCCGAGGACAACATGTTCCTGACCTCCATGAGCAGTTCTTCACAAAAAGCTTAACCAGGAAAGTAAGCTTTCACACTATGATTTTGTCTTCAGAATATTGGAATTATTCAGTTTTTCAGTTACTGCTGCCACTTCAATCTATTTAGCACTAGGCTTTTTAGATTACAGTCCATTTATTATCAATGTGTTTTTTGCACAGAAGGTTACAGCAGTTTATTAATCCATCAATGGGCTCCCTAAAAATATGATCAATGATGCTGTATGAAATGCCATTCTTTATACACTTTAGGAGGTTTGGCAATTAGCACCTCAAAACATTTTGACTGTATTGAAGGTTTAAAAAATACTTGTGGAGGAAAAAACCCAGAATCATATCCCTGAAGAATTCTGTTGAATTAGAACAAAACATTGTAAATCTTACCACCTGACAGCACTACTGTTATGAAATTATTCAAAAATGCATGTTATTTGCAAAAGTTATTAAAAAAAGCGTTAGAGTTAGGATTTGATTAATGAGAACGCGTCTAGAGCAACTCCATACTGCTGTGGCTCCTCAGAGTCATGTTTCAGATGCACCTAAAAGCTGGGAAGCACTGTTATTTTCCAAAGCATCTTTTTAAAAGAAAACAACCTGACAAGGCTGCTTGCTCAATACAGTGTGGCTGTGAACTGGGAGAGGCTATGAAACACATTACAGTTCACTTTTCTTGGATGAAGAGAGGCTCTTCAATTATAGAAGTGTAAACGGGTGAAGATTGAATCATGGTGGTGAAAGTCCCATAAATACACGTCTCATCACTCACTGCACACACTGTGCAGATACAGCAGCAAGCAACACCTTGCTGCAAGGTGAGAGAGAGTTAATGTTATCCACCCTCCTGCACAGCATTCACCTTACATTCAGAGGACAGCACACTCCTCTGAGACTTGTTTTAAGAATAACGCTTACTGTAGCACCGTGCCAAATATTTTGGTTGATATTTAAATAATTCATGAATGCTAAACTCATCTCTTTTTTTTTTTAATAGAAGAATAAAACCATCATATTCAGAAGCTGACCTTTTTACTCTGCCATATAAACCCATTAACAATACAGAAAAACATATCCCCAACATAAAAAGCTTTGAAATATCAATTTAAAGACTACTTTCTGCTATATCCTTTATTGTAAATGCTACCAAGAAAAAAGCAGAAACCAAAAATCAATTTTTAATATATTTCTTCCTACCACAGGGCATCGGAAACATTAATGGTTTCTATATCTACATGGCTACTCTTACAAGCTCTGCTCTTCCCACATTCACCTTTAAAACATGATTCATGTATATTTGCATATATACTTGAAGTACTTCTGGATGTAAATTAATTAACAATAACACAGTATAAACAAATTTCCCTTTGTTTGATTACCCAGAATAACAGTTTGATATTTATATAGCTGCTGCAACTTTGGCAAGAGAAAATGTTGCACATTTTTGATCAACTAACTGGATTGCAAACAAACCAGGAATCCAGGCAGGAACCAGGCTTTTGAAGTTGAGTTTTGAAGCCACTGTTGTTCTGCAGAACTCAAGCACCTCTAGTACTACTTTTTGGCAAAGTTTTCTGCCTTTAAACTTCCAATGGTCAAGGAACAACTCATTAAGTTGAAGAAGTTCTGCTGAAAATAGGCATCACAATAAAATTATCAAGCAGTAGCTAAACTGAAGGGAGTGCATATGAGCAATGATTATGAAATGCCTTGTGCAATCTGAGGGTAGAAAAACTCCCTTTTTCTTTTTTCTGGTGTTCCTGAAAAGCCCCACCTTTCCATCAAAAACCCATAGACACAGACACATCAGCATAATTTTTATGTTCCATATTTTAAATCAAATTTCATTTCGTTGTTCCCAGTTACTCCAGTTTCCAGGCTTTCTTCACCACTATTGCTCAACCCACTCCATCATGTTTTTGGAGATGAGGGTGGAAATTTTCTCTGTACTCAACAAAGAGAAGTAGATGCCTTTGAAAGCCTTCACAGGGGGAGACCTGGATTAAGAATCTAATTAATTAGGGATTAGGAACCTAAATTACATGGACTTCTATTCTGTTCATAATGCATGTATTTACTTCAGGAGGACTAGTTCACTGTGTGCTTAAATCATAAGGGCGAGATATAATCTAGATATTCTCCCTAGGTTCACATCACGTCCTCTATCACAGTTTTCATGAGACATTTTTCTTCTTCTTTTTCCAGATCATCTCTATGGTATATATGTGTATGTTATTAAAATTATACCACATGCAAATAAGTAATATCAATCTCAGCCTAGAAGTAGCCCACTGGACTGAGAAGTAGAAAAGACAACTGGAGAACACTTAGAGGCTGTGACACCATTGCAGAAATTCATTAACCTATGTTTGCTTGGGCTTCAGGTTTTGTTCTTTTACCTATTTTTAAATAACATCCACCTTTTCACATTGTCTCACACTCAGAAGTCTTGGTAAATCTACTTGGCTTGTGGGAAAGACTAACCCCAGTATTATTGGAAAAATCTATGTGAAAATATCAGCATTTCATAAATATATCATGGTATTGTTACAGTAATACTGTAATATTACAGAAGCATTAGAGAAAATTCTCTTTTTGCCTGTAAACACATCATTTAAAATCCACAATGCAAAAGCCTCTTCTCCAATCAAGTAGAACAGACTTGGCTCCATAAATGCAAACTGGATAACTATTACTCTTAACATATTAAAAAGAATCAATGACATAATGAATTTTTAATCTCATATGAAAATCAAGAGAGCATGTCATGTCATTTTAAAGTGATCTTTTCAGTTTTGAAACCAACAGCAGAAACCTACACGGCCATGAAAAGTGGTTTTGTTCCTTTTTAGAGATGGAAAAGAATAATCCCAGGGATTTACAACTAATTGTATAGTTTCAGCACTGAATAATTGGAGTAAGTAAAAGTCTATTTGAACTATCTCACATTTGTCAGGTCAGTGCTGTCAGCTGCAAACTCCACTCACAGGCTATCACAGTTGCTTTCTAAATACTGCAGCATACTGCAAATACTATTGGAACACCTTGGTGCATTATGCTAAGTTAAGAACAGACTTGTCTCCAGTTTTAATGATAATCAAAATGTAGGTTTTATTTTTGCCATGATCCCTGTCAAGCTGCAGGCATGGGAATATGCCTCTGGGAAATGCTACTGAGCCCCTGTAACAGAGACCTATCTCTGACAGTAAGGGAGGGAGCAAAGCGCTCCTAAAACAATGTGGAAAATGTGAGCTCTCTCAAGAGAAAAAAGATTGAATTCACTTTTTCGTGTTAATCGTTGCTACCTATTGATGTCCTAAACCTGCTGCTGAATATTAGGGAATCAGACTAAAAAACCATAAGATAAAGCTTTCACCAGCATGTATCTGAGCATTAATTGAAATGCCTTAAGGCAAAGGAAAACTGCTTCTGAAACATTTACATGAGATGAATAGAGCTTGGATAAGGGAAAAAGAGGGGCATTCATAATAGTTTTCCTTATAGCTATCCCCATCAGTTAGCCTTTAAATACGATGACTTTTTTTACTTAAATTCTCAGAACTAAAGCCCTTTGTAAAGAACCACAAGATCTGAGAAAATATGGCTGGATGAAATACCCAGAAATATTTTTTACAAAATAGTGCTTATAGGATTGGTCTTTTTAATGGCAGGGTTATAAGGCACTGGTTTGGGGGTTTTTCTATTGGAGACTCACAGAGTGTTTGTCAGGGAGCCTTTGGGGATATGTAATTTAGGTACATCATCCTCTGTGTACAGTACACAACACCAAACATGCAATTATGACTGAATCTTAATCCTCCTTCCACACTATCTTCTGAATAATAACCTGTGTTATTACAGAAAACCATTTTTTACTGCAAATGAGGTCATACGCCAGGATAACCTCCCCTCATTCCATTTTGTCTGCAGTCCTGGTGAGCCACATCAAGTCCCAGGTGACGTGGGGGACACAGCATGGGCAGCCTGCCCCCAGGACCCTGTGGGGCACACGGGGCAGATGCCTTGCTGCTCAGCAGGGAAGGGTGGTGAGGGATGGCTGGAAAGCACTAACCCCCACCCCATCCAACCAGTCTTTGGGGAAGAAATTCTAATTCTGCAGGAAATTCTAATTTTGTTTTTTTCAGAAGTGATGTGTCACTCACTGAGGTGTAGTAACTGCTATCTGCTGGCCCCTGATAACAGGCAGATTTTGGGACCATTAAGCTTTGGGCAGCAGCATAGGTTGGTCTCACCCATATGCTTTTTAGTCTGCTTTTCTAGTTACTCCCTGTCACCTCTCTTGCCACTTGCATGTGCCACATATACCCCCATGTCCATGGCACAGCTAATGGAAATAGCACTGCCTGGGAGAGATTTGATGTAGCTGGAAGCTGCAAGGCCAAAACTGATAAAACTTCTTGGGGGCGAACTTCTGATTACACAAAGCATAGGGAGACTTTCCATAGGTCCTGGCACCAGGATCCCAGCAGGGTCCTCTGCCCCCTGGGGAAACAAGGCTCTGAAGTTTTAATCTGACTAAAAAGCTCCCAGCAGGGAACTCATTCCTCTCCCAGCCATTCCCCTCCCATTGTCACAGAAGTTGGGATCTGACTCCTGAGGGAGAGTAGCCAATTTCTCCTCTGAATTTGTTGGATCATTTTTTAACCCTGGCATCTCAGCTTGCCTTTTTCACCTCGATTAAGGAGCTATCCCTATCGAAGGCATCGTCTTCAGGTAATACCTTGTAGACCATCATCACATCATCTCACATCCTCCTCTTGGACAAAGTAAGCAGATTGAGCTTCTTAAGTCTGTAATTGTAGGACCTATTTTCCAGAGATTGAGTGAATTTGCTACCGACTTTAATGCTGTCAGGATTTACTCTCAGAGCCTCAGCTGGGGTAAGTTCTGCGCTCAGAGGTCAGAAGAAAATGTAGCTAAACCATTGCTGAGATTTTCTGATTCCAAATATCTCCTGCAAATCTCTCCCTGTACACTTACTATTTTGCAATCTGCTTTAATTAAGGCTTAGCAATCAGAAGGAAAAAATCTTTGAAGTTTAACAATTCAATAGTGTGTGAAAATGTTAAATGCTAAGCCCTTTTGTATAAGCCTTATTCTCATCGTTAACAAATTTTCAATATATGAAAGAGTTTGCTCAAAGCAGATAAAGAAAAAAAGACTGGTAGGGATAATACCTTGTGGCTAGCACACTTCTTAAATTCAGTTATTTACCAAATGTTATGTTGGTGACAGTGGAGTGCCTGGCAAAAGCAGCAGAGTAAATCATATAAAATTATACTCCCATGCAACCTTAAATTTTGCATTTTAATTGTCTTTAAACAGATCCTGCCAGTGTTATAGCCTAAAATATGCAATATAGTTCTAGATAACAGGAAAACAAACAGAGATCAGAAAAGAGCAGTAAAAATTATGGTAGGATTTGTTTCCTCCCAGGGCAGTGCATTTTATGCCTCTGCAATAGTGAGTGGGCAAAGCAGAGCCTCCCTGTACCTCCAGCTGGACTGGTCCCAAAGTGCAACTCCTGTCTGGAGTGGCTCCTGCCAGGGAAGGACATGCAGGAGTCTATGTAATGGATATCTTCATGGCTGAAGAACTCCAGGTCTTACAGGCATGTGACAAGTCAAACCAAAGATCTTAATATTTGAGAAGCCAGGGGCTGCTTTATTTCCCCAAAAGTTGGGCAGACAGCTGTAACAATACAGTATACCTAAAGCATATGGAAGCAAGTACAATGCACAAACTGCGGGTTATTTTTATAATGATATTTTGGGACTTACCTTTTTTTTTTTTCACGTTTTGGTCTGGTTTTGTGGGTAAGAAGGTACTTGTGCAATCCTGCCTGTGTCCTCATGAAACATATGCTACCCAGTCTAGTTTTCTAGAGCACCTGAGTACTCTCACAATCAACTGAATTTAATACATTGGAAGAAAAAAGTGGTCAGAAACTTCAATACAAATGCTATATTATGTATCCTAATAGCTTTACTGCTGAGAGACAGGTGCTTAGTTTCATTGTTCATCAAATTTGTATTGATAACTACTTAAGCTATACTAATGACTCCCACATATAACTTTCCTAATAATCTACAAAAAGCCATGAAATCTACTATTTGTGGTAGGACCCACCCATGAAATCAGGCAACGTTGTCCAGAATTTTGTAAGTAATACTATTGTAAATATTATGGTAAAGTAGGCAATATAAATGCAATTGTACCATAATACTCACAGAGTATGTATTAATGCAACCACTAAACAGAATAGTACAGCCACAACATTAATATATTTTAGATGATAGTAGCAGAATTAATACACATTAGGTTACAACATTTTCCTACAGTAATTACTGTAATACTACATTATCCATAAGAAACTGCCATCTGCCTTTGAGAACCCAATTTATCCACCCTTTCAGAGCAGCAGGAGCACAAGTGCTTCTCTGGAGACAGAGCTCCAGCTGAGGAGCAGCAATAGGCATTTCAAGAAGAGCCAGAGGTTCACAGGCCAGTGTTTTGGTGATCCTGACTCTTTGGAGCCGTGTATGTACCACTGGCATGGGAAGCTCTTTGGGAAATGTTTGCTGCTGAAGCAGTCTCTCCTGGGAGCTGTGGATGCCTGGCACTTCTGTATTCTCTCACTTCTGTTCTCAGCCAAAAAAATCTGATGAAAATGGTGTAGGACAGGACAGGAGGAGTTTTGCTTTGTAATGGTGAGAGGCAAAGGCATTTTCAGATTAATTTACCTGATTAATGTTGATCCTGATCAATGAAGATGATGAAAGGCCATAAACTCCTCCTGAGATACTCAAGGCTTTTCAGCTTACAGAAAAAGCATAAATATTCATCTTCCTAATAATGTAAACTGAAAATCTTCATTTGACCAGTTTTAAGGGCTGCCCTAAGTCCTGGCAAGAAGCAACCCTTATTCCCTTAGAATTCCAGTTCTCAGGAAAAATGAAATGAGAGCCTGGTGGGTCTGATGGGTCGCCCTTTTGGGACTGAACTGAACATCTCCTGCTGCCAAACAGAGGGTCTTTGTTTCTCACTGCATGAAATGGAGAATCTCAATCCCACAGAGAGTATGTTCACAATGGAATAGAACTGCTAATTAAATGGATTTCTGATTACCCCAACTGGAAAAGTAAAAACCATTTTTCACAAAACTACAGGAAAAATACCCTTTTCAATATAAAATACTTTCTACCTGCAGAAAGTGTGCAGAACATGAAGAGACACTGGGACGAGCCACACAAAAATTTGAGGAAGGTAAGAAATGTGCTACATGACCTGGAGAGCCAGGTTCTCCATTCCAGCATGTCACATTCCCATGTGTGACTCCAGTTATTTTTATATCCCTCATTTGTAAGACATCCAAACCAGTAGCTCAGGATTTTCTAGTGCCTGCAAACTCTTGCATGATATTAAAATGCTAGACATGTGCAAATACCATTAATTACTAACTGAAGTAATTTTTCTTCTAGGTCTCTCTGAAAAATCTTTCTACTTCCATTTTCTAGATGAGTACTTCTTAAATGGGCACTGCATTTCCAGAGCAGAAATGTGATGGGGCTGGGTCAGCTCAGGCATGGGCAGGGCTGTAGAGAAACCTTTATGATGGAAGACAAAGCTCTGCTACATCCCTGATTTACCCCTTGCACTGACATGTCCTTCTCCACTTCCAAAAGGATCCTGAAACACATCTCATTCCGTCCTCCTAAGAAGAGGCAAGTGACAGAAGCAGCTGAGTTGAGGACAGGGATGAGCATGATATGGAGTCATTTTGCCCTTTCCTTCTCTTCTCAGTGCTCCCTGATAACTCCTGTGGAGTGTTCACTGTGTCCCAGCCACATCCAAAGGATGCTTCTTGGCAGGGAAACTACTGTGAGGAAGTGCAAGCAGGTGAGCATGAGGAAGTGACTGAGTTAGGAACGAAGTTGCAAAGGCAACCAAGTCCCTCTGGACTCAGGTGGCATCTCTGCACTCCATCCCTGCTCCATATCCTATTGTAAAACTGGTTCTCAAAGGAGAGAAGCAGAGACAGTATGGCAAAAGAGAGAAAGACATCAAGTAAAGCAACTCTGAACAGTATCTGCTCCAAGAGAATTTTGCCCCTATAACTATCACTGGCAAGCTTGTAAAGCATAAAAAAGTCCCAGGATGCAAACTGTGTCCTTCATACCAAGGAACAGCTCCCTGGCTATTACTCAGTTGATAACAACACATCCCAATATGCAAGGAGAGTTAATATCCTGAAATAAAAGGTGGGTCTGAACTAGAGTAGCTCTCTACCACGGTACAAGAACACTCAGGAAGGCTCAGGACACTTAAAACTGTACAGGATGCTGGGCTGGTCCAGGCAGCCAGCAGGGCAATCCCACATGCCTCACGCTGCAGAGCACTGCAAGGATGCCCATGTGGAGTGCCCTGTACTATCCAAGTTTATGCTTGCCCTTGGGAGATGAGGTGAAGCACACACCCCTACCTAGCTCAGGAAGCTCCAAGTCACCCCTTGTTCTCCCCACTGCTTGAAGTGCTTATCTGAATCACAGAATATTCTGAGTTGGAAGGGGACCTTCAAGGATCATCAAAGCCCAACTCTTGGCCCTGCACAGGACAGCCTGAAAGATTATGCCAGTTCCAGTGCCCAACTACTGTTTTTCTAATATGTAATCTAAACCTCCCCTGAACAGCTCTATGTCATTACCTCGGATCCTGTCAGTGGCCACCCCAGAGCAGAGATCAGAGCCTGTCCCCCCTGTTCCCCTCATGAGGAAGTTGTAACTGCAGTGAGGTCTCTCCTCAATCTCCTCTTCCCCAGGCTGGGCAAGCCAAGTGACCTCAGCCATTCCTCACACCCCTTCCCCTCAAGGCCCTTCACCATCTTTGTTGCCCTCCTTTGGACACTCTCTAAGAGCTTCCTATCTTTCTTACATTGTGGTGCCCAAAATTGCACACACACAGCACTGGAGGTGAGGCTGCCCCAGTGTAGAGCAGAGCAGGACAATCCCTTCCCTTGCCCTGCTGGCCATGCTGTGCCTGGTGCCCCCCAGGACAGGGCTGGCCCTCCTGGCTGCCAGGGTGCTGCTGACTCATATTAACTTTCCATTGACCAGGACCCTCACATCGCTTTCTGCTGCTCTGTTTTCCAGCACCTCATTCCTCAGTCGTACATACATCCAGGGTTACCCCATTCCAGGTACAGAATGCAACACTTTCACCTGATGAACTTCATGTGGTTGGTGATTGCTCAGCCCTCTGATTTGTTGAGGACTTTCTGCAGGACCTCCCTACCTTTGAGGAAGAAGAGCTCCTCCCAGCTTTCCATCATCTGCAAACTTGCTTAGTATACCTCCCAGTCCTGCACTGAAGTCCTTTATGAAGATGTTGAAGAGCACAGGGCTGAGGATGGAGCAGGGATGTGGAACCCCACTAGTGACAGGTCACCACCCTGATGTCACCCCATTCACTGTAACCCTTTGTCCCTGACTCATGGCCAGGGACATGCTCTCCCATCACACCACGATGTTTTTATCCAGCTGTGTTGGACATTTTGTCCAGAAGGATTCTGTGAGCAACAGTATCAAAAGTGGTACTGAAATCCAAAAGATTGCATCAACTGGCTTCCCTTGATCAGCTGGGTACGTTACCTTGTCATAAAAGGAAATGAGATTTGACAGATTTTAAGATGGGAAGCTTCCAGGTAACCTACAGCCAGTCATATCCACAATACACAAAGACCTCACTTCACCAGCTCCTTCTGAAAAGAGGAAAAAAGTCAGAGGAGAGTGAAGGTGGGCCCCTTTAACAGACAGATATAATTAACCATTCCAACAATTTATCAGGGTTTCTCAGGCATTTCCAACCATGGCAATTTTAAATCAAGGTTGGATGCTTTATTTCTGAAATAAATGCTCTTGTTCAAACAAGAATTATTTCAGGGAAGTTTGATGGTATATGTTGTAAGACGAGGTCAGGCTAGATTATCACAGTATTCCCTTCTGGCATTATAATCTATGAATCTATAAAAGAGAAAGGATTTAATTGATGAAGTTTAGCCCCATTAGCCCCTCATTACCGGATGACATTCTCATCATTACTCTCTGACTCCAAATGACTATAGATCCAAATTCAACCTTTTCTCTCCCATTTTATATACATTTTATATCTATGATATACACACACGGTTTCAAGGGATTATAAAATCCACCCTTTACCCATCCCCTGCATTAAGTATGTGGAAAACATTACACATTTCAAAATTATCCTATTTGCAGGGCTCTGACAGTTTTCTTTTTCCTCAAAAGGAGGGAGTTTTGTTCAGTAGTTTTCCAAAGCAAAGGGAAAGAAAATTGATTCAGACTGGACAAAGACATCCAGGAATTGCTGCAGTCTGGGGGCTTACGGTAAATCAGGTGCATATGCCATGCCCAGGTAGATGATATAAGTTACTTTCTTTTTAGCTCAGTGATAGCCTTAAACAGACATCCTCATCTGGCTATGGAGATGACCATAACACTGCTACCAGGGAATAATGATTTACAAGTCATGGTTGAAGCCTGGTTTACATTGTTTGCATTTCATTGTTGAAGTCTGGTTTGGGATATCATGTAAATTCTCATCAACAACTTTATAAATCCATTTTTAATCTCCTCTCCAAGTTTGCAAAAGAAACCAGGAATAATGGAAAGTCTTCAGACAGTCCATTACTTTTATACCCACTTGTATCAAGTAATTACAATTAATTTCTCTGGCATTTACTTCACTTTTTAGCTACTTCTCCTTTCCAAATTCCACACTCAGATAAGAAAGAGTACTTAAGAAACTGGACTTTAGTGGAGATGATTTTCATCTGGCATCATTACAGATGAAATTAGGCAACAAAGGAAAACAATCTGTTGAGTTCACTTCTGTTTGGATTGGCCTGCTGCTGAATAACTACTGTAATTTAAGGATATCTGAGACACTGAATAAGATAAAGAAAATGCAGATTAAATATTGAGTTGACAGAAGTCAATGGCAAAGCTGTTAAATTTTATTTCATTCCAAGCACAGTCTTTACCACACCCCTTCTCTTTATTTCATAGTGCTATTTTTAGTAAATAAGAATTATTAAGAGCAAGTGTTGAATATATATTTTTAAATGCTAAAACAAAGGTGTGTGGAGACAATTCCTTCAGGTGCAGATGGAAGTGTCTGCAACCTTTGGAAACAGAGGCTGAACCTTCCTGATGCTCAAGAGCAGTCAGCACTTGGTGCCTCATGCCTGTGGCTGCCTGGGGGTTGAAAAGGCAAAAGGCAGCTCTACAACAGGATGCATTCACCAATTGGAGGGCACACACCAAAAGCCTTGTCTTTATTTTGCTCTTTTCCAAATTAGAAGTGTTTTTTCTCTCTTTCTCGAATGGGCAACTGAAGAATGAATCCATGCCCCATTTTCAACAGTTTGCTTCTCAGAAGAACAAAGTAAAGAAAGATATTTATAGCTCAAATCTAAAGTAAACCATACCTGAGAAGCCGGATTAGACAAAAAGTCCTTTTTTATCTGAGGTTTTTGCTACAGATTAGGGAGGATTAAGAGAGCATCCTGCTCTCACTGTCTGTGAATGACTGCAGTAAAGTGGAAGTTTTAGCAGGCTCCCATTAACACTAAAGGCCAGCAATGCTTAACGGTAGGCACAAAAGAAGTTTTTCTACCAGCCTGTGTCACTTCCCAAGAGCTGACAACAGAGAGAGTTCAAAACAAGTAGTTTGGGTTAATAGTGTACTTGCATGTAAATACATAAAAGCTTCAGCGCCGTAAAGTTAATTTAAAAAAGGACATTTCTCTTTATAGTTCCCCTGAGTATAATAGAAGCTATGATATTCTTTCTACCATAATGTACGTTTCATTAAAGAGCTGGAGCTATAATTGTCTACATCAGTACATGGCGGCAGACCGGATAAATTGTCCACATAAATTGCTTAATACAACTCTGAGCCCTGTTCCAGAGCACTGGTGGCTCCTACAACTGCATCAGTGAGTCCTACCTGAGGTTATGCCTCCACCTGCATCTCCACAAGGTCTCAGGTGGACTGAGAACAACCCCTAACCCCTAAAACCACCTGGTACTGAACTCCACAAGCACCACATTAAACATTAAAGTTCATTCCCTGTGTTCCACAATGGACATGACTACATGCCAGTAATATTGCAGATTTATGTGACAATTATGTATATGAAGTGATATGCAGGCTATAATCATTCTTAATAAATCAATAAAGTCAACTGAAAAATTAAACTGAGCATGTGTGGAACATCTGACAGCAAATATATTTCAGTCTCTTAAGAGCTGTCATTTCCATTGCAATTTACTGCCTAACCTACAAGAGGGTTAAATCAGAAAAGTGAACAAAGCAAGAGAAGAGGTATCAGAAAAGGAAGTACAGTCACTGAATTGCAATTTACCAGGAAATCAGCATGGCCAGAGGGAATTCTTTTCCTAACAGGGCTGTTACTTCTTTTTAGAGCCTGTTTTGTCTTTAACTTGAAGCTAACATTCATTGATGGTAATTTTAGGACTGTATTAAAATATAAAACATACTACAATTGTGGACATGTAATTTCATTGGTTTAAGTTTTCTGTGCACTATTCCTCATAAAATATAAATGCTTTTATCAACTTAGTGGGCAGGATGCAAAGAATCTCATTTTTAAGCCAAAGAGAATAGAGGGAAATCTTAGAGACAATATGTAGACTCAGCACTCTCACGACTGAGTTTTTTCATCTTAACCACATTTTGGCATTCTACAGGACATCTTTGCATGAAAGACCTAAGTTGTCTATTTTAATCCTGAAGCAAAATAGAGAGTAGAGTCATTTAGAATGCATGGTCTTTCCAATCCTACACAAATGCAGCAATGAACAGTGGGCACTCATACACAGTACTTACATAAATGTATTTATAGGAATGCTACCTCAGATAAATGCCTCTAGTGAAGGTGTCAAAGTTCGCTGTTGTTAATTCACAGTGCTTTAGGCCAGAGAGCAGTAACAAAGTAGGCAGCATATGTAGCACATTCATATGTACCAGGATATGAAATGCTGCTTCGGGAGCACCTTTATGAGCCTCTGTATTCCCTGCCCTCTTTTGTGGAAGTTATCGCTGTATTAGATGTTGTTGAACATATTTGATATGAAAGCATTGTCTGTTTGCTACCAGTGTCTAACGAGTATCTCCCCTAGAGTTGCCAGCAAGGTGCTGATTAATTAACTGAAGTAGTGAAGCTGAATCATACAACAGCTGTTTGGAGAATTGTCATTACCTCGGTATCTTTCCGCATCTATTCATTCCCTTGTAGTGCTACTATGAAATTGTAAATTTGGGAAACTTTCTGTTGTTCCTACCTTCACTTGTCCACGCTCCATACCAAAGGGAG
Source organism: Ammospiza nelsoni (assembly GCF_027579445.1). Lineage (NCBI taxonomy): Eukaryota > Metazoa > Chordata > Aves > Passeriformes > Passerellidae > Ammospiza > Ammospiza nelsoni. Next base: position 11,934,173 of record NC_080636.1, on the reverse strand, counting down.
AGGCAGCTGGTCAAGGTTTATTTATAAAAAGAGAAGGGAAACAAAAAAAGAAGGGAAAAGAAGATAAACTTCCTGTAAGTCACAGCCCTGCTGTCACTTGTCAATAGCAGCTGACAATAGATGGTCCTCCAGGCAGAATGTCAAAACAGGAATCACATATATCCTCTGCTGATTGAGAAGTTCAGTGATCTGACAGCCCTTCCCTGGGACTGCTGTGCATCCCAGGGAGGCAGCTCAGCTCTCTGGGCCAGCAGTGGCTCAGATAAGGGTGGCTGAGTAGCCCCAGCCCACTCCCATGGCGTAATGGCACTTGGCAGAGGATCCCAACCTGCGGACCTCAGCTGCCCCGCCGAATAAAGATGATTATTCGGGAGAGTATAAGCGGTATTAAGTGGCAGACGGAGGGGTGGGGGAAAGTGTTGATAGGACCCACGTTTCTTGCTGAAACACACAGGATAAGCTTTCTGCACTTGGAGCAGCTGCAGATTCCAAAGGAGAAGGCGTGATGATCATTTTTTTCATTTTAGCCAGAGAGAAATTAATGCAAGGCAAGGTTTGGCACACTCTCCTTGGGCTGATCACCTGATCACCTGAGTAAGCTCGGCTTATTCCACTTGACATGCTCAGCCGTGACATGCTAGAGATCGAAACGTTAACACCAGCTGCATCTCTAACTGCTACTCTCTGCAATTTAATTTAATATTATGCTTCTTTACATAGGCCTCGCTTTATTATGCTTGAGAATTATGAAGACTAGAAATTACACATGTGATTAAACACCATCTAGTCACTCCGTGTACTAAATAAGCCAAACTGCATTGGAAAATAGATCAGGTACAATTTTGGTGTGAAACAAATGAATGCAGGAATGTACTGCATTGATATAGATGGAGCATCTGCCTCGTGATAAAATTAAGTCTTGTGACAGAAATAAATCACTGTAGGGGAGAATGCAAACCATTATCCAATAGGATTTTCTCTTTTCTTCTTATGTGACGGGAGTTATTGGATTCCCTGATGTTAGACAGCCAAGTGCATCCATGATATGATGACAAATCACGAAGGCTACACAATTTGAAATTTAACAGCTACTTATTTTTGAGATGTTAAGATAAAGGAAAAAAATACTTTGATTTCTGCAAGTAACTATTAAATTGGGAATCTCCTTTTCTGATAATCTGATACTCTGTTACTCTGTCATATCATCAAACAATGCCAGCAACCAGCAGTGGGTAGAATAGATTTTGGACTAAGATGAATACAGGAACCACTTATCTTTCTTTTTTTTTTTTTCTTTTCCAGTATTCACAGTTTTATCTAAAGAACACCATTTAAAGGTTACTGTTGACATAAGAATGTACTGTTCTTATTACATTTTCATTTTTGCATGAATATGTACTTGAATGGAGGGGGGGAAAAGGGTTTTGTTGGTACTTATTACATTTGAATGAAAAAAATCCATACACTATGTTAAAAATACAGAATAAATAATGGAACTTCAGCATGTATAGTGGTTGATAAATGTGAATCACAAAACATACCTTCATGTTTTAATAGCTTTCCATTGCTAGATGCATGCTATTAATTAGTGGAAAAATGGATTCATCTATCGAGGATGTACTTATATTTCTTGCCTTTAACCCTTTTTTCACTGTCTTGACTTTAGGCTGTTATCTCAAAACATTACCACCAGCTGGAAAAGATGTGACTGAGGGAAAACAGCTAAGAAGGATGCATTCTTAAGCAAACCTGTGAGAAATGCCACTTAAAACAAGAATCACAATTACATAAACCATGAGTTTATGATTACAATACAAATTAAGAGATGAAGGTAAGGAGTATCAGTATAGCACTGTTAAGCAAAGTGCCAGTTCAGTTGCCTTTGGTGGAAATACAGCAATAACCTAAACCCAATGGTCTGGCAGGTGGGCAGTGGTGTCACCCTTTGGGCACAGTGTCTGGGCTGAGCGTGGCTGTCACTGCACTTTCTCCAAGCAGCCTCTCTGCAGCCTGACCTGAGACAAGCCGTGCTGGGAGGGAGGGAGGGAGGGAGGGAGGGAGGGAGGGAGGGAGGGAGGGAGGGAGGGAGGGAGGGAGGGGAGAAAGCACTCAATGTTGATCACTTGTGATTATGGTAATCTCCATCAGAAGCTTTAACTGCTCTAAACTCTGGATGTCTTCAGACAGACCTAGCTCCATGAGACAACACCATAAAGGCCTTTACAGAAGTGAAATTGCTCTGGTTTAATGAGCCTGTGGCACACAAACACAGGCACTTCAGGCCAGGGAAGGAGGTGCCATTACTCTAGTATGAGCTGAGGGAAGTGAGACCATCAGCAGACCCCCTCCTGCCACAACACAGAGCAAGCTCCAAATCACAGGCTAACCTAGAGTGTTTCCTCACAGAGGAAGAAAGAAAAAACCCAAGATGTTTATAATTACCTGTCCCACACTGTCCGAGAAGCACCATGATGCACAGGTGAAAGCTACTTATTATTTGACATCCTTTGGCTGACAGGGACATGATAACTGGCACTTGCTGATGTACCTCTGGGCAGGGAAGGCATCAGAGCAGACAGTTAAGCATTCCTGCAACACTCTATACTAAGAAACCCCAATACACACTGATTTCTGCAAGAGATGGAGGAGGAAGACCGAAGATAAAGCAAGCACAATAGCCATCCAAGGCTTAGTCTGGGCATGAAGAGTTTGCAGCCAGGAAGAGAGCTTTGCCCAATTTTCCAGTGCACAAGTAAATTCAGACTAAGGCAGTGAGCCCACGCTGTAAGGCTGCCCTGCATCCAGCCTGACAGGACACAAATCAACTCTCTTGGTCAACCACTCCATACAGTGTGTGGTTCCAGACACATGGTGTAGGCAAAAGCAGGTTGTTTAGATCAAGTACCATAGCTAAAAGCCATGATTACTGTTTGCAAGTAGAAGTGGACTTTCTCCAGCCATGTCCACAACCTTTTCTTTTACCTCTTTAGCAGGGAAGTTTGACAGTTGTGTTCAGAAAGAGTGGGTTTTAAGTGACTAGAGTGCAGTAGATTATTCTATTTGTATCACTACAGGTGTAAAACTTCCAATAACCTCACAAGGTAACTTATTTTTAACCCTGAAATAGTGGCCTAGCCCTAAAAGACAAGTTTCTTAGAGCTGGAATACCAAAGCCATCAAGAGTTTCAGACCTGACAGAGCAAGAGCAATGCCTGATGTAAGTGTAATTATCTGTCTAAAACACACACAACTCCCAAAAACATTGTTTGAGTTGTTGTAGCACAAATATTGAAATCAAGCGCTCAGAAAAGCAGGGAACACAAAGCTTGAATAGATTCTTCAACCTTACTTTTGTCTGTGCTTATGCCTTCCAATAATTTGTATTTCTTTAATTAAACTAATAAGCACCATTAAGAAATCTCAACAGGAAATATCATAGGTTGACACAAGGACATTATTATCATGCAGGGTTTTGCACAGAAAGAAACCACAACAGAAAACACTGAGATTTTTAACTAATGCTTGCTGACTATTATTCAATCTCTTGGGGGGTTTTGTGTGTTTTGATTGTGGTTCTTCAGCTCTCTGCACTGACTACCCCTTGCAGTCACCTCCCACGGCTGCACCACCATGAGTCCTGGTGAGAGCTCCAATCTAGCCAGCTGCAGAGAGATGGAATCATGCTGCCGTGGAGCCATGGATGGAGTCACGCTGCCGTGGAGCCAAGAAGCCTCAAGACCAAAATGTAAACAACAATTTTCTGCTGCTGTGGAATGCAACAGGTGGATCTGTGATTGGTCTCATGTGGCTGTTTGTAATTAATAGCCAATCACAGTCCAGCTGTCCGGAGTGTCTTGGTCAGTCACAAGCCTTTGTTATCATTCTTTCTCTATTCTTAGCTAGCCTTCTGATGAAATCCTTTCATCTATTCTTCTAGTATAGTTTTAATATAATATATATCATAAAATAATAAATCAAGCCTTCTGAAAATTGGACTCAGATCCTCATCTCTTCCCTCATCCTCGGACCCCTGCGAACTCCACCACAGAGAGTCACCTCAAAGCTTAGTCCCACCTCAGAATGGGGGAAGTAGTGTCAACCACTGAAGTGTTTGGACTTCCAACATCACTCTAAGACCTGGGATAGCAGGATATTGTGTTCACAGGCAGCCTACAAGCCCCATACCACCAAACTAACTCAGTTCCAAGACCACTCATATCTACTAAATTTAGGCCGCTAGCTCAGGAGCAAAGATGTGTTTTCTTGCAGATCCTTCATTTAGATAGCTAAGAGTAAGCTCAGCTGGAAGACTGGAGGGTGAGATGGGCCATGGTGGAAATTGGTGTGAGATAACCTTTTTAATCTACTATAATCAATATATCAATGGAAAAATCTGAAGAGCAAGAGGAGAGAAGATGAATACATGCATAGCAAATTGCATTTCAAATTATTTCCACAGAAAGTTTAAGACTAAATTTGTTTTAACACCCATCTATAAAATCAGGGCATAAAGCAACCAGTATTTTATCACCAAGAGCATTCAAGTTTGGTTGCCCTTCAGAAATGAGGAAGATCAGACTATAATAGCTTTATATGTGAAAACAGTCTTTGATTGACAGAATCTAATCATTTGAAGGGCAGCAAACCCACATTAGGAAAGCAGAATTCTCTGTTCAAGTTCTGGCTTGCAACATCTATTAGCATCTTAACATTTGTCTGTATGAGTTTTTGCTAACTGAACATATTATTCCGTTACTGTGGTAGAAAAATAGCAACGTTTCTTTTCTATGATAAAAAATATGTGGGTACTTTTCCTGTAGTTTATATATCTTACACTATAGGTCATTTTTAAAGGGTTTTCTTTTTTAGGTCCACCATTTATCTTTCTATTCTGAGAAAAAGCTAGTTTGTTTAGCACAACAAGACCTTCACATAACTTTCCAGTATCAATTATTACAGCAACACAGCAACTCCCGTGTGAAAGGTTTCCTGTAATGTGTCTTGTGCAGACAAATAAACACAGCAGAAAAAAAAGACAAAGTACATATAACCTTCTTGCTGTCTATCTTACAGAAATACCTACAAGCAAAGAGAATTAACAGGAAGTTTGATCATAGAAACAAAGCCTCGTAGTGGCAACCCAGCATTAACATTATAAAACTGCAAACCAAAAAAATCTGAAACAAAAACCATGAGGAAGCATGTTTTTCAAAAAAGGATTTTGGGTAGGATGTGGGGGTTTTCTGCTAAATGTGTATAGGAATAATAAGAGTTGAAGGAGCCTACACAGTATCTTGTGTACATGAAGAGATGTTGAGACTGGGAAGAGGCTGTTTCTTGTGGTGTGTGTTTCTATTGTTGCCTTTCTGCTGGTGTCTCCCACAAACAAAGCACAACCAAGCACAAGTGTCTCATTCTGGGAGGACAAAGGATTTAGGTTGACTGCATGGGAATAAGACTCTGTTTTAAATCCAGCAATTACCCCAGGATATGAGTCCCTCCAGGCTGACACATGGTCCATATATCAGGACCCATCAATAAGGAAACCAAAGAAGGGTGAGGGCATCTGCCACAGCCCAAGCTGGAAGAAGCACAGAGACTTCTAGAACAGGAGAATACAAGAAGACAATACATACTGGTTTCGTGAAATACTACTGGGACACCACAGGTTTGGGGCAGCAGCTTGAAATTCCAGTATTGCTGAGCACACAGCTTACCCAGGAACTTGGAGCCTGAGCAACTGGGCTGGCTTTGTGGCGTACATTTCATGTGAAACACATGGCAAACTCTACCTTTTAGAACAATTATTGCCTTTTTAAGGACAATTATGTATTATGTATGATGTATAATTTATTCCGGAGGTTACTAGTTTATAAAAGAGTCGTGGGCAAACTGCCAAGTTATCGTCTGAACTGTAGTTATGAGTAATAACAAGGGTTATAATTTACATTCCTACTCTGTTTTTAAGTTAATGAGCTATCCAGTATGAAACCCAGCACTTGGCTTTTTGTTTCTGTGCTTTCTTATATTCATGAATCCAGCTTAATTTTATAATTTGCCTCTTAAATTTGTGGCACCCTAAATACCCTTGACTAAACTGTCAGGGGAGTGACCATTTCCATGAACAGAGACACCACTGTGTGCTGACCCATGGCTCTTTCACAAAGACCTCAACATTTGCACTTGCTTAGGTCAAAAACAAAACACTACCAGGACAACAGGAATTACCTTCTTCTTTAGAATAAAAAAGTAAAAGTCCTTCTCTGGAATATTTCCACTTCCGCTTGGCCACTAGCCACCAGGACAAGGTGCTTCAATGCAGCATTTCATCCACAGTGCTGTTCCTCAAGTAGCCTGGCACTGAGCTGCAGCACTGGGGATGAGCCATGCCCTGGTACAGGACTAATGGAAGTACAACCTTCTGGCCTAGGGGAAAGGATGCCAGTGACAGAGCCACATTGTCACTGCACTCAATTTCCCCAGCTGACCAGATAGCTCTTTTATATTAAAAACCTGGAATACAGGTTTTCAACCTGCAGTGAGAGACTGCAATAACACACCTGGTGCACCATCTTTTTCTTTCTGGCAATGGAGCAAAAAATAGAGTTGAACATCAAGGACGAGATTGAATTCAAGGAGGTAACAAACTCACTGAACTCAACTGAGAAAGAGCTACCAAGATGTCCTGGCAAAAAACTGGGAGACAGAATTGATATGAAGGGCAAGAAGAGAAGGGCAGAAAATACATAAGCCTTGTTGTTAACAGGGCCACTTATGTCTGTCAGCAGAGAATAATATCTATAAATCCTGAGCCAGACTTTGTTGAATGTAAGCCTGGCAGGTTCACCAAGCTTAATTTGCCCTTCATACCCATGGCACCACTAACAGTAGCCCAGTGGTACGTCTGCTTCCCATAAGAAACTCAATCACTTCCTCTTCCCCTAGAAGAAGTAACAAATCATTAAGTCCTTGGCACATACAAAAGAAGCAGTAATTAGATGATGCCAGGCTAGACTTTTCATCAGTGATCTTCCAGTCATGGTTCTAAAGTGCTACTGCAGAGCCAAGTATTAATTATCTGAAAATTAGTGCTTGGTGATGGACCAAGTCTTTTCTCATCCTAACTCAGCACCACCAGTGTATGAAAGAAATGAGACCAAACACTAGTCAAGAAAAGGAGGGCGTAAGTAAACATGGCAGAATTTTCAGTGGAAGTTGGTTCACTTGATTTTTGCTTATTCCTCTCTCTGAGGCTTTGCTTGATCCTCTCAACCCCAGGACTCAGCTGACCTACCTGAGTCAGGATGGGGGCAGCTGGAGGATCCCACTAAGTTAAGGAGAGCCACCTGCAGGGTGTGACTCCTTCCAACTGAAGACCTAAAGACAGCTCTGCAGGTGCCACATTCTGTCCACTGACTACTCAGGAACCCAAAGACTGCTCCATGGTGGGATGGACCCAGGTTTGCACCCTTCCCTTTCAAACCTGTTGAAGCCATTGTCTCCAAGCTAAAGGTAAAAACTGTGTCTCAGTCATTGCTCACACTAAAGCGAGAAAATAACTGTTTCAGGGGAAGAGACAGATGAATGCTAGAAGTGGAATTCACCTCTATAGAAAAACAGGCTTTCTTCTCCAGCTTTCCCAGTGCTGTGGTAGCTCTGTGGACCCATGGCAAACCTGAAGACAAGCCTGGGTTCAACCCTCCTATTGTTTTACATTTTCACAACACAAGGTGAATGAAGGAAGCTGGATGCTTTCTTCTGCAACATCTGTGTTCCAGATGTTACACAGTTAGTGGATTACCCACTGTCCTTTTTGTCATTTTGCTTTAAAAGATTTGCTAGTTATTATTGCTGTATTTCCATGGGACAAAACCTCTTTCTATGCAGCCTTTTACAAGCAAAGCAGTTTTTTTAGAGTCCTACAACCCAGGCACAAGAAAACAAGAAAAAAGGATTTTCATGAAGAAATGAAGGATCACAAGCCTTCCAGAAGATGAGGTCAAGAGCTTTAGGTGTAAAAAACTCACTAAAAAAGTGCCTAATCCAGAATATTTTTCTCTGCTTGCTAGGTTTTGAATAGAGACTCTAAGGTTTTGGAGGTTTCTCAAGAAACCTCCACACACAGTCAAACATCATTAAATACTCACTAGAAACCTGGAAAACCCTTCCAGACTGGAACCTCAACTCTTACACCATGCTTGTAAAACAGCACAGTGATGAGGAAGATCTACCACAAAACGAAAGATTTTTTTGAAGAAGCCACATCCTCTGGCTTCACCACCACCAGGGGAGAGGCAGGAGCTGGTCAACTGATGCTCCCTGAGGCTTTCAGCCTCCCAGCCCAGTGCTGTTTGTTAGGTGCTCACAGTGGGTGCTGCTGTGGGCTCCTCCAGAGTCATTTACAAGAGGACACACTACACCTGGCAATAAGCACATGAAAGGCACAGTGGACACAGTCAGTATTAGGCTAGCATCTCTGATGAACCCCAGCTGCTTCAAGGGAAAGAAGGAAACTTTGACATGATGGAAGGATGAATGAAATCTGGGAGCAGCAAGAGCAGGAAATAATGGGAATAAGGGAGGAGAAGGGTACCCCTGCATTTTGCAAACTGATGATGTCCACTAGGAGTGCAGCTGGCTGCTCCTTAATCAGAGAAACCCTGAAGCTACTATCATTTATTTGGTTTCCTGAGCAGTAATTGCTTGAGAAGCAAGTTGTCATAAATCGCTCCCTGATGGTCCTCCCACTTCGTGCTGGCTACTGCTGGAGCAGCAGAGAATCATGTCCTGTACTTCTAAGGTTTACTTTTAAAAGGTAAGAGCAACAGAAACACCCAAACCATTCACGTTGGCAAAAAAGGCTTACTAAAATGTTAACAGGACCTTTTAAAGCATAAACATAGATTTATAGAGTATAAAGATATAAATACAATCTCTATTAAACTGTACAGCTTAGCTTTTGTTCCCCAGCACACAAGAAGCCTGTATTCACATACACATGTGGCAATATATGATACTGAAAATTAAATAAAAAATATAAACTTAAATTCCTCCCATGATAATTGCATAGTACAGATGTATTAGAACCTGTTTTATCCCCAGTCTGCTTAGCTATAAAAGCAATGCAGTTCATTAGTCACTCTTCTATGTTACTCAAATGACAATATGGGAATTTTTATGTCACTTATATCACTCCTCTTTAGATAGGTTTAGTAGGAGCCCACCTAAATATTAATGCTCTCCACTGATGTTCTTTATTACCCTAAACCAGCTTCAGTGCCTGACTGCAACAATCACCCCCAAAAGCAGGACCAGCTGCAGAGTGACGCCACTCTCTCAGACAGTCATTTCAAACTGCTACCAAACATTTTGCCACTTTTCAGCCTAGGCAACTACTTGGGATTTTGCTTTTCATTACCCAGCACGTCTGGATCAAGCCCTTTGTTAAGGGCTTACATGATTAATTTAAGTCAGCTTGGGGGTCAAAGAAAGAAGATACTTGGAGAACAGCTATAAAACCTAACAAGGAAGCAGATGGAGTTTCTGTAACTAGGAGTACCCTGATACTGCAGGTCAGACTTTGCTGGAATAAAGAAACACAGTTAGGGGTAAATGCAGACTTTACATCCAGCTGTTGTGGCACCAGTAAGCAGGGGTAACTTTGGTAGCTTTATCACCCACATCACGGTACTGCCATTGCAGGGGAAGTGTCCCGAGACTCTTAGAACAGAGATAGACATTAGTAAAGAAAAACACAGGAAGGTGAGTGCTTTCCAAGTGAAGGTAGTGGCACAGTGTCTCAGTGGCACTCACTGAATGCCCTCTGCTGCTGCCAGTATTGCCCACCCATGCAGCTGCTCCTGAACTTGTCCCTGGCACGAGCCTGACTGCCTGCTTACATCTGGGACAAAGATAAAACATGCTGCCCTGGTCTTACAGAGTAGCAGCTTGTTCAGCAGCGCTCATAGACTACTCCAAATTTCCCTGACTTCAATAATTCTGCGCAATTGTGTTTGAACTGCTGGGAAAAATATCTGAATGAAACCATTTCAAGTTCTCTACCCTCCCCACCCCAGCAGTGCAGCTCTGTATCCATGCCTCTATAGATGCAGAACAAAACAAGATTCAGCAAAGTGTTTAAAATGTCACAGGTTACTTTTTTCATATTTCTACACAGATGTGAATGCTTTGCAAGATGTAACCAGACTTCTCCTTCACCCCAATTTATGAAAACTTCAATTTAAAAAGAGGGGAAGGAAATCATGCCTTACGCTGCCCCTAAATGTCAGTCAACCTTGAGACTAGGGAACCGGTCTCTGCTTTTCAAATGTCAGTAAGACTTCTCATAAAAAAAACATGGTTGAGATGTCTGTATAGTTCACATGCTGTATGATCTCATTTTCAAATATTTCTGATCTTTCCGTTCTTTCACGGTTTGGCTGTCAGAGTAAACCAATTCACAGCTCCCTCCAATCTGTAGTTCCATCATAGAAACAGTCATGTGCCCCCTGATAGCTCAGTCTTTTAACACTGGCTATTTTTTCCTCTCCCCTTTTCCCCCTGTTTTAAACAATACCCTAAATTTAGCTTTCACACCTCAAAAAGAATGCTATAAAAATAAACAAAAGACCCAGGACAAAAATTGAACATAAAAGTTGTTGAAGATATTGTTTCTTGACAAATAGCCTCTCTAAACATCATAAATTGTCCAAAACACCTTAAACCTTTGCTCTACATCATCCACACAGGACTGCAAAGGGAATACAGCCAAGGAACTGCAGGCTAATTGAAAAAATCATCCACCTGAGATACAGTAAGTATCACACTCCAGTTGTATAAAAGTATACAGAAACTTGACACAAGTGATATCCTCCATGAACTAAGCAACTGACTAATCAGCAAACTCAAAAGGAAAAGAATCTGTTTTTTTCCTCCTTTGCATTGCTGAATTTGCATTTAATAATTCACATGAGATTAAAAACCAAAAACAAACAAAGGTCAAGGTACACTGATGTAAAGCGTGACACTGATTCCTTCTCTGCCTCCAAGACTGCTGCCTCTCAAAAAGAAAACTACAGTATTGACTGGTAAAGCTGGTATAAGGACCCAGGAGCTGCTATTTCTAAACCCCTATTATTCAAAGATTGTTATCACAGTTTTCCATTAGCAGAAGTAAGTAAAAGCTTTGCTATATAACTGACAATGTTATTTTGGGGGGAAGGAGAAAGAAGGTTCAGTATTGTACTGCAAGAGGTATCCTATAGATCTTGACTTTTTGTAAGATTTTTGTGCCTTTTTTCTTGAGGCCATTTAGCATCGACTTTGCCTATTACTAATTTTACAGCCAGTAGGAACTTCTGGATTTTACAGGTTACTGTTATTTACATGATATTTTTAATAATATGCACTCTGTCCCCCCAGATCACATTTAATAGATTTAGTATATCACTCAAAAATGTCAGACACATTTCAAGCCCTGACCTTCCACTGGTTCATGATACAGTGAAAACAGGCCACTATGCTGTGATTCCCAGAAATCTGTTCTATGCCCTAACAGCATTCACTTTCAGACTCTCCTTTTATGCCTCAGTAACTGAATTTTTCACTGTCACTAGCTGCCTCATCCTTCCACTCCCTTTGAAGCAGTAGGTGAGTACACATATGTTTGGGCATGTTTTTCTCTGCCTCATATTGAGATACTATAAATGTAGTCATACAGACAAGTGCATCACACTCTCCATTTTGAAATCCCTAAGAAAATACTATCAGGAATACTGACATCATCTTCAGAAGATCCCTCCATTATCTCTTTTCGATGAACACAGCATGGGTCATCCTCTCAGCACAGCAACAAGCTGCTAACATGACAAGACAAAATATCTCATTTTTGAAGGTTTAGAATCAACTATTGATGAAGTAATTCCAGTTAAAGCTCAGTGTATCTTGTGTTTTGCTCTTTAAAATACATATAAAAATGTACATCAAAACTCTATTAAATAGCCAGTAAAAAAAAATCTACTTGCACAACCTCCAGAAAAAGAATACTGAATACAGACATAGCTCAGGCAAACAAACAAAAGAAGGCTCAACAGAAAAATTCTATTAAAAGTACCAATTTATATAATGGAACATCATACCAGTTTTTAGGTATAGCGTGAGTCAGGAAAGGATACAGATAAAAAAGGAAGCAGAGGGAAGAACTGGATGGATGAGGGATGTGTAACACATGGTCCTGGAAGGGAGATGGCAGATCGTGGTCACAAACAGACTGCAGGAACCTGGGAAGAGGATTGACTCCAGCTTGAAGTCAACTCTTTCCAGGTATGTGGAAAAAAAGCCCCTGGACCTTCCACAGCACAAAGCAAGAAGGGCAGTCCTGCAGCTCCTGTAAGAAAATCCTTATGCAGCTCAGATGTATTTATTGTTTACTTAGGCAATCCAACATTGCCTCCCTGGAAATGTTTCTAGAGATTTGGCAGTTGCCAACTCTATAATCAGGCAAGGCCCTTTAAAAAGGGCTTTCCAAGCTCTGGCCCACAGATTCTTCAGCATCTCCATTTCCAAGGATTTTAGGAATGATTATTACCAAAGCTGAGACTACTAGTTGTGGTCTTAATGTTTCTTTGCAGAGGTTAGTATGTCCAATAGAAGTATTTCAGAGGAATTCATGTCAAGGATGACCAAAGACTATCAAGGTCTAGAATTCACAAATTTGTTTACTCATTCATTTTGCCTTGCAAAAATTTGTCCAAATACAGCGCCTGAAATTATTCTCATTTCGCTGGAATATCAGTTGCTCAATAGTTTCTTGCTTGTCTTTCTTCATTAGGCATATTTCCTCCCCTTTTCCAAGCCATGACCCTGCAGCTATGCCTGTGAATTTGGTGCTCTTGGACTCCAAAGAATTTCTCATTTATCACAAAGGTTTCACAGCACTGCCTCTGACAGCCTGGGATTATTTTGCTGTGCCAGACACCAGAAAAAGGGTTGGCTTAATAAAATATCTATTTATTACTGTAATTGTTGAATGTTGAAACAACAGCAGCTGGGGTACATTTGGGCTTCTGAAAAAGTTTCAACAGATGTCAAAAACTGCACCTCCAAAAATACAGGCCATTTCTAAAATAATGAAGTCCAGCCTTCTGTGCACTGTTTTGCTTAAGCTAGTAATACATCAACTTCTGTGAGGCATTTTGAAATTAATGAATGGAAAAAGAGACATAGTCCAAATTTTAAACTGTGTATTTCATGATGAGCAACCATCATCAACTTACACAGGAGAAACCCTGAGAAACCAAACAAAGGGAAAAGACATCATGACCTGCAAGCCCTGTTCTAGCTTATCTGTGTCTCACTGCACCAACACCCTCAGGATGCATCTTCCCAGCAGGAGACACCCAACTCCCAGGGAGCAACAGGAGAAAACCCATCCCTGATGTCTCCAGTTTTCATACCCAGCCTCTGAGACTAACAGACTGTATTTGTCCTTTTTTTTTTCTGATGTCATTAAAAATGAAGAAAAATCAATACAATTAAATACAAAAATACAGAGAAGGAAATAACAAAATATAATGGTAAATATTTAAATAGAGTTGACCACTAAGATCTTGAAGGTTTTATTACTCCCAGCTGAGAGTGTAAATGGATCAGTTACTTGCACAAGCTAAGCAACAAAATTGTCTTAACTTGGCAATGCCAAGTGGTAAGAACGAATAAAACAACAGTAACTGAATCATATCCTAATTCATCCTGATGCTTCCTTCTGATTCACAGCTTTTCAGCTGCAGCAGTTTCCAACCTGTATATTCAAATGGAAATAATACACCAAAAATTGTGTTTTATTAAGAAACCATTTTGCTTGGGCCATCTCTTACCCCAGGTGACCTAAAGGAGTTAAAGGCATGTGTCCCCAGCCTTCCCAGGCATGTGCTGTAGTGGATTACATGGAGCATAAACCAAGGACAGAGAAACACTGCCAAATATTTGTTATGCCTAATATTCATGTACATTTATCTAATCTCCTATATAATACAGGCTGACAGAACAAACAGGCCAGCTGAAGCTAATCTGTGTATGTTCTTAGTGTATGTAAATAGTCTTTTTCTCAGTTTGTTTCCTTAAAGTATGGAGCCTGCAATTATCTCACACAGGGACAAAGGCATGACATGTTACTTAGTACTTTTAATAACGACAAATTCAGTCCTGGTGACAAGGGAGTTTAAACCTGCCTGGCTATAAGCTGCAGAGTAAGATTTTCCAAGAGAAATCTTTTGTCCTATGGGCTCACTCATTTTAAACCTCTCTACTTGTTCTGTCCTGGCCCCCCTCAAAAACAGAATTTCTTCTGCAGTCATTCATTAAATCACTTTCTGAAGACTGTTCTTCAGGTACTAAACCAGATAAATTAATTCCACTATTAGAAACACTAAATGTGAAAACCGGGACTTGAGGAGAGAACAAAAACAAACCAAAATAAAAGCCCAAAAACTAAACCAAGAACCTACAAGGCACATCTCTGCATTTCATTAACATTAAACTTCAAATAAACATCTGAGAAACTGTTGATACAGTTGATTGCACATCATCTTCATGTCATGGTTAAATCATTGTATTTTGAGAATACAGCAGCTATCTAACTAGAATGGGAGATTCTGAGATTAAACAGTCTTTTTCTTCTACTCCTCCTCTAACAATTTTTCATGTTTTGACAAGAATAAAATGTCACCCAGATTTTCCTGGGACTTTTTTTTGTCTGATCTTCTCTGTTTAACTTAATTTGACATGCCTGTAATACCTATTTAAAACTGTCTCTCCCTCTGTCTAATACCTCAGCCTTTAACAGATGGATATTTTCTCCTGCACGTAGTTACAGGCAGAGCATCTAAGAAAAATACAGTGCATATGGTACAGGGTGAAGTAGCGGTTGAAGCAGTGGTTCAGCAAAATCAGAGAGCAAAACTAACTAGTCACAAAAATGCTTTAAAAATAAAAAAGGAAATGGGAAGGAAAACCTGGGATTAGGATGCTTCAAGATGGCATGGAGAGCTTATTGGATTTATCAGCTATCTGGGCTATGTCTGTATGCTGAAGGTCAAACTGGGTGCTTGACAACCACGTCTGAGCTCCATAGCTTGCAGGTGGAGGGGTCATGCTAGAGCTGTGCTATTTTGATGTACTTTGATGCTCCAAACTTCTGCTCATGGCTAAATGGAAACGCACCTCATTGTTTTTTGTGCCAAGACACAGCAAAGCTCTTTCCCCAGATGACTGTGTCCACCATGAAACAAATTGCATGTCCCCCAGGAAAATGGTGGCAGTAGATCTGGGGGCCTGTTGGTCCTCAAGGGATGTAGCTGGTCCTGCATGGCAAAGCAGGCAACTTCTGCTCAGAACCCAACCCTCAGCTGGACATCTATCCCACATTTGCAGCTGGGCAGACCTTCTCCTGTGAGGGTGAAAAGACAGTACATTTAAAAGCAGAACAGGAGTAAGGACTACCAAAGCAGGGTGAAGAACCAAGGGCTGTGTAATATTTGCATTTACCTAACCCAGCACAGCTAATTTGGCTTACAAGGGTAAGCCATTACTGGTTCAGTTGCAGTGCTGTGGAAATGCTGTGGTATGAGCAATACCTGTTAGAATGTCAGCCTCTGAAGCTTTCTCATCTGTGGTCTGTCTTTTTAAATATTCATGGCTTGCTTGCTCCAAACATACATGCTAGTCCAAATAACATTCATGTGATTGATGTAATCTCCAAAATTAAAAGGCATCTATTCACCGTGGCATGTGCTGCATCTAACTTTTACCCAGGATGTGACTATTTGCTCTCACATGAATTTCAGCAGGAGATAAAACCGAAAGCAATAAATAGCTAGAGATGGAGCCCTGAAGAGCCCAGGATTGGCAATGCAATGTCCTGCCAGGATATTGACCTTTTATTTTTTGTAATGAAAATAAAATGGCACTAAAAAAATGTGAAACTGTCATTTTAAAAGCATTTAATATCTCCAATCCCAATCTCTAGCTGTACCACCCAGTGTTTTAAAAATTTTTTGGCAATCATCCCCAGTGCCATTTCAACCCTTCCCATGTGTGCTCACAGCTTTCTGGTTCCCTGTGGGAATGGCAATCCTAGGTCTCACAAAAATGTGCCCAGGAACCCTGTGCAGAACTAATCATTCCTCTCTCTGAGGCTGTGGACAATGTCCCTGCTGCAAGGGGGGAAGTTCAGCCACATCCCTGTTTCATGCTAAACGTCCCTTCAGAGGCTTCTGCTGAAGGCTCTTTTGTTGGTGCTACAGGCACAGGAGGAAATGGACTTCAGATCACAACTTCATTGCATCCAAACTGCCACAAAACCACTGGATGATGGAAACTGACTCAGCTTGAATTCAGCCAAGGAACCTCAGGCTGAAAGTTTGTGCAGCCCCTTGCTGCTCCCCATACCAACCCCAGCATTGGCTTTCGACACCCGTATTTCTTGCACAGGGTTATTTGAATTTATTCCTTTGTAAATCATCTGCTTTATGCTTACATAATCACAATAGCAGCACTATCATTATCAAGCTGAATTTCATGTGGTACATGGCAATTTTATCGCTGTTTTAATAAACATTCTGCTGGTTGGAAATTCCATGAAGTAAAGCATTTTTCAAGTTAAATACCACTTTCTTAAGTATAAGGCTGCTAAGAGGGGCAGGCACACAGAAGCCTCACTAAAGATCTGATTGCCATGAAGGGTCCCTCACTACCCACTGGAAAGGCAGGTGAGGATTAATTCAAGCTGCAGAGGAAACACCAACATCCAGAGCTGTGCTACAGAGGAGCTCTGGGTCACTCTTTGTCCCTCCCAGGACCAGTACCTTTCCATGTGGGGTCCTTCTCTCCCTCTGTCCCTGGCCAGTTTCCAGCATGGAGCCAGCGGTTCATCACCTCACTAACAACCCCAGCAACAAAGCCAACTGGAAAGGGTCAGTCCTAAGGGAAATGCTAATGCCATACTGCCTCCAAATCACACCAGCTAAATTTAGTTTGAATATTTCTTCTAATACAAAGATAAAGCAGCAAAGAATGTGATACCTTTCTGTTGTGAAGCTTTCCAGGCATGATTCATCATTAATTTCTGACAGCATTTAAATGTCCTTTCTTCTCCTGCTAAGTAATATTATATATAATGCCCATTTGATACTTAGAGATTTATAGGTTCATGCATAATAACATTTTTTCCAAAGTTTTACAAAGCCCTTAATTCTCTCTAGTCTTAACCCGGCCCTTCCCAACACAGCAAATTCAACCTGACTGCCTAACCCATTCTTCATGTTCTAGTCCAAAACTGACAAGACAAATGGAAAACAGAAGAAAGGAAAGTGAAAAAGAGCCCTTCTGGATATCACTGGGAGCACTCTCTCCTGTAGTGAAGCAGAAGAAAGTGAGACAAGGCACGCAGCTTTTATCCACTCTTGCAGAAAACCCTGGTCCACAAGCAGACTGCCATTCAGCACTGGAAGCACTGTCTTCTGCTGAACAATCACTGGAGACAGAGCTGCCATGGATGATATTTCCCAAAAGACATCTTAACCTGCAAAACACAACTGGAGCCAAAAAAACCAAATAATCCAGGTTCCATTTCTCCTCCTGAGATACTAATAGTTCGTATTTACTGTAACAGAAAGTGAGATTAAAAATCAAGAGAGAGGTATTCATGTCAAGCAGGAAGTGAATCAGACCCTCAGATTATCCTATTAAACACAAAAACCTGGGAAAATGCTGTCAGGAAACAGCATAATACAGGAGGTAAATATAGCATGTTAGGCTTGCATTGAAAGGGAGGCTTGAAAAATAAAACCAGCATTGCACAAAGATCTGATTAGTTCTCCAGCTTCTATTCTTAGACAATCAAGGCACAGATATGACCAAGTTAATGTATTCTGTACAGTCTGAAGACACCATCTTTCAAATATTCAACTTTACTACCATCATTCACTAAGGTGACTTTTCATGAATGACTAAAAAAAAGCAGGTCCTACACACTTGGATAATTTGCATATGCTAATGTACTGTATTTAGAGATGCTGCAGGAAATTTCAAAGAGTTTATGCACCGGTCAGAGTAAATACCTGAGCTACAGCTACAGATTTGGCATCATTATTGCAGGTCACAATGTTTCTCCTTGTTGGCGAGTTGATGTAGTTTTTCTGCACTGAGTGCCTCATGCTGGATGATGCCTCAGCCCACCAGGAGAGCCAATGGTGTGGGCTCACCAGTGCCAGCACCAGGCCTACTGCCACCAACAGAGGGAGGGGGATACAGCCCCACAGGCTCCCTGCTAAATCCCTCCTTTAGCCTTTCAGTGTACGGCACACAGAGAGCAGAATCCTTTTCTTTTGATAAATTGGGGGTTTTGAACTAGGTCGAGCCGGTTCCTGTGAGTTGCGGCATGTGGCACTCCAGGCTGCAAAGCCTCTGCCACCAAGAGTCACCAGCACCCACCACTGGGACCACCCAGCCCTGCTGTCCTGCCCCAGGGTCACCCTCCTCCTGTGCAGCCAAGGGAAAACTGGGTTTAATGGAGATTCACCCTCCCACTGCTGCCACTGAGCAGTCTGCCCACCTCTCACACACACAGTGAGTCCAACAGGTGAGTCTGGCCACTCTTTGTTAGCTCCCCCAGTAATCTATCCCCTTCCCAAAGAGCTGGTGCAGGATACAGGGTCATATCTGGATATACTGACCGGGCATTTTACTGCCATTGCATGTGAGCAAAAAACACAGCCTTTCTCTGATATCAAATCCCAGTATTACTGAGGGAAAGTTTCCTGTGAATATTGGTAAAAGTATGGTCTTGCTTTAACAAAAGAGCTAATAAAACCCAGACATGTAGAATTTTTCCATATTTTCAACAAAAAATGAGCAATTAACTGCCCATTTTCCTGCTTTGTTTCCTACTTTACAGTTTTCTTTACTACCTTTTTTTTTTTGTTAAGAGAGGGGAAGGGAAGGCAAAGCCCAAAGAACACAAGCTGAAATACTTTATTTGGGGTTGCCAATTCAAGGGACTTAATAGTTTCATATTTTGATGAAGTAGTTTTTTTTTAATGAGGCATTAAAAACGTATTTATCAGAACTATCAATTTTCAGACACAGAATATGACCTGTAGTTTTCAGCCTATGTAGTCATGACTCAATGGTTTAACCATCTCTTCCATTGATAATCCCTGAGTCTTCAGTACAATTAACAACAAATGACCAAAATGTAACTGAAAAAACTCCTCTATGTTCTCTTTGCACAAGTATTACAGCTTCAGTTCAGCATAGACAAGGTTTCTGGTGGGTTCTTTTATTATGTGGTCCCTCAGTAAAATTCAATCCTCACTTTACTGCATACCAGGCAAAATCTGTTTGCTGATCTTCAGGGTATTATGCAAAGCATTTGGAGAGAATGACAGGAGAGAGAGACTGAATTTTGAGGCATTTGTTTGATCTATTGCTTTGATGATTTAGGCTGATTTGTATGATGGGTTTGGGTTGTGTGCTATGGTTTGCATTTTATGCAGTACTTTTCTACGGCTGGATTCTCAGTGATGTTCAGTGTCCTGCATCTCTTACTATGACACACAGATTTCAAATGAATGAAAAATTCCAACATTTAGCACCTGCTCTCTGGCAACTCATACCAGAATTTAAATAAGAACTGCACTGGCTGCATTTGAGGGCACTGACCACTTCAAAATCTGGTCTTAAGCTTAGGTTTATGCGAATTTAAGCATCAAACCAACATTCTGAATCCCATCTGGGGAATCCAAAAGAAGATAGAGTAGTTTTCCATATGTGCCTGCTATGTGGTCTCAGGAATCGCTCTTCTATGAATAGAGAACGAAAAGTCTTGGCCTATCTATTTTAAACAGCTGATAAATAAAGAAGGGGCATAAAAAAAAATAGAAACGCTTTCAAGATTGATTCTCTGACTCTTGCAAAAAACCCTCGCTTCTTATTTTTCATATTTATTTTTATAACTTCTTTTCTTCTTCGCCTTCTGTTCCTTAATATTAAGTTGGAAGCAAAGTGTTCTTTTGGTCAAAAGCTATTGTTAGCATGACTTTTACAAATCTAAACAGATGGGATGGAGTAGTCTCCTTTTTGGAGAACTGATTTACTGCTGGATCACTGAGAAAGAGCATCTCTATTCAAAGAGCTGCACTTCTAAGTCAATGCCAGGCTTCATTACTAAATTCCATGTTTAGCTTAAGACGGTTCCACATAGTCATATCCCTGCAGAAGCATATCTCTCATGCTGCTAAAAGCAGTAAAATAAGAGAAAAACCTGCTAATCACCTGAAAATGAGGGGCATCAATCTATACAACTTAGTTTACAAGGCTTTCGCAAAAGAAAGCAGTCACCAGAGTAAACATCTGTGATCAAACACTAATTTAGCACCAACTGAAAATTGATTTCAAATCATCTCTTTGCCACTGTAATTGATTAAAAGCCAAATGAAAATTGATAACATGATTTTCTATTTTTGAGTGTGTATGTGGCACAAACTCTCAAGAGCTCTATTGGCTTCATATATTGACTTTTTTCCAAATAAAGCCTCTTAAGAGTACATTAGGCAGGCCACTACTAAACTTAAAACACAGCCTAATTACAACAACACATGGCATTAAAACACTCTTGAGACTGTTGAACTTTGGTGTAAAAACTAAATTATGAGGAGAACTTTGAACTCAAGTAAAGCAACAAAATGCATGAACTATTCCATTCTTGCTGAGGTTTTTTTATGATGAAGGAAGCTGAGTGCTTCACTCTTATTTTACTTTTCATGTAAAACTTCCTTAACATTTTATTAATTCTTCTCCAGACTGAGTGCCACATACTACTGCTCTTTCCTAGTGTAAAGGTGCTTTTTTTTTTTTTTGCAGGTTACAGCTATATGTATCTTTTTTTCTTTAACAGATTATTTTCTGCATCACAGAGCAATTGCCATTTTGTATCGACCCTTGAAGGGAATGTAGCTAACAGAGAACTAAAATGTTATTTCATCTACTCTATGGACAGTGATTTTTTTAATATCACATGTAAATCCAACAAAAAAAAAGGTCTTCTGTCCCAGAAATATGTTTGCTTTATTATTGCATATTCCTAACTGGACTGAAAATGGGAGCAGAAATGTCTTGCAAAGAACATCAATTACACTAATTCAAATTTTCAACTTCTTCTCTATCAATGGGACTATGAATAGGTATGAGAAATGGAGACAAAAGCATATCAGATGTCACATTTATGAAGAAAGAAAATTCCATCCCTTATTAAACCATAATACAAGAAAACCAAAAAAAAAAATAGTAAATAGACTCTTTAAAAGAAACATTTTCAAGGTTTTCCAAATGCCTTCTACTTACAGTTAAGATATGTTACACCACCACAGCCATGCCACTGGCCAGGGATCTACATGCAGGTCAAACAGAAACCTGTGGCAGAGAGGTCCTCTGTCCTGCCTCAGGAGGACAACAGGAGGAATAAAATCTCAACTGCAGATTTGAATTTTGGCTGCTTGCACTGATCAGAAGAGAAATGGGGAATCCGCAGATGAAAGAGATCCCATACCAGATGGCAGCAGTAAATCAGTAAATAGCTCAGAAAGAACTGAAACGGGAGAAGGAGGCTTTCACAGCTTTTGAGGTGGACTGGCTAAACTTAGAAGAAACTGAGGTTTGAAGACAGAGCCAACGTGGTGCTGCTGAGTGCAATGGTCAGCTACGGGCTGTGAATGATGCTGTCATTGCAGCAATTTTTACTTTAATCCTAAAAAGATGGAAAGAAATATAACCATTTGATACCAGAAAGAAAAAACCAAAAAAACCCAAACAAAAAACCCAACAAAAACTCCCAAAAATCAAAACAAACAAACACCAACCAAAACAGAATAGAAACACCAAACAAAAAAAAACCAAAAAACCACAGCTCATCACTAATGTTGTGGAGTTTTGCACAGTTAAGGTTCCAACAAAAGCATCAATGGAGATTCAGTCAGAGATGAGTTCCAGAACAACAGCATCACTTAAAACTCTCCATGACTATGATGCCTACAAAAAACTGGCAGAGTTAAGCTGCTGGTGAACTGGTACTGACATCCATCATGCCTCTAACGTGCTTATTGCTTCCCCACATTCACAGCTTCCTCATAGTTCCACCCTAACCTTCTCTGCGCTTGTTTCCTCTGGCTACTGGGCAAAGGCTGCTCTCAGGGGCTATGGGCACAGGACCACAGAGGCATTCAGTCCCTGGGGTGCCTTGGCAGCACAACTCTCCAGCATGAGCTCAAAGAGCATCTCCAAGTGACTGAATAGGAGAGCAGATCTCCCCCAGTCCCTGTGTCCAGCACTGAACCCCACAAACACCCTGGCTGCTGCAGCGAGGCTCTTTGATCACTGTACCACAGCACCTGCAAAACTTGCAGAATTCAGGAGGGGCTCTGTGAGAAATCAGATGCAGGTTTTTCCAAAGTATCCACATATATCAGAAAAGCACAAGCTGGGCAATGGACAGCTGAATTCAACACTGATTTGGGCTGCATGGTTATTTTCAACAAAAACATGCTGTGCCTAAACTGCAATGTGTCACCAAAACCTGCAGAAAGTTTTGAAGGTTGGACAAACTGTTGTGAGTAGGATAGAGGTTTTGTATTCCATACAGGTAGAGCTTAAGGCAACCAAAATGTAATAAAGTGCCTTAAAGGTTGGAACTTCCACAGCTACAAGGCATATTCCATTACTCCCAAGCAGGGCCAGCAGGAATTTGAGTTTATAGCATGTCCTGGACCATTCATTCCTCACCTCTGCAAGCAGCTGCCCTGCCCTCTGCTCCCACTACCTACACAGGCAAGTAAGCACATTAGCTGATAATTTCAGAGGTAAAAACAGAGTTTGCACATGCAAATGTCATCACCTGTCTATTCAAGTAGGGCAACTCACACAGACTTTAATGTCTGTGTCCGTTTTCACATTTGCACCATCATTTACCTTGGCTCTCAACAATTATTATTCAGCATTTCAAGTGCCATCTGTGCTGCTGGATAAGTAAATGCCTTCAAGTATACTGAAAACTGATTTTCTGAAGTTCTACCTTGTACGGGCACAGTCATAATCAGAAAGATGTTCTCTACAGATGCTGACATGTATTTAGCTGTTTTTCCATAGGGATTGGTGTATTTAAATTTGAAATATTTATATCCAAGTTACCAAACAGCAAACAGGCACAGATAATGAAGGGAAATCACTGCATCACAAAAAGAACTTGTTCTCTGTGGATCAAATTCAAATCCACACACAAGGGAAACATTCACTTGCTCAAGGAGTAATTTAGTCTTATAATAGTTAACTGTATCTTGAGACAAAACCCCATTAAATAAGAGAAAATACCTGTAAGTTTAATGTGCAAATGCCTCAACACTTCTTGACATCTACATCAGTCGTCATTAAAATGAAAATGTGAACTATAATGACTGATATCCACAAGACACATGAAGCTGACTATTCTAAGATGCTTGGTGACAGTTTAAACTAGTCAAAGTGACACATGGGAACAGATCCAGACTAACAAGTCTCTGCCCAACATCTTAGTGTAAATGTCAGCATGGAAGTAGAGTCTGTGAAAAAATATTTTTAAAAGACTTTTTCCCCCCTTTAAAA
Organism: Ammospiza nelsoni; assembly: GCF_027579445.1. NCBI lineage: Eukaryota > Metazoa > Chordata > Aves > Passeriformes > Passerellidae > Ammospiza > Ammospiza nelsoni. Next base: position 11,910,485 of record NC_080636.1, on the reverse strand, counting down.
ATCAATCATTAACCACTGTTTGCTAATAAGTCATGTTTTCTTTTCAACTAAAATCATAGCTAGTTGTATCTTAGAGGGATAAAGCCATACAAGCACATAAAAAAAACCCCAAACCTAAGTTGCAAACATAGGTAAATACTATACAGAAAGTTTTCTAAACAAAAAAAAAAAAAACTGAAGGGAAACCACAACACATGGACAGCTCTGAAGTATTTCAAGTCACTGAATGGATAGACCATGATAAAGCAACAAAGTGGGACACTCCTTCAGTTTCCTCTCCTGATGCTGAACAGCATTCCTGTTCCTGACTGCGGTGACATTATTTCTATGACAGGCCTGACAATGCAAGGCACTGCCAAAGTCACTCAGACAAAGCCAGCAATCCATGGATTGGGCACCTGAAAGGTTTAGTGAATGAGAGAGGTGGGTTAATACAACATACACACCAGGACCTGGGCAGATCTGATGCTGTCTGGAGCCTGTGAAAGACTTGAAGTAAGAAGTAAAGTGAGAGAGAAACATTCCAACACACCCCACATGGCAGGATGCCTTTCCCAGTGGAGATCCACCACCTCCAGCACATCCCAGCAGCTGCTCTTCCCCAGGAAGGAGGAGAGGAGCTGAGAGGCTGCAGGGAAGGCCCTACCATGTCCTCCACTGTCCTTCTTCTCCCCACTCACCTCGAGCCAGAGCTCTGCACAGTTTAATACCAAACCACACATGTGCAATTCTATTAGCCAGCCTAAAGCACTGGCATTAGATAAGCCTGTGCTCTGAATCCAGTCACTAAGACACTGCCAACAAGCTCAGAGGCTCAGAGCCTCTTTTCTATGCAGGTCCATTTGGCCTGGAAATAGCATACATATACACTGACTTGAGCTCAACAAAGAATGTTAATTTGGGTCAGTGAACTACCACTAATTGAATTCTAATAGATGTCACCATAACTCAAGTGCTCCAGCTCTCTCAAGCAAAATGGTAGAAGACTGAAGCAGGCACTTCTGCAGCACCAGGGGAGAGAAAGCCTGTCCTTCAGCTGCTTGGTTTCTTCCCTTTCCAGTTTTAACTACTGCTCAGATGTAATAAAAAGCAAACGAGACGCTGGTTTGACAGCTCTCTCAAAAGATCTTAAAGAGTACATTTTAGGTTTTAAAGGTGATGCTTGTTCTTTCCAAAACTGAACAAATCTTGAGCTACTCCATACACAGACATAGCTGCAAGGATTTTGAATACACTTTAAAAGCATAACACACTAGCTCCCAGACCCTCTTTCCCAAGATTACTTATTTGAAACCCACTGTTTTGAATTCTTTTTGCTCAAAGGCAGCACCCCTGCAATGTGTAGGAGTAGTAACCCCAAAGCACAATTTTTTCTAAGGCTTGTGGATCCTGGCAGTGTGGAGATGCTACTGGCCAAGCTGCACAGAGATGAACACCTGAACACCCAGGCACTAGGAGGGCTGTATTGAGAAGGAAAAGGGAGTTTATTTTAGCTGAGGTAAGCTGAGTGTGATTCACACTAGCTTAACCATGGCAATATGCTCCTTCTTACAAGGCTCATCTAAAGTAAGAGATTTACAGTCACCAGACTATGAAGGTGCTGGTTTGTGCCTTGGTTAAGACAGAGCAGAAAACACAAGGTAGATTTTCCACTGGCTTGCATCCTCTATAGTCAGTCACCCCTGTGCAAAATGGATGTGAAACTGCTGCAGAAGGACAATGGTGGCAGTTTGCACAGCAACAAGTAGTGACACGAGGGGCAGGCTGGTGGAAAATCAGACCCTGTGAGTTCTGTCCTCTAGGCAGGTCTGTGATAGCATCTGGTCAAACTAGTGATGCTCACCAAAAATATTATGCAACTCCAAATGTATGGACTCCAAATGTAAAAAAACTCCAAAACTGAAATGTCAACTTAAATTCACTTTGCATGGTCATACAGGACAGGGAGTTACACCTCCAAGCACTTAGCTGAATCTCAAGAGTGTAGGAGCCAAATGAGCACAGAAAATATTTGAGTAGGTGGGAGGGGAAGAAAAGAACTTCTATTTTATTTGCTGAGCAGAAAAGAAAAATCAAACCTAGCAGATTAAAGATACATAGCTTCAAACAGGCACTGCAGAATCTTTTCAGAAAATCATCCTTTCTCACTCCTCTGCCCTTTAGCCACATGGCATCACAGAGAGAAACAAAGCAGAGAGGCAAATCTGACAGATTAATTCTCAATTTGGAGCAGTAGGTAAAAGCACTAAACCTATATTCAGGGGGACACATGCATGCACACAAAGACCATTGCTATAAAAAAGACTTCATGGAAGGACAAAGTTGTATGGGGGGTACACGACAAAGTTTTTGTAGCAGGGAGGGGCGACAGGGATGCCGGTTCTGAAATGCAGCCAGAAGCTTCCCCCACATCACACAGAGCCAGTGCCTGCTGGCTCCAGGAGGGACCCTCTGCTGACCAAAGCAAGCCTGCCAGGGACAGCTGTGGCATCTTTGGGATAACATAGTTAAGAAGGGGGTAAAAGCTGCTGTGCAACAGCAATGGGAAGAGAAGTGAGAATGCAGAATGAGAGAAAGAGTTCTGCAGACACCCAGGTCAGTGAAGGAGTGGGAGGAGGAACTCCAGGTGCCAGACAAGATTCCCCTGCAGCCCATTGAGCAGCCCATGGAGAAGCAGCTGTGCCCCAGAGGCCCATGGAGATCTCCAGGGGTACAGAGAGCGACCTGCAGTCCCTGGAGGTGCCCACAATGGAGAGGGTAGATGCCCAAAGGAGGTTGGAAACCTTTGGAAAGCCCCCTCTGGAGCAGGTTCTGGCAGGGCCTGTGGAAGAGTGGAGAGAGCAGCTCATGCTGAAGCAGGTTTGTGGGCAGGACTTCAGAGATCCCTTGGGGGATCCCTGCAGGAGCAGCCAGGACTGCACACCATGGAAGGGACCCAAGTTGAAACAATTTGTGAAGAACTGCAGCCCAGAATTTGGAGACGTTCATGGAGGACTATTTCCTGTAAGAGGGACCTCACACTGGAGTAGGGTGGAGTGTGAGGAGTCTTCCCTCTGAAGAGGGAAGAGCAGCAGAGAAATATATCTGATGAACTCACCACAACCCCAATTCCCTGTCCCCCTGTGCCACTGTGGGGGTGAGGTAGAGAATCTGGGACTGAATTTGGCCCCAGGAAGAAGGAAGCGATGGGGAAAAGTTTGTTTTAAGATTTGCTTTTACTTCACATTATCCTACTCTGAAAGATTTGGTAATAAATTAAGCTAATTTCCCCACTTTGAGTCCGTTTTGCCCTTAACAGTAATTGGTGAGTCATTTCTACCTGTTCTTATCTTGACCCAGGAGTCTTTTGTTATATTTCTCTTCTGAGCTGAGGAGGAAAGTGATACCTGGCATCCAGCCACAGCCAACCCACAACAAACGTGATGCCTGGAATGGCTCTGAGTTATTCCCAACTAGAGAACCATCCCTTGGTGGGACATAGGCAACTGGTTGTCACCTAGGGAATGACCTGATTTTGCAGTTTGCATCAGAGGTATCAGACATGGATCCTGCAAAGATTTCTGGTTCCCCAGAGAGCAGGAAGAGCACCCTGCTCACACCAGGCCTCTCTAAGTCCTTAGCACCTCTCCCTCTGGAGATAACCTTAGCCCATGTGTGTTAGGGCTGGCAAGCACTGAGAGTGCGGGTCCCCCATCCCAAAGGGAGCTCTGTGCCACCAGCCACTCTGTGGTGGCATGGGACCGTCAGAAAAGAACACAGCACTGGCTTCTGAGGAGCCACCCTACACACAGCCTGCAGTGTGTCCCCACTGTGAGACACAAACATAGCAAAGGCCAGTAAATTCAAAAAGGGTCCACCTTTGTAACACTGCCTAGAGTTAGCAAGACAGAAACACCAAATAAGACAGTATTCTTCCAAATTCTGCTGTGTCTTTCTGATATGCCACAATTTAAAGTATATTTACTGAAAAACACAGCCATGGTAAGCAGCACCAGAGACATTACAGAAATTAACCCTGGCCTCTCCCACACTGTTATATTTCCTGTGTTATTAATCCCATACCATCCTGTTCTTCTATTCTGTTATCCCTTATATTTTCCATCTTCATGTATCCCTTTTGGCCAGCTCCCACAACCATCAGTTCAAGTGTCTTCCCTTCCCATCACCCATTTTATACACCCTTCAGTTAAACTTCCCTATCTGTGTGAAAATGAATAGCCCTCAACTAACTACAGATAATATTCTTTAATGAACAGGTCATATAAATTTGTTTATTCCAGTAAAAAACTCATGGCTTTTCCCAACTGCCTCACACAATGAGCTCTTCTGCAGCCAGTGTCCACCAGTAGTCAGTGGGCTCATTTCTGCATTACTGCAGTAAAGACAGATGTAAAACTGAGATCTCAATCATCTGCAGCTTCAAAAAAAAAGTTCTGGCAGTTTTCAGAGGAACAGTTTTAAGCAGCCCTGCTGCACAAATGCTGGCTTCCCTTAACTTTTACTGCCATTTCAAGGGGACCTGTAATATTTTGTCCTGAGCTGTTACACATCACTGCAGAGTTCAGCTGAATAGCTGTCATATTCTGCACCAACACAGGAGGTGTCTCCGTGGAGAATAAGATAATCCTTATGTGTCATTTCTATATTAATTTAAATAATTTGTAAAGCTCTTTGGGACTCTGTAAGATGAAAGAAGCTACATAAATGTAAAATATATCACCATTATTGCTGTTTTCCAACCAGCATCTCCCATTATGTAGTTGGTATTTTTCTCCCATAGTGTATGACCTTGTATTTTATCTAAATTAAATCTCATCTTGTTAATTTTTGCACAGTTCTTTAAACTCTCAATATCCTTTTGTTATCTCTTTCTCTCTCTGTGCCTTCCACTGTGTTTATGATCCCTCTTAATTTGGCATCATCTGCAAATTGTATTGCTCTATATATTGTTTAGGAAAGTATTAAACAATATTGTGATCAGCACTGACCCTTGTGAAACCTCCCCTGATATTTTTCCTAAATTGACATTTTTAACGTTTATTATTAGGTACAAGAGGACACAAGAAGAAGTAACAAGCAGCAATTAAGGAAAGGAAACTACAAACTGTCACAAAAAAACTCTGACAGTGAAATCTATCAGAATGTACAACAGCTTCCCAAAGGAAGTGTTGAAAATCCCAATACTTACTAAAAAATACATTAATAGTAAATAAAACACTAAATAATAAAAACACTTAGCACATGGTGTATATACTGCTTGTCAGGTTCAAGCCTATTCACCAAAAATAGCTAGCTTGGGGAAATGGTGAAAATTCTAGAAGACAAAGCACCCAAGTATATTTTCTTTTCCTTTTTGCATATGTAACAGCCTCTCCCCAAGCAGCGTGACTCAGGGACAAAGCATTCCTGCAAATAAACCTGCGCTACCAAGGGGATTCGTGTGTGCCTGAGAAGAGGACAGCATGACCTAGCACTTTTCATTTCTGTGCTGCTGTACCCTACACATCCACTATACACACTCCACGGGATAAGCTCTCAGTCACCAAAACCCACCTTTACAAATCCCTGTTCTCTTGAATTTTTTTTTTATACTTTTTCTTTCTCTGTTTTTTCTTTTTTTTTTTTGATACAATAAACATAGAGGGTAATTTCAACCTGCTGGCAAAAGATAGGACTAAATCCCTTGTGAAGTCAGCCTTGAGAATCGACATTTTGAGACTCAACAACTGCCAGGAAGACTCCTCTCAACAGTGTTAGTTAATCCATTTATTCTCTCCAGCCAGCGAGGAAATAATGAAAGCAGGGCAAGTCTCAAACCTGTGCCTGTATTCAGGAGAGATCTCAGGACCAAATCCACTGGCATGAGGGGAACTCTGAGCCTGCTAATGGATATACTACACCAACATCTGGCCCCCCTGTCCTTTGACTGAAGCAATTAAGAGAGATCTTGGACCAAAGAACTGGGCACTGGGAAGCATAAAGACTTCTGCTACAGCATCTTCCAGGGCTGGATGAGTACTCTTCCATTTCAGCCCTCACATCTCAGCCCTTTCACCTGGGATGATCACCTTGTTCTCGAGCAGCAGCAACCCCAGAAAGCACAGCCATTACCCACATGATCCAGCAGCCAGTCTGCATATACACTCAACCAGCCCTTCAAATTAAATTCTCACTCCCACATTCTGCAAACAGCCGGAAACCCCAACAAAAGTCTTGAGTTTAGTTAGACAATATTTCAGTTATCTTACTTCCTACTCCATTACAGCTTTCCACCTGGGAGTGTAAGTAACTCAGATGCTCCACCAAGCCATGGGCAGTTTAGAATATGATGAAGTTAAGTGTATTACTAGTATAATCCATCTCCACTCAATTGCTAGAATACTTAAAATTAAGCATATGGCTCAGTGTGTGCCACTGCTCACAGCCTGAGCACTTAAGCTCTTCAGAAGTTATGGCAGCCACTTGGTGGCTTGCTACCTACATTGCACTATGCGGTACCAACAGAGTTTATTTTTGGCTCTTACTAGAAAAGTCTGCTCCCCAAATAAAAAGTAAAAGTGCAGCAAAAAGTCTTATGCATCTCCAGTCCTTTCAAAGATTTAATAGTAAACATCAGTTGTAGTTCTTGTATTGCAAAAGTTGCGTACCTTCTTGGTGATTTCTCATGGTCATCGCCTCACAGCACTGACTCCTTCTTCACAGTACAAACAACAAACTCCAGCTCTCTCCTCACCCAGCTAACCCACTCTTTTGTAGCACTCATAGGACACAGCTGTGGCCTATTAAGGGCAGGCCTGTTCCTAATCTTTGGTGATTAGTACAGCTGCAATTCCTCAGGTGTGAGACTACCTTCTGCACTATCTTTATTTTCTTACATTCTATTCCTCCACAATCTGTAAAGCAGGATTTATATTCTAGGTGCAATTATGCAGATAGAGAAAAATAAGCAGGCTACAGGTGAGAACATGGAAACCTAGAACCACAGCATATGAGGAGCAAAAGAGAGCAAGAAAAGAGAGCCTAGCATGGGGCACAGCTACATGCTAGTATGGCTTGGATGATTAAAGAACAGAAAGAAGACTGAATACTCCAGGAACTACCCATCTCACTTGACAAAAAAAAAAAAAAAATTAAAAAAGGAGAAGAGTCGTGTTCCTACTTCTGCTACCAGGGAGAATTTCCATTAAGCTCTCCAAAAACGGACAAAAAAGGGGATGTAAAGATGGCTGGTCCAGGCATTCTGATGGAAGAATAAAGCTAGAAAATGGTGGAACTAGAAGGCAGGGGCTGAAAAGCTGAACAGCTGAAAAATAGAAGTATTTTGAGATATGCCACTGACCTACTATACTGCTTGGCACTCCTTGTAAACTCTGTCTTTGCTAAAAAAGGGTTGGCAAACATACACCATTCTATCCTAGACACTACAGGCACTCAAGTGAGAGCAGATGAACGCTTGTGCTTTCTGAAGCCATGTTATACTTTGATTTCCAGAGAATGAGCTGAGGGATGGAAGATTTCAGTGCCCTGGAAGACTGATCTGAACAGCCGCAGCCATGCAACCTCACTGACCTCTCCTGGAGTTCATGTGGGGTGAGAAATAGGTCCTGGTCACTGAGGAAAGAGGACAGTCACAATGGCATCTTGAAATCTTGCTGTCCTTGCAAGGCTGTAAGGCTGGGCTAGGCATAATGAATGGGTGCAATGCCTTTTCTGCTGCAGAAATCCAGTCAGCAAATTCCAGGTCGTGGTTACACTTCCAATCTTTTGGAATCCTTACAGTGCTGCCATCTTGTGTTTCCACCTGTGTCTCCCCACCTAAACCCCTGCTTTATTTAGTTCTGAATAGCTTTTCTACCCAGCTATGTAACAGGCACCACTAATGATTCAGAAGCCATTTACTCTGCAAGTATTTTTAAAAAGAAGATATTTTTTTCATTTCCATATATTACCTCAGGTTCCCTAGAAGTGTATGTGATAAATGTGCTGAATTTAAGAACTAATGCCACATTAGAAGGCATTGATTTTCCTTACAGTAAGATGAGCATCTTTGGGAGCTGGATAGAGGTAGTGAACTGAGCAGACACAGCATGATTCTGGCAAGGCGGAGCATTTGGGGAATTGCTCCCACAATAGGAAAAATTTGTTTTAATTAGTTTGGTTGGTGGTTCCCAAAGCAACGTGCTGTGAGTGGGAAGGAGAAATGAGGATGGGACTGTAAACAGCTTGTTGTGCTCTCAGCATCTGAGTCACAGCACAGAGAGAGAACTTGTGCTCCTGGCTTGAAGGCCAGAAGAGTCTTAGGAGCGTGGGGAGCTACAAGGGAGGTGATGTGTAGAAGTACTTTCCCTTTTACTTTACTCCTCAATTGCTTATAAGAGCAGATGAGGTTTTGCTTTCCTGGACAAGGGAAAAGATTCGAGGAAGAAAATAATAACAAGCAATTAGGGCAGCAAAAATATCCAGGAACAAAACTGACCAAAAATAATAAAATTTAAAAGTGAGTGAGAGAGATTTTGTCATTCTGTCTTAAATTATGTTGAGGAGGCTGAACTCAATTTTATTGAGAAATCAATTCTAATTTGGCACTCCACATGCTATCTGGCAGAGGACACAGGTAACATTCTCCATTGAAATCTGCCAGCTAATTTACTTCTGCTGACTTTACACTAGCAAACAGAAGCAGGAAAAAATCGTGTCGTAGAGATGACATTTCCCACTAAATATCTCATACTAATATGCATTCTGAGTCCTCCTACGCTTGCTTTAGAAACCCATCACCTTGCAATGGGAGACAACAAGCAATAAAAACCTCCCCTGGAGAGAATGGTCAGAGCACTTGGCCAAAGGTCCTGCACATATCCTGCCAACTGGGCTTGCATCTCATAAGTTTATCTGGAAGGAAGGCCTTGGGGACATATCAGCTGCTGTAGGAGTTCAGCATCATCTGTCCTCCAATTAAACTGACCGTGGAAGTCCAGTACCAGCAACTTTTATAGACACTGTGTCCTGCTATTGATTGTCAAAAGGCAAAAAAAGCTTTTAAAGGATTGTGAATTACTGACAAAAATGTGTCCATAGGTATTTCAGAAATGTACTGCATAAAATCTATCATGGGTTACGTGTCTGGGAACACAAAATGTGCTGTTTAATGCTATGCTTTACTGACCTTTAAGCAGTGACAGCTATCCTAACTGTATTCACAGCTTCTGTGTATTCACTCAGCATTTATATAAAATATAATTTATTTTTATGAGGTTTGTGCCACTGAAAATTTTACTTGCACTGAGAAAACTATTGCTGAGTGGATTGTTCATAGCATTGTTTCCAAACATCACTATAAGCAAGAGGTGTGATGTTGTCAACCTGCATGCTTAGTAGCACCTCCTTAGTTTATTTTCTGAAGTAGTTCTTACTTGTGAACATAATTAAATGGAAGGGGGAAAAAAAGGAAAAAAGAAAACATTTTTATTCTTTTGTTTGCTTATTGCTTTTACTTTCATTTCTAATGAAACCTGAGCATTCCTACCTGCCCTGCACAATTGCATTTTCTTTTTCAGGAAAGGTTTCTGTCTTTAGTTAAGTAATATCCATACAAAAGTCCCAAATTTAGAAGTGCACAATGGCTTACATTTCCTCACTCCATTTATAAACCAGGTTCAGTGCTCCATAAGGACCCGATTTCATCCCCTCCCTCTCAGTAACATTCTTTAAGTCTTTACAAAGATCCATTTTCCCTTTCTTATTCCCAGAAGCCTGTTAAAACTAGGGCAAGATGGCCTAAAATTACTGTTTTCCTCCAAGTCCCAGAAAAGCTAAGGCCAGTGGCAGCCCTCCTGTCCAGCAGAGCTGCAGCTGCATGAGACACACAGGAGCGATGCTGGGAGCGCCCAGGCACCCCCTCATCTCCCCCTCTGGACAACCCCTGCCTCATCCATTCAGGGACATGCTCCCACTCAGTCTCACCACCTGGTTCATCAGGAAGCTATGGACTTTTGACCCAAGCAGGCATTTCATGCCTCCTGAACCTGATGCTGTAAAGGCTGAACTTTGTCTCTGAGAAAAAAAATAAGGTAAAAAATGAATATAATGACATTGTTCTAAATAATTGATGTTGCAATCTCATGCTATTTCCTTTTGTATCACTGCAATCTTCTTAAAAAGATATTCTCAAGCTGTTTATTATAGCAATAACTATAATTTTCCCTTCTCTTTTAGCAACAGTGCTTTACCCATAATGTCGCCTACCGATAATGTATTAAAGATATAAATAAAATAGCACAGTATAGGTGGTACAGCAACATACAGGTTGTTAACCAGCCAAACAAAATGGTTTAGAGCTGGATTAGCAAGAGCTGAATATTTGAGTGCTTGTTGTCTTTTGATTTATGCACTGTTGGCTTTCTGTCTATCTCTATCTGCATTTGCTCTGACATTACAACAATGCTGTGCATAAAACCTAAACAACATTCACACTTTTCTTTCATTCACCTCACCAGAAGGAAGAAAGAAGATGCAGCAACCAGCATTGAATGACCAGAATATAGAAATCCAGTCCCCAGATTTAAACACCCTCTTGTCTCCCAGTTTTTGTCACAGCTGGGAAGTTTTTCCAGAAAGCTGTAATTTCCTCAAATATAAAAATCCATTAAAAAAATTCTCAATCTCTTCTAGGATGGACTAAAAATAACCCTGAGTGCAACTATTACCCTCTAACCCCTAGCTTTGGTTCAACTGCATATGCCACCTCAGGAAAATGGCCAGCAGCAATCAGCACTGTTGTTTGTATTACAGCAGCATCTCTAAACCCTTGCCAATAGTTAGTCCCAGTGAGGTAATTTCTTACAGGAATTTAATGCAACAGATAGGCCCCATCCCAAAGATTTTAAATGGAAAAGAGGTTTTCACATGTTTATGCCCACATTTCCACCCAAGCAGGGAAGCACACCCAGGTGATTAGGATGAGACCATTCACAAGCCCTCCACTCAGCCTAGGGGACCAGTTTGTATCAGCTCCCCGAAACGCTGCAAACAGCACCTCCTTCACATGGTGGTGGTGCAGGCTGCCTGGCAAGAGTCCCCACCTGGAGACACTATCCCCATTAAATTCCTGTATCTGCAGTTCTAAAGTGTATTTTAAGACAAATGCTGTCCTAATTTGCTGTAGGCGCTGAAGACCAACATGCATTTCAGTGGAGAAAGTTATATGTTTTAATTGCTTTATGAAGACAAAGCATATGCCATGACACAGTTAAATGATTAACAGATTTCTACGAATGCCTTTGGCATAGAATATCTATACATTCATTAGCTGAAACAATTCATCTTCTTGATAAAACTAAAATTAGTTATACAGCAGGTTTACTTTTTATGATTAATAAATGATAAAAATCTAAATTATCCATCTGAAATGACTGTTTTCTTAGCTATTAATCTCACATTTATCAGCTCCTATAATTCATGTTACTAGTTGAAAAATATATATACAAAATATTTTTAATTTCCTACAAAAAACCGAAATGTGGAATATAAAGTTTTACCTCTTTCATTATGTTATTTTGAAATGAATTCTACATTAGGTATAAAAATATGTACTATTTGATGACTTTATAATAAAAATCAAAATCGAGAAAATATACAACTGCACCTATACAGTGAACATACAAAAAAAAAAAAAAATTTGCTCAGTAATAAAGTAGCTCCAACAAAAGATGTATCAGCTCATTTGGATTTTCCAGCTCTCTATAGTTATTTTTGCCAAGAAGCAAAATCCATCTCATTTTCCAGAAAACCAGCTTAGGGCAAAGCAGAGCGGATAATATGGTAAAAGTTCAAAAGTACAGCACTGTCTGTGTCCTGGAGACGTATTTGACACATCACAGGTTTAGCTAGAGGGAAGGGGTTGAGAACATATACTTCTGTCAGCTATTTAAAATGTTGAAGACCTCCTGTCCTCCAATTAAAGTGATCAAGGAAGCCTGCAACAGCTTGTGTAGAACAACTGTGCAGCATTCCTATTGAAGACCAAGTTTAGTCATGTAATTCGTGGTGTCAAACAATGAGTGTTCCCAAGTCCAGTAATATTAGAAGAGAGGATTCTTCTCAGAATCAGAAAAGCTAAGTTTACCATTTTTTACTCTCTGGCAGTAAGTGGGTGGGGAGAAGGAAGAATGAAAGGGAGGCATCTGGAGGAGTGCCCAGGTAGGTATGCCTTGTGTGGCACTGCCTTCCCGCAGCCCCAGCCCTGGGGTGGGCGAGGGCTGGGGGTCAGCTGAGAGCAGCGTGCCAGGATCTGCTGGAAGGAGCAGCAAATGCCAATGGTAACTTGCTGACCAACTGCCCTCCTTCCCTCCTTCCCAGCTCAGCGTGAGATTCAGGGCTTCTGAAAATCCCCCAGCAAAACAAAAGTGATGAGCCAGCAGCCACAGCAAGAGGAGTGCTGAATTCCATGCCACAATGTTGTGGGAGATAGGACTGATAGAGATGTATGATGCATCAGTCAGAACTATTTAGGGGGCAAAAACTCAACTGTAATTTTTTTTAAGGACATGCACAAATTCCAGAAGTTTCATGAACTCTGAACTGGATGTTGGCCACACATCCCCATCTGAAATACACTGGAACATATTTTAAAGACCAGTCACACAACCAAAAATGTTTTCTTTTCCTTTGAAGATAATTTGTTCACCTCTTTCAGGCATGCCTGGCAGTAATTTTCTATGCAAGTAAAAGACTAAATTAGCAAAGAAATGTAAACAGGTTAAACTCTGCCTGGGATAACCTGGGAAGAGGGAGGTGAAAGTTTCTTCTAAGGCGCCAACTATCTGCCTCCAGAGCTGGCATATAATTGCCCTGAGCCTGACAAAAAGCAGACCAGCCACAGTACAAAGCTCTCAGGGAACATTTAAACTGTGATAACACCAGAGAAGCGAGTACATGATGGCAACTAGTGCTTTCTTATGAATTAAAATATAATTCATAGAAATTAAATATAGCTTATATGTAAAAGGAAAATAAATATGGCTTGTATGCCTGAGAAATACTTCTTTAATACAGATGTTTCCTTATAGATTTTGAGAGAATAATAAACAGAGAAGTTATTCATATAGCACAGTCAAAAATATTACTTGATTGTTTTTGCCAGTTGTCAAAAAGCCCCTTGCCAGGAATAAAAATTTTTAGAAGATCTGAGTCGGTACAGAACAAAACCTCCAGCACAGCATGAGCCAGGAAGCCCCCAGGTTTCTATCAGCAAACCAGGAGCTCATTCCTCTTTACAGCTTCCTGAAGAGGGGAGGTGAAGAGAGCTGTGCTGATCTCTCCTCCCTGAGATCCAGTCCAGAACCTGAGGGGTTGGTTCAAAGCTGTGGCAGGGGAAATTTTGACTGGACATTAAGAAGCATTTCTTTACCAAGAGGGTGGTAAAACACTGAATTAGTTTTCCTAGGGAGGTGGGTAATGGCCTAGGCCCAGCAGTGTTTGGGAGGCACTTGGACAATGCCCTTGGTAACACACTTTGAATTGTTCTCAGCCCTGAACTGGTCACAAAGCTCAACTAGATGGACATTGTAGGCCCATTGCAACTGATATTCTATTCTATTCTATTCTATTCTATTCTATTCTATTCTATTCTATTCTATTCTATTCTATTCTATTCTATTCCATTCCATTCCATTCCATTCCATTCCACCCTGTGTTTCTATCAAGCTGGAAAGTTAATAAAGGCTTTTCTTACACCCATGCTTATGTGGTTCATTACACAGGGCTGGATTTAATCCTGCCTCCCTCCAAGGCTTTGCAGGAACAGTGCCACCCATGTACAGATTTTTCTCAAACACTGGTATTAAAAGATGAAAGTATAAAAGGCGGCTCTGGATGCTCCTCCTAGTAGTTTATGGGGAAAATGCAAAGCCTGAATGATTCTAAGAACAAATCCATTGAAAAAAGCTGGCAGTTTAATTAATGATATTCTCAGATTCAGATGTCTGCCCATCAGCACACTTCACATTCATACCTCAGGATAGCACAGCCTTCTATTAGCATGTTTAAAAGAAGCTAAGTGGTGTCCTGGCAAAACCAAAATATAGAGGTTGTATCATTTACAGGAATACACACATGCACATTTTTAATATAAATATGTCACAGAACAAGTAATCTTCAAATGAAATGTTCGGTTTTACTATCAAACGTCTTTAATGTTAGAAAAACATAAACTGAGCTTATAAATAAAACTGCATAAATGCCTCGGTACCAGCAATAAATTGAGAATAATTGACCTTGTCCTATCAAAGGATGAGTGTATCTTTAGATCTTAAGTGCTGTGAATGGTTATGAACAGGCTTAAAGTACTGAGCAATGGCAAGCTAAGCACAACATGCACAGTGCATTTCCCAGGGTATTAAATAGCCAAGGTTGGTAGAACCTCTCCCTTGGTTTAGTATTAGGGTGTTTGATTTCTAAAACTACAGTCCATACAATATCACACATCAGTCCTATCTCTCTTTACACTAATTAGGTATTTTATTATCAAAAAGACACCTCATACTATCCTGGTGCATCTGTGTCTCTTTTCTTATGGCTATGAGCCTGATCCCAGCTTTTAGAAGGACTGGCACTGTCTTGCCTCACAAGGAAATTTTCCCCTTCTGCTCCACTTGATGTGGAGCATCAAGGAGAGAACACTGAGGAAAATAAGGCAAATCATTTTGTCTTCATGGTAGAAGGCCGAACCCTCATCCCTGCCAGCAGCCTGGAGTGGGATCAGTGTGTCCACCACTGCCGAAGGCCAGCCCCTCATGGCACACCAGCATGGCCTGAGGACGGTCAGAGGCTGCCCATGTAACATCACAGTCAGCCAAACACCAGCACCAGAGCCTAAGGACCCCAAGAGATAACTGCACTGCCATTCACTAACAGCCTCCACCTCAGGTGTAAGGCTCATTTTCTCACAAATACTCCTAGATAACAGTTCCCTTTGTCAGTATCACCTTTGGAAGCATGATGTATATATTTTACATGTATGACACCAAATAAAGCAACAGCCAAAACAGCAACTGTGGGCAGAGCTGATAAAGAATTTCCGGTTTATATACTTTTGCTCAGATTCTGCCAATCATGTTGTGAAGCCTTCACAATATCCTTTGTCATGGTAACCCATGTGGATGGAAGTCCATCCAGCCCACCCATCCCTGGACCATGGTGCCTGCAGCCATGGACCTTAAGTATCACAACAGGCAATAAAATACACACACTTAATCCAGCAGTAGACCTTTTTTCAATGAATGTCTTGAAAATTCAATATTCAGTAGAACAATAAAAATTTAAGTTTCAGAAGTTATTGGTCTAAGATAACTGAATCACGTCCATTCCTCATTTGTGCAAAACCAAAAGAACCCAAACCAACCAAAAATAAACCCAAACAAAGCAAAACAACAACAAAAAACCCCCAAACACATACACAAAAGAATGTAATCCACTTCACCATTTGAAGGTATTTAGTTTTCACAGCAAACATAGCACAATGGTGCTATTGGGTGTACTACACCTGAATCTTGCATTCTTTGAGCAACCAAGATTGATTTTCCAGTATTTTCACATCCATTATCATGGAGGAACACAGGGAAGACTTGTGAAATACAACAAGAAGTAGCAGATTATGTTCCATGCTAGAATCACTGGGTGTTTAATTGCACTGCTTTGGCTACTGCCAACACAGAACAACAGTGCCACCAGCACTACTGCAATCAGGAAAAATAAAAATAAATTAAAAAAAAAAAGATAAAAGAATCTGCAGGTTCTTTTGCTTGTGTTTCTATCATCACAGAATGGCATTTATATCCTCGTGAAACAAGGAAGAAGCAAAACACAAAAATTTTGGTGGCTTAACGTTTTGCACTGTTTTAGTAGATCTGAGAGAGCAAATACTTATGAAACTATTGAATTAGGAACTGGAAATTTTACAAGGTTTAAGAAGGGCTACTCTAGACAGAACAGAAAGTAATATGAAAATTTTACATATTACTTCACAGAGGGATTTCTAAATATCCCTTTCCAAAACATTCACTCTTCAGCTCTGCCATAGCTTGAAGATGTGAACACACTATGTGGACATGCCCATGCAGATGGACAGATATACACGTGCACATATAATCCACATACATGTACAGTGATTACCCAGTGTTCTTTTCCAATTAATATTATTTTTATGGGCCATACTGGAAAGGAGACGAGAGGTTATTGCATCTCTTGCACTTTATACCATGTGTTGCTGTGTTCCCAGTCTTCTGAAAGCCTGATACGTTCTCATTTCAGACAAATTACTCCTCTCCACAAATGTTTATGAGAACTAAAAATTAAATGAAAATGGCAAGAGATGTCTGCTTTTATTATTCCATAGGAAACGATCATCAAACTGCTGAAGGCTCTGAAAAAAAGCCTGTTTTCCATCAACTGCATGCCTATCTTGATGAAAGATGCCAAATTATTCTGGAATGACTTACATCCTTCTTGCCCTGTACCCCTCCTTCTGCAATACAGACAGCATATTTTAGGCTATACAGTAACTCAGCACATCAAGGACAAAGCTTAATGTAAGCTTGAGACAGAGGCCATACTCTGATTGAGCCATCAATTAGGAAGAAAATTGTGGCTTTCAAGATCTCAGTATGTCAGCAGAAGGATTCGTGGCTCTGACAAGTTGCTGGGATCGGTGCACTGTTCCTTTCTCAGAACATTTGGATTACTGTTTGCTCTCAGTTGCAGAAGAAAAATTCACTTTTAAACCTACTGGAGTTACTCTGTCATCTCAGAGAGCACAACTTTCCCTGGATGGATAAATGTGAAGGAAAATCCATTTGTTTCTATAAATATGCAGGACTTTTTTCTTTAAATATTGACATCTAGACCCTTATAGATTTCTTAACCTTTAGTCTATCAGCACAGTTGCGGTCACCCAAATATGTGCCTGGTCTGTGGTAAAACTCTGCTAGCTTTGTGACAGCTATAGATCTGTCGGATGTCAGAAGCTGTTCCCAAGGAAACATCGGGAAAAAGGGTTATGGGAAGTGTTGAAAATATGTTCTGAAGGTCTGCTAAGAAGAGCAAGAAAGCCCACCTCTCTCCATGAAAAAATCAAAAATAGATACAGACCACTATAGCAAAGTCCAAGATGATGAGAACAGAAGACAAAAATTTGAAATTCAGTGATAAAAACAGAATTATCATTTTAGCAACATTTGGGTTTTTTTCACTTAAGAGAAAATTCTCTTTTTGGAGAGAGAATGGGATCTATTTCCAAACTGTATACCCCCTTGAAAGAAAAACTGTAAGCTTCTTCCTTCTTTTACTAGTAAGCTGATGTTTATTCATGTGCATGGAGCTACCGCACAGACCTCTCACAGCATGACGAGTGTGCTGGCTGAAAGGTATGATAGATGACGACTATCACTGGAATTTTTAAAGCAGGATGCTCAAGCTTGGCTGCTTAACCTATATTTAGCCTGCTAAATAAGCGGCCTGATTTTTCAAAGTGCAAAGTGAGAATTGTCATGTCTGTCACTTCCAGAGGGAGACTGGCACGCTGGCCACTCCATGGTGCTTGGCATGTGACACCACAGCCTGCCCCTGACCCCAGGACCGTGCCACAGGTACCCACCACCACACACTCTGACGCACAGGTCTCACATGCTGAAGCCCAAGAAAACTGAAATGTCTGTTCGCTTCCCAGGATACTCAGCACTTCAGAAAACCAGGACACTTATTTAGGAGACTAAATATGGATATAAGACCCTAGTGCTAAAAAAAATTGGCCCATTTAAGAAGAAAGGATGTACGCCATCACCTTGGAGCTCCCCAGCAGACAGGACTGAAGAGAAGCTCTGGCTCTGCAGCACTCACTCTAAAATCAGCTCCTTTCAAGACTGATGCTCTGCCCTACCCTGGGACTTCTGAAGACCTTACAGCGTGAAGAAGCATGGGATGAGTTACAATCAGAGTGAGAATTCAATAACCCTTTCCCAGGGGCCTCTCTACCATCTCACTCAGGTGTAACAGAGTTGCAGTCCCTGAGCAAAACATCTACAGCTGCCACCCCTGCGCCCCTGCTGAAGGGAAGCTGATCAAGTCAGCATTTCTGCCTGGGAGAGAGAGGGACATTTAAGCACCCACGCAGGGGTGGCAGGGCACATTGTCTCCTAAGAGATAAGGTTCCACCTTTGTCCATCTCACAGCTGTAGGTATGGCACCTACAGCACACATGAGTCCTTCCCTCACGTGCTGCCACCACAACCAACAGGTGCTTCCTGACCCAAAAAGGAGGCAGAACCACCTGACTGGAAACTAATTCTGACCATGGCATGCTTGGTTTGTAGGCAGGTACTAGAGGAAAATTGGTTCCATATTTTCCCAACTCGCTCTTCACTCATCTGACCCAAGAGAAACAGCACAAACCAGGGAAGCAGGACAGATTTCCAGATCATTTAGAGGTGCACATAAGCTAGCTGCAGGTACATCCAACACGTCAGATCTCCTCCTGCTTTCCCCTCATTGCCTGCAGATCTTCCCCTCCCTCACCCACTTGTGGAGCCCAATCCTTTGGGGCAGTGGCAGTCTCCATGCCGTGCCCACACTGTGACCCTCTCCGCTCCTTTACCTCCACACACCTGCTTTCCCAGCTTTATAGAGAAAAGGGATCATTTGGCTTTGATATTCACAGCATTCTGATTTTATACTTCATTTTGCCAGTGATGCAGAGAGATAATCAGAAAGGCACCATGACACAAGCCACAAGCAGTACTGCACAGAGTATACTCTCCTCTGAAAATTTATTTGTATTTCCTTCTCTAGAACAAAGTTATAGGAAGGGGAAACTAAATCAGCTTTTCTTCCGGGGTAAGGGAACACACTTTGTAGCATTTAGACTGCTGCAGTAACTCCTACCAAGCTGAGACTCTTGCATAGCTTCACCTGATAAGAAAAGCTCAAATCACCACTTTTTCTGAATTTGGTATGATGGCATAACCAAAATATAGTAATAAGTAACAACATCAACAACAACAAATCTTTTAAAGCTCCTTGTAAGAAGCAGAAAGGGAAAAAAATCATTTAGTTATACAACTCAAATACTGTTGACTGACTAATTAAAATGCAATAGAGCAGAAAAAAGTGCACAGACGATGCTTAGGATGTAATGTAAAGAGCAATCACAACCACTCAGTGGGGCTTAGCAGGTCTGAAACAGTATCTAATTCTGCAAACTCCAGAAAGATACTGCATAATGTAAACGCTATTGCTCTGCACACTCTAATGAAAAATGCCTGCTTTTGGATTGAATTGCATACACATCTATTGTGAATCCAGCATGATAAAGAAAACGAGCATTGTGCACTTAAAGATGTTGCCTCATTAAAAGAAGCTGAAAGAAATCCATTGTTACAGTTTCTATGACAGAATTAAGAAACAGGGTGACAGGTGGCCTATTATTATTTTTAAATGGACTAAACTTGCATATATACAGACACAAGGCACATATTTCCTTTGATATTACAGTAGGCACCTGCGACTTGTTATTGCAAGGATCTTTATTAAGCAAACGTGCATTTAGTAATGCCTGCAGATTTATAAAACTATTTACTTGCCCTACAATTTGGACTACACAGCTTTGGAGTCTTACAACTATTCTTTCTCAGAAAATAAGAAGATAATGATAACTGCTCTGGTAGGAATATGCTTTCAGGCATTGTTACAAATAAACATACACGTTTCACCTACACTTACATTAAAAAGTTCAGAGATTTTTAGCGCTGAGATTTAATCCACTTGCAAGCACACATCTTTGTATCACTAACCTGCCAGCTAGCTTCCCGTCGCAGCCCTTTTATCCAGCTTTCTTCTAAGTCCTTATTCTCTCTCGTGGATGTTTCATCCATAGCTGATGGAGCTTGCACAAACTCGATTGGCCACTGGCTGTTACACTCTCTTTGTAAGCCTTAACCGAGGCAGCAGCAAGTGCAGTTCGGTGACAGACTGTCATGAAGAAAATGTCACACCAAGGGTGGGGGGAAGCTAGGGGGGAGAGGGAATGGGAGGGGAGGGAGAGGGTCGGCACGGAGGATCCACACGGGCAAGGATCTGGGGGAGCGTGGCCGCGGTCTGACACGACCCCGCCGGTCCGGCAAAGGCATCGCTGCAGCCAGGGAGTTCACAGGCTAATGACAGAGGGTTGGTGACATTGTGGAGCAGCCCTAATTAGATGTAAAGTATAGTAGAACTGCTAATACTATCCAAATCCTTTCCCAAAAGTGTCTTTTTCACGTATTGCAATAATTGTCTCATTTGGTGTCACTATAATTAAGACTGCATTGGGGGGGGTGTGGATTCAAGCGAAGGAAATACAAATAGCTGCTGGGTCTGTTTAAAAGAAAATATTTCAGTGTATCTGTTTGAAAAGTGCTTCCTGAACTGCTCTGCAGCCAATAAACATGAATAATAATACAGGCCATTTTGATAGAAATGGGTTCATTACCATACTGGCTGCTGAGCTCTTTCAGAGCGCAGGTTCAGCAATGCAGAAATGGGTTCAGCAGGACACAAGTATTTCAACCCCAAACCAGAAAAAATTAGTCCCAATGTAAGCTATTTAACAAAAACTGCTTGCACTTGCTCTCTGTGCATCACACCAAGAGATGCCTGCCACATACCCTGAACACAGCCAGGCTCTCCTTATGATGTTCTTTATCATTCCTTCACCCAGCACCACCACACCATCATCTCTCATCAAGAGACAGCTTACTCTCCCCATCAACTCCTTAAAATGCCCTCTAGGATTGTTTTACCAAACTAAAAAAAAAACCAAACCAAAACACAGAAAACCCAGAGTTTTTTACTGCTACTTTATTATAGCATTTATCACAGATTCGCTGAAAACATTGAGCTCACTGCACGTGGAAATCAAGGTTTCAGTCAGTGACAAGGAACAAACTCTTGTTTGGAAGTACTGCTTCGGTACAAAATCAAATATTAATTTTTAATTATGCTTTTAGCTGAAACAACTCTTTCGTGTAATAAAAAATACACTGTGATAACTTTAAAATTCATAAAGCTTATGACTATTAGGATGAGATTTGCTTTTTAGAGTGTTGACTCTCTGTCATTCACATTGTTTATTTACTAAACAGACAAAAAAAAATTGATTAATTTTTAGATTCATATATTCTCCTGGGGATTTTCATTTGCAGATCCCAGCCATCCTCCCTGGGCTGAGACAGATCTTTGCACAGGGCTGCTGAAATACAAACAATAGCCCCTCCCTCTACACATTTCTTCTAGGCTGCTGGAAAACATTTCCATTTTTTCTCAGGCTTCACATATACCACTTGTTAAAAATTTGGGGTCTTTCCACAGCTTCACCATGTCTTTCCCATAAAAAAAAGTGTACCAAACAGTACTTAGCCTATGCTGCTCCACACTGTGGCACCATCCCTGAGCCTTCTTCCAGTAGCTCCAATTTCTCCTCTGTTATTTTCTTTTTCCTCTCCTTTCTCCCGCTAGCTAAACATTCAGAGAAGCCTGGGCAGTGTGGGTTTCTGCTGCATTCAGAGTGACTTTTGGAATTGTGTTACAGACCGGAAGCGTGCCTGGACACCAGCTCCTCTTACACGTATGGATATTTATTTTTAGATCCAGCAGCACAAGGTAAAGCAGTACAAACACCAGAAGGAGCCAGATGCTTACACAGAGGTAGCATCAGGCTGGCAACAAAAGGGATGCAAAGGGACTTTTTGTTCATAAATTATTAGAAATGTGCTGTCTGGGTGAAACAAAACATTAATTTTACCTAATAAAACAGAGACACCAGGCAAAGACAACCCAAAGCCACTGACCTGGGCCTGGTGGGACCCTGTGCCTAACACTAACCACCCTGTTCAGCAGCAAAATAGTGCTTGATCCACATGAGCAGGGTGACAAAGGGCCCCCAGTACTGCCCATGCCAAAACCTTCCTCCCAGATGATAACAAAATATAACATCACAGATAAAAAATCCTTGAGATTTTTAGGAGTGCTGGCATTTGTGAAAGGCAGCATCTAAGCAACAGCTGGTCTTATTTTGGAGAGGCACAATAAAAAAATTAAAAACAAAGCAGGAGGAATTCTTGTCTTACTCTGCATATGGCACAGACAGATGCAAACCGACACACCGACATCCTCATACTGGGCCAGAAGCATAATTCTAAATCTGAGATGGATAGTGCACAGAAAGGGCGGGGTGATAATTGTAAATATTAGCAGTGCTCCCAGTCTAAGCTCCTCTGGACTGCAATGAATTATTTCATGCTTTTCCCTTGTCTTTTTTACCACCATGTAATAGCCAAAATTGCACATGAGCTGAAAGAATATGAAGACGTTTATTGATGGAAATCAAACTACTTTTTTCACCCACAGTGTCTTTGATATGTTAGGGCCTGAAGCAAAGAAAATATAATAAAAACAATATATAGATGAGAACTTCAATTTTTCGGTACGTATGAATCTGTCACTTATTTGCTAGGAATCAAATCTAACTCCACACAGTTAAAGAAGCTCCATACATCATTCTCCATAATCCAGTACTCAGCCCAAATGCACCTTGCTTGAAGTTTATACAACACACTTGATTTTATACTAAACAAAACATCTCCTGATATTACAGCTTTGAGTCTAAAAGACTTTTGCTGCAATTCTATCTCCAATAGTAAGAAACAGTGTGAGAACAGATTTATCAGAACAAGATGACAGGGATGCTTCAAAAATCCATCCTGAGGATTGGGTTTGACTCTTAACAACAGGCTAATTTTTTTTTTCAGATATCCCCAATTTATCACTATGATACCACTATACAGCTGGCAGCAGCATGAAGAAACAAAAGTGAGAAAAACATGAAGGTGTTTTTGAATACTGAACTGCTACCCAAGCATATCCCATTTTTTCAAAACCATTGAAGTGTGAAATGGGTGCTGCTTCTGGGCAAGGACGGGCCTCTCACCCTCACACAGCCCTTCCCTGCCTAGCCAGCCAAGCACAGTAGCACAACCTGTGTTGGATATGGTCAGGATGATTCATCTCCACCAACCAGGATTGCCTGGAGATCTCCAATGGTATAACCAGGAATGAAGCAGGAGAGAATGTGGGTGCCTCCTGGTGATATCACTGCTATAAAGGGTCTTTAGTGGAGAACTGAACTCTGCTCTTAGGAGATGCAGCATCATGGTGGATACCAGCAGACTAAATGATACAGTTATTGGAGGGATGCAAGGACAAACACAAGCTCCTTCAAAATCTATGGTGAGGTCATCTAAGACACAGCACAGAATGGGTTCACAACATTTCAACAGCTTTCTTTCAAAGTATTATGTTCTCCTCACAGTCCTAAATATGCCCTCCTTTCATTTCCATCTCCCTAAGCAAACATTGTCCTCTGATCTCTGTTACCAGTTCCACATGAATTAAACCCTGAACTCTACTACTTGGTATGTATGAAGATCTTGCTACAGTTTTGCTTTCCTGCCACGTGTAACCATTGCAGCCTTGCAATAACCCTCATTTCTGAGTTATCTCATCAGAGGATGATGGAGTGAACTTGTGAACTTACAAAGGGATCCCTGGGATCCCTCAGTGCAGAACACCTCCATCCATTTCTGCCTCTTGGGTCACAAGTTTTCAGCATGTTGTCAATGCCAGACTCGTGGCTGGCACCTTAATTCATGGAGGCATGAGATTTAAACTAAAGAGACGCCTCTAGCACTTTCTAGGAAACTGAGGAGGAAGAATTGATAAATGTCTTCAAGTATAATTCAGATCAAGGAGCATTGCATGGTAATATATGAAAGGGAAAAATCCTGAAGTACATCTTAACTTTTAAGTATACAGTGGTTTGTGAGAGTAAAATGTAAGGTATCCCTGAACTAAATCCAAGCCATAGCTACATAATTTCCTCCTCAGCCTATATTAAAGCTACTCACACAGTGCTCTTACTCATCAGCCAGGCTACCCTTAAGATGTCTGCAGAACAGCCCAGAGACAGTAAAGAGCATTCCACAGGGAACTGTTGTCAAACTTGCAGTTATATCCCAAACTCACGTTATGTCCCAAACAGAGCAGGGACAGATTTTGATGATGATATTCATCTCAACTGCATTGTGGAATGTAAATTCCACCTCTCCATACCTGACTAAGGTCTCTTTACTAAAGGTGAGAAAACAAAGGGACCTGTGGAGAGCAGGTCACCCAACTTTAGCTCAGGCTGATATAAATCATCACCCCAAGGACATGTCTTTGCCACAGTGGGAGAAACTGAGGGGACTCCCAGACCTGCACACCTAATGCCCAAGTGGCCCAGTTGGTGCAGTAGAATCCCCAGCTCTTGGCACCATGCACAGTTGGTATCTTTGTGGATAGAGTTTACAGTCACCTTGTCTCTCTAAATACCATGCCCACGTACTGTGCAGTACATATGGCCAAGACCAAGCCACAAACACACTTACAAAAGTGTGCAACACCTTTTCTGGCTGCCAGTGCAAAGCACAGCATTGCGTGAGGGCTGCTATGGGAAAATGAACTCCATCTCAGCCAGACCCAATACAGAACCTCCTAAGAACTCAGAGATGTACAGATCCCACTTTCCTCCTGGCCCCTGCTACAAAAGGACTCCAGCATCTTTTCCCACATATTTGAGATCACACAAAGCTCATATCTCACTCCCAAACTTAAAACTTAGCTTAGAAAATACCAGTGAAAAAGGAGACTTGATTCATTCCCCTTCAGTGAAACTTGGGCTCATGAAATCCCCTGATTACTTGTAGAAGAACAGGTTAGACAATTTCCCCCAGCAGAGGTTTTGGGTGCCTGTTGCTGAAGGCAACTCCCTCCTGATGGAGCCCCTGCACACTGCGGCAGCCGCAGAACTGCAGCACCTGGCAAGGTGATGGTGTGGCAGATCGGCACAGCTTAGACCTACCTGTTCTCACATGTATTGCTGCATGTGCCGCCTAAACTGATTACCTGTTGACAAGCTAAAAATAAAGTTGCCATCAGAGCATCACACTGTGTGGCATTCCACAGGCTGACAAAGAGCTGCATTTTCCCTACCTTAACCTAAGTGTCCTTCAAGTAGAGGAGCTTGCTTTGTCTGCTAACCACTCAAGGAGGAGCTTCTTTCTGTCTTGCCTATCTTGCAACTTTCAAGCTCCTGCCTGAAAGAATTACTCATTTGTTAGTGCCAGACTGTCATCTCTTTGAAAGCAGAGCCATAGGATCTTAACAGACGGGATGTACATGGCTGTTAAATTTATTAGTTAAGAAAAACAGCAAATGACAAGTGAATAAAGCACTCCTTGGGACATTCGGACTACAGATTTTGTATAAATCAATACCAAGTGTTATAAAATGTCAGAAAATACCAAATGAGGAGAAGGGAATCAATAGATACCTTCTGGATTAAATGAGTGATGAATATTCTTTACCAACAAAAATTAATTAAACTACAAAAACCCCTATGCTAAAGCATTATCCAGCCTCTTATTGAAACCCCAATGGAAGGTAAATCAGGGATAAGGATGAAAACTCTGTCCTTAAAACAGCACCACCGAGGAAAAGGGGGACAGAAAGAAGGAGCAAGAAGAGAACAACTAAATTACTTTGACACAAGTTGAAAATGAAATATTGAGTCAAGCATGTTCCTATTCATCCTGAATTCCCTTCATTTTGCTGGGCTTGAGTCACAAAGACAGTGGCCATCTGATTGTAATGTGTCTGCACAACACTCTGACTCTGATTCCAATACCTGATTTCTGATGTCCATACAATATTATAGTCCTGAACAGGTTAATGGTTTTATAGACATTTTGCCTTTGTGGTTCTGGATCACACCTCTGTAGCAGGCTCTGGAGCTCAGCTGCTGTAGCATCTTAGGCCAGGCATCCAATGGAAACCCTGTGTAGCATCCAAGGTCAGGCACTCAGTGGAAACCCTGCTGTACAGTCAGAATAGTAAAAAAGAAAACAGAAGACTTGGGTTCACACACAAAGTTTTTTTTTAGCGTCTGTGGGTCTGCCCTCAACACAGGGCATCACTTCATCAAGGTACAAATTTCTGCTTCTAACAGGCCCCTGTTTACAAAAGCCCTGTGTCACACACAAATCATGACCTGCCATGAATGAATGCATTAACTTTTTCTTTTAACATTGGAAGTAGAATGCATGCAGAAAAAAATCTGGTATTACATATAATGCAAATATATATGTCTTCCAGACTCCTGCTGAAGACTATATTACTACATACTCCTCATTCCACTTTGCAGAAGTAGGTCAAAGAAGGTCAATGAAAATAGAACATGGAAAATCCCTCCTATGAAAATTGTCAGAAAAGAAAAGGTTATTTTTTTCATTTTAGTTTCAGGAAGAAAAATGATTAGCACCCAACATGATACAATTTTCTAGAGAAGGCAATGGTAAAAGGAGCGGGTCCATTCTTTCTGATTGTCAAAAGAAGGCAAGGACATAGAACAAAAGCCAAAGGTGGCAGATTCAAATAAACAAAATCAAAGGGTTTTTTCAGAAATATCTAATTAGAGATTGGAACTCAATACTGAAAGTAGTGCCTGAGGGAAAGAATGTATCAACTTCCCACAAGTGTTAATGCAACTGTAATACTAAGCAATTCAAACAACACAGACACCACTAACAAAGGTATGTTCTTCACAATACATGCCAGCCTAGAAAGCTGGAGGTTCACACCAGGAGCAATGCAGGATGACATGTCTGACCACCCTGATGATCACCCAGCCCTTGTCCATCCTTGGCTGAAAACAGCTGTGCTGGCCCAAGCTCCATCTACTCCAGGTGTACCAGAGGGCTGAAGAGGTGTTGGAATCCCCCTGGCCATACAGATGAACCCTGGATCCTGTTTCTTTGCTGGGTAGGCAGCTATTGTACTTGATGTGGGCTGTACTGGAGATGTCTGCTCCGGGTGTTCTCAGGCTTGACAGCTTTATCGAATTTATAATCCTCAGTGCAAAGGGACCGAAAGGTAAACATCAATCTCATTTCTCTGTATCTTTCTCACCTAAACACCTATTCATTATCTGCCACTTAAATCTTTCCAACCTGCAAGCAAGACAGGTCCCACAATCTCAGGTATGGCCAAAAGAAGCTGAACAAGTCCATGCAATTGCCTTCAAGCTCATGATTCTGTTCTGGTAAGACTTGAAGGACTCTGTAAGGAACAGCAGAGCTAATGTGAGCAACTCTCCCACTCCAGGGAGCAGAAGGCAATGTTTTCAATTAGTGAACAGAGGAACCCTTCATCATCTGAGGGGAACAGGAGCATGAGCATCTATCACACTGCAGTGGGCTTTAGGAGATCTGCCTTCCTTTGCCTGGGCAGATGGATCAAGCCAAAGATGCTGCCTCATTTCTCAGTAAATCAGAACCAGTAGAGAGAATACAAAAGAGGATGCTGGCACATATTTCTGCATTGAGAATGCTTATCAGCATTTCTCATAGAAGTCTAGCAAAGCAGATTTGTCATCAAGATTTAGGAGAGGCTGACCAAATGCAGGAGCATTCAACTCCCCATTCCTGCCATCCTAGCACAGCCACAGATTCCAGCTAATGCAGCAAAATGTTCTTCATTTCACTCTGCCCTTTCCTGACCTTTCTCAGGAGATCTCTTCTGCCACTGAAAGAATTTCTGGACAATGTTAATACTTCCCACTGCATGGGGTTTGTATGGCAAGGTTCAGGTAGTGGAGGGGCAACAGGTGTGGTTGCCATGAAAAGCAGACAGAAGCTTCCCCCATGTCAGCTGGTTCCAGGATGGACCTGCTGCTGGCCAAAGCCAAGCCCCTCAGCAATGGTGGTACCACCTTTCGGATAACATGGTTAAGAAGGGAACAAACACTCCTGTGCAATTGATGCCTAATCTTTTAATATATTTTTCATATATTTGTGGCTTTGTAGATTTCTAAAACATGGATGTAACTCCCAATACTTTTCCTACCCCTTTACCCCTGCATTCCAGAAGAATAAACTAGCCTTCTAACACATATTATTCTACATTTCTGAAATATTATTTAGTCTTGCCTCTTTAGCCAAGGACATCTTATTTTCTTTTACCTTGCATCCTAGGCATAATAAATATGGGGCTAGAAACTCAGAGGGAGTGCCTCCAAATGGGGCAGAACCAAAAGGGGGGATTACTTAACTAACTGCTCTTCTATTAGACACTATTGTCAAATATGCTAATTTGTTAAACTTATAAAATTGTATAAGTCCTGTATCATGTGTGTATTTTGCCATATTTGCACCTGGAGGCCTCCAATTAAAGACCAGCTTTTACACTACTTCCTATATTAATATTGTGTCAAAAGTATCTTGTTTTGTTTCTAGATTTTGAAAGGCATCACAACAATGACCAGAAGAACCTATGGGAGGAACAGCCCTGCAGACACCCAGGTGACTGAAGAAGGAGGGCAGGGAGGCACCCGAGCAGAGATTCTCCTGCAGCCCAAGGTCCAGAGCACAGTGAGAAAGGATGTGCCCCTGCAGCCCATGGAGCTCCACAGTGGAGCAGAGATCCACCTGCAGCCCATGGAGCACCCCATGCCAGAGAAGGTGCAAAGAGTCTGTGAGCCTGTGAAAAGCCCAGGATGGAGCAGGCTCCTGGCAGGACCTGTGGAACAGTAGAGAAGTTCACACTGGAGCAAGTTTGCTGGTAGGACCTTTTACCCCTTGGCCATCCATGCAGGAACAGCCTGTTCCTGAAGGATTGTACCCTGGGGAAGGAACCCACACTGGAGCAGTTAGTGTGAACTTGAAGAAGGTCACAGAAGACTGTTCCCCATGGGAGGGACCCCATGCTGGAGCAGGGGAAGAGCAAGAAAAGGAGGAAGCAGCAGAGCTGAAGTGTGATGGACTGACCACAACCACCCTCATACCCCATCTCCCTGTGACTCTGAGAGGAGAAGGGTTATATTTCCTCTCTCAGTTCAGCTGAGAAGGGGGGTGATGGAGGAGCTTGGTAGGCACCTGGCATCCAGTCAACCGCCCAAGATTACAGCTGGCTTCACACACTTGCTCTCTTAATCCCCTGTGACACTATTCCAGTGCTGCACATATAGTAACCCAAATCCTTTGCTGAAGCCTCCTTATTCCTCCTAAAGCACCTACAGGGAGACTTTTGCAGATGATCCCTGAGCAGCTGGAATAGGAGACTTATTTTGTGCAAGCCCTACCTGTTGTTTGTTATTGTAAAAAGCCTTCTCAGTGGAAGCTGAACTGAAAGCACGCCAGCTCACTGGTGCTGCTTGCTATTTCAGGCAGTGTCATGAGCCATACAGTCTGCTGGTATTTGTGCTTCAGTTTCACTGCATGACTCCAGCCACTCAGGATCTTTATGAAAGTAATACATTCCAACCTAATCTACAACTAAATTAATGTCAGAAGTAAGACAGTGCCCAAGTGATCAATAAGTGGAATTTTCCCTATAGAAATATTAGAAGCAACTCACATCAATAAGCCTCAAATTTATGGGGCAATTCAGCTCTTCCATTTACAGCTTGAATAACTGGCCTTTGTATAAGATATTACATTACTAAATAATGTGAGCTAAAAGGGGCTTCTGTGGTGCAGTCCCTGCCCTGCAGCAGCCACAGATTTCAGGGGCCGATTTCAGTAGATGTAGTGAGGGACCTGAGGTGTCCACCTGAACCACACCCCTTTCAAAACCAGCACAAAATTATTTCTAAATGCATTATAGGCAACTAAATGCATTATACTCAGACCCACTTCTGGATTTAAACAAAGAGTGTTGATGCTGAGACCTTTGAAAGACAAATGAATGACACTAACTTTGATCTTACAACCATCTATATGGTCATCTTTAAAATGATGTATCAGAGACAATATCCTCTTGAATATTCTTGTTCTTATCAAGAGAGTCATATAAAACTAATCTACAAGAAGAATGGTGTCTATGAGAAAAGAGCAATCCTTCACTAGAAGGACTAACAGCATTCTATAATTTCTAGTTTTTATGATTGATTTTGTACAAATTAGAAGACCTGATAGAAGACCTGAGTGCAAGGATCTGCTTGGCCAAAAGTAAAAAAGTACAGAAAAACACTTCAGGGCTTTTTTCCCCTATATAATTTTTTAGGTCATACAGCTACTGAAAAGAGAGAAAACAAGCTGAAAATGCTATGGCAAGCCATTCATTACAAACCTCCACACCTCCACACCCAAATAAAAAAACCCCCACATACAGTTCTCTAAATCCTTCTTATGAAGTCCCTGTTCCCTCTTGCAAACCTAACAAGCATGCTGCTCAGATTTAACAAGTAAATAACTATTGACTGTAGTGAAGAGCAGCATAGGTTGGTGTGCTTGATGCTCAGTGGAAGCCCTCTAGGCTGACACTCCAAGGGTAACAAGCAAACACAGGAGGACAACCCCTCTTCAACCACCCTGCAACTGCCATGGGATCCATGGGGAAAAGGGCTGGGAGTTCTCCAAAAAATGCTCTTCAATCTGTAAGAGTTTTATTTTCCTGGAGGCAAATACTAATTTATCATCACTAGCCAAGAATTCCAGCTTTATTTTTAGCAGATCCACCTATTCTGTTTCATTCTCTGGGGTAGGTTCACCATTTTCTGCTACATCTCTCTGGAGATCATAAAGTTTCATGGGAACCACAGTACAGCTATTTTCTCCTCTTCTTTTCCCCAAACAGTTGGCTGAACTTAAGACTCCTTAAATTCTTTGAAAATTATTCTTCAAAATAAAAGTTAATAGTAACCAAGGAAGGTGTTTGACTCCAACACAATGGCTTTCTGCTTAGGAAACTTCAGGAGCTCAGTAAGGTCACCAGTGGCTGTTTTTCATTTCCCATTTATTAAAAGGCAACAACTGCTGTGCCCTGCTGAAGGCAGAGATTTGTCTTTCACACATTCTATTCTTTTTTCTCATTTAATATGCTGCTTTTATTTAGGCATTATAATAAAAAGCAGGCAGTCCTGCAAACTAATCATCTTCAGTTGCTCCACCTGGTCAATGCTGATGTGGCGAACTTCCAAGTGTCTTCAGATTAATTTCTCACACACCATCACGGACACTTGAGCAACAAATGGCCTGCTCTATTCTTGATAATAGAAGATTAGTAACACTAAAGCATACAGAACAGAGGAAGGGAAAATGGTAGAAAACTTCCAAGTCCTAGCTTGGGTCAAATCTTGCGGCAAGTTTCCTAGTGACAGGGGTAAGTTCCTGCAGCCTTTGTGTATGGCTGCAGGAGACACCCTCACTTTGTGAAAAGGAAAGAGAACAAAAATCAAATTCATTGTCATTTTACTCTCATGTCCTCTTTCGAGAGGAACTAGGATGAAATTTGCCTACTTTTCTTTCTGAAGTAGGCCTCTGTGCAAGCACTGCCAGCACATCTCCATGTGACACCAGCCCTCAGTGTGATGACTATTGTGGCAGTGTCAGGGTCTGTCAGGAGTTTGGCCGCAATTGAAAATTACTCCTTTTTTACTTATTTGAGGATGCAAATGCTCCAAAAAAACAAATGGAAAAGGAATCCTGACTTGTCCCTTTTCCATCAAAGGGTTATTGTGAAATCCAGCTAACAGTACACAAACTTTGGGGCCTGTGGTTTCTTTGCCTCCCCTTTCACTGCAAGACATGTAAAAACAAGTGTCCATAACAGTAGTATTCATCTTAATCACATAAAGCTTTCCTTGGCTCAACGTGAATGTGTCTGGAGTCTTCTATCTTTAGTATATCCCAACCTTATATTGTAGTGCTATTAAGAACTATTATAAAAGACAAGTTTTAAAATTACAGTTTTAATGATAGAAGGATGGACTAACCATCCTCATGTCAAGAAAGTTACCAGGATTATGCCAAATGTCAGAGGATAAAAATTCTGAAGACAATGGCAATATACACGGATTTGAGTGAGATTGCTTTGATTTCTTAATTCACCTAAATCAGATATGCTGCTTATTTACAGCTAGAGGTAACCCCTAAGGTGCTTGCCACCCTGTCTTTCTCCATTAGCCATTAGGTCTTCTCTTTCACCTTGCAAGTGGAAGTCACTAAAACAAACTGTCTTCTACTTTAGGCATCAGGAGTGGCTCAGATCTTCAGCCTCACACAGAGTTTTGTTCTATAAAGGTTATTATGGATAGCAACTCCTTATGCTAAAACCTTTTTCAGGATTTTGCCTGGATTTGTTATAAAGCAGTATTGCTTTTATATATATATATATATATATATATATATATATGAGAAATAGATATGCTTATATATATATAAGCTCTTTCTAATATGTTTGCTTTTCTTCTGGAGATGTTTATCACCCTGTGTGGCTTCAGGAATGCTGGGAATCCATCAGAACAAGAGTGTGAAGGTAAGCACATCTCAAATATGGGGTAGCAGTGTCTTAAGTAAGGCTTCTTCATTTTTGTTTGTCACAGGAGAGGCAGCACTGGTCAATCTAGATGGTAAGCCAGGTAAGCAGGCTGGCAAAGCGAAAAAATTAGGTATTTTTTATC
The DNA here is from genome assembly GCF_027579445.1 of Ammospiza nelsoni. Classification (NCBI taxonomy): domain Eukaryota; kingdom Metazoa; phylum Chordata; class Aves; order Passeriformes; family Passerellidae; genus Ammospiza; species Ammospiza nelsoni. Next base: position 11,877,904 of record NC_080636.1, on the reverse strand, counting down.
ACCAGTGCAACACGGAGAATGCATGCAGAGTGCAGAGGGAGAAGAGAGGATGAAACCTTGCCCTAGCTCCCTCTTCACACAGCACAAGGCAGCTGCATTTCAGGTGGAGGAAAGAAGACTCAGATTGTTTATTCCACATGTTCCAACAACCCTCAAACCCATGACTTTAATCTCCTTAAGGCATCAGTACAACATCATCTTCCTTGTTGTCCTTCATCTATGTGAATATGAGCAGATAGACACTTCTGAAATAAAGCCAAGGGATGCTCATCAACTCCTCACTTTTATCTCCTCCTCTCATTTCCTTCTTTATTTGAAATACTCAATTTTGTTTTGTCTGAGTGAACTTGTGCTTACCTTCTAGGCCTGTTCCTTTTGTCCTCTTTTTTTGGTACCCTTTCCTGCAAAGGCAGCAGGCATGCAGCTGAGAGCACACACACATGTGCACACTGACAGCAAAGTGGCCTCATTGAGCTGGGCAGCACTTTCTGATCCTGCTCCAGGGAAAGCATGTCAGCTGTACCTGGGCTTCTGGCACAATGACAGTATCAGACATAATCAGCCACCTCCTATGGCCTCACTGCAAACATCCTTTACTGCTGACACTAACCGACTGAACCATTCCCTGAAGTCCATTTTCTTTACACTTTCTTTTACTTCTATGTCCCTTTCAGCCTCCTCACCTCTCTTTATCCTTATAGCCACTTATCCTCCCTCTCCCATCTTCTCCCCAAAACTTCTCAAAATAAAACAGGTAAAAGAAGAAAACTAACAAAAAAATGAAGGTAGTTTTGATCTACTTTCTAAAAAACATCAATTTATTTGTTTTGCCTGCATGCTTTCCTGCCATCTCCTCCCAGTCTGCCCTGTCTGTTTAAACATAACACTTTTTAGCAGAGATTACTTATGAATTCCTATCACTGCAAGGAATAATTCAGTAGGGTCATCATTTCAGACATGGTTTGTAGTTGCTTTTTGTAGTTGCTGCACTTAGATGATACTATGTCCACTGCAACTATAAAGAGAAGATTAAAAGGCACAACTGCAGCAAATGGGTGGAGAAAGGATGAGAAAAATGGATAGGCAGCATCTAGTTCAACTACTAGATTTTTATAAATCCTTTGAAAGTAAGTATTTGACCCACAGAAAATCCCTGGAATTATTAATTCATCACCTGATAAATAACTAGGATTATAATAATTATGTGACTATCATAAAGTTATCCCTCAGCATCTAAGGGACTCTAAAGAACCCTCAGGTGGCATACTGGGGAAGAAAAACCTACAAAGAGAGCAGGTATGCTGCTTTTGGGATTCACTGAACTGATCCAGCCTTCTTGGTAAGCTACTGTCCATACCCAGCTTCTATCATAAACCACAAAAAGCACATTCAGAGGTGCTAAGGTGCCAACAGAGATACCCCACCAGGGGAATGGCTGCACAAAGAACTATGAGCAGAAGAATGGATGTTTCATTACTGAAGAGCCCTGCAGGTACTCACACTTTAGCACCAGGCTGAGCACAGGATGACTGAGTGGCCCAGCACCAGTGCAGCTGTGTGCAGTGCTGTGTTTGTGCAGTGCTGGCTGGACAGACTCACAGCCCCAGTGCAGCTGTGTGCAGTGCTGTGTGTGTGCAGTGCTGGCTGGACAGACTCACAGCCCCAGTGCTGTGTGTGTGCAGTGCTGGCTGGACAGACTCACAGCCCCAGTGCTGTGTGTGTGCAGTGCTGGCTGGACAGACTCACAGCCCCAGTGCAGCTGTGTGCAGTGCTGGCTGGACAGACTGACAGCCCCAGTGCTGTGTGTGTGCAGTGCTGGCTGGACAGACTCACAGCCCCAGTGCTGTGTGTGTGCAGTGCTGTGTGTGTGCAGTGCTGGCTGGACAGACTCACAGCCCCAGTGCAGCTGTGTGCAGTGCTGGCTGGACAGACTGACAGCCCCAGTGCTGTGTGTGTGCAGTGCTGGCTGGACAGACTCACAGCCCCAGTGCTGTGTGTGTGCAGTGCTGGCTGGACAGACTCACAGCCCCAGTGCTGTGTGTGTGCAGTGCTGGCTGGACAGACTCACAGCCCTGTGTGAGCACGGCCAGCAGGGACAGCGCTGCCAGGGCACCTGGTGAGCACCAGCCCAAGGAGCTCTGGCAGCTGTGCAGCAGCAGTGACAGGGACCAGCAGCAGGAGGGGAACTAACTAACTGCTGGCATCTGGTTTGTGTCAGCAGCACAGGGCCGGCTGGAGGGCAGCAGGAACAGGGGGGTTTGATTTTATCCTGGGCTGCTCAAGCTCCTGGGAGGGAACAGCAGCAGCGCCAGCCTGGGGAAGGATCCTGCCCACACAGAGCGACTTTCTCCCGAGACTGACAATTCAGGGACTCTCCTTTTGTTCTCATTTACTTGCAAATAATGGTTTCCTTGCACGCCTACCAAACAATATTTACGCAGGACTGGATATATAGCTCTCATTAGAGCAAATGCTACTACCTAAATAGGGCTATTTGTGACTCTGCACCTCGAGTTTCACTCATCCCTGGTTTGAAGTGCACTAAAAGCACATTATTACTGCTTAAGATGCAAACTACTATGCTGAAAAATATCACGTTTTACCTTCAGTGAAGGAAGTTAAAAATTAATGGTTAGTTGAAACTAAGGTGAACAGTAAACAGAAACTCCTTGTGACCATGTGCAAGCTATTCCCAATCTATAATGAGGTTATACTTACTACATAGATTAATTACTCTTTTTCTTCTATCTTAATTTATTTTATGCTTTAGGAAACCAATATGTCCACTAACCACTCTGTATGTGATAAAGAAACACAATAAAAGCAATTTCTCTCCTAACCCCCCCCCAAAAAACATTCTCAGTAATGCTTTTTTGAATCCACCATACCTTCTCCTAATGAGGTTTCAGTATGCCATAAATAACACTAATGAGACTTTGTCTTGCCCATGTAATATATTTCCTTAATATAGCTTTAGATTTTCTTATGTTACATGGAAAACTAACAGTCATGGAAAGAAATGTCCTCCAACAGCACATTAAAACCAAAAGTACAATTAAATATAAATGAATTCAGTAATTTAATTGCACTATTGTCATTTTTAAAAATTTAGAAGAAAAGTAATGGTTCAATTTTTTCTATTGGTAAATAATAAAAGTGCTGAGGGAATCGGATAATAATTAAATAAACATTATAGTGACTATACATGATACAAAGATACCTTTTATTGCCAGGTAAATTCTGGGCTAATGAAGATGGAGTTCAAAGAATTTAGCTTTGCAAGCTGAGGCACCAGTCCTGCAAGTGTTATGCAAGCAGTCCTGGGTAAAAGACATAAGATTTGACCCCAGTTTTCCAGAGCTTATAGTTGAAGTGCCTATTTCCAGCCTCTAAAATGCAGATGCCTTAAATATCATCTGCAAAATTCAGCCTGCTAAGCAGAGGTTTACATTGAAACAATCTTTTAGGTTGACAAGCAGTATGTATTTATGCCATCTGCTGCTCCCATCATTCCCATACAAGCAGACCAACATTTTCTGGGTTGATTTTTTTCTCCTCTAAAAATAAGAGCTCACGGGGTTTTGCCCCTAAAAAAAGACAAAGTGCATTACTGCAGAAAAATTGAATTTTTATTTGGGGCAGTATAAATTCGAAGTCTATTCTCTTTTCAAATATAAACACATCTGTCACCTGTTTTCCCTCAGAAAACATTACAGGACTTGTGCAAAATTTTCAGTGGGAAAGAACTAGCAGACCAAATTATAGAATAAGCATCTGAACAAATGATTAAACCAGGATGGAACTATATGGCTAAAGATTAGTGATAAAACTACTTACATACTTCAGGAAGGGAAAGAGATTCATGCAAACATGAGCCTATTCATCTCATTTTACTAGCATGTAAGGCTTTAGAACAATTCTTTCATGAAGGAATACCTGAAAGAGGTGTAAACAAATGGTAAATGGCATAAAAATCAAAGATTTATCAAGAGAAGACTAAACCTAACTAATCGCTTCCTTTGGTGTGATTAATTCTCAAAAGAGTATAATGACCTTATCTCTCTGGACTCCAGAAAAGCAATTTTTATGTGTATGGGAAACAGTTGAAACAGAAAAGATGAATTTAAGACAGTAACTGTAAGGAAAACAAGAGCAAAAGGGAAGGGCAAGAAGACACACACATGGCTGGGGCAAGGCCTTCTCTGGGAGCCCAAGCACAGCTTCAACTCGTGGCTCCTGAGAGAGATACAAACCTCACCAGGTGCAGAAAAGGATTTTTAAGAGAATGCTAATATGCAGAAAATAAATGTTTTCTCAAAGTAATGGAATTCTCCTAGACTGAGACACACTTAATGTGAGCTGACTCTTCTTTTCATATGCAAGAGAGTTTTTCTGCTTTTTCCTAGCTAAATCTGTTAATCCTCCACACAAATGTTGCCTCATTTTTTTGGCTTTTCCCAGTTTAGTCTGTCTTAAACAGCAAAATCCCAACTGTTTATGGCACACCTATGTGGTCTATTTTAATGGGTATGCATAAAAGACCCCTGCAAGGTCTTGCTTTTGCACATCTCCTGAAAATTCAGGAAGTTTTATGAAATCACAACAAAATGTTGGGATATCAAGCTCTGAAAGTTTCATGTTTCTTTCTAAACTTCTCTAGTGCCTGAGCTCACATTCCACAGTTTTGAACCAAGAGCCTTGTCAGATAAGTGTGTTTTTCCCATGTGTTTTTTCTGAAGAAAGAAAATTACTCCTGACAGATCCTCGTGAATGCTTGCTCAAAATCACATTTTATTTCTACAGGTACAGGCAAGAATCACGCTATCAGAAAAATCCCACAAAATTGCAAAACATGGGTCAAAATAGAGCTATGCTGTTCTCAGAAGAACTTTTTACCCCCTTTAAGACCTTAAGCAGACAAAGCTATAACTGTAATTTGAACTGCATTTTTTTCAAGACTCAGCAGTCTGGTGCCAGTGGGTGCTTCCAGCTAAGAAAGAGGGATTTTGTGATCATAAAGTCATAGTAAAATACTGAATTTACCCCATAAGACCAGATTGCAATCCATGAAATCAAGTAAGAGAAAGAAGACAACGCTAAGGGCAGCTAAGAGAAATGACAAAGGGAACAAGGCTGATCAATATTAGGATTTTGATTCTAGCTCTAGATTGATAGAGAGATCATTCCCTCTTGTCCCTTTCTGGCAGGCAATATTAGCAGAAGTGATGTCAAATATTGTCATTTCATATCCAGACAATTGGCATTACTGCCTCATTCTCAAAGCATCATCTTGGAGAGGCATGCCTGGACATACATTGGGCCACAAATCCAACAGGACTTCTCTGAACTGAGAGATGCAGCTGCACTTTGTCAAACTATTTTGACTCACTTCCAGTTGGAATCAGACTCAGGATAATGGTCCTTGTACTTCATCGAAATTATTTATGATGCATCTCTTTTTATTTTCCCCCACAAGATATTGTCTTTGAGTTATTTTTTATTTTTGCATCACTGCTGTCTTTCAAAGAGCGACTTCTGAAAAAAGATTAATGAGCATTACTACTCACTTTTCTGGAACTGGGTTGCTACAGTTTAGCTACAGCCAGACTCAGGGCACCCCAATAACACCAGCAACCTGGAAGGAATTAGCCTCCATATGCATTTAACTTATCAAACCAGAGAGTTTGATACTCCTGGTAAAAATACATCTTCTCTTCTGCAAGGACTATGCTAGTATAAAATGTCCATAAGGGACCCTCTTAATCTGGAGCTCTACACAGCAGAGAATCTTGTACCAATATACAAGGTTCAAATACCAAATGGGCACTGAAGACCACAGAAATCCAGAATAAGTGTTGTTTTTCATTGGTTGATGCTTACAATAGTCCAAGTGCTCAGAAGTTAAAGGTCCTCTTCACACTTTCAAGACTACACAGTTTTGCAACTGTGTTCATCTCTTAAATTCAAACCAAGCCAGCTCCAAACCATGCTGCTCCAGCAGTCTGTGCTGAAGACCCAACAGCAGACCAGCCCTCACCATCAGAACCCAACATCCACAGCACCTAGGGATTTTAACCCTGTCTAGGACATGGCTTTCTGCTAAACCTGCACCTCCCAGGGCAAGTGCCTTGGAGTTTGACCTGCCTTTGCACACTAACCCTAGACACACCACTTATCTGAAAACTGGCAAAAATCTCTTTCCCAGTTCAGAGGCTGATGCTGCTTCAGCAACCACTGACAAATATGAGGTTTGGCAATAACAGAACTCTGCCCCCACAAACACACACAGTTTCATGTGGCAGATTAAATGGAAGTCCTGCCAACATAGCATGTTTTCATTCAGTTGTTTCCTAATATGCCAGGAATATTGTCTCCTAATATAGACAATAGGCACTTGATGTACAAATATCCAAGATGCACAAGAAAGTCATATTTATCCTGCCCTTGGTAGAAGATATCTCTTGTGTAGCAGCAGCGATGGCCTATCAGGAGCAAAACCTTCTACAGTCAGTGTGTGTCTTTGTCAGGCACTCATTTATGAAGAATTTAATTGCATGCTGCTTCAACTTAAATAGATGCATACAGTACATATTTTAATTTAAGTGTCATAAAATCTTTTAGGCTGGCTTTAGTCTCATAACAGGATCATTAGATAATACTTTCTTCAGTAAAGATTATGGTAGATTTATTTCTGCAGCAGTATTTGTGGGTATGCCCTCCCTATATTTTTGACCATCAGATATTCCTTTTCCTGAAAGAAAAAAATCTGTTGCAAAATGTTTTCAGAAGACCCCTTAGCTCATCACTGTAATATCTCCAATAAATAAGACATTACCTATGACACCGAATTTAATGCATCCACAAATGTGATAACATACTAACGTTCCTGTGCCAGACTCTGGGCAAATTTAGGAGGAGTCCTGCAGATTCACTGAAAAAAGAACAGACAGTGCTGCACTTCCAGAATTTTAACAACCGGGTTATTCTTCTGCTTTTGCACTCAACCATCTGTTATTTCAGACAAACATGAGGATCTAAAATTACTTACACCCTTAAAACAAAATGCTTTAGGAAGTTGAAGAAGAAACAACCATATTGAGAAGATAAATAACCATATTGAGAGAAGTGCAGAGAAGAGCAGCTCCAGAGTGCAGAACTAGCTTTGGTTTGGTCACCAGTCACCACAGAATCCAAACACCATCTGAGAGTAGGAAACCCTCTGAATCCATGTAAACTTAAGGGAAATCTCCTGAGACTGTTCTTGTGCTATTGCTTACATTACTCTGCTTCCATTTTTCTTAGAAATATCATGAATAAAGTCTTTTTCAAGGTGCTGAGTGATCCAAGGCAACAACAGAAATCCTGACAAATATATGGGAGTTAAAAGGGAACAAAACCAGGTATTTTAGCATTTTGCATGGAAGTTTAGAAAAGTCCTAGCATCAAATTTTGCATATTCTTTTATTTTATTATTTATACAATTTCTTCCTTTCCACCAATGGTTCCAGATAAGGCATTATACGGTAAAGATACCAATATAGTCTTCAGTTTTTTGTCAGATGTCTCACAGCATTATGATTTTGGAGAAGATGAAAAATGTACAGTGTCCATCTCTCATTTAAGCAGTTTCATATAAGCACAATATATACATAATCCACCAAATTGATGGCAGGATTTTTAAGGTCCAGATTTTGAGCCACATCTGGTATTCACATCTTCAAGAAAATTTAAATCAGCGCATCTCTAGTATTTCTGCTGGGTGTGCTTGTGACACATTGCAAACATGCCCTTATCTGAATGTGAAATGCCTGTTATCTGGTAGACAACGTGTATTTTATCATGTTGGATCAGAGCCTGCTCTGTGAAGTAGAACCCCCATTTTGTAAGAGCACATTTCTGCTTCCTACAGATAAGAAGAGAGAAATCACGAATTATGTTTTTTCCTGTGCTCTGGCAAGTAGCTCCATTGCCTCTTAATGGTTCTCCACACAGAAACCAACAGGCAGGACTAATGCTTGGGATTTTTATTACCAAAGGCAAAAGAAGATGGAAAAATTGTAGAAGAGAATCAGGTTGTGGGGACAAGAAAGACTTATAACCAGAGGCCATTAACCTTCCAAAGGAGAGAAAAGGAAAGTCATGGATCCAAGACAAGGGAAGACTCATTACTCTCTAGAATCCCATACCACTTGTATGTGCTGGGTAAGAAATTACTGGGCCTTTTTTAATTTCCTTCTTGCTCATGTTGTCCTTGAAGGAGACCATTGCTCTGCAGCTGAAGCAGGCAGAGCTTGGGAGTTGGGGCACTGGGCAGCCAGATCACAAGAGCTCTTTTGCTTAGGAAAGGCACCAGTGTCCTTTGTCTATGATACACCCAAGAGACCCTCTGCTGGACAAAGGGACACAACAATGCACTGGGAATGCCAAATATACTAAAACTTCCTTCCTGAAATTACTTTATTATATTAAATTCTTTATGTTCCTACCCTGAAAGAAATCTATCCTCTGGTTTTACTGAATCATTAAATTTTCCTTTGTCCTTGATGATACCAAAATTCTTCAGTCCGTTGGGATAATAGTTGTTAGTTATCCTAATAGGGAAGAACTTCCAGATCTCAAAACAGTTGCCTGTTTAGTGCCAATCAATCAACTACATATCCACAGGGCTCTACAACTAACATTTTACAAATTCAAGTTATTAGTACTTGCATTTAGCTTCAGTGTACTTAGAAATAATTAATCTTTTCAACAACACTTTGATTTAAGCATGTTGTATTATTCACCCTATTTTGCAGGCTAGAAATGAAAATGTTACAGTCTCCAAGGATGCCACAGGCAAAGCTGGGAATGAAGCTTGAGTAGCTACTCCTCACCCACCCACCATCTCACTTTTTAAAAAAAACAGAGAAACCTGACTGCCCACTCACTTGAATCTTAAGTTTTGCACCCATCCTGCAAGCAACCATACATTATGCAACGCAGGCAAGAACTCAGCTCCGGACTTTTAATTTTCCTCCATCTGGGGACCAGTCCTGCTTTTCTGCAGTCTCAATGCAAATCAGAAGTGTATCCATTGGAGTCATTAGCATTGCATCAGTCAAATCACCGCCAGCAATATCAAAACTGCAATGTTTTATTTTAATAATGAGGAAATACAAGCATTTTAGAATAGGTTATCATATGCGAGCAATCAGAGGAAGACTTTCAAGGATTTTTAGTGGAGAAATGGGATCATCACTTATCAGTGCTAGAGTCAGCCTTTTTCTTCAGAAGAATAAAAAAATCTAAGGGTGCAGAAATGTAATCAATTCAAATTAGTATTGATTTCTAAATAATGTGGAATTAAGTTAGGCATTTACAAACTGTAAATCACTGTTATTTAGTAAGAATCAGCAACATATGTTACATAGCAATAGACAGAACCACTGATAGATTGGAGACAGGAAATGTGCTTCCATAAACTTGGCTATAGCACTGACATTGTAACCAAGTTCATGTCTTACATTTGAAATAAAAGGATCTGAGAAGAAAGTGAGGTCTAAGCCAAAACTGACTGCTTCTCATAGTCTTCTCTAAACGAAATTAGAACTATATCAAAAACCAAACAGAAAATCCAGACAAACTCCCAAGAGGTGAGGCAAAATACTGTGGATTTATTTCAGCTTAATTGAGAGCAGAATTTTGCATCATGCCTGTGATGTACTCATACAGGAGTCTCCAGGGAGATACAGGGAATAATATCCAATCAGGAAATGGGTATAGAGGTGTAAATTGGTGACCTCTATAGGCCTACACAGCTTGACTGCTACTAAGCCGAAAGTAGAACACAAATCACTGGGACTTTTATTTTCAAGGCAATGATGTTTTACGTATTCAGAGATGGCCTCTTACAATGACTAAATCTAGAGGATTGCAACTATTTTCATTTTACACTTTTTATGTGCCTCCGTGATATCTGCTTTCCAAAGCTGATTTCACTTCCTTTTAAAAATTTATGTTGAGAAATACCACTTATAGGCAGCTCCTGTGAAATTGTATAATGCGGTACAAAGCTTTGTCCAAATACTGAGGGTGATTTAAGGTTCCTCTTGGAGCCATCCAAACAGCACATAAAATCCAAGCCACTTCCAAAACACCTGTTTTTTTTTGTGGAAGAGGAATAAGAATAACAGATGTTTCATTGAAATATGCAACAAAGAATCATGAAACAGAGGCTCTGAGTGTGTTATCAGCAGATCTGTAATACAGTGCTAGGTGCTATACTTTCCACAGAAAAAATACTCAGTATTTCCATGGGAAACTCATTCAAGGCAAGCTTTTCAGGAGCAACTGAAGAATGTGCCTCCAGTTTCCAAAACAGATGCAATTTTCCAGAAGTTTGTTGTTTATCTTTGACTAAAACATGGAGAAAAGTGTTTGCAATCACCTGTGTGACAGCTTCTGCTGCCCTGGTTTTCCTGTCCCTGAACAAAAGCAGGATACCACTCTATGGCCGTCAACACGTTTCATTAATTCCTGCCTAAAAAGGACCTTGGATTTAGGATGCTGGAGAACTACACAGAACTTTCATAAAGCAAGGGGTAAGTGAAGAAACAGAGCTGCTTATGCATTCATTTCACTGCTTGAAAACGACTGTTAAGGGACAACAGTCATGTCAAACACACATCAAGAGTTGTTATGAAACATCGGGAGGCAAAACTCCGCACTCACTGTGGGGATTTAGGTTTGTCCCAAATTCCAGCTCAGTGACAGTATCTGCAATCCCAGACTGTGTCACAGATCCTTCCCACTTCATAAACTCCTGCCGTACATATGCATGCAAACGTGTGCCTGCACATGAATTACACAGCCCTGTGCTCAGTTTATATAAGTAAAAAGTGAGCTGAGAGCAATTTGCAGGGGACAAACCTCCCTTCCCCTGCTGCCTCTTAGAGACATTCTCACAGAGCAAGTGAGCACTAGGGAAACCAGTGCAAAATATGTTCTGCCTCTGAGCATTTGGCTACTCTCATCTCTTTCTGGAATTAGAGTTATGACCATCTCAAATATCCAGATGAGAGGCCACGGAAAATGTTTTAAAGAAACACAGAGTTATCACTACTTACACATTCCAGACTTCTGTTCAGCTGCAAATACATTAATGCAAGCAAGAAAAGAAGAGTGTGATGTGGGAATGGAGGCTGTCTACAATTTATCACTGCTGTGCAGACATGCCCTGAGAAGAGAGCTGTGCTGAAAACCCAAATATAGGAACATCTATATTAGCAGCAGTTATTTCTGATTTGGTCTGAGGGACTTTCCAAACTCAAGGGGCTCACAATGAAGGACTGGCCAGCCATGAAGAGCCTGCAGTAAAGCTGAAAAGACATGTAAATTGCTCTGATATCCCAACAGACTTCCGCAGTTTCAGGGATGCTATTCTAATCCCAAGAAGCAAGGACTCCCATTTTCTGCTTTGCTCACTATTGCTGCAGGTTCCTATTTGGGCTTTATCAGGGGATTTTTATCTGCCAAATTACAGCTGATAATTCAATTTGATGCAATTTCCTAAAAATGCTGAGTCTCAAATGGATCAGATTCTCAGCTGGGAAAAGTCACTACTTCTGAGTAAGATCCAAGCATGAAATGGGTTAAAATTCATTAAAAAAAAAAGAGTATATTCTGTATTTTATTAGGGTATTAATAAAGAAAGGCATACAAAAATTATAGTTTTCGAAAAGGTCAAAAGACAGCTCTCTGCTCCTTAGAACATATTTTGCACAATATTGAAAAATTATTAATAACTTGGGGAAATAACTCAACCATATCTTCTTCAATGCCTAAAAAGACTACCTTTGAGCTGTTTGGGAATTAAACATTTAACAGTAAAAAATGAAAAAAAACTGCCAATACTTTGTGAGCCAGCCACATGAGCAAAAGCTGTCAAAACTGGCTGTCTGAAATTGCTCCCACTACTAAGTGTTTCACAGTTCTCCTTCAAGGCTTTCTTATGTACAAGTAATTCAAAGCTTTTCTAAAATCAGGTTCTGTCTTGCAATACTCTACTTATAAGTCTTTGCTCTTAAGTAACTGCTTTAAATTACATATGTATATTTAAAAACTGCAGAGTTTTTCAAACTCTGTCTTTTCCTCCTCTGCTTTACAGGACTTTTCTCCAGCTCTAAAAACAATGTAATTTTTCCCCATCTAGTCTCAGCATTTTTTTCCAGCCACAGAGTGTCTCTTCCCACTAGGAGCAACTCCAGCTTAGTGCTCCAAGGGCCAACGTTCAGCCTTAGAAGTGGAAAGAAGAAAGACATACACTTACCACAAGTGAAAAAAAAAGTACAAAAGCAAGCTCTAATCTCACTATCTCCAGTTCTTCCCAGTCTGTAGTTTAATTTACTGCTGGGTTAGCAGGGTGTTCCACAATGCCTCTCATAATTACTTTCTTGAGGCTCTAATTCAGCTGCAATTACCCACTGCGGAAGTTAACAGAATTGGATCACAGCTCTGCTAAGATCCAACTAAACCACCTGAGCGAGCAGCTGGCCAGCCCCCAGAGCTTCTGCCCTCACTAAGGTGAATCCAGACCTTCCTGATCCATGTGGGGAGACGATCTCCCGAGGGACTCTCCAGCTACCCATCCCACACATCTTGCCTCCAAGTCCAAAGAATCATTTTTGCAAGAAAGGAAATATTTATGTATCGTTTTTAGTGTGGACTAAAGAGTTACACTAACAAAGCAGTCCGGCAGAGCTTCCTTTCACACCCACAGCTGACCAGCTGGGTTCATGGCTCACAGCTGGCCAAATGATCTAGATAATTAAAGAAGGAAAAAAAACCTCTCTTTGTTGTTCAGGGATTTCAAGTCTGTTTCATCAAGAACATTATGTCCTTGATCTATCTCTGCTCTTTTTTGACTTTTTTTTTTTTTTAACTGCCAGATTTAAAGGCCGCTATGACTCTATGGAAACTGCCTATCAGCCATCACGGGCCATACCTACATAAAAGAAATGTCAAGACAGTAGGGTCTCTAACGAATGCTCACTAGAGTTCCCTTTACTCACAAAAGGCCATATACTGTATAGGGCAAACGTTTATGGGCAGCTCTGAAATGCCCACTATGGGACGGGGGGGTAACAAAGCAGCAAGTGCACTCTGCATTCAAATAGCCCATTGCTCTGCCCTGCTCAGCCTTAAGCATATGGATCACTGCATCCACACCACACCCTCTAATGTGCTTTCTGCAACACGTGTGGGGGTCTGGCCATGCAGTCAGAGCCATCACAGTCTCCACGGATCCTATGGAATTCAGCAGTGTCAACACCCGTGTCTGCTGAAGCAGCTACTTGCGGCGAAGGACTGAAAAAGGCAATGGTACGGATTAATTTATCTCTGCAATCTGCTTTGACTGTCACTTTGCTTAATACTCAGCACCCCGCAAAACTTTCAGCGCAGGCCCAGGCTTACTGCACTTCAGGAGGACACAAGCTTATGGCACAAAAATGTATTTACTAGATGATTTAGCAAAACCCTCTTCACACATTTTGACTGCAGAAGCAACGTCCAAAAATGTATGCTCTGCTGGCAAACAAGAGGAAACCTGCGCACATTAAAAAGATTTCAATTATAAAGCAATTGCAGGGGGAGGGGAGGAAGAAACTGACTTATGAATTTCGGTGTGAAAAATGGCTTGTAGCAGGATGACTTTGCCAGGACAACATTCCCTGTAGCATATCTCCATAGTTAAGTGGTGCAGAATTGTCAAGTAATACAGCGCTGCTAACAATGCTGTCATACAGACACTGTTTAGTCAGCAGCTGTACCTCTGTGACACTCCACACTTGGTGAATGCTTAGGTTCCCAAATGAAATGTGATCCCTTGCTAATGCAAAAGACAGCCTAAACTACATTACCCCCCACACACACCATACTGACCTTAAATTCAGTGCCTTTCACGATTAACCTTCCTGCAATTGAAAGATTTACCATAATCCCACTTAGCTATTTTCAAAGTGTACAAACTCTCTGTGTCGGCACTGTTACTGCAGCTGACTGCACAATTTCTTCCAGTTTTCAGAAAGCAAACAATACCGTTTCAGACACACTTGGCTTCTATCTCCACCACTTGACCTCCCTAATTTAGAGCACAAGCCCCCAGTGTGGCAGTGCTGGTGTCTTTGTTGAGCTGCTGCTCTGTGATAGCTATATACATGCATACATTACTGCTGACATTTAAAAACATTCCTAACAGTTTGTGTGAGTACATGGTAAACAGATGCTATGGGACTTTTTACCCATTATCAGTCATCTCTGAAGACTGCAGTAAAGTGACAGGCTGTTTGAGACTCTTCGGTCTAACAGTGAGAGATTTATTTTTAATAGAATATTGATATTATGGCACAAAACGCCAATTGGTGTTTACTTTTTTCCCTCCTAGAGCTGCAGTTTATGGGTTTTTTAAGCTTTTGCAAGCCTCTGTTATATCTACTACTCTATTTTTTATGAAAAAAAGTTAGAGACTTTTATGAACTCTCTGATTAAAGTACCTCTATCTGAATGTAGATTAAAAGTTCCAACACCTGAGAGCATTAAAACCAATGAATATTTATACAGAAAAACAGCAGATGAATGCACTTTAAATCTTCAATGCAAGTCTAGTCATGGGGTTTATCTTATTTTAGGGCTTACTTTTTATTAAAATGAACTCTTGCATATTTACACTACAGAAATAAATTTTATTTGCAAGCACAATACAGTAAGAATCTTACAAATTGATGGCCTTGGTGAAAAGTAAATGTACTCCTCAAACTAATTTATTTCTTTATCAAGTATATATTTAAGAGGATTTTCATTGTATGCTGCTAACACAATTTAGTGCCGAGTAGATGCGTTCATTGGATCTGGTTCTGATTTCACATTTGTGTGAGTCCAGCAGCACCCATGGAGCTACGTTAACCACAGCAGTGTAACACAGTGCTCTTTTGACAAGGATATTGTTATCCCTGGACTTCAATATTTGTGTTGTACCACATGCACTTGGTTGCTACAACTACAACCAACTCACACTGTACCTCGAAGTTGCCATCTTCCCTGACAGAAGACAACCAAAGGGAGTAGGAACCAATCACCAAACCAGTTTTTCCCAGCAATGGTATGGGACTGCAAGGTCAGCCTAAACCCTACAACCTCCGTGAGCATTGACTCCAAACCTGCCTCACTCAGCACATGTAGTAAAAGTCAACATCACCACTGCCCCAAGTCCCATGGCAAGAGAACTGTCTACAGAAAGGGTGCAGTAGTGCAAATGAAGGTGAACAGAGACCTCTGCTCTGCACAGAAAGGAGCTCCTAGGCTCTCTGCATCCTTCTAGCGGCAAAAATCCCACTCACTTACTCAGAGATTTGTTCCTCATTTGAATGAGAAGAAATACATGGTTTCAGGGAGCTGCAGCACAACTGAAAATGAAATCTTGATGCAGCCCAAGTACCTTTTAGCAAACCCCTTTTTTCTTCAGATCTTGTGCTTTGTAAGAAGATTTGTTGCACTGTCTCCAAGCCTATGTTGTTCTATTTTGATTTTAAATGTAACCTTAGAAATAAATGTTTACAAATCAGCTCATTGTGTCTTTGTTTTGAAGCTTAAAGCTTCACTTTGATTGCTGCCTTTTTGACATTTTGCATAGGAAATATGTTTGCATGTTCACAGCACTATTGAAACAGCAATTAGATCACCATATTCCAGCTGTTACAAGGTTTTGTAATGCATTTTCCAATAAACATTTTGAAGAAAACAGAACTATTTTAGTATGTCAAGCAGATACATTCAGGTTTTTTTGTTTAGCTTTTTTCCATCTTATGTTCTTCTGTGTGTTACCATACTTTTATACATTCTTCTATTTCATGTCCTTTAATTACCCAAATAAAAAGGGGTCAGGTTTTCAAGAGTAGTAGGTGGTTGGAGGAGTTCTGATTTTGGGGACCTGGGAAGTTGAACCAAGACAATTTTCAGAAAATCAACCTTTTTGTCTTATGCTACTAAGCACTCCAACTGGGACAGCTTTTAAAACACTTGCTATTATTTCTCTGATCTTCTTTAAGCAGGAACATTTTTACCATTTCCAAGAACTGCCTACCTACCCAATTTCCTTCCGTCCTTCCTCAATAATTTTTTTCACTTCAAAAAAGAAAAAATGCACTTTTCTTCCCCTGCCTGTAAAAATTGAATGTCCAACTCCCTTGCCACTGAAATGATTTCCAGCCGCGCAAGAGAACATGCGCATTGCACAGCAAGGCAAACAGCATCCACACACAAGGGGCAAAGGCAATGGGCCCTGAGCCTTGGTGGCCAAATAGATCAGACTGAGCCTCAGTTGTGAAAACCTTGGTCACCTTTTCTATCTCACTTCATGCCAGTCAATAAACAAACTCATGATGTACACCAGGCAGCAGCAGTTACCTTGCTGAAAGGCAAACAAGATCTGCAACCTCTTGCTTTATGCTTAGGATCAGGTAACAATTAAGGATTTTTTTTTCTTCTTACCTGGTGCTTAATACTTCCATGTATGGATGATTAATCCCCAGAAATTCTCCTTTGCATTTATTTTATTTTTTTCTGATTCCTGACCTCACATGTCACAATTTTTGCCTTCTCATTTTCTTACACAAGAATTGCTGGGAAGATTTTCATCCTTGTTGCTTCATGCAATAAAAAGAAAGTCTTGTTCTGTCTAAATTTAGTCAACTAATTGCAAGTGAGATTGTTGATTTATCTTCTGTTGTTTTCAACTGATCACTTTGAATTTGATAAACTCTAAGGAGATTGATACATTGATTACATTTTTTGGGTGTTGTATATAATTTTCAGGGTGTAACTGGACTCCTTTTCCTGATGGTAAAAATTTGGATAAGTACTGAGAGGAAGTACCAAAAGACTTGCCAAAAGACTGTGCAGCTATGGTGGGAAACAATCCTCCTCAATCAATTCCAGTATTTCAGAGCTGGTAGTAACTATTTTTGTTGATGTCAGCTGTTACAAATGTAAAAGTAGTAGTAGGACAATGAAGACTTGCAAACCTCTTGGGAGGTTGACCTCCATACAACTTCCACACAGATGCTGGCAGCGATTCCACCCACACAAGAGGCTGGTACATAGAGCCCAAAGGAGAGCAAAGCTTATGTCTGCACAGGCCAGAGTTTCTGCCTGCCCACTGCTTTGAGGGATTGCCATTGCTCCGTCCCATTCAAAGTCTCTCTAGAAGTGCAAACATACGAGAGCTGCAGCAGAAGAGTTTATTTTGTTTCCCTCTCATCTTTGAGGAAAATGAGGGATTATAACTTCTGCAGCTGCCTGTCTATCACTGGTGGGACAGCACTGAGTTGGGGCCATTTCAACCTCCCTCGGGTTTCAAAATAATTATGCATGATTTTGTCACATCAAGATGAGTTTATTTGCAATTCCCAAGTGTCACACATGTCCAACGCAACCTTGCAGAGC
The DNA here is from genome assembly GCF_027579445.1 of Ammospiza nelsoni. Classification (NCBI taxonomy): domain Eukaryota; kingdom Metazoa; phylum Chordata; class Aves; order Passeriformes; family Passerellidae; genus Ammospiza; species Ammospiza nelsoni. The sequence continues at coordinate 11,860,426 of NC_080636.1, read as the reverse complement.
ACTCCAGTGCTGATAACCTAAAAATACTCCTTGTAAAAAGCGTTTGCTCTTCATATATTGCACCCAGTTCAAAACTAGTACCTTAGCTGCCAGTTAAACAAAAGTATTGATTTTTAAATTGCTCTTTTAACCTACAAGGTACTCCATGGCCCCTGTTCAGTGTCCCTTAGCTTTATGTTCTTGGATGTACACTTGAATCTGCTGAGGGAAATCTATCACTTGTCCTAAGTTTCACTGGCAAATGCTAGGAAGTAACAGCTTTTCCTTAAGAATTCTGTCCTGGAAATGCAACAGGTAACAGTAAAAAAAGTTAGAGCAGTCTAACAGCATATGCTTTACAATAGATTACAAGGCTCTTTTTATTGCTCTTACTGTCTAATGAACTCTGTGACAACTCCTATTTACAATATTGTTTTATTATCAATTAGTTGTGTAAAATACTCAAAGACATGCAGAATAAATGACAATATAACCTAGCAAATGCACAGTAGTGAAGAGACTTTAACTCTTGCATCCCAATTATAGGAATCAAAATGGTTTCTGCAGCTGGCAGGTACACCAGGTTGTTTTTTCAATAGCCTATCAGAGCAAAGTGGGAAAAAGTCTGGAGGGAAAAAAGCAAATCTGAAAGGCAACCCATGTGCCATTTTAACCTCACAGGCACCAGTATCTTTCAGCTGAATAACACAGAAGAGGAACTATTAAATTATTTAGGCCATCTTCTGGTCTAAAGGACTACTCTAGATCTACTGAAACAATTATTTGTGTCATCTCAACAACAGTCCCTGAATGCTGGGACAGAGCAGAACACAGTCCCTGAGCAGAACACAGCCTTCTCTTGGTTAAAAAAGGGATGAGAAACCTGAACTTGATTATGAAATCCAGACAAGGAGGATCCATGTAATACAGTCAGTTCAATCCCTTCTCTTCCCATGTCCTGTACCTGTACATACTCTTGCAATTTTATTTTTCTGAGCCTTAATATTTAATTAAAAAGAATTGGAGATAGACACCCATCAGGAAGACATCTGTAGAGAAGCTTAACAATCCCAGAAAAGGACCTTAAACTCTGAGAGAAATTGTCAGGACCAGGCTCTAGCAAAATACTGCATCATTAGCCAGGACAGTCTATATAAATGATCAATAATATATTCAGCCCTTTTACTTTCTGAAATTATTGAGAATGAAAACATGACCCATGGAATTTGTACATCCTTAGTCATTGATGCACTGATTGTTGGAACAACTGTGACAAGGAAGCATCACCTAGTGACTAACACGTTCATCTGGAAAGAAAGCAAGCTGCTGTCATTTAACACTCAGAACAAGACAGGCTTTTGGTTTTTCTTTGGATGTGCCATTACAGGAACTAGAAAATGCTGAGCCAGGAAACTGTGAGACAGCTCAAGAGAGAAAAGACATTAGAGGACCAAAGGAATTTGAGAGAAAATGCATCCCTTGTTCTTGTGTGCTGCTACATGAACATTGCACCAGCAGGGCAGCCTCTAAAAGGTGAACTGTTTCCATTCAAAATATTTAAGATTAATACAAGTCTAGTGTAGAGGGATAAGTTGCATAAATGCTATTCAGGAACCTCCAAGGAAAGAACTGATGGGTAAAAAGCTATGAGAAAGGAGCAGATGGACCAATAGATGTGAAACTAAGTCAGTTACAAGCAAATACAAAACTGAAGTGTGTGAACATTTCTGAAGCCTTCAAATGGAGGAGTATTTGAAGACACAGACCTTAAAGCCATCATAACAAATTAGTCTGTCCCAAAGTGAGGAAATTACTTGATAGCAAATTACCTGAAATAATGAAAAGGGATAAGAAGTTAAGTCACCTACGGGAACAAAACAAAAACCATTTCTAATATCCTTGACACTCCTCTCTTACTGAGATCTCGTCTCCACATCAAGTTCAAGCAATTCATCTTCACTTCAGAAGCTTTGCAGTTTTGACCCTGCCTGCATTTTGATGTCCTGATTGCTGGTCAGGATGTCTTCCTGCTGCCTTGGCTAGCCCATGTTCTCTATCAATGTCTCTTCGTGTCTCTCCTTCTTCCCCTCCCTCACGAAGCAGCACACCTTCCCCTCTTTTGTGCCACACTCCTCCTCAAAGTCATTCAACAAAACACAGTAGGAAGCTTTTTCATAACACACCAGAATAAGACAAAAATCCAGAAAAAAGCCTGAACTACCTTTAGACCAAATCTTTGTCTAATCAACTAACATCTTGTAGATACAGGACAATCTCCTGCTGTGGGGTATCAAGCTCAGTGCCTGCCAGGATTAGGTCCTTTAACTGAAACTTCTCATGTGCTCAGGGATGGGGAAAAGGAAGTTTTGAGCTCTGAGGGGCTTAGGAATCCATATGTCTCACTATTCTTCCATTGGTATACTATCTTATAAACAACAAAAAAGCAAATGCTCCAACCAGATCCAAAACACTCCAAAGAAGAAATGAATGGTTTAATTTAGTACTTTCCATTGTACAAAATGAAAAATTCCAATAGATTGCTGTTACAAGAAAGCATTTGCTAATAATGCTTCTTGTTTAGAGAAAAAAATTGGCTGTTATTAGAAGAGTTTCAGAGACATGGAACTGCAGTCATATGAATGCAGAGGCTGGAACCTGGCATTAATTTCACTTTGCTGGTTTACTGCATCTTGTAACTATCTACAAGAGAGCTGTATTTCTACACTCACTATTAGAAAACCTATTACAGAAAAGTCATTTAGGATGAACACCCTGCACTCATAGCCATAGGTGTCTTCTTCAGCTAAATTAAAAACCATAGTCTTTTCAGGTCATAAAAATCATCAAAATTTTAGTTACAAATTACACCATAGTAAGTGTCAGCATCTTTTCCACAGATTTAGCATTGTTTGAAGATAAACTGAAACAGATCAGTTCAATACTTAATTGAGCTCTCAACAGCATCATTGATAAAAGAGTATTAGTAGTCTTTGGCAGAGACTTTATCGATAGCTACTAAGATGCCATCCAGCAATGCTTCTAAACAGAGTGGATCAAATTTTCTCTGGTGCCCTAAGGCCTTTTCTATTGCTCTTGTGGCATAAAGAGGCTTAAAGACAGCAGACCTCAACCTCAGGCATATTTCCTGCGTAACAAGATTTCTCAGGTAATAAATAGCTGCAGCTACCCCTGTTCCTCAGCATATTAAATACATGAAAGAAGAATGATGCTCTGCTCTGTGTCTCTCCTGCCAACAGCTCCTAAGGTAAGGGTTCAAGCAAAATTCAGATAGTCTGATCATCTCAGCCTCTGGCCAAGCACAGAAGCTACTCCAATCAAAAGAAAATCAGAAAAACAAAGATAGGGGCATATTTGTTACTGCTTCTTTTTGTGTACAAAGGATGGACAAATCAAGGAGTGAGGCTGCAGTCACAACCTAAAGTTCTGCTGTGTCAAAACTCTGTTGTCTGGACAGATTAGGTTGCCAGATACTACTTTGATCCTAAGCCCTCTTGAACACAGCAGGGACATCAAGAACTGTTTAAGTTCCTAACAGAGGATGAAAATGACCCCACTGATGTTACTGCTCCCAGCAGAACAAGGGCTAAACAGGATGATGAATACCTCATACCCTTTTTTTTTTTCCCATAAGATCTGGTATTTTGATTTTTGCAGGAAGTATATTAAAGCCATACAACAGATGTAAAAGATGTTTATGCATTCAGCAGAAACATACCTGCACCTGAATCTATTCCTGCATGTTTTAACAGAAAATCTGATGGTACAATACTAGTATTCAATTGTAATTCACCAATTCCCAGCAGGATGAATGAATATCTTTCAAGAAAGCCCTTGGAAATGCTGATGACTAGCAACTATTGGTACAAACCAGTTTTACAGATCATAGAAAATCAGTTACTCATAGAAAGCATGACAGATACAGAATATTCCTACTGTAGATGGGGAAAAAATTGTGCGCTATGATTCGTAAATCGATAAATATCCAACAAATCAGCAACACAAACAAGATGAGAGAACTTTATTTCATCTTCAATCAGAGAGTAAGATATATATACACTGGGTGAGATAGCAATAAAATAGTTACCATGCTAATTTTCCACTCATCTAGTAATATAGATCCTTTACATTCCAATACATTTTTTTCTCTCCTTTGTGATCATATTTGTATCTGCAGAGCTTTCAAGCCCAGGACACAAGCTGTGCAATATGTTAAACTGGTGCTGGTTTTGTTTTTTAATAAAACAGAAAAATAACAATATAATGCTTTAAAAGTCAATATGATCTTTTACATTTAAAGTATCTTAGAATAATATTTTAAAACCAAAATAACAGCAAAAAATGGGCTGGATTCAGGTGATAGAAAGCAAATGCAGAGGCATACTAAAGAAGCCTACACATACATACAGCCCTCTACCTACAAAAAGGACATGGATAGGGTTTTATGCAGTAGGATTTAGGCAGCACTTCTGCAAGTATTGGGATTTTTTTTTTTTTCACATCCACAATTTAACCTTCATCTAAGAGCTGTCATGTGTCCCAGCTTCCCCAGGCATGACCTTTTTTTCCTGAAAGTTTATTTCCAACTGATGAAAGAGGAATTTGGCCAGATGCCTTGGACATATAAATCTCTACAGACACAGATGCAGATGTCAGAAGTCCCAAGCAAATGGTTTCAGAGCATGTTTAGGCCACCTGTAGAGGCCCCGTGCCCATTACTCTATCCAAAAACTTATACATAAAACTAGGATAAACCCTGCTCCCTTACTCCATAGGGAAAAATATACAAAAGCAAAACCTATTTGTAGCTGGACCCACAGCAGCAAAATTCAAAACTTTCGTTGTGTGCCAGCCATATAAAAATGCAAGTTTGAGGGGAAGAGATGGAAATGCATACATAATTTGCAGATCAGTAGGGGTAATATAGGAATCTTTAGTAGGCAGATGCAGGATGTCATTTATAGCCCTCCCCTACAGCAGACAGCACTGCTTTACTGTGTGAGAGTCTCTGGTGCCTTCTGCTTCAGTGCTTCAATCACCCTTCTAGAGCATGCAATACACACATCTAGAGACTTAGAAACCCTCCTGCCCAGCCAGCAGACATCTTCCAGCATTAGGATGGCTACAGATCAGCTATTCCAGAAACAATAAGAGCATTTTTATCTTTAGTACTTATTTTTAAATTACATTATTAACTTGTCTAGACGTTATTGCATTATTATTTGTGCCGTTGCCAAGACAAGTTGGACCAGAAGATCTTTGACGGCCCTTTCAACATGGTGTTCCACAGGCTACAGTTCTGTAATCTGTACAGCATCCTAAAAGTAAAAAAATCCAACTCTTTACAATTTGGAGCAACATAAAATGATTGACATGTTTATCAAAACAACCGGCTCAAGATTTTACATTTGTTTTCTAGTTGCTCAAGTATTTCTACAGACACTACTTAGGAAATAGCATATGTTTTGAGAAAGTCATTTTCCCACTGTATGCTAGCTTGCATGCATTACCATTTGTGCTTTTCTTTAAAAAGAAATGGGAGACTACTGAGATATTATTGTACTCCACATTTACCCAGTTACCCTTTTGTAACCAGACAAATTTGTCATTCTGTTGGAAAAATAAGTGTTTGATACTTATCATATGCTCGCAGCCTTCTGCCACAGCTACTATTTAAAAATGCAGGGTAGCTGAAGAGCCCTTTTATTATTTATGTTTGCTGTGTCTCCACTCATACTCTACTCCTTGCTAAGGGGATAAGACCAGTGGCAGCAAGGGCCAAACTCTTAGACTGATAAACACAGTATTTTCCAAGCCTCGTGCATAGCTGACTGCTGGGCCTGCCTGTGTAACCACAGTGAACTCTTCACTTGTGAGCTGCTGGGAAAGCAGGACATTCCTGCTGGGACACCCAGAGCGCATCTCCCTCTGACACATCCTGGCTCCAAGCACAGCTGGAACCTACCCAGGTGATGGTGGTGGTGCTGCTCATGTGGGAAGAGCCTGACACTGTGCAACAGCCTGCAAGGAGCAGTGACACAGCAAACAAGCAGCCTGTGCTGGCCTGGTGGTGGCTGCCTACAGCCCTGCTGGAACAGATCTTGATCCCCTCCCAGTGAGCCTGCAGTGGGCTGGGGGATGAGCGTGGGATAAGGCATTTTTCAGTGCAAGGTTCTGATTTGGTCTATTCTTTAGTGCTTTACAGAACAACAGACAAACAGAAAAGGTTTATCTGTTTCTGTATTTGATGCACTGGACTTCTGTTTCTGTATTTGATTAAGTTGACTAAGTTCTTGGCTATAAGTTTACATTAGAGGAAAGAAAAGTGCCAGGAGGCTATGTAGAAAGACTTTAAAAATATTAGACATCTCATAAAATAGGTCTATTTCAGGAGAAAGATACATCCATCTTGTGTCTGCATATGGTGCTCAACACGAGAGCCTACATCAACCAGAGCTGCCTGGTCCATGACAGCTCCTCACAACTCTTCCAGCCTGATTCAAGAAGATCAAAATAGAAGTCCAGAGTGACACAGATCATGTAAAATTGGTTCGATATTTTTTAGATAAAAAGAGGAATGCTGGGGAGATCTAGATCTTCTGCCTTCAGCTAGCTGTAGCATGGGCTGATAGCTGTAAGCAGAAGATGAAGATTTTCTTTTGGGTGGTTGCCCAGCTGCAAACACTCACTGACAGAGGTGAAAGGCCCCTGACTCATATTTCCAGGTCTTCAAAATAACCATTTGTCAAAAAGTGGCATATTAATTACCATGCTCCTTTTTCAAGGCAAATACTGTATTCCTTGTCCTCCAAAGTCCATTCCAATCCCCACTTTCACAGCATCTCCCAGTGATTAGGTTGGGAAGCAGGGAAAGCACTCATGGTGCTACCAAACTTTCATTTGCTGCAGATAGAGCAAAGGGCAGATATAACTTTCCTGCTGAACCATGCTCCCACAGAATCCACCCTCCCTCTGCCTCCACGGCCATATCCCTCCAGCCATCCTAAACACACAATTGCGCTTCCAGCTCCGGGGCAGGCAGCACATCTGCCCCCATCCAGCCTCCTCTGCATTCTGCTTGCTCCTCCTTCTCCTACAAGGGCAGGCCAGCCAACATGGATGAGCTGCTTCCTGCTGGGAGGGAAGGAGGTATTCCTCAGCAGTTCCTTGTGGCACCAGCGTGTGCCATGTGCACTGGGCAGCTGGGTTATCTTATAGCTCATATCTCTTACATGGCTCTACCTGGAGCACACCACAACTTCCTTATGCTTAGCAAGAAAATATCACTACTCTTTGTGACTCCCTACAGCTCTTCAGTCACAAGCCAGAGAGAGCCTTAGCCCTCCTTGCTCTTTTTTACTGCCCAGGGGCCTGCTATCTTCTGCTGTGGCTAACTCCATCAAGCTGCCAGCAAGGAAGGATCCCAAAAACACTGCTTACCTAAACCTGCAAGCTCCTAAATGAGCAACTTTTGCAGGGGGCACTGCTAATGACCAGAACCAGCTCTATTGTGGCTGGCCTTGACTCAGCTTAGGAGAAAGGACTCGTGAAAAACAGTATCCATCACTCCTGAAAACTGCCTGGCACAGTGTGATAAGTTCAACTGCAGACCACATGCATTTTCTGGCTTTGAACAAATAGCACAAGTCAATTCTCTATAAATTCAAAATGCATATTAGAATAGGGAAACATATTTTAAGTGGGTTTCACATCCTTCCTCTCTTTTTCACACTAACTGCTGGAGATTAAGCCTGCCACTTCACTATTTCATTCTTTTGCCACATAACGAGACATGAAGAGAGTTCATTGCCTTTTGTCACCCCCGAATCACCTGGATGTGACACGAGGAAACAGCCTGTGACTGAGCTGGGATTTTGAGGAGTAAGGGATGGCAGCAGGGGGAGGGCATATTGGGAAACAGCTTTTTAATTGCTCTTCATGAAAAATGCTACTGTAGAGAAAATGACTGGTGGAGAAAGTGAGACAGCCACCATACTGCAACCCATTCAGGGAGCTGAAGAAATAAGTGGCATTTTTGTACTCTGAGCGGCCTAAACAAATAAATTACAGTCTTGATAACCTTTTATTTCAGAGCTGTGCCATTTGTGCTACTCCAGTTGGATTGTGTCATTCCCAGGATAAATCCTCAATTGCAAGGGCTTTAAAATTGAGCTATAAAAATTTCCTCTGGGCAGAAATCTGGCAAAATGTAGCACAATGGAAAAAAGAAGCAAAGGGAATCAGTCTAAAAATAGAAGTGAGTAAAAGAACTTGGGAACCTTTAGGTGGACAACAATTTGTCAGACTTTTCTCCCTTGCACTCTGGTAAGCAAAAGAGAGGGTGGGGGCCACATTGGAGAGACATGACAGCTTGCCTGCAGCTCCTGAGAGAAGCACCTTCACTGCCAAGGTTTGGGAAAACAGGACAGTGGCCAGCATGTCACTGTGAATGAAAGAGGTCTCAAACGGGAGAGGATAAGGCAGGCTGAAATATGCAACAGGCTGCTTAGCCCCAGGTGAATACCCTATCCAAAAGCAACCCCAGAAGCTGAGTGACCCTCCTAAACTTAAACTCAGCCTGCCTAAATCTCACCTACATTCCTGTTGTTTCCTACTTGCTGCCTCCACATTTAAACCTTGCTATGGTTCTCTCTATCCCTGCTGAGATGCCTTCAGAGACACCCTGCTTGGAAGCACTAGGCATGAGGCTGACTCTGTGCTTTATTACCTCATAAAAGCTTAGTTTCTCTCCATAGCTTAGTTTTTATGTGCAAATTAAAATAACTTTTGTTTAAGTTTGCTGCTACCAGAACAACAGAGACACGGCTGGGAGAGCAGATTCACAACTAGGGGGAAGTTAGTCCACTGAGCGTTCGCCCCATGACAGCACCCAGGGCAATGCCTAAATTATCTGTATTTACAAGAATAGAAATAATGCCTCAAATATACCAGAATAGGTGGCAGCACTGAAGGAGGATGGAAATTACAGTGGAAAGTGAAAACAAAAGAAAAGCCAATCCTGTAAAAGCCTGTTCCTCCTGCAAAGCCGGGCACACTGTCCTTGAAATGGAAGGGCTGCTTGGAAAACGCCACAGAGCCCCACAGCATCTCACATGCCACGGCACCACACAGCCATTGGGGGGCTGAAGGTGACACTGGCAAGCCTTGCTGATATCCATCCTATTTTTAAAACTGCCACCAGAGCTCCAGTTGGCTTATGACCTCCCGTGCTCCCAAGGAACCATGCACACAGGAGGGGCAGACACAGTGGCAATAGCTCTGCCTGCATGCAGAGGCAGCAAGGCACAGGCCAAACGTGGTGCTGTGTCTGTCCAGATGTGCTGTCACAGTGTGGCTCTGACTAATTTTCACAACACCTTCTTAGTGTGCCCACAACCTGATGGAAATGCAGTTTCTGGTAATGCAACAAGAGGAGCAGGAGCTTGCTTGACCATGCACACCAACTCTGAGCAGCATTTCAGCTTATTTTGGGGTATTACATGAAAAGAATTAGGAGATGAGCTACAGTCAGTGTTTAAAAATAAACAAATTGCCAATGTCAAAGCCTCTGCAATACTGCAAGCCCAAGGTAATGCTTTTTATAAAGGGGAAAACAACATTCAGATTTAAGACACGTTTTAGTTCTAATAACTTAAGGTGTCATTATTAGCATATGCAAAGAATATGAAACAAACAAACATATTTTCTTATCTTCAAAGCATTCCTCTAATAATATAATGTTTCCTGCACGTGAGGAATAACACATTTAGGTGTTGGCCGCCAGAGTTAATGACATCAGGCACTGATGAAATGTCTCGGCGTGCCCCAAAGTTACGCAAAATAAAGAACTACTGATTTGAATTGCATCCAACTCTGCAACTCTCTATCTTCAGGGCAATCCAAGAGTAGATTTTCTTGAATGTTTTTCATTAAATGCCATCGTGCCATACTAGATAAGAGATTCTATTTGGACTAGCAGCTACTTCCAATTTTCGCCCCAAAATAAAAGAGGGTTTATCAATTCCAATCAGTTTTATCCAGAATTAGTTGTCAAGTTTCAATAGCTGGCATGCATCTGAAAACATAAATTCAGCACCAGTGTCAAATGACTAATGCAACGTTATAGAAGAGGCCTGAATGCATAGTCCTGCTGGGATTGACCAACTGCATTGAAAATATCAGCACTTTTATGTTATAATAGCTCCTATTAACAACAGTTGGCTGACATTAGATATATTCAAGCTAAGCATCAATTAAAAAATTGCTTATCCATTTGAAAATCTGGAAAGTGGGTATGGGCTCTCACATGGGCAGAAAGTAATACAAACGAAATAATTGCTGTGGTGTCCTGGGACTGCATCACTTTGACTAACAGACACTGCTATTTTTCTGCCTTCTTCAAGACAAATTCTTACATATATATGTGTGTCCCTGTCATGCTAAGCTGCATTTCTTAACCATCATCTTTCATTTTTAAAATAGCATCATTTAGAGGCCCTACAGAAAGCCAGGGGCAGAGAGTATTACCCAAGCAAAATGCACTAAAATGATTGTCCTATATAGTTCACAGTGCACACAGACATGAAAGGTATCCTGCAATCACCATCTTTATGGGAAACTGAGGCACCACTACACTCAGAGTATTGCCCAAGGTCACAAAACCAGCCACTCACCTCTCCTGAACCCAGGACCATAAAGCTACACTAGCAATAAGTGCTGATATCCAAGAGAACTCATTAGGGACTCATAAACGAGCTCAAATAAGTGCCAACCAGTTTAAATGTTAAATAGGTCATTGCTAACTCTGATCAAAATGCTTTATTCTTCATTGTATCTGGGAGTGATCTAAATTAGAAATACAGACATATTCCTGAGAGCAAGAACACATGGTTCCCTACCCAGCTGCCCTAATCCCTGCCTGTCTTTACACTCCACTGGATGTCTGCCCAGCCCTGGCAAAGTTTTGGGCAGCACTTCAACTTAGAGGGGTGAGAAAGGTGTGGAGGATATCCTGCTCCCTCCCCACCTGCCCCCCAAAGCCAACCTTCAGCCCACCACTGCAGCCACACTCCTGAGGGTGGGTATGCAGGTGGAAAACCACAAAAGAAAAAAGACAAATCAAACACTCAAACATCTCCATGGTCAATTTTTCTGACCAGTCAGCTACATTGTAGAAGTGGAGATGAGGTTTTTTCAGCTGTCCTTTAAAGTTAAAAAAAGCCAGTCCCAGGCTAATTTGTCCAAGGATATTGAAGAGGTTTTGAGGAGAGTGCAAAGGGCTCTCTCAAGTGGATCAAGCCACTTCCCTGCAATTATTCAGTAAATAGTCTGGAATGCAAAGTTAAGGAAATAATTATTCTTCTCTATATCTTATATTGGTTTCCACCTTCAAGCAAGACATCAGTCTTACAATACCAAGGGAATACCAAGGAAGTCGATATACCTGATAGACATCTCTACATTTGTCCATGTAGAACAAAATCTTCTCCGTGTCAGCCAGGAGAGGTGTCCAAAAATAGTAGTCAACCAGTAGCCTCAGTTGCACCATTGTGTGTGAAGAGCCTAGTTTCCGGTTGTCTGGTTGAATCTCACATTGTTCAATCCATTGCACACATTTCTCATTCATTAATGTAACAACAACAAGCTCACAGCAATAGGATCTTGCCACTAGAAGATGATTTCTTGCTTTCAAAAATAAATATCTCAGTTTCACCTTCATATTGTTTTTATAATACAGTAGGAGATCTTCATCCTGTCAAGTTTTATTTTCATCCTGCTGACATTATTTCTTAATTAAAAGAAAAGATAAGCAAATGGATTCAACCAGGTGCTATGACTGATATGAAGCACAGTTCCTCAGGAAAATAAAAAGATTTAAGTCAGAGAAGAAGGGAGTCTGCCTGGCAGTCATTTCATATAACCAGCCATGAGCAGTGGTAGGTGGCCTTAACTGGCTCTCCTGGTTGTTTGTTCTGCAGTTTTGCAATGTCTTCCAGCTGTCTTTTCATTTTCTTTATTGTTGTATTTATTTTTTAATGATTCTTCACTGAGGAGTTTCAGCTAAGAGAACAGAGAACCAGCAGCAGCAAAGCATCATTTCCCTCCTCCCCGTGTGCGGGGCAAGTGAGGATTTTGCATTTCATACATGATTTACAACTTGTGGATGTGAGGCTGCCACCAAGCCCATCGTGGCTCAGACAGCATTCCAGCACCAAAAACCTCAGCTGGCAGCCAGAATTTTACAGAAAAACACTGTGGGGAGAAGTACATTATAAAGAACTGCTGCTTTTGTAAAGTCTCAGTCATTGCAGAAATAAAACATTTTAGTTTGTATGAATATTCTCTTTCATAACAAATCAGCGCATGCCAAAATGCCCTGTGTCTTAAAGGAGATGTAAAATGCATAATGCTTTGCTCCTCCAGAAATAACTTATATTTTGAATGTATTTGAACTGTAACTCTTCCTCCTGGAGACCAATATAAGCACTGCATAGTACAGTATCATTTCAAGACAACTGAAGAAATATATAAACATGCTGCTTAGTCGGAGAGACAGAGGCCAGCAAAAAAATCAACCAAAGAAGAATAAACTACAAAAGTGGAAAAGGTCTACATTTACAGAGTTTTCTCTAACAGAGAGACATTAATGAGCAGCTGAAGACTATAAACAGCACAAGGAGAAATTAACAGGTTTTGTTAATTGAGTTAAGGAAGGAGCTTCTCTGGTTTCTGGGAGCCAGAGTTTGGGGCATAGACTCCTGGGTGCTCACAACAGTAGGCAGTGGAACAGTCAGCTGAAACTCTCATTGTGCTGGAATCACTAAGGAACCACATTGAAGGTGCACTCCAGGAATAATAAAATGTGTCAAATAAGAGGGTTTAGGAGGAAAAATCTACTCAGGGACAAGAAGGTAAGGGAAGAAAAAAGCCTGTTAAGGAAACCACAAACTTTCATGGAGGTGGTGATTATTTTGCTTTAATTCAGGCCACAGAAATGTTTGATCCTCTATATAAATGTAAAGCCTTGAAATGATCTGTCCTGTAAGGCAAATCTACTAAATAATGCAGAGTTCCCAATGGAAAAGAAACTTTCTTCCATCTACAGAGGGATTTTTAAAGGGCCACATCAGAGATCTGAGCTTTTAATTGTATCTTGCATTTAAATTTAACAACAGACCTATTGTTTTCTTTCAACAGATTAAGAAAAAAGGCACAATGACTAACAGCATTCAAAATGAAGGCAGGATAACAAGGAAGACAAAATTAGAGGCAAAAGCACTTGCAAACTGCATATCCTTAACTCTTCTTCCTGTGCAGGCAGGATCTCACCCTTAGATGCTGGGTCACTGATGGTCTTAGAAAGAGCCAGACCACTTAGGTATATAGCTGAAAATGGAGTGGATCAGTGACTATGCAGGAAACCCAAGCATGCTAAAGTCTTCTTTCAGTAAAGCACGAAAGACACAACTCCTCCTGTTTCTTGGGGATAGCTGGAAACAAGGGCTGCCACCATTCAGTGACAGCACCACTCACAGGGAGAGCAAGGACAGGTTGGGTGCTAGCTGGCACCTCTAGGATGGGCAGGCAGACACCCAGGGGTGCCCTGAGCAGAGGAGCAGGAGGCAGAGCTGCCCCACTGTCATCCCTCTGCCCCCTTGGGTAATGAAAGCAGGCAGGCTGACCCCCTGAGTCTGCCCTACCCCCAGAACAGCAAGGGGGGGCATTTGTGGAAGCCCAGTGGTGCCAGCAAAGGTGGCATTTGTGCAAGGCCAATGGTGCCCAGCACTGCTGTTAGTCACACACTGTGTCCTACCGGGTGATGCACAAGCAGCTCCAGCAACTGCAGCAGCACAGACCTCTCCAGGCCCAGCAATTCACTCTGCCTCCTCTACTAACATCTGCTCATGGAAAGGAGAGAGAGAGAAGAAATTATTATTATTTCACTTTTGCTTTCTGCCTTTTTCCTTCTATGATATGAATAGCAAGGCTATGGGTTGCAAAATTGTACATTTTGTCCTCCAGTTAACCTATATACCAGTAAGCGTGGGAAATCCATTATGAGAATTAAGGAGTTTAAAGAAATAAAATGAGAAATTTAAAATGGTGTTGAAATATGTTTCCCCACACAGAGTTTGTGTTGGTATCTAATAAAATTTAGTATATACTAAAATTTAGGCACAGAAGACTTTGCAGGATGAAAGGAACATAGCATTCAAATCATTCATTTCATCTGATACTCAGAGCTCTTTGATTAACATCACTTCAACTGGAAGAGAAAAATTACATCTTCCTTTTTTCTTCTTCTCTCTTTTATTAGTATTTTGCACTTCTTTTTATGCAACAAAGCCAGCTACCCTTTTATTTACCATCAGATCCACTTCCATGTTGAAAATCCTTTCTGTCTGAAACTGTGTCTTTTAAAAAATACAGGAGAAGCAGGGAGGAGGGACAGTTATGTTGATTCTTCTGAAAAATATCCATAAAAGGATGTATTTGGCAGTCAGAAAAATAGCTGTGGGGAAATCACTGCTGGGACATGGGAGCAAAAGGGGACACAAAGGCACTGGGGGCACTGCTGGGCCAGGGAAGGTGGAACAGACAGAGCTGGTGCCTGGTACATACTGATGGAGGGAGGAGCTCTGACAGCTATTGCTGGGGAACCCCATGGGCTGGGGCCATATTTTCTGCAGGGCTGTTCAGAGAGTCACTGTCCTGGTGCTTGACTGATTGTATATGGGAGCTCAATAATTAATTATAAGAAACAAAATTAAGTGAGAAGATAATTTGTCAAGGTTTCAGTTTGCTAGGTGCAGCATAAGCAGTAGACATAAGGCTTCCCAAAATTGCTAAATTGCTTCTTTCCTATGGTTTTCTTCAGGCTGATATTGCTGGACTCAGGCTCTCCATCCGAGCCAGGCCAGCTCAGCCCTTCCCTTCCCAGGCTTGGGAAGAGCTGTAGCCCCAGCCTCTGCCCAGAGAGGAAGGTGCCCATCACTCTGGGCACTGAACCTGGCAGATGCACCAGACACTGCCCTGGGATGGCTGCCAGGATTCCAGTGAGTTCCTCAGGACTGTGAGTTACATCAGGGTGCTTTTGACTCCCAGGATCCAAAGGACCTAAGAAGTGACTCAGTGCCTCCTTCTCCAAACCATGTACAGAGATACAGGACAGAAGGAATGGTTTTTAATGGCCACAACCAAAAAGCAGCTTTGTTTGAGTTTGTGTGTACATATATATACACACACATATATACAAACATACATCTATGCAGAGGAACCCTTAGTAAGATCAATACTCTTATTGAATGTATTTACCTCTGTGTGTGCTTAGCCTTTCCAATAAAAACATTCATATAAAACACATTGAGTTAAACTGGGCACTCAATACCCTATTTTGGATATTCAGCACCCCTTCAGACATCCTCCTCATACCTGAAAGGTCAGGCTACAGCATAGTTCTTGACTTTCACATCTGAGTCCCCAAATGAGAATCACCTCCTCTATAAGGAGACATACATTTCAGGTTTGTCACCCTCCAGCTTACAGAAAATGGCTCCTTAAATGTAGCTGGCACAAGGCAATCTGTCACAAAATTCTCATGATATTTCCTTCCTCCTTTTTATCTGCAGAAGTGATTAAATGCAAACTAAACTTTTTCTGGTAAATCTTATCCTTCCTACAAGTGGAGCTCCTTTTCATTGGTTCTTCTTAGATTTGACTTAGGAGAATATCTGGGGGGGGTTGTTTATATAATCTTGCTCTTGTCAGGCAAGGCCAGCCTGCCTGTGATACCAGAACTCTCGTCTGTCTGCCACTCTCACTTCTTTTCCACAGACACTTCATCCCATTGGAATCAATAGGTAAGAATCAATAAAATGCAAATGCTGCACTTTATCCTGGCTGCTTCAGACTGTCTTCCTTCAGCCCTGGAAATCCTGTGTCTCTCCCTTCAGCCTACATAAGGCAGTGTAAGGGAAGAGGAAAGAAAGGTCCCAGGTAGCCCATGGGCAAGAAAAGCACCAAGGCTTGCTCAGCTCCCAGCCAGCATCAACTGGCACCCAGCTATCTTCTTTTGCTGGTACTCCACTGCTTCAGGAACCAGCTGTGCACTGCAATAGCCTCCCAGGGAGTGGCTTTGCCAGACATCAGCAAGAGCAAGGGCACTGGTGTACTTTCAGAAAAGCAAACCCTGGGAACTGCTTCTGTAAGCTCAGCAGACTTCAACCCTTGCCCAGGCCAGATGGTTTAAACCAGTCATTGTTTCACCACTGCCACGAGGCCAAAAGCTTTACTCATCCATCACCACATCCTTAACCCCAGCTCCCTCCTCAGTCTCTTTCTGACAGACTGCTGCCTCTGACAGCTTCACCTTCTGCAATTACAGGCCCCACAAATCACTACTGGCAGAGCAGAAGCTCAGTAAAACAACCCAGTGGTACAATTCCCTCTCTAAACTTGACACCAACTGTACAGACGCCTAAATAAGCCAGTCCTTCAGCCTAGGATTTCTGGAGAGATCATCACCCACAAATCATGCAGGGGATGATGGACTGTGGCAGAGGGCCATGGCAAGGCTGTGGGCAGCATTTCTTGCCACAGGACAAATCAGTTTGAATGCTCACTCCTATTATTCCAGTACTTGTTTACCATTAACTTATCCTGGTTTATTTCAAAAAATAATGTAATTTGTATGGGCATGGTGCATTTTACTTCACTGAGAAGTTAAGGTCTCCAGGGACTCCACTAAAATCATACTGATATTGTCAGCAATGTAATTGCCACATGGTCTCCACAGACTTCCATTGAAATTGCTTTCCTCTCCTAATCTCAAGCAGTAGGAACAACATCCCAACAGAGACTCCAAAGACTTGCAATGGAGTCATGTTCCATCATAAATGGTCTCATAATGATCCTCTTTAGACATCCTTTGAAACTGCCAGGAGATTGGTGCTGCACAGTATTTATTTTCCACGATGTTCTGGAAAGGACATTAATGTTCTCCCCCTTGAATCCTGGAACTCACATCCCATTAAAAAACTTTATGAGCAGTAACTACTGCTTCACTGCAGTCCCCCACAGAGCCTTCAGTATATATATTATTATTTCACAAACTGCACTACTGAGTTGCAACTGAATTAGGAAACATATCCTTTACCCAACAGACTGGAACAGATCCTAAGGATTTGTTTTGCTCTATGAGGCAATGACAAGAGGAGGGGAGAAGGAAAAATATATTCTTTCACCCAGAAAACAGACTATCTCCTTGGGAGACACGTTGGCCCATGCACGACAGCCCTAACAAAAGGGTTTGCAGCACACACAGTGATAAAAGTTGCTGGATTTGTACAGTGAAGGCTGCAAAGGTTATTTTCCCCCTTGTTTCCCTTGGTTATATAATACAGACAGCAGGCCAAACACACCTGAAGCAGTGTCATGCCAAGAAAGGGGATTTAAACCCCCCAGGGTATAGGAGGAGGCTTAAACTGTACGATGGAAGACAGATCCTAAATCTGGTCCACCTCTTTTATATTTGACACCTCTTCAACTCAGAGAATAAGTAATCAAAGTTTCTGAGCTTCTGGATAAAGTTCTTTTTCAACAGGAAAGCTGAAAATATGCTCAGGTTGCAGCACACAGCAAATTCTGCATTTAGTTTTTAAAGTTCTTTGTCTCAACAGGTTTGGAGTGTGAGAATCAGCGAGGTTTTCAATGCTCCACTGGGGTATTTCATATTTTAGAGAAAGGGACACACAGAATCATTAGGTTGTAATAGAATCATTAAGTTGGAGAAGACCTTTAAGATCAACAGGTCCAGCCATTAACCCAGCACTGCCAAGTCTACTACTAAATCATCTCCTTACACACTACATCTTTTAAATTACTTCCAAGGATGGTGACTCAGCCACCTCCCTGGCCAGCCTGTTCTAATGCTTGACAACCCTTTCATTGAACACTTTTTCCTAATATTCAATCTGAATCTCCCCTGGCACAACCTGAGGATGTTTCTCTCATCCTATCACGTGTTATCTGGCAATAAGGTGAGAGCAACCCTCACCTCACTACAACTTCCTTAGGTCATGGAGAAAGGAAAAGGATCAGAGATGAGCAGAGGCTTAAGGGACAGAACACTTAGATTCCTTTCTTGTCTCTGCTTGTTCTAGGATTCATGTGGTGCTAGTACTTGATGACTTTCAGAAAGCCATCTCAGGTGCCTCTGACTCCCCTTTTACAAAAGTATTCAAGGAAAACCACCTGGCACATATGACACAGGAGATGAAGCTTTAAAAACACAAAGGAAACTAAGAACACAGAACAAATTATTCTACCTTCTAGGATATCAAACTACTCCTATATAGCAGAAAATGGAAGAAAAATCCTTTAGTCAGTTTATACTCACCCCAGCTATTCTACTCTAGCAGTCATGTGCTGGAAATCTCATATAAATGTCATCTCTAGCCTTTGGCTGCATTTGCCATGATATTAGATGGCACAGAGGCATTTCATACTGAAAAAAAGACTTTTCTGAGTTAAAAATAAAGGCTGATCAGCTCATTGTAAAAAAAACCACCATTACAAAATTCTATTGCATCCATGTCACAGACATGAGATACCCTCTGAGTCAAAGGATCTACTGGGACAGTAGCAAGGACAAGATTTTTTTCTTTTGCTTGGTATCTAGTATAAGAAACTTATTAATATATAGCTGCATGTAAATGTAAGATATAATTACTACTAATAACAATTATTTGAGCTCTGGGGAGAAATGGATCAATGGTCTTTCCCTGGTCTTGTCAGCACCTGATCTTTACCATGAAAACTTATGAGGCAATCTACATTGTGAATTAACTGAGTCACAGCTTATATTCACTAGAGAAAGAGTCCTGATCTGCTGCCATTTCACAGTGCAGATCTTAAAATCAGCAAGCATTTTAGTTTTATGGCTGAATAAGATCTACTGCTCAGCACTATATGCTTGTATAATACTGAATACTGTAAACTATACTCTGGCTTACACTGGTCCACTGTAGGGTAAAAAAAATAGTGGCTACATCTAAAATTTTACAGTCCTAAGGCTTTGGTACAAGCCATTTTGAAATAATAGATTATTTTTGTCACCAAATAGTTTATTGTTTTATTTTTCATTCCTAGTCAAAATTGCATCTTTTCTAGCTGTTAATGAACCCTGCCTAAAGTAGACATTTACATTCAGCCTATTTACCTGATGCATAATGCTTTATGAAAAAATCAGCTCTAAATGATACAGCTAGAATTTTATTACAGACTTTTGGTGCAAATAATAAAATCTTTCTACAGCTAATGAACTGCCCAACAAAGTAAGTCTGTTAGTTAGTAAATATAAATGCTTTTAAAAACAATCAAGATATTAGAAAAATAGGGGTTTCAAAGAATACTTCTTTGTACATTTTATATTAATTGACATATATTACTTTCAGATTTTTTGCAATTCTAATAGCATGGAAATAAGCAGCAGGAATGATGACTTTCAGGATTACTAATTTATATTAAAAAAACAGTCACAGGGCTCAAACAAAGGCAATGTCTGCCTTCCTGGGTTAAGGGTTTCCACCAGTAATTTATATTTGTAAATACAGCACAGTTTCTTCTCCTGTAATCTCCTGCAGTCACTTGAGAAGCTTTCCTGGTCTTTCCACTTCCTACTTTGCTAACAAAGATCATGCCAAGGAGAATTGCTCACATGCATGTGTGTGTCTAGCCAGGTATGATCCACAAGATTAAGCTTTTGGGAGTCATGGCCTCTCTGTAAGTACTTTAAGAGATGTATGCTTACAGACCAGTTAATGATAACATGAAGATTTAACTTTCTGATTATCTGTAAGAAAATAGTTTTCCTTGTTTCTAGACAGAACAGACCTTGAGATTATGCTATGTAATTTCTGTTAACCACAGACTACCACCTTTCACACAGATACTCTACATTCAACCCAAAATTTTAGGTAAATTACACCAGTTCAGCTCTCAGATGACCAGAATTTAACATTTGATAAACAGAAACCGAAGCTCAGTCAAATACAAAGACCTTGTGCAAATAGGAGGAAATCAGGTTAGAGCCTGGAAGCAGAAAAAGAGCCTAAGAAAGGTGACAACACATTCACATCTGTCTGATCTGACAGACTTCTTCCAATCTTCCCATGATGATACACAAGACTGTGTCCATGTCAGTCAAACACAAACAATGAGGCTCAGGAATGAGAATTGCTACCTCCTGTTTCAGAGCCCCACCTGCAAGTGTGGACTACATCAGGCTTCAGAGATAGACAGTTATTAGAACATTAACAAATCCAATTAATTGTGTGAGGAGGAAAAAAAAAAATCCAGCTTCTTGCAGGTGACTGGCTGGAGTCCTGACACCCAAGACTTTATTATAACCACTTTCTGGAGGTGGGACTTCAAGGGTGATGGATGTGCTGAAAGCAGTGAAGGTGACCCAGTTCTGCCCACAGCATCCAAAAGAAAAAGAGTAAGAAGTGCTCCCAGCACAGAGCTTAAGGAAAAAACACCCATACCTCACTGTGGTTCCAAAGGACTGTAGGCACTCTACTCCAGGAGGAAATAACTTCTTGCAAAAGGACATATCAACTTTGTCTCAAAACACACAAGTCATGGAAAGCCCTGCACCTCACAGCAAACTGCTCTCATCCCTCTCAATAAATGTGTATTATTCAAGGCTGAGTTAGTCATAGTTCAAATTTCAGGCCCTGGATTTCTTTGTGTTTTTGAAGGCAGACCAAAAAGTTGCTACCCCTGATTTCCAGCTGGTATTACTTTCCAGTGCATGCTTCCCCATTCTTTTTCCAGCTGTATGCAAGCTGCTCCCTATCCTTACTTGGAGGTCAATTACCTCAAAGTTGTACACAGCTCACCCTGAAGAGACCAGGAGCTTTGCAGTCAAGGACTGCAAGTCCAGATGTGACTTAGATGAGACTTAAGGTGATTTGCAGGGCAAAATCTAGGGGACAACTACCACTGACTTCTGAAGGGCCAGGATTTATCCAGGCTAGTAGTTTTAACAGAAAATTCTCAAGAGTGGGTATTTCAACCAGCATCTTGGCAAATTTTCAGCTAAGGTAACTATGTTCTGCTCTCTTAAAACTCCTTTGAAGTTTCACTTGGTGACGTTAAACCTCCATGTCCTTTCCTGGACCTGCAGAGAAATGAAACTATGAGGGCCTATCCCAGGAGCAGCAGCATCTCAGGGATGCACCAAGGACTTCTCCCTGGGCCGATTTTGAGGCACTTGGAGATCAGAGGGAGGAAATGTTAGCTCAGAGACAGAGGAAACTGCAGAGATGTTCTTAAAAAGGAAACTACAATAAGCTTAACAAGAGATTTGTGAACAAAATACAGACAAGCAAAATCTAACTTCTTTCCCTGGAAAGACAAGTGTTAGCAGGTTTCCCTTCCCATTAACAAAGCAGAAGTCTCCAGGTTGTATTTGCACAGTAACCTTCAGAAATCTTCACAAAGAGCAGGAGATTAGCACCACTCACACACAGATTGCTCAGCTGTAAGATGGCAGCACCTTATGTCCTCGGCTGGGAAATTACAGCGCTCTGTGCGTACACAATTGATGCCTAAGTGCAGTTCTTTTTCAAGGGCAGTAAAACCGGAGAGTTGCACGATGAGCAAAATGAGAGACGCAGCAATGTAAAAACATCCAAAGGCTTTGCATAGCTTTTTCAGAATTAATGTGTACAGTATAAATTTATTGATGCTTACTGCTGTTTTGAACTGATAAAACATTTCTTTAAGAGCTGTATATTTTCATTCTAAATATCTTTCCTCAGAGTAGTTAAAGGTATTCTGTAAGAAAATACACTCTTCAGTGCAAAATCAATCACCTCATTTCATGCAATCATCAAGGAATGTCTCAATTATTATTAATAATACAGAACAGATTATATTGTAATATTCATAAATGCTACACTTTTTGCTGGACCACCACTAAAAAGTTCAGACAGAAAATGAGTCAATTTTAAAAAATGATGTATACTTTTATTCCTGGTGTTAAATTTATCTTTAACAAAAAAAAAAAAAAAAAAAAAAAAAAAAAAAAAAAAAAAAAAAAAAAAAAAAAGTCGCTTAAATATCCTGTGTTCAAAACATCCTCAAACTGTATCTGCAGAGAAAACTGGTTTTGCAGCAGAGCAAAATCTCCTAAATACTCCTGGTGATTTTTTCATGTATATCAGTTGTCACAGCCTCAGTCTGGCATCAAAGACTAGTGACAAGTATGTCCCGAAGACACTCCTCTCTCCTTCCCCAATGACATAGTGCCTAAACAGTTGGCTTATCACAAACAGCTGTCTCATAGATGGTTAAAGGCATATGAAGTTAATGCTATCCTAAAAACTAAACTCCCTTTCCACGCTATGATTTGGAAAGAATAAACACATTTTACTATTGAACGTTTATTACCTAGGGAAGCCCACCATAGTGTGCTTAAATTTAAAAAACCAAACCAACACACAAACCACGTAATTTGTAAGTGAAGACTCCCTCAATTTCAACAGCTTTGATCTGCACAGTTCCCTAAAGGTGTTTTTTCCCCCAAAGCAGTAAAATATGCCCTTAAGCCAGTAAACGGTTCACTGCCTATCTGGGGAGGGAGATTTCAGGTGGGTTTGGGGTTGCAGCAAAATCAGATCCAAATGAAATGCTAACTTGGGCAGAACCCTGATATGCACTTCTGAGCTGCTGGTCTCTCATCATTTTCACCCTCTGCAGCTGCTTGAGTGTTCTGGGCTGAGATGACAGTAGGAACCCCAAATTCAGAGGGAGAGACAGGAATCACTTTTGGCATTCTATCCCTTTCCTCACCCTTTCTGCTGGGAAGGAAAAAAAAGGAAAAAGCAAGTTGATATGAGAGTGAATTCTACTTTTGTAGCCAGGATTCAGAATTCATATTTGTCTATGGAGCTTGATTCAAGAGGAAGTATCTTGAAGCAAGAAGCCTCCAGTGTACAAGTGTTTTAAAAGATGTGCTCAGTAGTTTTGTATATGTATTTTTTACTACTGTCTTAGAAGAAACTCCTGCCAAGACAGTATACTTTTTTTAAAAATGCAGTATCTTCCCTTAGTAACTCTCACTCCAGTGATGTCTTCTGAGCTCACACCCAACCTGATCCTCCCAGAACATCAAAACAGCACACAGGACATACAGTCCTTAAATAACAAAGATCATAAACAACTCACAGTGTATGCCCCATAGGGTGGCATAAACATGGACATAAGGCATACATTTTGGGCCTCACATCCATTGCAGGGCCAGGAAGAAAAGCAAGTCACTGGAGGCACTGCCCAGTGCGCAGGAATGCTCCACATCCATGATGAGAATTTGCACACCCTGCTCCTTGCTGCACCTCCAGGCACTGTCTGAAGACACAGCAGCACAGTCAGCCTTGATCTCAGGAGATGATTGAGAGAAAGGTCAGCAGCACTTCTGAGTCACACCTGTGGCCTGACCCCTTCCAGCCCAATGCTTCCCACATCTCCAACTGCTGTTCACCTTTGCCTGCCATTATCACAGCCCACCGTAGCTGGGACAAGGAGCAGGATCCTATTCTCTTAGCCTGCAGTAAGGGCCCCGCTCCCCCTCACCACCATGTAAAGAATGGTCAGTGGAAATAAATCTTCCCCCAGAAATGAGACTGCCATTACCAATGAGACATACCTCTAACCAGATCCTCAAAAAACAAACTTACAATCCCTTCAGTTCTTTTTACATGACTGAGCCATCTTCCTGGTTAGCAAAAAAAGCATTCAGTTCTGCAGGGTTACACACCAGGAGAAATAAATATGTTGCCACTAGAGAAACTCTGACCCTTTTGGAGCACTATTAGGCTCATTGCTAGCATCCATAATAAATACAGTGCTCCTAAATTTAAAAGGCCCATTTAAAATATTCCTAGACACAGTGACCATTTAACAAGTTTATACTGAATAGCGTAAAAGAAAACAGAACAATTTGGTTTTCAAACACCCAGCACTGATACTATTGACATTTAGCTCCCCCTCAGCCTTCACCTTATCTTCTTTGTCCTTGTCTCTCCCATTATTCTTCCTTTCTTTGTTTACTTGATCTTACTTTTCTCATCCTGTCATTTACACAGTAACATTATTTTAACAAGTACATTTGAACAGGAACTACACCAATTACTACATCATTCATTTTTGCTTAGCCTTTATAAAGAAAGGGAGAGGAAGGAAAGTAAAAAGATTAAACCGAATGCAATAGTTTCGAGCTCCTTGCAAAGTGCCACCGCATCTCAAGTTAAGCCTGCTCTGCAGTGAATGTATAAAATATATTCAGTGCCGTATAAGTAATGACATATCAATTAACCGTGTCACAAGGTCTAAAAATATGCAAATTACTGTACTTCAATTAGAAAAATCTACATCCTTGGAGAATATTGTAAATCAGGAAATTTGGGAGACATTAAGAGTAATCAGTGAAGGAAAGCATGCACTTTCCCCTGTATCCTATTTTTATACATACATAATGAAATAATTATAGCTACACTGTATTTATGCCTCTGCAAAAATATTAAAATCTTAAGATCTTTACAATGATAAATTTAATCCACATTACGTTTGCAGACAACATTAATTATATGAAAAAGAAATCTATTATCATTCAATATAACTAAGTTGAAACTAATTTGGACATGTAAATTAGACATACGACTTTTCCATAGTAGCAGTATATTGGAAAACAGACTTTTTTAAAAGAGATATATTAATTGAAGAGGTCACATGTGTGAAAAAGGCAAGTATGTTTCATTTGATTTTATGACAAAAAATACATATTGAGAAAGAAATGTTTATATTCATTTTGAGAAAAAGTAAGTTTTAATGTTCTAATAGCAGCTCTTCAATGATTGTTTTTCTGTTAGGAATGCTACATCATACCCAAAGCCTATCAGTCCAGGGTGTGCACCTGCAAATGTGTGTGGCAGTGTGAGTTTTCAAAGAATGGGTTGTTCACCACTGTAGCAGCTGTGGTGACATCTTTTGTTTGAAATTCAATTTGCATCTATTTCAGAGATGCCACAAGAACGCATACAAGGAGCAAGCACAACTTGGATCTGCAGTGGCTCCATTCCCCGCATAGCACTGTAGCCTTCCAAGGACTGTACAGACAAGCAGGAGACAATTCCCAGGACTGCTGCAGCAGTGAAGGAAAGGACTGTCCTTGCCTACATGTTGGAGAGCCTGTTGAGAAAGATATTTGTTCTCTCTTGTTCACCATGTGGTTTCTCAATCTCCCGAAAGTGCTGATGGTGACCACCACGTGGTGAGGACCCTCTGAGGCATTCAGTGTCTTTTGGGACAATGCTGAAGTCCACCATGCCTGGGTCACCTCCCAGTGAAGGTTTGTTGCCCAGATGGCAAGCGTTGGGAGAGCAGGGTGGGAATTGCCGGAGATGGTGGCATGTGGAAGCTGCAGCTACCCAAGCACATGGACTCCTCTGCAGACACAATCATACAGGGAACAGGCACACAAAGGAGGCCAAATTCATGCATGTATCAATTGCAAAGATGAAGCAGTCCAATATCCCAAGGCTGGAACTGTGGGGTTTTAAATACCGCATTTATCTGAGGAATAGGGGCACCGAGTGCCCAGTGCAATCAATCAGAGGTAAACAGGCAAGATTGAGAAAGACTCAAGAACAGAACCAAGTCCTCTAACAACCTCTGACTTGGGAGCTGAGGCTACCAAAGCCTGACAAAAGGTGCTCAGAGTACTGTACTTTATAAATGTCAGAGGACTACAGAGCTCCACAAGGCTCAAGGCTATGTGGGGTTATTCCTGAGGTTCTCCACAAATCACTCAGGAATCAGTTCTCCTCTGAATGAAGGTGACATCTTTCCTCATTGACTTTGAAGAAAACAGGGACCACCCCTCCAAGAAACCCATCTTAAACAGCTGTGACTGACCTGTGCACACCATCAGTAATAAAATAGTATCACACACCTGTCTAACTCTCATCAAAATCAGAGCTAAAAATGGATCTTAAAAATGTATATAGGCCAGTTTTATTTAAGCAAAGGAGATTTCCGATAAACATGCAAATAGGAATTTAAACAGCAATTTAAAGACCACGAATTCAATTCTCATTACTTATGCAAACTATCATGGTCTTGTCATGCTTTATTTCTCTGCCTTATCATTTTATCCATGGTATTTCCCCTCTGTTGCTGTATTTTCTTTTTTTCCTGTCATCTACATTTTCTGGATGCATTTTTAATGTCCTCACCTCCATATTTTAACCTTTCAGGTAATACAGGATTTACAGCAGCAGACAGGGTACAAGCATTCATATGTAAGGAACGGCACCTCCTGTAATTCCTTGATACATAATTGCAGGAAACAGAAAACTTAATGATATTATCGGACAAGTAGTTTATCATTTGAACCTAAGGGCATTTATAGGCTGCAAGCAGAAAACAGATAAGACAGATTTACAATTGCATTTCTACATCTTAAAACTTAAAAAAACTTTAGGTGGTTATTTATAGGGAATAGCTGTATCTCCTTTAAAAAAATATTTTATTTAGTTCAATCTGTGTTAGATTTATTTGCCATATTTCTGTTTGTCATTATAATTGAGGAAAATGCCAGAATAACCATCCTTCCTGAACTGTAGGACAGCTATCAGATAAGGATCAGAACAAATTCTAAAAAAAACCCCTCACGAGTTATGATTAACTCTATGTAAAAAGAGGACAGGCAAGGGGAAAAAAATACAAGGAAAGGAAAACCATCATCACCAACTACCATTCCTATGGGAAGGGAAGGGGAGGAAAAAACCAAAGAAAAAAAGCAGAACGAGCGAGAGACAGAAGTATATGCTGTAAATCTAGCATACATTTTATTACCACCTATGTGCTGCTACACCCCAAGACCTTGCAATTTAGTTGCCTATTATTTGCTTTTAAACATTAGCAGAAGAGATCTACCATTTTTGAAAGGTAATTATACTGTAATGCAGATGGCAGTAAAACAATTACACAAGGTAAGCCCTTGCAATGATCTTTACAAAGCAGACCAAAAGTAGCACTGAATCATAAAGGACCCAACGTGGAGAAGGCTGCATTGCAGCACTCCCGCTCTGCTACAGGCTCCCCTGCAAAAGTGGCAGTGCAATATTGCAAACAGCAGAAGGAGCAGACACAGTGAAGGTTAAGCACTTCGTAAGTTTAAAGCATTCTTAATCCCAGACTAATCCTTTACAGTCTCTATTTGGTGTAGATCCTAAAATACTCCAAGTGCTACAGAAACGCTTGTTTGGGTGGCTTTTTTCCTCCAGTATAGAGTTTAACTTTTACACCCTCCTGCTATCTACAAGCTCTGTTGGCACACTGTCTTTTTAACAGGATTTTTCCTGCCTTCTGAAAGTTGTTGAGACACAGTGAATGCAACTGCTGAAGAATCATTAATTACTATTAATAGATGTCTCTGGAGATGAAACGAACTATAGCAAGTAGTTTGTTTGACTGTCACATCAATGCACCTGGTATTTTTATGACTTGTTAGTGACTCAATAGAGATTTGAGATGGCAAAAGGTGTGCCTCATCAACCCATGTTGACTGAGATTGCCTACCAGTTCCAAACAGATCCTTCCTCTTTTAAACTTTGACCAGCATCTCAACAGATCAGGGCACTCTCCAGTGATACATTACAGATAGGAGCTAGCATCAGACATGCACAGAAAAGAGGACACAGAGGAGATAGGATCTGATCTTTGCCATTTTTCAGTGCATAAAATAACAGCCTATCATCTACCTTTTGCAGGTCATTTTTATCAAGTTGCAGGCCAAAATGAAATTTGACCTCCATTTTCCAGCTAGCCCAGAGATGATAAATTTAATGCAGACAGTGTAAATGAATGGGTCTCTACTAGGGAAATGTTGGATTGGTGAGAATTATTAGTGGTGAAGTTTCTGCCCCTGTACTTTCCATTTCATTTTTCTCCTACAGTTTTTGTCATCCTTTCCTTGTACTTTTCTTCCTCTTTCACCATGGTGTGACCCCTTTTCCATCAGGAAGGATAACATTTACTGCAGCCATGCTCTGGTCACTGCAACCATTCTTCTCCCTCTGGATAATGAAGAGTGCAGGGCAGCAGGGGGCTGAGTCTGCAACCTCACCCAAAGGAGTCAAAGGAACAACTTGGAAGTTTCAAGAGAAGCTAAGCCAGGCTAAAGCCAGCAGATACTTACATAGAGCTTTATAGCACCACACTTGTATTATTTCTGTATTTCTAGAGGAAAAACACCAAAACAAAACATATGCAAAGTTATGCCCACTGAGGACAATCTCCTAAACCCACATGTATCTTTACTCACACACAGCATCAGGGCTTGGGCTATAACCTCTTCAGAGTAATCTACTTTCCATTACAGGTTAGTAGAGAAGAGGTCCCTGGCCAGAAGTGGTGGCTACAACCATGACTGGAAAATAAACTTCATCAGTTTGTAAAAGATTGTTTTAAACCTTGACCTGCCTTCCAACAAAGGCTGTTCCACTTTGCTAGCTGAGTGTGAGTCTTTAGGCTGACAGTCCTCTCCCATTAATTGCTTTGATGAAGGAAAGAAATGAAGACTAATGGTGGACATGGTGGACCCCTCCACGTGGTTGCAGTTTCCATGTACAGCAGCTGTCCTAGAAAATCTTACCATTATCTTGGATATCCCTCTCCATGCTATTTGAAAATAGTGACTTACTGCCAATGTAAATCTGATATTCCCTTGCTTAAGAAAATGTGGTTTTATTATTAAAGCAAGATGCTTCACTGGAGAAAATTTAGCACCACAGAGAACAGCAATGGATATATTTCATTATTATTATTGTATACAGGGTGCACTGGTTGTAAGAGGAACATCTGTGCTCCTAATTTTATTATAACTTCCAGTATTTACGATATCCAGTGAGGCAAGCAGAACACACCATGTGTGCATCTAAAAGACAGAGACAATAATAGATACATGACAAACTCCTGAAACTCTGCACAGCTCCACCTTTTTCCCTGTGACACACAAGGAGTCACTACACACAATGGAGCCATAAAAACCTGAAGGAAACCACAGCTGAATTCACTGGGCCAAAGACCTCGCATTTCCAATGGTCTCCCCCTCTGGAATTCACCCTCAGTGAGGAGATGAGATTGAGCACAAATACTAAAACTATCAAGGCTGCAATTCAAAGCTGGCAGTGGATCTTCTACATCACTAAGTGCTGAACAGTAGAATGGCCCCAGGAGTGTAATCCTGAATTAAACTACACAAATTCAAGTACCCATAAGCAAAAGATGTATAACTGAAGCAGAGGGAATTAGAACTAGTTCTTTCTCTTGAAGGGACCAGATGCTTTACAGGCATATTCTAGTACCTCTCTACCACGGTGACAGATGCCTTTGTGATTCCTGTAACTGGTGGCAATGACAGTGATAAAGGTATGCTACTTTTATCCCACTGGACTGAAAAACAGTATCTTTGAATCTTAAAGTCAGTCTGGAAAAGGGGGATAAAGTTGGATACCAGTTCTGTGACAAGCAAACATGTTAACTAAAATGTCATGGAAAAAGAACAACATATAAAAAAAATCCTTTCCCACTACTGCAGGAAAATGAGGAGTTATTGTGGGAGAGAGGGAAAAAATCCTGTAAATACAGTTTTAACAAGCCCTTGAGGTTGGCCTGTTCCTCCATGTCCTGTCCCAGAAATGTATCATACAGCTGTTTGCACACCCACTGATCTGAAGCATAGTCCTCACCTCTCACATCCCAAAGGAGGCAAGGCAGGTCAGAAAAGTGTACATTTTAAACAGCAGTTGGAAAATTTTTCCCACAAGTATACACTCCATTTATCTGCTACTGAATCCCACAGCCTGTGTGCTTCCCAGGCACATTCCTAGCTCCCTAATACTCATCCAAAGGATGCCCAGGAGCTGGGGTGGATAGAGAGGAGAAGAATGATTGGCCAGGCTCCTATGCAAATCCTTGCAGTATCTCCTTTAGCCACAGTCGGAGGCAGTCTGTTGTGCTAGGCAGCCCACATATCCGACCTGTAGAGCATTTCTCATGCTCTCATGTAGTACACCAACCTCCCCAAGGAAATTCCCACTGGGTCTTCTAACACAAACACTACACTCACAGAAATATCTTGCAGTCACATATTCAAGCTGCAACCTGATTTTCAAAGTGTAATTGTTTGCCCCAGAGCTCCTATACTGCAATTATTCAGATAAAACCAAAGAGAAAGTAGAGCCATATTAAAATATAATATTAGCTGAGAAAGTGGAGTTAAACTCCACTTAGGTAAAGGCATCAGGGCAGGTGAAAAGAGGAAGGAGGGCGTCCAGGCAAGGACCAAGGCCAAGCCCTTGTCCGCTGCTGCACTGATACCTCCGTGGTGAGGTCCATGGGGTCACCCCATGCAGTAAGAGGGTGACTCTGACAGACGCTGCTCATTCCTTTGGAAATGGAAAGGGAAAGAACACTGTACACTGGAACAGAAAAACAGAAAATCAAAAAATTTAGAGGCACTGTATATGAAGGGAGACAACACTGTAATAAGTTGGGTGGCTCAAATTGTGCTCTGACTGTGCCTTTGGTGCCAGTGAGGTCCCACGGTGCTGAGGATGAAGTGGGAACAAGGACCCC
Source organism: Ammospiza nelsoni (assembly GCF_027579445.1). Classification (NCBI taxonomy): domain Eukaryota; kingdom Metazoa; phylum Chordata; class Aves; order Passeriformes; family Passerellidae; genus Ammospiza; species Ammospiza nelsoni. Next base: position 11,829,721 of record NC_080636.1, on the reverse strand, counting down.
CCGAGGGTCTCTGGGAGGTGAATGATCCCTGACCAGCACAGCCATGCAGGTAAGGGCAGCAGCACGGAGCACTCGTGCTGCCAGAGGTGTGCTTCAGCTGCTGCTGCTCCTTCTGCAGGGACAGGCAGGCACTGCTGTAATAAGCTACCTTGTCAAAAAGCGCTGTTCTGCCACGACAAGCTATTTCCAGCAGTCCACCCAGGGCTGCTTTGCTGTTGCAGTGTGTGGGTATAGCTGTATCAGCAGCCTGCTCCTAATGGAGACAGAGCTTCAAGGCTGCTTTCCACGTGGAAAAGGGCAGAACACGGGGCAGACATCTTGGCACTTCACCTCCTCCTAGTCCTACGCCCCGTAATGCAAAGGAACCAGTTTCCCAGTCATTTTCTGATGCTTCTGGCAGAAACAGGTCATACCAGGCATATGGCTGTGAGACATATGGATCAGGATTTCAGGCATTCTCTGACACAGAAAGAGAGAGCAGAAAGTGTCAGTGCAACATTTAATACATCCGTGGAACTGCCTGGTGCATGACATTGCTCAGGGAAAAAAAAAAAAAAAAAGTGAGATGGAAAGCTGATGTCTTTCAATAAAGATTAATTTGAGGAGAATCACAGAGAGCACATCAAAACTGCAGAGTTGTTTTACAGCTGCAAAGAAAGACAGGGGATTTACAAAGCTGCTGGTCTTGACCATTGCTGGTTAAAATCCACCACTGCAGAGAAGGCAAGTGACTGTTCCTCTGTTTCCATTTATGTGCTTTTATTTTTTAAAAAAATGCATTCCAGGTATGTGTTACACAATGCAAGCTTTACTAACAGCAACTCCACAGATCCAAACAGCTGCATTCAACACATGCAAGTACAGTGTGTCCAACACCTTTTTCTCTTGCAGGCTTGCCCCATCATCTGCCTAATATAGCCTACAATCCAACTGCAACAAACAATATGAAGATAAAATTAGCTATGAACTCTGTTTTGTATGATCCATCAGAAGTCTGCTATCATCATAGAACAGCTGGAACAATTTGAAGCTAAGCACTTCAGCAACAGCCTACAGCCTTGCTTATATCAGGATTTTCCAATGCAGACTAGATCAAAACCTTCTGATTGGGGTATTTTTAAAATATTTCTGAACAGAAAAGTTGCAAACTTAGTTTCCTGCACCCATGAAGAAGAAAAGAAAATAAATTCGCTACTCCATGTCCTTTACATTCTACAAACTTTATGAAGAAATTTTCTCAACAAGTTGAGACACATTCCTTTACAGGAGTATTTTGAGGAAAATAAATTCACTATTCCATGTCCTTTACATTCTACAAACTTTACGAAGAAATTTTCTCAACAAGTTGAGACACATTCCTTTACAGGAGTATTTTGAGATAGGAACAGAAAGAAAAGCAGGTTAACACCTCCCTTTGAATTTTTAAAGATCATGCAGATGCCAGTACCACACTTACAAGGTCCTAGCATTTCTAGTATTTAAAAAATGCCATTTTTTTCACCTGGTGGTATTTTGCAGGTAAGAAAGGGCATCAGCGGAACCACTGCAAAACACTGCCCAAAGTGGCACTGAAGATACTGAGCTGTTTCCTGTCAGGCTCAGATCGGCATTGCCCCTGAGCAGCTGTGATGCAGGGGCTTCTGCTGCCCTCCCAGACAGCCCCCACACATTTGCTGTCCAGAACTGGTGAGTGTTAAAAAAAGACTCATCAGATCTGGCAAAATGCCCAGGAAAATTTGAGGCTGGCTCCTAAAAGGGCAATAAGACAACTTGGTGAGTGTAGAATTGAGTAAGATCAAGACTTGGAGAGAAACAGCAGGAAACAAGTGACTGATCCTGCTGGGGGCTAAAGTGCCCTCTAAACTTAACAACTTCCAAAGGATCGGCACATTGCGAGAAGGGCGTCACTTCACAGATCAACCTCCTCGGCAGGATTTGTGGGTGCTACTATTCTTGGCGCTCTCTTGGCTTCATGTATAATTTTGTGTAAGTACATTAACCTTGTTGTGGCTGAATCCACCCTCTGCGCTTTTCCCTCCCTCTCCCTCAAAGAGCTTTCTGATCCTCGGAAAAGTCAATATGGGTTGTAAGATATCTCATTATCACTGGATGAAAAATGGAGGGCACGATTCTGCCGTCCCTCCTCATTCAAACATCCCCAGTTCTTTCAGCTGTGTTAGTAAATGCTGCTGGCCATGAATAAAATGCTACAAGGTAGGACCTTTAGCAGAGGGAAAAAAGGATACTAAATGTCAATGCTAGAAACTTCCCACATCTTAAAGAAGCGAGGAATATTTAGAAATGGAATTATGCATTGAGTACACAATTCTTAAAAATATCTAGAAGTCACATTCCCATTAAAATACTGCAACACACACAGAGAGACAAAAAAAATCGCTCTCTGTTAGAAAGAATGCTCTTCAGGCAATAAAATCAAGGCTCCAACATTAAGCAATGAAAGAATTATGGTTGCTGATGCAAACTTAATTTGGTGTCCTTTGCGTATACATTATCATACACTCTAATTTTGTTAACATTTTTTTAAGTGCACTTCTCCTTCACAGCACAGGATGGATGGTGTTGAATTAATAAAGCAAGTATTCAATATTTTGTCTTATCATTGTTCAGGGTACGGCCTTATGGCTTGTTTCCTGCTAGCTATTCAAATAGTGCTCTGAAGACAAAATTATTAATTTCCTTATGGGCTTTTCTATAGCACTCATCACTAAAATAAGTGAGGGTTTCACAGCCACTTCACTAATCTTCACCAAATCCCTGAGAGTTGAAGGAACTATTATTCTGCTTTATACATTGGGAGCTGAGGCACAGATAAATTAAAACCAGACGTACCCACTAATTTAGGAAAGTCTGCCTTAAGATGTCCAGGCCATGATTTTTCAGAATCTTTAACATTATGCAGTGCTTTGTATCTTCAAAGTGTGAGTCTCACTGCTTTCAGTCACAGCTATATTCTTCTGCAAACCAGGCCCTAGGGCTGAGGTTGGGCTTCCAGAAAAATGTGAAACATGCAATCAGTGATTGTCTTAAAAAGCGTGATTTATGGGGTTTAGCATCTCTGAGAAAGCTGTGACAGATGGAGCGACAGAACCCAGTTCCAACAGAACCCAATTCCAGAGGTCCAGTAGCTGAACAGTAGGGTAACCAGCTCCCTGTTATCACTGCCATTCACCACCAACCTCTTGTGCCTATTTCAAGGGACAACAGTCCTTTTCACTGCAATGCTGGCTTGTCCACCTACCTTTACCTGCACAATTAATGATGCTTAAACCATGGGGAAACAATGTGTCATTATGGGCACAAAACTATTACAATGTGTAAGGGGATAACAAGTGTGGCATTAATAACTTTGACTAATCCATTTCTTAATAATTCTAAAGTTTATTGTTTTATTGGAGATTGTAGATGCATTTTTATTTGTTCCCCAAAAAGCAGAAAACACCAGAACTGCAGCATCAAGTGGCTATCCTCCCACTTACTCAATTTGGGTTTTAAGTTTCAGATTCGTGCAGCTTCTAGAGTAACTGACAGCAATAATATATTATCCTCACTGATGTGGACAAACACTTGAAAATGGATGACAAATACTCTTACAAGGAGAATTTAGAGGTATTTGGGAACAGCAAAAGACAGATGAACATGACCTTCCCGGTTTCCTTTCTTTATGATTCTCAAAGGGATCCCAGTTTCCTTACTAGGACTAATCACTCTCTTTGTTGTTGCTGTCCAACCGCTAATGGTTTTACATCCAGTTAACTTTTCCCCCTTACTCATCCTTTTTACCTCACTAGACCCTGTTATGTCCCCCCAAGACACCGTCTCTCCTTTCTCTCTTTTAACACTTATCCCGGTCACAGAATCTCCCTCTCACACATTCCTCTCCCATGCTTTTTAACAGATTAACACAACCTCCTTCCTTGCATCAGGCTCTAGTCCAAATGATCTCTTTACCTTCTCCAGTTTCCTTTTCCAGCACAATCCTTCTGGAGAAAAGGTAGTTCCCCATTTATCCACATAGTGTTACTGGACTATCAATTTGAGTTTCAGCTGTAACTTTTTCTTTAGATACAGGATTTCCCATTCTTGCCCAACATTCCCAACTATTAGTCTCACTCCTCTAGTTGTTTTTTAGGTTCTTCATCAAGTCAGTCTCAGCACCCTCCTCCAATTCCATATTACGTTTCTCTCTTTTTATTCTAGCCCCATTCTGCCCAATTCCCTGGCCAGTTACCCTAACTTTCCATCTCTTCCTCCACCCATTTACTAAGGTCTAGCTTTCCTCTCTTTAGCACTTCCAGTTATATTTTCTGCATTATCTCACATAGACAATTTGTCTTTTTTCAACTTTGAAGCCTGGGGACTGGTGCAGCTCTAACAGGTGAGGTCCACCTGAGACACCCTTGTCCTCCACCAGTTCCACATTCACAACAGCTCATGCAGACACAATGGCTTTAACCAAGCCCAAGCACAGGCAGAGAGATTCAACTGTAATGTAAAGAAAACTCTAACAGAATCTTCAAAGTATGCATTCCAGTCTTTTCCTCCCAGTCTTTTCCTCCTTTAGGATTAAAAAACTGATTAAAAATGGACCTGATTTCATGAGCACTAAAGGAATATCCTTGATAAAGGAGACTGCCTCCCTGCATGTTATCAAACCACTGCTCTGAAGCACAAGCTGCTTGGAAAGTCCAAAGTGTTTCTTAAAAAGAGTAGAATAGCATGGTTTCCAGCACTTCAAAAAGTTGTTCACTTTATATAGTATTTGCAAGGAAATTTTGCCAGAAAGTGTTTTGGTAAAATGGTTGAAGTTCTAAGCAGTGGAAAAAGGGATCCTTAAGGACGTACTACACAGCCTTAAAAACCACCTGTCCTGTCACACTCCTGCCCTCCTTAGAATAAATCCAATAACTTCTCATTTCAACCAAGGGAAGCAAAGCCGGGAAAGAAGCCAGAGACATACTTTGATGCAAATAGGGTCAGGAGACCTTATTGGACAAAATCCTCTTTCTTCCATTCTCCTGAAGATGACCTGAAAGTCACCAATGCTAATTCTGCTCATTCTACCTACAGATGCAAGATGAAAGGCACCAGCATTTGTTGTTTTGACTAAAGCAATTAACTAATATTCAGGATTCGGCTGCAGCTTCCATTCAAAAATATATTTCTCAGGGAATTGTGTTTGGCTTGAAGGCAATTCTGTTTCATCAAGGGTACTGTACAAGATACTCCTTAGTAACAACAAGCAAGAATTAAACGTTTTCCTACTTCTGTAGCTCAGCACCTTCCTTTGGGCCTTCGATCATGCTAACAAGTGCTTTGTTTCTGTGGGCTGGAGATTTTTTAAGCTTTCCATCATAATTACATTCTAAATGGGGCTACTCCTGTTGCCCTGCCTTGTCACCACTGCCTTGTTATGCCTCAGGTGCTTTTGCTCGTGTCAGCTCACGCACTTGTGAACACACACACACTTCTGCCACATCAGACCAGCAAAACAGCACAGAGCCAATTTCATTTGCACTTCACTACAAACACTGTGTATTTTTCAGGAGGTTCTGACTCAGACTATGATAAGAACCTTCTAAAAACTTTCTTTTCCTTGTCTGAAAAAAGGGTCACCACATCAACCAGCTCCCTCCCTCCAGGATTTATCACAAGCCTGGCATAAAATAACATCAGACTGGGCCCTGTTTAGCCATACAGAACACAGGTAATTCCAAAAAGGCTACAGGCAATGTGACTTCCCCAAAACAGCCCAAGTTTCTCATCTGAGCCTCTACCCTAAAGATGCCCATGTTGTACTTACAGACATTTATATCACAAATATGCTGCTATGTGCTTCTTTTAGACACAGTAACACTGAAGACATGCACTCAGAGAAAAAAAAACTGTTTAGTAACTATTGCCAGTGTTTTTAAGTCTTTAAAAAAACCCCAAAAACAAAAGCAAAGAAGAAAAGCTTTTAGTTCTATATAAACATGCAGATGACAAATATGTTAAATAAAGAAATAAGGCCATGCTCTGAACAGACTCCCAGCCATTTGGCTGCAGTGATCTGTCTGTGGGTGCCAGCAGCACTCGGCCAGCCCCGGGCAGGAACCTCAACTTTGCTGCATCCTCCAGCCTGGTGTGAGCTCCTTGCGTGACTCCAGCCTGCTTAAAACAAAGCTAGCAAGGATCAGAGGTGCAGCACAAACTGCCCTGACATCGTGGCCTTTTCCTGACCGCCAGAAGCACAAAAAGGGTCGCATTTTGTCAGGCAGTGGGAGGTTAACAAGAGAAGCAGGAGAGGGAGAATGTGAGCACAGGTGGGCACGTGGGTGCTTCAGAGCTTCCTTAACTTAGCACCTCACAGCGAATTTTCATTTGAACAATTTAGTGAATTAGAAATATGTCTTTCTTTAGAGTCTTTCTTTTTTTTCTATGCTCCAGAGTATCAAGCAACAGAGTGGAGAAAACACTGACATACAGCCTAGAAACTTCCTTTTAGTGGGTTTGATACCAGGAAAATACAAAATACAGACCTGCAGAGCTATGTGACTGAATATAAAAAGGAGCAGCTCACTGAGCACTGTAGCTATCTAGAAAACACACATAAAAATTCAGAGAAGAACTGAATGAGAAGCAATAGCACAATTTACTTACAATCTGGAATATCAGCAGGATTTTAGTTTGTTTTTTGTGGGTTGCTGGGGTATATGGTACATTACAGTAGAGCATCAGCACTAATTCTACATGGCAGCTCCTCAGAATACCATCTGCTTCCCCGGTAACTGTTAATATAGTTGTAATTATCTACTTCTAAGCACTTTATTGGGAATATCATTTGCAAATTAATCAACTACAGACCGGTAAAACAAATGACATGCTTGTCTGAAAACAACAGCATTATTTCAAATTATTTTCCTGAGGGTTGGGAAATACCAGCCAAAGCCAAAACTGGAAACAGGGCAAGGAAAGGTCTATGTTCAGCTAAAAAACACTCATTCTAGCTACATTTACCATTAATTTGTAGGTATATGAACAGATGACTGGTTGTCAGGATCTCCCCATTTCTGAGTCTCTTTCTCATTGCTTCATACAATCCAAGTTCTTCCAGGACTTTTCTTTCTCTGTCTTGGCATCTTTCCTTGATTCAGGCTACTCCAGGCTCTTTGCCCTTGATCTCTTCCCTTCTGCCACTTTTGCACAGCTCATACATCTTACTGCTGGCTTCTATATCATTGTTTGCTTTCTTCAGCAAGGAATTTTTAGCTCTGAGTACCCCATCATCCTAAGATAATGTCCAATCAAAGATCTGAGATACAAAGTCAGCGTGGGATTTGTTCCTCCAAATCCCAGTTACAGGCTCACCATGATGCAAAACTGAAGGCTGCCAAATGCCAGTAAATACCAGGCCGAGCTGCACCTTCCCACAGAATGAAGTAACTCTAATTATTTGAAAGATGTTTGTATGAGGAATTATTAGAACCACACAAAAGCACTGTCCCCACTGAAGTTTCCAATAAGCTATTAGGAAAATGAATTTAGAGGAGCACAATAAGCAACCATGCCGCTATCAGTTTACTCATGCACATACCATATATAGCCCTTTCATGATAATGCTGTTGAGCCAGAGATTTTTAAAATCACTTAACTTGTAATTCTTGAAATATTAGAAGCCTTACAAAGTTAATGCAATATTCTAGCTCAATGAACAAGCAATATGTAAGGCATGTTTTTTGTGGCATCTGTTTGCAGTGTCCTTTGTTTGACAGGAGGTCTAAGTGAAGCACTGTCAAATGGCAGACAGTGGGGTAAGCTGATCGATAATTGTGGAGTGCCATTTCTACATTCATGGTTGAAAGCTCACAAATAAAAGCAAACAGGTTATCTGCTCTGTGATATAAGTGTCCTCAGATCACTGTATTCCAGCATCTCAGCACTTTTCTTAGGCTTTTCCCATCAGTGCCTCTATCATCTATTAATGCAACAATCAAGGTTAAAAGCAAAAAGAAAGTAGATTGTTTGGGGAGAAAAATTAAATTAATTTCTTTGGAGTGATAACTTCTGTGTATTGCTTCAGCATACGTAGAACCAGCTCCCCAAGCAAAAAATCCTGTTTTTTGACTTAAGAAATATGGACCTATTTTATGTTTCTTCAGCTGTACACTATTCAAGGACCCAAATGTAACTTTATTAAATAACAGTTCAAAGTAATAAGAGTTTATGTTCTTTAAAAAATTGAAGTCCTTGAACAGAAACCCACTCAAGAATTGAAGCGGCAGACAAACAACTCAGCTGGTAAACCTCTGCAGCTAAAAGGGTTTCTGTTCCTCCTCATGGCTGTTCAAGTGAGCAAGAGAGTTGTCACCGACCACCAAGGCTGAACAGCTACTGCTAACTGCTACTTTTGTGCATGATGAACCTTTTCTTAAGGGTTACAGATACTTGACTCCAGCAGTAGGCATTTCATCGTAACTGCAATAAAATGGTATTCTACCTGTGGCAGTCCATTCATAATGAACTGGAACTCTGTGTATGATTCATCACCTCTGCTTTTACTATTTCATTTAACTTTGTAAAATAGTCTGGAAAATCAGTGTGAAACTCCATCCAAACCTTTCAAATTTTTACATTGTTTTACAGACATACTTACAAAATGCATTCGATTTTATTCATAGAAGACTACGTTCTTTAATGTATGATAAACACCTTGAGAAAACCTAAGTGTTTTTTAACAAATCATGCAGCTCCTCTTGTAGATAGCAGGCTTCTGTGAATGTCAGCTAAAGCAAAATTTTTTGCCAGATCCATGAATAAATGGCTCAAAAGTTACCATCTGCAAAGAGCATACAACAAAGATTGTTTTCTTTAGCAAAAATGGGTGTTTAGAGTATGTGTTCATTATAGTATATAAAATTTTACATTTTTGGGGGAACTCACAGCACTCTATAGACTAAAACAGGACAAAGTCAGATCTTTATTGTTTTCAAGGGCCTATTTCAGTAAACATTAATTAATATATCAATGAACTGTTTTTCACATATTGCTGAGACTGAAGCTCTAGGTTTTAAGCAAAGACTGCTGAAGAATAACATTTGTAAGTTAAAGACTTCTGCGCAGAAATCTAAATCACATCTTATGTCACTTACATGTGAAATCTTCAGCTCATTACATGTGAATTAGCAACTTCAGTGATATCTCATTTCTTGCATTAAATATGTTTCCCAACTATTGTGCATCACAACCTTCTTTTCTCTCATCCTAAATGAACTTTACTACTTATTACATCCTCACTTATCCTCTATTTAGTGCTGTGCTGAGGCATTAAACAGCACTGCACGCCAACAAGCAATTCTTGACCTTCTTTCTCTTACCCAAAGTAGCACAGCAGTTAGGAAAATACCTCCCTAGGGAGTCAAAATTCCATACAAACTTAGCAATTCTTTTTCTGATATATTTATTCATAGGAAACAGGTCATTTAATAATATGAATGTGGTTCTCAAGCAACCCAACTTTGAAAATTCTAATTAACATCTTCAACCTAAACAGGCATTGGAAAGAAAGGAAAGGGTGTCCCCATTTTCTTGTTATTTCTAAAGCATCAACAAAAATAAACAAGCAAAAGAAACTGGAAGAAATGTGAGAACACTGGAGATCTGACAACAGCCCAGCAGAACAATTCAGAGCTAAGACAAATGCTCTAACCTTAATGCACCTTCACGGTGCCTAGTCATCTGCAGGGATCTTTGAACAACAAGTGCTTCTGCATAACAAGCGAACAGAAATACCTTGAGTGGATGTAATAAGGCAAATTAAAGTGGCAAGGGCAGCTTGAGCTCAGAGTGCGTGGGGTTTTGTCCAGTGAACATTTCAGACCCCTTTCCTGTGCAGGGTTAATTTTGCAGGGGGATGCTGTGGGAACATCCTGGGGCACAGCCCACAGAAGGAGCTGAGAGGACAGCAGCTTGCCCGGTCTGCCTCGACCGATCCATCCTGTGCCCATTTCCACACCTTTTGCTCCTGAGAAGCACCAATGTGAATTGGGATTTGCCACACTGAGCTCACAGGAGTTCAGGTGGCAGAAAGAGGCACATTATTTCTAAGCTTAATTTGAATCAGTCCTGAAAAATCCTCCTACTAGTTTTCTCTAATATTTCTTTGCTAGTAGCTGGGATTTTCTGCTGCATAGGACATCTCTTCTGTTCTCTTGAGCTTCTGCTCACTTCATAGCAATCCCTTGAAGGCTCCCTGAGGTTGCTGTTTGTGAGACAAGACATTCTGAGTGGGCACAGACATCTTTGCCAGCTCTCACACTGCATCTTACTCATTTCCTTGCTCCACTGTGGTTCTAACCTTCTTTCAGATTAAGTGCAATTTACATCTCTTTAACTAGACATATTGGTGTTATTACCATTGCAGTCCTATTGATTGCAATGCTGCACTTAGCATCACTGTTCCAATTTTATCATCCTTAGTCATTCTTGCATGACTGTGTATTTATGTACGAGTTCTATTATTTAAATTAGTATATAACATTAGAAAGGAAGCATGGCATAATTAAAACAAACTGAAAAGCACAAAAGAATGATACCAACATGCTGAAAATAACGCCTTCCTTTTCTTGGATATATCAGCACTCAGTAATTTGGATTTCTCTTTCAGGAAATGCTTTTATTGGTTACTTTAAGACATTATAGCCATAAAACAATGTAATCAACCCTGAAAACAGGGAAATGGTTATTTTTAAGTTTCATATTCTGCTCTACAGTACAGTATAAAAAGGCAAAGAAAATGTTCTGAGTAGATGTATCTTTAAGGTACTACAAAGATTTGTGACAGCCAGCGTTTACCAGTGACTGAGTAAAACAAACACTGCTTAAAACAAAAACCGTTGCTTCTGCCATTAACTTAGAAATCATGAATTTATAATCTGGAAAAATAGTCTAGAACTTCTGTGCACTCTGCAAAGATAGCAGTAATGTGTCATGGCATCAATCAGACTCCATCACCCCATTAGGTATGCACAGTACAGGGGAGCAAAGACAATCCTTACTCTGAGACAGAGGCCAGAGGTTTCATACTATTCCTGAGGTACAACAAAACAGATTTTTCTAAATTTGTGACGTGCCAGCTTAAGCCTGCTCCCACCTTTTCCTCAATTCTGTCTACATCATTCTCATTCCTATTTTTACAATAAAATTCCAAAACTATATATCACAAAGCACTGACTGAACCTCTCCAGGACCCCCAATCCTGACGTGGTTGCTACTACTTTTAATTGCCCTGCAAAGCTAAAGAAAAAGCTTATTATACACAGGTTTATTGACCAGTTTGAATAACAGTACCTGTGTTCCTCACAGAATTCTCTCAGTTGAGCTCATGAAGAACCAAGCAGAGACTACTGCTATTCCTGTAAACTAATGCGCTCATAATTCCTTTACTCCCTTGAAAATACATACCCAGCTTTCCCCTGAGGCCCACAGTGACTTATCTTACAACAGTGCCAGTCATTCAAAGAAGAAGCAGAAATGCTTTGTCTTTCGGAAATATTTTTTTTTCATCAAATGGTCATTGAATATTTGATAGCCCAAATAAGAACATGTAGATATGGCAGACAAAAATTCAGTAACTGCTATAATCAACAAACAGGTCATTCAGCAAACCCACTCTCATTAATTAAGAGAAGGAAATGTTACTTCTTTAGACAGATGCAAAATGACAGTCATATGTCCTTACTTCCTGTTGACATCTTGATCCAAGCTGCATAAAAATAGTATGTCTCATCTCTTTTAAACAAACATAAGCCCCACTTACGATCAGTAGGTGGTCTGACAGCATTTTAATTTTAATGAAAAATGTGCTTTCACAGCCAACAAGGCCAACCAAAGTCAGTCCATGAGTGGTCTCAAGACTGGCTTTTGCTTTAAAGCCCTGCCATTCATTTCAATGTGGACAGTTAGAAATCTTATGCTCATTATTGCTTAATGCTCACAGTGGGGCTGGGGCCTAACAAATGCTTAGGCTTTCCATTTACAGCCAGAAGGGAAACAACATATCAGCCTTTTTAAGCTGTAATAGGTGGTTTTGTAAGCCACCGTGATATGCAAACTGGAAAGAGAAACTGAGATGTCCAGAAGGTTAATTATCAGCTAGCTGCCTGTGTACTTAGAAGTTTTCACCCACTAAGACCTGACAGTTAACATTTAAACCACTACAAAAAGGAAAATTGAATAGATGTATAACTACAGAAGTATGAGAGATCAGACCCTCCTCCGCATGTTGTCTACCACTCTACTAATTTTCTTGTTCCCAAAGCACATGTTTTTCACAGAACCATAAGGAACTACCACTTCAAAGCACCTTCACCAAGCTACAATGAAAAGCCTAAACAATCATCCAATGAGTTACTCAGCCTCTCCTAGCACCTACCACATCCTTGCACTGCTCTTCCCCTGAAGAGGGGCTAGTAGTGCCTTGGGACATTTGACATCAGGCTCGTCCAGATGGGGCGCACACCTCTAGACAGGCAGCTCATATCTGCCTCTTGGCTTGAAGAGTTATGAGATGCCCATGCACATCCCATCAACTCTGCCCAAGCTTGCCAGGACCATGAGCAGGACTGTGGGGAGCAAAGTGGGCCAGCTGCAACAAGTGGAAGAGACAATACAACACCTTATTCCACCACTATTTGCTTTGGAAAGAAAGCCTTGTTCTGAAAGCGAGATAAAATCTTCTCAGAGAAAACTTGTTTCAGTCCCCGATAATATTTGTAAACTTATCCTTTCAATTCCCTCTGGGCAAAACAAAACAAAGCAAAGTAACTCCTAACTCCTCCAAAAAGAAAGGGAGTCATAATCCCATATTTTAATAGCTCAACAGGGAGAACCTTTCAAAATGGAGGAGACACACTCAGGAGATGAATGCAAACAGATCTAACCTAGATGCTCATGACAGTCCAAAATCTGGCCTGACATAGGAATGATGTAGGTAGCATTTAATAGTTTGGTAAATCAGAAAGACAGGAAAGAGCTGATCCATCTAATCCAATGAATGTCAGGATCAGGATTGAAAACTCAGTCCAGCACATAAATAAAAGACAGTGTAATGACAGAAGCAGCAGAGCAGTATGCTCTCCACAAAGCTAGTACAGGTTAGCACCTTAGCTGTGCAATTATCCTCTAAGCTATTCATACTTTGAGAGATTCATCAAAAATAAAGCACATGAGAACTACAGAGGGTGTTCACTAGTTTATGACATAAGCATGACGAGAGTCTGCAGGCACAATGCAGGACAGGCTGTCCAGGTCCTGTCTTGATTTTAAAAAGACATTCATGTCTGCACAACAGAGAGCAAAGTTAGTAATAAAAATATATTTCATCATACAGCAGGTCAAAATGACTGATGTATGACAAAACAGATTTGATAAACAGAGTTAGTAATCTTCACAAAGTTAATTTGGCATTCATAACAACTCAGAATTTTTATTTGCACTACCTGATGGAGGGCAGTTTGTATTATTATTATTAACAAAATACCAACAACCAATTCAGCCTCCAAGTCAATTCTATTTACAGTTTGTCATTCCATTATAGCAAAGCAGCACTGGCAGAGACACAAGAAAAAGACTTCATAAAGACCATTTTTTACATACAAGCACAGACAGGCAAACACAAGCATATTTTTTTAATATACAAAAGAGGTACTACAAATTAAAGAAATATTGGACAGCTAAAATGCAGAATAATATAGTTTTACACTAATTCAAACTGCGCATCAAAGTGTGCACCGTAGAAGTACAGTCTAGACATTGAAGAAAATGGACTACGTGCCATCACAACCTCATCCAACACAGCAGACAGTCCCCATGAGGCAGTTTTCTGGGCTATCTGCAGACACCTAACAGCAGAGTAAGAGGTAAAGTATTTTCCTGTAAAGGTAAGACATTGGATTTTCTAGCCACAACCTTTTAACATGTTAATAAGACATCCAGTATTAAAGTAGGAGAAAATGCACACTGGGATCCAATTCCATAACCTTTCACTAGTTAGTCATATTGCATGCCATCCAGAATCTTCTCAGAGGAAGGTTAACACTCCAAGAGTCCAATTAGTTAAGGAAATATGCTTAAATTGTGTTTTGCCACTGAAACACAGCTACTTTCATTGCACAGACAGTAGCTAGAAGGGTGGCACTTTCATGCCATATGCATAGCATATGCATCTGTTAAGACTCAGTGAAGCACTTGGGTTTGTCTTTTCTTTTACAAGAATCACAAACCAAAATCCACTAATAAAAGACTAAAATTTAAGGTTTAGTATTAATCTTATTCACAACTGTAACTGGGAGGCTCTAACAACTCTTCTTCAGCAGGGAATCAATTCAGGATTTACGCAAGCGACGGTTTTGGCAAAGCCTCACAGAGTACAGTGTATGGAAGGTACTCTTCACAGACTATCAGGAGATCATGATGCCCTTGGGAGTCTCTCTAATTAACAATAAACTGCTTTTACAATTGAAAATGCACCCTCAAAGCCTGGTGACACTATGGATACGTCAATTCCTGATCCACATGCTTCATTGTTTGCAATGTCTTTGGAAATCAAGGGCAACAACAACCTAGAAAATATTTTTCAACATTTGGACTGTTGCCACCAAATCAATAATGGTGGAACAAAATGAATTACAAGATTCCACAGCTTCAATCACAGAAGAAGTAGAGAATAAGCCAAAAAGAGAAACCACAACTTGCATTGAGAGACTAGTTGGACAGAACTGTATGTAGACTGGGATCTAATTAAATGAGACTAAGGACAAAAGGGAGGCAAAATCATTTGATAGCCTGCATGGAATTGGTCAACACAAAAGAGTACTCAGCTCCTGAAATATATCAGTAATTTCTCTTGATCGAGCCAGAGGATTTACCCAACCTCCATCTTGAAGGACAGACAATGAATGACACAAGGAGAGGAGAATGCTTAACTCTCAAGATTATTACAATTTTCTTGAAAAGCTTTTCCACAGAACTCGGGTTTTCAACACTTCAGGAACACATGTTCAAAATTATTTAGGGAACACCCAAATTGGAGAAGGCTGTGAAATACATATGTGAAACACAGCAGTTTTCTCCAAAAAGAAATTATGTGCACTGCTTTGATACGTCTGCACTAAACATTTCTGCCTTGACAAGCCTCAGCTTCGTCAGCAGCCAGCTTCTCTTACTTGCTCTCCACTAGCTTCCCCCTGCAGCAACAGCAAGCTTGGAATAAGCAAGAATATTGGACAGCAGCATGCTTGGCTCAGGTCAGAGGGGAGGAGCCCACATGCTGGAGATCCTGTGGGGTGCAAGAAACTTGTACAGATCACAGTGTTGACGAGCAGAGACCTGGATACCTTCCTCTATTCACAGACACGGCCCTAAAAAAGATCAGTGCAGCAAAATGGATTTATGAAATGGCTGGATTTGTTCCCTAAGTATCTTTAAGCCATCCCTAGAACTCCATACTCCAACTTAAATTCTATGGTCAGCTTTAGCCTCAGCTATGGCCTTAAAATACTGCATTTTTCTAGTGCTCTCTAAAACTTTTTAAGTGGTTGCGTTGAGGATAGAGTGCTCATTTTACCATTGATGCTGCTACTGTAACCAAGCCTATGTCTGGAAGGAACTGACCCTTGTGGGAATGATGACTTGTGCTTACACCTGTATGACTACTGGGTACACTGGAGAACGTTACATTAAACTTTCATGGCTGGTGCTTAGGGCAAAGAAACCACAGCAAGCTACAATACAATCTGCTGCTTTTTCATAAATGCACGGGGAGCCAGGCAAGCTCATTACCACTCACAAACGACGACTAAAAATGCTTAAAAGTGATACTGGACCATTTGAAACACAGTTCCAACCACAACAGACAGGGACAGCAATTTTAACCTTGCATTAATGAGTCGTGATTTCCAAACATGATTTGCCATCTTCTGCTTCTATCTTTTCCCTACAGAAAGAATAAACTGTCCAAATAAGGTTGATAGCTTTAAAATCAAAAGTAACAAGCAAAGTAGTACCTTATAGACTAAACTAAATCCACTACTCTCCAAATATCCTTTACTCTTTCCAGCAGCATTCATTGAAGGATACAGATAGCTCTAATACAGGAAATTACAGACCTCCTGTAAAAATGTATGTCAGGTGTCAAAAGCATTAAAATTCTATCTTTTTCCAATTCATGAAACTCACTGTAGCATTGTATGGTTGCATTATTAGATTTATGCATTTAGCAAGTAAGCATATGAGTGGCTGTAAGTAATTACTCTTTTCTAACAGCAGGAAACATAGTATTGTCCATGCTATGTCATTTTTATGAGAAAAATAGTATTTTAAAAAAGACTTCAATGCTTATAAAAACATCAGAATATCTCATTTATTATTAAAACATAGTCCTAACTTGTGGGACGAGCAAGGCAGACCGACACTGAAGGTAAGTGACATAACTCATTCATTACAGTATATTGATTGTCAGACGTCACCCAGAAAAGCTTATTTTTGTACTGATGTCACATTCATTTGGGGATTATGCCTTGCAGGACACATTTTTAATGAGATTTTGTAAACTGGGACATTCAAAGATCATTTCTTATACTTTGTAACTTTTTGCTTTGCCCTCTTGAAATGGTCACCATATGTATGGTATGTTCTGTCAGGAAATTATGGTCACAGAACATTTGATTAGTCTAATTGCTTAATGGTTGTACCAATACGCTAAACTTTCCATGTGGAGTCTTACAGAGACTGTTCTCAACCCCAAAATCCTTCTTTCAGGACGTCTACCAAATGTTCCTTGTTGGAAGTGTCCCTGCACTGGTAGTGCTGGCACTCACTCTACAGAGCTCTGAACTCAGTAGGTGGCTCTGGTCTTTCTGCAGACAGCTTCATACAGATCAGAAAGAGCTTTGCATATGAAAGATGTCTGGGATACAGCCTTACACGTACTATACAAACCTAAGTACCTAATCCATCTGCTTCTCACATTCATGACTCTCTGCAAACATTTTAAAGA
Organism: Ammospiza nelsoni; assembly: GCF_027579445.1. NCBI lineage: Eukaryota > Metazoa > Chordata > Aves > Passeriformes > Passerellidae > Ammospiza > Ammospiza nelsoni. Next base: position 11,812,668 of record NC_080636.1, on the reverse strand, counting down.
TGGTACCATCAATCTACGATGTTCTTTTTACTCACTGTACAAACAAAGCTAAATAAACTTTATGAGTCACCTGTATTTGGCATGGTGTAACTAGATCCCAGGGAAATTTTTATATATTTTCTAGTTTAAATACAAAGTTTAAACCCAGTTACTAATACAATGGCACTTGTGGTATTGGAAACACAGGAATGGACTCCCTTCAATTTTGGACAAAATAATGTCTGAGTCTCTTTAAATACTCAAACTCTTGCTCACTTTTCTCATGCAAGAACCTCACTGGATGTAAGCAGGTTATGCAAGCATGTCAGGAACTGAGTGCACCCAGGCTTGCCTTCCCAGGACATTAGACTTTATCAGCTCCATAACAACAGCTTAACACAAAATGGTGCAGAACTGCAGCCACGTGGTGCTTATCTCTCAGTGCTACAAATTCTGAACTCTACAGAAACTCTGGTGTGATTTCCATCAACTCATCTCTGAATCCAATGAGCAGATCCTAAAGTCTGTAAAGTCTACTGTGGTCTGCTGGAATGGAAGTCATCACCAACATATGGCATGATTATTAGTGTTTTACACAGAAAAATTCCTCAGGAGACAACTGAGTAAATGTTTCTTTTTTCATTTAATTATCTGATCCTCATTTGATTCACTCTCCTGTCAGCGGTGAAGAGCAGCATGAAAATAAGACACCCCAGAAATAAGCCCATTGGCAAGGCTAAAGAGCACAAAAAAAGGACAAAAAGTTGTGTGTTATGACACTCTGCTTTTACAGATGCTGCTGAAATGCTATTGCTAAATACCTGGGCAGTTTATAAATAAACCCTTCCAAAAGCCTATTTTACACAATCACAAAATAAATTAAACTACCCAAAATTCATGCTGCTAATTAAAATAGTCCCTGTAGGAGGCCAAAGTAGCTTCAAGGCTGAGGTAAACATGATGTTTTTTTATTGAACAGCAGTTGATTCATTTTATATCCTATTTACATATACTTGCTAGTGTCATCAAAATCTGGTAAAACCCACAATTTTGTACTCGTCAGTTAAAGACCCCAAACAGATGCTAGTCCATCTTTTAGGACGCCAGCAAGCTCTCTTGCTTTTATAGAAAGCCAGTAGCACTACACTTCAATTCTAAAGAAAATCTGTGAGCATAGGAAACTAGGAGTTAGACAGTCCTGGACCAGAACATTTTATGCCAATCATAAAATTGGAATTATAAGAGTTATGAGATACCTAGAAGGGCCTATAAAGGGTTAAATGGACATTATATTACATGGTCTCCTAATAGAAAAGTGGTATTCATGAGAGAAATAAACTGAGCTCTTACATGGTGCCAGGAGCAAGTCACTTAAAAGTCACTTTTATTCAGAAATGATCATGTAAATTTTAATAGAGGATAGAGTTTCATTTTAACCAGCTGTTGAAGATAAATTTTGCTCCTGACAATACAATTTAGAAAAAACTCAATACTTAACATCCAAGTCACCTAAAAAGTCCATCTAAATACACCTCATGACAAGTGACAACCTTGTCATGGTTGGTTACACAGCTTGTATCACAACCTTATGAGTTTATGAAAGCCCATGAACTGATTGAGCTTACCTGGCCTAAAAAATGAGCTAATGATACAGAGAACTCTTTTTTTGTGCCTTTATAACAAGAATCAGAGTGAAAAATTAAAATCTGGACCATGCAGACCTCCTCACATTGCGTTGGCAGTCAGCACGCAAGGCACTGGTGCATTTCAAGGTCTTGCAAGTACAAGGTCTCATTAGATACAACATCTTTAATAAAGTAGCAGCAAACCACTCTCAAGATTGTCTTTTACTCTATATTCCAAATAGCAATTGAAAGCAGTCACAATGCCCTTATTTCCTCTTGGGTGAGCAAAATGAATTGGACCCTGGGAAGATGTCTCCAGTGAAGACCCCTGGCCACAAAATTTTTTACTGATGCTTTTTTACTTTAACCTATGGTTCAGCTTTTCCACAATAACTTAATTATTTCATTTCCCTTTCTACTCTGGACATAAGTATTTATCAGACTGACATCTGGCAGGGAGGTTGCCGTCTGCTCACTGGTCCTTATTCTTTTGAAGAGATGAATGAAGTGCACCAACACTGGGAGCAGTGCTGGCTGCTTAGTAAACACTAAAACAACTGTGCAGGAGAATCCCCCATTACTTTTTCAAGCCTGCAATGTGCTGCAAAGACTTCACCATTCCTCTTCCCTTTTGCTCACTTACTGGCTTTTTTGCAGTAGTCAGTGGTTTCCTCTCCCTCCCTCTGGGCTGCCCCTTCCCTTGGCTCCACTGGCTGATAGAGAACCTGCAGATGCACCTGGCATAATTTTATGGTTATTTAACTGCTAGTGATTGCCCCAGGCTCAGGTACACTGCCTGTCATGGGCAGTTTCAGTATCCAATATTTTCCTTAAGAGAGAGGCTCTAGCACCACAATGAACTGGTTCTGGCGAGCTCATGTAGTATGCAATGTTATGGATCAAAGCAGATGCCATCAGTGGTGCTACCAGGCACTACCAGCACAGATCTAGACACAAATTTTCCTCCAAACCTATCTCCCATGTGCTCTCACACTTCAAGGAGAGCAAGAACCAAACCTTCAAGAGATGACAGTGCCAGAAACCTGCAGCATTTTACCACAGATTTTGCCCTTATCCTTTGCTGAATTCCTTTAACAAGCAGAAATTCCTGGATGAGCAGTGGAGGTGAAGTGACTCCCTGACAAGAGGTCTGACAATGGGTCTTGTGCACTAAAACCCAGCACCAGGAACTCAGGAATGTTCAGTAATGCTGAGCCAGCCCTCTCCACACCCCCAGCTTTCCACAGCCAGGTCCAGACTGCACCTCACTTCCTGATATTCAGTTACATCCTGTCAGCTCTGGAGTGAGGCCAGGATTCTCCAAAAGAATAAAGAGCAACTGAAAGTTAGAAATAGAAAATGTATAAAGTTCAGCAGCTGGATCACATTACATATTAAGCAATCCCCAAGCCAGCACAAGAGGCTGCTGCTAGTCAGCTTCCCATGGTCAGCTCACTCAGGTAAAGGTTTACCCCATTCAGCAGGTAGTGAATGCACACCCAGGGGATCAAATGAGGCTCCCACTTGTGCTGCAATGGCAGTGCAACCCTCATGAATAAAGAAATTGCTCTCTTACTTCAGGATAGATCACATAAAAAGGACTTGCATCACGCGAACAGAGACTGTGGCATTGTGTGACATGGAGACTACTATTTCAGGACCCTTTGGAATGTGACATTTCTCTACAGTACACTGAGTCCATATCATCTCAACAGCACATGATCCAGCATCCTTTAGCTTTACCTCTCCATGGTTCTGCTGCCACAGCGGAACACATAGTAGCACTGGATTTTAAATTATGTGAAGGCAGTCCTTATGTAAAATTTTCAGTGCATTTTCAGAAACTCTGTTTTACACCCAAGTTTTAACTGTGACCATCTACTCTGGTGATGTGGACACTGTGACCACAGGTGGTCAGCAGTTCACCACAAGGATACTCCAGGCATACAGCCAGGCAGAAGCATGGCTGGGTCTCAGTCCTGCATGCTGTAAAACCACCCAACAGAACCTCTCTCAAATCAAAACACAGCAAATCTGGTTACAGCAAATCTGAAAGGGACAGAAGCTTTAGCTCCCATCAATGTGATCACAGATTTTGCCTAGAAAAGCCTTGTGTGCACTTTCTCAGCCAAAATCCCTCTAAAATCTTGTGGTCAGAAGGTATGTGGTGAGGGTATGCCGAGTTACAGACAAGCTTTTGGACAAGAGAGAGCGTATGTAGAAGACATGCATGGTCTCTCTCCCACTTTGGATTGCACTGCACTCACAGCAAACCATTTTAAGGAGGTGTCACTTTACTAGAAATCTATGGGATGGTGATTGCCCCAATTAATCTTCCTGACTCTAGCATAGATTAACTTTTAAGATCAGTTCTCAATATAGGCAATTACAGTTCACCAATTAGGCAGTAACACACAACAGTGCATTTCTGAGCAGTTAGAGCACAGAGCAGTACTACAATGTGCAGTCTTTCAGGACAACCAATTGTAACTGAACTAGGAGCACAATTATCTTTTACTTCATACTTATCATAGCTCCTATTAACCAGAGTTTTTAAATACAAATAAAGAAGTCAGCTATACCTGTACATTGTTCAGACTTTGTGACTCATTCAGAGAAAAAGCCATCACAGCCTTATCCATAAGTGCAATATTGCAAAGATTAAGAACTAGCATTTTGCCTGAAAAAAGAACTATGACAAGAAGGATATTATTGGTAGACATAAGAACTATAACAAGAAGCATATTATTGGTAGACATATCCTATCACTGCCAGCCAAAAGGAAAGCTCAGATAAATTTTGTGCATAAAGACACCAAAAATGCCCAGTTCATGTTCCCATACATGAATTACATTTAGCTTTACCGCTACAGACTATCACTGTACATCTAAACCCTGGTGCAAAATTTGGTTCCCAAAATACATCCCAATAGTGACCACTCAGATTTAAGTGCCCTTTGAGGAATTCACAGGACAGGATAATAGCCACATTTTCACTCTTCAGATATGGCAGGAGGCAATCAGACAATCTCTCACTCCACATCCCCACCAAACCATACCAGCAGGACACAGCCAAGCCACCACACATTTTCTAATCTCTCCTAAGGCTTGACATTTCTGACACTGGACTTCGGAAAGCAACAGCTCAAAAATGTGTTAGAGGGATCTCCCTAAAGATGAGGGGAAAAAATGGAAAGTATACAGACATGCAAATTGCATTGCCTTCTTTACTTTTCTGCCTCTTTTTTTCTTCAGCTGGTGCAGGAGTCTGCATAAACAGGAGCCAGTATACCATGATGCTCAGCAGCCTGATTATCATTACAAAACCTTCTCTCCTCTTTAGCACTGCATCCTCATATTAAAAATAATGTTCCTGTGCTTAGACTTCTTATTTTTAGTGTACTAGAAGCACATAATCTGTGAGCTGTATGTATATTCAATAGCACTGTCAAATAAATTATTATGGCATGTGTACTTTTCCCTCCTTTTCTGATTTATAATGGATTTTAGCATTGTTAAAACTGCAGTTAGTCTGTCTATAGTCTCATAATTCTTCTCTCAGTCAAATGAAACTACAGTCTTGCAATTTTTAAACCAAATTACTACTAAAATGTGTAGAAACAGAAATTTTAATAAGACTTCTATGTTACAAACACTTTAGCTCAGAAATATTTGGAGTCAGTCTCTGAATAGGATTAGCTTCTGCATATTTTTCTTCTAATTTTAGATATAAATGAAATACAGGATCTCTCATCATAATTAAATTTGAACTATTCAAGATTATGACTGTGAAAGTACTCTATATGCACATCTACACAGATTATTCAAAAGTCAGTAGATTCTGTAGCCTACAAACAGAAGATGCCAATCTCAAAGTACATGGTTCTTCAAGCCCCAACTTTCAGAAAAACTAAAATACAAGCAAGGCAACTGCTGGGCTAGGGAGAAACTCAGAACACAAGCTTTTGCTTGGAAGCTTGGGATTGTGCACGTTGTGTGTCAGCAGGTAAACTAAAAAGTATGCTGTGTTTTGATGGATTTTCAGATCATTACATTAATGATGATGATCTGATTGATTAGGATAAGCAAGACTTGGGATTTTTCCTGCATCACTAAGGTCAGTAATAGATCTGCCATTGATTTTAATGAGATGAGGTCTATGCCACTGATGGAGTGCAATAAATGAAGGCAAGCCTATCAGAGTGGAAAGACACAAGAGCAGAAGCTTGAGTGGAACAAAAGCATTGAAAGATAAATTGAGAACAAAATCAGTAACAACATTACTTGTCACCAATGCCATTACTTGTCACCATCTGCTCTGCAGAAAACCAAACAGTTCTTTATCTCAACATAGCACTTCATGTTTGCCTTTATGTTCATACAGTTTAACAGAAAAAGACACAGATTTTCATCATGATGGTACATACGTAATCACTTGGACACTCTGTTACAGCTGAGATGGCTTCATTTAGTTCCTCCTAAATCTAATTCCTAGTCCTTCACTTTTTCACTACATATGCATTTTATACAAAACAGCCCCAAACAACCTAAAAGCCAGATAATTCCTTCTGTACTCATACATATAAACTTCAAAAATGCTTCACAGATTCAGGTTCTAGAAGCTTCAAGGACTTCACCTCCATGATTATCTTTAGTGACGACATTGCCCAGCACTGGATGCAGCTATTTTTCCACTGTATCTGCTACTGTTTGCAGCTAACAAACCAGTCTTGTATAATGCAGAATTTCACACAAATGTCTGTCCAAATGGAAATGTGGCAATAAAACTAGGATTGCTACCACTGTCTCACATAGATAGTACTCACCCGAACAGAGCCTGTTGTATCTAAGTGTCTGTCTCTGTAGTACTAATTACTCAAGTTTCTGCTGTCATCAGCAATGGGAAATCAGCTTCTAAGAAAATTTCCACCCCTGAAAGTTACTCATTAGCTTGAATTTCAGCTTCTAGCAAGTTCTGGGCTTAGCAAAAGACAGATGGTATCTATCCAAACAAATAGCAGTGGGAGAAAGAATCTTTGTTTTAGCGAAGCAAAACACGGTTGTAAGGTAGCTGTTCATCCAAAATGTGCATCTTAGGCCAACTCCTAAGATTCCACTCTCTGCAGCAAACCATTTTCACCCAGACTGGGAAGTGCTCCTGTAGGAGAATCCTGCTAGGACGTGATACGTTTGTATCTAATAATAGTCACAGTGCCAAACTGTGTGCTTCAAGCACAGCAACTCCCATATTGTGACAAGGAAATAAAGTGCCCTGTTATGGAAATCCTATATTGTATTTAATTATGTAATTTTATTTTATTGTATTAGTGAGTGGTTGGGCACAATAGCAACTGCTGGGATTCTTGCAAATTAGGAGCACAGAATTAATTCTTTCCAACAGCTGATTATTTTTATGATTCTAAAGGTTTTTTTTTCCTAAGCTATGGAAATGATTCTATTTTTGGCTTATTTCTCTTAAACACTCTCCAGCAACAGTGATCCCCACTTTTGATACCAAAATTCGCAAGCACACAAAGAATTTCATCTTAGCAGAATCACCAGGCCAAATTAAACCCTAGCATTTACTCCAATATGCAAATGAAGGGTGGTAATGTTTACATCTAAGTTCAATTTGACCCCCACCAAAGTGCCAAACCTAGGGTTTTGTTTCATTTTCGCATCCAGTAAAGTGTCCACTGCAGTGCAGAGTGCTTGAATTCAGTGCCTGCACTCAGAAGACAGTACACAATTTCTAAGCACCAAACACAAACTCCTACTGAACAAAATGGTTCCCAAAATACATCTCCATGCCCTAGTGGCTGGCAAGCAGCACATGCCACCATCCTCCCTTTCAGCCTGGGGCAGGCTTTCCTGATGGTTCCTGACTTGAGCTCACACCTAGCACTGAGATGGGAAGGGAAAGCAGGCAGAGATGAACAGCACCTCCTTATTACCTCACCTGCTGCTTTCTCCTGTGGCCAGCACTGACATGCCAGAAATGGGAAATTAATTTCAGCCAGGAACTGTTTAATAGCAGGGCACATGGGAAAACAGAGACCTTAAGGCTGCTTGAATTCAGGAAGGAAAATGGGAACTAGATCTGTGACGCACAGCCTACAGTAAATATACTCAGCCCCACTTTGTTCCACTTCCAGAAAAACTTCCTGTGACATCAGGAACGACCACATGCTCCAAGGCTACAGGACAGCTACAGAAATATGATCTTAAAATAAACATGAAGACATTTATATGCATACAAAACAAAATACTGACTTGGTAAAACAAACAGTAAATAATCTTTTACTCATTCTCCTTTTTCATGCCTTAGCATACAGTCTGTGTTACCACGAAGTCTAAAAACAAAAAATGAAATGCATAATTCTTTGCAAGAGATAACATGTAGAGTCCTTCCTTTTCCTGAAATTCTTCATGAATGTGAACACAAGTAGAGGGATGCAATGAAATAGGGCTTCATAGGAAAATTGGATCTTCAGAATGAGAGATACTGACCAGCTAGACAAGATCATGACCAACATTTTCAGCATGGAAATGAATGGGATGCTTCTAAAGCTCAGAAGCTGTGAAATCCTGGCAGCTAGTTATGTGCTTCAGTGTGGCTATACCAGCTTATTTCAGTCACCCACCATCTTTACCTCAGAGACCTTCCAAACACACTGTGTTTGGCCCTGTGCTCATTTGCTACATGTATTTTTTAGCACTCCTGGTGAAAACATGGGTAAGATTCAAATGCTCTGTATTGTAATAACAAACACTACTTACCTGTCAAGTTAATTTCCACAAGAAATATAATACTGTTAATTATCCTGCTTCTCTCTCTCACCTTTTTTCTGGAGTGAGCCTCACAATGAAATTCTTGACTTCTGTTCACCTTTTGACCACTGTCTGAATCACATTTACACTGCTTAAAAAACTCATGTTAATCTGGACACACTCTGCCTATCAGGTGGGTATGCTTTTCATTATTACAGCCTAACAATCATTTAAAATCACAAAAATAGCAACTTCACTTTGCCTGCCCTAATACAGATTTCATACAGCCATAACACATTTGGCTAGCATTTGCCTTCAGCCTGGCATTCAGCAAGCAATTCACCTGCTGACTTTTTTTTTTTTTGTTAAGCAATCTAGCAGTGGGTGCCTGGAGTTGCTTTTCTTTATCTCCATGACATGATGGTATAGATAAAAATTACTGGATTAGGAAATATTTCATTCCTGAAATGAAGTTAGAGGGTCAGTGTTTAAAACTAGTCATTACAGATCTCTGCTAGGAGATTAAATATTATCAACCAACTGAAAACCATTGATATAAAATATGCAATTATTCTGCAGTATGTGATTACAGTATATTCTTCACATCACTTATTTTCGTTCTGTAAGTGCTACCAACCTTTTTATAAACTAAAACTAGCAGAAGAGATACCTAAACTAGAAAATATGCTACAAGAAGCAAACTCATAATGGGATTACACTGGGGATTTTCCATCTAGAGGTTTCTGGTGCCAAAAAGGGGGAGCATGCAAGGATCTTACTTAAAACTCTATGATTAAAAGAAACAGAAAAAAAGAGGAGAAGTAATCAAGATCTCTATTCTCCTTCAAAACAAAGCAGAAAGGCAGTTTCTCCATATAAAAAAATCAAAATTAATGTACATTACCAGGAGGGGGAAAAATACTAAATTACATGTGACAAGCCTTGTTATAATCCTGTTTTGACACCATAATTTCAATTAAATAGTCCCAATAACTCTAAAAAGCATCTTCAAATGTAATAAGGGGCACAATTTAATGTGAAGGAGATGAGAATCCTGATGGGAACGACATGGAGCCTGACTGCCTCTGAAGGTACTGGCTGTGGACAGGCACTACTGATATTCCTTTCAATCTTCAAAGCTGGAATGGCTTACTCTGTTATGTAATTAATAACATATGACAGACATGCAAAGAAAGATGTAAGATCAGCTGGTTTTATCTCATGTCTCAGACACTTCGCTCATATCTCTGAAGAGATTTATTATTTACTTGCCTGTTAATAAAGCTAGCAGCTCCACCAGTCAGTACTTTTTTCCCCTAAGTTTTTGAAGTCCACTGAGATTTGGAGGCAATTAACATTCACCAGTAACAGAGCAATCAACACAGGGATATCTAATGGGACTGGACAGAATCCAAAAACAGGTATTAGGATAATAGTGAGTCACTGACATAAGGTTATGATGTTAATTTTGGAGGGGAGAGCAACAGTGAGTTTTCAATAGCAGTGTCTGTGATTGCTGTCACATTAACATAACATTCTTTTCTATATGGCTGTCTTCTGAATCTGAAACGTGTTTAAAACTGAAAGTAGCTGACAACACCGAGAATTAACTCTCTACTGCCTATTGTGAAAAAGCTTGCTCAACTAAATTAGTTACACAATGGTTTCCAGATGCTTTTCTTCAACGTACAAATAAAAATAATAATTTTTAAAATGTCAAGAACTACCAGGGGCTGTGCATGGTTCATTCATGACTTGTACATTCTGAGAGAGATCTAGTTAATCCAAGAATCTTTAGCTTAAAAAGCCAGGGATATTCCTGGAAACAGCATTAATTTGAGGTATGGCTGCTTCCTCATCAGTTCTCAACTAAGCAGGTTTAAGATGGAGGTGGGATCCCATAAAAGGCTGGGCACCTACCACTAGGCTTTGCAAAGCATCCATTTCTAGAAAGTTGGTCCTAAAAGGGAACCTAAAATACAGGGGTAGATACATTGACCCCAAAGGCATATAGGAGACAACCTCAAAAGAGCACTGGAGTGTGAGAAACCTCAGAAGAGTCATATCAAGCACATGGCCATGTATCCAAAGAGGAAAGCTTACTGCTGAGTACACTTAAAGCCTTATCCCCTTCCAGAACTCCCTGAAACAAGGCACCATGTGTGGCTACCTCTATCCACAGCCCAGAGCCTTCTCCTGAGCACAGGCACCTACTCCTGTCCTCTGAATGGAACAGCAGCAGCAGCTGCACACAGCACTATCTAGCAGAGATGTCAGTAGCTCTGTTATGCCATACACTGATGGGAATGGCAACAGAAAGGTGGGACACCTGGAACCAAATCTTTTCCATGACTGAGAGCCCAGATTCAAGCATATGTCTGCTGGGACAGCATCATTGCCAGGAGGCCACAGGTGACACTGCTGCTGGATGAGTACTTTCCTTTGGCAGCTGTGTCACTGGGGAGCTAGGCACCCAGGATTTGGACTGTCAGGAGCCACAATATAAAGGACAATCTAATTTTGTAGCACCATGATTAGAGAAAGGGGAATTTCAGATGGGCACTGTTGGGATTGAGTGGCCTTGAAGAGGAGTGAGTGCAGAGCCATGTGTCCAGATTCATTCTGACTGCATACATTTCACACAAGTTAAAGGACAAAACCAAGAGGCCAAAACAAGCAGTATTAAACAGAATTGTTATTTTTCACAGATTAGCAGGTCTGAGAAAAAGGCACTGTGCAAATGTAGCCTCTTCTACAAACATATGGCATTTGCTATCAGCACCATATGTAGCTTCTGTACTTAGAGAAAGAGCATCCATTCTCGTAACATCTATGCTGTATTTATTAAGTTATGCTTTGCCTTCCATAAACATCCACTGTTTTTGCAATGTTATGTTCTCTATACAAAAGCCACTAGAATTTGCCAAGTGAAAGCTAATAAAAGAACAGAAAGGAGCGCAGTGTTTGGCTTATAAGGTTCATTTCACTCCATCCTCCATCCAAATGCGGACATCGGGGTGGGATGCATCAGACATTTCACTCAGCCAGCAAAGAGCAGCACACATAAACTAGCTAAAATGACAAAAATATTTAGCCTCTCACCATGAAAGGCTGGCACAATAGCATATAAAACATATGGATTACACAGCTTTACTCTCCTAGTCTGAAGAATCATTTAAAAATTAGACATCTACATGGCATCAGACACACTTCCAATTGAAGCTGCCCATATTTTTCAAAGCCTGAATGTGCAGCCACTTCACTGAAGGACCAGACATCTAATGCTGAATGATAATGGGAATTAAGACAAATTCTGGTTTTGGGAGTTGTGCTTTTATGGTGGCCTAACCCCCACCAAAGACAATAGCCACACGACTTTCCTGCCTGTTTGAGCCTTGTAGGGATTTCATTCCCATTCCCAAAATCGATGAATGCCGCTGCTTCTTCTCTAGCCTAGCCACCCCAGCTCATGCTGGGCAAGAGGTGAGGCTTTTGCTCTTGCTGAAGCCCAAGAAATTGCTAGCAAGAAGGGTTCTTTATGTGGAGCCATTTGCTCTTAATAAATACAAAACCTTAGAGGCAAGTTTTAGAGATTTCCTCAGTCTCACAGCAATGTCCAGCTTCTTTCTTAGGAAACTGGGGGTAGCCTGATGTAAAAACACCAGAATTATTTAGGCACACAAAGCCGAAATTGTGTTGAGGAGCCTTACAAACTTGAGGATACCATTCAGGTCCCACAGCAACCTGTATATCCCACTGGTCACACCTCTTAGGACAATTTTCACCACCTCACCCATATCTTATGTTCTTTATAAATGTATCCTTTCTTGATTGAGACTTGAGCAGGAGAACTTGCTCAGATTCCCATTTATTATTCACTGTTAATTCCTATCTCTTTATTGACCTGCATATAATCCAAAACTGGAAGTTAGTATTTCATGCTCTTCTGTTCCTCCTTTCTCCAAAAGGGTATTTCTATGCTTGCAATTGTTTTTTCATAGTTCTGTCTGCAGCCTCTCTCATGCACAAAACAGAGCATTTAGACATAAATTATTCAAGAAGTGTCCAGAAAATAGTGACTATTGTCGGCCTTGGGGAAACAAAGTCACTATAAATATACTCTGTATTAATACCCCTCCACTGGCATCTGCTGCTGGTCTGAGACATGGTACTAGGTTTCAGAGACCTTTGATTTGCAGTATTGGCTATTATGAGCTTACATTAATTTCAACCACCAGCTTACCCAGTACTGTGTTTTGAGCAGGGGCTCAGGCTGCTCTGAGTCAGGCTATCACACACAGGCTGCTTCTACAACTCTGGAGGGGAGAATATGCAATTTTTATTTTCTTCACATAGCAAAAGGTAAAATAACTGCTCACTACCTATTTCTCTGCTGCAACAGTTAAATATTTTTCTACAAGAGCCACAGGACTAGAAGATTAAAGAGCTAAGTGCAGTCATCCAATTCTTCAGCATGGTCCCGCCACACGTCTCAATCACTGGCTTCCCCCAAAGCCACAGTGGTAGAGATTAAAGTGCTTCTGGTCCATGGTAATCCAATCAGAGCTGGAAGGCCTTTAATCTCTGCCATTCTGTAGACAAACATTTTGGCAAAATGCCTTCCTTACAGTATTCTGAATTCCACCTGGGTTGCACTGTCGCTTGGACAGGGATTGGGCTATGTAGGATTATCACTCCTACTCAGAAGGGTGACAATTCCTGCCTCTTCCCTTGGATTAAAAAAGAAGACACCCAGTCACATATCATCCTACATGGACAATAAACAGTTCCCAAGTTGAATACTAGGAAGCAATGAAAATTCTATGGACAAGGAAGATTGAGAGAATGCACTTTCTAATATAAACTGGGGACAAAGAGGGTTTTATTGTTCACAGTCCCAAAGGACTCAGTGCTCAGGTCAATTGCCCCCTTCTGATACAAGGAAGGAAACCACTATAACACAGCTGTGTTGAGGGAGTCCATTTTTTAAAAATGAGGTGACAACCAATTGAAATTCTGGAGCAAAACCAAGTCTCTCCAGCCCAGGGAATTTGCATTATGCCCACAGGCTAGCACAAGACTGTTCAAATTCTGCCCTGTCATATAGATAGAATGTGGCATGATCTTCCTTGAAATGTTAGATTTATGTACATCTGTTTGTGTCAACCACATTACTTATAAGCAGTAGAGGAAATCTTAGCCAGAAAGGCTGACACAGTCATCAAAAAAAAAAAAAAAAAACAAACCAACTTTTTTATAAATAAAAAAGGTATTTTTTCACTGTGATGGGGTTCTGCAGTATTGACTGTTTCACACCTTTTTTTTTTTGGTGGAAATCACTGATGAGATAAAGGATTTTCACTACAATCTTAATGCTCGCATATTATCGCTACCTTCACATATCTCTCCCTTGGACTTGTCCCTGTACAGTGAGTAGGAAAGGATCATCATGCCTGCTTCTCTCTACAGAAAGAGAGACACAGAATTAGCCTGTCGTTTTCATTAAAGAGAAATGGGGGAAATCTGGAGAGGGAATCAGAAGGGGGCAAGAAAAAAAAAAGCAAGAAAAGAGCAAAACAGAGATGAAGCAATATTATTTTAAAGTCAATGGATAAATCTTTAGCTGTACAACTCCCACTTGCATTAAAGGGATTTGCACAGCTAAAACCTCATGCATCAAGTTGACAATACAGCCATAAAGATGTGAAATCTGAAGGGGGGGGTTGTTATGGTTTGGGATTTATTAAATTTATTTATTTGGAAAATAGGTTTTTCAAGTTTTACAACAAAAAGTGAAAGCAGAAACAACAAGATGATTCCATTAAGCTCACACAGTTGGGACTTGGACACCTAAAAGGATTTTTTCCATCTGGCAACTAAGTATGTGTCCTACCTGCTCTTTAACAATGAGCTATTTGCAATATGTGGGCTACATCCATAGGATTAATCAAGGGTTAAAATGCCTTCATTTTCCCAAACCAACCCCTTCACAAGGAAGCTTGATGGGAGGGAGCCTGAGAGAAATTATGTAAGATGCCTTTGCCTTTTCCACCAACACTTTCCAGTGATTGCGCAACAGCAGGAAATTTCCATGCAGTCAACAGTCTTTACACAAGTTGTGCTTCATCCTTACACCAACTGTCTAAATTTGAGAACATAAATTTATGTCCCCCAAGCCCAGCCCTGGGGGACAGAGCCTACCAAGACAGGAAGACAATGCTGTTTTGCCTATGGGCAAGTGGAGCAATAGCTGGGCTATACAAATCTGAACTGGGATGCTCAGTGTGGCTCCAGAAGAATGTGACAGCTGGGAAGCTGTTCCCACTTTCCATCTGGCTGACAGCTGGTTCCCTGAACGTTGTGTCAAACTGCTGGCTACTGGCAGAGCGACACCATCACAGCAGTAATTATTGAGTAGGACCAGGGAGAACTGGGTGTCATGTTCAACTACAGCACTGCTGCTTCCCAAGGTGCACAGGAACACACTCTGCATAGGAACACAGGCACAGGGACACTTTTCTCTGCAGAAGTGGAAGAGGATATCTAGCTCAACACATTTACTGGGAGCATTGCTGCACCACAGGGTTAGTATTAGTGACAGTTTGCAAATAAAGAACAAAACCAAGCTCTGTACTCTCTGAGAAAGTGGATCCAGCTGAAAGTTTCTAGAAAGATTTTAAAACTGTGGCAGGTTATAATAATTTTCTGCTTTTGAGTCACTAAGTCAAGTTTTGTTAAGTACCAAAAAGGCAGAAATATTGGTCAGCATTATGCTGGTAAGATCATATTAATAACCCACATACCATTTGCAGTCTTCTCAACTGCTGTCTGGTTCTGGATTATTCTGCCATTACCCATCCCAAGCCGTGCATCAATGAACACATTCTTCCAATATGACTCAAGTGACAGGCAGTATTTTCCTCACATCTAAGATCAGCAGATTTAAAAGTGAACAGGCCATGTCTCAATCCCACTGAAGCTGATGGAGTTACACCAGTTTTGAACAGAGTATCTTGCCTTAAATACTTAGACTACAGTGTAAGCCTGTTGCCAAAGCACAGAAGTCCTCCTGTACAATTTTCCTGTTGTCATCCAATGTCCTGATACAAGTCTTTCACTATGGCATAAAAAGCTACCAATCACATAAGCAATATTGCTTGCCAAAATTTCAGCAATAATTTGTTCTAATCAATAATTTTCATGTAAAATTAATTGGCACTCTCTTTGCTACTTTTATCTCCACAACTTCCATTATGCAATTTGGCCTATGAATTTACTTTAAAAAGAATGATAACATTTACTATCATGATGAAGAGCTTATTGACAATGAGGATTTTTCACCCAAGTCAATAAAATGCAGATTACTGTTTAAAAATTAAAAGTTCAAAGGAATTGCTTAAGAAGCCAAAACTGTAATAGAAACTTATCAAAGCTAAATGAGCAATAAATAAGACAGTATGAAAACTGTCAGAGCAACTTAGCATCCCCATTCTATTTGTGCTTCATTTTATTAGCTAATCAAAGTGTCATATTATTTCTACTGGCATCTATTTACTGCCATGTAATTTTGATAAGGGCACCATCTGTATTTATAAAAGCATTATCTTAATAGCTGTCTAGCAATCTACAAACATAGGTGATATTTAACTTTTCTAAGGGGATCAATTTTAAACCAGGCAAAAGGACTGATATAAGTCAATAGGCTCTGCTAACACTTCCAGGGTCCTGTCTGGATCTCCTGCTGCTGTGTGCCACTGCAGCAGCCTCACACTTACACCAAGGAGGTGAATTTGTTTGACACGCTCTGCACTCTTCTTTGCTTTATTAAGATGTACAGCCATGAATTTTGTTTAGCGGGGCTTAGAGCTGCCCAGATTTTAAATCCCTGGCAGAAAAAAAAAAGGAATTGTCACAGAGAACTATTTTCACCACAAAGAAAGTTTAAGTGATACTGCCAATTTAAATTCTCTGTGAATAAGGGGGTTTCCGCCTCTTTAAGGGTTCAAGGATAATTTAGGGATATCATTTTTTATCTGTTAATATGTGGTTTTGTTCCCACATTTTGCATTGCACTGGGCCTATCAGTGGAGTGAGGGCCTCCCAAATGCACCCCAGGTCAAGTTTCTCTCATCCCACAAGTGCCACAAGCCCTCAGATTCCTCCTTTCTCCTGGCTCCTAACTCTCACCCTTGACAGCAGGGCAGCCCAGCTCTACAAAGGAAGAAGTCAAGTAACTTGTAAGTAGACTCTGCACTGGGATTCATTCCTGAGGGACAGGAGATACCGCTCTGATTCCCTCCTTCCAGATGAGGAGCCAAACTCCACTTTCTAGTCAAGTTTGAACACAACAGGACCAATATAGCTTTAAAGATGCAATGCATAGGACTTTGTGCTTTGGGTGTTCTCAGAGGAATGTACGGGTCCTGATGGGGATCACTGTACACAGCTTTGGTACCCTCTTCACCCTGACTCTTTCTGCCATCACACAGGTGGTGTCATCTCATTGCAAAAGTTCCCATACCTCCCCAGTGATTTCTCTGGGGAGCTCCTCACCACACTGACTCCTTATTCACAGTACAGACAACAAACTCCAACTCCCATCTCAACCAGTTAACCCTTTTGTAGCACTCATCTTATTGGACACAGCTGTGGCTGTTAAGGGCAGGGCTGCTCCTAATCTTTGGTGATTAGTACAGCTGCAACTCCTCAGGTGTGAGTCTACCTTCTGCACCATCTTTATTTTCTTACATTCTATCCCTCCACACACAAAGGCAATCCCTGGCAGCTCAGCTCCGCACAACAAGGGGTGATGCCAGCTGCAGGCCCATGGCTCCTTTGGCACCTTTCTGCTAAAGCACTGCCAGCCTTACAGCTCAAAACGCTCTCTGAACATCTCTTTTAAAGAATTTGAGCTATAGGCAGCAGAACTTAAACCGTCTCATTTTTAAGCAGTCACTAAAGAATGGACTTTCTGAAATGCTAAAGCAGAACAAGACACCTAAACTCTGAAACCTCACACAAGAGTTAGCTACAGAAGACTGGATTTTGCTCATTCATTCTAGCTTTAACCTATTGGTTAATGTAATGGTGAAATAGGAACTTATACAGGATTAAATCCTAGGGGATCTTAAACACATTGTCTAAAAGCATGGTTAGGAGGAAAAGAGGAGGGAAATGCAGTCCATGCACTACATGACAAGTACACGTCAAATATCCTTAGACTGATTTCAGTACATTCATTTCTAATATATTTCAGTGTTAATTGCCATCTCCTATTTGACATAATAATTATACAAAACTGAATAACTATAAAATTGCTGCCTTATATTGCAAATTAGTAATTATAGTAGTAAACATTAACAACATGCCATATATAAAATAGCGATTTCTATATTGAAATGAATTAGAAATAATTTGAATATGTGATAATTAAAATTATGCAAACATTAGCTATCTAATTGTTAGGTCGAATTTTTTTCATTTAGATTCTCCTTTTAGAGGTTGATATCATTAGTCAAAAATTTTTAAATGTGCAACTCAAAGGCTTTTTTTTTGAATCCAGGGGAGAATGAAGAAATGAAATATGCCCTGATTGAGCCCAAATGGGGATTTGAGGCAATACTCATGCATACAGCTATCCATGCAGGGCTATGAAGAGAAAACCTTCAATAATATCTTCCCAAACAAAGAGGAATCCTTTTCTTGTCCAATCTGCAGAATGTGTCATAACCCTTACAGCTCAGAAACTTGTAACCAGAATCACTCACTGTGATTAGCAGTGACAGCATCCTCAAAGACATCTTCTTGCCACTGTGACCTCTCAGGACTTTTGTGCAGAAAACTACTTGAAAGCAGCTGTGGAATATCCACCTCAGGCTGCAGCTGGCTTTTTGTGGATCTGTTTTATCCTTTTCCTGTACGAAGCACTTAGGTGAGCGCTGATGCGTATCCATCTCAGATCCTCTCTTTAGTACAGCAGTTCTATACCTCTTTTTTTCCTGTTCTATGGTGTGTCCCTTGCTAAGGAAAGGCCTCTTTCTCTCTGTTGGTCATCACAACATTTACAAACACAGGGTTAACTTCAGAGACAGGGCTTTGGAAACTCTTACCTTAGACTTCAGTTCAGGTGTACATTTGTAAAATGTCACAGCTGCAAACTGGAAAGGAACATACAAAAGTTGGGCCAAAGCTAAATTAATACCCAGCAAAACCTTCAAATCATAATGGTAGTGTCCAGTACTGACAGGCACTGAAGATCTGCAATAGCTATTACCCACACTGGGAGTTTTAACAACTGCTTAGATTCAAGCTTTGTCAGAAGGAAAATAGGAGGAACTTCTGTCCTGGCAAAAATTTCTAGCTACTTTCAACACCTTCCTTCATATTTTTGTATCCTGTATCTTTGTCCTCTTCTCCTCCTCTCTGTAATGCTCATCTCCCTCCTAGCTTCATTTTTGCAGTGCTGTAGAAGCCCTACTGGAGAGGAGGAGTTTGAAACAAGAAAGTTGCTGTAGTGTGCAAGCAATTAGGTTGCTAAAATTATGTGGTAACTCTACATTTATCTGCTAAAGAACATCTTCAATACTAGTGTAAGACTGGAGAACTAACCAGAAAACAGTCGATGCTTTATCAGCAACTGAGCAGTGAGAGGAGACCACCACTTTATAAAATTGTTTTCTTTGACAAAGGGAGTTTCTTAGTGCTGCAAATCTAACTCACATGAGTGATCATATAGCCACAGCTACAATGTTCATTATTAACTAAATAAAGAGTATGCACCAAATCAATTAAAAACAATCTTTAAAAGAAGGTACATAATTTAATTGTAGCAACGTCCAGCTCTGCTCTAATTTATCTTCTGGTCACTTGCAAGAGATTTTACTTAGATGTTTAATCTAACATTCATTGCAAAGGGTAATTCTCATGAAATTGCTATGGCATCTCATGTATCACTTAATGCAAATGCTTCAGTGCCTCAGCAATGGAGAGGAGCTTTTTCAATAAAGACACACATCACAGTGCAGGATGAAGGGCTCTCTTTGTTCAAGTTGTTTTAAAAGCAGCAAAATGTTTCACAGTAACGAGACATTCAGATTCTAACGCCAGCTACATCTAAATGACAAATCACATTCCAAATAGTGGATGTACATCACATGTCCATCATGCAGCTAGAAATATGGGCTCCAGACATGTTTTGCATATAAAAGCATGCCCAGACTCATGAACTTGCACAGAAACACTAGACACTATCAACTGATGTGCAGCATTAAAATATGCTTCTAAAATTAAAAAATCAGACCAACAAAAAACTCAAAACAACAACAACAAAACAAACCCAAAACGTTTATTCCTGGCTCCTGAATCCAGATTTAAGACCCTTAAATAAGCAGCCCAGTCATTAAGGGTCATGTAGCTGTCAGTACCCATTAACCACACTATTTGTTTACATGTGTAGAGTGAATTTCAGCAGGTACTAAATCAAAGACAGACCACATGTACCATACGCAAACAGGAGCTGAGCTTTTTCAGTCATCTATAAAAACATGGTGGTCATCCAGTGGGAGGTGAATTGCTTCCTGGGGAATGAAGATTGACACCAAAAGGGAAGATGAGAGCTGTAGGAAAAGGCTTCACCGACTGGGATACCCATAGGAGACAACAAGAAGAAGACATCCATGTTCCTGGGCAGTGGGCAGACGAAATGTTAAAGACTCATATAGTAAAATGTCAAGCCTGAGCTCTCATTCCTTCTTCAAAAATCTTTTCACATTAGAATTACTTCCAATTTAGATTGGTTTTGTTACTTGGCACCACATACCCAGTTTGGGAATGCAGTGAGCTGGGGCTGGTAGCTCCCAAGGCCATGGGACATTCAAACACAGCTACAGCTGGGGACAAAAAACATGCAGCTCCACGACCAACTCCTCTTCCTGGGGAAGACAATATTTTGCACAAAACAAAAATCTGGCTATTATAATCTGCTATTCAAACATATGTAGGAAAGAGGTTTTTTGAATAACATCCCACTTGACATGGACTTCTTTTTGGGCTGTTTAGCAGAGGTTGGGAGGAGGCAAAAGAGAAGAGAGAATTTGCACAAACACAACCTTCAGCCATGAGTACTGATTTGCCATCAGCATATTACCAAAACCCTGATGAAACAGCACCTCAGTGACAGGCAGCAGAGTGGGTTTCAAGGAAATCTTGCTGATAACTGCACATACATTTTCTCCATCTGCCAGTTTTCTCTGGAGAAGGAGATAGTCTGTTCCCTTACTCCAGTACTCCTCATTATTAGAAGCAAACAGGTTGGGTTTTGCTTGCTTTGATTTTAATTAAGAATCCTACCAATAATGCTGTCCATCATCTTAGAAAATGGCTCAGGAGGACATCCACTTCCTTTCACAGTTATTTTTCACCTTTAATCTTTCGCTGAATGTATAAAACATCACAGTGGGTACAGATTCCCATATTTAAAGAACACTGATGTAAGCAGTTATAAATCTTTTTACTTAGAAGCTCTCTCTTCAGGTTACCATTACAATCCATCTGCCTAATAAATGTATTTATAAATGTGCATGTTTTCACACCTCTTTCACCAATAGGGTGTCACTGTGCTTGCTAATCATGATACAATTATTCAAGACCAGCAATGTAAGTCTGTGCTTTCTTCCTTGATACAGAAAGCTCTGTACCTGTTAGCCAGCATGGGATTTTTTATCAAAAAATCCTCTTAAATGTTTTCATTCTCCTGACATAAGTGAAATGGTTATGTTACAGGGAAGATTAAAATCTGTTACCCTGTTTGTAAAAGAATAAACCCCATACACAAAATATAAATATTGCCCTACTAGGGAAAATACATTTATGGTCGTGTTTGCATAGTCCAAACACCAACTCATCAGTAATTTGAAATCATTACCAACCTTTAGTTTGTACAATGGAGTAAGTAAAAACGTTAATTTAAATATCTTTCCACACAGAAAAACTCTACTGACATCAGCATATTACCAAAACCAATTTTCCTACATCAACTCACATCTTCCCCTAATTCTGTAGCATAGCTCTTGGGAGTTGCTACAAGGTCTGTGTAAACTGAAAATCTAAATAACATTATGACGGCTGTTACAGAACTAATTTATAATCTAATACCCTAGTTGAATTTAATATCCTACTTACTTATTCAAGCAAAATATCTGGAAAAGATATGTCACATCATAATGCAGTTTTTATGAAAATGGAAAAAATAAAAGAGGAACTTTAAGTATGCATAATAATAATCAGTAGGGACAGGTACAAGCAAGAACTGTTGCCTGCCCATCACATGAACAAAAGCTACAGTGCCTTAGTAATTGGACTGTTTGTTTCAGAATTCAATTATTACCAAATCTAGTATTTTACATTAGATGTGCAAGCTGAAAATGCTTCTTGTATTAATGCTATTAGTTCCACAGTACAGCAGCATCTAAGTGGTGGACAAACTGCTGCCTCCTCATCAGCCACCTTTAACAGCTCCTACAGCTCCTTTTTTTTAACTGAATTGAAGAATTGAGCTGTATAGCAGTATTTCTAAACATGCTATTTTATTATTAACACAGTCATACATGCATTGTAACTTTCAACTTAATGAAAATAGACTGTCAGTGAATATAAAATTTACCTCTTAATTTGCCTTTTCTAAGACCTTCCAAGTGAATACCTCTCTCAAATATAGTTTTGTAAAAATATTTAGGAACACAGCAGGACAGAAAACAAATAGGCTAAAATCATTCACAAAACATTTTGCTATTGAAGTGTCATTGGTGGATAAGCCCTGTTAGCTATTCTGGCAGAAACAGCAGTTTATAAACTCAGTAGACCTGAATAGCATATTTATATGGAAGAGCTGAATGCCCAGAAAAAGGACAGCAACCATTCTTAGTGAACTTAATACCCGCTCTGGAGGCCTGCATAAATCATATTACAGCAAATGCATAACCTTGCTGCTTAGCTTGAGCTGTGCTGCAGTCCAGGCTTTCAGTCTCCACCCGGCATTTAGCAGACCAGAGGCAGTCACTGACCATCATGCTCTGGCGATTGCCAGGGGGCATCAGCAGCACACACCACAAGGAGAAACAGAGATATATGTTTAAGAAAAAAACATTTATATGTTGTTTTAACCCTCTCAAGTAGCTAAATTCCTTCATTTAAACACACAATTCACTCTAGGTGAAAGGTTGTACTGAGGCTACTGTGAAAATGTCATTACCTTATTCACACAATTTGTTTCTGTGTGCCTAGGTGCACCCAGTCACAGAGCAGGTGAAATTCACCTATTTGGAAATCCAGGGCACAAAGACAGAAACTGGCCAACTCTGCTACCCTCGATGGTGTCACTGTGTCAGAGGACACAGGATATGCCTGGCTGAGTTTAACAATCACACCTCTCTTGCAATAGTGTTTACTCTGAGTAAAAACACTCAAAAGAAGATGAAAGGCTGCTGTCCAAGACAAGTCACAGAGTGACAATTAGGTAATTCCTCTTCGCTCTTCTCCAAAAACCTACGGTTCCTTATCAGAAACACTTCACAGAACTACTGATTAGAGAGATGCTACATCCTACTCCCTATGAATATGTTCCTAAGGTTTCTCTTAAAAACTCTCTTATTGTTATCTTCCTTCAGGAGGTCAGAGGCTTGTCAAGTACATTCCCTCCTACAATGTTCCCTCACATCCTCCACCAGCCCCTAAAGGCCACAGGATTGGTAACCCTGTGCTGCTGCCTCATTGAAGCCCCACAGTAGCCAGCCCCAATGGCAGTAGGAGCTCCCCTCTGCTGCTCCTGTGCCCTGTGGCAGGTTTTGTTTTAGCTAAGAAAAGAAACAGGAGGCCAAGGAGCCCGGTCTGCAGGATCACCGCAATCACGCAATGGACGCACGGGCAAGGGTGCAAAGAAGGGCAAGAGCCACCAGCACTGCTCTAATTTGTTACCCCAGAGGGCTCTTCCCTGAGAAGAGTTGGACTCTGACAGCCCCATCCTCCTCCCACATCTTCTACATGGCTTCAGAGACAGCAAGACAAGAAACAAAGTTTGTTTAAATACAGCCAGGAAAATAGCAGAGTACTGACAAGGACGGGCTTTGCACTCCCATCTCTCAGGGAGGCAAAGTTGCAGCAAGAGACATAAGTGGACTACCCAAAAATGTTTCTAGATATATCAATATTTTATGTGCTTTATTTAGTTAAAAAGATATATCTAAGGAAAAAAAAACTGTAATATGATATTAACTTCCCTTATACTTACTAAAAATAAACATTATGCATGGACTCCATTTGAGTGCACTTAGCTATAATACACTTGATGCAAAATCTTTTTCCATCAACTTTATAAAAATAATTCTCAGGTTATTAAGTTACTAGACATCCTAGAGAAGTGCCAAACAAATCTGGGAAAATGGGGGTAAAAGTGGAGGGCAGGGGAGCCTTTTGTTGTTTGTGTTTCTTTACTGTATTTCTGCTCTTTGCATTTCTGAACTCTACCAGGGTAAATGTAGTCCCCAGAACATGGTGAATAATTCTATGGGGAATCCCCATAAGCAATCTTTAGGCAACTTTAACTTCATTTTTTCACCAAGGGTACAGCACAGGAGGGACTCATAAAATGGAAGATCCTCAGCTCTTGATCCTTCAGGCAAGCAATAAACTTTCCCCGGCCATGCACAGCAAGAAGCTCCTCTTCCTTCTTTCAACAAAAGGCTAAAATCTGCCTGTATTTTTCTTCACTGATCCTTCACTAGGGGAAGTTATTTTGGACAGCAGCATGGCCAGGTGCTCTTAATTATAAATCAGGTCTCCAGCATATGTGCACAGTACAGGGGGCCAGTCCAACAGGGAGATAAAGGTGTACAGGTGAGGCAGCCCTCCCAGGAGCAGACACTGGCACAGGAGTTGAAGGGGTGCAGCCCTGAACCCACAAAGCCAGCCCTCGATGAGTTCAGCTCCTGCATCTTCATCAACCCTTCCCATGGGAAATGCTCCCATATTTATTGCTGCTGGAGGAGAGTAGGGCTCAAAACCTTCACTGCCTTACCATTTCCTTGCCAACTTTTTCTCATTTGATTTTAAGACATTAACAGCCAGATTTATGGGGGGTTTTCTTTTAAGTAAAAACAAATAGGAAAATATGGCCTAAGGACTAAATGCATCCCATGAAATTCTACACCATGGCCTGAGGCCACTCTCTCAACTCTTTCAAATATTTAAGGATTGCAGAAAGGCAGGAACCTCAGGAGAACATCTTGCCCAACATACCAATCACAGCATTATTTCAGCAGAGAAATATCTGGTAATAACAGAGTCCAGGTTTTTCCTCAGTGGGTGCCTCAAGCACTAATACTCATGGTTCAGACTCCAATCAATCAGACTCATTTACACTAAGTGGTGCTGAGGGCCAAGGAACTCCCACCGAAGCAAACGGATTGCCTCAAAATCCTTCCACATCTTTAGGTTTTTGGATGTGGACTTATGAAAGAATTTAGTCAATGAGTTTGAGTTCACAGCTTAAATCACCTAGTTCTATTTTACTGGCTTTATGAAGGCTTTCACTCCTTTAACTTTTCTTTTCCCCTAAAGGCTGATGAGTTTCAAAGGGGAAGATTTTGATGCTCTCCACTGAACACCTGCATCCAAGTTCCAAATATTAGCAGGTATGCTTGTTATCCTTTTTATATCTTGGGGGTTTTTTTCATCCTTTAGCCTTAGAAGCAGACATGAATGAAAACTTGAGTCATGATCCTTTTTGTTAGCAACATGGCACCACGCAATCCCTACAGTCAAAAAATAATTATCCATTTGTTTGAGGAACAAAATAAAGCAGACTGCAGTAAAGAGTGTCAGACAGAAGACGAAAGAGCCAAAGGGAAAAGGGCATTGAACAACACAGCATGGAGAAAGGATGCAATATTCTTAATACATAATAAGCATTCACAGTTAAATGGCAAGCAGAAAGCACTGGCTACTGCAGCTGAGGTTCTAGCTTGGTAAGCAGTGTGTTCGCTCCATATGTTCAGCAAGCACCAACCTAAGCCATCTGCTTCTTGTGTCTGTGGCAAAGGGAGCCAAAACATACCTGATTTCTCACACCTGCTCCAAATGGAAAACACCCACAAAGAAAATAAAGCACTGCTCCTTGGAGGACACAAACCTCTGGAGAGCGTGTGTCCGTGCTTGTGTCTTGGGTGGGGGAGAAGAGTTCATCCCCCGCATTGCATAACGTGCCAGAAAAATGTATGACATCTTCTAGTAACTACAGGGCAGATTTTTCAAGTCAGGCATGTGCAATTGGGCTAGCCTAACTTAGGCATGCAAATAGCAGATGTGCATGCAGAGATATCTGACCTGCGCACACACACACAGAAAATTCATATTTCACAGCTATGACAGTACTGGGACACAGGTTTGTCTTCAAAAGTTGACTCTTACTTGTGGAATTTTGCATCCTGATAGCAAGGAAAATATGTTCATTTATGTTATTCAGCTATTATTCTGGTATTCACATGGAATTCAAAGCAGTCATGTAGAGCAAAAATGACCCAATGTTTCAGAAGAAGTAGGAGCAATGTATGGTAAGGAAAAGATTTAAATCAATCTCTACCCACTATATTAGCAGCACTGCTGTTTATATAACATTGTACCTAAAAACAGGCTCAAGAATTATTGTTTTTAGTATTTGAGAATTAGGTCATGAGAGAGAGAAATTTAAGTGGTGCATTGAGTGTTTTATGAACATGCAGTGACAAGTAAGATTGCTGTACATGGGCAAATATGACAAGTGAAATGAAAGAGCCAGGAAGTAGCAGAACTGAGAAGCACAGCTGTTCAAGGGCTAGATGGATCTTACATCTTTTGTCCTGTGATGGTTTGGCTGCCATTGGCTGATCTCACCAGAAACTGAGGAAAGCAAATAAGGAAAAAAAAAAAAAAAAAAGTATCCTCAAAGCTGCTGAGAAAGGAGTAACAGATTCAGGCTCTGACCTGACAAAGTCATGGAGCCAACGTCCTTTTGAAAATCCTAATATAGAAACCTAAAGATGTGACCTGATTTCAAAAAGTACTGAGCACTCAGAAGATCCTATTGACTTCAGTATAAGTAACTGCAAAAGCACAGCATATCCTTTCAATTGCTAGTAATTCCATGAAACATGTTTGTCACCTACAAGATCAATGGGATGGTTAAGTATCTCACAAGAACAAGCTAATCTGGCTAGGAAATAAACCAATTGCTGCAGGATATACCCTTTGTTTCTCAAATGTAGGTTCAAGACAAAACCAAAATTGTAAGTTCTGCTCAATAAATGGTACTGACTTGCAAAGCTTTAACAACACTTAATATATGAGTAATCAATACATTTACAGACATAAAATGCATCTCCTAAACTCTTCACAGTAAATTTAATTCATGCACTTCTATTGTTTGAACATTCTTCACGATTTTCCTTCATTAATGCTGTAGGCCGTTCTGAATGTCAAGACTGCACAGCTCAGGTCAAGAGTTTTGGAACAGATAAACGAATGAGCAAATCCAATTTGAATAAAAAAATCAAATTATTTTTTCCCCAAAGGAGAATCAAACCAGGCTTCTCTCAGAATGACAAATATTTTCTATAAGGATCCAAGTCCACTTTTACTTTTTTTTTTAGTTAGTATACTTATATATTTTAAAACAAATATGCTGGTATATTCATATTAACCAATGGTTGATGTTCTTAAGGAGAAGAAATCCACTGTCAAAGCACTAACAATATATTTAATACCAAAATGCAAGTCAGCTTTGAATGCTTAAATGGCCTGATACCATCTGACCACTATGCAATCAGCCTTTTGCATTAAGCTGACATCAGAGCGTTACTGAACTGCCCTGTTCTATAAAACTTTTTTCATTTCATAACCACTGATTTGCTACAGAAAAGACTCCTGCTCCTATCTTAACAAAGCCTTCTGGTGTTGGGCTTCAATTAAAATTTCATAATAAACATACTGTTTGTTTTAAATGCTGCAAATACTTCATCAAAAAAAGTTAACAGCATTATACTATAACCTGGCACACTTTCTTCATAGTTATGCATTTACCAGTGTAATGCTGCATACTGCTACATGTACAGAAACACATACTCATACACAGTAGAGTAAGCCAAAATTGAAAGGTAATCCCAAAAGTTGCTCTGTGCAATCAAACCTCAGTATATCTCAGCTTTTTTTTCCTAATATTGGTTCTGAAAGCAGAATATGTTTCTGGGTTTGACTTTATTTTTTCACTGGTGGGAGGGGAAAGGGTAAACAGTAAATTCTGCTTTAAAAACATCACTCTTACCTCAACAAACTGTACAATTAAGAGGATCAGAAGAGATAGATTTACAACAGAAGCTCCTGAAAATCAGAGATTTTTACACCAGCCAGTAATCCTTTTTTCACCACCATACCAGTTACATCAGTCTCCTGTAAGCTATTTTTACTGGCCATGCACCTGTGGAACTACCTGAAGAGTGCAGAAAGTAACCAAGAAGAGGACCAAAGAGCATAGGCAGCATCTGATCACCCCACTGGAGCCTGACCTCCACTGCAGGTCTGCCTTTTGGATCCCTAACTTTGGAGAAAGACAAGGGATGAAATGAGGGAGTCAATGGAAACTGATGGTAAGGTGCTACCTATAGAGGACCAAGGCAGACTGGGAGCAGGGACATTACATTGCTGATAGAAATGTAGTTCAGCTGCCTGTCAACATGCTTTTTTCCCCCCTCTGCCTGTCCCTCTAGATAAAAAGAGCAGTTATCATATCACACTCTGCTACCGCAGTTAATCTTAAAATGGAAGAGCCACATCCCATTCATCAGCACACAGAAGCCAGAGAAAACAAACGGGGGATCTGAAGCTCCTAAACACTGACCCTTACCAGACTAAATTCTAATAGTCATACAAATTCAATTTACTCAGTGAGAAAGTACTACAGGGCTGCTACAGATTATTTTGCAATCACCTGGTAGCAACATGACTGAGTGTCCATTTTGCATTAATCTCAAGCAAGCACAGATAGAATTGTTGCTACAGCCAGGAGTGTCGGATAGGAGGCACTTGCACCTGTGACATGTGGATGCAAAGGAAGCTCCACCAGGATGTGGAATTTCCTGGTGACCATCGCCACCCATCCTGCATTACCAGGCTTCACTCCAGCCGCAGCTACCAACATGGTCACTTTAAGATTACTAACCACTCTAGTACTTTCAAAAGAACAATTCAGTCCTAATAACCTCTTATTTTTCCTTTCAAATGCCAGCGTCTATAAATTTTAGAGCCTCTCCCTTATTTCTGGTCAATTCCTTTATTTAACATTTGAACCTTAAGGTAATTCTTACTGGAAAGAGCATCTACCATTCTTTTGCCATCCTTTCTAATCTACCAACACACAGGATATATATATATTGCTGGCACAATCATCTCCATAATTTGTAAGAATGTGAGAGACATTCGCTCTGGAGACTGAGTATTTAGCCATTTCTTAATATCAGGTCTTGAGGTACAGACAAAACTACTGAATGTCATACAAAGTGGTTTTTTTCATTCAAACATGCAAATTTTACCATTAATAATGTTTAGGAACAATTCCCATATTTTCAGAGAAACTTACCTAATTAAGTAAAGGCAGTTCTTTTTGCCAGCATCAAACTGTGACACAGGTATTTATTTGAGAGCTGCCTCTTGTACACTAACGAATTAAATCCCCTTCACCATTTTGTTTTGCTGTTATGTGTTTTCAAACAACAGATGCATTTGTAGCCAAATACTCATCCTCAGCTCTTTGATATAAGCTACCCCTCACATAAAGGTTGGCAAACTGACCTATCTCCTGCAACTCTAAAACTCTGCTGTCACTTGCAGAAAAAGATTGAAAATTGCTCCTGTAGCACACTTTTCAAAGCAGCTGGTGAATGACATGCAGTGTACTCTCTCCTGCTACATGGAATCACAGAATGATGAGCATCACAATTAGCCAGAAACATATATTCCATTCTCATCTTCCATTATTCTGTAAGCAGAATAGTGTCTCCAAAATTTTCTTTAGCATTATCAGCTGCAAATGAGGGATACACTGTCAAAGTTTAAATCACATTATTCTAGTATGCTTTTTCTTTTTCCCAGTATTCTTCTCTTGCTTGTATTCCTGTAATAAAAA
Organism: Ammospiza nelsoni; assembly: GCF_027579445.1. Lineage (NCBI taxonomy): Eukaryota > Metazoa > Chordata > Aves > Passeriformes > Passerellidae > Ammospiza > Ammospiza nelsoni. The sequence continues at coordinate 11,783,089 of NC_080636.1, read as the reverse complement.
ACAACTATATTAAATTATATAGTAAAAAAACTATCAGAAATGTTTTGCCATTTTCACAGTTTCAGGCGCCAGTGGTGTCAAACAAAAATACATGCCTTCAACCAAATCTTTGCTTTTCCAACTGAAAGCAAAGTGATTGCTGGAAATACTTACAGCTTTTGTCCTACCAAGACATGTCACTGTAACTATATAGGTGAGGTTTGGCAAACCTCATAGATAATGGGAAGTTTTACATACCGAAGCTAGCTTCCCTGTACTTTAATTATCAGAGTCCCTTTTGGCATCACAACACATGCAGGAATGGATTTTAAAAATAAATATATCTTTTAAGCATAAAAATTATTAGACTCAGACACTATCCCTGCTCTACCAAACTCTGTGCTGAGCCAATAAACTCCATATTGTGCCTTGTATAATGCTAAGCTTACAGAAAGTAAACTCTTAAACAAAGAACCTGAAATACATATCAATCCAAGATACAGTTTTAAGCAGTTTAAAGCTTTTACAGAAACACGCTCCAAATACAAGATTTGGGATTTCAGTAGAAAATTAAGGACATTTCAGTACATACATTTGACAAGGGAACCAGTAAATAAAGTATTTTAAAAGCACTGCAGACATATAAAATAGAGCTGTTGGGACCAAATGCATATGATTTGGGTTTTAAAACACCAGAAAGTTAACTGAAAGAAAAGACACTGAAAAAAAGGGCTTGAAAGCAGCAACTTACAATTCCATGCAATTACATTATAACCCCTAACACTTCCCCAAATTTATTCCCATTCCTCCAAACAAATTCTCTAGTTTTCAAAATTGTGTAGCTGGAGTATTCACAGTGATGTTCTCAACAGGCTTTTTGTTTGTTTGTGGTTTGTGTTGTGAATTTTTTTGAAAAGAGTCTTCCACTCCCTTGTTCCTCATTCCTGCTCTGAAATTCTTGCTGATCTGGATCCAACACTTGCAGAGCCTCAGTTCTGCTTTCCAGTTTGAGCACAGTTAAGTGAAGTCTCCCTCTAGAAATATCTTTGTAGCTCAGCACAGCACATCAAAACTGGAGCTGGAATCCACCACTACTTTTATGCTGCTGAGCTTATAATAAAAATTTCAGAGAACAAAAGTAATGCATGTAGAAACTTCAGGCCCTGTCAGAAGATGGCTTACTACTTTGTTCCAAAGCAAAGCTGCACACAGTACTCACTGAAACCTCAGAAATAAAATGCATTTATATGTACAAGCACTTAACACTAACAACGTGTGCAGTAAACCTTTCCACAAATTTTCCTTCATGTCATGCACATCCCTTTGTGCCTTACAAATGCAAGGGCAGTGGTTTTAATAGTCAAGATCTCAGACAGGAATCCCTATCACCAATTTTTCCCAGTGTGTAAGTTAAGAGGCATTCCTAGGAAAGCATAAAAGCACAACTTTTGGATGACTACATGTTTATACACAAACCGTGACTCAACTCCCCTGCAATGAGCAGAGACCTCTTCAACTGGATTAGGTTGTTCAGAGCCCCATCCAACCTGACCTGGAATATTTCCAGAGCTGGGATCATCCCTCTCAGCAAACTGTTCCAGTGTTTTGCCACCCTTCTTGTAAAAAACACCTTCTTTACGTTTAAAATACCCTCTTTTAATTTAAAATCATTACCCCCTGCCCTTTTGGAGGGGACGATGAGGACAGCAGCCTCCTCTGTGGTAGACAGGGAGAGAACAGGAAGGAGAGGGCAAATCCATTCCTACCTCTGAGTTTATTCCCCTTTGCTTTAGTTTCAGTTTACCCTATGTGATTTTTGAGATGGGTCAGGAGGGAGAAATAACATAGGAGACAGACAAACAAGAGGCCCACAGGAGCTGAGCCTCCCCCCAGCCAAACTGGGATATATCCCTGTCTGGGAGCTTGGCATCATCTCACATGAGCTCATTTGCAGCCCAATTCATCTGACTCCTAATTGGAAAACTGGAACACTGTCACTGACACCTCTTTATGGTGAAGAGGACTAAAGTGAAACAAATGGATATTTTAACTGGTGGACCACATTTGCCTCTGCATCAGGAGTACATGTCTAAAATGCAGCAGATCCCACATATCCACTAGAAGGAATAATACACAGAAGCCACAGAAACCAATTGCAAAGTCAAAAGGAGTCCTTCCACCTCTGATTTTACAGCCTACTCACAAGATTAAGCACAAAAATCCTGCTAAGGGATATCCTGTGGATTTGAACCATCTCTAGGGACAACATATCCACAGACCAACAAGCAGATCCATATGTAGGTTTTCTCCCATTATGGTGAATACACTATAGATACCAGTCTTAATTTAGTATTTAAACCAGATATAATTTGAAACTTTATTGTCATTCAACCCATGTCACTGATTGAGCCACTTTCACCTTGATTACTTCCCTGAAAACCCAGCACACAAGAGAACACCTAGGAGAGAGCCAGGAACATGTGCAACAAAAGGAGCTCGGCACTCTCCAGGAACATCTTGAGCCCAACAAGTTTGCAGCACTATCCATCCTACTGCAAGAACTCCTCAAAGAAGTCTGTGTACACCACATACCGTCTCTCCAGCTAAGCAGCAATTGTTAGAGTCAGGGAAACAGAGCCCTATGCCTTCATTGCTTGAGGTGCAAAATACACACAGTGTATGTGCTAACTTTACCTCTTTGATATATATTAAATTTTACTCGAAATGGATACATCTCAGAATAAAACCATACCAGCAGTGAGCATGTGGATTCAGGAACAGGCTTCTGTTTCTGGTGTCCTGCATAAGACACTGCCCTTTAAAACAGCAATAATTACACACTGTCCATCCTAGACAACTGCCATATAAAAATAAAACTATTAACAAGTTTATTTTTATACTATTTGACAAGTCAAATTGAACAGTGATGAATAAATACCTAGATAAATACGTTAATTCCAGTAGGATGCTTCCCTCCTCTCACCATTCTGAGATGATGAATAAAGAGGTAAGTAAGGAATCTCCCCAGGCTTTTCTTGTACCATTACTTCCTACAGCTTCTACCATTAATCTCTGCTCAAAACTAAGTGATTCCAGCTTTTTATTTCTCTCTATTGGATGTTTTTCCACAGATCTAGTTACTTCTAAGACAGATTTCCCTTTCTACCACACAGCTATTTTGAAGCACACAAACTTCTGGTTTACACAATTATCAACAGAGACAGCTCAGTTCCTGCAGGAATGCACCAATTAAATATAAACAACTGACAAAACAGCATTTGTACACCCTCTGTTTCCTTCTCACATCGGGTATTGCTGCGCATTTCACACACAACATTTTCCACATGAAGCCTACTCAAATGCCACCCTTCCAGAAGAAAATTTCTTATTTCACAAAATACTCCATAAATTACTTTGATTTATGTTTCAGCTAATAACAAAATCAGCAGAAATTCTCTTCCAGACTGGAGAAACAGAATATGGCGTGTAGGAGAGGTCAGTAAAAGTCAGAACACAGTCACAATTTAGGGTTAAAAAAGAAGAAATATGGAAAAACCTTGCTGCCACGCACTGCTGAGTATCTGCAGAACTGGAGAGGAATGAAGCGACAGTCCTCTAAACCTTCAAAGTTTACAAATTCCATCTTGCATTAAATATAATGTTTTCAGTACAAAACAGTACTGAACATTAAGCTTTTGTGTCTGTTAAAAAGCTGTCACCCATATGGCAGCCACACTATACCACTGAATAGTATGTGCTCATGAGTTAATTATCAACTCTACTTGATAACTAATTATAAAACAGATGCCCTGATTTATCTATATACACACATACATATGTGTGTACCCCTGTATGCATACATGTATTATGCATACATATGCACACATGCATATGTAAAGACCCACTGAAATCTCCACTGCAGGTCTCATTCAAATGTCTTGAAATATTTAGCCATTACAGGCTTGGATATCCTATCACTACAAACTGCATATTTACACATTAAAGAGTACAATTACAAATGGTTTATTAAGTAATTGTTCATTAGCAAGTCTTTAACCAGGAGACATCTGAAATTATAACTATTTTAAGCCAACCAATGGACAAGGATGAAATCTGTGGTTTATGAGTACTGCAGAGCAGCTCAAGGCTGCTCTGAAAATATGACACATTTCATGCTTCTTATTGAAATATTTTTTTGTTCATATTCAATGCAGCAAGTCCTATGCTCAGATTAATTTGTTTTTTGTCAATTTAGGCTATCTTATGCACTGTTGTTATTTATGATTTCATCTATTTATTGAATAAATAAACTCAAGTTCTACAAAGCTCATAACAGAAATCACTGAGGTTTTAATGAAGTAAACTTTGAAAATATACACTCTTTTGTTTGAAACAAAAATTTAAAACCTAAAGGCAGGAGCTATAGAACACATTGCTTCTCTATTTTCAGGAACTATTTCTGGATTTTCAAAAATCTGTACCCATTTTCTGTGGTTTTCATGCACACAATCCCTTAGAATAATCTAAATTAAACAATCCTTGATAACACTTACTGGTACACAGAAGCTCTACTCATTTTCCATTTTAGAAACCACAGTACCACGTTTCTATTTTCTCTTCCTGAATCAACTTAGGACTCAAGACTCATAAAAACCTGACTTCTTAATTTATTCATCAGCTCAAAGAAAAAATCTGATGGTAAAATAATTAATAGTTGTTATAACTGATCCACTATAAAAAGCTTGAATTCATGAGCACATAACAGTTGAATATACCAAAAATATGATCTGAATCATACCCCTTCCCAAATGCTGTAATAGGACAGTGCACAACTACTCTTTTAAAACTTACAAGTCTAAAATAGTGTACCAAAACTGGCAGTAGAAGCTCATAACTCAATGTGAGTGTTTAGTGTCCTGCTTCTAGCCCATCTGGAAAGCAGGGTGGGTGATTGGAGGTCACCTTCTTCTCTTGAAGAAGTACCACCTTGTACCATCTGGGATCAAACACTTGACTTTGACAGTTCTGCATTTATGAGAAAACAAGCTCCTCCACCATGTTTGGTGCTGCTATATAACACTCATCTTAGATTTCTTCATAAATGCAGTAAGAACTGTGCAAGTTGCAAGGCAAGTAAATGGTGACCTGGCCTTGACAGCAAATATTTCATCATGACAAAAGAAAGACAACTGCCTTTCAAAAAAATGTTACTCCAGGTTTAGAAGAACCAGTAGGAATGGGTAGACATTGGCTTCAAAGAGAAATAACTTCCTTTGTGCGAAGAAGCTGCCTAATCGTTTAGGGATAAGCAGAACTCTAAATAAAAAGCAGCAGGGAAATTGCAGCATAAGTCATGTAATAATACAAGAACCAAGTTCTTATCTGCTACTTTTAACATTAATAATAAAGCAATGGATTTCATGGTATTGTTAAGGTTGGAAAAGATCATCAGGAAAGGTTAAGGTTGGAAAAGATCATTAAGCCTGGTATCCCAGCACCACTGTGTTCACCCCTATACAACATCCCCAAGTGCCACATTTGCATACCTTTAGAACACTTCCAGAGATAGTGAATACACCACTTCCCTGGACATCCTGTTCCAATGCCTGACCATCCATCCAGTGAATAATTTTTCCTAATATCCAATCTTGGCTTCCTATGGTGCAACTTCAGGGATTTTCTTCTTGTCCTAATTCTTCTTATCTGGGAGAAGAGACTGACCCTCTCCTCACTACCACTTCCTTTCAGGCCACACAGAGCAATAAGGTACTTCCTGAACCTCCTTTTCTCCAGGCTAAACAACATCAGCTCCCTCAGCTGCTCCTTGTAGGGCTTGCACTCCAGACAATTCACCAGCTTTGTTGTCCTCCTCTGGACTCACTCCAGCACCTCCATGTCTCCTTGCATTGAGGGGCCTGGAACTGAACACAGGATTTGAGGTGGGGCCTTACCAGCGAGGAGTACACAGGGACGACCATCAGACAAAACCAGAATTGTGTTAGGCCATCATGTTCCCATCACTTCAGTCAGAGACAGAGCAAACTTAGATGAATTCACCACCATCAATTCATTCAGAGACAGAGCAAACTCAGATAAACTCACCACCACTCTCTGGGCCCAGCCACCCAGCCATTTTTTACCAGCAAACACTGCACCCACCTAAGCCATAAGTAGCTTACTTCCCCAGGAGAATGCAGTGCAAAATTATGTGAAGACTTTACTGAAGTCCAGCTAGACAACATCCACAGCCTTTCCCTTCCCATTAAGTGGGTCAGCCTGTAACAGAGGGAGACCAAGTTGGTCAAGCAGAACTTGCCTGTCATGAACTCATGCTGGCCAGCCCTGGTCCTGGGGCTGTCCTCCGGGTGCTGAGTGACAGCACTTACCACACAAAGTGAGCAAGATAGAGATCATGAAAATAAATTGCTAAAGAAACATATAAAGAATATAATTGTCATGTTATGGCTAGGAACAGCATTCTTGCTTCAAAGGTAAAAAAGTTATTTTGTGGTGGGCAAGAAAAGGGAGGCATAGCTCATAGAAATTAGGTGCTGCAGAGTGTCTAAATGGAAGAATTATCAATCCAGATCATGATGTGGCAGTTTCTAATGAGAAAAGCAGGATGCAAAAATAACATCTCAGTACAACTATTAAGCTGGAATAGATGCTGTTTACTGTATTAATGTTGCCTTTACTGGTGTAAAAAAACAAAACCAGAATTGTAATAGGCCATCGTGCTCCCATCTTTTCAATTACAGAGATAGAACAATCTCAGATTCCAAAGCTAACTACAAATCAAAATTGTGTTATGTTATCTACTGAGACACAAATGGAAAATAAATACTGTTAACTGTCACTTTCCATTAGGTAACAGAAATTCAATTACATTTCAAACAAGCCTCCATGTCAACAGAATAAATCTGTTTCATAAATGAGCAGGTAACCATTTTTTATTCTAACTTCCCAAAGGGAAAAAATCAATTTTAATCACAATTGTTCATTTTTTCCCATATTAATGTTTTGAAGCAATGTACATCATCTGACCTAATAAATACCATTGTATAGCACTAAGGTTTAGGAAGAAGGGGCAAGAAAAGGAGTTATGAAGAATTATTAAATTCATCTGCTGACACATTGTGCTGTTTTGGCAGTGAAGGCTCATGTTGCCCAACTGACCTACTGACCACCAGCTTTCCTAGCCTACTGACTGCATTAGAAGATGAGAAACCCAAGTAAGCATCACTAACTACTGCAACAATCAAGAGTTTATAACCATGCACCAGCCACCATAAAAAGCAATGCGTTTTATCAGGATGATTACACTTCAAGAAATTGAGGCAAGTAGTAAAGAAGATTTTTGGAAAGAAAGGGCCCCACTCTCCTCTCATATATGAACAAAAATAGATGTAGGTGGGATGAATTTCTTCAGAAATACAGGATTTTTGTAGATTCAAGAGTATACTCTCATCCAAGACACCACCAGGTTGGGGATAATACAATCAAGAAATCTGAAATTAGCACCTATATTTGAAATTCCTTTGTAAATCTTTATACCAGATCTTGGAAATATCCTATTTTACTTGCATGAGAGCCCCAGCTGGGTCAGAAGCCTGCCTGAAGCAGAGCAGGGGGCAGATTCATCATTGGAGTCTTGAGCACCAGACCTTCTCTCTTTTGAAACACAAGAGGCTAAAAAAACTGGCTTGACATAAAGAGCAAGAGCACTGTGACTTCCAAATCCACATCTTGTCCCCCACATGTAGACAAGAACAAAGCCCTCACTGCTTGGTGTGGGTAAATACTGCTCCTGCACCCCCTCTGACTGGGAAGGGAAGCCAGAACTGCAACTCAAACGTGTTTGGCAGCCGTGGGTGCCCACGAACAGCATCAGCTGCAACCGAGACAAGGAACATCCTCAGCTGCACGACTGCCAACTGGCCAGGTGTCACATTAGGTTAAAGAAAGAATGAAAATACTCTCAATGCCATAAACTTATTTCTTTCTACGGAAACCCATTGAGGAGCTCACAGAAGTCATAAAATATGTGTTTCTTGTAACACAGTGGAACTTGTTCAGGAAGTAAGATTTAGCCATTAAGAAGCAGTGGTCAAAATGTAATTAAATTGGATCCCTCTCAGAGTCATCACATCAGCAGACAGTGCATTAAACTTGACGTATGAGAGGGGCCTTTTTCCTAAATGAGAAAATTAGGTAAAGCCTAAAGAGGAGAGTTAGGAAACCCATAGAAATCTACTAAAAAGTATCTTATTAAAGCCTCCTTATAAAAGGAGGCTTTTTTTTTTAATATATATATTTATACATATATATATGTAAAAAGTCAAGAACAAAGTATTATGGCTAAATAATAAAGCACCCCCCAAAAAAACCCAAACAAATAAAAATACACAAACAACAACAATATTTTAAAAAACTAAACCCCAAAAACTAACAAAAAGAAAAGCAACAGACAAACCCAAATGTCACCATATTGAGTGTAAAAACAGATTACAAGGGTGAACAGAGTCCCCAAGCAGTCAATTACATCATATCAGTAAGCTTCTGGAAGAACAGCTTTCAGCAGGACCGCTGTTCCTATTAAGCCATGGGGATATCAACAGTTGGGTTAAACAAAGCAATTGGCCAGGAAGCTAAAATTTTCCTTGGAATCACTATCCATCACAATTAATAATACCTGGAATGGACAACTCTCCATCACACTGCTGTTGTCAGAGACAGGATGATTAAAGAGGGTGAAATTTGACAAATTCTACTGTCTACTCCTTTCAGGACCAAGAACCTTCCTCAGTTTCAAAACTGTTTGGAAATCTAACCCCACTTATAGCCCATCTGTCATCATATGATTCTCACAGCAGAAAGAGAGACAGCATTTGAAGGTCAAGCAGAGGAAAAAGATCCTATTTTGCATGTGCTCCACAGACTGCATGAAGTTTGTATTAGTATTTTTATCATTTCTAAGAATTTAAGAGCAGCTGAGCTGGTTCAGAACCAGGCTGAGCTCTCATCTGTTTTTGAATGTGTTCTGTTCTCAGTGTCCAGTCTCTAAAGCCAGAAATGGGCATGAATATATGATGCCACTTCCTTTTGAAGTCCTTGCCTCACCTTGGCTATTTCTAGTTGATGGAATATTCTGTTCTTGATGGTTTTTGCCTATTTTGTTACTCTCAACAGATCTCTCTTCCAATTACTTGCTCAGTATAACCTTGAACCATCATAAACCTTTTGTGCCCAAGAACTCCTCAGGTTTTCACAATACATGTTTCCTAAACAGTTTCTTAAGCTTAGCAGTTTCAAGCCCCAAAGGTGGGCTGGGAAACACTGCACGAGTTCTGACAGAAGCAAGGATCAAGAGAGTAGGGCTAACACAGCTGCATTATTACATTTCCAGACTTGAGGATGAAGTTGTGCTCAATCCACATTAATTAGAGGTACACAATTTTTACTCTTTAACCAGAAAGAGTATTGGTTATTATCTACCACAGAAGTTATGGGCCACAAAACAGAATGTAACAGAATTCCTTATCCCACCTGGAGTGCCCTGAGAACCCATCCATAACAGTCTGAGTGAAGGAAAGAGTGAGCAAAGGAACATTAAACAGTCTCTCTAGAAGCTTCTTCTTATTAATTTACTTAGAAAACTTAGATATGCAATCTTGAAAATCAAATATTCTGGAGGGGTAGGGAAGGTCTCCCAGGGAATTCAGTCCACCCAAGATAATGTTCTGGTCTCAAAGGCCAGAATTGAGGACACCTTGGAGATCAGCCCTGGTAGCTACGATGCATCTCTATGAGTATTCAGTGTGACCCAGTCATTTATAGGTGCATTTCTGCCACACTCTGAAAGACCAACTAATGATTGGAAATAGGAACAAGGAGGAAAGAATAACCAGTGCATGAAGAAAGCATGTCCAAACGATCAATACTATGAAAGGCACAGTTATTCATATTTACTAATACCTGAAAGCTGACACGCTCTAAGTAATAAGAATGTGAAATCTGCTGACTACAGAAAACTATTTAGGGTAGTCAAGATTACAAAGGATTGTGAGGAACTTCAGAAGGACCTTTAAAAAACTAGGTAATTGGACAACCTGACAGCAGATGAAATTCACAGTGAAAAAAGTGCAGAGTAGGGTACACTAGAAGGAACAAATTTAAAGTCACTTGTACATACTGATGGGTTCTGAATTAGTTATAACCTCTCAGGAAAAAAGATGCAAGATTCATCACGGGCACTTCAATGAAGACATTTGCTCAATACACATGAGGGGTCAAAAAAAGTGAACAGGATGCCATGATGTATTGAGAAGGGAATACAGAATATGAAAAATATTAATATACTGCCATTTATATTGCCATCACTGCAAATTAATGACATATACTCCCCTTGAATACATTACCTCTGTCAGGAAGGACATTAAAAAATAGTCCAAAGGACATCAAAGATAAACACCCTCCTGTATCACAGGAAAAGAGGGTTTCTAAAACAGCTGAAAAAGAAAGTTTCCATGTAGACCGATTATTCCACCGTCATTTATATCAGCCTGGATCCTCTGAAAAAGTGCAAAAAATACCTAAAAACAGAAACAAGATACTAGGCCAGGAAGACCTTGACCTTTGTTCACAGAACAGTGTCCATGCTTTTAATTAGAATCTTTAAAAATAATTACCTGTTTTTCAAAGAACACAGCAACAGATGCAGGTGACTTAGTGACCACGCACACAGGTAAGGCTGAGGTACTCTATGACTTCTTTGATCCAGTCTTCACCAAAAAGGTCCTCCAGGCCTCAGCACTGAGAGGCAAAGCTGGAGGAGAGATGCCCAGCAGTGGAAGATGACTGACTCAGGTGTCTCAGGAAAACTCAGCCCATAGGTGTTCACAGCACCTGGCAGGCTGCATCCAAGGCTGCTCACCTGCAAGGGACACCTTTGAAAGGACACAGACAGGCCCCCAAGAAGGCAAAGGCAAATCTGGCACCTGTCTTCAGGTATAATAGGAACCTCCTGAAATTCAACAAGAACAGAAGCCCTGGCCTGCACTGGGGAAGGAATATACAATACAGGCTGGGCTTTGCTGGGAAGCAGGCCAGTGGAAACTCTTAGTGTGTATGGAGCTGAATGTGAGCCAGCAGCATGCACAGGCAGCAAAGGCCAGCAGTTTCCTTGGCTGTGTGAGCAGGACTATGGCCAGCAGAGAGAAGGGATGATTGCCCTGCACAGTACTCATCAGACCACATCCAGAATACCACAAACCCCACCCAAAAATACAAGAAACACGTGAACCAACAAATTTCAGCAGAGGGTTTCAAGACTGCTTGGGGACTGGAGCACCACACCTGTGGGAAGAGACTGAGGGAACAAGGCATGTTGTGCCTGGAAAACAGATGGCTTTGAGGGCACCTACCAACAGTCCCCTAGCACCTGTGAGGAAGGTCACTGAAGGGATGAAGTTGGGGTTTTTCCGGCAGAGCATGACGGCACAGAAGTCAATGCGCCTAAGGTAAAGCAAGAGGATATCGAGGACAAAGGATATACAAAATAAACCAGGATATGGAGTAAAACCTTTCCCTGTAAGGACAGTCCACCAGTGGAATGAGCTGGCCTTGAAGGTTGTTCAGTTTGTTCAGAGACTTTGAAGATTCAAGTGGGTCAGTACCTGAGCAACCTGGTCTGACCTGGCCACACTGTATGAGGTTGGACAAGAGATCTCCTGAAGACTCTTTCAGACCAATTTATCCTATGATTCCCTAAGTACCACCACCTCTGGAGGTGTTCAGAAAGCATGTAGATGTGGCATTTGGGGGACTTGGTTCAGTGGTGAATATGGCAGCACTGGATTAATGGTTGGACTCAATGATTCCTTCGATAGAGGTCTTTTCCAACCTGAAGTATTTAAGGATTCTAAGTAGTTCTTTCTTCTGTCATAATTACAACATGGTGAAGGAGCTCATTTATAGTACTCACGTACCTGGAAACCCAAGGAATTTACATTTCTACATAGCACCAAACCTTATGAATTTCAAACTACAGCAGCAAGCAGATCTCTGGACAGACTATTTCTCCTCCAGTTTCTATCTGTTCTCTTCCATCTACTTCAGTTTTATATGGCCGCCATTAACCACGGCATCTCAACACCATCTTTTTTCACTGCATTTCAGAACCATAATTATCTTTACAATGAAGAAATTAGCAAATTCACTTCCATGTGTTATTGCTTGCTGTTTCTCACTTTTCTTGCTGTGGATCATTAAGTTTTCCATTGTCAAAAGTTTGTACCTTGTATATGTTCACAACAAAGGCTCATTCATAAATTGGAAATTTTGATATATAGTCAAATAACACTCTAAATTACAATACACAGAGCAGAAAAACCATGGAATCCAGAAAACTCAAAATTACATTCACACATTTTCCTTATTTTACTCTCATGTACTAATTTGTATTAGCGACAGCTTCAAGATGAAATGTCATCTTTAATTTTTGATTTTTTTAGCACTTTAATGGTTTTCAGGTTTCATCGTGCAAATCATAACACTGAAAAAGAATGTTTTTTTTTCACAAATTCTCTTTTTTTAAAAAACTAGTATTATTATAACTCAAACACTGTTCCACAGAGTACCTCAGCAGGAAACATTTTTCCCCTATTTTACCTTCATTCCTATAATTCATCTACATTCAAAATTCTGAACTTCATACCTATATCAAACACAATTAAAATTTATGATACAGTATAAAAACGTGGATTTGCTTTGACCTGCAGAAGTAGTGACCCAGCAACAATGAAGCTGTGCAAATACTGTTTCCTAGAAAACAACACTTTATTGGCACTAAAATGGGTTTGTTCACCCACTTTCTTCTCTGCCCTTCCTCCTCTATCAGAGTAATTCATAAATGAAAGAAAACATTTGGCTTACACACCTGTGCATGACCAGTTTGAGATGAGGTCCCAAATCCCCTTAGGCATAAGCCTTATTTTCAAAAGTATTCAGAACTTAACAGTTTTTATTCTTGAATGTTTCTGTTGCCTTTGCTTGACTCAGAAGTACTTGAGGATCTGCCTGAAAACAAGGGATGTCCTGCACAACCTGCCCTGTCCTCATCCCCACTTCTGTTGCACTACTTCCTAAGAAATTGTCCTCCATTTTGAAAGACTAATAATTACTTACTCCCTTCTCTTTTTTATTCATTTTGTACATTTTCTTCTCTATGTTTCATTGCTCACTCTCACTTCAATTTGATTTTTTTATTTACAATTCTCACTTTAAACACTTTTCCAACTTCTCTTCCCTAAAAACATAGGCAGTAAGTAATGTAATCAACAGTGACACACAAAGAAATATCACTCTTTTTCTGGAATTAATATGCCAGATATCCTGGTAGGTAAAATTTCACTACATTGCAATTAGTTTACCTAATGAAGGTTTTCTCAACTGGTATGACATCTAAAAACTTTATACTGGTTTAAGGGTTGGGTTTTTAAAAAAGAAATTAGATATTGAAAAATATTGCAAGGGCCAGGGAGTTCACTCTGCAGATCAACCTAGATTGGGAACCAAAATCTGACAGCAATTATGTAAAATTTCTAAATGTGAGAGGACACATATGAGGGAGGGATATTTTCAGTGGGCAGTCAGTAAAATGGTAACACTACTGACAAAACAAGAGGAAGAAAGACCAAAAGCAGTACCATAGCTGGGAACCAATGCAATCAAACAGGTATCATCAAAGACTTTGAGGAGCAAGACTTTGGAATCTGACAGTATTAAAAGTCACTTGAATTTTATTTGATTTGTTAAACTGCTTCACCTTTTGAATCTGTTCCCCAGTACACCACACCACTCTGCCATGATGAGCACAGTGATTCCTCAAGAATTTGACTGTTCTGATATATCAAGCCCCAGGCTAATTTTCTATATGGGTGATAGTATTCTTTTCCCAGTGGAAATCCAGAGCTAATTTAAAACAAGGAATAATTTTTGTTAAGATTACTGAACCCATAGAATACCAAGCTTGAAGTTCTTAAGAATCCTGGTACAAATTGAAGTGCTGCTGAATGCATCAATTAAATGCACAAGCACACAAATATGTTAGATATACACATACATACATCTTTATGCATACTGATTGTGAGAATGACACAGCAGAACTGATTTCAAATTATTAAATCTGGAGTTCATGAAAGATCAAATTCAGATCCATTTATATCTTTATTCAAGAAGAGATAGTTTCCACAGAATTTTAAGTATGACAAATTTAAACAACGGAGGTAGGAAAATAACAGATTTCCATTATGATAAGAAAGAACATTAGTAAAAAGGAGTATCTTCTTCAGCCATAAATTGTTTTTAGGTTAAATATTAAATATTATTTGAAAAATTCTGGTAATGAAAAAGCCAAAAAATAACCTTCAAATCTGAGGATGATACAGTCTGTTTGGCCTGAAATACTATACTTCCACTTTAAGCAATTGTAAAAAAGCCTCTAAGTAACCAAAATCAAGAAAACACTCCACCACCGAAAAAATTTTAGATACTTTATTTGGAAATGTTCTGAGCTAAACATGTCCCTAACTCTTCTGGAACTCTATATGGATAATAAAACCCCAGCATATGGCTTAGCCTTTCTGTGTCACCTACTCAACCTCTTGATTAGAAGAAAAGTTGCATCAAAAAATGTCAGAAAATATTAATCAACAATCTAGTGGGATTTACTCATATAAAAAGATACTGACTTTTCTCCAGTTACAGCTGTGAAAAATAAAAATTTAAACCACAATTACTTCTGTCCATCGGGCTTAGTTAAGGTAATTTGTTTCTACACTAAAATTAGAGGACACATTTACAGGGGGTTTTCTACTGATGAGTTGTGAGGGTTTGCTTAGGTTTGTACAGTTCTCTATCTTCAGGCCTGGACTCATTCCAGTTCTACATACTCAAGCAGACAGAGTAAAAGAAGAAACATGATCCATTTAGGCACCCACACACTGCATTTGGTCAGGCCCATATAGGAGTGGCTTTGCATAGTACTAACGCCACAAAAGTAAAAATAGTATATTTTCCTCCAGTTAAAGTGGGGGAGAAAATTAATTAGAAAACACTTCAAGATACTGAAACCTTCTTGATATCATAGTTATGACGAGTAGACCTGAAATAGTCAAATCTCCCATCTTAAGTAAGCTCCTGATTAATTTGGGAAGATGAACACTCACTCATGTCTCTTGCAAGTGATTTTGGCCATACTCATCAGTTATTTTTCCTTATTACACCTCAAAGATAAATATTCTGTGCATTCCTATCAACTACTATGATTCTGAAAGTATTACTCTTTTTGATACATTAATTGGCCATCATGAAAAATGGAGCAGAAAATATTATTCATAGAAGTGTTACTCTGCTGTGCATTGCAACTTCAAAACACTTCACAGGCTTTCCTTACCCTGCACAGCATTCCTGTCAAGCAGATACTTGGTTGGCCCATTCTCAGGCAGAAGAGGAGGAACAAAAGAAATAAAGACCTGAATTGCCAAAAGGTTCCATTAAATGAGATGTCGCAGTGACCAGTTAACATAGTACCTTCCAGGCAGAGGTTTTAGACAGCTACACGAATCCATCCAGCACTTTTTTCAACATCTAAGGTTGTCTCTGCAGGTTAGCAAACCATCACTGACATCTTGGTTTAGGTGGGCTAACAGAATACAACAATATTAAAACTTTAAGGCCATCTGATCCTTAATCCTGAGTACTGGTCATTATGCCCTTTGTTCTGTAGAGCAAAAGATACAAATGACCTCAGACATTCTAGTTAATTATTTATGCACAAGAAGTAGTATCATGATTGGAAATTATGCAGAACAGATTAAATGGACCACATTTTATTATGGAAGAAAATTACAAGCAAGATTTCCAAAACACGGTTATCTAAAAATAGTCTTCCAATTCCTTCATAAGACACTGGACTTTCCAAACTGCCAAGTATGCAGAGGTTTTCCAAATTAAACACCAAATCAGAAATTCAGAGCTTTTTTCCATGGGTCATTTCTATGAAAAACTGCCTTAAGTAATGCTGGTTAGGTAAGAAAAACTGGGTAATGAAAGCAAAGAATCTCAAAAAATAAGCATTGACATGAACAATTAATCTGCCTTAAAAAAACTTGACTGTAAAGACATTGCTTATATAATTTAGGATGTTGGAAAACATGAATTTGTGTTGGGCCATGTGCTGTACAGCATAGTTCAATTTCTTCTGTCACAAAGAGTATCATTTACTTGAATTACAGTTGATGGCAGAAGATGCCAGTTCCCATTAACTACACAAAGAATTCAACAGCAGATATTACTTGATGCTCATGTATTTCCATAGGAAAGCTCTTAGCCACCTGGTGCTAGGAGTCAGAATTTGTCAACCAAAGGTGTTCATGCAAAACGTATTAGTGACTAATCACCTGAGACCAGCTAGGGTTAATTTAGCAGAACAACTTCTCATCTCCACTTCTTTCGTCTCTCAGTGGTAAATGGACCAGTAGAGACAGCATTGTAAAAACATGCTCCTGCTTCTTGAAAAAAATATCCTTTTTTACTAGGTCCCTCTATCACAACCTTTTACCTTCCAAGACCATTATGAAGGCCATGTCAGTCAAGGAACCATCCTCTGAATGTAAGACAGCATTTCAGCCAAATGCAGCAAATTTTAGAGAGGCAAACAGTCAAGTAGGAGAATGGGAGATTTAGAGAGGAGGTAAAACACAAGGGTGAGAATCCTCAGAACCCCAGTCATGTCTTAATACCCATCATGGGGTAACAGATCTGTTGTAAGAATGGCCTGCAGGATGAGCAAAGAGCAAAGCAGGAGCATGTAGGAAAAAAAAGGCTTGATGGGGAAAATAAATGCCACTGAGAAGCACTCAAAGAAATTAATCTTTACAGGGAATGTCTGGATCATTGTACCACCATGATCTGAGCTGCAACTTAGGTCCTTGTGGAAAAGCAGATGAGCTGCTTCTGAGAAGCAGCAAGAAAAAAATCTATAGAATGTGCAAGAAAAGAGTGGCAAATTCTAGGACAAAAGATGAGGAGCTAACTTTCCCCCCCACAAAGACTGATGGAAATATATACTATTGATTCAAAAGGTATAAGACACAGGCTAGATGGAAGAACCCCATAGGAATATCCATTGCATCTTGTCTAGTGCTGATCAAAAGCACTCGGGGTCATGGCTTAGCAGGAAGCCTGGCCATGCTGAGTTAATGGTTGGACTCTATGATCTTAGAGGTCTTTTCCAGCCTTAATAACTCTGCGATTCCAAGTTCTGAGCCTGAAGCTGAAGAGAGAATGGCAATAGCCTGAGAGTATATGAACCTTTTAAAGAGGTTTGCTTTAAACACAGGGGAGGAAACTGTTCTAGATACAAGGTTTTTAAACCCACACAGATTACAGAATTATCCAGAGAAATCTCCCTGTTCTACAAGGGCTGTAGGTACCTTTCCCATCTTGAATCCAGCATCATGAGTTGTGATTCTTTGCTTTCTAATCATTGGTTTTCAGAGAAGAGATAGAATACAAACCTTTGTATTCTGAAATGTATTTAAGCACAGGTAAGACGCTACCTCAACCTGCGACAGCCAGGTACATGAAGAAAAAACATCTGGTTGTAGCCACAAGGGTTCTAGTGCCTTTATAAGAACACCACCACTAACTTGAAACAGTAGCCCCCTTAAGTATTTCATTGGATCTTGTTTTTAATGGATTTTGCTACCCAATAGTTTCAAAAATGCAAATCCATATTAATGAATTGTCTTCTTAATGCTTCTTCCATCCAATCACTGAAAAACAAAGCACATTATTAAAACAAACCACACAAGTAAAAATGAAAAGGGCCCATAGAGTTCTGCTGTAAGTCAAAGCTGGGCTAAGCTCCCTATTTGGCAGAAATTCATCTTGCTTACCAATTCTTTTATTTATAATTAAAGCAGCTTCCTTATTACACTTTTTCTAAGCATGGCTGTAGCTTAACCATGCAAGAATTACCTGGCCTTTTAAAAATCACTTCATTTATCAGTTGGCCTGTTTTTGTCATTGTTGTTTTAAGAAATTCCCTTGTGATGTAGAAGAAATGCTTTTAAATTCAAAGAATCCTTTGTGAGGGACAAACTAATTGAAAGGAGAAGAGAAGGAGAGGTAATGTAACAGCTTCTGTTTGTATTCCAAATGTGAAATACAGTTCCTAATATGCTTTCCACTAATAAAGTTCTAATACCATACAGACATATCCAATGTTGTCTTCTTGAGTCCACCAACAAAACTTTCTGCACCACCACCTTCCTAAGCAACAATGCAAAAATGTCTTCCTTCCTAAGAGACAGACATTTTATTGCAAGAAGAGTAATTTCTGAAAAGCTGCCATTTTGTCTTTCATTAAAATAGGAAGAGAAGCAGTTGTACTTGAACTGCACATGCCCCACAGCTGTACCCACAGGGACATTCATTCTTTTGGAAAAACAAGAGGTTCAATTGTTTTGTTGTAGTTTTTGTAACTAAACACCTAGGGATTTTAGCCAAACTCTGAATCTAAATCCAAGGTTCTGAATATACACGCCCATAAAGTCTGACTTAATACCTTAGAAATGGAAATGGAGATACCAAATGCAATTTAGTTTAGTGAAGACCATTGTTAGAAGGCAGATGTAACATTTACACTCCAGTGTAGTAAAGCAATGTACACCCAATGCTATGAATGGTAAACAATCACTGTAATGAATGGCTCCAGTGTTATGTGCTGATACTTCGTTGCTTTTGGCACCTGCTTTGGCTCTTAAAAGTCCCCTTAAAGTATCACTGTACCTTTTCCAGCCTTGTGCATCTCTTCCAAGGGTACTGATGGCTCCTATGCCCAACTTGACCCCTGAAGCTGCACCAAGACAGAAGCAGCTGTAATGGGACACAGAAAAGGGGCTAGGACTCTCCTTGGAAGGGAGTGGAGGCTGCCTATCTCCTTTAAAATCCTCAGGATGTGCTGTTCCTTCTCTTCTGGCAGGACAAGCAGAACAAAAGGCATTTCATATGATCAGATACAGAAACCCCTACTATTCCCACCCTGCATGCTGTCTTGCACTACTTTTCAAATCAATATACTACTGTTACTACGCATACTTTGTGCTACCATGATACTTGGGTTAGTAACAGTACTATGAAACCCCAAAAAGTATTTTTTCTTCACTGACACATGTAGCACAGCAGAGGCAGCATTCAGGTGATACACAGGCTCTGCTCGGGCTCCCTGAAAAAGAGACATTTCCCCCATAGAAGACGCATTTCCTTCAGGAGAATATAATGGAAAAGGTTCTGGTTTCTAAAATTAATTCTGTTATAAGAGTGAAAAGATAAGAAAGAGTTTTACATTTCATTTACAAGTCAGTCTACAAGTCTCCTTCCCAGAATGAGTTCAGTTCCCTCAATTTTACTGCAGAAACATGGCCCAAATCCTGTGCTCCCTTCCTTGGGAGACTGCTTCTGGAAGTTTGCTAGATGTAACCTTAATATGGCATCATACCTTTCTGGTGATAACTACCTGTACCTCACATTCACTGTGAAGATGAACTATTTAGTTTACAGATGTTTTTATAGCATATATTTTCTCTATTTTTCTCAAAGGCATGAAATCATGTGATATCACTTCCAGGCTATGAATATGCAACACAATTTTACTTTTTTAATTCTGTATTTGCATGGCAGATCAATTCTGAATCACTTCCATTGTCTACTGGAAGTGTAAATACAGCTTAGGGCTAACAAGGCAGCATGAGTTGATTATTGTCCCAAAGCAGACAGTCTAGTGCCAATGTAATGCCCAAATCTGCAGGTTTGACATCTGCATGTGCAAGACATAGGACCATCCATCATTCAAAAGCATACATGTAATTTTTGACATGACTTTACATGAAAAAGCTGGTCCCAGAATTCCAAAGATGGTGACTGCAAAGGTGTGTAATTGACAGATACTGTGGAGAAGCACGGACAAGTGGTGCTGCATGACAAAATCAAGGAATTGTCTCCACCCAGTCTTGCCAAGATGCCCCAGCCCTGAGCTAAAAAGGATGAGCACATTCAGCCTTGGCTCTCTTCTGACAAGCTTGACAATTAGTGTCCATTGATCAGGATGCAGGACATGTTTTTACACTGATATCAAACTGATGATATTCCTGTTACTTACAGGACACTTTAAAATATCACAACTTTTTCATCTATTTGAAAACAAATGAAGGAACTATGGTGTTTATTATAGATGTGCAGTATCTAATATGTCAATATGGAAGTTTTTCCCATGTCAAGTCAGGAATGTGAAATTAATGGGCAAAGGAATAGGTTTAGAGCAAGATTTACATATTCATCCTACATCTTGTTCACAGCAGCACCATAAGCAGGTTTGAGGAGCACTGAAATAAGCCTCCTTACACCCATTTACCCAGCTCTCCTCCCATATATGATTCTTTTACTTGAATTTAAACAAGATGAACAAGGATCATACCCATGGCTTGCTTTCCAAAAGATACAAGACATGCAAAAAACAGCCAAGCCAGTCCATTTGGGCATGTAAACCTGCAACATGAACACAAGCATTCAAGAGCTCCACTCCCTAAAGGTTAATTCAATCATAAGCCTAAGTAGTTTTCTAAATTGAGGCCTATGCTATTCCTTAAAAATCTGAGACATCCTAGGATCCTAAAACAAATGAGCGTTTTTCACTTCAGTTGATTTCATGCTGCTAAAAATTCCCTTAACTACCAAAGAACTAATGCAGTAGGATGTGTGCTGCCATACCAACAAAAAGGCACCACCATTTCCTTTTTAATGGCATATCAAATATTTTGCTTTGTGTAGACATCAAGATTTACAAGGGCCTTTTTTTACTTACATTAATAGTAATAGTGCTAAAATCTTAAGAACTAAGTAGCATTATATTTAATTATCCTTCCATAATTACACTGATTAAATACAGCATAAAGGACCATAAAGATAGATAAAACATTATGGCTAAAAAACTTCTCAAAAATGACCATAAAATTATTATTAAGCCTGAGGTGAGAAAATTAATATCACAAGCATGATTTTATAGGGCTTTTTTTATATCACTTCCCCTTCTTAGAGTATCTCATCTGCAGTGGCAGCAGAATTTTCTCCCAGCAGTAATGAAATGAGAACTAACTATAAAAAATTTTGCAACTTGAAAGGGAGGTCAGTTTAGACGTCCATACCAAGGGAGAGTATTTGTGAACTTGATGGTTCAGGCAGATGCCAAAAGAAAACATATTAAAATGCCTCTGAGCTGCAAGCACACTGGCTTACACTTGGGTAATATTTGTTTTCCTCATTTTCTTTTCCTTTCGCATCTTGTACAGACACTCTGTATGCGCAACAATCAGCACAATGTAACAGTCACATCTATTTTCTAAGTAATTATCTAAAAAGAGAGATCTAAGGTTTTTTATACTGGATGACCAAAAATATTATAGGGTTTAAAGAATCCCAAGAAAAATTCTGACCAATAACTAATATTAAGGCAAAGAACTAATACTGGAAATCTGCAGCGATTTCAAAACCAGAAAAGATCAAATTACAAAGTTCAGATTGAGCACAAGGAAAATAAAACAGATTTTTCTGACCTACGTATGGGATAAATCATTTCAAGTAATAATTTTCCTGATTCTTTGAATTATATGTTTAATTAATTTTATTACACATAATTACCAAAATGTATCATAATTATCTGACACATTTCAAGAAATATGGTCTCATTTTACTTAATTATATGATTAATTAACTATGGTAAGTAATTGCTAAACTTCAACAAAATTACATTTCTCCTTTTCTTTCAAAATTCAGAAATCATCCACAAGTGCTCCTGCCTGTGTCTGCTTCCCACAAACAGCTTTGTGGTCATCAAACATACATTTATTCTGGAGGAATGAAGTGTGCAACCTCCTACTTCTGTGCCCTTTTACTGTGTTATATTCCCTGACTCGCTCTCAGTTCTTAAAAATAGCTACAAATGTTTTTCCGTAATGGTTGGCTTTGATACAGACACGCCTGCTTGTCTTAAGAACCATCACACTCTCTGGAAAGTCTGTTATTACATTTCCCAGCCCTCTGCCTTGCTTCTGGTGCCTGCAGTGCATCCACAACACGCCCCAAAGATCCGGGAGCGTGCAGCCCCTGCGGATCCCGGCTGCAGAGCTGCAGCAGCCCCAGTGCATCACCCTCCCGTGCATGCGGGCTGGCAGAAAGCATCCACACGAGGCCATCGAGCAGGAATGAGCTGAAGACAATCTGCAATCTCTCAAACTCATCCTAGGGGCCAAAGCAGGCAGCAGATGCGTCACAGAACTGGCACAGCAACATCTCTGCTGCGCATCACCACTCCCACAGCTGCCCTTAGCTGCCAGGCGTTGTGTGAGCCAGGGTCCAGCATTCTCTTCATGTGCACATCAAGAGAGCTCAGAATTGCTTCATAGAGAAAAAGCGCTAAATCTTATTAATCCAAAATTAAAATCTAAATGACAAAGGAGTAACAGCATATACTGTATCATGGGCCCTGGTAGATATAAATATACATCAGGGCAGTTGCACATCCAAACCAAAGCTAGCCAATCTAGCTAGCACAGAAGGAATTTCTCTTAATTCAAGAGCTAACAATATTCCACAGATAGGTAATTCGTAACACTAAAAAGAGCCTTAACTTGTGATATTTTAATATAAATTGATTGCCTGTATTTCAGATGTGTTGGGATAATTATTTTACAAAATCATTTCATCTCAACTGAAAATGCGTTAACACATCCAGACCTCAATCAACAAAATGTATTCCTGCATTTTGACAGAAGTAGCAAGTAAGTTATTAAACAAGGCTTTCCTATTTTTTACTAGTTTTATGCCACTATTTAATACCAGGCACACAATCTCTGGATTTGAGTTGCATGCTAGACACTCCTAATCCAACTAGTGCCGCCAAGAATCGAAGAAAAGACTGTCTAATGCAGCAGGATCTTATTATAAGTCAGTCCCAAATGACACTGGTAAAAAAAAAAAAAATCAATCTTTTTTATTTTAATCCCCATTTTCCCCTAAATAACAAACTCTGATTCTTTTACACATGATGAGGTGCCTATTCTGCAGGCTGTGGGCTGACTGGTGAGCAAAATAAGGAAATGTGCATGAGAAGCTGAAGTGCCTGGCTGGCTATGAAGCAAAACAGAAACCAGAGGCTGTCCACATCAGTGCCTTGCCAGGTCAGTCACACAGACTGCTCTGTGTTCAATGTTTCCCTGGGCAAAACTGCCTACCAGCATTTTACTTGGATATCCAACACAAGTGTTTTTATGCATTCTTAGAATTAAGGACACATTTCCCAACTTCCTTGATGGATGATTTCTAATAAGGTTCTTAGGAAAAAAAATACTTTGATGACAAAGGATAAATTATGGAAGCCAATATAATTGTCAACCTTGTACCAGCCACAGCTAAATTTCAAAAAACTGGAAAACAATCAACATCACCATAGACCGAGTACAGAAACAGAGAGAGATTGTTTACACAGCATATAAATCAAGAGTTTTTCACTTATCCTCAAACTGGATTAGCCTCTGGCATCTACAGACACCTGTCCTCTCCCATACCTAGAACCTCCTACTCTCATGATCAGGTATCAGGGAATGTTTTTCCTATTTCTCCTCCTTCAGAAGCATCAAATTCAGAAAAGCCATCACACACAGTCCTCTGGAGATGGCTTCATACTGCAAAAGTGGTCTCTTTTTCCAAAATTCAGAGATTGCAGAAGTGATTTAGAACTACATCTGCCTTGCCAAATGTGTGCTGCGGATCTTGAACAGCTCAAAAGCTCTTGGGAAGGTGGAATGATTAACAGTTAACATCTCTCCCCATTTTAGTACAATTGTCTCTCAAATGCAGAATTCTTTCTCACCGCAGCATACCTGAACTAGCAGTAAACATCAAAAACCTCTCCTTACACCTCTCCCCATTCTGCCTGTGAAGTGAAAAGCAAACTAGTTATCAGGAACCTTTTCTTGTTTGCATTAATTGGAAGTCTAATGGCTGTACGTGAGAGAACGTGGGAGATGTTAGGCACGTGTGGTGATACTGATGTCAATATGCTAAAGGATATTTATCAGCCCAGGAAAAAGGGGACCCAATAATGGAGAAGGTTGCCTTCATCTATACACTAGGACCTCAGTTCAATCATGTATTCCCCGAACAGTTATACTGTTTCTAAACCTTATTTACAAGCCTGGACTGCAGAGTCTGCAGTCAAGTTTATGATAGCACTGCTCCTATTTCAATGCTCATTCTTTACTTAATAAGTAAATTATACTGCTGGATTTATTTCCGTTCTGTTTGGGAATTGTCATTTTTGGTACTTTGTTCCAGTATCTAGACATGTTCTGTCAGGCAGCATTTTCTGATAAACATATTGTAAAATATTACGCATTTGAAAATATGTACAAAACTAAGAGGAAGTGGTGAAGGCATGATTATACCCGAGTTCACATCAGCATTCACACATGGTATCACGATCTTCAGGAGAGCAAGAGGTACACATCCACCGATGTATTCTGTAGCTAAAGTTCCCATACCATCTTTCCCCAAAAGGGGAAAGGCCTCACCTGGATTCTTGGGCTTATGTTCCCGAGTGCCATTGCCAACAAAGATAACAGACGCTGGTGTACTGACCCCCTGCAATGGGCACCCACCCAGCTAAGGAAAAACATTTGGACAGGCAGCTCAGAGAGGGTAACCCATCCCTGTCAACCCCACCCAGCACACCAGGCAGGACAATGTGAGGGAAGGACACTTGCCTTTAGTAGTAACGTGCTTTCTTTCAGTTTGGGCTGCTCACCAGACTTCTGGATGTCCGGTAGCGTGGGAAATCCTTGCCAAAGTGCTGCTGCCCCTGCATAGAGCAGCCCTTGATCATGACAGATCAGCCCTTTCTCAGACAGGACAGCTGCTCAGCCTGACCATTTTCTCTAAGCTCAGCACACCAGCCTGCAGAAGCATCTGCAAACCAGACACAACAGGACAGCTGCTAAAGGATGCATCTGGCAATTGCATCAGCCTTGTCAACACTGGAAGGGCACCTAAATCTCACCTTGGAATAACCAAGGTTGGATTGCAGCTGGGGCAGACAAAATGTGAAAAACACATGCCATCCCATAAGGTTTCAGCCTCTCCATTCTGGTACTAGGCCTCCTTAATCAGTTATCAGACCTCACTGACAGAAGCAAACCAAGCTCAAATCAAGATTTCTCTCCAAATTTAACAGACTTTCCAGATCTCTACTCTTGCCTTCTCCCATCCTCTAAAACTAGGTAATTTGTTCATATTTTAATGCATTAAAGCGAGGGTTTCTGCCTAAATTTCTTACAAAGGGTCCTTGATTTTAACATTTTTTATTTTCTTAGTGGAGGTTGTTGGTTTGGGGGCTTTTTTTTCTTTTTTTTTTAGAATCCTTTCTTCAACTACTGCACAACTTTAGGGCATCTAATACTCTTTCCTAAAATAATCACTTGACATCAATATTTCAAAACATATTGAGATAAATGCATGTTTCATTACAGTTAGATCACAATGAAACTTCTATAGAAGTATTTCTGATACAAAATGAACCTTTGTGATTAATGTTAACAAGACATTTCATATAATAATAAGGTGCCATAATGGTTTCAATGTTATTTTAAAGTGTTACTAAACCATCAATTGCTCTAAAAATACAGTGAGGTCTTGCAGCAGAATTTAGATTTAAACACACACTTTTTATAACACTTAACATATTGCACTGTGTGAATCACAGTAAATAAGCCCAATGGGAATGTTTACTGAGACACAAAGAAAGAAGATCTGCATAAGGAACTAGTTTATCATAAACAATACAAATATTTACTCTGTTATTTAATGCGTGCCCAGCATGCCTATCCTTAATGCAGCATTAGCTGACATCAGGCATATGCCATATGCACAAATAATTAATTCAAATTATGTTTTCTTCCAGTGTGTTGTCTCAGAAACAAGCTGAATTAATGCAAAGATATATTCAACAGCAAATACTGAGATGATCTCTCTATGTAACAATGCAGCCATGTCGGTCTTCATGAGCACACAGTTTTTAATAGTTCACCCTCATTGTTATTCCAAGCCAAGGGCTGATGGTAGATGAAATACTCTTGAAATGTTCCTCATATAATCACTGGATGACTAATGCAGTGATTTTTAAAACTGACTTGGTTAAACATTTTTTTTTAAGTCTTCACAGAGCAAAGTCTTCTGAGCACATCCAGCTCCTTTAACCCAATAATCCCCTCAATAATAAACATCCAGTGGATTGTCTACAGCGGTTTTACACAGTGCAGGGACAGATAAGCTGTCCACATACACTCAGGTGGTGTCCAACAGAGACACTAACAGGGTATTTCTAACAAAGACAACAAACTGTGAGGGCATTCCTGAAAGGAATCACTTGGCACCTTTCTGCCATGAATTACTGCTCTGCAATATCCTGTCCTCATGCCATTTCAGACGCAATTTGCTTATAAAAAATTACGCTTAGGCCCAAAGTGCTACATGAAAGAAGTTATAAGCAGTTAACTAGTCTTGAAAGGCACATTTCTATGTCATTCCTGTAAAATTTTATTCACTTCTTCTCTGAGAGCTGCATGTTACCCCTGTGCTTTTCTGTGTGGTGCCAGTGCCAGCCCTCCACACTTACTAGCTCTCCTTTTCCCATCAGCTTTTCAGCTGATCATGGAAAAGAACTGACTGCTGAAAAAGGAATTTCTCCATCCCAAAATTAGCTTGGAGAAATGCCATATACAGCTGTTGGAAAACAGCTTGGCTTTATCACATTGGCAATCCA
The DNA here is from genome assembly GCF_027579445.1 of Ammospiza nelsoni. Classification (NCBI taxonomy): domain Eukaryota; kingdom Metazoa; phylum Chordata; class Aves; order Passeriformes; family Passerellidae; genus Ammospiza; species Ammospiza nelsoni. The sequence goes on along the minus strand of NC_080636.1, from coordinate 11,756,175 downwards.
AGTAATACTGCAATTCAGTCCATTCAGAAAGATTCAAGGAAAGGAAGCAGTGAGATTAAGTAAAGAGACAGCCTTGTTAAGCATTTGCAATGTCCCTAATGGAGCGGACCCCATCTGATGTTCTGTGTGTCCCTCAAATTAAGTTACTAATCATACTTCCTCAAGTTCAGTCCTGCTCATCTGGAAGCTGTTCACATTTCCCACATTATTCATCCATTTAAACACACAAACTTATAACAACACACTAGTGAATCCCATAACTTTCCAGTTTCATGCAAAAACTGGGGAGAGGTTCACTCTGGCTCTGTCACATACCTAGATCTGATTCGGGACATTGAAGATCTGGAGACAGAATCCTGAGATACCTAGATAGACAGTACCTGTCTGTAAGATTCTTTCTCTCAACTCCTGTGAGGCGGCCAGAAGTGTTTGTAGGTGCCTTACTCACACCTTTGCAAATTTGGCCTTTAGTATTTGTTTGTTTCCAGAGACATGCTGGGCTTCTCAGCAGCAACTCACAGCTCATCACTTCGGTGGGGCTCCCTGTGGCTGCCCACGTACAGCCTGGACAAAGGAGGCCAGGATTAGCAACACACCTTTTGCTACAAGAGGAGAACAGACTGATGGCAGGGCAGGCACCAACTGGATGGTGCAGAAAAGACCACATTATACCCTTATTTTGGCATTACAGTATGACATACAGAGGAAAAAATCAAGAGTTGGTTGCATACAGTTGAGCCAGACAAGACCTAAAGCAGGCACTCTTAATGGTGTTAAGATGTCTACAAACACCTAAGTAGCATAAATAGCAATATTTGAAACATGTGATCATGCCTGAAACTAAATACAGAAAAAAAAAGTAGAAATTACTTTCTTTATATTTAAAACGGCTTTACATTTTAACCTCCTGATCACAGCATGAAAAACTAAATCAAAGGAAAAGCTTGTATTTTGACACTGCACATTAAGCAACCAACACAATATCATGCTTAAATGAAGGGTGTATTAGAAACAAACACAGCAGCACACCAAGACCTATGACACCGTTTTTAGCCCACAGTTCTAAAAAATAAACATTAACATAAAAATTTGAAGGTGTACCTAGTTCCCAGTTTTACCATGCTTAGCCCCAAGGAGACACACTTATCCATTTATTGTTTGAAAAAGCTACCAAGACTAATACAGAAAATTTATTTTAGACTCAGCTTTATTTTACTCTCAAGATAGTAAAGTAAAAATGACCTTTCACATGAAACCAAAGGCACTGGAAGTACTTTCACATGCACTTGAATTCTTGGAACTACAAGCTGTTTCTTGGTTTTCTATATTAATGTTTTCAACCATTATAAAGTATGTTTTACCAATCAAACATGGAATACAAAATAAGAATCCACAAGCACAAGAACCACTTTACAAAGGCCATCAGAGCATGAAACTGCTTTTGACAGGTCAGACATGATCTATCCAGCTCCGTGATTATAGCAGGACGAGGGCTGTGTTTTAGACCAATAGATACAACTGAAGTTTCCAAGGGAAAACTTTTCCAAAGGAAGCCTTTCCCAAAAACAGTACATGCTTAAGGTGACCAGCAGGTAGATGTATCTGGTACATATGCAGTTCTAACATGAATTATATAAATATATTAAAGCAAGCAAAACAGTCTATTGTTTTACCACAAAATAGGAACTTTATGGTATGAAAACCAACAATAACAATTTTCTTTCACACATGATCAAGCAAAAAGAAGATATTAATACGACAGCTTTCCTTTTCTAAAATACAAGGGGTTATCGTAGACAACAGCAAAATAAAAAGTCATGCTGGAACTATGAAATATACCTTGCTAGTGTCCTTTTAAAGTCATAACTTACTATGGAAAATCAGCATTCACAAGCATAAATTTGTTTCTGTATAATTCACTGCCCAGTGACATTTGATTCCTTCCTAACAAACCTGTATTTAAGAGGAAAGTCATAAAACTGAAAAAAATGGCAACAACTAATTCATGGCTTGGTGCTGTATTAGCAATTAATAAATTCACCTAGCAATATCCAGAACCTAGTCATCTGCCATTTTTTATTTATTTCACTTCATTTTCTGTATCTTGCATGTACTCTGGGGCAGTCATACATAGTGCCTTTACCTTGCCTGCAGAACACTAGTGATTCCTCATTGTACTTCAGCATTTCAGGCATCATCTTTACTGCATCATTAAATGCATACAAAATAAATACATCTTGTAATGTAGTGCAGAGTGTAGTACTTAACAAAGGCCCTCAACTGTTTCACAAATAGCTATCAAGTTTCTGATGTTCAATGTGTTCATCTATATTTCATTATCTAGGATGGGATTCGATTTGCTTGGAAGTATTTTGGCCTTAAAAAGCTCCAAAAATACGTTCATCAAACTCAAAGGGGAGCTTTTGAATCATATTCATGGCAAGGAGATACATAATAAATGGATCCTGACAACTTCTCTCTCTTTTGCCACTTAATGAGTAACCATCTAAGTCAGGAAGAGCCCTGATGGAAGGCAAAAATATTCCAAAATAAAGAGACTCTTGTAGAGATCACTTCATCATTTGAACCTTTCCTCCCCTCACAGCAAGTCAAACACCCAAGTGATACAAGCTGAAAGCCAGAGAGAGTAGGAAAGGCACTTTCTTGAAGCAGGCTAAGTCGCTTGGAGCTTTGCAAATTGCAGAAAACACACAACATTCTACCACTTCCTACATTACACATCTCATACATTAATTTAACAACAAATTATGATCAGTCTCCAGCAATCAAGGCATTGATCCATTAAGAACCATGCATCAGCAGCAGTGTCAGCCATTGTTGTATAATGGCCTTCCTTCCTTACTTCCCCAGAGGTTCTAAGGAAGAATGAAGATACTTCAACCAGTTTGCATTTCCTAGAATTTGAGGGAAAGAAGCAAGATTTTGTTCCTATTCCATTTCTATGCTTGCTCCTGTGAGAGAAGAAGCAAGAGTCCTGGACCCAAAAATGGGTGATGAACCCTATTTCCCCTCAACTTTCTATGCAGTCTGTGCTAATACATCTGATACTGCATTTTACTGTTTCTTTTCTATGTATGTCTTAATATTGACAGATATCATGGTGGTACACAGAACTCTAATAACAAGTATATAGGCTCTGGAAGAGCAAAAGCTCAACATTCAAGCAAAAATAAAGAATGCTCAAATAAAACCAATTCTGGCATCTGGCTGTGTCCTGGTATCCACTGGAATGCCCAAATAGAAGGAGCTCTCAACTCCCCTCTTATACATCAATGTCACTTCAACAAAAACAGACTAATTTATCTATGCTGCCAAGTACAGAATCCCCCACTCAGGTGCTGCAATTTGCCTGACTGTTTTAGGACATTTTAAGCAACAGCATTGACAGCAGCACAATTTCCAGTCAAGGGGACAATTTTCAGGGGGTCAGAGATGGTGTTTGGTTGCAGCACGGTTCCACTCAGAAGGGAAAAGCCTGCCCCATGGCACACTGCTGTAACTCACAAAGAGCAGTAATTCCTGTCATTAATTGACTTGCACACAGGTGGCAGGCTCCAGTTTAACAGCCAAGCCCTTCCTGGAACAACCCATCAGCTTCCTCAGTGCACTCTCCTGGAGTGGCATCATTCAGCTGCAATGCCACTGAGATGCAGTGGGAAGGTAAGAGCCCCCTGGTATTTGAGGTGTCACATGCTTAGCATTTCTTGAGAAATCTACAAACCCTTCAACTTCCTTGCAAAAGAGATCAATAATTCACTATACTGCAAAATTTAATTCAATTCCTGTTGATAACAAGAAGATGCAAGAGGGTAATATGATATTTTCTGTCACAAATTCTCAACTTTTAAATTAAATGTTCCTACTGGTACTACCTTATTTTGTTTTTTTTCCTGGCCTTTGCAACATGATTTCTTGCAATATCTCTCGAGACAGGCACATACACCTGACAGTTTTAATAGGACAACTGAGAGAAAGTTTCACCAATACCACTCAGTATTAACCTAAAAATCTTTTTGCCTTCTTTCTTTCTTATTTTCATCACTGGAAGCATGCAAAGTGAAGTTTGATGCTGATATTTTAATGCACAATTTCTAAAATGTTACCATAAACATTATGAGAGGGGAAATAATTTTAATAATAGTGAAACAAGTCTCCGCCTGGAAACTGCAAAAATGTGTCTTTTTTGTGTTTTCAGCTAACTTAAACTCAATTTGGTAGAAAATTAAATTGTGGGTGTTATAATATGTAACTGGCAATGGTATCACTGGGTCCAGTAATAGTACAAAATTGAATACAACTTTCAGACTTGTACTTTTGAATTCTAACATATTGCAATTGAAGGGGCAGCAACAGAAGGTGAACAGCAGTTCATCAGTAACCTCAGGAAACTGCAGGCAAATTCAGAAGTTTGGCATTGTTTGTTGGTTTAGTTTTTTATACTTCTTTCTTCCTCTCACCTCAGATTCCACATATAGTCTCTTTCAGTGTTAAAATGTTCATTCTTACTGGTTTGGTTTCTGCTGAGAAAATTAGTTTATTACTGGTCCTTCACAATAATTTTTCATGATACTCCTCTGCAGGAGGAGGATAACTTTTAATGTCAGTGTGAATATGGTCCTGTATATCTGTAGCACTGAATTTATAGCACACATGTGGAAAATCTTGTAAACTGCCCTTCTCTTGATAGACTGTGCAGTAAACTGTACAGTATTTTAATTAATTTCTTAATTACAAACCTCAAGTGTGGTAGTTGAAATCTCACATGCATGCAGAGCTGAGATTGTTGCTTTAGCCAGACTAACACAAGGCAGATCAAGGCAGAAATGCTCAAAATATGGAGAACCAGCTGGAAAGATAGATACTGGCTCTTGCCTGCTTTTACTCACTTCCTATTTTATTCCTTCTCTGATAATTATCAGATTACTTCTTCCAAGCCTTATGTTTTAACCTTCTAAAAATCTCAGAAGCCTGAAATACCACAACAGAGGAATTAGAATCAAACCAGGGACATTCAGCTGACTGACTTACTTAGCAGTTGTATTTCATGATAAAAACAATGATTTGTGTATTTGGTGTCACTGATTGACCCAGGTACCTGCTGTCACAGATGCATGTGAAGCAGGACATCCAGGTGCTGTGAGTGGTGAGTCATGCAGAAATTTCCAGTTCTGTTACATGGCCACAGAGCAAACAATTTTCTCACAGATTTTACTCACTTGAGTATGAGTTTCCATTGCTGATCTTTATTCTTGTTGAATAGGTTGAACACTATGGACTTATCAAACTAAACCATCTTACAGTGACAAAACTACATATAAGAATGGCACAGAAGACCAGTCTATCACTTCAGACCAAGTTTCTATCTCATGCTATTTTCAACAGTGGCCAGATGTGTAGGCCTTTTGGAAGAAAATATGGTCTTTCCTCCTTTCCTCTGAGAGCTTGTAACAGTTGGAGGTGAAATGTTTCCAGAGCTCAATGACGTTGCTTTTATTATGAAATCCCCAAGTTCCCAATCCTCCTAAGTTCCCATCCAATTTTCTCCTGAAAGGTAAGGCAGAAAATATGATTTGGAAGATGTTCTTTCAAAATACTTAGGGCTCTTCCCTGACCTCTCATGTGCCTAACAGCTTGGACCTGGGCAAATCTCAGCCCAAGTATTTCAGAAGGACAAGACCAGTTCCTATGCCTGACAGGAGAGCATTCATGTGAGTCACTACAGCAACAGTGGCTCCAAGTGCTGCATTTGCACATTCCCCAGGTACCCACACAGATTAGCTAAGCATGGCACCAGCATGGAGCAGAGTCCTCTGCAGCAAACAGAACTGATGGAGCCTGAAGAGCACAGGCTCTCTCAAACACTGTTACAAAGACAGATTTTAATATATAGCAATTAGACATGCCAACCACGACCATACTGAGGGCTATGGGAACAGGTGCCAGCTGCAGAGCCACTCCTGCTGTTAATCCTGCAGAGGTAGGGCTATGTGGGCAGCAGCACAGCCCTGCCTCTGGCTGCCCTGGTTGTGCCCTGCCTGCCCCTGTGCTACCCTCATCATCCTCACTGCCAGTCTTCAGCTGCTTCACATTGCCCAGCCACACTTAAAACTTGCACCATGCCCTTCCAAGCAAGGCCCACTATCTACACTCTGAAAAGATCTGTGACTAGCTTAATACTTCATTTTTGGATGGCTAAAATTAGGCAAGAGTCAGCCACTCCCTTCTACTTCTTTAAAGATTTTAATACATTTTATTCTGCTCTTATGCAAAATAAGCCTGCTGCAACAGCTTGCAACCAAAGCAAAAGTGTAAGGCACCAAGATTTTGCAGAGAGGAGTTGTGTATGAGCTGAGGAAGAATCAGACTCCTGTTCAGCTGGGAGATGGCACCAGGGAGGTGGCTGGGGCTGTTCCCCCACAGAGCCATGCAGCCACTCTGGGGCTTGGCCTTGGCTGCAGCAGCACACAGTGGGGATGTGCAGCACAACCACACCTGTTTTGCTGCATGCAGAGGATTCAGCATCCTCCCTTTGTGCAGGAGCATCCTGTGCAACTCCACAAACAGGTTACTGCCCACAGCACACGGAGTTTTGGGGGGTTTTCTATTCCTAGTAGTATCCCTACCAGCCAGAGTGTCCCTCAGACTCCAGTGCTGCTTTGCTTTGGATGCCAAGTGTAGCACTGCTGGTTGATAGTACAGCAGTATATGCCAGACATGTTGAGTTTTTAAAAAAATGTTTAAAAAGCAGTAATAATGGTGCGGTCTACCAAGAATACATTTATTTCTGCTGTATAAAATAAAATTAAATTCTTCAATCTCAAAAACTATTAAAAGGTTGTATTTAAAATGCATGAAGCATTAAAAAGACATCAAAATTAAAATAATCTCATAAATCTCTTCATTTAAAAGACTTATTAGAATACAGATAGAGGCAGAAAACAGCTGCCCTGCAGACTAAAGCAGTAAATTATTACTATTTTAACTTTTTTTCATTTTCATCATTGAAATTTTCCTCACAGAATTACTGCAGTAGTATAAAAAGACCAACTGCCCCTATATTTAACATGTGAATAGTAAATTATTTTTCAGTGGACTTCACAACAGATAAGCTGTATATTCTTTCAAATGTCAGCAGACTATAGGATCGTTTCCAGACAAAGGAGGTGGGGAATGTTTTCAGAAATCACTATTGCATGCAAAACTATAGAATTAATCAGCAATTCATTCTCTTTAACACACAGCAGCGGGAAACTGCAGCAATTGTGATCCAGCACTCCAAACTCCTCCCGCACTCTCTTGGCTATTAATTTTTAACAGAATTTCAAAGTTAGGTATATTTAAATGTTAGCAGGCTGACTTGTGAATTGCTAAGCATATAACAGCTCCAGGAAGTTTGCTTGTTTAGGGACCTCATCATCATGCTAAGAATTTCCATTTAGTCAGGAATTAAGCTTCTGTTAAAAGCAAAGAGCCTTCATCTCATTGGGCAATACTGAGATTAGTACAAGAAGATTCAAGGGCAAAGGAGGAAGACAAGTGAGACAAGAAAATCAATCAGTAATATTCAACTTTTTAAAACTGACAGACAAATTAAATTTTTCAGCAAGTGCCCTCATTCCTCAGACCATCATTTGTCAGTCTTGATGATACCAGAGCATTCCTTGGAGTACAATTAAACATTAATGCTGATTGCTCCTCAAAGTAGCTCAATCCAGGGAGAAGGCAAAGGAAAAAACCCATGGGAAGGAGAGTTCACACCATTTATCCTCCATATTATCAGTTTTCCAGTGGTATGATCTTGGAACATCCAAGCTGTTGATATCCAAGCAGATTACAGAAGGAAATGCTAAGGATGCAGAAAACTAGGGAAATGAACAACAACCAACAACAAAGCCAGCAAGGGGGAATGGAGGAAAGAAGTTAAATCAAAAGGATAAAGAGTGCTCCCACATAGCAATTTGCTGGTTTTGCTTCACTGCAAATTATCATATGATATTATAAACCACTTTTCCTGACAGCAGTGTGCATTACTGTGCACTGTAACTTCCTTCCTGCTTACAAGAGATAAGATTAGTAAATGTTTGCTTTATTAACAACAAGTTGAAATGCTATTAAACCAACTTAATTGATGGTACAGTTACACGGACTCTGCTTCTTGTTTATATTTTTCAAAACTTACACCTGCAACAGAGGTTGACTTCTCTCCAAAAAAAATTAAAAAAACCAAACCCCATACACTGTTCTAATTTCTTCCAACACCAGCACCTGTTTGGATTGTGTAAAGATCCTTAGCTGTAACTCCAACAAGGATAACAGAAGCGCTGAAGGATAAAAACTCAATGTATTTTATTTACCTTTCTTATTGCTAGACTACCATTATTTTTGGTCAGTGAGTTTCATGTTTTGGGCTTCAAATAAAGCAAGTAGTCAACCAGAAGGCATAGTTTAAACCCAGTGGATTAGTGCATCATCAATAAAAAACCACTTCTGCCCTTCTTTTACTTTAGCCTAAGGTTAGCTTCCCCATGAGTGGCTCTGGATGCTTCTGTAACCTTCCCTGCAAAATGCTTATGGAGAAGAACATTGTGTGTTGTACAGCTGCTTCAGGAAACTGCTGATAATGCCAAGCTTAAATGTACATCACTAAGAACACACCAACTCTTCTGCAAACCCAGAGAAGAAGAACTCTATGGGGAACAGAAAAACCCTTAATTTAACTGCCAATGTAAACTGTAAAAGATGATGGTGCTGCTCATCTGACAGGGTTCCTGTTCCGCTTTGTTGGTTCCCTCATCCTATGCCTGAACCTCACTAATCATTGTTATTTACAGCAAATAACACACAATTTAAAAGTTAATCTATTTTTTAAAAGCTGCAAAGCAAGTCAATTATACAAATCTCTATGTGTAATTCCCACTTAATATAAATATACCAGATAAATTACAAGCCAGATCTTATTTAGCTAGTAATACCTTGACAAGCAACATTATTAAACCTTTAATTTATTATGTCTCCAATTGATCAGTCTCTTACCTGATTGTTATAGGAACATAACGATTGGTACACAGTTGTCAAGACTGTCATGTACACAAGATAGTAAAAGCCCAAAAAATTCAGTCTTTTCTTCATAAAATCCATCAAAACCTATTTTTTATTTACATACAATGATCATATGCAGCTAACACGGTCTGAAGAAAGACAGTCAGTAATTATGCTTCCTTACAGCATTTTTTCTTTTAACAACTTTGACATAATAAATTTTGATGTCTGCTGGAATCTTATCAAAATTACAGTCATAGGACTGCAGGCTCTATTATGTTAGTCCACATGATGGGAGGTGGGGAGTTGACTGGCTCACAAGAAATTTATTTTGATTACATGACATTATTTTACATTTCAATCACATGGTGACCTGGCTGGTATAGTGTCAGAGTGAAAGATGAGTTTGTATTCAGGGCTTCAAATGTTACAAGAAAAAAAAAACCCTAGCAGTATTTCTTATGACTTATGAGATGAAGCAGTAGAAATCACTTGATGTAGCAAATTGTAAGTTTGAAGGATTTACACAGCTAGATCCTCTGTAAACTCAGGATAGTCTCATTCACATCAACAAAAAATACTGCCCAAGAATCTGACGCTCCATCATCTCATACACTACCAAGGTTCTGCAGAAAGTAAACTTCAGTGTTAGCAAAATGCCTCCATCCTTCTTTATTATGAAGGAGAAAGCCAGAACTGAATACTGATGCCCAATCCTTACCATACACTAAAAATGAAATACACTTTCCTTGTGGGCCTGTGAAATCACCTTTTCATCCACTTGTATACTCAGCTTCAGTGAATGGGAAACCTATCAGAGCTGGAAATGGTCACAGCACTGAGGGTTCAGCCAGAGAATTCCTTGGCATAAGGAATTACTTTTTAAACTAAAATCTGAAATGCAACTGTACTATATAGTACTCTATGTATACACGCACAAAAAAAAAAATTCTCTCTCTCTGTATATACACACACAATTTTATAAAGATCCAGTGAAGTGCAGTCTGTAAGACCAAATGATTGCAGTCCCCATTGTCAGGCTTCTGCTGCAGGAAAGCAGAAGCTGTCTGTAAAAGGGAGCACGGAGGTATTTGCTAACATTACACATCCTTTTTGTAAGGCATAACTGTGCAAACAGTTTAAGGTCTGCACACTGTTAAACCCTTATCCCTGAAGATGCTGTGAGAATTCCAATTAATTTTAGACTCCATTTAGCAACTTGAATATATTAGGAAAGCAATCATCACAACATCCTGCAGAGTACTTCACACAGCTCTGTATCACATAAAGTGAAGGCTCACCCTTAGATAAAAAGGTGCAACAAATACTCAAGGTAAACCAATCTCTCACTGGGAATTAGCAGGGTGTGGAGATCCACACCTCAGTTTGATGGTTTCACTCAGACTCTTGGGAGAAAATCAGAGAAGTGGGATCACAGGAACAGGTGTTCCTAGTCCAGGCCCACAGTGACTTCCACAGACTGACTCTTGTGACAGGGTTAAGGCTGCTCAGATCAGCATCTGCTCCTACCCAGAGGCAGCAGCTCAGCCACTGTGGTCTCTGCAACCAGCCTTTCACACAGAGCCAACAGAACAGGTCATTCCGAAGGAAGCACCATGTATCAGCTATGGTCTCTAGGGAATCTGCAGTGGTAAGTATTTTATAGCATATTCTTCTTCTCAGTGGGGTTCTCTACTGCACTGCTTGAAATCCCAGCACATGCAATCAGCATTTCACCTAACATACTATGACCACATTCCCAGCCAGGCAGCTGTGAGAACAATTTTTTACCTCCACTTTTCTGTCTAACAGGACCTTATACTGCCTGTTGGCTTGACTTTTCCAGTTTTTTTATTTTTAGAAAGAATCATACTAGGAAAAAACATAGTGGAGGGCCAATCTGGGAAGACAGGAAGATCCCAGATGGTGTTAGTTGTCATAGATTGACTACAGTGCCATGACAACTCACAGCAGCTGAGCTGAGGGCCTGCTCCACTCCATTCCATCACATTGAAGATTATGTTACATTTTAATGCATATTTACTAGGTTCACATTTGTCCCCCTGCTTCAACAGTGAAGCTTTGATTTAGCTCAATGCATCTGTGGGGCTGAAATTCCCGGTTATCCAAACTCCTAATTGTCTTCTGGTTTAGGACACTCCCATGAGACCCTCAGATAACCATGTTTCCCCTGTATAACACAGCAGTCCTATAACCACATTATAATGCAGTTTTGTCTCACCTATAAAGGTCAGGGCCATAACACAATTTAGCAGTGAGGGTAAAATATGATTTACTTCCATCCACAGGCAAGGCCAAATCATGTTATAACACTGAGGGTAGGGGAAAACTATCAGGTTACAGCACAATCCTCCAAAGTCATTTTGCCTGTTACAACCATAAACTCTGCGTTAGCACCTGATAGCAGAGGGAGCACAGTACTTAAGCAGGCTATCTCAGTTCCTGGGGAAAATATAAGTCTGCATGCTGTTCAGGGAATCCATAATTTTGACTGCTGATAATGCAGAGAGTGGCCAAGACCTCTATGAGCCCCATCTACTGAAATCAATGAAGCCAGAAGAGGCACCAAGGTCATCAATTAATTGTTTGTGTATAATATTTCATGATCTCATAACTAGCAATGTAAATATTCATTTCACTCCTGACCCCTCCAACCAAAACCACTGAGATCTCTTACAGAGCATGTGCTAGAAGACTCCAGTGGACCTTCCTGGAGCACTCAGCACTTCATCTCTTTTACTGTAGGAAGTCCCACTGGGACAGATCAGCCTAAGTTCCAGATGCCTACACTCCACCTTGGGATCAGACTCCACAATGCAAAACACAGAAACCAATTCCCATGCAGCCTCTCAGCCTTGTCACACCAAGAAATTCACAGTTGTGGTGGGGGTCTAACTGCCTTCTCATACCCACCATTCCTCTTCAAAGAGTTTTCAAAGGAATAAAGCAGCAAACTCTGAGTCTGAAACTAGGCTAATCCACTTCTGACTGCTTTCACCCAGGTATGAGCCACCATCTTGCCTTCATGGTCAGTGTGTCAGGCCCCATTCTTGCAGCTCAGCCTGCTTTTTCAGCTCTGCAGGAAATCTGGGACCTCAGCCCAGTTGTCTCTGCAATGGCATCTATCTGAGAGCATCTCCACAAACCTGGATCCAACACGATATATTTGGAATGCCTGCACCTTTCTGGGGTAGCAAATAGAGGCTTCAGCTACCTCAGTTCAGGCAACTGAATGACGCCTTGATGATTTCTTCAAATATCTAGCTTGTACAGTACAGTTATAGAATTCTACAAGTCATTCTAGAGGTCTTAACAGAGGAGAGGCACGACATTAAAACTTTCAAATGGTAGTCCACTGACCTGGGAACAAGGCTGAAGCAAACCCAAATCAAGCAGAATTTCAAAACAGCAAGAAAATCTCATTCTCTACCCTAAGACCCCAGTACAATATTTCCCTGGACCTTCAAAAAACAGCTTATATCCGGACTCTAAGATAAACATAGCTAAGTGCAATACTGGGTAAGTATATATATTAAAAATATCAGTCAAAGATGCAGCAAAACTACTCTTGCTGTTGAACCTCAAATCTGTTTGAATGAGTGCTAAAGAACATAACAATGTGGGGAAGAGTCCAAGCACATGGGCACCACATTCATTTCAGGAGACTAAGTCTATTCTGGTCACAGTTTGTAACCCTAGGGAAGTTAGTTACCTTATCTGTGCCTCAGTTTCCTCATCAGTAAATCACAATACACACTCAGATTTGCACACTGGCTGGCTACATTACACTTTCAAACCACATGGACCCATCCTACCAGGCCTGCCAAGGTCACAAGGACCACATAATTGAGTAGATGTGTATGGGGCCACTTGGGCTCCTCAAGGTGTGCAGAAACAGCTCTTCATTTTCAGTTTTCTGTTTTAAAATCTTGCTTGTTCACTTACAATACTTCTTTGTAGCTGCTTAGTATTCATTTTAAAATACATAAAACAACAGAGTCAGAAAGATCTTAACAAAATTTACTTAAGATGTAATTCTAACAAAGTTCTTCCTCCATGCAAAGTAACTGGCAGTGAATGTTTGGTAACTTTGACATGAAAAAAAGGGAAGAGATAAAATGCTTTTATGCAAATTTGATTTCCCTATAATAATCTAGAGCTATTCTGCTAGAAGGAATTATCTCCGCAGGCTGGCAGCTGCAGTAGGCAGTGAATTAAAAATGGCTCTGTATATGGGAAAATCTGTTCTATAATCAGTGCTATTCTTAGAGAGGACATCAATCTCAGCAGCTCCCACGATGCTCTCTTCATGTGAATGACATACCACTATGATGTAGAAACTCCCATTACATCACCAGCATTGATTTCCTGAGCACAAGGAATATGCCACTAACACAAAGGGAAATTTTTTCAGGAGTGACTGTATGATTTTGTATTTTCCATTTAAAAATCTGCAGCAGTAAGTAACCTTATAAAAAAATTCAACAATAATTCATGCAACTGGACTTGACCTGCACATTCTCACTGCAAGGCTCCAGTTTCTGCTTGCTGTTCTTATACCATAAGCTCCATTCCCAGGTCACAAAACATCAAGATAACAGATATTGCATGACTTTTCTCTGAACATTAAAAAGGCACATGCCAGGGGAAACTATCTTACAAAGTAAACCTGCTGCAGTTGTACACATAAAATGTCACTAAAGATGCAGCTGTGTGACCACCAAACAAAACCACAACAAGCATCTATGCCTCACAGATCGTATTTCAGCCTGAGCTTGTGTGCTGGGTGTAGGATCCAGTCTCACTGTCAAATCAAAGGAAGTTATATTGTAAATAAATAACATCTCCCATGCACAAAACAATGATTCCCAGCTACATCTGACTCTAGTATTTCCCCAGTAATCTTTGTCCTCATGCTTCACACGTACAGTAATCCTTCTTCTACTGTGTCACATGCACTGTAAACCATCGCAGCTTGAGTGATGTATTTGAAAATTAAACAACCTAGGGGGGCTCACTGTTTCTAAAAATCATTTTATGTATCATTTTACAATAACTTTAGGTAACCTGACATGAATGCTAAGCCACTGGATCTATTAATTCAAGATTTACTCTCCTGTGTTACAGTCTTCCCTGACAAACTGACTTGCAGAAATGTACGAACTGCACTGAAAAAAACTAAAAAAAAATATTGAAAAATGGCCAAATAACCTCTCCAATTCATGGGAATTCCTCAGATATTCACATCTTTGGTACTTTCATGAGGCACAAAAGTTTCCAAAACAGAAAGTGGCTTTTCTTCAAAAAATTAAATCTCATCAAACATTGAAGTGAGATAGTACACCTTAACCAGAGAAATGGGATTTGATGTTGCTAGTTAACACTAGAAGTCCTTAAAAAACCATGCCCCTCCTTTTCTTACATCATGAAACTGTATTTGCATCACCTAAACACGTCACTCTTCTGTTGAATTAATATCCTGAGAGTTCTTCCATTGCTTTCTTGTGGGGGTTTGTCATTATGACAGCCTGGGCTCTCTGCCAATGCAGGCACATGAGCCTCCACCCCTTAACTCTCAGATGCCACACAGAGGCAGGCTTTCCTGTTCTGTAGGTATAATACCGAACACTGCACTTCCCTGGGAACTCCATGACTGACAACTCTGTGGGGTTAACCTGAAAAACAGCTGCATCCATTTTGTTCATCTCTCTCTGTAGATAAACTGCAAATTGCATTTGAAAATAAAATAAGTTATTTCTAACCTTTCAGCTGGCAGCCAATATCTTGGTAAAAAAAGGACATAATTTATGACACTGATGATGTATGGCTGCTTTCCAGAGACTGTAAACTAGTTTCCAGCCTGCTTTAATGCTAATTTAACAATCAAAGAGTTTCGCTATTTAAATAAACATTAAATAAAACGCAAGTTTTTGAGTGAAGTTGGGCCCTGGATTGGCATCACAAACTCCGTGGTTCCTAGCCACTCTAGAAACACGTAAATAGCAGCAGTATTTTATTCCCTATGCTCCTCTTTCCTTCTGACCTGTAGGTCTCTGATTAGGGAAAAAATCCTCTGTGCAAGAGAGGAAGTGCCATGGGTCACATCTAAAGTCAGGTCAGTCAGGAAAGCGGGAGCAGGACGTGCTCATGTGGAAGAAGTGAGAGATTCTGAACCCAAAATTTGCTGATTCCAAAGGATCCACAGCAGGCTGGAGGAATCCTGATGTTCCTTTTCCACAGTCCAGTCCCAAATGCTCCTTTAACTAGCCTACCCTGATTTACACTATTTAAAATACCTACATCAAATCTTCTCTATTTACAAACAGGGCAGAAAACTTTGACATCTCTGACCTATTAACTTGAAGTCTGCTCTTCACCAGACTTGGAAGTTGAGGCCCAAAACTGAGGTCCAAAGCATACAAAACTCATTGCTTGCTTACAGTACTGCCCCAAACCTACAGTTGCTATGGAGGGCTGAGACAGAGAATCAGGTCATTAAACTGCAACATCTTGCAAAAGGATATATATAGGTGATGCCCTTTCCAGATAAAGCATGACTGTGCAGCTTTATCTGTAGCTTCCAAGTTGCAGGACTGTGTCTCAGCTGTGACTCTGGTACAGGGCTCTGCGCTCTGCAAGGGCCACTGAGCACCAGCACCCCTGGTTGTGGAAGGAAATAAGGCTGGGCAAGACCAATGGGCCAGTTTTGATGTTTCTGATGATAGGCATCTCAAGGATCCTGATCAGCCATGTGAAGATTGCAGTAGTGCAGCTCCCAGAATGGGCATCCCCCTAAAGCCGCTGGCTTTACCATAGTGACATGGGTGGCCACACCACAATCACCTCTGAGTTTAAACTACACCAATATGACAGAAGTTGTTTCTCTATACATCCTCTGAAAGGCAGCCTAACTAATTTCCAGCTTCTGTCATTGCAGCATTTCATTTCCATGTTGAATTCATTCTTCCTCTAACAGGATTTCAGCCCCATGCAGGACAACCCAACCTGCAGTGGGCAAGATTCAGTGGTGACAAATATGTCTATAAAATCTGTAACTTAGTGAGACTTTAAATATTAAAGCTTAATTAAGAGTGGATCTGTCAGCCTGATTTAGTTGGATACAACTTTTAATTTTAATTTAAAACTAATACTTTTATTTCCAAATATGTCTTGGAAAAAAAAAAAACCTTTTAGCGGGGGATCTCTGGGATCCTGGTAGCAGTCCATTAGCTGTCAAATGGAGACCTGCTGAGCTGCCCATCCTGCACTTTTATTTAACTAACTTTTGTCACCTCCATCCTTACTGCTTGAAGATGCACTTTTACACATAAACAGCATGATTACATTCCAGTGACTATCCAGTCCTGTGATGTTAAGGATAATATGCTTTTTTGCTCCTCAGCTCTGAAAAGCTTACCTAGCCAAGAGAATTCGATTAGTTGTACCTTTTAGATCATCACCAGAACTGAATTCTAAAACAAATCAGTTACCACTATGCACGACCAAAATGCGTTGAATGGACCTGTTTGCTCAACCATCTTACCAACTGGGACAAAACATTAAAAAGAAGCCCATTTTTGCTAAATCCAAAAATAAAAAATATTCTTGTAATTGAAATAGCTATTCTACACTACACACTGGGACAATAAATAAGAAACATAGCTCTATTACTTTTCTAAAGACAAAGAACACAAATATGATTGAAATTTAAGCCACATTAGATTTTCAGCCCTTTCCATTCTATGGGGATACTGCCCAAGATTTTCTACTCAGAAGCACGGGAAAAGCAGAGAGGTCACACACCAGCACACCACCTAAGATTACCTGGAGGTGAAGTCATGATTCTGATACAAAGCCTTAGGTCCCACGTAATAGACAGTCCATAAAATTGACCTAGTAACTCAAGCAGAAAGCCTGTACTTCCTAAGCTACTTGCAGGGTATCTTTTAGAAAAATATTCTACCTTCATTTAAAGATGTCCACTGACACAGGAGTTGCTACATGATGAAGTAATTAGATTTGATGATAAGCTGAAATGTAAAAATACAGCACAAGTAGTTGTAGTTTTCTAATTTCCGCTACTGGATGTTAAAAGCTACGTGTTTATTTCAAGAATGAAAAATGTCCTAGTCAAAAAACTCTCCTTATGGAAGGAAGGGCAGACCTGAAGAAAATACCTTCTAAAAGGTATGGAGCTACATCCACACCAACAGTTTTTTTGTAGGTTACTAAACCTATTTCTAAGATTTTAATTTAATATATACACCTCATATATTCAGCTTCTATACTCACTTTTGTCACTGGTACTTCTCAAATAAATTCTCAACTAAATTCTAAACACAGACATAAAAAAGCCTATTGCAAGTGTTGGCCTTGTGTTTTCCCCTTTACTGCTCACCTTTGGCAGTAAAGAGAGCAAGCTTCAGCGAGCGAAGAAAGAAACTACAGCACACACTACCCAACCAACCTTCATCTATGAAGTTCTAGTAACGTTCTCATGCAGTTCTTCCAGTGAGTGGCTACAAATAAAGGGCATCCCTTTGCTGGTAAATATCAAAACGAACAACCTGCTTCCTCTCCTCTGCGTTAAGGCTTCAGTAGGTCAAAAGCAGCAGACCACAGTTGGCTCACACCAATCCAGCTAAAAAAGCCTGGTGGCACCTCCATCTCTCATGCTCAATGATGAAATGACACAAGAAAATGCCTTGAGGTCCAGCTGCTGTTTGTCTCAAAGTTCATGACTGCATGCTCTGAAGTGCAAACCAAGCTTACAAACCTTTGCCACCTACAGCTCCTTTACACGCCCAGCCCAAAAAGTGCCCGGGCGGCAGTTGCAGCGTGGAGGAACAGTGACACCTAGCGCCCGGTGCCGCTGCTCGCCAGATGCGGGGACACCGCACATCTGGCCACCAAGCGCCTCGCCTCCAGCTCCTCACCACTGCTCCAGAAACTTCTGATGTCCTGCGTGCCTTCACACCCAGGGTGAAAGACAAAGGAAGGAGACTTCATCCAGATGCAGGGATCGGCAGGGATCAGGAGCAGCAAAGGACAGGCAGCCTGACAGAAAAGCCGGTCTTGGAACTCAGCGATTTACAGACCCCCATCTTTCAACAGTGTAGTGATATCTGGATAAAATATCATTAGAAACACAAAGGTTACAAAGGAACTGTGGTATTTTATATTTGTATGATGTGCTCAATCTATATTTCATGTTGGAAAAGTCACCAATTTTTGTGACTGAATTACACCCTTGGACTTTACGGAAGACTACGTATTGCACCACTGCGCGTATGCTCAGCTCTCCAAAATTACAAGGTGACAATGATTTGCTAAAAACCAGAAATCCTTTACATTAAAATAGAGTTTTCCAATAAAATAACATACCTTTGAATAGTATCTGTACCATAGTTAATTATGCTATATTTTAAAAAGGTTAAGATATGATATGCAGTCTTTTTAATTAAAGTTTAACATACATTAACATTTCTAGATGAAAACCTGCCATTCTGAGAACAGTTTTAAATTCTGCTTTGATTTTTTTTTCCAGAGCACTGAAGCTATCATATAATTGAAAAAAGGACTAAAAGTCAGATTCTTTGGTAATTAATTTGGTGTCCTACTGCAGACATATGAAATTCTATCAGCATTATCCTGACAGGCATGTCAACTCTTCTGAAAAAATCCCTATCCATTATTTTATAGGCTTTATTACAATTTTGCATTTTTATTAGATATCCAATCTGTACAATACAAGTTGTACATTATGAAATTAAGCATAATATAAAGTTAGTTATTAGTGCCAGGAAATAACAACAGCATTGCCAGTATAAAAGGAGCATAAACTGCAAGATAATTGGGTCAGATTTTGCACAGTATCTTTATTGCATCAGATCTACAACATTCTATTGCATAATTGTTACTTTCTTTGCAGCTTTGCAATTCATATTATATGAATTACAAGTATCTGAGAGGTATCATAACTTCCATAATATTGCAAAAAATAATATTGGAAACCACAAGGAGCAAGAAAAAGCAAAGAATGAAAACCTCTTAGCATTTGTAAATGATTAAGTAGGCATTCCTGCTATCCTAATACACAGTACCAATATTACAGCAATCTAATCAAAACTGGTCAGCAGGACTGTAAGTATCTTTAGCTTGATCATTACAGTAAGGAAAAAATGTAACCCCTGAAAACCCTGATCTGTTTTCTATATATTGCACTTTTTTTCTTTAAAATTGAACAGTCTTTCCGTCTTTATTCTCACTAGTAATAGCAGAAGCATCTCTTCTCTTTTTTTTTTTTCTTTTCTACACCAACAAAGACACTAGCAATTCGCAGAGAAAAGAAAGGGAGTAAAATCTCACAATTGCCAAACTAAAAGCCTATAGATACACCAGCTTGCTGAAACTGTGTCCGAACTCATCACAATGGGAAACACTGTTTCTCTCACTAACCTCAAAGGTAAGCAAACAGCATTGGAAAAGGGATCTGAATGACAAGCTCACTCCCATTCTGGGGTGGAACAGTGTGGATGAGGGAAAAATCCAGCCAAATACCTTGGAATGCTTTTCCTAGCACAATCTCCATGGCATTCTTCCCCATGCAACAACAAAGCACCTAGGCACATGCTTTAGCTTCACAGGTTCAAGGTGTTAGATGATTTCTTTAGAGCCACCCCGTTTTTAAATCTGTGCTGAATGGCCTTGCCAGAGGATTCCAGGATCACGACCAAGGAGAAGAAATAATAACACAAGGAATATCTGGATGTCCCTTGGATTCTCAAATGGTACCAAAGCTATTTCTGTCCAAGCAAATTAAAAGGAAGCAGGGGCTGTATGTGACAAAACTGATGCTAGAAAAACAGATGGTTTGCACTGCCAGCAGGCAAAGACTACTTCACCCACTGAAGCTACTCTCAAGGCAGAAAAGTACATCTGAAAATAAAAATCAAGACAGTGTCAGTTTTAGCACCCAACCTCATCTCAGTATGTCACAAGCACAAGGGAGATTTGCCATAAAAACATAATTTGAGTATCATCTCTCATCATTCAATACGATTTTTCAACTCTTTCAAAATTGCATTGAAAAATCTATATAATGTGTGCTTAGATTAATGAACTGTTTGAATCTGGATCAATACCCACTCAAAGATTTGAACTGTTGACACCTGCTGAATACAGCTGTAAGAATGCTTCATTCAGCTTATAGCCAATCAGTACTTTGTAACTACAGGGGTTCCACTTAATAAACAAGCAATCTAATATATGACCTCTGTAGATTAATTTCCTGAGAGCAAGTAAATAATCTGGATTCAAAATTTCCATGATTATACACATAATTACAGTATCACTTACCAATTAACACATTGATTTCAACCTTCTTGGGATTATGTACTTAAGTATAAAATAGGTGATTCAACCATCACTCAAATACTAAGCATCTCTTTAAGATGGCAAAGTCGTGAGCCACAGAACACTATGCATCTAATTTCTCTTGTGGAAGAAAAATGTATTATGTTAATAGAGATTATGAGGTATATCATAATTATGTATACTATGGCTAGCTGGGGCTATTATGCAATAGCTGGACCTTACCTATAAACAACATGAAACTGCTCTTCTTTTGTAGAAGGAGCAAAGCTTTTTATTTTAAGTATTTCATCTGAGTCTCCCACTGTTCTTTACTTACTAATAAAGCTGAGTTTGTGTTTGGACTTTTGGGGTTTTTTTATTTCATACACACACACAGAGCAACCTTGCCACAGTTACGAGTTGCCTAACAGATTCATCTCTGATGGTTTATTGCTGCACTTTTAACAAGGACAATAATTAATGCTGATTTAGATTATATAGTAGTTCTTAACAAAATTGCCTGTTTTAAACATTAATGTAGCTTTCTATACAGAACCACTGCAGTACATGAAGACAAATGAAAATCACCACACAACTCTTGCAGATCTTATGAAGTTAAAATATTAATTTGGGGGGCAAATTAAAGCAATGGTGAGTCTCCAAGAGACTGTTCTTCTAAGGTATATTTCCTCCCCTATTTTGTTTTTAATATAAAGATCTTTTATCCACTGTTCAGTTGAGTATCTGTCATTCACATATATACCTTGAGGGGAAAAAGAATTCACATCTGGAAGCAAATCATTATGTTCTTCCATTTTTTCCTTATCTCCTTCTTGTGAGTAATCCTTTCACACAGAAAATCAGAATATATAATAAACAGCCACATTTCAACACATGATATTGCTTGCAGTTTCAAAACTGTACAACAGAGATAAGTAACCTCCAGAAACAAATTTTGAAAATCTGGTAAAATTAAATGTACAATACTTAAAGAAAAAGAGTAATAGAAACACAAAAATTCAATAGCAGTTTTTAAATGCTTCATTTTTTACATAGGTCTTCCAATACTATTTGTATTTCATAGAACATGCATGTAATAAAAGCACAGAATGGTTTGGGTTGAGAGGGACCTTACAGGACATCTGTTTCTAACCCCCCTGCCATAGGCAGGGACACCTTCCACTAGACCAGGTTGCTCAAAGCCCCATCCAGCCTGGCCTTGAACACTGCTCAGGAATGCTGCACCAACAACTTCTCTGGGCAGCCTGTTCTAGTGCCTCACCACCCTCACAGTACAGAATTCTCCCTAACATCTGTTCCAAACCTGTTCTCTCGATGTTCAAAGCCATCATCCCTTGTCCTACCATTACATGCCCTTGAGAGAAGTCTCTCTGCAGATTTCTTATAGCACCTCTTTAAGTAGTGGGAGGCTGCCATAAGGTGTGTCCCCAGAATATCTCAGCTCCAGGCTGAACAATCCAAATGATATATGACTATCACTGAGAACCACAAATACCTGAAAGTATAAAGAAAAAAAAAATAAATCAGAAGATGAGCTAACTATCTCAAGTTATTTCCAGAAAGTGCATCAGTAGTAAAAGTTGTAGCATAATGCAAAATTTCCTATTATCCTTTAACTTCTTGGCAATACCCACATAAATAATGTAGTAAGTGCATGCTCCTAAAACATACATATATACAAGAAAGCCATAAAATTATTCTCTGTCTCAACCACTGTAATCCAGCTTGAAGGGACTTGGAGGGTTTTCAGCAGCTATTCAGCAAAAAGGGAAACCAAAACCAGTAAAGAAACAATTTATAATAGCAATAATATATCATTTCCTCAGGTATTAACTATGGGATAATGACCAGTAGTGACTTTAAAATTGAAATCATAGCTTAGGTATGGTGTGATGCTCACAGCAGCTTCATAGCTAGAAAGTAAGCAATGCAGTCTTGCCATAAACACTCACACTGCTACAATGCTAGTTTGCACACATGGATTTCTCCCTCTCCAACGTTATCCCACTAGGCAGCTTTATAATGATCCAAAAAATACATGCCTTGACTAATAGTGCTACACTGGAAGAGAAAACACTAAGCCCAGTATGCTGAATCAATTTTTAGACAACACAAGTTGTAAAGATGTTGGAACATTCACCTTCCGTATCTCCTCATGAGAGACAATAGCTCTTACACTGTGCACACTCTTTAATACATTTCACTGCATACCACTCTGAAAATTCCTCACTACTGCTTCCCCCAATTCTACTGCTATCTATAACTGCAGCCACTCAGAAAAAGCAGTTTATCTCAGTAAGAATCCAATCCACTTCCAGTAAAAACTGCGAGATGCTGAGTCTTTCCACTGACTGTGAAGGTTAATAGATCAACACTGAAGTGCCTGGAAAGGCCCTAATTGGATGAACTCTGACCATGAATGAACCTCCTGGCTGCTATCACAGGAGCCAAAAGGCAATAAAGAAACAAAAAAGGAAAAAAAAATTACATTAATTTGGACACTTGCCCAAAATCTAAGAGATTCAGACTGAATTCCTAGTTGTACCCATCTTAGCTTTATGCCTGCAACACTGTGCCACTCTCTGCAGAAACAATCAGGCCAATTCTGAACTGTAAAATCCTATATATCCTCCTGGAGCAATCAGTACATTGACATAATTAAACTCCATCCATAAGTGAGCCCCAGCTCAGACGTGTCAGCCAGCACTCCACTGTGCTGTGCAGACACACCCAGCTCAGGACATCAATCCATTTTGTCCACACATTAAGCAGACACATCATGAGTACACATGCAATGGTATTTGGGAGAGCCTCAGCTACCATGATTTTAAAATAGCTCTGTAAGCTCAGGGGCACAAAATTTGAGTTAAGGCAAGGCAAATGCAAATTCCTAGAAAAACAAATTGTTCAGAGCACAGATTCACAGAGCTTGTAAGCACATGGTGAACCTAAACAACAAACCCCAATTCTGACAACTTGAAAGTTTTTTGTGGCTGCAACTGCCTGAATTTCCTCTCATTTTCAGCTGCATTCTCTAAACAGGGGAAAAGAACAACCACCAGCCATTTATCCTCTCCATTTACAAGATGTGGTTGCACAATTCTGGATTTCATTTCTACCGGCTCAGCAGTATGGCTTCATAAATGGCCCCATAAGGTTGTCTGCTCCATGAGTATTTTAATAGAGTGCTCCTGGAATCATCTGAGTCTTAATCACAAACAACTTGACAAATAATGGGCCACACTGTCAAAACAACTCATCTCCCATTTGAGTACATATGTGGGAATAAAAGTAGCTGCTGGATGCTAAACACTTTTGCAAATCCAGCCATTTAATTTAGGTACCCAAATGGGAGCTGAGCTCTTTAAAATCTGGCCAAATATATTCTTGAAAGGAAGAAATACAGTGAAGCTGCGTAAAGTTCATCCTTTCTTCCAGAGGAAAAGGTCTAGCTTCTTCATGTCTATGAATTTATGAGGAAAAACCCTTTCTCACCATCCGTGATCACAGGTCATGAACACTTCCAAGCTCACGTTGATATTCTTAACTACCTCTTTAAAAGAATTATGGAATTATCTATTTAAACATAATCAAAGAGAATGGCACAGAGTCTACAAAGTACATGTACAAATATACAATCCACATTTGCACTAGAACTTCTCTAAATGTTTCTCTCACCTGTTCTTGGGGTTTTTTACATCCCTCAGGCCTTCCACAAAACACAGCAGTGATTAAAACATTTTTTCTCTACACCAGCTATCACAAACTAGTTCACAATGGTGAACATGATAATATAAACAGAAAGAAAACAAGGAAGTTATGAACAGAGAAAAACAAAATGGTTCAGTGGTGAAATATGCGAGCAAATCAGTCATTGCTCCAGCTGCTGGACCTCACAGCCTACTTCTCTGGAAGTGTAGCAATTAAAAGGACTTTGGAATGCTAACAAACAGAACTCAGCGTGAATTTTTCCAAAATTTCTGTATACATAAACCCTACTTTTCTGTTGCAGCTTCCCTTTGATATAAAGCATCATTAGTTCATACAACAACTCACATAAACTTTACCATTTTGTTCTCCTACTGTTATGGGAAATCATGGGGTTTTTTTCTTGTTCTGTGTGATTCCCATGAGTTGAATCGCCAAGAAACAATCAATTTCCCATTTAATTCTTCAAAATAAGATGCCAAGTTTCAGGATGTTCTGGTATGATTTGTCATGTAACACTGCTCTCTATAAACAGGAAGCAATTTCACCGAGCAGGATGATATGCCTCTTCAAGAGTTGAGCAAGGCAGTGGGATACTTCACATGTAGCCAGAGTATGAAACAACTTATCAAAAAGTAAAAAATAAGGTAAAGCTAAAAAGAATAACTATTCCAGTAGCAAAGCACATTCATATGATTAAAATGGAGCAGACAGCCAACATGTTCCCGAAAAAAAATCTGTATATTGGAAGATGTTTACTCCCACAGCCTTCTTATAAATTATATTAAATTCTCTTATTAAATAAACTACAGTTAATGTCTACATCTGAGCACGTGGCTAACTCCTTAGATGACCCAATTTCTATTGCTGATATTCAAGAAGCTGCTAATTCTTTTTGTCTGGCAAAGCCCCAGTTCCCAAACAGCTTACTACTGATTTTTATAACACCTCTATTGACAAAATGATGCAGAAGCAAGGTAGATTGAATAATGACTCCCCAGCCCACCTAGTTAGCCACCTATCCTCCAGCACAGACTCAATGCATAGCATGGGCAGTCACAACACACTGCAACAACATGCCAATAACTTGGAACACCAGAAATGCTGAGCACATCTCTGTTGGCATTACATTACAAAGACTCTATTGTCATTATATTGCAAAGGGTCCATACTGCTAGAGTTTTGTACCTCCTTGATGTTTCTCACAGTCAGCTCCTCTAGCCCTGCCTCTTTCCTCCTCTCACAGCAGCCATTGACTCCAGTTCCCCTCAGCCAACCAACCCACTCTTTTATAACACTCTGCTTGTTGGCTACAGCTGTGGCCTGGTAAAGTCAGGCCTGCTCCTAATCCTTAATAATTGGCTCAGCTGCAACTCTTTAGAGGGTAAGATTACTTTCTAGACTACCTTTATTTACTTGTATTGTATCCCCCTACACATCTCCTCCACTCCAAATGTTACAGCAGCCTCATGGCATTGCTAATAATTCCAGGTATAGGAAAAAATCTTAATGGCTTCATATATGCATGTGTGTATGAAAAAAAAAATTAAAAGTTTAATTTAATGAGAAAACTCACCCGAACCTCAGTCTTTTGGAATGGGTTTGCTTTTTGTGGTTTGTTTTTTGTTTTGTATTAGAAGTTTGGCAAAAACCTCAATGTAAGGCATCTCCCAGTAGGGAGACATAAGATTTAACTGCTGTTCTTTTACCATAGAATGCACTTTCATAGGGCTGTTCTTCACTGCACAGTAGTTTCTCACCAAAAAATCATCCTGCAAGCCAGCTACTGCTACTAGTATCCATTGTTCCATCCACAGGGGACAGACAGCCTAAAGGACTGTTAAGGTCTCTGACCTCCAGGTCAGTAGTTCAACAGGGCCAGGCAGCAAAACATCATCTTTAAGCAGCTCTGATCTATCTTTCAGTACTGGCTTTTTTTTCTGTAAAATGTGATTAGCATTTAGAAGAGAATGGAGGGAGATACCTCCTGTCTTTTGAAACAGAAAACCTACAGATTGAATTAATCAGTTGCCGCAGAGCAACTTTAAACAACAATGAGTAACGATGGTGCTGCTCCTCCGGCAGGTGCTGCATGGACACAGACTTTCTCCTGCAGTTGAAATCATGGGAGGAAAAAAAAAATCTGTCTAAAGGATGTCATACCATCAACTCCTGTAGCAGATTCAGAAGGTTCTCTGCTTCTTCTGGCCCCTAGTATAGAGCTTTTTTGGTAATGCAGTCTTTTGGCCAAAATTCTCTCAGATGCATGGAAGCTACGGAAGTGTGAATTAATGTAACCATTGCTTCTGCCAGGAGGCTGAACAACTAGAAAATGGCTTAATGCTGAAATTCTGGACTTGGCATTCAAATAAAGTGTGCATTAGAAGCATGTTCTCAACTAAATCACAAAACAAAGCATTTTAAAATAAGTATCTGAAATTAACTGAGAGTTCCTACTGTCAACTCAGTCAATGCCCCAACATTTTGAGTGTTTTTAAAAGCCACAGCTTTGTGACAAAAGAAGTACACAATTTGGTTTCACAACTAGTTTTTCATTAGCCATAGTTTTTAATTGCAATTGAATTTGCAGTTTTTGAATGCTCCTTACTGCCAACAATTTAATGACCTCTCTTCTTTGCAGCACAACCAAGAAAGGTTTTGTAGAAGGAAATGTGCTTCTCATACATTAGAGATCTCTGAAGAAATCACTGCGCATGCAGGCACGAGAGATCATGGTGAAAAAGTCTTCTTGAATTGCAGAAAATTCCTTCATTGACACTGCTCTGGGTGAAGACTAGAAGTGACTTGGGTGGTAGGGGAGGTGGTTAGAAATAAAATTTTAAAAAAGGGAGAGGAGAGTTATTCAAAGGAGAGACTCAGTGAAATCCTGCAGGGATCTATTTCAGATCCACAGCTGTTGCTGTCCAACATACTACCAAATAATCCAGAAAAGCATTAAATGAACCTTATTTTGAATTCAAACATCAAGGTTCATAGATGCCACCACGTTATTCAAGAAATTAAACTACAAAAACTATTTGACAAGAGTTACCAATGACTGACAATATCATGATCAAATGACAAATGAAATCTGTTCTTAATAACTGCTTAAACAATCCTCCATGACTTAAATGTGCATGGGATCTGAAATAGCTGACACACCACATAACAAATTTTGGGGTTATAGTAGAAACCTTATGAAATCTAAAACTGGAGTTCAGGGATAGTCAAACATGCAAATGAAATTTTAGAAATTTTTAGGACATGAAAGAAAAAAGAATATTATGTCACAACCTAAACGAGATGTTCATCTGTATCTTGAACACTGTGGTGTGTATGGCTGGCTCTTCTCAGAAAAGACAACAGAACCCAAAAACAAGGAAGGATGACCAGCTTGATGAAAAGTACGGAAAGCTGCAGTGTGAAGAATGACTACAAAGAGAAGGGATGTTAAGCATGGAAAGAACTAACTGAACATTTATAAAAAATGCCACTCATGTCTACAAATTCACATGTGAAGAAAGTTAATAAAGAATGATTTTTCAGCATTTCCTTCAGAAGAAACAGGTCATCAAATTAAATTAGCAAGTGAAAGGTTCATGAATGAAGTGGTTTTCTTCCTACAAAATCTAGCCAAGTTGTGTCATTGTCAGAGGATGAGGTTTATGCCAAAAATGTTCATAGGTTAAAAGTTCAATTGAACCAATACATGGAGGTGGAAAAAAAAAGGCATTCAGAACCATTCAAATTTAAAACCTACAGCTAAGGAAGTCCGAGACAAATGGAAATCTGAATATAAACATGAAATACCAAAATGGGTTTCCTGGTTCTTACTCCCCTTTCACCACTGACCTTTGCTACTGGTTATCAGCTGAAACAAGATACTGTAAGATCCTGGCTACAAAAAGCTCCAGTCAAAGCTGTAAGGTCTTCCCTGAGTCCCTTACTGAAGAGAGATGTTTTACACAAATGCATGGTCTCTTCCAAATTCCCAAATTCCCACAGTACTCCATCCCTCATATCAGTACCATACCTGTTCTAGTTACTTCACCCTCTGACCAACATCATAGCTAAGTTCCTCTGAACATCAAGAGCTGCTGAAAGACAAAGTTGAGAAGAGACATGAGAAATTTTATGCTTTCCTTATTGGCAGTACTACATCAACATAAAATAGATGCTTCTCCTTCCTTTTCCCACTCTACATCCTTTTGCTATGAAAACACTGCAAATAAGATTAAATTACTCTTTTACAGCAACAGTACATTTGCAGAAGTTAGGATATGACATGACAGAAATTAAGTCATTGTCAGATTTGGTGCAGGTGTCGTTTTCCTTTAGATTACATACAGTATTGCAGCTTTTTCCCTCAAAAACCTTACAGAGAGATTTTGAATAGACATCACGGGTTGCAAAAGCAGAACAAGCTTCTCATAAATTTCTACTACCCAGGCACTATAATAAGAGCTTTTTTTTGCCATCTACCTCATTTCTTTGCCAATGGAATGCAGAATCATCATTAGTCTTTCCAGCATGCAGCCAATTAAGTTCCAGTGAATTGTCTCTTCCAGTTTCAGGTGTGTGCAGATAAGCTCTTTTCCCTTGCAGCTCTCCTAAGGGGCATACTTACCTTTTACTGAACAACTACAATCGGTGCAGATTTTAAGAACTTCTGCCAGAAGATGCACAATATTAGTGCCACTTTAAAAAATGCTATTTAATCACTAGATATCAGGGCAGTGCAGAGTGTGGTGCACAGGAATTAGCTATTCAAAGACATGGTCTTGCACCAACATACTCTGATGTAGGCTGACTTTGTGATTTTCCTTGAATAGGAACTCAGCATCCAAAGGTGCTTTATATCACTGTAAGTTTAGATATTACTGTGGCATATAAGACACATCAGAAAGCTTTTGTGGTTCACAAAGCACAGAAGGATATTCTCAGAGCATCTCACTAGACATGGAAGGATATTCTCAGAGCACCTGTTGACAAAAGAAATATCTCTAATCACTAGTCACAGGAAGCAGAGAGGGTAATAAATACAGACTGGTAAATAAGATTACAAGATATTTATACAAGGCTGTGTAGACCTCTATTCTGACTCAACACAGCTACTAGTCTGTTAGGCTTTTGTGACCAGGCACCTCAAAACTCAATACTCTTCCTTCTAGGATGTGGAAGTTGAGAGTACATCATATTCCACTTGGCTCTGTACTGCCAGTGCACCTTCACCTTGCTTCCTTCAGCATCCTGTATGTGTAGCACACAGGCAACCCATGTATGTATTTCCCAATATCATATAATTTCAGTGACAGTGAGCTTCTCCTAGTATGTCAGACTGGAGTTAGTGTTTTTTAAACCATAAGAAATTATTCAGGAAACGAAAAAGAGTCTTTCCAATACTGACTTAGATTCCCAGAAGCTTAATCGTCATGAGAAATAAAATAAAACAGGAGCGTCCCAAAACTAGTCATTTTGAAAATATGGCCATTTCTTCAGGTAACAGCTTCTCTCTTCACTTTATTCATGTATTTTTCATCTGTTTGTTCTCCTATCTCTCCTGTCTTCTTTTTTAACCAACCTAATTATCTCTTTTCTTCATCCTTTTAAGAGAGATGCATCTCTTTACACGTTTACGCTTTCCTCTATAACACCTGGAAGACTGTGCCTACATGAAAAGAAGAGATGGTGTTTTGGATTCAAAGGCTTTTTTCCACTGCAGTAATGGTCTAGAAGCCATTGTTACACTGGCTCCAGAGGAGTGAAGGAGGATGAAGATTCATACATTAGTAATGTAATTAGTAATCTCCCAGCTCATGAGCTGCACAGTTATCCTAATCTCAGTGCACTGATGGCATGGGTGACATGCTCCCTGTGCCACACATGGCATCCACCTCACAGGCAGAATGCCAGCTGGAATGTCACAGTTATCCTGCCCCTTTCTCTGCAGTAGGACAGGGCACATTTAAGTTACTATGAAGAACTCTGAGGCTGCTAAAAAAGTACACTGGTCCAGCAGTATGGCATCCTGGACTGCACCCCACTTGCTTTAGATCTCCACAGAGATCCCAGGCTGGCTCCATTGCCACACTATTTCAAGATCTGCCACACTTTGCTCTCACTACGCTTCAAATTGTAAGGGCAGCAGAACACTGTAAAGTGCAAGGCTATTATCCCTGGGTCGTTGGAAAGCCCACCAATCTCCAAACAATCATGGGCTCAGGTAATAGAGAGCCCATTTCTGCAGGCTATTATAGTGTGAAGAAGGGGTCTCCTGAGCCAGCACACAACTCATGGCCAGTTGGCAAGCTCTCCTACCACTGACAGATTCCTTCCCTGAGGCCAGCTGACTCACAAGGAGGCAACAACAGCGATGCTCTAGGGCTTTAACATGGACAATCACGCAAGAGACAGAGAAGACCTAGCAGGTCACCAAGTTCCTTTATCTGCCAGTGCACAGAAATATTTATGTGCTAAGAGCACAGCCAGTGCACCACCACTTGAAGACTTCTATTTTCATGTCAAACCTTTGTGATCAGTTCTTACACTTGGATAAACATTGTATCTGGGCTACACTGATTCAGATCACCATGGTCTGATGCATCAGAATATGGAAATAATACCTCCAAATTAACACAGCAATTAGGCACTGCCAATATATCTTGCTTAGTTCAGGAAGAACTTAGTCTACAAAGCAGAAGATCTGTAAGAAACTTAAGTGGACCAATCTTTTTTCAATAAAACTATGTAACCAAAAGAGGACACACTCAGAAGCCTGTAGGTTAGTACACTGCTGCCATCACTACAAAGACTTGATGCTTATGTTCGTAATGTGTTACTGCCAAGCACCTGTTTGCTCAGATTACAAAGACCTCTATGCTTTTTGTCTCTAATGCCCAAGAAAATGCTGGAACTGTTTTTACTGAAACAGTGTTTGTTCCTCCTTCAAAGAGACACAGAGTTCAGCCCTTCCTGGCCTACCTTGCCAGCTGCTACTCTGCTGGTTCAGTCATCTCTGGCATCAAGTGACACTGCTCATAACACTAACAAGGTGCCTCAGTTATACATATACTGAAGTAATTCTTCTGCCAGTATGCTGCCCTTTGGCATGCAAAGTGACAACTGATTTTAGGACTAGAGTTTATGTTAGCAGCTTGGGGCTGCTCCCATATTAGGCCATGCCTGTAATGGGGTATTGGTTACTGACAAGACAAAAATTCTGGTCCCTCAAATATGTCCAGCTTCTTCACTTCTCAGCCTAAGAGGCCAAACTGTTCTTCTTCCTTCATGTGTCCTTGATCACCTGTTGTTTTACTGAAAGTGGCTGCCCTACTGCTTTCCACAACTGCCCACTGACACATCTGTAATGCTGCCATAACAGGCATTCCTCTGAACTTGCATCCCTGTACTAAAACAACAGCTTCTTTTCACAAATCCACTGTACCTGAAGGAAAAAAAAGAGATGTCAGATTCACAAAAATGGTGTGTATTAGAGGTAACTCCATAATTTTTGCAAAAGCATCAAAAGGACAACAGGGACAATTGTAGTGTCAGATGTCATGATAAGCGAAAGCAAAAATGTCTAACACTGAGCAAACACTGCTGCTCAAAGAAGAAACATCAGCTGGTTACAGAGAAGCATTACAAACCAACTGGATTATATATAACATAAGCAAGCTTGCAATTCTGCCCTGTCCTACCTCCAGATTCTGTTGCTTTCAGCACAAAGGCTGACACATCTGCAATGGGATGCAAAGGTAACACAGGGGATTGTTAAGAATTCCTAAGTGTTAATTCTTTGAAGGAGCACAAGGTGTTCCCTGCAAACGACTGCATTTAACAACACAGCAAGAGAGATGTACACAGCACTGAGCTCTGGCAGTGTGCCTCCACCTTCAGGAACACTACCCACACCTGCCTTCAGCTCCTCCTGCAAAAGACACAGCAGCTATGGAGCTAATGGGTTTGTAAAATAAGGAAAAATGATAAAGATTCACTACCCATGCTACATTCCCTTCTACTGTTCATTGCATTCAGATCACAGGGAGGCTGTAAAACAAGTCCCTGTCACACTACTGTGACCTGTGCCCTTCCTGACACTGGAATTATTTGTTCATAGGGAACAACATGCTACCTGCACATGAAGCTTCCCCTTTTGAAAAGTAAAGGGATATGAAAAGACATGATAAACATATCCCTTCAGCAGTAAATGCTAGTGGGGAGAACAGAGCTAACCAGTAGCAATATCCCTTCTAAAACTACAAGCCTGACCTTAAAAAGAAAGTATTGTATGCTTTTTTTAAAGTGATTTACCACACACTTACAAAAAAAAAATACAAGCCCTTCCATAGAGCCACTGATCTTTATATACAATAAAACAATATGTCATCTTTTCTCATATTGAAATTAAAAAACCCTTCACAGGTATTTCTTCATTATCAAGAGCTACCAGCTCTCTTCTAGGTTCAGTATAAACTGAGACAAACTTTAAGCTCTTAATGCTATACAGTGGAATCACTACACACATATAGATCTATGGACATGTAAAATTACAACTTGCTGTACATCTGTCAGGGCACTGCCTTTACACCTTTGCAATCTTCTACTTACCTGCCTTCCAGAAATTCCTGAACACTGCAAATTGGGTTCTCCTACATCACCAAGATCATAAAGAAAGAGTGGTTCTCACCAAAACTTCTTACTTCTAAACTCCTGATTAGTGTACATGACAAAAAAAATTTGAAAGCTGCACTTTGTAGAAGCTATTGTGCCTTCATCTACAGAAACAAGCTGTGCTCAAAAACTGCTTAGCTTACAGTATTTCCAAACCACCCACAAGCTCCATGGAATTTGATACAGCAGATATGCATAATACTTGCTGCACTTGAGACTACTATAGGAGATATGCCTGCTGAATCAGCCTTCAAAAGCCAGACTAATCATAAGCCGTGGATAGCACGAAACTGTTCTCATGAGGGCACAACAAATTAAGTGTGCACAAAAAGTCTGCTTCACTAATGGATCCAAGGTATAAGGCTTTGCAAATTCACCACAAGATGATCACCCGAAGTGGAAGAACTTCGGGTAGGCAGGAAAGGCAAATCAACTGACAGCAGAATAATCTTCTCAGCTGGGCAAGGCACAGGGAGCAGCTGCTCCATCAACCACCCCACTGAACTCATTTCCCAGCAGTGGTTAGAGAAGCAGTTCTGTGAGTCAGAATTTTATAGGCATCAGCAGCAGAAGAAATCTGGCTGTTCCTCTTTCAACAGCAAAACATGCAGAAGGAAAATGGTACACATCTACATTACTGAAACTAAGAATTTGAAGACCTGGATATCTCAAATATCCCTTTTGCCAACTTACAACAAACTACTTCACCTTTCCCTATGCAAGCCCAAATTCCAAATTACTTGGTATGGTGGGAAATGTTACCAAATCAGAAAACAGACTGTGATCATTAACAGAGACCTCTATGTAGCTTCAGAGAGTGCTTCTGCCAACACTACTAGCATGGAGTCAAGAGTGGCAACATCAGCTCTTATCTCTAAAATGCCCATTATAATGTGTCTGAAGGCAAACGTGCTAAGAGCAGTCCCAGTTTAACTACTCACTGTGATGAAACCATGTTGGCTGTGGTACCAGTAAAGGCATATATTATGTCACCTTCACCCTTCTAGAAGTAATGCATTTTAACAAGTGCATTAAAATTCAACCACTGGCTGAAGATCAGTCACCCTATAGACACATTTCTTTCTACTGAGGCTACTAAGGGAGCCCAAAGAACTGTCTATAGACTCCTGGTTAACATTGCCCAATGTTATGTACACTTCACCAAATCCAGCTGCCAGAAAAGCTCTCCAACACCACAACAACCTTCCACCTCATGGGATATGTTTTACATGCACAGCCAAACCAAATATAACACTTCCACAACGTTTTAGAGAAAACTGGGCACAGCTGCATGTGTGCTTATCAATGTGACATCAGGCTATAACAAAAGAAGTGAGGGTTCTATCTCCTTAACAATGTGCTGATTCAATTGGTCCCAATGGAAATTAACCATTCAATATTTTGCATAAGACACGAGCACCTTCTGACACAGACAGTGAAAACCATTGGAGTCTCCTCCCCTTGGTGAGGCTGCTGCCCAGCATGCTGATGTCCCATTGCCACTGACTGGGAATGCACCAGCACACTGCTGCAGTCAGGACAGAGGGCAAAGGCCTCACTTCACTGACCATATGGACAGACCTCCATAAGGAGTGCATTCCCCAGGCTTCTGCTGGAGACCTGGAACATTTTATTACTTCACTGAGAAGGAAAACAAAATTAGAGCACATTTTTGACCTGTAAATTATTTTAACTGATTTAACACCATATTCCACCAGTGTATTATTGGCAGTAACCATACAAGCTTTGTGGTCATGACGCAGAACCCAGATAAAACTGTCACGGGTCCTGTGTAAGGAGCAGTACACAGGTGCACTGCTCCAGGCACAGATTTGTTAAGATTCCAGTTCTTCCTTCCTCCAGGCAAAAGAAACACACACTGATACAAGCAGCAACACTAAACACCCTTCCTTTATACTGGCAGATGCCAGAGCTGGTGAGTCCATTTTCCTAGGTACCCAAATTTGCTTGAGATGGCAGCGTGCAGAGTGGCCACTCTCCATCCTCTCACATACACAGGCCAAGAAATCTTTTTATGCCTTCCCTCTCTTCTTGCAAAAAGCAAGTTACAGGAGTACTTTCATTTTTTGTCTCTTTACAGACACACTGAATAGATGGTTTCCCATCATGGCCCTGCATGTTTATTCTAGTAAATTATTCAACTTATTCTGTGTGGAGCAAATTAATTTCTACAGCAATTCAGCTGCTACTCCATCTACAGCATATATACTTGCTGAAACAGATTAATTCTGCCATGCAACATCATCTTTCGTTTTCTTCAGCATCTGCACAGACCTTTTATTCAGATAAAACTCTTCTTCTCCCCTTGGCCCCCCCATTCCCTGCCACAACTGATGTTTCTTGGACATAATATAGTGCTTCTTCTTGGGAGTAAAAAAAATATTTTCAAAAAGTTGATAAATTCTGTGAATCTAAAAACCATTTTACATTTTCCAAATCCTCTCCACTTGATTTGCTCATACCTAATTTTCACAGATATTCATTATTTAACTCCCAAACACATGGGTTGCAATATATCAAATCCTAAAAAAAAAGAAGGGATTTGAATGGAACTATTCTAAAAGCAGGAAATGAAAAATGAGGTCCAATCTGCAACGCTCTGTCACTGTCATTTAGCCACATGGGATCTACTTACTTGTACGTGGAACCAACTGCTTAGCTGCTTGCACTGACCTCCTGAGTGGCAAACAAAGTTACCCAAATGTCAAAAGATTATCTGCTGTCAAGCACACAATATTTGCATGAGAATATTAGAGAATATTAGAATATATGAGAATATTACAAAATTAACTTGGTTCTTTGTGTAACACTACATTGTCAAGTTCATAATGCAGAGTTTACCTGCTATAAACATGAACAAAGTTGATATTTTTTTACCTAATCAGGCAAAAAAAGCAACAGAGTACACATGCCAATTGGATTTTTTGTATACTATCAGATTATCAAACTGGGCTTGCAGTTTATTTGTTTATAAAAGTCTGAAATGGAATCAAATAGATTCACTACTTTACCTTGTCGCTTGTTCATATAAAAACTTTTGGAAAAGTCTGAATGGTTTTAAGATTTGCACATAGTTTATCACCCAAGGTGACCTTTTCTTGTCTGATTTAATGGAGATTGCTTTCTCAGGAGCCAGACAGCATTTCCTCAGTACACAACTGTTGATATACATAACACATTCTGTAAAGTTAGAGACATTGTTTTAGAACAACATAGAAGTTCAAGTTGCAAAGGAATACACTACACTACACTGTGTTTGTGAAATGCTCTGATTCATTTCTCCAAAGTATATATAACCACAAACAAATTATTATTAGTCACTTTAATACTTCCCTGAGAGTATAGAGAGCTGTTATTTCACATGTTGTCCTACAACATCTCTGCAACTTAGCTTGCCTTACTGAGGCATTTATTATATTGACACAAGTCTTAGTCATACCATCGGTACAAGTATGTGCTGACTTAGTCTCAGGGCTCTGTCAAAGCTCTTTCTAAAAGAAGCTTGAGCTGCTCTGACACATTCCCCAAGCAACTCCACTTGTGCCAAAGAGAAAACAACTGCTGTAAGCAGCACCAGGTGCTCAGGAACGCAGGTCTCTGCCCTGTTTTCACAGCAGGACCAATACAGTAGAGAGATTAGAAATTATTGTTTCAACATCTCCTTGCACCCCCCTACCTGCCTGCACTCACCCACCATATATTCTAGGATATTTTCAGGCTGAGTTCTATCAGGCAGGTGCTATCTCTCATTTGACATTTGTGCATGTTCCATTTTAAGAGGGTGCCCAAATATGTCTGTGTCTGCTACTTAAGAAAACAATACCACTAAGCAGAGCTGTGTTCATCCATGAAGGAAAAGACACTTTTTGCATTCTCCTACTTGAGGGACAACATCACTCTTACTTACTCTTTATCTACCAACAGCTCAAACACTTTGTGTCCCTTCTATTTCTTTTCATGCCCTTCTACACACCATCTTAGTGCTTAACACAAAACAGTCCAATACACTCTCCTAATTTGCTCTAGGTTACATATCTGAACATGTTTGAAATGCAACAGTGCAGGCATTGTGTAAGATATATGTCAGTATTTTACAAACAACAACATAATTCACTGGTTTCCATATTTTTATTACACTTCTCTCCACAGGGACAGCAGAACTCACTCTCCCAGTGGGAAAATCACTCCTGCTGTTGGACACCAGCAGCAGTTCTGGAATCTAACACTAACAGCATTATCAATTTATGACTTTAGGAACACTACACGAATCTAGTAGTAGTGCCTCTAATATTACAGATGGCCCATTTGTCCATTTTTTTCCGCATGGCCCTTCGTGTCTTTTCTTACACCCTTATTAGTGTTTCATGAGAGCACTTACCTTCTCTCACATAACACAGCTTTCAAAAGGCTCCATCCAGCTACAATTCCCACCGTGAACAAGCTGAAACCGACAAAGAACTCCTCTTGTCTGCTCTTCCCCCACCACCCCCATGAAGATGGGCATTCACCCTGCTCTGAATAAGGGGTCTCAGCTGAGGCACCCACGCTCTGCAGCTCGGTGTGCAGGGCTCTGCCGTGTGCCACACACCCCAGGCATGCACCAGCCCCACTGCAGGCTCCTCTGGGCAGCCACGAGGATGGAAAGAGAAACATTATGAAGGATATAAAAAAATGAAAGCCTTCAGCTCTCAGAACGGCCACGTCAGCAGCAGCACAAGGGAGAAACACTGTGCTCTGTCTGCTTCCTAAGACAGGAGATGGAGCACGGGGACGAGGACAGCTCTGCTCCAGCCTCACTGACCTGCAGTCACAGCTGCTGGCAGTCCCTCGCACCAACACCTCAGCGATCAAACATCCAGCTGTGGGATGAAGATAAGGAAGGTGGAAGCACCCCCCTTTTTAGGGTGAGAGGTCTTAAAGCACCCTTTAAAAACAGTGACAGCCAGGCAAATAGAAGCATTTGCTATTTGACCACATCTTGTAACAGAGTTTGGTGCAACCTCAAGCATCCTTACATCACTTCTCTCTTGTGTCCTTACACAAGAAAACACAGCCACCAGGATGAGGCAGGTAACTTCCAGTCTCAACAGATATTCCAACAATAAGGGACAGACTTCTATATAGAGTCTGAAAACATTTTTAAAAATTGCAGCATTTCATTGAAATAGCTCCACTACACACTGACAAGTGAAGAAAGTCTAATTTTCATACAGGCAGAGGGGTAGGTCCTCAGCAGAAGGCAGCCAACTCCACCTACATCAGCTGTACTCTGGCCTGATAACCAGATTTTAAACTCATTACAACCTTTTTATAGTTCTGCTAGCTTGAAACAAACTATTTTATTTTTTAACTCTCTAAAAATGGCGACCTTTATTTTAAAATCTGTTACTGAATGAGAAACATTGTAATTATTCCTAATTTTACTCAAAATATTTTAAATTACTGCCATCCTTAATCATATTTAGTACAGCAAAAGGGAAAAAATATAAAACCAGTTACTCAGAAAAAGAAGTATATATATTCTGTAGACCGCTCAAGAGATTTAATTCATGTGTTTTATGACTGCTTTTACTTCAAGATTTGTGTATATATATGGAAATTACTGATGAAAGAATTGCATTTATGTTGCACTCAGGTGAAAGTCATGCTGTGATAAAAACGTGTGTTTCTTTATACATCAGAGAACTAGAATAATAGGCTATTATATGGGCAATATTTGATTCATGATTTAAATTACATTTATGATTTTCTTATTTTTTAATTTACTTGTTTGGGTTTTTTTAACATGAATCCTTGACTTAAAATAGATTGCATTAGTAAGTACAATGCCTAGCAAAATAAGGGTCTAGATCTCACTAATATGCTTTAAAGACATCAAATTCCCTGAGCTAAGTGTGTTTTAAGTAATTTTGGTTTAATTTCTGATTTCTACAGCTAAATGGTACCTTTAGACACTTCAAAGAAGGTAGTTTAGACAATACCCGAGAGCTTCTCGACATCCCTAATGTTTCATATTTCTAATATTTTTCTCATACACAGTAAATGAAAATATTCCCAACAATTTAAAATAAATAGCTAAAACACAACATGTTGGCTGCTTGTGGCTGAAGTCAACAGAGACAGCTGTGCCTCTGGAGACACGTAGTTCTGGTTTTGCCAACAACATTTCCCATGCCACCTTTTCTATGCATCATCCTGAATTTCCTCCTCAAGTATTCCAAAAGGGAAGAGATAGGGAGCAATGAAAGGAGAGGAGGAAATGTAACCCTGCAAACCTGAGGGATCCTTTCAGTTTTGAAGAGGGTAATTAAGGCCCTGGAATTAGCTTGGTCAGAACATTGGGCTAATAAAGCCAAGGTCACAGGTTTGACCCGTGGACTTGATGATGCTTGTGGGTTCCTTCCAACTCAGAATGTTCTGTGTTTCTGTAATACAGTGTTCTTAAGTTCACAATAAAAACACTGCCCCACTTTCACATGTGCAGCGAATTTGCTGACAGAGAAACATGTCTGCTTTGTAAATAATGAAAATGTCTTCAACATGTTCCTGTCACTGGAAATCACTTCTTGTGGGAGCCATTGTCAAACTCTACCCACATGGAGACTGGATGTAGTAAGACAGGAGTATGGGAAAGGGAAGATTATAAAAGCACTCATTAACCTAAAAAGAATAAATGGATATGTTTTAAGTATTTTAAACTGAAACACTTTTACTTCTGTTAACCCAACACGTTCACTCAACAAAAAAGAGCACTGAAAAATATGGAAGCATGAGATTGTTGGAATTATAAATGAATTTTAATGTTAGCATCAGAAGCAAACTCCTGTCTGCCAGATTAAATCAGAAAATACTGCATATCTCCACAATATTGAATATATATATATACCCAGGTCTGCCAAAAAAAAAGTAAGTGTGTATGGAAAAACTGGACAGACATAAAGCAGCTGAAGCTGAAAATATTAGCATCCCATACTGCTGATATAAAAAAACAGCAGAGAAGATAGAGCAAGGCTAAATTATGAAGGTGCAAATATGCATTTGCAAGCCAAAGTTTCAGAATGAGTGGGAAAAGGACCAAGTTTTGTCTTTGTCCAACTACAAAGGGAGAGGGTTCCCCAGTTGTAAAGTGTATTTTGCAACACATCAGGTAGGTTCATGCAGTAGAAAACAAGCAATCTTGGTAAGAAAATATGACAGAACTAAAGCAAGTTAATTATTTGCCAAGGGCAGAGAACATATCAACTTCTATGATTTAGTAAGTCTCATTATGGTGGAGCTTGCCTTGATCCAGAAGCCAAGAAATTATGTGACTTGTCTTTTCTTATTTCAATTTCTAACATTTCTGATCACACAGAAAATTGAAAAAGCAACCCCAGCAGTTGAAAATCCTGAAAACAATATAAAAAAGTCCTCAAAAATCGTTAGAGACATCATGACTTTAAACAAGCTGATTTTAGACCGCTGATTTATTAAAAGTGAACCATGGTTTTATCTGCTTTCTGAATGAATCATGGCTATTTATGAAGACACTGAAAGCTGCTCTGAGCATCAGGAAAAGGAGCCAACAGCGAGGCCGACACAAAAGACCCAACCACCAATGAATCATTCGAAGGTATCCCCAATGCACATAATTATCATACCCATTAAGCAACATGCACTGCAATTAAGTATTGTTTGGCTTAAATTAGTTACCTGGAATGTCTTCTGATCAGGACTGTTCCAATTAAGTGGCACTTACTTATTACCCTAATCATGCAGTATCAGTTCAAAGCAGCATAGTACAGCTTCACCTTGAAAACAATCAGCCTAACATTTGGCAACCAAAAGCAAGAGCCCTTGAGTTTCCAAATGATAGAAAACTTATATATAAGTATAAAGCATCATTACATTGTCTTCTCTGATTTGCTTTTATTTCTAGAATTCTCCTCACATAATTCTTAGAGCTGCTACCAGTTGAAGATGACCTGTTTAAAAACAAAAGAGAGATTAAATATATACTAAATGCCACATATTGTGCTATTCCTGAAGTTGCTGGGGAGAATAAGAAATACAGAAACAGCAGGACAATGCTTAAAACTCTCACAGAATCATTTAGGCTGGGAAAGACCATTAGGATCATCAAATCTAACTACTAACCTAGCACTGACTGCTAAGTCCACCAATAGATCATGTTCCTAAGCACCACATCTACAGATCTTTTAAATATTTCTAGGGATAGTTACTCAAGCACTTCCCCTGGAAGCCTGCTCCAATGGTTAATAACCCTCCCATTTCACTTTAATTTATTAAAATGGAAATTTCTGCACTCTGCACTACCAGAGCAGTGACTGTACATGACTCTTTTAAACATGTTTTGTCACTCTTTAAGTTAACTCTGAGTTAGTTACTTTTATTATGTATATCTCTTCTGTTTCAGAGAATTACAGATTTTTTGCTCATCTGAAACCTGTGTGCTTCACAATACAAAAGTAGTCATCTCTCTTACATTAAGAATTTCATTAAGGCATTCATATGAAAGTTATTGTAGAAAATGTTGTAGATGGAATTTCTAATGCTTCACAGTAGAGCATTTAGAGTTACTACACAGACAAATACATCTAAATTAACATAAATTAGGCATTTCAAAGTCTACATTTATTTTGGCTTTAAGCTAGATTACCAATTTTTAAAAAATTTGAAAACCCTAGACCTGTCAACAGCTCTTTTTCCTTCATGACCCAGCCTTGCTCCTGTGGCCAGGATGGGATCCTGGGTGCATGGGGAAGAATGTGGCCAACAGTTCAGGAAGGTGATCCTGCCCCTCCACTTGGCTCTATCCAGGCCACATCTGGAGTGCTGCCCCCAGGTGTGGGCTTCTCCAGACAAGGAGGACAAGGAGCTACTGGAGAGGATCAGTGGAGGGCACAGAGATGATGAGGGCTCTGGAGCATCTCTGTTCTGAGAAGAGACTGCAGGAGCTGGGCCTGTTCTGTCTGGAGAAGAGAAGACTGAGAGGGGATCTCATCAATACACACAAGTATCCCCAAGGGGGGTGCCAAGAGGATGGTGCCAGATTCCTTTCTGTGGTTCCCTGCAGCAGAACAAGCAGCAATGGCCATAAACTAAACCACAAGGTCCACCTCCACATGAGGATGAACATTACATTGAAGGTGCAGAACCCTGGAAAAGGCTGCCCAGAGAAGTCAGGGAGTCTCCCTCTCTGGAGACATCCAAAACCCATTGGATGAGCTCCTGTGTCACCTGTCCTTGGCAGGGGGGTTGGACTGGATGATCTCCAGAGGTCCATTCCAACCTCATGATGCTGTGCTCCTGTGATCTGGACAGTAGACAGGATGATGGCCACACCTGCCAACTTGTAGTTACTAATCCACTACAAGACAGTGCTACCTATCTCTGTTGCCTTTGTTATTTGAGCTAGTTAATTTTAAACTATCTCAAATGTTCCTACACAGCACTATATATTTTAGGAGAACTTTAGTGAAGTCTGAAAGGCACATTAACTCTCACATCCATGCACCTTCAGAGAACAAGCCTTTGACAAATGTTACCCTAAATCCTCTGGGCTCAGCTCTAAATACAGTCATCATTGCCAAAATCAAAACTCTTCGTGGTCACTGACAGCTTACAGGGAATTATTTCAGGCTGTTTTATCTCATGTAAGTTTCACACAGATATCAGGACAGGCCTGTTCCAGTGTTCAATTTCAGCTTACAAAAAATCTGCAAGCAAAATAAATGTCATCAAATCAGATTGGGAAACTGAGCCCTTCACTGTGGAACTACATAAGAAACTGACCATGCTAGGTTTGTTTCCAAAACCTTTTACAGTAGTCTGTATAAGTTTTCAAAGTCTTGCCTGTGATTTACAAACATTATAAGCATACATTATTAAAAGAGACATCAGTTACAATAATCAATTTCTGTGACTACTGGCAATTCTCTGCATAATCCAGCCTAGCAAGGGTCCCATCCAGCTTTCCCTGAAATGTGGTTGCAAGCTGTCTTCACACATTAAGTATCAGAGGCATGCATGTCAGAAGACATAGATTCCTGTTGTTTAATATTTGGTTGCTCAAAAAGCTCAAAAATTCAGTGAAAACTAAATAATTAGCTGTTGAAAGTCAGCCCTATTTAAGATGTCTAAAGCTGAGCTTCAAAAATGTGATCACTCAAAATCATTACTTCCTTGCAAATGGGAAAGGGAAAAAATAAAAATCACAATCTCAATGCACATCTACAAAAATTCATTCACTATCTATAGCTCTTCAGTGAGGAAAATCCACACCTACTGAAAAAAGAAGCTCCCAATGTTTTCATCTCAAATCTTTCCCAGAAAAAGCTCTTCATTGTTATTTACACAGCACCTCTCTCCGTTTAGTGCTTTTACAGCAAACAGGCTGAATTCAGTGAGTCTCTGGAGGCTGCAGCTGACCCAGGCTACCACCCCTACAGACCTCTAGCTGCTCATCATCACTTCTTGATGGTCACCCAGCATGACAGCACATCACCACTCTACCCAGGCTGTCTCAAAAGGAATGCAGGTTTGCTTGCTGTTGTAAAGATTCATAACAGTAGAATTTTTTCAGTGTTCTATTAGTTTAGGTCATTTTGGAAGAACCAGGTTAGGGAGCAAATGAGTGAGCAGTTAAGCTTGACAATTTGGGTGGAGAGCCTTCTGTCCCAAAGTCACAGAAACACAATGGGGCAGCACAGGTGAACAACTGGCATGATAACTTAGCACACCTGACTGCAGATCACACCACGCTGAAACCACCACAGGCAATCACTGATGCTAAAATGCATGGATTTGACTCTTCCTTGCTTACTTGCTCTTGAGCCTGTTTGGATAAAATTAACTACTAAGTTGCAGATCAATTCACAGAAAATGTAATATATGTACAGGTAGGCTATACTCTGAATAGTCACAACTCAGTTAATTCAGCAAGTATTGACAAACACAAGTTACTCAATGTGAGCTCTCATTGTGACACTGCAGCAAAAAATGAATTTGAACCTTGAAGAAGAGCAAGAAGAGAAGCAGGTAAATGAATTCTTCTCTGTAGCACTGACAGCATTGTAGAGACCAATACTGAAGTACCATCTTGTGCTTCTGGCATCTGATTTTCCTGAAGGGAAATCAAAATTTGGAAGGAAAACAGAGAAGTTATGCAAATGTACTTGAAGTCTGCAAAAAATGTCCTCTGGTAAGAGTCTTAAAAAGGTCACTTTGATTAGCTTAGAAAAAAGAAATTACACACCGGTGTCTTGAGTTAAAGTACTTTTTGTAGGTAGAAACAAAAACATACTGAAGGGCTTCCCAACCTACCAGGTCAAGTCATAAAGAGAACTTTTGCCTAGAAAATGAATATTGAGAAACTCTAATGAAAACCAAGACCTGCTAAAGACAGCAAACAATGAGAATGATTAACCAATACAGTAAGTAGCAAAAGCTTTACTGAATGCTTGATGCCTTCCTTCAGATAAATACTTGTATTTTGTGAAATATTTTGGTCAAATTAAATTCCAACACTAAGCACAATTTTCAATTCAATAGAGAGATAACTGAATAGTAA
This sequence comes from Ammospiza nelsoni, assembly GCF_027579445.1. Classification (NCBI taxonomy): domain Eukaryota; kingdom Metazoa; phylum Chordata; class Aves; order Passeriformes; family Passerellidae; genus Ammospiza; species Ammospiza nelsoni. Next base: position 11,711,744 of record NC_080636.1, on the reverse strand, counting down.
GTTGTGACTGAATCACCTGGTCAAACTTCGGCTAAATCTCTGCCTTTATGAAATCGTATTATTCTCAAAGCCAAATCTCCTCCATTTCCTCTACACATGCAAATGTGAAACATGCAAATTACAAACATGATCAGTTATTAAAACAATTCTTAAAAAGACATCTTTAATTTGCTGTATATTTTAGTGCTGAGGACAAGACAGCTACAGAGTTTATCACCTTAGCTACCTTGGTTCTATCATTTCACTCCGACAGTGTTATCTCCTTGTCTCCCACACAAGAGTCATGCTGTTATCAAAGTCTTTCTCGCTAAACAATTATTTCCTTTTATGATTTCTTCTGGCTGGTCAAAGATAAGGGCTTACAGTGAGGTTGATTAGTGTTGCAAACAAATAGGAGTAATACTAGAGCAGATATAACTAAGCTGAAGTAATCAGCACTATTAATAACCTTTTGATTTCTAATCAAATACAGCTCTGACTTTTGCTGCCACTTTGCTTTACATCTTCTAAACTACAGAAGAATTAATATTTTATAAAATATTCTCAATATGCCAGTCCTTTTATTCTCTTGTTTGCTTTTTGTCTTACACTTAATAATCTTCACTAAGAAAAAATAAAAATAACAAATCTATTTTAAAAAGTTCCATACTTTATACTGCCTTTCCTGGTATGAAATTCTGCATTTTTTAAAATCTAGTGACATTTCTGAAGAGTGTAAAATCACATTTCTTCATATTTGCATTAGAAAAGAACCCAACATAAAGACACAAAACCAACCAAACAACCACCCTTGCTTGAGACATACAACTGGCAAAACCCAGTTCATACAGTTCACATATGGCAAAACTATATCCAAAAATAGGAACCTGACATGTCAGGCCTTAGAAACCTGCCCTGCAGGTAGTGCTGCCACATCCTTTCATAATCCTGGGCAACTGGTAATCCAACAGATGCTCATTCTGCTCAAGGAATGGGCAATGTCCCTTACAGAAAACACCTAAAACCACGAGAAATACATCATCTCCTCATCCTCTGCAAATCCTGATGGGCAACATACTCTTCCAAACATGCAAAGTCTTTCACTGGGACTCTCTAAGAGGGATTCCATCCACAGCACCAAGTAAGCCCTGTGGCTCAAGCTACTCACGGCAGAAGCTCAGTGGTTTCATGGACATCTATGTTTGTCATCTCCACGAGTATAATTGTTTTATAATGGTCTCTCCATGATCTTTCCAAATATTCCTTTTTTCCTCATGTGAAAAAAAAAAGGCAGCAAAATATATGCATAACAATCTCTTTTTTTCCTGCTTGCATTGCTATTTTACAGTTGCAATAGTCTTAGGAAAGTTGAATGCTGCTCAATGAGTTTATAATTCTTTCAGACATAAAGGTTTAGTGGCAATTCCAGAGACACTTCTGCACACTTGGGGTGTCATTGCTCCAGTCATTGTGCAGCCCCAGTACGTGCACAGGGACAACATCCTTGCTTCAGGATGCTCTAATGAACAGATTCCCATTTCATATGACACTTATTTGCAACAAGAGTAACAGAAATAAAACAAGTTTGCTTGTTTAATTTTTGACAGCAATTTTTGTAATCTATCCAATTTAATTTTTTTAATTAATTTTAACAGCAATTGCTGCTGTTTGTTAGTTTCCATATTTGCTATGTAACAATCAAGAACAAGAAGAATCAAAAAGGAATCGAAAACTTTCTTCACATGAAAAGCTCTCTTTTCCACAAAACTGGGTTGTCTACCAGCAGACTTAAAAACAGACAGACATCGATGTTAAAGGTACAAATGACTATAATAAACACAAAAGGGAAAGTAGTATCTGAAACGTGGCAAATATTTTTCAGTTTTCACCTAAAGAATTCCTTCCAGAGATGAAAGTCAAAGATGAAGAAAACAAAAAATTTACTGAGATATGTGTCAAAGGTTGGCCCATACAGATTTGAAAAGCCTGTGGGCAACCTTACAAAATGGCAAGACAGCAATATTATTACACAATATGCACCAAAATAAACCAGCCATTTTTATCTCATTGTATAGAGTAAGTAGTTCTTATTTTCATTTTTAACATTGTTTTAAAAGCTAATTGAAATGTTGTTTTTATTGTGGATATACCCAAAATTTTCTTTATAATGTTGTTTGTTTGGATCTGTCCAAGTTCATGTTCATAAAAAGACCCAATTTGTTTTCTTAAGGTATTCTCTAACCACACAGTAAATAAATTAAAAAATAAAGTATTCATTAAAAAAAAAATTCATAAATGACCCCTAATTAACTTTACTTCCAAAAAAAGCCACACATCTGTTTTCACAGTTGGACATGATTCAACCACTGGTAACCAGAAAAAAGCCTCAGCGTGTTAAAATATTCTAGCCAAGAACTGACACTCCAGCAAAGATGGCTACTCTGCCAGCACAATCTGAGCAGCTGTGAGGACAACCTTTATTTATTCTGAAAGGGCATCAGACTTCCTGATGCTATTACTATTAAACCAGCAAATCTTATTGGAAAGACACCACTGGTTGAAAATGGACAATGCAAAAGCACAACATGCATTTTACCAATCAAGCAGATTATAATTATGTGAGAACAGTGATGTATAATAATCCACTCTCTACCCACTTTTCTACAACAGATTCTGCAGGGCTCAGCTCCTAGAAAAAAATTTCTTTTAAATTATTTTTAATACAGCTGTTATTATGAGCGTCAGAAAAATCAATTAACGATGCTGCCCTAACTCTTTAGGAAAAAAAGGACTTAGATAAATAGAAAAAGATTATGCTATTTCTTTTACAGCATTATTCTTATTCTGTAAGTGACATCAAAGAGCCACAACCCCCTCCTTTCTTTTCCCCCCTCTTTTGGCTTTGACATCACACAGAGAGAAAAGTATTCCTTTCACTGTCTCTTGTATAGCTGGAGCATCCAAGCTCTGCATATTGTTATCACTTTCTATCCTTGAATATGAATTATTTTAATCCTCCAGCAATTAACAGTCTTTTGGATGAAAATAAAAAAAGGCTGGGAGTGCAACCTTACTTTTGTTTTGCTAATTTATTTGGTCAGTAGTTCATTTTGTCATTGTTTCAGTGTGTGCATGTCTTACTTAATTTTTTTTTTTTTTTTACCATTACATGTTTACACCCATCTTTTTTTCCCCTTTTCTTTAAACCTGGAGTTTCCCTCTCTCAAATATATTTCATGGAAGGCTTTCTGTAGTAATTTTGCATTTTAGAGCAAAACCTATGCATTTAACCACACAGCCTTTTAGTTTGGAGAAGAGTAATCATCTTTTATTTGGAAAACCATTTTAAAAAGAGAGAGGATGGACTGCCACAGGAGAATTGGCAGGCTTCCTTTACCATGATCAGGTCTCCTTGATCTCCTCGCTGCTTTCTTGCTCCCCCCACCACAATTACCATCAATACTTGTAATGTGTTCAAAGCATGGCAAGTTCTTGACAAACAAGACGGACGCAAAGTTCTCTGGCCTCAAGCTACAGCTGTTGAAGGCCCTAATCCAATACACCACACATCCATTTATAACCTGCAAGCATTCCCTTGACTTCCAAGGGTTTACTGTTGAGCAATTAAGTGATCTGCTGGATCAAGGCCTAAGCAAACTGAGACATGTGGGCAGATACAATAACGAGTACCATGAATGACAAGTCAAAGTTTAGCAGATATATCAATTCACAATGTGCTGTTTGTCTCAAAAAATATAATTTAAAAAAGAGACAGAAGAAGAAAGGAAATGGTTGAAGTAAATGATCTCGTTGGAGTGAGTTTGTGAGTTTTACAATCCAAATAAAGCTCTGACATTGTGAGTTGCTCAGTCCAGGGAGCCTGTGACAACTGTGGATATGTTTCATGAAGCCATGCACACATTCCTAAAATGAAGTTCCATCAACTCTTCAGGAATCATTATATCAGATACACATTCTAAGCTTCAAAAAAGTTCACTGCAAACACAAAGTATCACAACATTGACCTGCTCTAGCCCAAGTCAGTTTGCTCTGAAAGACACAAAAAAAGGGCCAAACAAATAAACGGACTTATAGTCAAAATGAGAAGGCAAGTGAATTTTTACAACCAACAGCTGCCTCAAAAATAAAATTAGGAAAAACCTCCATCTTAAACAATCAGCTCCAAACAATCATGGTTTCAAAAGAAGGCTAAAAGGCTGACTACAGGACCCTGAATTGCAAGCTATACTATTCCCATTCTGTCTTTTTTTTCCCCTTAATTACTTCAATGTTTGGTAGAGTGAAGCAAATTAGAAAATACATCATTAGTCTTTTTTTAATTATTAGAACAATAAAAAGCTATCATTTATCTGATCTACAGACTGATATGGCAGTCTGTAGATCAGATGTACAAGTATGGCAGCAGACACCAACCTAAAGAAACAAGCAACAGATGAATAGAGTGAAATGCAGCAGAGTGAGGAATGGGGTTTTAGTCAGTTTGTTCCACAGTTTTCCAAGTGCAAAATGAGATTGTACATTTGTAATAATTAGACAACAATGGCTTTCAAGACACCAGGTAGATGAAAGCCTACATGATCCTCCTCAATGGGCTCATGACTTCAATGAGAGAAAGGGGAAAGCATGAGATAGCAAAAAGTGCTTGTTCAGGGAATCAACCCAGCAAGCATCAAATCCAGCATCAGTAATAAACAAAAAGAGGTGGTATTAATGGTAAACAGGGAAAAACTAAATTATGCAAAGGCTTTAAAATGACAAGAGGTGTAAAGTCTACAGTACTAAATGAAACAAAGTATGGACTTCAATTTGTACTTTTACATAAGGGTAGGAGAGTAGGTAGGGGCAATCGAGACACTATGTACAACCAGGGCTTATACTGTATACAGAATGGATGGATACATTGGGGTTACTGTGAGAAAAAGGCTGATTAATTCACAGTGACAGAAAATCATGTAGGTGGTGACTTTAGGGTCAGAGCTTTAGGGGATCAGAAATAAACAAATATGCAAGCCAGTATGTAGAAAATCATCAGAATTTAGAAATAGCCTCTTTGAAAGGAAGGGGTTGAAAATGATGCTTGGATTACATCCTTTAGTGACATGAAGAAGGTCTCTGCAACGGGAAGAGACTGAGTGTGATTCTGGACTCTTTCTCACACTGATTTTGTCTGTGGATTGGTATTTTTCCAGGCATTAATAACTCTGTATAATACAGAAACAGCTCACAGCAACTGACAGTGGAAAACTTTCTTTGTGAAATTCACACTAGGAAACTCATTAAAGTTCAAGATATTACCTCCCCCTACAGTAGAGACAGACAGCATTCACTCATTCTATCAACTGCAATAATGTCTCTTCTCTTCTTTATCCTTCTAATAACCAGAACATAGATCATGAGGTCAAAAGTGGCAGAAAAATTTACATCACCTTCAGCAGGCTTTGCATACAGCCTACAACACTTACTCTTAATTCTTCCCTCCTCCACAATTTCAATCCTAATCTACTAATTCCAGAGTATTGTGAAACTCTCTAATCAGCAGCAGCAGCAGCATGATTTGTGGTTCAGTGCTACCCTTCTGAAACATTTGTACAGGTGAATATAACCATAAAAGTATGAGAAAAGCTTCATACAAGGACAACAGAGGGAATCTAGAGTTTAAAAAATCCATATATTTTCTGGCATGTATTTTGTGAGGGGGATGATTAAATATTCTATAAGCAATTAGTAAATTGTCAATAGAATTCAATAAACGTTGTTTAAAAAAAAACTAATTATTTGTTACAATAACTACCAACTATTGCCATTTTGTTTGTGAAGGTTTGTAAACTACTTCCATTTGAGAAGTAATTGATTCCATTTTTATCATTTGCTCAAGTTTATGTGGTTGTTCACATCCAAAGAGATGATAACATCTATTTGCAGCAAATTATACATTAAATTCCTCATTCAAAATCTGTAATGGAAAACAAAATGCTAATTTGTGCTGTAAACGGAAGTACAGAATCATAATCACTCATTGTTAACATTAGGAACTAAATTGCTCTTGCAAATAATAAAATGGGTTAAAAATGTGGAGAGCTTTAGCAAGCCAAAGTACCAGTGCCTCTTATTCACTCCTGTTATATTACAAGTGATGAAACGAACCTTTCCTCTTCATGCCAGCACAAACTGCCCCTTTTTGAGGGGAGGAATAATGGCCTTATGATTGCAGCATAAGGGTGCATGCCAGGTGACCTGCTCTATCCACAAGCCTCCAACCAGCCTCCCAAATATGGGCTTGCATGCACTCTCTGCTAGACAAACTCAGCTGGATGCAAGCACTGTCTGCACAAGCAAGCACTGTAGAACTGCAAAACTGGAAGAGTCAGAGCTGGTGGAGGACCCGATGTCCTCGCTCCATGCTCTGCACCACACACTTCAAGGTACGGTTTGATTATTTAACTCCACCCTAGATCTGATCTCACCTCCTTAGCTGAATATAAATTTGTAGCTCAAATGTGCCTGGGGTACTCCTGGAACACACCTGTCAGTCCAGCTTTGTCCAGAAGGGATTCTGATCAATAGCAACGAGACCAGCCTACAACACTAACCAGAGCACAGCAGCATTGGGATGAGCACAGCACGCTCCTGCCCTCAGGAAAAGTGCTAGCATAGACACACCTCTCATCATTTTGGGTCACAGTGAGTTCACGTGGAACCGCAAATACCCAATTTCTCCTTCCAAAATTAGCACCAGTGTCACAAGTGCTATACCCAGAGCAAGGGTCGCTCTCCTATTAATCTGTCTTCACCTTAATTTTACCTTTGGAGAGGAGACAGTAACACACAGTGATGTAGCAGAAGGAGAATCTTAACTGCCACTTGTAGAGAACACAGAGACAAAAAATACCGTAGAATTATTTGGCTTCTGTCCTTTCTAGCAGTTTTACAGCCCTATAAGTTTTAAATGTACAAGGAGTTTTGCTCACACAGCAGACAGACACATCATAGGAAATTAAAAAACCACCAACACATTAAGACTGTGCACCTGCTCTTCCACATTTCATTAAGCCTCCACACCTAAATGTACGTCAGGTTCTCTCCTCCGTGCATCCGTTGTGCTGGTATCCCTCAGTGATACCTTCTGGTCATGGCGAGACAAACTGGATCACAAGCATCCACACAGCCTCAGGAAAAAACATTCAAAAACCCATTAACTTTTGGTGAGTCAGATCAGATCATTAAAATCTAAATTATAAGTGTCAGATAATATGTTAAAAAAACATGTAAATGTTTATAAATAAGCTGCTATTTGTTATCAAGGCTTTCCTAGCTTATATTGTATAGCTCAAATCCATGTAAACTAGCTGATTTGCCAGCCTTTTCTGTTATTAGTATTAAAAAAATATAATTATGTTATCAAAAAATGAAAATTGCCTTTTAGGTGACCAAAAGAAAGTTCCACTTCTTCATGTAGTAAATCATTTTACTGCTGCCCTTTTATATTTAATACCCTTCTGCAGTACCCATTTATCTCTACACTAGCAAAGTGTACACATTGATTTCCTATGGTCTCTCTGGAAGAAGGTTCTGCTTCCCTGATGATGAGTACAAAGGGTGGATGACCCCATTCTCATTCCAATGCAAACCCTGCACTTTTACATTTCTGCTTAGACCACATGAACATTTGACCAGCTAAGAACTCCCTGCCCTCTTCCTTCAGAACACATTGCTAGAACTACTGACATTCTCTCCTGAACAAAACTGTATTTGTTGAAAATCCTATCTCATGTATAAAGCACTGAACAGCATTAGTTCATCGCAGCCATAACTGTAACTCACAATCTGCACATGAATTTTTCCTCTAAAATTAGATGCAACAATAATATCTTGCCCATTTTCTGCATGTGCTTTAAAACTGTGCTATTGTGCTCTACTGTGTAACTATTCGGTTGCTGTTCTCTGGGGCATGAGGAAATGGTTCATTCTGAGTTCAAACTGTGCTTTTTTTGTGAGATGAACCTGCCATCAGAATACACTTTTCAAAGCTACCATGTGGAAGGAGCAATTTAGGCATTAATCACTGCAAGAAAGGGAATCATGTTTAACAACATTTTTAATAAAGTCCTGTTTTACCTGTTACCTGTTTTTAATAAACTACATCTTTCTCATTATCCTATCATTTATCATTTGTTGGGATGTCAAGAAAATAGGTGTCTTCAGTTTCACTTTCATTTCTACTGCTATGTTTTCAGCTTTGTGCACAAACACCCCTTCGAGTCAGGAAAACTTCAAATCCAGGATTCAGTCTTTTTTAAAATTACATAGTATTGTCCGTTAATACTAAACCAGGATTGCATTTTTTTCTTAACTAATTTAGTTTTGACAGCCTTCTTTTAATTTGCAGAGATGTTCCAGGCTCTGTTAAAATGTAACTTCAGTTGAATGATTGTACTATTCCATTGGTTTTCACCATCAAATAATGTACAACTATTGACTGAGTCTTTTTCCATTTAATAAAAACATCTTCAAAAACCATAAAGTGCACTGTCCAATCTTGTACAGACTGGTATCTCTCATACACAGACATACCCAGTATATGATCTACATGTGCAGGGCATTAACACAAATTAATCTAGCACGTTGCCAAACCTGCGTAGATTTCGTGTTCTACTACTCAAATAACATTAAAGAAAAAAAAAACAAACAAACAGAAGATATGGAAACAAAAATAAGTCAAAAGGTCTGTTTTGGTCGATTGCCCCTGAGAAGTGGCCACTGGTCATACTCTAAGTAAAAGAATTTTACTTAGAGTAAAAATACTGGCACAAAGCTACACCAGGGCACTTCTGTCCCTGCTCATGTAAAGACAAAGAGGCGACCCACAAGGCTGGCTCTTAGCTCATCTTTCACTGACTTACTAATTTCCACAGAATTTGCCCAAGTATGTTGTACAGTGCACTGCTATGTTTGAAAACGCAGGACAAAGAAAATGGTGCCAGTTACTAAGTCCACGGCTGAGAGTTGCAGGGAAAATAGTGAAATAATGGCATCAATCTGGCAGCACACTCCTCATTTTACTTCCATACTGCAAGGATTTTGACGTCAAATTAAATTAAGTATCCAGATTTATGTGTTAGTCATAGAATTTCATTCACAAAAACTACATTTCAAATTATTTTCAAGCACTTCCCAACCACATAGATTAGTAACACAACAACGTATCCAATCCTTAACTGGAGAATGAAAAATAATTAATACAAATAATGCTGCTAGTTCAGCATAGACAGGTTATACCGAGAAATATTACTGCTCTTGCAAGGCTGAGCACCCCTTGCAGCACTTAGAAATAGCTGTTATTTACTCATGACTACTAATTAAGAAATAGATGTAAAGAAAATTTCCAGAAGACACATTCAGAAAGGTTCTGGCAAAAATAAAGAACCAGAAGCGACAGTCCAAAAACAAAGAATACAGAATAAATCAACAGGAAATCTGATGGATATTCCTTCATCTCAGTTTTATACACACTGGCAAGACAATATAGGTAAGTTTATGCAACCACAGTTCAAAGTTCTCAGGATTTAAGTCTACAAGTTTGACTGCTCTGGAATTTAGCATAATGGTTAAGTCCCTGTACCACAATAACTATAAAAAAAGACAGCAAGCTTCAGGAGAACACTCAATCTTTTTGAAGTTATCCTCAATAATGTGAAGTCTTATTTGTAACTAATATGGAGCCTTATATTCTGGAAGACTATCTAAGAAATTGATTCAAAACAGACTTCATAAAGTTTCTAGACATGATTTCTCCATTACAAGCATTTTTGCGATGCACTTTGAAATTTAATATGCAATCGAAAAGCTCCTTCCAAGAATATTACCAACAAATCACGCATATAAGCTTGTGCTTAAAAACGAACTGCAATAATGCACCAAAATATAAAGGTTGAAACACATCTCTCAAACTCCCTGAATTATAAAGCAAACATCATAGCTCCCTTCTCACAGCTGCCAGACAGTATATTAAGCTTCTAGAAGTCACTGTTCTGTTTAACCTGACTGGTTCCATTGTTGAGTTGTATTTTGATTACTTGTACTCTCATTACAGCCTTGAGATGCCAGGAAAAGATCCTCTGAGAAAGCTATGGCTGAGCCGCTATTGATATTATACAAGGGATCCTTTTACCTCGTATAAGATGTTGGAGTGCATCATATTGATTTGGAATAAAAAGCTATTTTTCCAGTAGTCAACCCATCCTCTCATATCAGCACTTTTTTTTAAAGTTTTTCTGTTTGCTGTTTTGTTTAAAACAAAACAAATTCTATTTCGGCTATGTTGCTAAATTTAGCAAGAAGGTTTGAAAGCTTTTTTTTTTTTTTTAACTCAATTCAGGTAAAAACAAACAAACACGAATATGGCTGACAGTCAAGTCTGAGCCAAGTCTGCCTTTTCAAGTGCTAAAACTTGTAAGAAAAATGTATTTGCAGCAAAATCCCATATTCATTTTGATTTCATATTCAGACTAACATCTACCGCTAATCCTCAGTTGATGAATTTGACTGATATAAATGGTAACATAATACGCAAAAGATGAAAATAGAAAGGAGCCTTGAGCATCAGAAAAGAATATGTCTTAAAAATTCCTCTCATCTTCACCCTGGAAGCTCTTGCAAGCTCATCTGTTCGTCCGTTGTAATGCTATGTAATGATTACACCTTCTCCTTCGAAACACCTTTCCTAATCATGCATATTTAATTCAACTTTGTGTATATATCCTACAGTTTATATAGTCCTGCTATAAATAGACCTTCTGCATTCTGAATTATCTCCCGCGTTTTCCCTGAGATACAGTTCAACACTGGTATTTAGAACAGATCAACTCTGGATTTGCCAGCAATTCTTCCTGCTTCCATTGTGATACGGCTTGCTCTCCTGAAAGGGGATGTAAGGGAACCTATCATTTCACAATGACATTCTTTCACCGAACTGTTTCGCTACAGAATGAAACTAACTTTAGATAAAGGAGCTGGTTTAAACCTGATTTTATTGTCTGCGTTCCTAAGCATTTTCCCCCTCTGATGGTTTCAAAGGAGTCTTCGCTGTAACTGCCTGCCTTTTATACCAGGCATAAGCCCTTCTTAAATCCCAGCGACTTGCACGGGCTCGCATTTAGCAGGGCAGTAACGCGCGTTCCGTGCTCACACAGGCGCACGGGCACCGGTTGTGCCCTCGGGAGGTGCAGAGGAGCCCCCGCCCGAGCGGCTCGGGAGCCGCGGCCACCCCGAGCCCCTGCGAGCGCCGCGCCCGGCGCCAACTCCCGCCGAGGCGGCCCCGGCCCCGCCGAGCGCCGGGCCCGGAGTCCGGGCAGCCCCGCCGCGCTTGCGAGCGCCGGCTGAGGCCGCGCCCTCCGGGCCCCGCACGCACCGGCCAAGCGCCGCTGCTGTCCCCGCCGGCCGCGGGGCTGCCCGGGGGCTCCGCCGAGCCAGAGCGGCTCCGGCGCGCCCGGAGACGGCGCTTCAGCGCCGGCTCTATGCTTGATGCGCGTCTGGTCCCCACAGGAGCCCCCTCTCCCCGGCGCACGCCAGCCTGACTTGCTCCCCGCCGGGAAGGCTCTCCCGGCCGGGGCGGCACACCCGGCAGGCGGCTGCCCAGGCACGAGCGGGCGCTGCCGCGATGGGCCCGGCGGGGTCCGCTCGCACCGGGACACAGCGACACGTCTGTATTGATTCGGCTGCCTCGGAGGAGCGGGCTGTCAGGGCTTCGAGCCCCGCCGCGCCCGGGCTCCCCGGCCGGCCGCTGCCCAAGGGCGGCCCCGCTCCTCGCCGCTTGCAACTCCTGGAGCAGGGAAGTGCGCGCGGCGTCTCCCTGCCTCGCCGTGAGGTGTAACCTCAGACTGTTCACTGACAGTTTGGGGGTCTCAGTCGCCTGGAAATTGGGGTCATAGGGCTGCACGTTTTCCCCTGAGCTCGCCGGTTCTGTCCCCCGCGGGGGAAGCGGGGAGGTGACCCCCTGGTCCCCCCGCGGGCACTACCGCCCGCACAGCCCGGGGCGCCTCTCGCCCGCTCCGCGCCCGCTTCCATCCGCTGCCCAACTTTTCCTGTCACGCCAGCGCCAGAAAACCCCTTCCCCACGCACGCACGCACACACACCGGTGTAGTTTATAAATGACAGTTGCCTGTAGACTTTCACCAGACAAGCAGCGGGGGCAGCAGACTACAACAGTTATTTAATTAAAGGCGCTTCGGAGGCTCCCAGAATAGCTCTCTACCTCTGAGGCGCGATTTCTGGTTTCCCCCCGCTCTCCCCCACCGCCTCGCCAGCCGCCCCCCGCTGCCCGAGCCCCGGCGCGGGCGGGAGGGACGGAGCCGGCCGGCGCTACCCGGCTGCGCGCTCCGCATTGCACAGTCATCAAAGTTAAGTGCGTGAAGGGGGGATCGGGGGTGAATCACAGAGAGAGATGGGCGAGCCGAACTATTTCCACCTAGGCAGGATCCGAAATTACGGATCTGGATGCGTCTGCAGCCATTTCTGCGGGAGGAGGAAGCGGGTGCGGGGGGTCCCTCTCGCACGCAGCCTGTCACTCGCACCCTGCTCCCCCCGCCCGGCAAACTCGCCCGGCCGCCTCGGCGCGGTCCCTCCGTGCAGCCGAGGGCAGGCTCGGGGCACTCCGATCGAGTTGCCCGCCTGAGGCCCGAGTTGCTCCCGGGCAACACACAGCCCTCCGCGGGCTACGGCTCTCGCTCCTTAGAGCTCCTCACGCTCCTCTTCCTCACGGGAGGGAGGGGGCAGAGGCAAGCGGGCTGAAAGGCACACGGGAAGAGGATCTTTTCTCTCATTTCTTTCTTCGGCTGATTTAACCCTCCCACCTGCAACACACATGCTGAACAGAAACACTTCCAGACCCTTCCTGCACACACTGGCACCACCTTCGTTTTCCCCCGAGAAGCCGGGCGGGCGCAGCGGCGGCGAGCGCGCAGCACCGGCCACCTCTTACCTGGTTGTAGGAGGTCTCCCAGGAGGAGGTGTAGTTGTAAAAGAAGGAGGAGAAGCAAGCGTCTTCCGACAGCCCGCAGCCAGCCATCCTACGGGCGCAAAACCTCTTCGGGAAGGCACGAGCAGCCCTCGCAAACTCTTGCCTCTTGCGCGGTCGCTGCCGCCGCCGGCGCTGCCCCCGCGGAGTGGTGCCGACAGCTTCGCGCTGGCGGCGGCCGGCGCGGTGCGTGCGGGGGAGCGGGGCCGGCCGGCCGGCCGGATGGATGGATGGCTGGCTGGGCGGAGGGATGGAGGCGCGGGTACCGCGTGTGTCGGAGCGTGTGAGCGCGGCCGTTCGCGGCGGCACCGAGGGGCCGGGGCCGGTCACGTGCGCGCGCTCACTCCGCCGCCGCCGCCGCCGCCGGGGACGGGCCGCGCTACAGAGCCCGGCACCGGATCACCAGCGCCGGGCGCCCTCGCCATCCCCGCCCGGCCCCGCTCGCCAGCGCGGCCCCTGCGCACGGCAACGAGGGGGCGCCTGCGGAACCTGCGGCCGCACCGCGGCGGGGAAGGAGCGGGCAAGTGGCGACGCGCGTCCTCCCCCGCCGCGCCGGGGCAGCGCCGCCGCGGGCGGGCCCGCCCTCCCGGCCGCGGCCCGGCCTCCCCGCCCCGCCCCGCGCCCGGCCCCGCCGAGCCGAGCCGAGCCGCGCCGAGCTAAGCTGAGCCGTGCCGAGCCGAGCCGCGCTGTGCCGAGCCGTGCGGAGCCGTGCGGAGCCGAGCCGTGCGCGCAGCCCCGCGCCGCCAAAGTTGTGGCTCCGTCCGCAGCCGTGAGGGCACGGGCTCGACACCGGCGCCGCAGCCCGGCCGCTGGCGGCCGAGAAGGAGGGGGCGGGAAAACCGACGGGAAACTTCTCCAGAGCCGTCCTGGCAGGTGGGATTTCGGCCGATTGCTCCTTTCGGGGGTGTTTGCCTCAGCCCCTGCCAGCCCCGGGGCACGGGGGACCCTCCCGCCCTGAGGAAGGACAACACTGACGGCCCGTAAGCCGTCGCTAAATTGCTCGTCGGGCACGGCGAGGTCACGCAAAATATCATGATCCTAAAGTGTTTTCCAGGAAATTAGTGGAAATAGATTGACTTCGCTCCTTGAGTATGGCCTTATCCTGCTTGCAGACCCAATACCTCGAGCAAGTACCTCTAACAAGGGGAACACTGTCCTCATCAGCTAACACTGATATCACAAAACTCAGCTAATTGTGAATGTAAAGCAAATAATATAGATGGTACGTTTTTTTCAGAATAACTGTTTTGTTTCATATAAAAATAAATGGTTTTAACTTCTAAAAAATACTGCGTTTGCTTCCAAAGCTTAGCTGGGAGAGAGGGGAGTTTGGTGAGCATCACCCAGTAGTCATAACAGCCCAGAGCCATCAGTAGAAAAGACTAGACACATTTTTGTGACACAACTGGTCAAAAGTCCACTGAAAGTCCGCACTTCCCCTCACCTGACACTCCTAAGAAGAAAACAGCATTTAGTAACACCCATGGAATCCTTTGGTCATTCCATTTGTTGAGAAAACAACTGTGGCATGAGTATGGTAAGTATGGAATCCTGTGAAACACACTCGAGCACAGTAGAAACTCACCTTTTTCACATGAGTTGACTTTGTCCAAAAAAAGGCTAGCCAAGAATTCATAGTCCAGAGGAATACTTGTGACAGCCAGCTCTGTCCCAAATGAGGTCAAAGAGCCTTTCATCCTGCCCTAAACCAGTTACAAGTACAGCATGAAGAGTCCCAGTAACAAAATGTAGAAAGCAGATCAGAAACAAGGTGTTCCCTATGCTCACAACATGTTTCTCAGATTGCTCCAGTATTTGCTTTCAGAGACTTCATCCTATTTAAGCTGCTCATCAGTGACCCACAAAACTCACACGGCTTAAGAATTTATTTCAGCTTTTCAGACAGCAACAATTAAGGCATAAAATTCCTTGCCACTTCATCATTCTTGAATTTCCCGTTGTCTGAGGGGTCAGTGTTCAAAGCATCTCACTTCCAAAATTTTAAGCAATTTCACTTTGCATATTTCATCTTCATAATAAGTCTTAGTGCATTCTATTCTGGCTATCGTTTTCCTTCAAACATTGTTCCTCACCCTGCTGGTAACCATTTGGTCTAGCTCAAAATCTCTCCATTTGAATTTCAGAGAGTTCCTCTGGGGACCATCACTGGTAGGAGGTTAAGCTTAATTGCACAGTGATCACTTACCAGTGGAGATCCTGTTGTAGTCTTTGCTGGTAGCTGTGAACTATCCCCCAATCTCTTAAAGTGCCCTTCTGCTGGCAGCAAAACCACACCTGAAAACTGACAGCCTTAAGTGTTGCTCCTGCAGAGCATTTGTGGTGTTTTCTGTCAACCAGCCATTCCTGAAATGGCCAATAATCTCTTTGTCTGTTGTGTGAGTTAGCTCACTAACATCATGGTCACCGTGATGGTGGTGAAGTAAAAGAACTGTATGCTACTTCTGTTACTAGAAACGTGTAACCAAACATAAAATCCACAAATAGCTCTTGTCTATTTTCCCATCCCAGTGCACTAACAGGTCCATGGAAAAGATGCTAAAAGTGTATTCAGTTCTGTAGACAGGAAGAAGTAAAGTGGAGATAAATGCTTGTAAAGAATTTGGGGAAATGGATTAGTGAGGGGTGGAGGCAGTAGCAAAAGCCATTAAATATTTGAATAACAAAAGTAATCTCAGGATAACCATTAATATTCCATTGGTGCTGGGAAAAAAAAAAAAGGCATGGGGCAGATGGAACTGAGAAAAATCACTCAAATATCTTCAGAGATGCATAATACTGTGCAGTTACAATGTACCAGGGTACTAGATAAAGACTGTCAAAGCACTAGAAAAGCATCTTATTAAATACAATCTAGAATTTTATTTGCTTTGCTCTTTGCTTCCATGTTTTCACCTTAAAGATTTTCAAAGCCTAATAAGATAGAAACTTTTCTTGGAGGAGTAGGAGAGGGGTGGAATTTATTCCCAAAACAGATTTTGCAGATAAAAAAAAGAGAATCAGGATGAAACGTTTAAATTAGACTGGTCTTGCCTTCTCCCAGACAGCAAGAGGCTGATGCACTGTGTTGGGTTTGGCTGGGATACAGTTAATTTTCTTTGCAGTAGCTGGTGTGGGGCTGTATTTTGGATTTGTGCTGAAAACTGTTGATAACACAGGGATGTTTTTGTTATTGCTGCCCTGTTGAGCAGGGCTGACATGGCATCAAGGTTTCCCTTCTGCTCTTCATCCCACCCCACCAGTGAGGAGTCTGGGGGTGCAGAGTGAGCTGGGGGGGACACAGCCAGCTCACTGACCCCAACTGACCCAGGGGATATTCCACACCCTGTGGCATCATGCTCAGCACACACAGCTGGGGGAAGAAAAAAGAGGAGATGTTTTGAGTGATGGTGTTTGTCTTCCCAAGTCACCCTTCTGTGTGATGGAGCCCTGCCCTCCTGGGGATGGCTGGAGACCTGCCTGCCCGTGGGAGGGGGTGAATTAATTCCTTGTTTTGCTTGGTCTGTACACATGGCTTTTGCTTTCTCTGTTAAACTGTCTGTATCTTAGCACATGAGTTTTCTCACTTTTTTGATTCTCTCCCCCATCCCACTGGAGGTGGGAAGGAGCAAGTGGCCGTGTGGGCCTTTGGGGCTGGCTGGGGCTAGACCATGAAACACAGTGAGACCACACTGGGCCAAGAACTGTTTGAGACAAGAAATAGATCTTATCTTGGTATCACCAAGTGCCAGAGACCTCCCAAAGAGGAAACTGGTATCTCATTGTTACAGGCAAAAGCCAGAGATTCTTCCTTTTCTTTATGCAGAGTGATCTCTTTAGAAAGTTCTTGAAGAGCAAGGGAGGCTTCTAGAGGTCTTTTGGTTTGAGAAGCATATGGAGAATTTGAGATAGAAAAGCCATTCCTGTGCAATTTATATGTTCCATGTAAGAAGACAGATTATTAGAACAATCCCAAGGAATCGGGGTTCAACTCAGCTGTAGCCTCTAAAGTAAGATTCTGTAACAGAAGATTCTGTAACAGAAGGTTCTGTAACTCCATGGCTGTACATTTTGTTTAGGTAACTCAGTGTCCCTCCAGTAATCAGTGTAGCAATCCAAGCTGACTGCTCTGTTCCCCATATTTTTAAAGCTTGTGATCACAAACACCTCAATATGTTTTTGAGTATTATTATTTTATTCACTGCTGTCACTTGTGTTAGCAGCTGTGTTAACTTTACCTGACTTCGTTAGTTGAAAATCTCTTCTCAGAGGGGAAGTCTATAATATCAGATATTCTGAAATAAAGTTAGAAGCTGTCCATCTATCTTATTTGCAGGTAAAAGAAAAAGGGAAAAAAGAAACTACTTTCTTCATAGCCTATTCATAAGTTCATAAAAAGTCAATTAAGACAGTCCATAAAAATTGAAGAGGAAAGGCTTTAGAAGTCCACTGATAGGTTTTCTATTAGGCTAATACCTTAAAGCTTCCTTAGCACTTTCCAACAAACCACTTTATTTGGCTTTTTGAACACCTCTGGAGCTAGGTATTACATCTTTTTAATATTTGAGGAGATCACCAGTGTAAGTACCAGACCCTTGGAAAAGTCAAGCAACATTGTTAGACAATGTTTATACAAGCAATTAGCCCCAGAGGAGTAAAAGCCTACTTAAAGCTGAAATAAGTGGAGATTTCAGAGTGCTTAGGTGTCTATTTAACTTTAAAGATAACTTGTGTCTGTAATACAGAAATGTAAGATTAGACATAATTGAGAATCAAACTGCAAGTGGATGAGAACACAGCAACCGTGGTCACCTCTAAAATATCTTTTCAGTGTTCTTTTTTTCCACTAGCTTTTTACAGCATTCTAGGTAAAATCCAAATAGCTTTTTTCACCTTAACATGGCCTACACAGCCCAGTTCCAAGCTGTCTGTGAGACCTGGAGTTCCCAGAACAGCTTCTGCACATTGGATTCAGCAGCCTCAGCCACAAGGGCCATGGGTGCAGAGTTTCCAATATTAGGATAACAGCTCAAGATTATTCAAAATACAGCTTTTCTAAAGTATCCTAGGACACCACTCCCAAACTTCAGCTACACAATACCATTACAGAGATACTTGTGGTTATTGCACAAGACAAGTGATACCCTTATTTCAGAAAGTTCAGTTACACCAAAGAAGTCACTGGCACTGGCTTTGGTACTCCTGGTTTCCAGTACCAGAGCTGAGTTCAGGCCTTAACTTTTGAAGAAGAAAATCAAGGCCTGGAATGCAACTCATTTTTTAAAGTTTGCTAGATGGTGAAGATTGCATAAACTGTTGTGCTTCATCCAAAAGCTAAAAAAATAATTGAAGCTAGATGATTGCTAAGATAGGACAGCAGCTCCAAGGAAAAAAAAGGACAGTAAAAAACTACTTTTTTTCAGTGCTGCTACATAAGACCATCAGAAATGAGTAACAAGGTTCTCTAAAGCCATCTAAATGCAAAGACCAATTGAAAATGCTCCACTGCCAAGAAAACGGTGCATTTCTCAAAATGTTTTGATCTCACCATCACTCTATTATTCACTTTGCCTGAGTTCAGATTCAGTTGCTTGCTCTTCATCCATGAGCTAATTCCATCTAAGCATTGGGTCATCATGATAATTGAAGTTACATGAAAAAGGCAACTGAGTGAAGTAAAGCTGATTATTCAAAAAAAAAAAAAAAAAAAGAAAAAAAGTGACAGGAGTTTTAAAGCTAGATTACATGAATTTTGCTCATCTCAAAAATGCAGGAAATTATTTTCCCTGAATTTTGCAAGATCAAGTGTGCCACTGATTAAAACTTTGTCTACTGAAGTGGAAGAGCAGAACACTGATGAGTTTGATTGTCCTGCAAGCAAGATATTTTCAATGAGACTGTTAACAAAATGAAGCCACTATGATAATTTAATTCCTAGTTCAGGCCTTCCAGCAGCTTTTCAACATGAGTAATCTCCATCAGTTCAATACCCCCAAAATTATAAATAACAACCAGTGAATACATGCCATTCAAATGTCAGCAGGCATGAACTTATGAGGTAGTTCATAACTTTTATAGCCTCATCACCAATTAACAATGTAAATAAATTGCTAAAGCCCTATCAGATTATAATTTCCCCAAAATAACATTCCTGTGATTATGTTTGCATGATTATAGTTATGAAGTAACTAATCAGAGCTGGGGGGAGAACCCTAGAATAACCCAAATTAGCAGGAATCAAGATGGTTAGCTTGTCATGAGTCCCGGCCTCTAGTGTAAGTATCTTTACATCTGAGAACCACCCCCCAGCTATTCTGCCAGCTTCTGGGCACATTTGGCTCATTAGCAAAGTACTGAGTGATGAAAAAGGAGTGGACTCAGCATTATTTGATTGGTCACAGTAAAGATGTTGTCTAAGGATGGATGTAGTGAAAGGTGTGAGGAGATCTCCTCAGTGCTACAGGAGGCAGAAGGCTACACCTAATTAGGCTACACCTAATTCAGCACATTATTCAAAGTTCATTGATACAGCAGCAGCGCCTTCCCAGCACAAACTGTTTTACAGACTCAAACAATATTTAGCTACTCCTTTGGACTACATGCTGTGTCACATGGGAAGGAACGTGGAGGGGGGAGGAAAACAGACTCCCAGCCACACATAGTAAAACTTGGGGAAATTGCATTTAACTGGCTTTTGCACAAACCCAAGAAAATCTTTGATCAATAAAGAATTCCATTTTTACACAAGAAATACCACAAAGAGGCAGCAAAGCCTCAGAAATAATTGATAGATGTTTCAAAGGGTTTTGACAGAACACTAAGTTTCAATTTCTTCAGTGACATCACATTTGAGCCCATTAAGAAAAATAAACCTTGTTAGGAGAAAACCTAGGAACACATTTATACCAGAAATGGTTTTGCAGCTTGTATGCCCATGTCCTTTTCTTTACATATTGGCCAAAATCAAGGGAAAGAATAAACTGTTTTTTTTAAAGCAGGTTTTTTAATGTTGAAGTTTTTTAAGTTATAAGAACAAATATTTGCTGTTGACTTTGTTCCTCATTTAGGAAGTTCTACTCCGAGTCTAGAAAACCCAGCATTTACAGAGTTGTTTTTATGATCAAATTAGTTTGCTAAAAATAAAAGCAAATTAATTTCTGAGACCTCACTGTACCTAATGAGAGATCTAAACTTTAGTTTCATGTCAAGCCATTAGACTACAAACATTTGGAAGCTTAAACATTACTTGCAAAAATAATATCCATTAGAGGCAATTATTTTGTGAAGAACAAATGTGATTATGAATGAGATCCCAAAGGGGGATTTTCCTGTTCATTTTTTCTTCCATAAGTCTCCTCAGAAACAAGCAGGATTTCTGTAGGCTGCAGAAGAGTCAGAACCTCCACATTACTGTTCAACTTTGTACTTGACAATGCTTGAGAATGTAGAGAACAGACATTTGAATAGTGTTTGGATTTACATAGCAGCAAGTCCAGCAAGGAGCTTGAGAGCAAAACCACTTTAACACTGGCTTGCTTACAAGGAGAAACTGCTCATTGTCCATAAATTTACAGAATATTAAATGTCAGTTTTCAACAAACAGGGTACATATTGTGAACATCAAGACTGGAATTTTAAATTCTTGCCAACTCTTTTATTTGACTTCTGCTCTTAATCAAATTACGTGTTTAAAGTATGTAGAAGTAGCAGTAATTTGAGTTTACTTCCACTTTATTGTATAACCAGTAACACATTGGAACAAAGCTGTCAATGCCCTCTTGGACAGCTGCTTAGATAAACATGTTGTGACTCACACTGCTTCAAACCTGCTGCTGCTGCTGCTGCACAAATTGTAAACCTTTCTGTACAAATTGTAAGCCTTTCAGGAAGAGTTCAAATGGCATTTATTTCTTTAAAAGAATGATACCATCCCTGTCACAGTAAAGGCTTATCAGTTACTTGTTATTCAACATGCAAATTGAAATAACTCAAAGATACCATCCTAAGGTTTGAAAGGTCAAATTAAGTCTGTGAGTCTTTAAAGCAAACACTAGCATCTACATAAAGCTGAAAAGGTTGATATTTTTGAGGTTAAAACCGGTTACTAATAAAAGAAGTGGTTTGACTGCACAGCTGAATATTTAATAGACAAAGCATTCAGGAAATACATCCACCAGTACCCTCCACTCGATGGAGCCTGGTAGGAGCTGATGCTCCAAGTGTTTATTGTTTATGCTGCTGGAAGCAATGAGGCTGGGAACATTAATGGAATAGGCTCAAAATAAACACTGAATTCAAATGGAAGGGAAGAGGACTACTTTAGCTAAAGGAATAAGACCAACCCAAAGTAACACATGTTTAAAGCCACAAGAAGTATTTATTATCAGCATTAATTTGTGCTATGTTTTATTTTTCTATACAACAAAACTACTGCATAGCTTTCACAGCTGGAAGAACCACTCAGAGCTGAGATGTACACAAATGAAATTATTTTATCATCTGTCCAACATACATTCAGTGTTCCTGAGAAACCACTATATTCGAGTTGAAACTGCAAGATCAAACACCTACAATCAGCAGAACTAGTCTTGTTATCTACAGGAATGTTATTTTACTGCCATTACCATATTTACTTTAATCCCTTGATAGTGGAAGCCTGGATCTCCTTGATGCCAACCACTTATCTCAAACACATCAGTTCCAATTAAGAGGCAGCCCAAGCTTGTCATTTGTGAAAGGAAAAGAGAGGGGCAAATGCTCTCATAATGGTTTCATTCTGGTTTTAAAGCTGCCTGTTTGAAGCTTAAAAACAAGAGACACTTGTATTACTGGGAATCAATGCTGAATTCTAGGAACAGTTTCAGGAAGCATACATACCCCAAAACAAAGCCACCAGTGTCAGAGGTACCAGTAGAAAAACGAACTAGGCTGACCATTTTTCCCTCTGCTTCACATAAATCTAATGTCACATACATAGTCATAAGGTTAAATAAATTTAGGTCAATAAACTACCAGTGTAAGTTAAATAATTTTGAAAGGTCAACAAACTACCAGAGTAAGATTATACTTCTAATAGTAAAATATGTTTATTATTAAAACCCTCAGCTGTTCTAAAACCAAGATAAATGTCTAATCTTCACGAACTACAGTAAGTGAATAAATTTGTGTACTTTACAATATAACTCTCTGCTTTCTACTGTTATGGTGTGCTATGGCTTTTTATTGCTATACATTTTCAGCAATGAACTAAAGCAATCTGATTACAAATTAATAATTGTAGCTGGACTGGATGGTAGGAAAACTCTTTGCCTTTTGACTTCTGCTATGGTATCTTTTCAAATGAAACCAAATGGTGAAAGCTAATGTCAGCATTTTTGCTTTAAACTGCATTTCTTATGGCAAATAATGAGCAGTTTTCAGTATGAACCATGTAGCAGTGCAGAATGTAAGTTACACGTCACAAACCAATGCTGTGTCACAAGCCCTGATCCAAAAAGGGAGGGGGTGATCAGACAAAACTGACCACAGTGATACAGAACATATCAACCCAGGCTGGGCCATGCCAGCTGCTCTCTACCTTCCATCAATGGGCAGAGGTACAAAGGATGAAGACATTCCCATAAATCCCAAAGGAACGTCAGCATCTGTCTTAGTACTGCAGTACATAAAGATCTCCCAAAAGTAAGAGTTCAGGGGCTTTTATGGCATCAGAACACAGCAAAGCATGGACTCACCATTTATTCTACTCCCTGTCAAAAATTCTAAGTGCTAATCTAAACACAGTATTAACTGGTCACTTCTTTGTATCTCCATAATGAAGGTATGTACCTATCCACATGTACTTAGCCATTAGTAACCACCTGTGTCTAACAAACCTAAACACAGTTATTGTCTCACACTGACACTAGCCCTTTACTGCTCTGAGGTATTACACAGCAGCACAATTAAGACTGAAGACTTCCTCTTTTCAAAAAATATACTCCTTTCACTTAGTATTGTTTTCCTGTCATCAAATCCATATTCTGTATTTCCAAAAGTCCCACATTATAAACAGTTTATTATATACAAACCAAATATTTTCAAAAAACATCAGAATATCTCTGACAAAAAGATCACTAAGTAAACAACACATCACTTTTCCTTTTAGATTGTTCCAAAGCAGATAACCAGTTAATCCTAAGGAGCAGTTCATCTCTACTCCAAAACACATGTACACCCTTGACTAGCAGTCTGAACACTCTGGAGTGGTGGCAGTAAGGCAGGGAGCACAGCAGAACAGAAAATGTTGAAGCTGCTGGGGGCAGCTCTGCAGTTTATTTGGGAACCCTCACTCCACAGACCAGCAAAAAGAGCCCCAGTGTCACGCAGTCAGATGTGGCTTTTCACAGAACAGAAGCTGAATTTCTATTTGACACCAGCAAACTTGACTTCTAACTTTTCCCCTTATTTACTGACTGCATGCTGTGCAAGTAAGTATAAGCAGCCAGAGCTGATGACGGGCAGAGCTCTGAGTATTTTTAACGTTTAAAAGGGAGGCAGTAACCTCCCTACACTCATAGATAAAGCAGTCTAATTTCTATGCCTCCTTCTTGGTCTCCTTTTGTTTCTCTGGGCAACCTTTTTTGACATTTTTCCCATCAGAAAAAAGGGAACAAGGTTTTGTCTTTCAACACTGAACTTTAAAAAAACCCAGAGCTACTCTCAAACCCAAGTTTCTCAGCATGCATCTGTACCCCTGAGACAGCAGTAGCTAAAGAGGTTGCTCCTGATAGTTTCCCTGTAGGACTCAGGAAACATCTTACTTCAAGAAGCCCTGCTGTCCCTGTCATTACTCCTTCAGAGACAGGTAGTGACTCCTTAGACATCTGGCTCCCCTCCCACTGCTATATGGCTCTAAAATTACATCAAAGTGAGATTTGCAGTAACTCTAAGATTTCCACAGTGATTTAAGTGAGTCTCTGTTTCTGCCCTGAACCCCTGAATGGCCTCAGCTGAGATCAGTACTGGGCAGAGAACAGACTGCACAAAGCCACTCCAACCCTGGGGCTGTTCTCCACTACTCAATTCTTAGCAAAAGACTCCATACACAGCACACAGTCCCCTGTAAGAAAATACTTTAGCCCTAAACTCAAGTATTGCAAGTGCTTTATGAGTTCTTCAATACAGGGGTGTGTTTTTCAGGAATACACAAGTATCAAATGCAATAGGTTCCCCAGGTGCCAAGGCTTCCATGTCTTGCTGAAGCACTATCCCCCAGATTCCATCAGCATCCCAGCAGGAAAGCTGCCTCCCGTTGCTTGCAGGAGGGGTGGGGGCACCCGGCCTGCTCTGTCCCCAGTGACAGCTGGGACACCACCAGCCTTCCAATTAAGCCCAGGTGTCACCAGCTTAATTGGAAGGTGGCAGGGTTGCAGAGCTGTCAGAGGACGTGAGTTTGGCCAGTAGTATTTGCATTCCTAGCAGCACAGTGAGAGCCCAGGTCAGCTGTCACAGCCCAAGCTGAGCTTGTGGGTATGACAATTTAAGGAAAAAGAAAATCACCAAAAACAAGCCAAAGTCTTTCCTGTGTCAAGTTCCACTCACAGCCATAGCCATCTGCTCCCCCATCCCCAAGGACCTAAGCTAGAGCAGGTGATGCCAGCTGGTTCTGGGGTCCCTGAGGCGTTTCAAGCAGAGAACTGTCTGTGGCCCTTGCCAGACCTAGGCAGTGTCATGCAGAAGGTGGTTCTACACCGTCAGCTGAAGGCTGCACACAAACACTAGAGCAACTCTTACCTGGGGAGCAGCCAGTTTTCAGCACTGCACAAAGCAGCCCCCTCTGCTCACCACACCGAGGATAAGCAAGTCACCAGGCAGCCCCACATATCCAGCCCAAGTCATCCTACTAGAGCAGCAATTTGCAAAACCAACATTTGCATGTTCAGGAATATTAGTTTGAAAAGCTGCTTAAGGAGTTCAGAATCCCTGTTTAAATTAAAACCTCTTCTAACTGCAGTCAGAAAACACAACCCAATTTGAAAATTTATGTAGAGTGAAGCTCTTTCCTTCCTTCCTACTGAAAATGGTTTGGTATGGTAACAAAGTCCAGACTAATCTAACATTTCCTCTCACTTAGCAAACCCAAGAAAGACTTCTAAGTCCCACCGCATATTATAAATCCACTCAAATTTTAATCTTCTGACATCTTTATCTTCACTATTACTATTTTAGGTCCTAGCAAAGTTTTCAAAACTTCCTACCATCATATAAATGGCAATTAAAAAAAAAGTTGTGACTGGAAGAAAATCCTCCAAGTATTCAAAGTAATTTTATAGCCCACTGCTGATTTAAATAGGACAGGATACCCCAAACATCAGTGCTTAAAATTAGTCTGAGGTTAGTTATCAGCTCTGCAAATGTAACCTATTTTTGCTTCAGCCTTACAGAGGCACAGCTCTCTCCCCTAAGGGAACCAGTTTCAGCAAGAGCTGATCCAGCTGCTCTTTGCCAGAAGGACCAAAGCTCAGTGTATTCCATGGGGAGGGAAAAACAGAAATCTGATCAAATACATTAAACCACAGAATGGCTTGGGTTCAACCAGACCTTAAAGATCATCTAGCTCCAACCCTCCTGCCATGGGCAAGGACACCTTCCACTAGACCAGGCTGCTCAAAGCCCCATCCCACTTGACCTGGAACACTCTAGGGACTGAGCACCCACAACTTCCCTGGACAATCTGTTGCAATGCCTCACCACCTTCAAAGTGACCAATTTCTTCCTTATGTCCAATCTCAATCTGAGATTCAAACAGAGTAAAATTCTTGCCCTTGCCCTGTCACTGGTAAAAAGTTTTTACCACAGGCCCTCGTAAAAATCCTCACTCATTCTTCTAAAACCTCCGGAGGTATTTTAAAGGTCACAATAAGGTCCCCTCCTCCTTTTCTCCATGCTGAACAACACCAACTTTCCCAGCCTGTCCTCCTAAGAGAGGTGCTCCAGCCCTGTGATCAAATTTTACTATAAATTCCTCATGGGATTATGCTGTCAAATCATATTTCACCAAAAATCACTACAAAATTACAATGGTGCAGTGTGATTTGATCTACAGTGTCACTTATGCTATTGCTTGTGTTGATCCTAAACAGTACCTGAACACTGCCCAGCAGAGCAATTTCTACCTGGCCACACACACTTCACTTTATAGGACACGCTACTACAGTTCTGTCTGAGAAATATTTAGGGCTATGTTGGAAGAAAGCATTCTCCTAACACATCTGCATGCATTCTGAGTTTTCTTAAATAATTTTAACAAGTTTGCAAGGGATGAACATTGTATGCATCATATTATATCATCATTGTGCTGCTTAAACATCTGTACTTTTAGTATTAAAACATTAAACTACTGCCATGTCAATCAAACAGCAGTTTAATGGGAGACTAAATGGGCTTCTCATATTACAATCAAAACAATAGAAATACTGACATACTGTGGCACAAAATTAGTATAAATAGACTTTATTGAAGTCAGTACCCTTGTACTGAAGCCAAAGATTGTGTCTACAGAAGCACAAGTTGTAACATTTCACAACTTCTAAAAGGAATGTCAACAATTACAACGATCATGCATACCATGGTCGATAATCACATTTTTAGAAGCATTTTCAACCATTTCTAAAGAAATGCTTATAACATTGTTATATATAGAACTACTTTCAATAAACTGCAAAACATTGATTAGCTTTTCCAGTATGAGCTACAGTGTCAACACAAAAGGGAGGCATAAATGTTTAATTTATGAAATCAGAATGGAATATTTACTGTAAAGAAAAATTAAAAAGCTTTCAAATAAAGGCCATTATTGAACCAAAGTGAAGAGCACAACTTGAACTTTGAATCCTTTCATCTCTTAAAGCTGTCCTCTGAATAACTTCAGTTCAAAGCATAAATTCAGTACTGTGAGTATTCCTTGGACTGAAGTTTGGCAATGATGCGATCCAACTGTCTCTTTGCTTCGCACTGTGGAAAATTGCTCATGTCATAATATTGAGGGGCAATTTTCACCAGCCTGTCAAAAAAGGAGAAGCTTGTTACTAATACTCAAACTTTAAAATGCATTTTACAGAAATTTTACAACTGTAAAGGAAGGACACAAAAGTTATCCATTGTTTTCAGCTTATTCTGCAATTCTAAGACTAACTGAAATGTACACAGATGCACACATTTAAAATGGCAGTGCCATCCTGAGCAAGTGTCCAAGTTGAAAGCAAAATGCACACGAGTCTCACGAGATGCTCCTGTCTGGCCATGTGCCCCTTACAGACTCCTGCTGCTGCTTCAGTACCTGCCATGGCAACACACACAGCCAGAGCCTCTGCTTAATGTCAGTCCCTGAGCCACAGAAGTGTACACAAACAACCACCTGTGTCAGAGTACAGCTCTGCCTCAGCTGTTTTAAACTTACAAGTACAACCAAGGCCATAGGATCCTGCTTTAGGTCAGTGTTTGTTGAACCAAGATTTCTAAGCAGGGATTCAAACACATTTTCCATTAAGATACTACTAGACAATATATATGTTGTGTTTTCCAGCTTATGAATCTTTAAACTCTTCCTGCACAACAGTAAAATTACAGCAACTGAAGAACTTCCTGTGTCCCCAGAGCTTACTACAACCTGGTAAATAAAGTACAACCTTAAAGACAGGCAAGATGCTTCAGATCTCTGCTTGTGTGCAGAGATTCAGGCTTCTGACTTGATATATTTAGCTGATTAATAAGTATCATAACATGGGAAGCTGTATCACTATTATCACCTCTTTCCTTAGAATTTTAAGAAAGCATGAAATACTGTTCAGAGCCTTCTGAAAAAGTCAGACAGAAGAAGTCTTAGATCTTGAGAACAGAAGCACTGATACTGAGGTATCTCCTAACTAACTCAGGTATGCAAGTGGGTGCTAGGACATACCCCCAAACCTCACAACTCCAAGCACCTCCAGGCTTACTGAAGTAACTAGTTTTAAGTCAAGCTGTACACAGAGTCCAGGCATCAGAGGCCTAACACAAAACCCACAAAAAGGCACAAGTACCCATAAAGAAAACCTTCAGTCATCTACAAGATCTCAGTCCATACCATTGCCATTCTTCAAACCATTTCTGTAAAACTAGCTTCAGGAAAAGTGAAAAGAATTACCTCAACTTAAAAAAAGGAAAAAAAGAACACCCCAAGAACTCTACAGTAATCATAATTGTTGCAATACTTTGGCTTACCATTCTGGCTTGATGTCTGTACATGTCCGGATGTAATTCTTCGTTGTAAGGACAAACTCATTATACAGCACCCATTCTGGTTTGTGATCAAGAACAGTGGAGGGATGCAACTGCACCACCTGGTTATCTTTCACTGTTAAGTAATGCCCTGTTCGCTCCAAATGTGCCACCTAAATAAAAAGACATTTTCCCATTAACACAGGCAATTTTTAAATGAAGCAATTTCAAGCTGCTTGTTAAGTGTTTTATACAAAACAAACAAACCCAACTTTGAAACCTCATCTAAACTTGGCACTTGACCACTTCAAGTATTCAAGGTTTTTTATAGACACAATCAAGATGCCAGATGTTTGTGCTATCTACCGTGGTACATGTATACTCTAATACACAATTCAAGCAACATACAAAAATAATTATCACCCAAAGAGAATAATCATTATTGCAACAGCAGCAATGCAAGCACAAAGGAAGGGAACACACACTGGACAGGTTTGCAACATCACACAAAGTCAGCTGTGCTCTACAACAGACATCTGCTTCAGGCATTTCATCTGCAGTAGCCACTGTAGGGCCAGTAAGCCACAACATTATCCTTTTATGAGAGAGGTCTCACTACAGCATGAGCTTCAGAGCTGGAAAATGTAGGTTCAGCAACACACCTGTGCTGTGACCTTGGTGAAAATCAATTAACCTCCCTCTGACTAAGCTTCTTGCTCTATGAAAGGGAATAATGCCTGCCTTGCCAAGATGCTCCGATACCCAGCTCATTAAGATTTGGTAAAGCAAACAGTTATCCTTTGAATGATATCCTCTGTACCAACAGCTAATCTAACAGAACAAGTAACTAAAATTAACTCTTTGATACCAGTAGCTGAAAATAACCTCCTCTCATTATGTATATACACACACACACACAGAGAGTAAAAAGATTAAAAAGGTTGGCAATGGCTGAAAGACGTCAAAAAAGACATTTATAATAAGATCATTAGCTGTTCTCCTTTAATATAGACTGTATACTTCCTTGGTTTCTTGAATTCCTAGGTATATTTCACCTTTTTTTTTTTTTTTGCCAAGTCAAGAGCAAATTCCACCTATTAGATTAAAACCCCAGGCCTTTTAAAACAATAGCTACCTAAAGTTTTAAGCCAGAATATCTCTTTACTAAGAAATTACTTACTTTGAGTTACTTTAAAAAGTTATGACATTAATATCCAGAACATGTTTTAGGAGTAGAACAAAATATTTCAATAATTTGCAAATTTTGTCACACAAGATTTGAGAGATAACAGTTTATTTCAAGTCTGGGAAACCAGAAGACATTCCTTTAAATGGAGATTAACAGCACACTGTCTGTAATGATTTAGGCCTAATTTTATTTAGCTCAATATAACATCTGTAACATTAAATAGCAGTAGAGGTGCAAACCAGACTAGACAGTCATGTGTCACAGGCCTAGCACAAATACAGCACACCTTGCTGTAGGATTACAATTTTTTTCAAAGGAAGTTTTGTTTAAAAATCAATTTCATTTTTCAGATCAGAAGTACACATGCATACAGAAGTATCTATTTTACCTGTTCTATTTCTTTCTAGAAAAGGACAGAACAATGCATTATTTAGGTTTTATTCTAGAAAAGCGTGCTGTTAAATTCAATACAATTTACCTTTAGTGCCTCAGTCTCACTCATATGTATTAAAACAGTGAAGTCTTACACTCTACCTTTCCCAAATACAATTTTCTTTTACATGTCATTTGTAATGCTAGAGTTATGTTTCTTATTGACTTTGCATAATTCTGAAGCATACTCAAAGAAAAATTAATGCTACAGAAATGTATCTCTTAATTAGCTCTTAATTTCCAGGGAAGGACAAGAATTAAAATAACCCCAAATTACAAAGAAAACGTTTCCTTAGACCATTGATATCTGGGACAAGGACCTTTAGGTGGTTATATATATATATATATACTATTGTGACTGGCATCAATCCTGAGGTAACAGTGAGCTGCACTATTTATCCTCTTTAGCTGTTTCTACAGAGTGTGCTTGCTGGCACACACCTTGGTAAAGAATTTCAGGGTCAGTGATGGAACTCTGTGGGGAAATACACAGTGAAGCTGTGGCTCCAGAGCAAGCCACAGTGATCTGCCAGCTGCTGCATTTTCCTGCTCATTCCTGGCCTGCACTGTTCCAGCACAGAAGACCGAGCCCATTCTTGCTTCCACTTTGTAAGTGGCCTGCCAGGTCACTGAGCTGAAAGAATGCAGAATGGGCTCAGGCAGGTACCAAGGCTGACATAAGAAAGCAAACAAGGACAAATGGGAGGCAGCTTCTATTTCTCCTCTGAAAGTCTGGCTTGCAAGCATCATCAGTGCCTGTAGGTACAGGGGTGGTTGGACCAAGTGTCCTCCAGAGGGCCTTTTCACCCCATTCTGTGATGTTTGTCAGAGTATAAAGAGCATGAGCTTCCACAGAAATCACAGGATCATAGAGAGTATGTCAAGGAAATGGGTTCATTTCTGATGAGTAGTGGTAGTAAGCAAGAGACTACAGAACATACCTGAACCCTGAGATCCCCACAGAATTAGGCTATTTGAACATGACTCTGAAAGAATGGCTAAGTGTCAAGCCAGCCCATGTATCTGCAACAGATTACTTTGCAGCCCCTGAAAAGCCCACAAGGCTGATGATTTAGAGACAATTATAATCTTTCTATGAACGTGACAAACCCAAATGGAAACAGTGGCACATGCCACGAGAGGAAAAAAAAGTTTCACTTCAAATTCTCAGCACAATTTTGTTAAGAATTACACATCCTCCTCTGAAATTTTAAGTATACTTGTGCTTATTTCTTAGCTATCATGTCATGGAATCTAGAGGGTGAAGTCAGGGGTCTTCAATCAAACACTAACACTAAATGCAAATGCACTTGGAAGGTCAAAAGCAGGAACAGTATCACAAGATCCAGCCCTTTCAGATTTAAGGTTACACATTGTGACTCAGTACTCTTGACAGACAGTTTAGAGAAAGGATTGGTCTTTGTTCTTTCTGATAAACCAATGCTAGCATGCACCAAAGGAACCCTGGCAGTTGCCTGGATTTCCAAAATTTCTGCTTGGAGCACACACAAGAGTGTTTCTGAATCTATTTAAAAAGTTTTACACCACTCTTCTGCATTCCTAAAGAGCAAAATGAATACTATTAAATGCACCACTGACCACCTTTGTGTCGTAAGTTTATTTTATTACCATTCTATTATTGTAGGAGCCTGATTATGTAAAGACTTCAAAATATACATAATTCCATACAAGAAATAAGCACCAAAGACTGAGTAGCATCAGGAATGAGATTTTAATTAGAAGGCAAATCATCTGCCATCTAACTTCCTGTACAGGATTGGTCGTTTATCCTCTGTAGTGACCATGATATATATAGCCTGTGTTTGACTGTCACATCTCCCAGGAAAGATCCCCAGCTTGATCTGTACACCTTTCTAGCCAAGAGGGCCAATGGCATCCTGGGGTGCATCAGGAAGAGCACTGCCTGCAGCAGGAGGGAGGTGATCCTGCCCCTCTACTCAGCCCTAGTGAAGCTCATCTGGAACAGTGCCCAGTTCTGGGCTCCTCAGTACCAGAGAGACATGGAGCTCCTGGAACAGGTCCACAGAAGGGCTATAAAGATGAAAGGACTGGAGCATCTCTGTTACAAGGAAAGGCTGAGGAAGCTGGGCCTGTTCAGCCTCGAGAAGAGGGACCCCATCAGTGTCTAATCAGTATCTGCAGAGAGGGTGGCAGGAGGAAGGAGCCAGGCTCTCTTCTGTGGTGCCAAGCAACAGGACAAAAAGAAACAAACAGAAATGAATTGAAGTTCCATGTGAACATGAAGAAGAACTTCTTTACTCTGCAGTAGCAGAGCACTGGAAGAGACTGCCCAGAGAGTTTGCAGCTTCTCTCATGGGAGATATTCCAGAACTTGCTTCCACCTTTAAATTCTGATTTAAACTATCAACTATCAGTTCTGTTCTTAGATTGAAAATACAATGATGAAAACCTAGGTTGCTTTTGACAACTGATAGAAAACAAAATCACTAAGAGGAAAATGACCCTTCCTGAAGTCATTTATTTGCCTTTTCCAAATCGTTGCCTTATCTTACTTTCTGTGGTGTAACTATTTTTTGCTTAGTTTTAACCACTGTGACTTCAGCTACTATTAACCCTTTAAAGGTTCTAAGCTTAGCTTTGAATGGGTATCAGAGATAAGCCTCCATTAAGGGGTTACCTATTCCTGTGACTTACTTTGATCCCCACCTAACAGTAAGCTAAAGTATTTATCCTATTTAGACTTTTCCATAAAGTATGCTTAGTTACTTAACAGAAGTAGGAGAAATAATCTATACATAGTTCTGTAAATTTATTACCAAATTACAAATATACTACACAGTACAACATGCCAATTCCTCTCCCTTTGTAAGACAGACTATGTCTGGTACAAAGTAATTGAGAAATCAGTGCTTCTCTTTTTGCAAAGACCACCCTTGCTGTATTTTACATATCCTTTGCATATTCTGATGTGTGATAAAGAAAGTTATTTTTAAAAGTTTTGCATTGTAAGAACTAGAAGAAATCTGAGACACAGCACAAATATTTTAAAAGACATTTAACTTGTCAATATCTATCTTTCCATAAGTTTTACTATACACAGAACTGTTGACAGTTTTAAATTATTTTACTATTCACTTTGCTTGTCTATGGTAGATTTACTGGAATTCAAATTTGCATTTAAATATGAAGGGTAAAGAGATGATTCATCACCAGCAGGAATTCCACATTTATCTGTCTCTGACACACAACTGAAGGCAGGTATACAGTTCTTGGTACTGATTACATAACCAGTACAATTACAATAGTCAGTACAAGCCCATACTGTCTGACATAAACTACATACCTTGATTAGTACAGAAAATTCTACAGTGAATTTTTATGACTGGTTTTAGGACAGTAGGCAATTACCAAAGTCTAAACCATGCAGCAAATGAGAAGTATTTCAAGACAATGGTTACTACTGCTTTTTCCACTTCACACGGCCTTTTTAAATTTAGAAAGTTTGAAGATCAACTTCTGCCATGTGTTGTCCACACACCTCAGTACTTTACATGCAGAAGCTATCTACAGTACATGCACACATTTCACAAGTGCCCACACCTGGAATTCCACACATGTTCTCTACTAAGAGGACAAAGGATGATGTATGCATTTCATTACTAAGGTTTTCTGAACAAGAGCCCCCAAATGCTACAGCCTGAATATTAGCTTAGAGAGGGTGTAATGTGTATACAGACTACAACTGTAAGTACTTCAGCTGCTGGTAAATAACATCTGAGTTTTAAAAATTTTTCTACTGAAGGTTTCTTAAAGCAACATGGAATTCACCATAAAAAGTTCAGAGTCAAGGTCAAATACATACCACACTATCATGAAGGTTTAAAGAGCTGAAGAAACTCAAACTAAAATAGACCAACACTTTGAAGCAGAAGAGCAACAGCTGAAATGGCTTCCACTCCAAATAGCTCCAACAGGTCAGCTCTACCTATATCCTGATACACCCCAAAAATTCTCCTAGGCATTTTGTGTGAGGGAGGCAGTAAAGAACCTACCGACCATGGAAGCCCAAGCAGACTTCTTTAATTTTCATCTGCTTTAATTTTCATCTGCATGAGTCTACTTACTACTGTATTCACAGCAAAAATACTAAGTCAGATCGTTAAATCCTACAACACAAGAGACCAAAAATCTACTTGCACCAACACTGGGGCAGCTCCCCATGCACGGGAATAGGTGTTTTCTAATAGGAAAACACCAATTAGAGGACATTTTGCTCCAAGTAACATAAAACAAACAGAGAGCACACCAACTTCCAAGTACATGGCCCCTCCACAGGTCCAACTAAGTGAAAGAAGGCAAGGGGTATAGTGCCAAACCGAAGTGCAGCTGTGACACTCAGACCTGCCTGGGGCCCAAAATGGAATGCTGGGCAGAACTGTTCTTTGTCTTTCAAAACATTTACAGAAGTAAAGGTGTAGGTGGGAATGTATTCTGAAGCATTTGCCAAGAAATATGCAGAAAACATGTCCCAAATTCAAAGACTGAACACAGTTACAGTCTACTTGCCTGAAAGGTTACAACAAGTAAGGCTTTAGAACCATTTAATTATTTAAAAGCAGCCAACAGCCTTAATCTCACACTTGCATTACAGTGAAATGCAGCTGCTGACATTGATATTTCTGTATTCTGAAAATCCAGAAGACGTTTTTGCTGCAGACTGGCTGGCTGAGCTCTGGAGACAACACTTGGCAGGGGCAGTTTAAGGAAGGGGTGCCCAAGTCTGTGCCCCAGCTGGGTGTGTGAGTGCAGTGCTTGTCAGGCCCACGCCATCCTCACCTGCACGGCACTGACCAGCTGGCAGTGTTTGTGTTTGAACACCACCAGAGTGCAGTCCAAGGGAAAAATCAGGAAATGTAATGGGCACTGGTCAGCCTCCTAAAGATAACAAGATTGTACTCTCCAGAAGTGAGGTTTTAGGCTCTAGCAGAGATGCTGCAGAGACGTGTCCAATGCTTTTTTGCTATGAAAAGCATTATCACAACAGTGCAAAAACAATGAACATGGAGATTCACAGTTTGTATCAGCAAGAGCCAGCAAAGAGACTCTAGCAATTTCAAGGATGAATGTTGAAGAGAAAAAACACAGCAGGATGGGACTAAGGGGGGGAAAAAACAAAAAAACCAAACCAAACCAAACAAAAAAATAGACAAAAACCCAAGCAGTCTGCATTCTAGCTTGGGGCACTGCTTAACCTGAAATGCAAAGCATGCAGGTGGCAGCAGTGGAGACTGGCTTTCACAGCATCCTGGCTCAAACTGGCAAATGCATTTCAAACAGTATACATCTTGAGATTACAGAAGGGCTCCAGTATCTGACTCATGTAATTGAAAATTGAAATATAAATATGGAAAAATATACAAATGAAAATACTGTCTTTCTGTAAGTATCATGTTTTTTTCATATTTACATATCTCTATACTTCCCCTTTTGGTATCAGATTACAAATAACTTTAGAACTACATATTCTGCAGTTACTTTGAAATGTTTTATGTAGTTACTTCATGAATGCTCATAGCAGAAAGGAGATTTTGATACACTGGTAAGACTGCCTTCAATTTTTCTTTCATTTGACTAAAGAACGTGCTACTTGAGTCATCACCTAGCAACTTGACAAAGACTACATGGTACTATAGTCAGCCACATGTAATTTAAGTAACATTTATTAAGCTTTAGCAAACTATAACAAAAA
Source organism: Ammospiza nelsoni (assembly GCF_027579445.1). Classification (NCBI taxonomy): domain Eukaryota; kingdom Metazoa; phylum Chordata; class Aves; order Passeriformes; family Passerellidae; genus Ammospiza; species Ammospiza nelsoni. The sequence continues at coordinate 11,676,142 of NC_080636.1, read as the reverse complement.
TACTAACATTATGAACCACATAAACACTGAACTACTTTCTCTATGAGAATTCACACATACCTGCATGAAATACCCAGTAACTAATGCCTTTCTTATGTTGATGTAATAGTCTCGACTGGTAAAATCTGTGCTTCTACGAGGCAAATTAAATCTATCCATGATTCGTGACAGCTGCTGGCGTACATTGTCTGCAGACATCAGGGACCTGTAGTTAATGAAGTTGTCGTAACACCACTGAACCGACTCATGATCTGCAACATCAGAAAACATGAATCAAAACTAGAACAAGTAAATGAAATAGCAACTAACCAATTCATCAGTCAGATGAACCAGAAAAAAATATCCATAAACTTTTATAAATGGTAACAGCTCTTGGTTTATTCAGTTGATTTCCTGCACTAGGTAACTTGCCAAAACTTTTCTATCCAGGAAGCACGTGGTCAGGACAGAAGAAAAGCAGGGGTTTTCCCCTCCTCACCAATATAACAAACACAATCACTGCTGTTTTACTGAAATACCATACCATTAAATATTGGACACTTCAAAAATCCCACCCTGCAACTAGAAAAACATCTTCCAAACTTGAAGTGTAAAATGTAACATGATGTCAGGAGCACTGCACAGCCTTTGACTGCAGCATGCAATGAACAGACAAGATAACTGTACATAACTACGCTGTATCTGAGAGATGAAACCCTACTAAACATTCAAGTAAAAGCTAAGATCTATACAGTCTGTTCTCAAAGTGTGACACACCTCACAGTAGTTTAAATAAATGTGACTGGTAAAATACAGCCACTGTAACTGAACTCTGTACTCCAGCTGTTCCTACTGCTGGTAGCTCTGAGAAATCTGATGGAACGGCAAGCCTCAGCCATTCTGTCAGTATCAATACCTGCATGTTTCACATCAAAAAAACCTAGTTCTCCCAAGCTACTCTCTGACTTTTCAAGTAATGCTCTTCTAATCTTTGTCAGTTTAATAATCCAACAAAGCCAGTTTTAAGAATTAAAACTTAAGGTAACTCTTGGAAAGAAGAGACTCTTCTTAATTTGCACTGAAAAGAATGAAGGTTATGGAAGTCGAGGTAAGTCCAAGTTCTTTCTTGCACTTTACCTTACAGAATATATTTTAAATGAAGTATGAATAAAGCTGTTGCACAGTTATGATTCTACTGTACAGTACCATAGCATACTACTTGCTGAGCCAACTGAACTATGCATCATGGATAACCCATAAATGTTTTATATTGTTCTATACTATTTGTATACAAACAGTAGAAGCATTTTGTCTTCTGATTCCAGAAGACCATTCACAATTTTACAAGATGATTCCTGAAATAGCTCCATCCCCTCAGTAACCTGAGTATTAAAGCAGTGGTTTCCAGAAACATGCACAAATTATCTGCCAGATATTCTGCATCCTATTAGTGAAAAAGCTAACAGGAAAAAAAAAGCAACACACGTTTTTATTTACAGATATTTCATAAAACTTTCTCAGCTATTGTTTGTATTGTAAACTGAATGTATTTGTTGACTTTGGCACTTATTTTAGATTGTCATATAATGACAGTGTTAGAAGGTTTCAATACAGAATTTCTACATCAAACCTGTAACAGAAAGGGACATTAAGCTGCATTTCTTTTAACTCAGGGTAAAAAGACTGCTTGCTTTTTGTTTGCTAACAGGAAAGTGTAACTGGAGCACCTAAGTCCACACGGCTGGCAGTTTATAGCCATCTTTTTATCTGCCACCAATATAAGTCACTTTAAAAAGTGGGTCACTTTCTCATTGTTGAAGAGAACTAGCTTCATCTCTTCATTCTTATCTTCTTTAAGCTGCTAAAATACACTTTGGCTATGTTGAAGAGGATCATATATTATCTCTAAATTCCATCCACAAAGATTACATAATTGAAACATAGGTATCATACAGTTCTATGTTACTTCTTGTTGATGCATCATGCCTTTGCCTCTCAATCTATTCCAAAGCCTTATTACAGACTTCCTAAACCACATTAAGAAATCAGAATTAAAAAGATTTTTTTTCTAAGGCCATATCCTTCTCCAAATTCACGTTTTTTTCTGCACTGCTCTCCCTGAAAAAAATCGCTAAGCAATTATGCCTATTTTTTATAATTCATGTTAAATAAACTTCCAATATTTCCTAATTACAGGAACATTTGCTTCCTTCTGTCCAAGGTTACCCAGCATTGATTTAAAAGCCTGGCTTGTTTGCATGCTCATCAGTTTATTACAAGATTGCTTGGGTAGTGTTTTGGTTTTGTTTGACCCCCAAAGGAAAGCAGCACTTAAATAACAAAAACCAAGCCCTTCAAGTGTCCTTGGAACCCAGAAATGGAAGTTGGCAGCACAAAGCATAAATAGTTTTACTAAAACAGACACAGACTTACTTTGCTTGAAAGCATGGTAGACATTCAGCAACGTCAAATGATCTCCATCTATGTGGGCAAACCTCATCTTGGCTTCATCTGCTGCTTTCTTTGCTTCCGTGGGGCGAACAAAACACTGTGGGACTAAACAAGGTTGGTATGGGCCCAACACAAACGCCCATATCGATGAGTCACGCATTCACAGATAGAGGAACAAGGCCTAGCTAGGTCAGTGCACAGAGCATAGGGCAGGGCAGGATGGCCTCCAACTGCATCTTGGACTGTTTACTACCTTGATTTGGTACATCAACACCTAACCACATCTGTAAGACAAGAGGGTTTCAAAGCTACAGAGTACCTGATTATTTAAATAGAATTATATGTATGCATCAAAATCTCTAGTCTGAAGGCCATCAAGGTTACCTACACAGACTGGAAGGCTAAACAAATCTTAGTTCAAATCCAGTGCTGATAGCTCTACCAGGAGCTAGTACCCCATGGAATTAAACACTTTAATTACAAATCTGCTTTTTCAGAAAGCCCCTGCAATGTAAATATTTCTGAAACTGTAGTGTACTAGCACAGTCTAAACCAACTTGAGGTTTGATTATGACAAGTCTGTTACTAGACAGAACACACCATTTAAGTCTCTTCCCACATGGTATTGCTATCAGCACTGGTATACAGAAACATGTGAATGAAGGTATTAATAAGTCTAAAGGCTGTGATGGTAGCGGTAGTGGTGGAAGGTTAAACCGTCCTTTGGCACTACTTCAAATAAAAAATATAGATCAAAAAATGCAACATGAACTTCATCATTATATTCTCTTACATACATCTGACTGTTCTCACTTCCATCCAAAAATCATATGTTACCATCTCTTTTCCAGCCACAAACTAGCAAAGACCATAAACAGTATTGCAGCCTACTTAATTCATGGTCTGTCAACATTCTAGTAAATTGTAAGATTGATATCAATCCACAAGATCTTGAAAGTAGTTATAAAGAGATCTGCTGGAGCAGGGAGCCAGGTCACCCACTGTGATTCCTTCCAACCTTACCCATTTTGTGATATACTTTATAGAGCTCCACACCAGAAAATAAATCAGTTTGGTTTTAAGTGTAATTTTTTAAGAGGTTAAATTTCAATAACATTTATGATTAAATACTAAAAATCTTTTATCGTTTTCCAGCTGCTTGGGACTACATTAGTTTTCTCATTAACTGAAGCCCTGCAATCACATGAGAACACCTCTGCATATGATATATCCCTCCCAAATGAGGGCTTTTTTATGCAGTGTTATGTAGTTTTTCTTTAGTCTTAGATTTGCATAGAAGCCCCAAAGCATGAGATATTGTGAGCTGGATACCAGAGATGCAACTTGAGTAAAAACATTTACACTGTAGCAGTGAATCATCGTAACAAATCAACAAAGACCAACGCATTAAAGAAAATGGAAATGCAGGCATGAAATAAACACCCTGTATAATGGGTCCTGCATTTGAAAAAAAGAGATAACATCAAGTGTATTTTATTTTCTAATTCATACTAATAAAAGCAAAATCCAGATTATTCTATCACTGTCTTAAATCAGTGTTTTGAAAAGTAATAGTACTTTCCATACTACAGCATGACACCATGGCTCTTATAAAATGTAGTATAATCATTTAATCTGCTCATTTTTAATGCTATTTTTGCTCTTTTCTGTCACCTAGTTTCCCATTCAGTCCAAACTAAATACATGGATTCCGATCAACAACCTGACAAACTTTATGTGCACTTAATGCACCAAAATACACTATTTATTATGCTGCTGGTTACAAGTGCTTACTTTGGGAAACAGCCCTCACAAAGATCAGGACTATGGGTTTTTTAAGAGCAATGTTTTGGTTATGACCCATACATTAACCAGCTTTAATCAATTTCTAATTTTTTTCCCCAAAACTCATTTATCATTATGTTAATTATGGTGTAAACCAAAGAAAATATCATGGCCTGGGGAAAGGTAAATTGGAAAAGCAGTAAGGCAAATCAATTGAAGGCCACAGACAAAAATACTAAACAAAAATACTTGTTCTACAGTAGATACTGGGGGGAGAAGGGGGAAGAGAAGAGAAAGACAGGCACCAACCTACCACCACCTCCGCAATTAATGCTACCATTTAATTAAAGAAAAATATTATGATTCTGCCCTGCCCATCTGCTCTGAGTCTGAACAATAATAACTCTGAAACAGACATTTTAACTTGTTCTTAAAAATGTTCATATAAATATACTGTAAAACTAAACTGAAGCAACAGATTTTACACTTAGTCAAAACTTTTTTTTTTCTCTACCCAAGTAAAGCATGTCAGCAGTCCACCTGCACTGTGGAGAGCCCGGTAAGTTATCACATCCCAAAGATTAAAGTGTTCTTATGAGTATGAGCACCCCCATTTTCATAACAGATTAAAACCTGCTGCTTGTCCCGTGACCTCCAGTCATAAAACAGAGTCACTTCTACACAATGGGGAAATTAAATACAAGGTTTGCTGGTAACATTTTCCTCTCATTTAGCTCTCTCAGCAAGCAGCTCTGCTCCGACACAGAGCTATTCATGTAACAGCAGCAAAGTACAACTGTAAACCTCAGTTAATTTTTATAAAGATACAGCTTCTTTCTAAGCTTCTTTTTTCCCTTTCAAAGTACTGACTGTTTTCCAGTTTTGCCATTTAGTAACCGAAAAATGTATCATGTACAAGCTTATGATTTAATAGAAATTATACTCCAACCCCTTTGGGAAGACTGTGACTTATCAAAGTGCAGAAGAATGCACAATACAAAAGAGATTTTACTGCCTGAAAAATTAGTGGTCGAGATGACATTTCTGGGCCTCACTATGAACCTAAATGGAAATTTCTCTTCACTAGCCTGGTTTCCCATCCCCAACCATTTATATATATATTTTTTTAACTGATATTAGGAGCAAACACTTAGATCATTTTATGCAGTAGTTTTCAACATTACTACTCACTAGTTTCAAGGTCTCTATATAAATCCATAATAACTGAACCCATATATGACGTTTCAAAAAGTAAATCTAATTTTATTAAAAATATATTTGTGTTATTTTTCTGATGTAGGAAAATTAAATTTTCCCCAAACTGACGATATGCAATTTGTTTAGCTTCTCTTTTCCTGCTATTACCTGACAACATGGCAGTAATAGATAGGACCTCATTAGAACAGTTGTAGTCACAGCTTGCAATAACCATTTTAGCCAGCTGTGGATCCAATGGAAATTCAGCCATCATGGATCCCAACTCAGTCAAGTCTCCATCATCATTTAAAGCAGCCAGATAATTTAAAAGCTCTAAGGCTCTCATCAGAGTTTCAGGAGCTGAAAGAAAAAAAAAAATATGTAAATTCACATATTACCCAAACGCTCTGAATCAGCAAAAACCAAGGAAGCACAGACTGTTACTAGGTATCCTTTTTTTTTTTCTGGTTCTCCATTCACTGGCGTCCAAATGCAAAACTGTTGCCAAATCCAGCAATACACGCCCAAACATGAATGAATGGGGGCGGCAGGGAGGGAACACTTAGAAAAGCTTTAAAATTAATCACAAGCTTTGAATGTTTGAAGATTACTGCTCTTCAAAATTCAAAAAACAGTGGCATTGTGAAATATTCAGTACCAGTAATACCACTTCTTCCTGCAGATACTTCTTCCCTTGTTCCATACTAAATAAATCAATAGTCCCAAAATTTCGGCCATTAACCCTAGATACCTACAGCCTTTCAGAAAGCCACTAAGAATGTTCTCTTTATCTCGCACTCCTCACATAGCCAGTAGTAACCCACAAAGAAAAATAAAATGAAATCTAAAAGTCTTTCTGCTAAGCTGTCATGCATGTTACACAGAACAAAGACTTTAACTGTTCTGTAGAACTATTTTAAAACTTACATATTAGGTCAGATTTTTATTTAAGGGGAAAAAATACTAATTCACCTATTTATATATGACTGATTTACTTTTATGATTAGTAATATCACCCACTTATTTCTGAAGCATATATGAACACTTAAAACTTAGAAGAAAGACGCATAAAAACTAGTTAGAACCAAATCATGTATTATTCAGCTTTAAAAACACCAGCCCATTTTATTTACAAACAGTTGTTACCTGATTGCACAATTGGAATGTGCAATCAAGGTGATAAATAAAAACCTTAAATAACAGACTTTGTAATGCCAAGAATTTGCTCTTATTCTCTGAAGGCAAGGGGCTTTCAGTAGCTTCCTTGGTCCCACTAAAACCTCTTACACAGAAAGAAAAAGCTTGCTTGGATATGACACAGAGCACTAAATTTCAGGATAAACAAAAGACAATTCCTTAGACATTACAATTTAAAAAAACAAAAAAACAATGAGAGAATTTATTCCATGTTGTCATTATATAAAGTAGTCACAGAAATAAAAGATTGTAAAGATGGAAAGAGATACCTGGAGGATCCATAAAATCAAAGTGCACCAAATCATCTATACCAAGCTTCTTGAGCTGTAATACTACAGATCCTAAGTTAGACCTCAAAATTTCAGGGTATGTGTTGTCCTGGGGGGGTGAGGGGGAAAAAAAAAAGAAAATTTGTAACACTTCTTCAGACACTTTCTACTACATAAGTATTCAAATTCTCGTTTTGTTTAATACCACAACACTCAAAAACCTTATAGACGTTCTTATAAACACCATGTAAAAAGCACATCTTACCTGCATTTCAGTTTTGTAGGCTTTCTCTGTATAAAGCCTGAAGCACTTGCCTGGCCGAGTACGACCAGCACGGCCAGCTCGCTGCTGGGCAGACGCTTTACTGATGGCAGTCACCAGCAGAGACTCCACTCTGATCCGAGGATTGTACACCTATTTCAAAGTGGAGGCAGAGCAGGATGGAATGTTAAAGAATAAACAATGTTCATGGATAGGACAACTACCCAAACTGCTTTAAACTTATTTTTAAACACAGCTTCTGCACAAGTTGTATGTATCTGAAAACGAAAAAAAAAAACTGGCTACAAAAGACTCTGGAGAGCTTCAGATACAACTGCCTAGAGAACAGCATTTTTTATTCATCTGTTAACAGCAACTCCTACCAGGCTCCCTATCCTTAAATGTATTTTTAGATAGGATTTTCATGGCAAATGGAATGTGTCCAATTTGTTCTACATAGTGCCAAGCACTCGTGGTGCTTAAAAAATCCCATAAAAATGTTGTCTTGATATAACTACTGATGTCTTAAGTTTTAGCTTTCATATTTTTCAGATTCTGTACTGCCTTAGAGTGTAACTCTGAACTTCATATAAAGAGTTAGCAAGTTCTCTTCACAGGTCAGTCTGACAAAACAATCCTTTTCCAGCCTGAGAACCAAGGACACCATTACACATTACAGCTTCGGGCCCCAAAAGCGTCAACAACAGCGAATTTGGGAGGATGGGACTTCATAACCTGAATTGGACAATTAACCCCAATATGTAAATCAACCAAAACTTATACAAGTGTGAAAACTCAGACCAGGCATCCATCTTGGGTATCCTTTGCAGGCTTTTTAATAAATCCCTACTTTATTCCTTTAACTCTGCCTAGCCTCTGTTCTAGGTAGCCTCTCAAGGCTACAAGATTGAATAATCATATTCAAGATCAGAAAAAGCTAACATTAAGGTTTCATGCAACTGTAAAGATCAGACTGATGACAAAACTGTATTTCAAGGGTACATGTAGACTATGACAATACAAAATATCTGCTGGTATTTACTGTAAAACTTCCACTGCAGCTGTATCTAAACAGCAGCACTGCCAACTCAATAGGGCTCGGGAAAGGAATACATTGAAAACAAAGGCAGTAGTCAAACAGCAGTGTCAGCTGAAGACATTTTCAGTCCATGTTTTAAGACCTTTCTGGTATGACTCACTATAAAATATGTACAGAAACCTTAGTTCTTATACTGGAAGAATGCAAAAAGAACTATTTATGAAAAAAGTTCAGCCTTAATGGTGACTGGAATTTGTGCATAAAAATACACTGGCTGTACTCACGTTCTGCTGTGTGTCTGTCTCATTTTGCAAAAGTTAAAAAGGCTGAAAATGTGTACTACTATTAAAGGAAAAGACTAAGAAACAAACTTATAAAGAGAGCTACATTTAGTGAAAAAACCAAATTAAGCCAGTGACAATCATATTTTATTTTATGTAGCTATTGAGTTGACTGTAGGAAAGCTACTTCAGTTCCTCTGAACACCCTATGATGTTCCAAGAACCACAATAAAAGCTTGATTACAATCTTCAGGGCTGCAACAGTACATGACAAATAGTGACATGAAACAGCAGGGATCATTTCTTCTCATTTTAGTGCTGGAGTTTTCTACAGTGACTTAAAAGAAGAGAAGGCTTCTAGAACCATTTTATTTACTTTCATACAATTTGTATTACTTGAACATCCTCAGGCACAGACTAACAGCACAAAACTGCCCTTCCTAAAGTATCTAGAAAAAACTATATTCCAGGTCAAAAACCAAATTCTCACATTTCTTTCTTTTTGTAAAAAGAATATTTTTAGCTAAAGTTCGCGGACTAAGTGCAAACCGTAAAAATTGTAAGTTAAAAACAAAACAAATTCCAAACCAACCAAATTCAAGATTTCAACTGTAAAAAGGCCTGTCAAGTGTTTGCAAAGGGAAGAGAAGCCTGAGCAAACCAGATTCCACCACCTTTCCTACTATAAAGAGAAAAAAATGGTACTTACCTTCTGTTTTGCAAAGCCAGGATCAATCACAAACACCACGCCATCTATTGTCAATGAGGTCTCAGCAATGTTAGTGGACACCACAACCTGTCAAAAAAACAAAAAAAACAACAAAACCCCAAACAATTAAATGAAACCACTTCATCCTAAAGATGAAGGGCTCCAATTCTGCCTCTGCACAAATAACTTTCAGTAAACTTTCCATCACTTAATCAATCGCTACCAGAGCTCCTCTCCAACACTTTCACAGGATGATCTAAAATCAACCAGAGGAACTCCTAGTGAAAAGAAAGCAGTTTTCATCCACTGTTTTTTGCTCCCCTATGGGTCTATCTAACATAACAAATGTTAGCTGAGAAAAAGAAGAGCAAAAATTTAACTTATGAAACCACTGAATTTCTTTTCTCACATCGTTGGTACATAACAAGTTGTACTGGAGCCCTTTAACATCATGTATTAATTCCAGCTTTTTACCTTTTCCTGAAAGCCTGAACACAGTAAACTGGTTAAATAATATTAAATGGAATGTTTTAACCAGAAAAGGATTTTTTAAATTTGGTTTGAAATAAAGCTGTTACCAACACATTCCACCTACAATTGTGAAAATATGTATTTAATTCCTACTGTCTTTTTCTATCACCAGATATTCAAACACCTTTACATATCTTTAATGTTATATTCTTAGCCTTTCAGAAGGTTGAGTCACATACAAAAATTAAAGCAAAGGTGACTATCAGAGTTCCAAGGCTTGATTTGCCACCATTTAAATTTTTATGTCCAGAGACGCAGTGTAACAAGCTGTGGATACCATTAGCTCTCATCCCAACAACGAACACACTGAATTGGGTTATTACACATTATTATCTCAGAAAAGATCCAAAACCTGCTCAGGACTTCATCAAAAGTGCTTACCCTTCACTTCCTAACTCAGAGCATTCTGTCATTAGTGCTTTATCAATTAGAACTGGAGAGACCCCTAATACTTAGTTCAGAATTACAATGAGGCCTGTGACTGCTGATTTCCCTTCCTGCTTGCTGATCACTTTGCCAGTCAGGTACTTATCACACTCAGTTGTCTCTTCTTAAGGTCTAAGCTTGCCTAAATACTACAACATATTGAAAGCAGTATTTTAGGAAAAACACTGACAATTATTTTGGAATTACGGTGTTTCACCCTAAAATGATGTGCTACTTAGAATTCCTCCAGCAAACAGAAAACACTGTGCATATCATTCACAGGTGACCTGCACAAATTAGTGAGGAGATAACAGCTACAAATATCAGTGCAAGTCAGTGCAAAATCTCAATACATCTTCATTAAAAAATTGTAAGACACTAAATATACAAATTAAACTCATACTCTCACATTAGAAGTCTAGTCAATCCACATTTAGCTTGCTGCTATAGCGTATACCTCATTTAATTTTTGTGTTTTTCTGTTTCTGCTAATGTACAGAACCATCCACACCCAGATTTTTCAAATACTAATTACAGAGCAGAGACAAAAGGTTTTTATCCCGCTTTTAACCACTGATTTCTATTAGGACACTTCAATATCAGGAACTCAATACAGTTCATGTGCTTAGTCCACAGCAGTACAACAATTTAATTTGTACCTGAATTCATTTAATGTATACAGAACTTTCCTAAGGTAGAAGGAAAAAAGTTATTTATACAGTGGATTCTATTGCACATACACATATCATTTGTTAATGTCACATTGCTTAAAAAATTACAATGACTGTAAAGAAAGAAGAAACTTTTTAAAAGCCTGAAGAAATAATATCTTTCAAGTTTACATCAAAGTACAAAGCTACTTGAACATCAAACAATTCAAATTAGCACTTAACTATATAAAATAATGATTTATAATTAACCTTAGGTACACTTTTGCAGTTTCTGAGATTAATTGTAAAACTTTGTTTTGAATATTAAAACATACATAGTATCTATATCTAAAAATGTTTCTGTACTGCATATGTATTAACTAGCAATGCTTAAGGCTGCTGAAACAGAAACTAGAATGCAGTTTGACAAGAAGGGATAGGATGGCAAGGAGCCTTTATCACAGGACAATAGAAACATTAAGACATCTTTGTCTTCCTCAATTAAAAAAACATTCTCACTAGTTAATCAGAATATTTGTCTGTAATCTAAAGCCTTCTCACAATAATAGCTGCTTTCTTAGCTCAAAGAGGACAGAAAAGTGCAAAGTTGTCAAGGTGCATCACTACTAGCTGTTGCCATCACTACTACAGCAAAATGGCACACTACTTCCAGCATCTCTCACTCCATGAAGTTAAAGCTCACTAATTGATCACTAATACTAACTAAAACTAAACCAACATTAAAAAAAAATTACAACACTGATGCACTTTCACTCATAGTTACATTTGTTATGGGGATAAAAAGTAAAATGTGGAAGCCAGAATATTTCAGCCAAACATGGAAAAGTAACTTCATAGGTCTAAGTCTGTTGCCTACATGCTGTGCCTGCTTTTCCCTATAGCAGGGATCTTGAGCATAACAACTTTTCTTGTAGTAAAACAGCTGCTACACCAAGTGTCCTCCTCTCAGAGACTGGTACTGGCTCTGTCATTTCAACAGAACAAAAACTACACTCTGCCCTTGTTATCCTCTTATGCAGAAAACCAAAACCTGCCTATTCTGAAGGGCATAGTTTTAAACATGAGTGAAAATTTAATTAAATACATAGCTATCACTTATTACTTAAAAGCAAATTCATTCATTTAAGTCATTTGCAAATACAATTTTATTGCAGCATTAGTTTCATGATTTGAGACTGAATGCTTTCTGCAATCAACTTCTCCAGGAAGAGGAAGATAATTTCACTAAATTTAATAAGTGATTTATTCTTCCAGAACACTAGAAAGTTGTCACTAGTATTACACATGCATTGTACTGCACAAAAACAAAAATAATCAAGGAACAAACCCTGCCTAAAGCACATATGATTCAGCTTTGACCTTCAAAATCTTAGCTTTGTGACTGCCAGTTCTGCAGAGGAGTTTAGTTTTAGGAAGCTTTAATATGACTCCTTTCTAAAAAACACATAGCTTCTACTATGGATTATTGGAGCATTGACATAATAATTTAACAAAGAACACTCACTGCGTCATTTCAAGTTTTTCAGTTTCTCAATCGATTTTGCCTAATGAAAGAACCTTAATTCCTCAGTTATTACTACCAAAATACAAACCTTGAACTTCAACATACTTGTTATAACTTGCACCTTCTCATAAACCTCAAGCAACAGATAAAACCTGCCTGACAATCTACTCCTTAGAGACAGCCCAAATTGTCTCCAAAACAACAGGGGGAAAAAAAGCACATCTCAATTAGTTATGGAAAAAAAATCCCATCCTCCACATAAATCATATTTCACATAAACTTAAATGAATGCCATTTCCATTCAGTCAAATGACACTGTTAGCACAACATCCTGGCCCTATATACATGGATGACAGAACTTTGATTTGTATGGAGAGACAAATTTCAATTTATCTAAAAACTGTAATGTGATAAAATACTGCATTTTCAGGGCTTTATTAAAAACCCCCTTGTACTTGTTGATGTTAAAATACATTCAAAGGAGCTGAAAGTCATATTTCATGGCCCATGCAACTATGAGTAGCTACTTACAGAACAGAACACTAACACAGGTTAGTATTTACCTTTCTTCCTATTGCTCCATTTTGTTTTTTCGGTGGGGGAGGTTCAAATATTCTTTGCTGTTGCTGTGGAGGAAGGGTGGAATACAATGGAATGATTTTTATGTCACCAACTTCAGGACCTAAGTCATCAATTTCACGTTTTATCCTCTTGCAGGCTTCATCAATTTCCTGCAAAATAAAAATACTGGTTAGAAGAGAACTCCATGAAAAAGGAAGCATATTTAGAGGGCTTATGACAATTAGATTAAATATACACCCTGCAGAACAATCACAATAACTTCTGCTTTAAAAATAAAAAATCAATCAAGGTGCTTACTGAATCTGCAATCAAATTTCCACAATACTTCAAGATGTTTCAGCTTCTATACTCTAATGAACAGCACAATTTGCATTCAACATCCTTTTTCTTTTAGTCATGTTTCCTAATTAAATCTCTACAAATTGTACTAAAATTGAAATCTCTCACCCTGGAATATTAAACTGCACTCATGACCTTTTCAATTTTCACAATCTGAAGGAAATTGATGTGCAAGATATTTAAAATAAGCCAATTAAGCTTTAATGTCACGTATCACTAATGCAATTATATCGAAGATTTGCTTCATTGTACCTAATGAGAACAAACACCTTTACAGTATAAACATGGATACTCAAAACCAAACCTCTCAATCCTAGGATTCAGATTTTACTTTAAAATTAACTGAAATTCCATTTAAGCTTAAGAAAAGTCACTGAAATTCTCTTAAAGATGAAAGATGTTTTAGGCTTTTTTCTACAACAGTATTTTCTAGACCATTTTCTGCTTTCCACACAAAACAGTTGTGAGATTCTGTCTCAATTTTCCCTCATCTGCCTCACAATCGTCATTTGGGGACCACTGAAGAGAAGACACCCCCCCCAAGAATCTCTGGCTCTGAAGGAGAAAGTCACATGCCAACAAGGCCCTGAGATCTGAGAGCGCTCCTAAGTTACTGTTTTTACAGGTGTGTTTGCTGTATGCTAAGGGGGCACTGTGCCCTTTTTGCAACAACAGCTTTTGGAAGCTGTCCCACCTGTTGGCCTGGCTGGAGTTCTCCTGAGTTTCGGGTGGTCTCCCACAGAAGACCTTCACCTGTTCTACTGGCATCGTGAAAGAAGCCTCTCCATCAAGGACTGAGACATGAAACCTCCATGTGAAAAGGCTCCTCTAATCCTTCCAAGGACTGAGACTGAAACCCCTAACCCAGGGAGGTGTGTGGGGAGAGGCAAGCTGGTCAAACCTAGATGTTTGCCTGCAGGTTGTGACCACTGCACCGAGAAAACAATGGTTCTCGTGGGCTGCCTTGCTTGGACTCTGTGTACCCCCCTTTCTATTCTTCCCCCCTGAAGACCTTTGTTTCAGTTGCAAAATTTATTCTCCCTTCCCCCAACGAAAAAGAGTGTAATTGGGGTCCAGATGAACTGTGCCTCGGAGATCTCCCCAACATAACAGGCGGATCCTCGACTGGACAGGACCAAAAGACTTCGTCTCTACGTTTGGTAGCTAGACCCTCCTCTTTCTCTTCCTTAATCCCTGTATCCCATTTTGCTGTGGTCATTCAATAAAGGTATATTTGTTTTGATTATTACTGCAAATCCCCTGTGCCATGTCGGTTTTTTTTTGCACCAAGATCATCCCACGAACCATCATGAACGCAGTTCGTAAGGACAGATCATGACAACAGTTCACCACAGCCCAATTGTTCTAAGTTCATTTCATTTTCAAACAACTACACTGAAGCCAGCTAGGTGACCAAATCGTTATGACAAGATCTAAGTAAAGTTGGATTGCACAGAAATTTATGTTAATGAGTAACACCATTCATTACCTCTAATTTAAAAATCCCAACAGAGCCTTCACTAATGCAACTAAGAGACACACTGACCAACTATTGATCCTCCATCTCAACCAGATGGGAGAAGAAAGTCATGACAAAAAGCAACAGTAGACAAAGGCAGAAATATTTACTACAACATTCTCTGAGAAAAGAGGAGATACCTCCCTTACCACATTCACTAGCCTGAAGCCGAAGTGATACTTTAAACCCTAAAGCAAATGCACAGAACTGGTAATCTAAAGGCTCTGTAAAATGACTGCTCCAAACTGTGATTTGAAAGGCACAAGCAATCTCCATTTTAGAAATCATAAATTCAGGTAGATCTACACCAAATCTGGGTTGTTCACTTGTTTTTAAAGAGGCATTTAAATTCTCAGCACAAATGCATGGAGTATGTTTTAAAGAAGCACAGGCAATACTTGTTCAGTATTAATCAGTGTATACAATTAATGTAAGCTTGGCAAAAGCCAATTCAGCATTGGATAAGCATTGGCATATCCAATTCAGGATTTTCTATCATTCTAACTGTATGGAGAACCACACACAGATGATAACCAAAACTGGTATCCCCAAGTTCACAAGATAAAAGGATTATGTGTAGCAGTAATAGTTTCCAAGTGTTTAGGATACCTTTGAATGTTTGAGATTTGTTTGCATCACAAGAAAATATCTAAATCCAGAAATATGACACATATAGTTGAAGGCACAATCCTATCTTTAATCCTTTAAAGATTCAGTAAGCCTAATTCAATCATCTCACTTTACTCAAGTATGAAAGGCTTCTTAAAAACAAACAAACCATACACCTTGAAATATTTGCAAACCATCTACTCCAAACAAATTCATTATAAACCCCTTCCTGGAATAAAGATTATTGCAACAATCTGCACAGAAGAAGACATTTCTCAGGCAGAACAACAAGAAGGTAGAGTGAACTTGAATTGTATTTGGATTATGTCTGAAAAACTCCTCAAAGCCCTGAACTACTGAGTACCTGGGATAGTGGGTAAGGGGGGAAAAGGAAGCAGGAACAGACACAGGATGAAAAGACCCACACACAGACCCATGATGCCCAGTGCATCAGCACCAAGGACCTGCTTCAGAGGTAAAGAAGAGAACAGGCCTGACATACAAAAAGCATCAGACTTTCGGCAATGCTGAAGTTACAAGATTGATCCTAGTTCTTCACAAACAAGACTTTTTAGTACTAGTATTTGAGAAATACTTCTCAGTAAAATAATATTCAATGAACTTATTCGCTGATGCACTCATGCTAAAAAAAAGGTGACTACCAAAAGGTACAAAACAAGCAGCCACAAAAACAAAGATTACACTAGCATTTGCTCATTTTTCTCAAGCTGCAAGTGTCACAACACATCTGTACTTCACAGAACCTAGTAATCAGACTTGTCCCAGACAGTCATCTCAAGTACTTCAAAGCTTCCAGAAACTTCCTCTTGATCCCCTCAAAATAAATTTCCAATGCACAGGCAATACATACAGTTAAGCTGCAACACTGTGGAAACTAGAATCAAGCAGCAGTTAAGAACCCCTCAGTACTACACTGAACATTAACATGGAGTCCTCAACATTCTTCCACACCATCAGCCACTTCAGTGATTTTCCTTGGAAAAGCTTCCAAAACAACTACAATCAGTAAAGAGAATCTATTTCTTTTTACATGTACTAGTGATCAACAAGATAATTGTGTGGTGAATATTTTTTGACCAGGAAAAACAAAGTCACCTCAACATCCAAGTGACAGTAAACAATTTTCATTTTGAATTTACAGCTAAGTAAAAATAGCTTAAAAAAAAAAAAACAAAACCATAATCTGGAAAATAATTTTATCAAGATTATTATTATTAAATCAAATTTAACATAATTGAAATGGTGTTCCTTCCAACAAATCAGTGTGATAAAGACTGAGTCTAGACAAAAACCTAAGCAGGCTGCTTTGTTTTCAAATAGCTGATGAGCAACAGGCAATATTTAGAATATCTGTCAAATTAGGTGAATTTAATTCAGGAGTTTAAGTATCAATAAGCAATTCTAAGACCCCAAAAAGCTTCAGGATTTCAACTTCCATTTGTGCAAGACCTAAGTCTGTGTGGGAACCAATACTTAGCATTGTATTGTTTAGAAAACAAGGCAAGACCACGGTGCAGTTTCCCTTCAATTTATTAGTAACAGTAGTGCACCACAGCATGTGAAGCCTGTTAACAACACAAATGAGTCCTGAACTCTCAGAATGCCAGGACTGAAACCCAGAGAACCATAAGTTTTCCTGTGGCTTAACTTCAAGAGTACCACTTACAGGACTAATGCTTACATCTTCACCCCACCACCATCTTAGTGGTGCATACTAGTAAATACTTACCAGACTGAAAGCACAAACAGGACTTTGTTCATGTCCTGAACGAAGTATTACTAAGTAATATTCAGCAATACTCACTTTTTTTCCTAAAGAAAATATAACTTAAAAAAGCCTTATTACTAAAAATCTTCCAGGTATGACTTTTAAAGACTGACTGCCAGTTCCTGGCTCCTCAGGCTGTGTGTCAAAACACATAGCTAAGAGAAACTCGGAAGTAATTGAAGCACAAACCAATACCTTATCAGCTGCCTCCAATAACACATTTCCACTGCTGTGTAGCATCTCACTACTTCAATACCTAACATACCCTGGCTCTGCATCAAAAACGAAGGATTTGAATGTATTATTAACAGTTCATCTAAAAGGAGCTGTATAAAATTAATCACACAAGAGACTGATTTTGCCTATTATGCACATTACTTTTTTCTGCTGTTGAAAATGAAGTCTTTATTACATGTTCAAGCTGAATGCTCAGTAGAAATTCCCTTCCATTACTTTTCCTGATAACATTTTTGCAGTCAAAAGTAAGGTGTTCATACTGGAGACCATGAACAACAGAAAAATATTCTAGGAGCAGTTGCACATCTTACTGACTCAGTGCACCATGTCTTTAAGAAGCAAGTTTGTGCTGAAAAAAATTCGTGATTCTTACTAGCTCCATTCAATGGTAGGCAAAAAAAAAAAAAAACCCAAACCCACAAACATCAAAAGAAACCCAGAATGACAAGCAGCAATGCAGTTCACAGAATCACAGAACAAGAGGTTGGAAGGAACCTAAAGGATCATCTAATCCAACCTGTCTTGTCAAAAACATGGTCTAGGAAAGATGGCCCAACACCCTATGCAGCTGAATCCTACAGGTCCAATGTTGTGGAACCCACCACTTCCCCTGGGAGTTTATTCCAATGGTTGATTATTCCCACTCTGAAAAATTTTCCTCTTGTGTCTAATCAAAATCTCATCAGGATTAACTTTTATCTATTACCCCCATCTTCTCATGTGGGTGTGTGTAAAAAGGGAACCTCCATGTATGTTGTAGCCATAGTTTAAATACTGGCTCATGATGAGCCTTCTTTTCCTAAGGCTGAACAAACCCAGCCCCCTCAGCATTTCCCACTCCTTTGAAAATATTTGTGGCCTCAAGTTACTGAGTTCCATTGCTCTTGCAAATCCAGCCCTTCTGTTTGTGTGCTAGACTCACCTGTGCTGCCATGGAGAAGGTACAGTGAAATTCCAGTGACAGTAAACAGCAGTTACTGACTGAGGGACCATGAGTGACCCTAAGCCAAAGTGATTTCGCTGCCAGCATGCACTCTAACTCAAGGCCAGAGTGGGCTGTGCAAACAGCCACTGAACCTGCTGGCCAGGCTCCATTCAATCATAAGGGCAAAGCTGTATCCCATCTTCACAAAAACCCTTTCTACAAAAAGATGGTGAGTAGTGATGTCATTTAAGCACATTCAATGGGACAATTTGAGCACTTGGCATGCAAAATAGAGTTCAATGACTTAGTAAACATAGTCCTTGGGAACGTTATTGCAGAACCCCTTTCTTCAGTTGATCCTGTATTTGGTACCCCCAAAGAATCTCATAGGATGAGCAAAACACCTTCCTCCTTTCAGCATTTGAACAAAATTAGTATTACTGCTCTTCTTTCAGTTCATGCTGCCCAACTCCCCAAATACTTCCTATCTGAATCTAAACAGGACAACTTGTGTTCACTCTTAGTACAGAGACTTCCTCTTAACCTCACCCAACCACTACCAACTGACACCAAAAGATAATCAATTTTTACTTCAATTAGCATATAAGAAAGTCTCTGTTTTCTTTCAATTACAGAGTTCAACCAGTTTCACAGTGATGAAAATATTGTACCTTTAAAATAAATCCTCATTTATCAAGCTTTCTATCAAAAACATCAAAAATGTTTTTTAACTCTTTTCTAAACCACTAGTTTTACCAGTATCATTTTAAGGTCTTCTATAATACTGAACTTCACAGCAACAATTTTAAGTATATTTATCAACAATCAAGAACACTCCTGATCTGTACTTCACATCTCCAAATGCAGCTTAGATACTCTCTCATAAATGTATAACAATGCATTTGGCTTTATAAAAAAAGGGTGACAGAGAATACAAGTGGTATTTGTAAATGCCCATGTTACCAGAACATGTAAGACAGATCTATACTGTGGCTGTGTCACTATTTCTGTCTTTCCCACCCCACAAGTTTAAGTATGTTACACCTACTCTCGAATTACTGATCTTAATGGAGTGTAAAATCTAATACTGTTTTAGGAGAACTCCAGTAGAAAATAAACCAGTTGCCTCTCCAGTAGAAAATAAACCAGTTGATCTGCAAGCTTAACAAATTTGTCTCTACACAACTAGACTACCAACCTTGTAATCCCAAAGAATGAGAACAAGTTTGACAACACCTATTGTCTAAGAAAGACATGTTGACTGAAATGTAATTATGCTTTTCTCTTGTTGAAATCCCTCTCAGTTTCCAATTTTGCCTGTGACTGATGACAGGCAAGCTAGCTCACAGCTGTCCAGGTGTGGTGGGTTGATGCTGGCTGTAAGCCAGACACCCACCCAAGCCTCTCTATCACCCCTCTGCAGCTGGACGGGGAGAGAAAATACAAGGGTTCATGAGCTGAGATAAAGACAGAGAGGTTACTCATCAAATACCACCACAGGCAGAACAGGCTGAGATTAGAGATATTAACTGAATTTATTACTAACAAAATCAGAGCATGATAATGAGAAGTAAAATAAAACTCTCAAATCACCTCCCCCCCTGCCCCCCCCCCAGCTGTACCTCCTGCCCAGCAGCACAGAGAGACAGGGAATTGGGGTTACGGTCAGTTCATCACAAGGTATTTCTCTTGCTTCTCAGGAAGAGGAGCCCTTCTGCTCCAACATGAAACCCCCCCATGGGAGACAGCTCTCCATGAACTTCTCTGACACGAGCCCATCTCATGAGTACAGATCTCTGCCAGCTGCTGCAGCACAGGTCCAGGTCACTCTCCATGAGGTGAGTGACCAAGGACAGAATGCTCCAGAAGGGGCTCTGCTCTCCACAGGCCCTCACATGGTCACAGCCTCCTGTCAGGTGGATTCTGCATCCTCATCCTCGATCTCCATGGGCTGCAGGGGCACAGCTGCTTCACCACAGGCTGCACAAGCTCCAGGAGAATCCCAGCTCTAGTGCCCAGAGCACCTCCTCCCTCTCCTTCTGCACTGACCTTGGTGTCTGCAGAATCGTTCCTCTCACATGTTCTCAACCTACTCTTCTCTGGCTGCAATTATAACTGCTCAATACAGACTGTGGGGTTTTCTTCCTTCTTAAAAATGTTATCACAGAGATAACCACCACTGGCTCAGCCTTCATCAGTGGCACAGCCATCTTTGGAGCTGCCAGGGATTGACTCTGCTGGACATGGATGAAGCTTCTAGCGGCTTCTCAAAGAAGCCACCCTGCTACCAAAGCTTGGCCATGCAAGCCCAATATACCAGGTTATACCTTTCTTTGAACACTGGCAGTTAAACATGAACACTCTGTTCTGAAAAGTTCTCGATATACCGGGGGGGAAGGGGGGGGGTGTTTGTTTTAAAAATGAGCTTTCCTCCTTACAAAGCTTGTAGTGTATTTTGCTTTTTAACGTTCTCTTTTGTTACTAAGGAACTTAAAAGCAGTTCATACAATGTAATCATAGACTTTTGCTCCTTTCAGGATTCAAGAAGGAAATTTTTACTGAACACATACTTCTACACCATTAACAACAATTTTATCATCATCCAGTAGCAGGCAAATAAAATTAAGATTCCTTTAGTTTCTAAACACATTTAAGCTTCTTTTAATTTTCTGGGCATGACAACACTGAATCTTCCTCGCTATCTCCAGGTTTCATCATCTTCTCTATGTCTTAACTAATCTGTACTAATTAACTGCTATCCATCTTAATTCCCATACAAAATTACTTCAAAATCATTTGGATGAGAAGACAGTAGCCAATAAGGAATCCCATTCTAGCACAGGCCACTGCAATTACATCTAATTTTCAGCCTCTTAAACTCTCAAGTCACATTTGCACCATTTCAGCTAAAGCATGTTCCTTTGCCATAATTCAATTTAGCTGTGTATATGCACCTTTCTGACAAGAAAAACAAATAATCTTGCACTCTATTGATACAATTTAGAAGCATCTAAAAGAACTACAAAGTATTTCTGCCTAGCATACACCAATTTTAGTCTAGCTACTAAGCCTAATGAACTTTAAGCACATAGTGGCAATGGTACCTACCGCACACTTTCCTATTCTCAAGAGTACAGCAGGTCACACCACTTTAGATTCAACAGCAATACACACAGAGATTCTATTATGATGCTCAACAGAGGCCCCAAAATGTCATTAATCAAAAGGGTTAAAGTAGTTCTAGACTTCACTACAGAAGCTAAACCAGACTTGAATTTCATGCCAACCACCCAAACGAAGACTAGGTCCAGGCAGAGCCAACTCCAGTGCCCCTGGGTAGTACATCAACTGACACATGGACAACTCCAGACTGCAGAGCACAGGGTGCTAGCTTACCAAGGCATGTTTTAAAGTGATTCAGTAATACAGTGTCAGATGCTTTTATGCTCAATTATGTACACTTACAAGCATGTCCGGTGTGCAGCATTTTATTCAGAATTTGCTTATAATACATTATGTCCTGCAAATGAACCCCGTGAAAATCAAATAACCTGTTCACACAAAAGAACAGAGTACATCTGTAGCACTGGCAGGTCTGGAGTCTAGAGCCATTTGCCAAAGGAGGACACTTATCCCATGCCCTGCAGTGATGGTTTTAACAGTTATTTAGAGTAATACATAGCACATGATGTAGCAAGCACAAAATTCATAAACCAGAAGGCCACGCATTTGTGGTCTGTGAAAGGCTGAAGACCAGCCTGACCCAGCATCTTGCTAGAAAAATAAAATCTGCTGAAACAGCAGGACAGCAGTGCTCCTTTCTCTTGCCACCAATTTTCACCCTTCTGCAACAGCTGTTTCACTAATTCACACATTTAAGTACCCAGCTAGTCTGAACTCAACTTCAAACTAAAACCAAGCAGGTAGGTTTCTAAGCCACTATCACTGAAAGTAATTCTTCCTACCTGTACTTTAACTTACAGCAATACTCCTATCAAAGAAGGACAAATGTAAAAGTCAAGAGTATTTGCTTTCATAGTGACAGTCATTGCTTTGGTTTTTTAAGGGAGCTGACCTGCCAGAAGACACTTTAATCAAATGTCTTACAACTCATGCAAGAGGCAACACATCTTTATGGTTGGAAAGTCTACTCAAGAAACCAGGGTACCTTTAGCATCACAAGTTACTTGTACCACATCCCCCCTTGGCATAGTTAAGGTTGTGTTTGTTTGTAAGAAAGACATTGAGATGATCCACATCCCTTGAAAAGTATTTCTTCAAGAGTACTAACTGAAAGAAGAATGAGTTGAAAAATGTTTTTGCTAGCTGCACTTCCCCTACTAAAAACACATTTAGGTTGACTGAGGCCAGCAACCTTTCAAAATGCCTACAGGTTTTTTAACCTCTTCTCCATCTCAGTTCACCAATATGGACACTAAAAAGAGCTTCAAAGAAAGACCAGGACTAAGAAAAAAAACCACCCCAGGTTATTTCAAGTAAAGTATTTAAAATTTCCAGAAAATCCCCATTTCCTGATGCAGTTTAGCTTAAGTGCTTGTATACAACACTCCTTTGCAGGGCATGGAGTCTATTTCTGAGACCTAACTCCCTGAACTTAAGGTACATAAAGTCTCCAGGCTAACACTGCAAGTTATTGATAAAAAACCAAAATCTGAACACTCTTATTAAAGCTACTACTAAAAGCTAAGCAGCAGAACCAAATGGTTATTCTTCAGATACGTTGTACAATACATGTGAGCAGAATTATCTTTTCAATAAAAACCAAGGACGCTCTCAGGCACCCCAATCTTTGGAGTTCCCATCAGGACAAAGCTAGGGTTCATTCTCTGGGTTTCTGTTTTTGAAGTACTTGAGATGATGAGCATTTTGATTTTAGAAATGCCTTGCATACCATTTACATTACAGATATGTACAATGTCAAAGGACCTAAAGTGTATGGCAGGTAAACCTCAGGTTATTCAAACAATAAACTAGAAAAGGAAACTGTTTTAGTCTACACAAGTCACTTGAAGCAGTTTCTGTATGAAACAATGAACAGAAGAAAATACCTCTTGTCCAGTAAGAAAGAGTAAGAGATCTCCTTCTTCTTCTTCACACATGTGGATTTGTATCACTGTTCGAATGGCAGCCTCAAGGTAGTCCCTTTCAGGTTCTGGAGTATAGAATATCTCCACAGGATGGGTGCGACCCGGGATAGTTAGCAGAGGACAGTTATCAAAATAGATCTGAAACTTGCCAGCATCTAAAGTAGCACTCATAACTATAACCTGTAGAGTTGGAGGACAAAAAGTTACTCAACATTTAGAACTTGTGACATGTTACACATGCAATGTGTAATTTTAAGAAAGTAAATTGCTGACTGTGACATACGAATGCTTTTATTACCTGAATACAGCACCCTTGTTATAAAGATTCAAAAAAATTTCAAGTCAAATACATAAGGTTAAGCTACAATTGTATTGTTTCTAGGAGCTTCCTCAATACAAAACAGGTTCAGAATTTCCTAGGGTTAGCCTTCTAATATACATTATCACAGATCAAAAAACAGTAATAAAAATCAGCTAATGGTAAGCACACAAATACTTTATCCAGTATGACTGCAACTAGAACAGAGATGCTGTTGGACTTCATCATTACTGACCTTCAGATCAGATCTTTGTCTTACAACTTCCTTCAAAACTCCCATCAAGATATCCGTAGCCAGTGTTCTCTCATGGGCCTCATCAAGGATTATAACACCATAGCGCTCCAGCAAAGGATCGTTCATTGCTTCCCGAAGCAACATTCCATCAGTCATGTACCTGAACAAACAGAAACCACTCCAACTCACACTCTGCTTGTTAGGCTGGATGCAGAATCCTCTTCCATATTGCTTGAACTAAGCTTTTAATCAACTTTTTAAATGTACTAACACCAGCAAACTACTTCCAGCACTGTAACATGCCCATTTTAAGTTTTCAAATAGAAATAGAGTATAAGTGGAATCTGGGATTATGGGGGGAAAGCTTCAAAGAAAAGGGGGGGGGGGGGGGGAAAGGGAAACAAGGTTTAGTAACATTTACAATAGTTTGTAGAGTATTACTGGCAGACATCCACACCTGAGCTCAAGAAACAGGCAAATAAAGGGGAAAACACCATCTAAAATCCAAGATGTACTGTTTCTGCAATTGTTCTCCTTTTCTGTCTGCAGATCATCTGCTCACTTCTTGCTTTTCTGGTACTGTTACATTTTTTTCCATATTATCTTTATGCCCAGTCCTTTACCTACTTGTACGACCAAAGAGAAGTCGCCTCTTGATAGAAAAGCATTGATCCTTGAACCACACTGTGATGTTTTTACCAGAGCATTCTGAATGTAATCCACAAATGATGTATTAAATGCACCTGTTTCCTGGTAGCACAGGAATCTATAGCAGCTGACAAGTAAAACACTCCTGTGTGTCTCAGAGCCAGGTATAGGGCAGTTGTGAACCTTCGGAAAGTTCTCTTTATGGAAATAAGTTACTGAACTTCACCAGAAGTAGAGTAGAAGACACCACACATAAACCATCAGAATGTACAACAAAGAGAAACTGCCATGTTGAAGGGCTTTATTATGAATAGCACCTTAAGAATAAAACATTTATTCAGATCACCTCCTTTTTTATGGATAATTTAAAATTAATTACTATAGGGTGCAGCGCTTTCTTTAGGAGGAATGAGTAATTTCCAACTCTTTTCATGCCTCACACCTCTCATTTCTCTCAGCTCATGCTACAGCTCCCATGTCTCTTCCCCACTCAGACAAAAGCACCAATCCACAGAATCACTCCCTTATTAGTCCTTTCATAACTTTGCTCTCATCCTTCACTACCCTGTTGTTCCCCTACCTCCAAGAATGCTGTTACACCTTTACCTGACAGCTGTCACACTTACTTCAGGATGGTTTTAGCACTGCTGCAATCCTCAAAGCGAATGGAGTAGCCAACCTCCTGGCCCAGCATGACGTCCATCTCGTCGGCCACGCGCTGTGCCACGCTCATGGCAGCCACCCGCCGCGGCTGCGTACACGCCACTCCCCTCTTGGGGCCCGGCAACGAGCGCATGTAGTCAACGCACCACTGAGGGATCTGCACCAACAAATTCAGGGATCAACACACTTCACATGGTCACACACAACCTGCCATCTTCATACTGAACTCTAAGTCAGTTACAATTCCACAGAGATGTCAACTGCACACGCAAAACCAGGCAAAGCAGGAGAGACTGGACCAGAAATAGGCTAGTTAGTTGGATTCAGTGCCACTAAATAAGGCATACTCTTGTTGTATGTACATATCTATCTGTGAAGTTATCAAGGAAACGCATAGGTTTAAGGTACATTTTACCCATGTTAGATCAATACCTTTTACAGGTACTTGGCAGCAGCCAACATGCTCCAGAGCAACCAAAATTAGCCCTAACACACACAAGATTTGAGATCAGTAGCACAATTAAAGTTCTACGTAAGTAAAATGTATTTTGTGTCTTGCAAAAGTAATGCTTATTAATATGTTTAAGTAAAAATAATTATTTTAGTAATAAAGAATTGTCTTAGCCAGTAAGTGCAACAAATAAAATGAACAGACAATTATGTTTATTAAGTTTAATACTGTTCTTTGGAAATTTCATCAACCAGATATAAAACCCCTATGCTTTCCTTCCTGTGTTAGCACTCCTTTTATTTGCCAGTCTGTAGTTTTCTGCTCCTATTAGGAATCTGGAAACAGTAAGAATCATCCAAAATAAGATTTATTCAGAATTCCTATAGTCAGTAACAGTTTGAGGGAGATTATTCTCCACATGTTCTCAGTGTGACACTTTGTGAGGAGACATCTCCAGGCCAAACTAGTTCCAAGCCTACAGACCAAAAAACCCACCTGATCTTAGTAATTACTTTCCAAGGATTCTTAAAAGCACAAAGAGGAAAAGAAAACATACCCTTTATACATGGAATTCCAATGAGGAATAAGAGAGAAAGCAGTATAATTTAAACCAGGAGAATGTCAGTTCTTCATTATTACATTCTCATAGCAAAATGTACATAAGTAAACAGTAAGACATAACCAGAAGCAGATCAGTGTAGCCTTAAGCATTTTTCAGGGAAGAATATACTTCCACTATAAATACAGGAAAAAAGCAAACAGAATCAAAATATGACAGGAGCCTACTAGACTGCTGTGAAGAACTCAAATTTCTGAAAATCCTATTCAAAACTAGAACTAATAGCAGTTCTTGAACACTAACAGCAGCAACATGAAACCTATCTTGTAACGTATACTTGCCTCCCCAGCTTCCCAAGTCACTAGTAACAGCTCAACTAAGTGTATTAGTATATGTAAGTATATTAGGTGAAGCTTTTTGACTTAAAACAGAGCAAGTCCTGAAATAAATTTTGAACCAACAGGTCTGCCAGGCCACTGCAGCATGAAATAAAACCGATTTAAAATTGATTTTCCAGTAAGCAACAAAACCTTCAGCAGTGGTGTCAAATGAAAGAAAAGGGCTCCACAGACTTCCCTGTGCTAAGCTGATACAGACAAGCACCCAAAGACTTTTCCTGTCCAGCTTTCAAAGACACACAATTACTGGGAAAAAGGACTATGCCATACCGCATTTTTTACTTCACTCATGTCTGGGAATATACTCTCATTTGGTTATTATGAAACCCAGGCTGAAGTTAATCTCACTGACAGAAAAAAACCCACCCTATACCATCATCAAAATCCCAGACTTTCTGCATAAAAAGGTCATTTTATTAGTATCAAAAGCAGGAGGAATGGCTTTAGCACCATTTCACCTCAAGGACTTTCTCAAGTAAGATTTTCAAGTATGACTTCCATAAACATGAGGAGGTAGTGACTACACACAGTGGCCTCTAAGATCGAGGATAAATGGACTAAGGGTTGTTAAAAACCCTTAGTTAAAAACTACTTCAAAGCCAAAGGAACCTCATCATTCTAAGGAATGCATAGCAAGAGACAGAAGAGCACTGCCCTTTCTGGCTTTTTTGAGCCTCTCCAACAGCTTGAAAACTTCCTCAGTTAAAAGTTACAGGGTAGAATTCCCTGAATTTTCATTATTTGAGAACCTGTACCAGTTCTCCTGCACACTAAAGGACAAGGATTAAGCTATATTCCACATCACCCTTTTTCTGGACTTTGTCAAAAAGCCCTGCTAAAGAAGTGGCATCACTTATGTTACCCCAGTACACAAAGGAGATGCCACTTACCATTGTCTTTACCAGAGTGAAATTATACCAGAAGCACATATGATCCCAGATTTAAGAGTGAATGCTGCAATTACAGGAAGGAATTACCCCTTCCTAAGAGAAATCTGGCACACCCATTCCACCACTGCACCTGCTTGCAGTGCATTTAGAAAAACCACTTAACTTCAAAGGTTAAGTTTAAATTACCAATCAAAGTACTGCAAACACTAAAGAACTGAAAATTAATGCCTTGGCTTCCAATATACTTCTTCAGTGCTTTGGGGTTTAAGTATATGTAAAACAAGTGAGAAAAGTGTCTCAATTTTTCCATTGTCTGAGCCAAGAATTTCCAAGCCTGGGTGTTCTACACAACTAATGGGAAAACATGCACATAATCATAGAATCACAAAATGGTTTCAGGTGGAAGGAATCTTAAAGATCATCTGGTTTCAACCATCCTGCAATGGCCAAGGATGCCATCCACCAGACCAGCCTGCTACAAGCCCCATCCAACCTGGCCTTAAACACCTGCAGGGATGAGGCACTCCCCAACTTCTCCAGGAACCTGTTCTGCCATTCTACCACTCTGACACTGAACAATTAATAACACCTAATGTAAATCTCCCCTCTCTCAGTTTAAAAGTCATTTCTCCTTGACCTACCCCTATCTGCCCATGTAAAAAGTCACTCTCCATGTTTTTCTAAGTCCTCTTCAGGTACTGAAAGGCCACAATGAGGCCTCCCTGGAGCCTTCTCTTCTCCAGGCTGAACAATCCCAACTCTCTCAATCTGTCTAAATAGGAGAGGTGCAGATAATCAGGGAAGGGACTTGAAAGGCAGCAGCTCAATATCAAAAACATATTTACTACTGTATAGCCTTCTATTATCACAATGAAAGAAGATATTAATTTTGGAAATAATATTTTTCAAATATTGCTTGCTTTTATTTGTATAAGGGTGACATTAACAGCTTATGTACACCTGCAGTTCGAGCATTAAAGGATTTCTTAACAGCAGAAAAGTATTAATCTTGCTCAGATTGATGAATTTAAGAAAAACAATCATCCCCCAACAGGTTTTAAGACAGCAATTGACCACAAAAATGATGTGACACTACCATATGCAAAATGAAGTTTTCATTAAGTGGCAGCAGGACAATTTTTAGTGGTATGTCCCTAGAGACATTGTCAATTGTTTAAAAATGTATCTGCAACTTCACAGAGCAAATTCAGAGGAAGCAGGGAAGCTTCCAAGACAGCTTACATGCTTCTGGTAGCTTAAATCCCATTTTTAGGAAAGATGTGTAACATTACTTAAACCCTTTCAGAAACTAAGGTTGAAGTAGTAAGATAATGCAGGAAAAGCTTCATGCCTGAGGAATGACATTGATACAACCTTTAGATCTTTAAATTTTCAGATCACAACAAGTAATATTGTTTTCATAAATGTAAGCACCATTTTTAACATAATATTTGGGCTACTGCATCTTCTAAATCACTACATAATCAAACTTTTCTGAAGAATTCTATACAGACCTGGTCCTGGCTTATACAGTTAAAAAAATATAGATAATATCATAATACTACCTGCTAACATAACACAGGTTCCTAGAATGTGCAGCAAGGTCCTGTAACTTTAGATAGTTTAGGCACAGCTATAAAAGATATCAAATATACTATGTCCTTCACATTTTCTCAACATCCAAAATTGTATGACCAAAAGTTTACGACTTAAAGCTAGCTATAATCCATTTTTAAGTCTAAAATATTATTCTGGTTTTATTTTCTGCCTAGGTGAAAGGATTTTATCAGATTGCAGAACAAAAAACTCTTTTCCGTTAGTTTTCAACACAGACTTTCAACACAACTAGAGGACAGTTTTGAACAAGTTTGCCCTGCTATAAATACCCAGGTGTTCCTTGTATATTAGATATTCCCTGTTCACTGGTCCTCAAAATTTTTCTTAAGGCTTAAGGAGGCTCTGCACATCTGTTATCACTGCTTTTGGTGCTGAGGAAGACTTTTAAAACCATCAGTCTACTAAAAAAAAAAAAAAAGAAAAAAAGTGATTTTCAACTGCAGCACTAAAAAGCTTTACAACCTCTGAGAGGTTTCAGCACCAAAGAAACACAAGACTCCACCTTTCAAGTTTGAGCACCACTAAAAGCTAATCAGATGTCAGAACTGTATCTGACACTTCAATTCCTTTTATCTGTAGCAGTAGGTTTCATAAAACATGAACAAGTTCATACTTTGTAGCTGCCATCTACACAGACAGCTAAATAAATTATTTGGAACCACCACTTCAGTTTGTGGATTAGTACACTTCTGTCTCACCATTAAAGCTCTATCTTCCTCTAACAGAAACCTACCAATTATAAAGCTCAGTGGAAGCAGGGGCCTGGAAACAGTACTGGATTTTTGAAGTGGAAGAAGCTGCAAAATTCTCCTCACCTTTTGCACTCATTAAGCAAATGTAACATTCGTCACATTAGTTTTGCTCACAGTTTGTGAGATATTCTTACAGAAATTATTTCTCACACACAACCATGACCTTTAAAAAAATGCAGTATCATATAGATATGAACTCACCTGTGTTGTTTTACCAGACCCAGTCTCTCCAACCAGCACAAATGACTGGTGCCTAACCAAAATATCCGTAAATCTTTCCTTATATTCCCAGACAGGAAGCTGTAGCCTTTTTTTCAGGATATCATAATATCGTGGGGTATGTGGCAGATTTGTGAAAGGGTTAATACTGTGTGGAATCATTGCTGGCTTTATGGCTGGTAACCCAGCAGATGCATAGTAGGTGGAGTTGGATGCAGGTCGCAGATCTTTCTCCTTGTCCCTCTCCCTGTCACGATCTCGGTCTCTGTCGCGGTCCCTGTCCCGATCCTTGGAACGGTCATCCCGGTCCCTGTCCCGGTCCCGATCTTTCCTAAAACGGGGCAAGAGCACAGGAGAAAATGAGACACTTGAGTATTTCAATGCAGAGGAGGAATTTTAATACAAAGCAATGCTAAAAGTGCCCAACCCCAATCTTCAAAGTCTTGTAGGCAGCCACCTGGGAGGACAAGCACCAAGCAGTAACAGCAGTACACAGGATGCATCCTCAACATTAGACACGGCTACACTTATTGTACCCAAACACAGCAACAGCTCCTCTCACTACACGCAAGACTGAATAAAGCTATCACAGGGAGAGATGAATGTTTTAACTCCCTTCATCTCATGATTATAAAGAATCAGCTGTGCAGTGTAGTTATCTCACCTCTCCCCATCATTACTTGCTGCTGCAGAAAAATAAGATACTAGTGTTTTTGCCTATCCACCAAAGGAATTATACCCATCCAAAAAACTAACTAAAGATAATAAGCAATAACTGCAATAATGGAAGCAAAGTTTGATTTCATTGTTCCACAATTACTCTGCAGCTTTATTTTTGTTTCAAGTCTTACACAAAATTCTGACTTCATCAACTTTGGTTGTTGAGTCTGGAACTTAAGACTTAAACCCAGCTACTACAGTTCACAGAATCAGAATAATCTAGGTTGGAAATGACCCTTAAGACCATGGAGTTCAATTGTTAACCCAACACTATCAAGCTGCACAGTATCTCCTCCAGTATCACCTCCTACCACACACCTGAACAGCCCTTATGTATTTTCATTTGTTCCAAATATTAAGTAGAAAAATTCACTGCATGTGCAAAACAAAAACAATATTCTCAAACTCTGACCTAAGTCTTTTTGAGAGTTTCTGATTCTGCAAGTCCATGTACTTGTTCCTGCACATAATCCCCCTCTTCCTACAAACACACTTACAAAAGAATCCTCAGTTTGACCCAAAAACTACAGCTTTTTATTAAAAATTCCTAATCAGGACTTTGAAACAAGCCCTGCTTCACAAAAACAATCAATTTCATTTTAAACTACATCAAGTTAAAAAGATTAGTGGCATCTTTGCCTGCAAAAGGGAAGGCATCCTCAGCTTTGTCTCTTTTTGTACATTAACTGAAATCCCATCAAAAAGGCAAAACAAACTAAGTTAACACCAGCTTTATAGTAAGTGCACACAAAAACATGTCTAGGATATGTTAATCAAAAAACAAAACCTCGCCCTCCTTCTTCACCAACACTCAGGCAGATCTAGAGACTATGTCCAAAGAAAACTCTTGCCAACACTCCTCTCCACAGCTTTTTTGTTTTGAACATGCATTTGGCACTCAAATGTAACTACTGAAATAATACTAAATTCTGAGCTATAGAGAAGATGCAGTAATCATAATTATATTAGCACTGATTCTATAAATTTTAATTTAAATGTGCTGTGCTTTGGAAACAACCACCACTACTCTTCTTGTATAAATGAATGTAATGTATGCAGCCTTTTTTTTTTCTCAGTACTCTAGCTTTAATATCACTTCTAACACAGTCAAATATTGTACAAGCTGTAAAATGCCAGGCAGGTACTGCAGAAGCCAACAGGTTCATATTCTCCACAAGGAAGTTACCCCTAGGAACTAGGCTCCATTATGCTGCTCAGAAAGGTCTACGAGCCCAACAGCATTCATCAGACAGCAACAAAGCCCTGGGCTTGGCTGAGGAGCTGTTCACCTTCTACACAGCTACAGGTACCAGGACATACAAGTGCATGGGCAGACAGCAACATCACCGGCAGGAAAAAGAAATAAAGGTGTAAAAGTAATTCAAGAATGGTAAAGCCAGGGTAAAATTCAACAACACACTTCACTACAGGCAGAATAAGTCACACTACTAATGTGCAGGTTGGGATTTTTACAGTATTCTTTTGTATATGTGTGTTTCTGAAGGAAACGTATCCTTCACTGGTATCCAGTTAAAGTGCAAATAAACCACACCAACAAAATCTATTCCACAACCATTTACCTAAACGGTATCATGTCAGCAGCTCCTGCATGACACACCATCCAGTGTAGCTACCCACATGCTTCAGCCCCCCGAGGCAGCCCTAGAGCTAAAATGAACAGATCCCCACTGCTGCCCACCCTTCCCAGGTGTCAGCACAAGCATTTCACCAGCCTTGTGAAGAGCCAACCTTCCCACCTGCATTCATTTTAACTTAGACCAGGATCTCTGATCTGGCCTCCTAAACACTCCCTTGTAGCACTTATTTTCTGTGTTGGTAGCTACTAGCATGGGCTTAAAACAAAAATACCTCACGGTCAAAAGTGAATTAAGTGGACTACAAACACAGTCCATCATGGAAAGTGCCATTAATCCTCCATTTCTCAGTTTCTCCTCTGAGCTCTTACAGCTTTTATACTGTACAAACAGAAGGAAAACCTACCAAGCTCTATGTACACTTCAGAAGTAAAACTATTTATGTGTTAAGGGAGTTGAGAGTCTATTTC
Source organism: Ammospiza nelsoni (assembly GCF_027579445.1). NCBI lineage: Eukaryota > Metazoa > Chordata > Aves > Passeriformes > Passerellidae > Ammospiza > Ammospiza nelsoni. Next base: position 11,643,197 of record NC_080636.1, on the reverse strand, counting down.
TTTTTTCAAAAAGCAGAAGAGAAGTGGGGCAACCAGATCCTACCACAGAAACAACACAACATACAACATGCCCTCAAACTCACTCTCTAACACAATTATCCAGCAGCACTGTCTGTCCCTGAACTGTTTACCAGTCTTCCATTATTACTGAAGCTTAGCAGACACACTCCCTTGGTCAGCAAGGAAAAAGAACAATGATAGTTATGCTGCCATATTAATATCCTTAACTTTCAAAAAATGTGGCTTGGCAGTTCTTTACTTATAAACTGCCACATTTTAGCTGCTTTTTCATTATTGCACAGAGAAAACAGAACTCAAACACGAAAATTTACACTAAAATAATAATTTAATCACATTTGTCTTACACCTGAAACCTGTAACAGCCTTCATGATCAGAAGGGGGCTGGGATTTTTTGCTCTGCTTCTAAGGGCAAGTCTGGTCTGCTATTTGCTTTCACTTCCTTACATTCACACACATATGAACAGCGAATATGAACATGCACAGATGAACAAAAGAAGCACTACAGCAATCACTAAACAAGCATGCTTTTTTGATTAGAAATCATATAAGAAAAAAAAGGACTCAAGGTAAACACTGATCATCACAGTGAAAGTTTAAGCCCATGTAGGAGATCATTAGCATTCTTCCCCACTACTAAACGCAGCAATATTTGATGCAAAAAAGGCAATACAGCTAAAGGAATTTCTGTTCTATACACAAGTCAACCAAATTCAATTAGTCTGAATTATACATCCCACTAGATCACTAACTCTGATGTTACACAACTCAAATATATTTGAAAAGAAACTAACATATTTTAAAATGGTATGTATGGAATTCACAGAAACTGTAACCAAAAATCTTCCATACAATTTCTACTTTTCCAAAATGTTTTTTACTTCATAGACAATACTTCAAGTCTGGAAGAAAGCAGATGTCATGCAGATGTTTAAGGTTACACCAACAATTACAAACATGTTGGCCAAGTAGAGCTCATGTGGCACTGCTGCCATGTAGAGCTACTAACACAGGCCTCCACTAAAGAGGAACTGAGAAATCTGGGTTCACTTGAAGTAAGTTTCATATTTTGTCAGGTAGTTCAGCTTGGATGCAAGTTCTGAATGTGAAGTGGGAACCATGCAAGGAGCTGATCCAGTTTAATCCAGCTCCAGAAGCACCTGAACTGCAGAAGGGCTCTCTCAGCACACACAAGGCAGGTACACACACGCTTTTAACAAGACTCCACACATCCTCCTTGCGGCCTTGCATAAGCTGCAAAACCAAACTACTCAAAAATAAACCAACCACGTAACATTAGCACGACTTGTGCTACATGAATTAAGACAGGAGGTCATCTAAGAAAAAGCCATGCTCAGTAATTATGTTTATAGTGAGTTTTTCTCAGTTCTAGACCACTTAATGCTTTTACCAGCAGAGGAGAGAACAAAGAAGGGGCACAAAACCAACACTTGCACAGTTTTTAGGTGCCATAAAGGTCAATGTCTTCTAGTTTAACACCGGTGGGAACTCACTGCAGTACGTACAATATGGTAGGACTAAGAGTGCAGAATAACTTTCATGATAAGTAAAAACAACGACAAAGCCACACCAGAACTATAAAACCCACCAACACACAAACAAGGAAATACTGACCTGTGATTATCTTTACAACCAGCTGGAATAGTTGTACCACATTTAAATAACGCCCCGTTTTGACACAACCACTTGATAATTTTACAAAAGCCTCTATGTACAGAAAAACCGTGTATGTACAGCATTTCTGTACACTCAGAAGAATTATTTCAATCTCTGGGACATCCTACAAAAAGGCTTTAACTAACACAAATAGCTCGATATATTTTTTAAAACGTGATTATGATGATCCTACAGACAGGAAGTAAGAGTTGAATAATAAACGCTTGTTTTGTTTAGCTAAGAAAAATGAATCAAACTCTAGGGGCTAAAAACTGAAGCTGTACAAGCTTACCTTAAAAAGGCAAGTTTTGCAAAGGCTGTTTGTCAGTCAATATTAACTGCTATATTAGACTTAGAGTTATCCTAACCTTTGAGAACTGAAGGATTTCTCCTAGATAAATAGTCCAAAACAACGCTGATGGACTTAAGCAATTGTTTAATTCACGGAAGTCTCCTGCGCTCCATAAAGAAGGCCAAATAAACACTGCATTTCTTTGTACTCCTTGAAACTTCAAAAATTTACTCTTAACAGCTGCCTGCCTTTCCTCCCCCTCCTGCGCCACTAGAGAAGAAAAGATTATGCGTAAAGAAAGCTCTAAAGTAACGCTGAATTTAAGGACAGCATCAGTGCATTGTCTGTCTTCCTGTAATTACATTAACCTCAACAAAAAATAAGCTGAAGCGTGAGCACCACAGTCCTAAAACTTCAACCTTCGTAAGACTAAGAAAAAAATAAACACTCCCTTGCCCTCTACCTCAAAACCCAGCTCACCATCGACTCTTACTTCAAGCCAAGCACACCACCGAGGGTGACCGGGTGAAAGCCGTTAACAAAGGAACAACGCTCCCACCAGCGCAGGCACTAACAGCACGGGATGCACCAACCTCGCGCTCACCTCTAGGCCCGCGTTTGCCAGACCTTTCAAGCTAAAGAACAGGTAAACAAATACAAAGGAAGAGGGGACAAGGAGTGGGAAGGGCGAACACAAATACGAAAGCGAAGCGCCGCAAACAAAGCGTGGCGTGGGGCCGCGGGCCCAGCAGCGCGCCTCCCCCCCCCCGCCACGGGCGCCCAGCCCAGCCCAGCCCCGTGCCCCGGCGGCCGGGCCGGCGCCTTCCTCCCTCCCTCCCTCCCTGCCTGCCCCCTCCCGGCGCCGCCGCACGAGGCTCTCCCTCCCTCCCTCCCTCCCGCCCGCTCCGCCGCCATCCGCCCCCCCGAGGGCCCGCCCGCCGGGCCAGGCCCAGCGCTCCGGGGAGCCGCGACACCTCGGGGCCTTCTCGGCCTCTCCCTGCCTCGCACGGCGGTCGCCCCGCGCCCCAGCGAGCTCCAGCCCCGGAAGGGCGGCCGGAGCCAGAGATGGGGCGCGGATGGAGCGGGAGCCGCCGCGATCCCCCCCCACCCGCCCCGCCGCGGGCCGCGACGCCCGCGCCGCCCCTCACCCGTCGGTGGTGCGTTTCTTGCTGGAGCTGTAATCGTCGCCCAGATCGAGGCGGTGGCGCTTGGACATGGCGATGGCGGTCGGTCGGTCTGGCTGGCGCAAGGTCCGTCCGGGTGCGGCGGGCGCGCTGCGCTCCCTCCCCGAGCGGCGGCACGGCGAGGCACGGCCGACAAAATGGCGGCCGGAAGGAAGCGCCGGGAGCGCGCGAGGCGCTGGCGCGCGGGCCCGTTGGCCAAAGCCTCTCCTGGGCGCGAGCCCCGCCCGCCGCGCGCGCGCGCTCCCGCCGCGGCACGAGATGGGGGGGGACAGGGTCGGGGGATCACAGGGTCGGGGGATCACGGCGTCACCGGGCTGGGAAAGGGCCCTGAGATCATCCAGTGCAAGCGTCCGCCCAGCACTACCACCGTAACCACTCAGTCACATCACCCGGTGCCAGATCCACACACCTCGAACACCTCCGGGGATGGTGACTCCACCACCTCCCTGGGCCGCTTATTCCAGTGCCTGAGCACCCCCACACTGAAAGATTTTTTCTAATATCTAATCTGAATCTCCCTCGTCTCAGCTTGAGTCGAAAACCTCCGGCCGGCTCGCTGCAGGCCCAGCAGGAGAGACCAGATCCCCCCTGGCTGCAGCCTCCTGTAGGAAGCCATGAGGCTCCCCCTGAGGCTCCTCAGGGCAGAAGAGCCCCAGCTCCCGGGGCCGTTCCTCACAAGACATGGCTTCCAGACCTTTCACAAGCCCTCTGCCCTTCTCTGGTCACGCTCCAGCACCTCACACAGTGCTCGCTCCCTATCCCTCCAGTCCTGCTCGAGGTTACACCCTTTGCTCAGCTACTGCAATGAGCACAAGCTCCGGCTGCATGGCTCTTGGAGCAAGGGTGCACTCACAAACATGAAAATAGTCAGGAGACATCACCTAGCAGCAGTAACCTGCTCCACAAGTACAGCCAGCTCAGCAAGTGGGGCTTTGTCCGTAGTTTCCAGTTCCAAAGATTTGTTGGAATTACTTCAATATAGGTATTAAAATATTTAATGTAGACAAATCTGTAGGTTATTTTCTTTAATAGAAGAACATTTCTCTCCCTAGTTTTAGATAACATAACAAAATGGCACACACAGCTCTACTGGAGTTCTAGATGTTAGTGTAATAAAAATAAGATTTTTCTTCTTAGAGTTATCAACCAAAATAAATATTTCTGGAAACTGGAGTTTGAACTTTTCCTGTGAATCTGGAAGTAATTTTTAAAGTTATACTACAAAAAACATTGGAATATCTATGTCAGAGTTTTCCAGAGGATAAACAATACAGAGTAATTCTCTCTATCCTAAATATCAAACTTACTTATTATGCTGTGGTAGTCTACACAGAGCTGCATTGGCTGAATGCAGGTAAGGGAAGACTTTCTGCATATCTTTCCAAGTGAGTTTTAAATTATGTCTATCTTAAACAAAAGCAAGTGTACATTGAAATAGAGTACTTGAATAGGACACATTTAAGAGGGGAAAAAATAGTGGCTAGGTCTCCCTGGAAAGTGGGAAGAATATAAAAGCATTACATGCATTAGTTGGGATGAGGAGCTAGTGCTGGGAGGTTCTGAGAAGGCTGCAAGGGTGCAACAATAGGAGCATGGAGAACTCTGCAGCTCTGTTTCAGGTCTTTATTTCTTCTCCCTGTGCACACCAGCATAAATATACTTATGGTCTTGCTCTAGCTTACCCTATGGTCAATATCAGGGAATTTTCTTCTTTAGGAGGTAAGAAAAAAGCAGATGTCTCAGCTGGTATGAATCTGAGGCTACAGCTCAGCAACAAATGCAGAAAAGAGGGGAAGAAGATTGTGTGCTAGATGGGGTGAACAACTACTTATGTGCTATGCCCCAGGCATATCCCACAAACCAGTTCACTCTGTTAACAATTGTTAGCTTCCCAAACTTCTCAACTCATCCTCCATGCAACTGTGCTTTGAGCTATCTGACTGCATAATAACTGATCTGGTCCCACCCCAAAGGGTTTACAACATAAGAACTTCCTCCTGAAAGCACACACATGCCTTATTTTGCTAATGCAAATAATCCTTTTAACTTCAAAGGGATTAACAAGGAAGGAGTAGCAAAACTAAGCATGTAGGTAAGTGTTTGCAGGATCACTGCCTAAATATAAGATGAGACAAGAGAAAAAAAGACTGGTAAGCACAAATTGACATAATGGCAAAGTGATAAGCATTACGTCAAAAGCCTAAAGGATGAAAGCAATATGTAAAATAGGGCACATTTAAGCATATTTTCTGCCTTTTCAAATGCATTTGTTAAGAAAGAGGTTTTTGTTTCCCCCCCAAGGTCTTTTATGTCCATCAATAGAAGTAAAAATCTTGGGTTACTGAAACAGAGCCCATTTGTATGAGCTTGCATCTAACTATCCAGTCTTCTACCCTCAGTTTCTTGCTGCAGCATGATGGGAGGTGCAGGTTGGAGGCAGAGATGACACACACTCAGATGGTCCTTGTGACAAACAGCCTTGAGTTTATCCCACAGCTCCTTTAGAGGAGCTCCAATTTCCCTGGCTTACACATGTCATTCAGTGAGGTCTTAGCACCATGTAGCTCTCTGGCCAGTGATAATCTGCATTTTGGGCTGAATGACATTGGCTGAGGGTTCCTGTGTGGATTTGATTCCAACCTATCCTTGCCCACCCAGGGACTGTAATGCTACATCCTACCCTAGTTTTAAAATCACTGGTATCAAAACCCTGTTAGTCAACTTTCAGTGAATATTTCTTTACATTTGGCATGGGCATATTTATTATGCTGTTGGGGTTGAAAGGAGCATTAACACTTAAAACTGAAACAATGGCTTAGGGGAATAACATCATGTCTATTTTTTTCCTGATTGTGCATTGCCTTCTCTCTTAAAGGATAAGCATGGGTCTCAGACCAGCTGTGATTCAGAGACCCTGGAACCTGCCTCGTGTGAGGTTTCTGACAGAGAAGTCTAGAGTCACAGTGTTGCAGTTTAGGTTATTATTGCCTGAGGCCAATTGCTTCACCCCTTTCTAGAGATTACAGAGTCTGTAAAGCGCATGAGATCTATCCAGTCCAGCTTCTTAGGCAAAACTCACCTTCTTCACTGGCTTAAGCTCTAACAGGGGATGGTGAAGGAAACCACAAACCTCTGTTGCAATGGAAGCCATAACACTGAGCAGAGTGTTAAGACAGACAGCTAAGAAAGGTTAAATCTTCTGAAAGTTGTGTATTAGAGCTCTAAAACCTGTGTAGTATGTATTTCTTTTGTGATATGGCTAGTAGAGGACCCTAAATTAGAGCCTAAGTATGCTCCCAATGCCATGGACACACTTGTGCTGCCACTTTTTTTTTTTTAATAATTTTCTTTCTAAAAACACATGTAACTCCTAATTTTTAATAGATATACAAAACATTATATTTTAAAAAATCCTGCAAAAAATTTAAACATTAAAATTAAATTCTTATTATAATTAGTATTGCAATCACAAAATCTCATGTATGTATATAAAAATGGGTAATACCCCTAGAAAATCATCCAGGAGTCTTAAATGCAAATGTGACAAGCTCTCATTCTATCCTCCCCCACCAAGCCCATGTGAATAAATGGATATTATCCTCATGTTCTGTCATATCATCAGGGAAAGAATCCTTGAGACAAGAACCCATAATCTGAGCATGTTTAAAAAGTCAGACTTCCACATCATTCAAATTAAAAATATGAAGATGAATACATCAACTGATCTCAATTTTTGCAGTGAAGAAAAGAGGCAGCTTCTCTATAATTACAGAAGCTAAACTTTGCAACACTTCAAGTATATATAAATCAGGACTGAATTGCTCTGGGAAGTGAGCTGTAGGAAGACAGCATGGCAACAGCACTATTGCAGTGACAGCAAACTTTATCAGCCATACAGACACACTTCTGAATTTTGTGAGTGGTTATTACACATTATCCCATATAGAACACACCACTGTGACTGAATCTGCAGGTCAGAAAGGTCTGAATAATTTCAGTAAAGTTTCATAAAGAAGAAGAAAGATAATGAGAGGAAGATAAAGATTGCAGCCTTTGTATTACTAGAACATTAACTAGAGTAAAAAATCACTTTTTAAAACAAGCCCCATTCTGTAGAAGGAAACATATTGTAGACAACCAGCTGCTATTCTGAGCCCCTCAGTCAACTGTTAAGACCTTATGATCACCTTTAATCCCCTCACAGAAACCCTGCAAGAGCAGGTATTCATTATGTTCTTTGAATAGAAATCAAAGAAATAGTGTAAAAGCAAACCATCACCCCCAAGTAAATTAAATTATATGTCTAATTTATATGAGTTACACAGAGTTCACACATTGTTCTCATAACTTCCAGGTCTTCATGGTTAAAGTGGCATTGTTTAATGCCTTCCGCATTTGGAAACATCTGAAACTAAAGGCTAAAATGTTGCATGTGAAGGCAGTTTATATTTTAAATTCCTTAAAATCTATGCCAAGTCTTAAATCTTGTGAGAAGATTCCTAAATATAAGTTGTTTTTAGGAAGTAGTAGCTATTTCCCAAAGAACTGTTTAAAGCCAGAGAAGATCACAATTTCAAGCATACTGTTTAATCTTGTGCTAGAATATGAAAAGAAAAACCAATGCAAGTTTTTCAGCTGGCACTTCTTTTGCAAAGGTCTGATTCTTTCTTGTATTTTCTTTACAAATTTGTCACATTTTTCATTGAATTTGTGTTTAATACAATGATCTCCTTCTTATTCCCTATTACATTAGCTCCTTAAGACTATTTTTTTAAAAGTTCTGTCTTTAATACAATATGTAAATATTATTTTATATATAGCAATGTAATAACATAATGCAATGTTTTACAATATGTAAAACATTCATGTTCACGCCTAAGATTAGCCATGCTGGAACTACCAGTGCTACCTGCTCACTCTGAGCATGTGCTAAATTATTAGGAAATTTATATGCTTAGTTCCTGCTATCTATATAGAGCTTTCAGTTTCAACAAGCTAAGATTACAAAAAAGCTAATGAGCAGTGAGACAGATGATCTAACAATGTGTGCCTCATGGGCCACTAACATCTAAAGTGGTAAATACTAATCCTTATTTTCAAAATTAGTTCCAGCCTAAATTGCAAAATAATAGCCATAAAAATTAAGCCCACTAAAAATCCATCATGTCCTGGAACCAGTCTGTAACAAACCCTAAACATTAACAGTCATACCTTAACCCAGCTGGATGCAATTTTTAACAAATGGCCTTACTTAATCTTTCCCCATATGATGAAGTCTTTTTCTTCCAACTGTATGAAAAGTCCACTTGCAGAAAAATCCTCAGCAGCAGATGAAAACACTAAAAGTGCACTTAAACTTCTGCAGCTGTGTAACCTTCCTCTTTACAGCTTCTTATCATAAACCCCCAGCCTTGCAGAAGCAACTTTATTTTATTAGTGTGCATCATTTTTCTACTGCCAGCTCCCATGTGGGAGTAAGAGCCTTAGTATCATCTGAAAACCAGTGTAAGTGTCCTAAAGAAGCTGAAAGAAGACACTGAGATTTTGGGGGGAACATGGGTATTAATAAACTGTCACCCTGGGAATGTAATGATGTTGTCTCTAATGAGCAAGGCTGTTCCCAAAGGCAAAGGAGAAGGTGCTGCTAGAGCTGCTCCTTGTAAACATGAAAGAACCAACACAATGCCCTGGTAAGTGATCTTTGTGGATAGAGCAACTTGGTCTCTCAGCTGCAAAAACAGAGAATGCTATACCTGCAGCATTTATTAAAATTATGACAGCCGTATCTAGGTTGAAACAAGAACTGCCTTATATGCCCTTAGGCTTATTTTTGTAATTAGACCTTGTCTTCTACATATTGTGCCTTTGCAAAGGTGAGCTATGTGTTTGGCCTCTTTCTTGTCTTGTAACTGGGCCTGCCATAGGCACACAGGACAGCTGATTTATGCATATGCAGCTTGGATTTATTATGTAAGTGCTGCTTCTTGCCCAGATCTGGAAAGTACCAGGAAAGAGGATGGTGGGGAACATGCTGTCACCAAAGTCCTGCTCAGACTCTTTGGGCCTGGACTGCAGAGCAGGTAATTTGTTCTGAATGCAGCACCTTGCTTCCAGACTTCATTTTCTTGGGTCCCATCTTGATCATCAGTGAACATTTCCATATTGTAGGAGATTCTCCAGAAAAGAGAATGGCTGGGACTCATCTGTTTCTTGGATATTATTCAGAGTACGTGGCCAAAATAAAGCCATACTGACTTAAACTTAGTTTTGCATTCCATGAATGTGAAATATCACTCTGTTGTGTATAGCCTCCTGTAGCATCATGTGTAGTATTTTCATGCACTATATGAATGTGAAATGCCACTGTGACAGCAGCACTTTACTATTACTGTAATCAGAAGAGAGGTAGAATTAAGGGTACCACAGGTAAAGAAGTGATTTCTTCTGCAACTTAAACATTTTATTTAAAGTACCTTTATCTATGCAACTGTACATGCAATATCTAACACACAGATCATTCTTGTGTTATATTTAACATGCAGCAGGTAGCTCCCTGAGTAAATGAGGCTTTTCAAGATTGTGCTGTAGCATGACCTAAGCAGTCCCTGACCTTCCTGATGCTGGCTGCCCTGCAGTACCCTCTCCCTCACTATGGCATAGTTGTTTGGATAATCATGCAGTGCATCAGGCTGTGAAACCTGATATGGCTAAAAGAACAACCTAGCAACAGCAACATAAGTTTCTTAACCTGTTTGGTTTCCCAACAAGGACAACAGATGGAGTAGCATGGGGACACAGACAAGCAACTGGAGACAGGACACTGTCAACTGCCAGAACACCTAAAAAAAGTCCATGATATAGCAGTCTGACAGTGCTCATAGTGAATAAAGTTCTCTTGAATATGTCTTTGGAGAATCAGGACCAAAGAATTGTATTGACAATTTTTTTGTAAAATCAGTTTTTTAATATGCATTTTTACATACCAGATGACCAATCCTACATTATAGTACATCTTCTTTGATTTGGATACATTTACATGAATCAGATTAGCTCCTCTCATTCAGCATTTTTTGCAGAAATATTCATATATTTGACATTAGCTTAATTTTTCATAGATTTCAGTGGAAACTAATTAATAAATGCAAGCAAATTTATGCTGTAGAATCCTGGAGAATTAAATTTCCTTTAAAAGAAGGCTTAGCACCTTGTGTGGGAGAGTGATGGGGTAAGGACTGAATCTTCAGTACAAATGCCCTCTGAAAAGTGTTCATATTCTATGAAAAGCATGCAGTGAAACCTGTTGATCTGGGAACAGCAAAGTAGAAAAAAAAAATTCAAATCCTCCAAGACATAGCTAAAACACTGCGGACCTTGTAGAGAATTTTAAAACAAATGAGACTATATGTACCCATCCTTTTAACAGTGTATCTATTTGGGCACTCAAAAAAACCCTAAAATAAACAGAATAAGAACAAGACTGTCCATTGATAGATATTCATACAGAAGAAAGCTCTCATATCCCTCCTACACATCCTTTATCTCTAAAGTTCTCCCATAGGTGTAGTTTTTATAAGCTTTTTGATCTACTTTTGTCAAATGAACTGCATTAACAAAGACCTGCTTTTTGCATTGGTTCAAGTTAACCTTTCTAATCTGGACAGAAATGACTTAGGGAATACTTACATAAATTGCTTTCTTGGAAGATTATGGTAGCAGGAAAGTATTAACAGTCCAGCAGAGGGACATTGCTAGGAAGCTGATGGTAATAATGTCTTCTAATCCCCAGGATGGATCTAGGAGAGGTCTGCTGCTTTGTGATTTATGAATAACACTGCACAACAACCAGTATGGATTCTGCAGGTAGTCTGCTGTAGCTTTATTTGTGACCACAGCATCTACTGTCTCTATTGTGATTGAGAGTAAATGTCACCCTGGTTTAATGCCATGGTGATTAATACTTTTGAATTAAAATGTTCTCAGTAGCTAATACAAAGAAATAGCTAAAAGACATGTCCATAATCTGCTTTTTCATATCTTAAAAAGAAATCACATTCCTGTGCTAATTCCACAATAGTTAAGACTGAGATTGGTGTCACTGCTTTCAAAAACTTCTGCTGACTTGATCCAAAAATTGTGCTATTTCATAGGGTCAGTATGTGAAATCCTAATTTATTTCAGCAGGAAGTTGTAGTTTGTCCGATGCACACTTGCATTCACAAAATCATCCAGTTCTGCTCATGACTATCATCTGGATGCTCCCTGGAGGAACACCACTTCTCTAGGTCTATCTCAGTTCCAACATTGTGCTCCGCCACGGGGAAGGAAAAGGAGCAAAGTGTATAAAAGATGAGAATGCCAAGCGAAAAAACAGCAGTGGCTAACAGAGAGAAGAACATAAGAGCTGACAGGGACAAGAGAAAGAGCAGCAGAAACAGGAGAAAGAAGAAAAATGCAGCTTCTCAGCCTCTTCTCGGAGTTTATACAGGGATAAAGATTTAAAGTGAAGACAAAGAGTCACAGGAAGTAATATTGAAAGACAAACCACTTAAGGAAAAGGAAAACTATCACCTTTTTTTGGCTTAAGGCCCCCTATTAGGCATTTAATGTGGAAGCTTGTGTGTCTTCACCAGCATACTGGTATGAAATTGCGAACCTCAGACCCATTTCCTTTCCACTGTTCCTCTGTTATCCTAGTGTTCTAAAATGCATATAGCTGGTGGCTTCTGCCTGTCCTCAGCAGTCCTCCTGTCTGCTGAATGCACAGGCTTGCACAGGCTGCGTAGGTACACCCACAAACCAACATTTACTTTCAATTACAAGTAATTTGCAGGCTACCAACTCTAAAAGACAAAGGAGGGAGGAGCAGAGTTAATATTTCATTGGAAGGAAAAGAAGAACATAGAAAAAATTTAGAAAGAAGGTTGCAGATGAAACTTTGTTCAGGGAAAGAGCAAAGTGGCCATATGTTCTAGGTACAGTAGCACAGATCTCCCAGATGAGCCCAGATGCTATGTGGAATGCAGCTCTGACATTGAGGCAAGTGAGAATATGAAAGAAAGAAGAAACAGGAAAAGAAAGATTCCTAGTCTTAAATGCCACCTAAATCTAATTACCCTAAGCTGAGGCAAGATCAGAAAGTGTTAGCCTAAGCTCTGACCTTCCTGTTCAGTGAATGCAGCTTTCTGAGTTTCATCATATTTTCTTTTGAGATGCCTGTGATGCAGTAGATCCCAGGCTGCAGGACTGCTGCTCTTGGTGTTCCTTCCTTCCTGCCCATTTCTCAGTGTGGTGTGTCACACTGAGCTGCTGCACTGTGTTTTTTATTTCTTCCATCAGCTTTCATCTCAATTCAAACAGATCTGCTGCTGTTGTCAGCAGCTCCATAAACCAGGTCTGTGCTGGAATATTACAAGCACTTCTAATTATGAATAGGAGATAAGTAGAGGTTTCTTTATCACTTATTACACTGGTTTTGTACCTTTGAGATTAAGGCTCCCTCCCAGCATGCATTTTGTATTTCTGGATATGTCTTCAGTGAGAGAAATACATTAAAAATTTGTCACATAATTAAATTTAGGTCTTGCAGCCAACATTACAAACTGCCCTTTGTTTGTTTTTTCAAAAAAAAACCACAAAAAAAAATCCGACCAAAAAACCAAACAAAAACTACCCAAACCTTCAGCTCTTTCCCATGCCCATCAAAGAAGTTAAGGAAAAAAAAAATATATTTTCTCAATAGTTATTTTAAATATGCTCAAATGGTAGTGCCTTGGCCTGCAAATTCACTTTGTTACCTTATTTTCTTAGCTTGGAGGAGAACTGTAGACAATATATTCATGCTACCAGATAGACTTCCTACAGGAATGATCTTCCTGAAAGTGTAAGCAGCCCAAGTACAGTTAAGAAGCAAAACCAACACAATACTAAAAGTTATGGATTCCACAATAGTTCTCTAAGAACTAAAAGTTTTTACAAGTCCTAATATAGTCCTAACCACTGCAGGAACTCATCAGGTAACAATATTAAATAGTACCAATTTCCTAAGCCAGCCGTGAAAAGTGAAAATGTGATTCATTCAGACACTGTCAGTGAGGAGCACTGGCCAGGGCATATCTGCAGTCTGTGTCCAGCTCTGAAGGGCAAGTGGACAAAGTAGAGAGGATCCATCTGAGGGTCACCAAGACAGTTGTGGCATCAAGAAGGAGTGGTCAGCCATTGGGAATGAGGGCTGGTTCACTCTGCCCAGGAAGAACTAAGCAGTAATCTATTAGCAGCCTACCACACTTGAAGGGGAGTCACCAAGGTGATGAAGCAAAACTCTCCTCTATATTTACAGCCAGTGTAACAAGGATCTCAGCTAGGGAGGTTTGGACTTGGCCAGGAGGACACTGCAGCACTGGAGCAGGTTCATACCATTATTTCCCCAGGGAGAAGTGAAATCCATCCTCAGGCTTTTCAAGACTTACATGGATAAAGCCACAGCTAACCTAATCTAGCACTGGCAAGAGTCCCAAGTCACACAGGAGGTTAGACCAGATGATGTCCAAAGGTCCCTTCTGACCAATATTTTTATGACTCTGTGAACTAAAAATAAAACAAAAAGTCAGGACTGCTTCAAGATCAGTTCAGTCATGGCAAAATTAAGCAGCATCATCAAATTATTGCTTGGCTGGTGTCACTGACATTTGTGGGGAAGTAACTATATTTGAATTGCATAATTCAGAATCTTCAATGGCAGTTTCAGTAAGAGTTCTAGTAATGTAAAGTACATGGATTTTAAATCACATTACCCTTTCAACTCTAGAGATGTAAATTGCTGAGGAGTACTAGTGGATAACTTACATCAGAGATGTCCAGGCCAAGTTTCACTTTTACAGGAACTGCATTCTTGATCAGTTTTATCATGCCAGCATGGTTTCTTAGAGCTAAATTTATTTTTAAACAAAAGCACTGAGCAGATTGAAAAATTTATGTCCTTTCCAAAGAAATTCTCCATAAGTGAACAGAAAGGAAAAAGCAGCCAAGGAAAAAAAAAAAAAAAAAAAAAAAGGAAAACCCTGATTAATGATATTTGCTTGTTCTAGGGTATGATCAAACAGGCCAGCACTAGTCAGTGATAAAAGAAGGCAAAGTGCTGTGCAGACTGCTATATTCATCTGCTTAAAATTCACATGGTCTGAGTTCTAGAATAATTTGCTCCACACCATCTGGCAGACATAAGAAGTGTGAATATATAGTGAGGGGAGGCCATGAGGAAATTTTCTGCATTTCAGTAGCATGTAGAAATACTGTATTGAGGTTTGCAACTTATGTTCAATACATTAAATGCACAGGTAAACTGTAAACAATTCAACAAATCCTCCTTTTTAAAACACTTAGAAACAAACTTACTACAGTAGTATAGTAGCACTCTTTGTAGCTATTTAGGCTCAGAATATACCACAAACCATGAAATGCAATGAAGCAAGTCAGTACAAGTATTACTCAGTGGTCAGTATGAATTGTACAATATCATCTATGCCCAATCCAGAGAGTATAACTGTTGTATCTCTCAGCTAAACCTCTTAGCTTCACTTTTAAGCTCAGATTTTAAAAATTTCTGCTTGCAACAGCAAAAACCTTCTGTGTGGGTCAAGGAGACACCAGAGAAGAAAATACTACTGGTAGATTGAAGCTGCTGTGGGATAGAGATATGTAGAATGAACATGCAGGAGGGAAATATGAAAGCCACTTTCCTAAATGTGTTTCTACATTGTCACTCCAGAGAGCATACTATTCTCATACATTTTACTTTCATAGTTTGCTGTGCAGGCTGGGTAGTTTTTTCCAGTTTTGCATAAGGACCAAACTGCTTTCAGCCAAAATGATGGCTGTTTAACCAAGGTATACAATTTTTCCATTGGATATTTTTTTTACACTGCAGAAACAATGTTATTGCTATATTTTTAATTATAATGATTTTGTGACTGTGTGCAAGTTTATTCCCAAATAATAGAATGTCAGTTATCAGAGTTTGTCCTGTCCTTTAGTCACCAAGGAATTCTTAGAGAGCACAGAAGCTCATACTGCATATGGATATGTACCTGTTGTTCTCAAATTTGTGCTTAAAAACCTGTAGCTAATAAGACAGAGAGAAGCAGCTGAGTTGCAGATTTCTCTCACGCCAAGTGCCTGTGATGGTGAGATCCTGACAGATGGGCTCAAGAGGATTCATTTGGGACAATTTTGGATGTTCCTGGTCTGCCAACTTTTCCATCCTATCTAGGAGGCTGCTTATATCCCATGGGAGCCCCCTGTATGCCCCTGCCACCATCTGCCCCAGGTGTATTGTAGCTGCTGTTCTGACTATGGCACCTCCCACGCTGCTCTCTCTGCCCTTGGAGTGCAACTACGGCAGTGTGAGGAGGGGATCAGGCTCAGCTAGGTATCCTGAATCCCCTAGCAGACAGCTTTAAGGATTCCATCCTCCATAAATCCAAAAATTTGGACCAATAAAATGTATTCATTCTGCCATTATATCAATATAAGCTTATTGGCTGACTGTATGCTGTCACATTACAAAAAGCAAGAGTTAACCCTTATAAACATCTGTGTCCCAAGGGTGCTGCTCAGCTCCACATCTCAGGTGACCAGAGTGTTTCTGCTTTCCCAGGCTGCTGCCAGGGGTATTTAATTACAGTGATACTGCTATCCCAGTGCTATTACAGCACAGCAAGGCACTCATAAAGGCTGAGAAAGCATTCTCCTTCCAAGCTTCTGATGTTAAGTGGCTTATAAAGTTTCCAAAACGTGACCTTTAGAGCTGAAATTTATTATGCTTGCATTATACCCAAGACAAATTTAATTAGGCAGTTTAGAAGAAAACCTGTTTACCAAATGTTAAGTCATCTATGTGGTAAAGAAGTTTTTTTTAATTGCTAAAATAATTCTTCAAATGCAGGGGGAAATTGTACAAAAATAATTTTTTTTTCTTTTTTCACTTTAGGCATGCCACATGCTGAAGGGTAATCTCATTTCATGCAATCCTTTTTCAGATTTCCCTGTCGCTTGCAGTCAGTTTTCTCTCAGAACAGTCTCTGATGGTAATTTCCACATGTTTGCTCTTACTGTCTCAAGTTAGTGTCTGCAACCTGCTCTTGCTAGAGCTCTGACAAAGCAAGTGGTGGCCAAATAGCATTCTTACAGTGAATAGCATTCACTTCAGCTTAGAGTGGGAAGAATGTCAATATCTCTGCAGGGTCAGCCTGTTTGTTCTTATTAGAAAGCTGGCTTAAGTTTTTTGTGTAGAGAAAGATGACATTTCAGTGCTTAGTAAACTCCCATTTAAGAGCTAGATCGAGACAGTCATGCAGGAAATTGTAAATGCACATAACAATGCTTTGACTTTTATCACTGGTCAAGTAAAAGAAAGAGATCGGGCCCTTTTTATAGCATTTTTCTGTCAGGTGTCAATAGGGTACTGATACAGGTTTGTGCATTTAGCCAGCAGAAGCACTATTGCCTGCAAAGGTGGCAAACCTGAAGGGAAAATGGGACTGGGAAGAAACTGATTCTGCAGTGCCACAAGGTGTGGCCAGCTGGACACTTGGGGTGAAGGACTAAAAGGCAGATGGGGGACGTGGAGCAGCAGCTCCTGATGGTTTGAACAGGATAGGGAGCCTCCATCACTTCTACTGATGGACTAAATGCCAAGAATGACAGGGAAATTTATAAGAGTGGGGTGGCTGGTAACAGATGCCCTGGAGAAAAAAGAACCCTGAGGGTGATGCACTGTGGAGTCAAGATAAAACCTAATCAGCTACCTTATTTTTATCTGCAATAATTATTGATAGTTTCTAGGCTATTTTCATCAGTCTTTTAAAACAAAAACCTAGGGCCTGAAAAGCCTACTATGGCAAGCCTTATTTACTTCTAAAATGTTGTTCCTTATCACAGTGCTGAGTGTCTGGGGGCTGGTGTACAATCGTTGCAGGAGAAACACTCTTCTGTGGGATCGGGGCAGTAGCAGTTTCATTCACCCTCTCAATGAAAGCAAGGGACCACTGGTGAATTGGGCAGACAGATTATAAGACAACTGCTCAATATCTGTACCTCATGGAAGAGGATGGAGTTTGGAAAAATGAAGAAACAAGAGGGCAGGTGAAGGTCAAGAAAGCGAGTCACAAACAAAAGAAAGAAAAAAAAAAGAAAGAGTAAGGAAAGCATGATAAAGGATAAGGATGTTTCTATAAAGGAAAAAACAGAATGGAGAAAGCTCTAAAAAGAGTAAAAAAGAAACATTAAAGATACCAAAGTGGGTCAGGGAAAGAAGATGTAGAACCTCAGGCTGCTGTGTTTTGTGTAGCTCTGTGTGTATGTTATGCAAATAGACTGTTTTGCATATATAAGAATAATTACAGACAGCAGTTTAAAAATTAATTAGTATCAATTATAAGTATTAGCTAATAGCTATTTTGAATTAAATCCTTTGTTTATCTACAAGAAAAGTTTTCAACAGATACAACTATGTCTATATTGCTCCTCCCCAGTCTAAGAAGGATGTGCCTCCTGGGAACAACTGATTGGCCTCCAGGACTGATGCAATTTGCAGCCTTCTTGATGAGGTTGCAAATTATTCCACAGTACAATAATAGCATGATTTAGGGGCAGGAATATTTCAAACAAGGGTTTCATGGACAGGTCTAATGGCTTGTGTATACACAAACATTACTCCAGGACAAAGTAAGGCACAAGCTTAAATAGAGAACAGTCCTTGTACAATAATTCCTAGTGTAAAAACATCCCCTGTAGCTGAAGCAATTCCTTTTCCAATTCTTAGTTTAAAGTGCTTCCAGAATGTTTAGTGTAACAATACCTGCATTGGTCCCTTCACACAGAAGCACTTAGAGATTAATTTTTAATTATTGTTCAGTTGATCTGGTTTTAGCTGGTGACCTTATAGGTGGAAAAATCCGTGTCCAAAATGTCACACCTGTCTCAGTGTATGTCACCAGACCTGCGTGGCGTTGCTTTCAAACGTATAATTAGTCCAGGGGTAAAGAGACTAGGGAGGAGCAGAAAACTGGGATAAATTGAGGGAGAAAATGGTATACAGTGGAGAAGGAGGTGCAAGTAGCAGCCCTCAGTGGTTTCTCTATTCAAAGTTTGCATGTTTTTCAGTTGCACTGAATTATAAAGTTGGTCTTGAAATTCACGTGTTCTGGATTCCAGATATTTAAAGAACAAAAGAAAAACTGGTAAAGAACATGATACTCACATGGTGATTGCTTGGTACCCAGACTCTAATTACAGGTAGGTTAAGGAAGCATTAAGGAAACATTTCTGGTAACAGCACAGTAAGGTACCACAATAACAACTCTCTTTATACTCCCTGTTGAGGTCTTGTACTGTAGCCCCACATTTCTCTTCACAGAGAAAACCAAGGCACAATTCTTCCCAAGAATATTCTTCTCTCATTTGCTGTGCCTGTGTTTGTGCCAAAGTAGAATGCAATATGGAGATTGTTTACCCAAAGTGATGGTGTTTTGTTTCCTTGGCCTCTCAGGGTGTGTTGGGACTGACTGTTGGCTGACAGTCGCAAGATTCAGAGCAAGGTGTGTGCAGAGGTGAGTGCTTGGCAGATTCAGTTCAGATGTAATGTAATATAGTGTAATACAGTATAGGATAATGTAGTATAATAATTAATTTGCCTTCTGATATCAATGGAGTCAGATGCATCAATCATTCTTTCTCCCCCTCAGCGGGGCTGCCTGAAAATACAATATTGTACTGTGGCATGATTCACCCCTAACTTTATGTTTCCTGGAATTTACTGGGGTTCCTACAATTTTAGCACTACTATTATGGATATTTGATCTTTGGAACTATCTGTAACATATTTAACAAAGATGGAGTTATCTTTTATTTAAGTAACTTATTGACCAATGTTCAGCAGGGCTCAAGGTCTGTCTTTGGAATACTTTTAGAGGTATTTTTAAGGACAGAAGGCATATTTACCAATCCATGTAATATAGACATATCAAGTACGCATGACTACAGTATTCAGAGTTTACTGGTAATTTTGAAAACAATTCATGTTAAACAAGTATGTCATCCAATTTCTTTCCAACAGAAGCCCCTCAAAATTAAATAATTTTTTGTCTTTCCCCATAATTATTCACAATTTTACTATGTTTAGGTAGTTACAAGCTTATTGCATGCTGGGACTTCTAGTCCTATTACACTTTATAAAATTATCATTCACTGTAATGGATTTTTTTCCTTGTGTCTAGCTCCTCTTGTTAATTTGTGTGCTTGTAACATTCAGTCTATTTTTATCACCACTTCCCATTTGTTTTGACTCCCCAATGTAACTTATTATACATGCAACCAGTATGTGTGATTTTTAATTACTCTATTTTTTCACTCAATCCGGATGGGTTTTAGCAAATATTTTCCTGATAGTGAAAGTAATTTCTTTGGCCTAATCCTGAAATATACATCCATATTTAGAAGGCCAGCAGTAAGTTTTAAAGAAAACCTCATTTACGCAAACAAAAATATTAGAAAAATTTTATCCAAGACTAAATAGAAGAAAAATGTATTTTCCTGTTTTGTAAAATGTATCTACATCCTGTTGCATCAGAATGCTACACCTAGAAAAAGAAAATTACTGGTGAAAATATTTAATTGCATGTTAAATACAGTTTGTATTATTCTAAGTGTAAAATATGAAATCAAGCATTAAGAATCATTAGCAGTATGTGATAATTAAAGTCTATATGTTGAGGATTTCTTATCTGCAAGTCTAATGTTGAGAGCACATTGGATATCTAAGACCAGTCATCAGGGACTGGACAAATGATATTTACACTCTTAATTATCCAGTGAGATTAGTGTTTGTGGTGTCTGTAAGTAGGTCACAAACATAGCAATGAAAATTAATTGTGCTACAGAATAGCAATGATTCATATGTTTTCTAATCATAATTCTAGTACTATTTTAAAGATAAGCCTCCTTAAATATTTGATTTTTAAGAAAATCTATTAACAGCATTCAAAAGACATTTTCAAAACAGAACAAAATACCATGCTCAGTGGAAGTAATTTCTCTGCATTTATCCAGTGTTACTTTGCAGTACAATTACTTCAATTTTCAGAGATATGCAGAGTCAGCACTCCATCACTTGTGCTGTCTGTCAGAAATATATGTCCCCAACTGAATTTTGTTATTTTTTAAATATAGCAAATGGGAAGATAGTGTGTCACTAAGAAAAAACTCTGAGCCTATTTTTTAAATCAGCTGTGGTGCCAATTTTAATAGAAATATGCTTTATGCCCACATATGAAATTGTTTTTCACTATGCTTCAGAGTTCATTATTCTGTGATGTTCTTGCTCTTAGACACTCCTTATAACAGTGCTGCACAACATGATGCTCTGCAAATGTCAGCAAAGGCTCCTGCCACATGCTGTAGCTGCTTTTTTCTTCATTTGCTCCATAAACATTAGTCTCAAAATCACAACATTTTAAAGCATTACCAACCTCCATGGGTTTATTCTTTCATTACACCCATTTGTTTTAGTTATTACATTAGTTCAATTTCCACAGTCATAGTTACACTAGTGTATCAGCATTTCCCACTTCAGTTGTTTTCAGTGCATTAAAAATTAGTCATAAACACTGTTTCATGATCAAATTTGGCATAACTTGCTTTGCAGGTCAAGCAAACACATTTTTCTTTCACAGATTAAAAGCAAAGTCTGCTTGATCATATTCAAGCCATTTCATTAGTTGGAAAACATTTAGGTTTATTAATTTGGAAACACCATGACAAGTTCTACTTGTTATTTATACTACTGTTAATCCAGAGTAACTCAACTGTATTCAGTACATTAGTCTGAATTTGTACCTGTTTTTATAAAAATGGTCCAAAGCTGGCCCCTTTTAGCTTAAATAAATAATGGGTAGGAAAAAAAATGGAAGGAAAAGAAACAGATTAATTAGGAAAAAAAATTGCCTGCTCATTGCACTCACCAAAATGAGTGGTGCTTTGATTGCAATACTTGCCCCAGGAAGGAAGGAAGGCAAATTGCAAATGCAATTCCCACTTATAGATCTGTATTTCCAGTTCAGATGGGGATTTAATTTATTTTTACTTGAATTACTGGACACCAAGAGGAAACTGTTGTCTTGACAAGCAAAGCTGCCTTTCCTGAGTAAGCATTTACTTCTTACACATATGGAAAGAGCAGTTAACATTTAAAGAGGGTTTCTGCACTATGTCTAGTCACAAACCGTTCAGGTCACCAGAAAAACCTTGAAAGTAAATATTTTAAAGCTCAATAACCTTTCACTGGTGCTAAAGGCATTTTCTAAGATCAAGAGCTGCCATGAAGAAGTCTTCTCAAGTGCAGCTATTGCTCATGAACACAATGCTGTGACAGATACAATGGCATTTTAGATTACTTTTGATCCAGGTTGCTTATCTTAAAGCTAAGTTTTCTGTAATAGGTGGATCAGAGTTACTGTGTTGGAATAGCTCCTCTGTAGGTTCTTAATGTGGCAAACACTGGAGCACCATTTGTTACCAGGAACGTCTCAGATCACTGCACATTACTCAGAGGATTTCAGGATTCCACAGCCATATCAATCCTTAAATTAAAATTCCTCTAAGAAAGGCTATGATAGTCTTGATGTAGGTGGGTGGGTTAAATCTTCTTTCTATCTCCTAAAACCAAAAGCTTTGCCAGGTGACAGTAGCTACCTCTGCTACTGAGCTGCACTTCTTGGCACCTTTTGGAATTTCTGCATAGTCATGTATCTCTCTGACAAGGATATACCTGCAGCCTTCTGCTTGATGGCTGTGCCACTGATGGATTCCTTCTCCAAAATCCAGCAAGGAAACCCTACCAACCCAAATGAAGATCAATAGCACTGCACCTGAAGTTTTGATAAATACTTTGATCATCCAATAATGACTAATTACTTTAGGGGAGTGCAGTAATTCTGATGACAGTCATTTATCAAACAAGAGAGAAGAGAAACTTGGACCTTTACAGTGAAGCTAGCCATCCCACTTTACTAACTGTGTTTTGTTTTATATAGTGTAGGCCAGCAAAGAGAGCCTCTCCTATCCCCTTCAGATTAATGAGTAAGCCTCTCTGAAGCCTAGGAAGGAGCACAGTGTGAATGGTGCTGCAAATGATGTTCCTTGTCTACACAGTCTCTGTCCTTACCCAGTTTGATTACTGAAGGAGATTATCAAAATACATTAATAAGAAAAAGTCAAAGCACATTGATACCTATAGGAATGGTTTCCACATCTGTAAATGGTGAGCTCCTCCAGCTTTTTGCTGTCTTCTGAAACCCACCTGGCTAAAAAAACTATGAGTACTTCATGTTATGCCCATGAGAAGATGAATCCAGGTGTGAGGGATCCAGAGCCAGGAGCTGCACTTTTCTCCTATGCTGAAATGGCTGTGTCTCAGATATGGGCTGTCCCTGACTCTGGGGGACCTTGCCAAAGCAAAGCCAGAGTTCTCCTTGCCTTCTGCTGGAAATATAGGATTTACCTGCTGCTCGGGCTACTTTTGCCACAAAGTGCAGGTCACACTTCAGCTGCAGTATACAGGCTGACCTGCGGGTGGAAGTCCTGCAGAAGGAAAAGAGACACATGGAGGCAAGTTTCTGTAACACTGAAAATCCAAGAACGTTTCCAAGACCCAAACACAGTGTCACTCTGGAGGATACTTTGCAGCAATTATCTTGCTGTCCTTTACCAGAGACATGGATCTCTTCTAGTGGCAGCTGTGCTTCTATCCTCTCTCGAGGTGTCAGTGAACTCAAGAGATGACCAAGTAAGAGCTGCACTTTATGGTCTACAGAAAATATCTGGCATCCCTCCCTCAGATGTGTGCAGTGGAGGCTGAAATTAATGCATCAGTCCATAAGCTGCTGCTTTAGTCCATGCTCTGGGAGCTAAGGAGGAAATGCACTGCCTATTCTGCCATATCCTTGCAGCAGAAGGCATTGCAGGCAACGACAATGATCTTCCAATTACCACAGGAAAACAGAGAAGGACTGGGGGATAGGAACCCTTGGGCATAAAAGGCAATGAGTGAGTACCTCTTTGGTCAGCTCACCATTGGAGATTCATTCTGTCTCCTTTGCACTTCTTTATGGACCTTCCAGGCAGGAACTTAGCTGAAGCCCATAAGATCTCATACTATGCAGAGACAATGGTGAAATGTTTTCAGTTTTAGTGTGATAACCATAGAAGTTGGAAGCCTCAGAGAAAAACTGCATTGCTTTGAAAGGAGAAAAGATTGCACTTGATCTCTTCCTTTGCATGGAAACTGCCTCTGGAGCCAGCTGGCCACAGTATCCAATACTCCAGAAAATCTAAGTGCAGATGACAATTCAAATTTCAAATGCTAGGGACTGTTGTCACCTTGCAGGTCAAACACCTGGAACAGAGGAGCATCTACGGCAAGGATGCTTTAAAGCTGTGTGCATACATCAGGTGCACCTTGATAATAGATTGGGCACTATATTTAGCTGAAGTGAACTTAAAGTGTCCCAAGACAGTTCTCAAATCAAGCTTAATAATATATGTAGGTATAGAAATCACTTGTTACCTCTAGCACAAGAAAGTGTACTGATGAAGACATTCAGATTCCAAGCCTTGGACTTTACTGTCTAAGGTTGCTGGTTATTATTCTGGCATATTTTTGTGGCATTGAGCATACTGTTCCTCAGAGATCAATCTATAAAAGCCCCAACCTCATTCTAGTTAACAAGGTATTGATGCTGTAAGAAGTATAGTGGGAAACAAAGAAGGAAAAAAGGTGCATGCATGAAGATTCCTCTTACAATTCCTGTATAATTTCCATCATAATGATAGATAAGTAAAGAGATAATATTGATAGAGCTAGCAAGCCAACAACTCTAATGGATTCTGGTTAGACTGGCAATAGTCTCATCTCCCAGCTCAGAGCAACCACAGAGCTGAGTGGTGGTTGCCTTCTGGACACAGATAGACAAATTACACACCTGGTTCTTTCTTAGTTTGGTTGGCATAATGATTCCTGGTAAGCCAGACAATAGGGCTGAAAAACCAGCTAAAGACTTGGGTGAGACCGTGGTTGAGACCATGGTGTGAGGCCTCTTTCTTTCTTAGGCTCTCCTAGCTTGCAGACACCCATTTTGCCTTGGAAATCAACTTTTACATAGGATGGTTAAAACACACTAAAGTGATTACATTTTGAAGGGTCTAGTCAATTCAGATCCCTGGATATAAACAAGTACCCTTTGTTGTGGCAAATGAAATTATGTGAGAGCCATTATCCATGTGGTTATCTAAGCACCACACAGCCACCCACCCACTCCATCCACCGGTGGGATGATGTTATTATATTGCAAGGGTTCTACTGTCATTATATTGCAAAGGTTCCATATTGCCAGAGCTCTGTACCTCCTTGATGTTTCTCACAGACAGCTCCTCTAATCACTGACTCTTTCTTCACACAGCAGCCAACTGACTCCAGTTCCCCTCAACCAACAAATCCACTCTTTTATAAAACTCTTCTTATTGGCTACAGCTGTGGCCTGGTAAAGTCAGGCCTGTTCCCAATCTCTAGTAATTGGCTCAGCTGCAACTCCTTAAGGGGTAAGATTCCTTTCTATACTACCTTTATTTTCTTATATTGTATCCCCCTACAGGATGAGAATGAGAAGGGGTAAAAGTGAAAAAGATGCTTGTGGGTTGAGATAGGAACAGTTTAATAATCAAAATTATATAAAAATAAAAATTTGTTAAAAGTAAGGAAAATATAGGAAAAAGATAACAAAGACCAAGGAAGATAAAACCCTAGAAAGACTCATGATGCCAATGAAAACACTCACCACCAACCCACTGGTATTCAGCCAAATGCTGAGCAGCAGACCACCCACTGAACTTCCTCCTCTCCCATTTTTTATATGCTGAGCCTGATGCTGTCTGGTATGGAATATCCTTTTGGGCAGTTGTCAGCTGTCACAGCCATGTCTCCTTCCAATACCTTGTGCACCTCCAGCCTGCTCGCTGTTGGGATAAGGTGAGAAACAGGAAGGTTCTTTGGCACTGTGGAAACACTGCTCAGCAGTAACTAAAACATCTCCATATCATCAACCTGTTTGCACCACAAATCCAAAACCTAGTCCCACATCCCCTACAATAAAGACAATTTAACTCTATCCCTACAAAAACCTGCACAATCTGATGGATTGTCTAGAATCCTCCCTTTCACCATCCTCCTGCCTTGTAAACCTTCAAGGACTGAAATGTGTGTGTTCCTATTATCATAAACTTCCAGGAATCTGAAGGTCATGGAAAAACATGTCATCTTTAGAAGAGCAGGCTGGAAACAATGCAAAGACTAGGCAAACTGACTCACAGGCTGAGAATATTACTGTCTCACAGTCCTTTCCCTCTGGAAGAGAGAGATACAAAGATGAACAGTTCCTTCCTTAGTTGTTCGTACTGAACCAAGGTGTTCTTGGTACAACAGCTTGACAGGGACTACCTGTTTGGACTGCAAGTCTGATGATGATGGCCAGTAGCATATGAATAAGTAGAAATTGCAAGAACAGAACAAATATACCATCAAACATTCCTGAGAATATTCTCAAAGCCTTCTGCAGCCTCTTTCCTGAGACAACCACAGAGCTTCCATCCCCACATGTTATTTTATCACACACCTTCATTCACTACATGATGTGATACAATCTCACACAGCCAGCACAGTCACCTCTGCGCAGCACACACTCCCCAGGCCACACTGGTTTGTCCTCCTACTGTCTCAGTCCCCTTGAGAGAGGGCTTTTGTGAAATGGCTTTTTTCATAGAGGTATAGCCATGGGTGGAAGAGCAGTGCTTAGCACTGTGGGTGCCCTCAGTCTGCATACAATCATTTAGCTCCTTGCATAATCAGTTCATGTTTCAAAGATTTCTCTTTGTTGTGCTTGGTTTTGCCCAAATATTGCATGCTTATATGGGTTAAGGACTGTCCAATAAGACTGTCTAAGACAATTTCCACGGTTTGGCTCTCTGATGGACAGAAGTAAAGGCCTTAGAAGCAAATTTGCAAGGTGTGCTCCTATGCCAAGTTCTGCCTCATTCTCTTATAAAGAGAGAGCTAAAGACAAATATACAACAACTTTGGATCTCAGTACTTCAGGGGTACTGCAGCACCCAGAACCACATCTCTTGCAGGGCCTCCTGCTCATTGATTGCTACCTGTTCTTCAGCTAATCCTACTTCCACCTTTAACATCATGTACAAATAAAGAACAGAAAACTAAAATACAGGAAGACACATCACACTTCAGAATACTTTATTTTTTAAATAAAGCTATGTAATCTGCCATCTCCAGACATCTCCAATGCTGATGCCTATCAGCAACATTAGACATTAAAACATTGCTATTCCCATAATAAAAACAAACAAAAACCTCAAACCAACCAAGCCCAAAACCAACCAACCAAAACCAAACAAATAACAAAAAAAACAAAACCTACCCAAACCAACCAAACAATCAACCAAAACCCCAAACAACCAAACAAAAAACCAAACAAAAAAAGCACCAAGAAAAAAAAAAGGAAAAGCAGCTCAGTATTGTGGTACAGTAATCAGTAATTTATTATTTTTTTAACTCAACAGTAGATGAGGAAGAAAAAGTCACATAACCTGTGTACACCTCAATTTTTCATTCTGTAAAATGTGAATTGAAAAACTGAGCTCTACTAGAAAGTCAAATTATAAGTTTAAGTAATTAATGCAGATTAGTTTATGAATATTGACATAGAAGAGGGAGACTGGGTGCCAGTTTCCAGTTTTTGCCAGTTTTTTACCTACATTTTCACTAACATTACATTTCTTAACATTACATTTGTTTTGTAGCACATTTAGTAGAACATCTCTGTCACATTCAGTAGTACATAAATGCATAATAGAAAGAGAGTCCAAGCCTTTGCAGAGCTGTTGCTCACAATTGTTTAGAACAAGGAGTAAAATATTGTGTTCCTTGATCCTCTTTGTCACCAGCTCTAGCTGGACTGGATGAGATACTTTCCTATGAAACTCCTCCTCTGCTCTTACTATGGTCCTTGGTATGTTTTGCAGTTGCTATAGTTATTCAAAAGATCAAATTTTAAGGTTCCTGTGACCCAGTTATAATGGTAAAACTTCCACTCCTCTGCTTACAAAGGGAATATGCTAAGAAGTCAATCTGCAGGATGCAAAGGGTTTGATTTGAGTAAGAGCTTGCATGGGTGCAGTTAGAAGCAGCTGAGGCAAAAGTAAATTCTCTCTGCTCTGTATTCTGATATGGAAAAGTTTAGGGAAAGAGAATGATACAAGGAGAAAGCTATGATAAATTATCTTTTAAGTTCACACTCTCACTCTGCATTCTACATAGCCCTCAGGAGCATAAGTTAATGTTCCAGTAAGATGAAAAAGAGAGCGAGTTCTGGGAGCTGGTGCCACCTATACACACACTGAATATCAATGTCATTTATTTCACCTGACATGCTTACACAAACACGTTAAACTTCTAGAAAATTAGCTTTTCATCTTCCTCTAGAAAGCTGGATTTCAGCTTTGGAAGGAAACCACAGAGCAATTCTTTATTTGTTAGAAAGCTGGCTGCTTTTTGAAATAGGGCTCTTCTGAGAATAGAAACATTGGTCAAAGTTATTTTTATCAGGGGACCAAAGGCTTTGGTTTTGGCATGGATTTTCTATTTATGTTTGTTCTTTCAGTTTTTCCTTAGCTTGTTTTCCATTCTTCTTTTCCTTTCCCTCCCTCCCACATGCTGTTTTTGTTTGTGTTTTTGTTTGGGTTTTGGGTTGTTTTTTCCTTACTGTTGCACATAACAGATGCTCCCCACTTTTTCCTTTTGAAAATGAGCATCAGGAGGAGCTGGTGGTGCTGTGACAGTGCAGTTCAGCCTGGCTCTGCAGACAGCACCACACACTGGCTCTCCACCCCTGCCTGCCTTCATCTCCTTGGTGCCAGGACACTTGCTAAAAGCAGCACCGAGGATTTGCAACATGGTGCTGAAGACTCGTTCTTGGACCATGTTTAAGTGAAAGCAGGATCAGGTCCTTAATTCTTTTGGAATGGAACTCTGATTTCCAGTGCACAAAAGCCAGCAAGGGGTCAGTGCCTTGAATTCCTCTCTAGCCTTGGTTGTGTGACTTAAAAATGAAACCTCAGCTGCCTCAGTCTCAGTCCCCTGGGCCATCCCATCCCTATCCAGATAATATTTTTAAATCTAAGCACTTTGGTTCTCAGATGCGGATGAGATGCAAGATAAAATAGGCATTTTACAACCACCTTTCAGATAATTGGAACAATGTCTGTCAGTTAAGTTAATCCACCTCTCTCCCCCCCCACAAACATGTTGTATGAAAGTGAATTCTGCAATTAGTCACCGAGATGCTGTACTGCACCTGTGGTGCTTGGCACGCTGGCAGATGGCTCTGGCTGCGGGCTGTGCCTGCCCCTCCAGCCCCGCTCCCAGGGCTGGCCCTGTCCCTGGCAGCAGGGTGAGGGCACCATGGGCCCCACTCCCAGGGCTGGCCTGTCCCTGGCAGCAGGGTGAAGGCACCATGGGCCCCACTCCCAGGGCTGGCCTGTCCCTGGCAGCAGGGTGAGGGCACCATGGGCCCCACTCCCAGGGCTGGCCCTGTCCCTGGCAGCAGGGCGAGGGCACCATGGGCCCCACTCCCAGGGCTGGCCCTGTCCCTGTCCCTGGCAGCAGGGTGAGGACACCATGGGCCCCACTCCCAGGGCTGGCCCTGTCCCTGTCCCTGGCAGCAGGGTGAGGACACCATGGGCCCCGTTCCCAAGGCTGGCCCTGTCCCTGTCCCTGGCAGCAGAGTGAGGGCACCATGGGCCCCACTCCCAGGGCTGGCCCTGTCCCTGGCAGCAGGGTGAGGACACCATGGGCCCCGTTCCCAAGGCTGGCCCTGTCCCTGTCCCTGGCAGCAGGGTGAGGACACCATGGGCCCCACTCCCAGAGCTGGCCCTGTCCCTGTCCCTGGCAGCAGAGTGAGGGCACCATGGGCAGCAGGATGAGCCCCAGGGCTGCCCTGCACCATGGGCTTGGCAGCAAGGGTGGATTTCTGCAGGCACAGAAATCTTCAGCCCCTAAAGCCCTCCCAGAGCTGTTGCCTGGCACTGCCAGCTAGGGCAAGAGAGCAGTTCTGCTTTTGAGAAACACCCAGTTTGGTCCCCAGGTGGAAATTTTGTCCCAAGCTCCCACTGCCTATGTTAGGAAAATTAATCCACAAACACCAGAGGTTTATGTCCAAAAAGGAGACAGAGGAGTCCTTTCTGGCTGTATTTGAATAAAGGGAGAGGCCATGGGGCATTCCCCTGGGATCTCTGGAATTTTTGGAGGACGCAGCCTCCTTTTTACCCCAATTTCCCGGCCACATTTCCCTTCTCTCTTTCCCCATTGGCTGAGGTACTTGGGAGGTACAGACTCCCTGACAAGCCTGATACCAAAGATTTCTCAAAGATTTCCCTCTGATGTATAACCCTCCCTTTTAATTTTTAATTCTTGCGGAATTTAGGGGTTTTTCTTCCCCATTTTTTCTTTCATCTCTCAATGTCTTATTTAATTTATCAGGAATCCTAAAGTTTATTTGTAAAAGCAAATATCTTTGTCCATTCATCAATCAGTGGAATCCTTCCCACTGTTTCTTTTATCTACCAGCAGACCCACAGCTTGTTTGTAAAGACAAATCCGCCATTCCTCTCACCTAGGAACAGAAATAGGGATCAAACCCCTCTGTTAGGGCCAGTTGTCAGCCGGATGTTGTTTGGCACAGCTGGTGTGGTGGCACAGGGATGAGCAGCCATCTGTAAAATCCAAGCAGACCTTCTCTGGCCACGATGGAGGGCAGCTGATCTGCTGTGTGCCTTCAGACACGAAGCAGTTAACACCAAGTGTTCCTAATTAGACTCGGTATTACCTCTCCACTTAGGTGAACGAGGAGCATCCACACCTCTCTCAGTGCTATTATTTCAGCCTTGCTGGCTGGCAGACTCCACAAGACAGCAATGTATCCTTGTCAGAGGGACCAGCTGTCCCTGCTTAGGTGAAACAGTCCCTTTTTGTCATTCTGTCCCATTAAAATAATTCATCAACTCTGATACATTTTATTAGGGGCTAATGGTGCGACCCTGTTTTCCCTTCAAATGTCCCTATTAATTATTTCTACATATTGTTGTCTGTGTTATATGGTAAAATAATTTGTGACTTTTCTTTTTCTTAGTTCTTGAAAATTGGGACTAAAACATCTGAAAAAAATCCACAACAAATAACAACACTGTTTCTAAGACAAACCCTTTCTGGAGGTGGTAAATCCCCACTGAATTATTTTGTCTCTCTAAATACATTGCAGTTAATTGCTTTTTGGGCAGATGTCTATCATCACCTTCCTCTGAATGGAGTCCAAACAATCCATTCATATATCACAGACTCTATGTTGGGAGCACTCTGCCTCCTGTTTTTTGGACAACAGTTAAAGAGACAAAGTAAACGAAGGTTAGGAATCAGCAACTTTTAAAATAAACCTTTAAAGTTGGATACTGCATGTTGAAAATATTAAATATTTTAAGGCATGGAGTAAAGCGCTATAGGTTATGCCTGGAAGGGTCCATAATCATCCAAAGCAGATAAAATGGAAGGCTAGACAAAACTTTCAACTCACTAAAGTAGAACTTTTTTAGAAGTTAGTGAGCTAGATTTGAAAATTCTATTCTGTGTTCATCTAGGTCTAGAAGAAATCCTCAAAAAAAAAGAAAACTTCATTTGTTGCTTTGAACACCATACAAGCTATTTACAAGATTTGTAGTTACCTTGTGCAAAGTGGCCATCACAAAGCACAGGCTGGATCTGACCCTTTAGATTAGAGTGGCATCTTTAATTATTGTCATGAAAGAAATGGCATGGCTTAAAAATCCATTTGATATATTCATAAGGTGCATGCATCCCTTCTGTCAGACTAGTTAGAAAAGGCAGCATATGCTTCCAGTCCTCATTATTAGACTTCCTATCCCTAATGTGGGGATGAATGAAATGAAAGCCAATGAAATGAATGTGAAGAAGTGCCAGTGTTAGATATTTACACTGCTCTCCTGTTACTACTCTCTTTTCTGTTGTAAAGCACAACCTGTGGGACAGTTCCATTGTGTCAGAAGTTTCAGGTAGTCACACACTAAGAACACACTGGATTCCCTAAGCCAGCCAGCATTAATCCCTGTTGGACAAGCACCACAGCTCTCTGTGGCATCCCTGTTGATAGAACAGGGGCCTCAAGTCAGGTAAGATTCACAAAGACTGAGCTTGCTTTACTGAATACCAAGGTTTTACTGAATACCAAGGTTTCCCTTAAACCACCTTTGCTCATCAGGCAGCTCTTCCCTGCCTCCAGCAGGGAGGGTGCTGGATGGGACCCACAGGGCTGGGTTTATAGCTGGTTTCCTCACATCCCATATGTTTCTCAGCAAGACAGAAGAAGTGGCTCATTATTCAGAATATTGAATGATGCCCAGATTCATCAGTCAGTTCTTCATGAAAGGCTTCATTATCTCTGCTGCTAAGGGGGTTAAGCTTTAACCTAATTCTTGTGTTTCTTTCAAGAGGATTGTTCTCTCTATAATTCTTTTAAATTCAAATTTATCCAGTCAGCTTGATAACAATAAAACAGTACATCTGCCTCTGTGAGAGGAGTCTGAAATTTACCTTTTATATGATCTTTTATGCCTCTAATGTCTAATGCTAAGAAACTGGTGTGAAACTACACAACTAAGATGCAGGCCAAGGGAACAAGAGCCTGGTTTTCACTAAGTAGATAAACACTAACTGAGACTCAGACTAAAGGCACAGCTAAACTATCTCAAGTGATACAAAATCATTGGAATTACACAAAAGAAGCTGAAAATCGAGATGGACTTCATAAAGTGAATCATACATGTACAGGCTGAAGTAAAGAATTATTCCTGGCATATTTTCTGGTTGTCTCCAAGCCACTTCTTGGAAATTACACATGTAAAAGTGCATGTCTAGTTATGTAAGCATAGACACATGCAAACATATAATATGTGACTTGGATTTGTTCTCCTTTACTACACTTTTTGTTAATGATGAGTACAAACCATTTTTCTGTGTTCTACACTCCCAAAATCCCAAAGGACTTTTAAAGACCTATATTTACACCAGGCACACTCACCTTCCTCTCCATGAAACAAGAGAACTTTCCTCACTCTCCTCATGGAGAGGAAAACTGGCATTTTCCTTGATGATATTCAACTCATACACAGCCTTGGCTATTTTAATTTTTAAATTTAATTTATTTCTTTACTAGGAAAGCAATACCAAAGATTTTCTATGGTTTCAGTGAAATGCCATGGAGTCTTTAACTTCCACCTGAAGAGCCACCAAAGACAAACAGAAAGGACCTTGGGTTTAATGTTTCATCTAAAGGATATTCTAATGTGTTGGCCTCATTATTCACAGCAGAAAAGGCCTTTGTCATGGTCAGATGGCTTTAATGTGTTTCGTATGCTACATAAATTCAAACTTGATGGCTCATTTATTTGTTGGATTGCAGCGTTATTCAACCTAAATGAAGACTTGATATTTACTAATAATTTGGGCTCTGCCTGCTGTTTACTTAAGCAAGCAGTGTCCACTGTCTCCTCTGTTGTCTGTATTAAGTGTGGACTCTATTAACTCAAAGAATATTATAGAGAGGGCAAAAAAATTGCAGAGAAAATAGCTTTTCATTTGGGGACAATTATTTATTTAAGCCTTGAAAGATTAGTATTCCAATATTGCAGTTTCTGACATCAATTTTCTCAGTGTCAGAAACAACTCAGACTTCATCTAAGCTTCAAAGTACCCCCATGAGGAAGTGAGTCATCATTATCAACATTTTGAAGAAGGGCAAATTGGAGGTAAGAGGAGGCTAGACTCCTTATTCCATGTCAAGAGAAAGAGACTAAAATGCTTCCAGAATCTGAAACTGTCTTTTAATCTCAGGACCATACTTCCTTTTGTGATGTGACAATATTCTCTGATGAAGCTACATACAGCAATTATCAAACTATGTAGTCACACCACACCAGAAGTGTTCAGAACACGGAGATTCTCTTCTGCTGGCTGAAAAATGAGACTGTAGGGCTATAATGAGGAATTATGTAACTCTGTGATTACATACGGTATGCATGCTCTATTCTACCTTGTAGAGAGATTCACCTTTTATTGTGAAATATCTTAAAATCTACATTTCATAATGGAATTCTAGTTGAACTCTCCCAAAGTTGATTTTAAAATCCTCACCCAGCTGGATATTGCGAGAGCAATCTTGATGTAAACAATTACCCACTAAATAAAAAAAAAAAACCTAAAAATCCTACTGTGACATCTTGGATCCAGCCAAAAACATGAGTAAATACCCACAGCCAAGGCAAAAGATACTCATCCTTCCTGCAGAAACAGACAAGTGGTTTTTAATAAACTGAATAGCCACACTCAGGGGAGATTTCACAGCTGTCTCACAGGAGGTTTAGGTTGGATATCAGGAAAAGGTTCCTCACCCTGAGGATGGCTGGGCACTGAAACAGGCTCCCCAGGGCAATGGTCACAGCACCCAGCCTGACAGGGTTCCAAAAGCATTTGGACAATGCTCTCAGGCACATGGTGGGATTCTTGGAGTGCAGGGCTTGGACTTTGGCAATCCTTGTGACTCCCTTCCAACACAGGTTGTTCTACGAGTCTATGGGAAGCTCAAACTGATGATGGGATTCTGAGCAGAATAGGATTTAGACTAATTCACAGCTAAGAAATACATAAATACAGTATAAACAGCAAATGTTCATTTATGCTGTGAATTACAATTTCAAATTATATACAGGAACCTGAATTTTCCCTTTCCTTGTAGGTCCAAGTGGGGAATAACTCCAGAACTAGAAAAAATATTTTTTCTGGCACTGACCATGGGCATTCTCGGGCCAGTCCTCACAGTCAAGTTTTTACTATGAAACAGCTGCTGTTTGCTGGATCTTCAGCCAGTTAATAATTTTCCACTCTACCAAATAACTTTTCGAGTGTTTTATTAAGTGATTAGGAGTCTGCTCATATAAATCAAGTGGACTTTATTATCCCAGCAATTCAGCCCTGTTAGCAGAAGGAAAGGTGTAACTGGAAGTACAACACAAATTCCTTCCTCAATTCTCTTCACTTTTCTCTTGGAATTGCAAACCCCATTAGCTGTGACTCAAACATTGTTTTCTCTTTTCCTTCCATGGACAGGGCTATGCCAGCATCCAGCCTTGCCAAGGGCATTGGGTCTGGCTGAGATGGAGCCAATTTTCCTTAAAATTGCTTGTATGGTGCTTTTGTTTGCATTTCTGGCCAAAACACTGCTGATAACACAGAGATGTTTTAGCCACTGCTCAGCAGTGCTTACAACAGGGTTAAGATCTTTTCTGCCCCATCCCACCCTACCTGCAAAAGGAGGCTGGGGGGAGACACAGCTGACCTCAAGGGATATTCCACACCCTGTGGCATCATGCTCATCAATAAAGGGAGGACTAAAGCACTTCCAAAGATGCTGCTCCAGGCAGTGCTGGTGAGCAGTGACTGCATCTTCATCACAGCTTGTCCTTGCTCCTGTTTCCCATCTCCACTTAAACTGGCTTTATCTCATCCCATGGGTTTTCCTGCTTTTGCCCTTCCAATTATCTTTCTCCTCCTGCTGGAAGGGAGCAAATGGCCGCATGGGTGGGAGCTTCCTACCAGGGCACACACCACAGCAGGGTACAAGTTGTTATGCAAACTGTTCATAGCTTCTGGAAATTTCCTGACTCACCTTCCTCTTGGAAGAAGAGAAGTTTCCTCAGTAGCCTTTGGGTGACCTTAGTTGGGCAAGTTCATCACTGTGAGAAAATGGTGTCTCTGGGGTCAGATTATTTATTTATTCTTCATCAACATTCTCATCTGATTTCTTGCTCTAAGCTCACTAGCTTGAGTTGGCAAAATACAAATACACTCACAAATACACGAGTATAGTGACATTTATAGAGTTAATGTCCTCATAATCTCATGCCTTAGGAGCAACAAGTTTGCTTAATATCTTGGTGTCATATACTAGGAATGTTCAAGTTACAAAACCCTACAAACAGCATTACATATTTTCACTGTATTTGGAACTAACATTGAAGTACACACCTTGTATATTGATTTTATTTTGTTGCCTACAATAAGTGCCAGCAGTGGAAAAGGATTCTGAAGTGAACAAGTCATTGGGATATTTGGGATTTTATGGTGAGATACCTCTGCCACGACCATTACACTTCTTCCAGTGAAATCATTATACATCCTTTGCAGTGATCCAGCTTTACACATCATGAACATGACTGTCCTTAGCACGGTAAGAAACCTGGGCCTTGCCACAGTGCACTCTATATCTGCTTCAGGATCAGATGTTTCATAACAAGCACAGCAGAGATTCCAGTAGAATTACTCAGGCATACTCCTGTTAACAAAATTTGGTAATCCTCTAATAAAAACATCCAGCCCATATCTGGCTTCTACCATGTCCTACATAACCTTATAATCCTCAAATTTAATAACATCTGCGGGTTTGGGGAATAAAGTCTTGCAAGTGACAACACAGATGACAACTCTTGGGAGGGAGACCTGGAGGCTGAAGATGCAAAGAAGGTTTGTAACAAAATGAAGGGAAAAAGAAAGTAGATTTTTATCCTTTTCTCCCCCTGCATCTATGACAACAATTTCTGATGCATTCAAAGGCTTGTCTTCCTTTCAAGAAGGCTACAGTAAACTATTTCTGTGTTTTTATTCATTTTTTGCAGGCATGCTAATGCTAAGAGCAGCAACAACAACCAATCCAAAGATTTCTTCCTGTGCCCTGGAAAACAGCTGGTTATCCTATTTAACTGGAACTGAAAGACTCCACATTCATAAAACACCCCAGCAGGAGCCTTATTTTGTACAAATGCGTGCAAACTTCAGGGGGGAAATCTGCACCAGCACACCTCATTATATCTAATGGAATACTATTAGGAACTCCATGCCCTATGAGCTGAAAGCCTCTTGGTAAGGAGGTGGCATTCTCAGCCTTGCCTGTTAATGCAGACACTGGAGCAGATAAAAACAGAGTGCCTTCATGTGTCTGCCTCCTGTCCAGCCTGTGTTTCTCTAGAGCCAAACACCCAGTTTCAGAGATGCTCAAACCCTTTGTGCTGCTGGGCTGGAGCAAGTGAGATTCTCCTGGCTGGAAATCAGAACCCACAGAACCATGCTGCACCTGTGTGGAGATCCTTCAACCTGGCACCATTTGGGGAGGTTTTTATTCCATTCCACAGTTAAGAGAAAGAAAGAAAAAAAAAGTAAATATAAACAATACGAAGAACATCTTCAGCCAGAAGTGACTATTCCTACATGCTTTTACTCAGAAGGGCCCCTGACTTTAATAATTTATTTATTTGTGAATTAATCTTCCCAGGGGAGGAATTCAGGTACAAATATTTACCCCAGATAAAACCTTCAGAGTTTTCAAAATATTTGTGCTAACATTCTCAAGGTGAGTAATTTAGCAATTCAAATCTTTTTATGTAATTTTCCTAAAAATGGCTCACTCACACTGTGGCCCATTTGAGAGTACAAGAAAACAATCTTAATGATTTCCACTAAAATGTCAAAATTATTTTAAACTAGGCAAAAATTGGTTGTGCTCTTAATCCTGAACATCTGATCTCCAAAACCATTTGCCATGGGAGAATTTAAACACGTGCACAGGCTTACAAAAGCTGCACAAAACTAAGAGGTGTTAAGGTCAGATGAGGGCTGAAACTTCTGAAATTTCAGAGTCTAAATAGGATTTAGGAGTCTGCGTTTTTACTGAGAGAACAAAATTGGATATAATGAACACACATTGTTAAACTTCATTAGTCTCTCAGGGTTTCAGTTACTCTTACAAAAGTCAACCACTGGGATAAATATGGCTGAAAAGGTGGGGAGCCACTTTATCATAAAAACTATTTTTACTCTGTAAAAGGTTGCATTTTTCAAATTTTATAATTTCTGCAGTTCTGAAAGATACAAATTCAAAGGATTTACAACAAACCTCTTTGAAAAGTAGTCAGAGGCTCAGGTCCTGAACTGTTGTCATTACATTGCAAGAGTTCTGTATTGCTACAGTTTTGTACCTCCTTGATGTTTCTCACAGCCAGCTCCTCTAGCCCTGCCTCTTTCCTCCTCTCACAGCAGCCATTGACTCCAGTTCCCCCCAGCCAACCAACCCACTCTTTTATAACACTCTGCTTGTTGGCTACAGCTGTGGCCTGGTAAAGTCAGGCCTGCTCCTAATCCTTAATAATTGGCTCAGCTGCAACTCTTTAGGGGGTAAGGTTACTTTCTATACTACCTTTATTTACTTATGATCTATCTCCCTACACTGAGCTACACACAATTTTCAGTGGAGGTGGGTATCCAACATAGATAAGCCATACCTTTTTAAAATTATATTATTCTACATCACACCATCTGAGGTGAAATAGCTGCTCTGAGAAAACCTCCAGGAGCTCAAGGGCTCTGCTGCCCCTTGCTGTGTTCAGGGATGAGGATCCTCCTGGATTCTGCTGAGTGCTGACTCCAGCAGGAGTCCAGGGCTGTCTCCACCCAGGGCTGCAGGGAACAGCCCCTGCCCTTTGCTGGGCTCTCACCAGAGCAGGAGCTGCTCCTGGAGTGAAAACCAGCTGGGCTTTTGTCCTCCTGGAACACAACTGCCCTCAGCTCCTGCTGAGCTCCAGTGCAGAACAGAGCCCCCAGAGCCTGCAGGGGCCACCAAGGATTTACACACTAATGGGGTCTCTGATAGAGGAGCACCAAGATCCTCCTGAATTTGTAAATAAAGCATCAAGGTATTTCACTTTATTTAGTGACTTGACAAGCACCAATGATTCTACATTTAAATGCAAACTTAAGAATGGGTTTGATTTTCCTGGTTTTGGTAAGGTGTGCCTTCAGTATTGGCAACTGCAATGCAGAGGTGGGGAACATGGGTGAACTGGGAGACTTTCACAAACAGGTGCTGCTTGCAAGAAATAAGAGGGTCAGAAATAGGAAGCTCTGGAAATTTATTTAGTCTAACTATTGGAATGAATTAACCTAATCCTTGCTTCTATTGGCTATTTAGTCAGAAGGGAGAAAGCAATGTGGGAATGTGCACTTAAATAGTGGCATTTTTGTTAGTTTTTGTATGCTTAAGGTTTCAGACACCACTTGGTGCCAGGCAGCTCTTCAAAGACATTTTGCTTCTCCCAGTGTAATAACAGTAATGAAGATTCTTTGAGATAGGGTCAGTAAATGATTTTGGTTCCTATGAGGACTGAAAATTCTGTAATGATAAGTGTGGCTTAATCCAGGAGTCACAGACACAAAAAAACCTCTAAAAGAGGCAAACTTCTTGCATTCACCTGAAAGGGAATGGACAGAATGTCAGAAAGGGAAATGGATAAAAGACATCAGGAACTTTTTATTTCCTTTCTACAGCAGAATAATCTGCCTTGCATATAGAGAAGAAGTAGGTGATTATCTGAACGAATTTTGCTCAATATCTTAACTACAATCTCACATTCTTACACATGAGCTGGGGAAAATACCACTCTTGATCACGCTCCTATAAAGCAGGTATGGGGATGGTGGGAAATTGGTACCAGTTTAGAAACCAGTCAGTTCCCAACAGGGAGAGCAACCTGCCTCGGGTGCAGGAGTTTGTCTATTCTGCTTTATCAGCCTTCCTGTTAATGACGGAACAACAAGTAAACTGATTAAATTCACAGCTGACACCAGTCTGGGGGAGCTGTAAATACACTGTGAGGAAGGATTAGAATTAAAAATGTTTATGACAAGCTGGAGAAATAAGAGGTGGGGAAAGTAAAAATATAGGAGGTAACTCTATTAAGACAATTGTAAAATCCCAAACATGGCAGAAATAGCAGCTACTGAAATATAAAATGGAAATAACTGCATAAGCAGCAGATCTGCAGGAAAGGGTCAGTCAAAGATCACATTATGATGTAGAGAATGATATAGTCTGCATGACAAGCATGGTGGTAGTTCTGGCTGCTTGTCTGGCACACTGGAGTTATTGTGACTTTTCTGCCAGAGGTGCACAGTCCGTAGGAAAAGGTGGTCTGCTTAAAACTGGAGCCCACACAATTTAGGAGTAAAGGTTAAAAGAATGGGAAATATTTAGCTGAAAGATGGAAGTGCCATTGGTACAGAGCTAAACTCTCAAGTCTGACTGAGGCTGTTGTAAAGAAGAAAATAATCTGTTGCCCATGTCTGTAGTGGGTACAATCAAAGCAGGAGTTCCAATCTGCAGTGAGAACCAGGCTACAGAGCTGGAAAACTTGAAAGAGACAGGACACAAGTTGATGGCAGATTCTTCAGCAATGATGACTTTTAAAAACAGGATACAGAAGCCTAAGTATTGATTTACTAAGTCTTGATTGGTAAGGTTTGGTCTGGTGTCTCTAAATCCCTTTCAGACCACAGCACAGA
The DNA here is from genome assembly GCF_027579445.1 of Ammospiza nelsoni. NCBI lineage: Eukaryota > Metazoa > Chordata > Aves > Passeriformes > Passerellidae > Ammospiza > Ammospiza nelsoni. Next base: position 11,603,397 of record NC_080636.1, on the reverse strand, counting down.
TACAAACCAAGGGTGGTGACACAAACAGAGGGCAGAGTATGGTCTGTTGTCAATGGCTGTGTCTTTTTTGTACACTAAATAGAAAGGATAGAAAGTATAGAAATATCTGAAAATCATGCTTAGTTAATCCGTGATGTTCATTAGACTACTGAGACAGCTGCTATTAAGTGCCACAAAAAGAGAAATTTATTTTTATTTAGTTATTTGTAGCTCATACATGTGACCTAATGGTCCATCATTCCTATGGCTCCCGAGCTGCAGCTTGAAGCTACACAGAGAGCTGAAGTTGTGCAAGTATGGACAATGTATGCAATGTGCACTTGGAAATTGAAAAACCCCAAGATGTTTTCATTTTCATTCATGGCCACTAGGCACTGAGCTTGAAAAAGGTCTCGTGTTTATTTCTTGTCTCATCTCAAACAGCAAACCCCTCATCAGATTAATGCTACAAAGAGGAAAGGATAAACATTTTATAAAAGAACAGGGAATAAATGCAAACACAAATAATAACCTAAATTATCTGATAGCTGGGCTCCATCCCTACTTTTTACATTACATATTTATATTTTATATTCACATGTGAAGATGAAATTCTGTTGTATTAGGCTGACAGACTTAGAATGAGTTTCTGAATGCAGCTTGTTCTGAAAGCTTACTTAAAGATCATCTCTCCCTCACTCTCATGAAATGATTTCTTCACAAGCTATTAAAGAGGAAGAATTTCAAAAATTTTTCAAATTGGCTGACGCAGAGTAGTTTGACAATTGCATGAACTTCTATTTGCAAGAGAAATTATTCCCCAGAGAGAACAGTGCTGTTTCCCTTTTGTTTATTTATTTCAGTTTTGTTATGGGTAATGCCCTGAAAAGTTGGAAATGCTTTTGTAAGAATATTATAAATGGATGCTTATCTCAGGCAATAAATATTTTTATTTCTTTAAATAGAAATACCAAGTCAAGGAACAGGATTAAACAGGAAGAATAACTCATGACCAGCAACAGATCTTCCATTTGCTACAGGAAAATGTTTCATTTAATTATATTTTCTTTTTCTTCTTCATAGGAACTGCAAACCAGTTGCTCTATCATAATTCCTGTGGGATGTGGTGCTGCCCACAGCCCAGGGCCAGCCCTGCCTTCCTTCCCCATGCAGGTGCAAAGGAGAAAACAGCTCAGCTCTGGGCAGAGCCCCCTGGGCAGCACCAGAGCTCCAGAGAGAGAGAGAGAGAGGTCACAGGCAGTGAATGGCCAAGGCCACAGTGCCTCCACTGCCACCCCAATGGCTGCACTGCTGCTCTCTGTGTCCTGCCTGTCCCCCTGGCTGCCCTGCCTGCAGCACCACAGATGGGAGCAGCCCCACAGGCTCTGGCTGCAGACCCTGGTGCAGGTTCCAGGACCCTCAGGATGTCACACGGGGCAGGGGCACTCGGCACACACCACACCTCACCAAACTCAGGACGTGGAAGTTTGGCTGCCTTGCAGTCTCTAACTCCACACAAATGCTGTGTGCCCCTGCTGCTGCCTGATGAGCCACCAGCACAGCTGCTCCTGGGACTCAGAAATGGCAGAAAGTGCCCAAAACCAAAGGGGCACATCAGGTGCCCAAGGATCTTGGGCACTTGATGTTTCCCTCAGACTACAAATGTCCCTTCTTTCAGCTGCTCCAGCTGCTGCCATATGTGGAGAAAAGCAGTCAGCTCCATCACTTACTCCCAAAGACATAAAAGTTTCCTTGTCTGGGTGGTGTTTTCATGGAAAACCATTCTATCAAAAAACTAGTGAGAGCAGATCCAACTGCTGGAGACACAAGAAAGGAGGCTACAGCTTGCTATAAAAGGATTCTCCCCTATGCAGTGTTTTCCTCATCATGTTTAACTCTTTGCTGGACAAATCAAACAACAGGATGTCAGCAGAGTAATGCAATAGCAATGGTCACTGCAAAACAAGCCCACCAACCAACCCTGAAGGTCACAGCATGGACTGAGAGCTTGTGAGCAGTCTGCTACAAAGCTCACTGTAGAACAAAATTCTTCCTATGCAGTCCAGAGAGCCTTGCAGAAGTTGTTTTGACTTGTCTGTCTTGTATAGCCCAGGAATCTTTAGGACATAGTTTGAAACTCGGGATACAAAAGATCTCCTAGAACTGGAACAAAAGCAGAGGTCTATTTTTTTTGAGCAGTGATTGTAACACAAGTGCATGGTCAGGTCACTGTGGGCTTTCTTCCCAGTAACTGCTGTCTGCTTTAAAGGCTGTCAAGCCCATTATTCACACCTCTTTGTAACCAGAAAATTAAAACACAGGCAGTGGGTAACAACAGACTTTAATGATACACCTGGTTAGTGCTTAGTGACCATCTTTCAGGCTCAAAATGAATGCCAAATCACCCTGGCTATTGCATTCCTTGTAGTTATCATCCCTTCTCCTTTTCAGAAAACATCTTTCTGACAGCGGCCCACAGCCACTATTTCCTTTTCATTCTCTGAAGTGCAGAGCACTACAAATACATCATTTCACTTTGCTGCAGTCCTTTCTGTCCCCTTGATCATCTCCTTTACACCTGCATTTCTGCTTCCCTCCCTCATGTGCAGTACATCAAAAGAGAGCAGCAAGTAGGCTTTGCCAGGGACATCATCCCAGCTGGGGTAGACAGCACAAATGCCACTGCAGTCAGAAACATTGCTGTATTAAAGCCAGCTAAAATTCTGTCCTTAGTATGTATCTCAAAATGCCTTAAAATTCAATAAAAGTGTTACAATTCTCTTTTTTGAGTAGTGACTGCTGCCTCAGGAATTTCCTTGTGAAAGTATTAACCTCAATTGCAGTTCACTACTTTGTGACTCAAAGAGTAAACAATGAATGATGCTCTTTTCCTCCTTCCATTTGTTGTGACCCCTTAAAAAATGGTTTATGATGCTAAGAAGTAATTTTTCTAATAGCACCTGGATGTTTGCTTCCTGTGTTTTACAAACTTAAACCTTGGCATTTGGCTCGTCTTAGCTGAACATTTTTGTGTCTATTTATAAAACTTCATTATAAAACTTTCAAATGCTTTAAACCCAAGCAATTCCATTGTATTACCACACTGCAAGTACAAGTATGGCTTTTCCCAGCTGAGAGACTGCCAGTGAATGAAGGTGGGAAGAGCTGCAGGTGGTGTTAGGCTTGGGGTGATGGACAATCCTGGCTTCTCTGAGGGCTCAGCTCCCTCTGAACACTGCACAGCGCCCAGGAGCACAGTGATCTGAAAAACTTGTAAATACCCTGAAGAAATACCAGTTGTCCTGTTTCAATGAAGCCCAGAGCTAAAGTAACACATTCAATATCCCAATATTCAAAAATGAAGTTAGTTAATTCTGTATTTCCCTGCCTAATGATCCAAGCAGTTGGCATTCCTTTAGCTCTACTTTCCCTCATACATAAAGAGAAAAAATTGTCTCTCTCACATAACTATCTTGGATCTGACGTAGTGTATGATACTGGTAAGATTAACACCCACAATTTTACCATTGCAGAAGCTGACAGTCCCATTCCTTACCCAGCTGGCAGAAGATGTGAACTGGGAAAAAGGATTTTCTTTGCAATTTTCTTGCATTGAGAATTGTTCCAGAGTAGTAACAGCTATTCTTTTCTCTCCACAGAAATCTCACCCTGTTAAACTGATCTTGAGACAGCCAAATCCACATTTCAGCTACATCAGTAGGAAGTGCTGTGGGCAGGGCAATGCCCAGAGAGGAGAGCATTTCTTAGTTCATGGGATGATGAAACACACATGAACTCTCCATGCTCCAGCCAGCTTCTGAGCAATTTCTCTGCACCCCAGTCTGATGTTGCACTGCCTCAGCACTGCTTACTTCTCTCTTAGGAAAGAAATCACTGCTCCTTTAAAGAAAAAGGAAAAAAAAAGCAGAAGGGCTTCAGCAGAGCAGACATAGAAGAGCAGATGCTAACTAACCCCAAAACTTCAGAGGCATCATTGACAAGCACCTCAACAATTACACTTTAAACTATTTCTAAATCCACAAAAACTTTTGTATTCATCCAACAGCTTATGTTGCTAAAGCACCAGTTTCCATTTTGATTAATGAAGAAATAAAAATGCAAGCTACTTCCAGACAACCAGCACACAAGTGAGCAAACCGCCCAATTGTGCCTTAATAAAGCTTCTCCCTCTCCCCTCGCTGCCTGCTTAAATTCACTTGTTTTAGATGAGTGCATGAAGTCACCAAAAGACAGATTAATTTCAAAGTTTTGTGGCTTTTCTTCTTTTTTTTTAATGCCTGTGAGGCGTGAGAGTCAGACCAACAAACTCACCAGGAAAGGATAAAACACTCACCCTGACCAAAGCAAAAATGCCTAGAACTTTCTCCCCTCCCTTCCTTCTTCCCCCCGTCCCGCCTCCCTCCCCTCCCACATCTCCCGCGCCTCCCCTGGGCCAGCGTTACCTAATTTCCACACAAACACGCACTTTCTGGCAGCATCACCTCCACGCAGCTCTGGCCTTGTGTCCGGTCACATCTTGGTTTAGGGGAGCAGAGGTGAAGAGCTACAGCTGAGGGGTTCTGCAAGGTAATCAACTTGTTGGATTTTTGCTTTTTGTTTGTAATGCCTGAATAATGGTTAAGTAGATGGACCAAGAAAAAACTCCTGGCAAACTGCCTTGCTGGAATTTGTTGAAGTAGAAAAGCCTATTTTTCTACAACACAAAAATACAAAGTCAGAAATAGATTTTAAAACATTTTGGCTTGCTTGCTTCCTGCAGGGAAACAGATGTAGTGTTTGAGATCAAGATCTAATTTAAAATATGTAATCACTAGAATTTCTTTTAGGCATGGGTGCCATTTGTGTGTTTAAATACATGTATGCATTCTGATTGAGTTTCAGTTCATCACATTGGACAGGTTTAGCAAGCAGCAGTCCCCTGGGACCCTGCTCCAGCTGTTTCACTCAGCTCCCCGCTGGCTGTGTGTGAATTCTTTGTATCTCCCTGTATCTTTTGCAGGCTCGAAATTGCCAAGATGTTTCTGATTCTTTCTCTGGTCACTGGGCTCACCCTGTCTGCCTCTGGTGTCATGACAGACAAGGAAACTGACCCACGCCAGGAGTCACTGTATGAAATACAGAAACAAGTGAACGACCTCTGGCAGAATTTGCTCTATCCGGTAACACGCGGCAATGACACCAATGGGATGATTTACGCCACTTGTGAAATGAAGCCCAGCTCCAAAATAGATGCTGACAAGCCACAAGTGACTGGACAAGTCTTATTCAGGCAGAGTTACTCATATGGAAGACTGGAAGCCTTATTTTACTTGGATGGGTTTCCACTGGATAACAACCAATCCAGCAGAGCTATACACATCCATGAGCTTGGAGACCTCAGCAATGGCTGTGATTCTACAGGGGGACACTATAACCCTTTCAGAGTGAACCACCCTCGGCACCCAGGAGATTTTGGCAACTTCCTTCCTAAAGAAGGCAAAATCAGAAAATACAAAACAAACCTCTCTGCCACAGTCTTTGGTCCATATTCCATCATAGGCAGATCTGTTGTGATCCACGAGCAGGAAGATGACATGGGCAAGGGCAATAATAAGGCCAGTTTGGAAAATGGAAATGCTGGGAAACGTCTGGCTTGCTGTGTGATTGGGATAAGCAACAAGAACTTGTGGGAAGAGAAGCTGCCTGAGGTTATGGACAAGAAGAAGAGAGGGCTCAACAGAAGAACATATAGCCAGGCTTAGGTGAAGTCCAAAGTGCCAGCTACAGCCTGGACAGCACAAAGTAACTCAGCCTGTGCTGTTGCCCACCAAGATATACGGCTAAAGGATCCCTATTTGCTTGCTCCTCTATGAAATGTATATCACTTTTGTAGAGCTTCCTTTATGTAAGCCATCAATAAAACCAGCATCAGCTCAACATTGTGAGTGTTTTCTTGAAGGAGCAAAGATTCCCTTTTGTGCAGTGTGGAAGCTGAATGCATGTAAGAAGAGTACAGATGGATAGGGTGTGTGGGCTAAAGAACCTGTGCACTGCAGGGGCCTTTTAAGGGATTGTTAGATACTAAAGGAAAAAAGTAAGAATTTGCCTCTCATTCGACACTCTTCTGTAGTTAGATGCCAACTTGAAAGCAGAAAGGTCTCCACGCTGTTAACAGTGTTGGGTGTTGTGTTGCAGGACCTTGGTAGTGACTTCCCCTAGAAATAAGGGAAAGTACAGAAATTTCTGTGTTGAACTTGAGATCCATCATGTTGTTCTGCTTCTGTAAGTCTCCAGTCTGTGCCTGTTAGTACCAAAGTTATATACAGAAGTTATAAAGCTGCTTAGGTAATGATGATAAAGTTAGCAGATCAGGGAGAAATATTATTTTCAAAGCAAAAAAATACTGAGTATTTTACTTCATACAAAACTGTAGGAACAAAGTCAGTTTGGGCTGGGAGAAATGAAAGTGAAAAGATTTAAGTAAGATAATTTTCATATTTAAAACTATCACTCAATAAGGCTTTACTTCTTAAATTTAATACAACTCAGAATATTAAAACACCACCCCATGGCTATCATTCATCTAATACTAAGAAGAGAAAAGGAAACAAGCAGGTAGAACAAGTGTATCAGTAAATATTTTTATTAAAGATGACAAAATTTATTAATATAGTTTAACCACATTGTGCTATTAATCCAAGCAGCAACAAAAGACTAGTTTGCAAATAAATTAAACTGCATAATTTAGAAAGCAAACTACAAAACAGAAGCTGGTAAACAAAATGCTATCTTTTAGAAATGCAGCAGATTTTCAACTTAATCTTAACTAAGATTTTGAAATACATTCCTGAGCTCATAGGGATTAAAGAAATTCCACTGTCTTTATTATACAAATTCCCATATGCTTAAAAATAGTCTCACTTAGAAAAGAAGCAGCATTCTAAAAGATGCTTCTTAATCTGTCATTTTCACACACTTATTTTACAAATTCAGTTAACATTATTTTTTCAATAACCGCATTATCCTACTTTCAAATGAAATCCTTCTCACGCATAATGCATGACTTGACCTTTAGGTACAACAACCTCCTTAAAATGAGTTTGTGAAATGCAGCTTCTCCATACTCCTGCTACAAAATTCCCTCCCTAGTTTGCTTCCCCAAAGCCCAACACCAAGAAGGCTTACATGTCTGGTTGTGATTTCTGCACTTCTAAAGTAGGAGAAAAAGGGAACACAGGTCTTAAAAAACAAAAAACAAAACCAACCCCACCAAATCTAAGGTAGAGTTGAGTCCACGAAAAACCACAAGTTAAATTTACTGGGAAAAAAACCCATTGTTATATTAGCACAATGACATCAATTAAAGCAATATCCGAGGAAGATACTGACAAGAATATTTAATTACTTATCACCTAGTGCAGCAACAATGTCTTACTTGTACAAGCCTCCTTGCTTTGAAGTCTTGTGTTCCTGGGAGAAAGGTAAAAATGTAGCTGGAATACACATTTGCTAGAAGAGAAAGGAGAGGGCCAGTATTGTAGCAGTGGCATCACACTGGAAATGAGGTTTTCAGAGATCTACGTATCTTACTGGAATTTAGTGATTACATTTAGTGAATACAAAATTTACATCTAAGAGGGAGAATGGTGTGAGGACATGTACCAAGATTCCCTAATTGCTGGGTTGTACATCAGTATGGTTTCACAGAAAAAACATAATTGAAAAGAATCAGCATGAGGCACTAACAAGCTGTTGATCCAGCACTGCTTCAACCTTACACCAAGCTCTTAATTAACTAACAGCATTAACTGGCTGTTAAGGGACTGTGAGCAAAATACTCATTCTCACATCTCTGGGTCAGGAAAGACACAGGGCAGGGAAATAGTAAAAGACCCTCAATGTTTCTGAGCTCAACACATGGAATCTCGACCTTCTGCTTTGCTTGCCTCAGTTCTGAATGCATTGGTATTTAGCTCTGTGCAGGTTCAGTCTGTGAAGGGGAAAAAATACATCTCAAACAAAATGCTACTTCATGGGACATTCAGGCATTACAGGAAAAAATCCTGCACATTCTACTGGAGATTTTAGTTTCTACAGCTATTTTTCTTCTGACTGTTACAAAAATGAGTCAGTAATGTAGTCAGTTAGAATTACTGGGAACATCTTAACACTCCTTCAAATATTTAAACTCTTGGGGTTTTTTCAGGTAATGAGGAATTTTAATGGGGAGCAAGATAACAAAATAAAAACATTTTACTGTTTCATGTCCCTAATTCGCTTAACTGTTTATATAACTTTTGTTCCTAAGGACTGCTGCTTAACATCAGTGGAATGCTGCAATGTCCAATCACCCTTAAAGACAAAGTACACATATTTGAAGAGCACTCTAAGTATGGCTTTGCATCCTGCAGACAGACACTAAAAGGGTTACACAAATGCACCTGCTGGGGAAAACACATGAGAACAGAGACAAGCCACATTTTTCACCTTCCAACTATCACTCCTTATATTTGTATGTAACAATTTACATACAGCCTTTCTCCTGCTGAATACAAACCGTTCATGGGCTCTGACACCTTGATTATGGCAGCACCTGCTACCTCATCTTACACATATAGAAGAGTTTGTCAGTACTGCTAATATAAACTCTCTTATGCAGTAGCTGACAAGTGGGCTGTAAAAACTTGCAGCTGGCAGTTATTTGTCAAGGAAGTACTCAGTCTGGGAGGGATTTCCCTTTTTATTAGTAGTATTTTATTAAATTTGCTTTAATTCTCTCTGATTGGTTTCAAGTTCTAGGAGTGAGAAATGAACATTTACAGACAATTAGGTCCCAAGCCAGCAGAAAAACTGCCTTGATGGCTGCTGGCCCTGAGAAGTTCCACAGCTGCAGAGACAGTTCCTTATGCTACAAACAGGAGAGGAAAGACCTGCCTCCCCTTCCCCAACAGCTGCTAACTTCAGTGTTAAGCATTCCCTCGTTGCTGCTCTCCTAGAAGCAGAGTGGCACAACTCCAGCATCAGGGCCAAGCTAGGGAATGACACAGCAGCTCCCTTTTCCCCCAGTTATTATAGGAATGTTTTTCTATGACTAAACCTCTTCAAGAGAAGTTTTAAAAAGTGGCAACAATGCAAATAATCCTTCTATCACACCACAGACTGGTGAAATGAGGAGGAAAGGAAGAGTTACCCTTAATTCCAAGTAATAAGAAAATGAAAAAGACACAAAATTCCTTTAGAAAGGAGAGCACATATGGAGTAGGCTGAAACCTATCACCCATTAACCAAGCCCATGGGCCCATTCCAGCTCCTGTGAGTAGAGGAATGCAGTTCCAGAAACTGACAGCCAAGTAAGCTGGACAGGACATCACTGCTTCTCCTCTTGCTTTTTCTCTGCTTTAGAACAGCATTGCTGTTTCTTACAGTAAGACTTCTGGCTTCTCTGATGATGTTTCCTTCAGAGCTTCATTAAATTGGGCTCTCAGTATCTGGTGAAATAACTTGCTTCATTTTCACGAGATGAGCTGGGAGAAGAAAGGAAAAATTTTGTACAGCTGAGAAAATACAAAGGTACAAAGGTTTGTAATGAGAGAACTATATACACCATATAAACCATATATACAAAGGTTTGAAATGAGAGAATTATATACACTATATAAACCATACATAGATGGTTTTCAGAACCTTCCTGTAAGGGAACAGTGATCTTATGCTATGGCTGTACTGACAGTCACTATATGTAAAGAGAAGCAGAACACAGTCTGAGAAAGAAGCAAAAGCTCGCAGCCTTAAGATGCTTCTCAATTTATCACTCCAAATTTTTCATCCTTGAGAGACATTTCTCCACATTAATATACAGTCCAGCACTAGGACCATACATGTTTCAGGAGCCTAGTGATAACAAGATAAATCATTATCACTGGCCTCTTTCCTACACTAATGTAAATTACATCAATCTATATAGAAACTTCAAATCATTACAGAAAGTCAACATGACTAAACCTCATCACTAATTCTTTCCCGTAGGTAATTTATGGTTTTGGTACATTACAGCCAGAACTAACAGAAAAACATTTTTAAAAGAATTATTAACAGTTCAGTATAAAATAATCAACTCTACAGCACAATATTTTACTGATCATATCTGCAGCAGCACAGACACTGCACAAGGATTACAGTGAGATGCTCGAGGGCCTGGATTTCATACCTCAAGCCAAACTGTTATCCAAATATTCACGGTTTTCAGCAGCATCAGATGGTTTCTTGTTTTCAGATTCAGAGAGCTCCTCAAAGCTGTTATTTGTGTCTGCAGTTTGAACACTGAGCCCTCCATGCCTTCCAGCATCCTCACCATGCACCACATCCATGGTGCTGCTGTTTTGATCCTCTCTTTCATTTGGAATTTCACAATCCCTCTCTAAGGTTTTGTCATTGTCTTTCAGGGCCTCAGTTTCACCAGTTCGTTCATTCTCAGAGTTTGAGGGATCTGTGGGGTCAGATGGATCAGGGCTGGAAAGTGGGAACTCTGCCTCTGATGAATCATTAAGCTCTGCTTCAACTCCCACGTTCTGCTCCCCCACAGGAGCGCCTCCTCTTTTCCCTTCCAGTTCTGCAACTGTCAGTTTAATTATCTGACTTCCAAGCTTGTTTATGTCTTCTTCCTCAGAAGGTAGCTGGGGTAATGAAGGGTAAAAATGTTTATTTTGGATTCTGTTATTTAAGTTTGTTCCCTCTGGAGACAGAGATTCACTTGCAACAGTGTAAGTTTCATCATGTTCTCCCTTCTGTTCTGCTGAAAGAGAAATGGAACAGCAGGATACTCAAATCATTTGGAGGCATTTGTTATATATCTGATCTGAAGAATATTACTACCAGTGCTGGACCACAGAAATGTTTATCTCAGTAAGGAATTTTTAAGAGTGCTTCCCCATCCCTCCCAGGCATATTTCTTAGACAATAAACAATCAACACTAAGTTTCTTGTTGGACCTGGCCCTGTTTTGGAACCTCTCTTTCCCTAATACCAACAATTCTGAAAGTCAGACAGTACCATACTGTAGAACAGCAAGGTCAGGTGTGGAGAGCCTGGTTCAAGCATGGCTTAAAGAGGCCATGAAGGTATACAGCTGATGGGAAAGTAAAAGGTAGCTGCAAAGCAGCAGTTCCCAGGCTGGATTTTGTAAATAACTAGGTTCTCAGACACCTTTTCTATAAACAGCAGGATTCTCAGACAGTCTTCTCATAACAGGCAAAACATTCTGTCCTTGGGCTCTCTGGGAACAGATAGCTGCTCTGGGAACAGATATGAAGGTTTTGAGAACTTTTCATATCACAGTGAGAACACTAATTTTGGTTTCAATAAACAACCACGGGTATTGTAAACAAAAGGAGGGGTTAGAGTTTTCTCTGTAACCTATCGTGAGCTTGGATTTTGCAATATGCACGAAGTTAATTAACACGATTATAAAAGGTGACTGATTTGATCAATAAATCGGAGTCGATGCTGATCAACAACAAGATGGGTCGTCTCCCTTCGCTTTCAACAGTCAGGAAAACTTTCCTAGAGGAATATCAACTCCAAACAAGGCACTTAGCTATGGAAATTTTTGGCACAGCTTACCATCAATCCCCCCCTCACTACCAGTTTCAGGGGTTAACATGAGCTCCATTTCTTTGGAGCTTTTCACAGGTTTTCATCCAATAATGAAGTTTTGTTATTGATCCTCTAACATTCCTCCAAACATAAAAGATTATTTTGATTAGGGTAACAGCATAAAATGAAGCAGCAGCACAAGAATTTTAAGTATAACATGATACTAAAATGCAAACACTGAAAAAAGAGTCAAAATAGAGAAAAAAATCAATGTGAAAACAAACACAAGGGTTTGTGAAAAGTGTCCTTTAATGTGTCCATTAAAGGACAGAAAGCCTCATTAAAAATAAACTTGCAAATTAAAGTGAGAAAAATTAGGAAATGCCAAAAATAAGTCTGCCTTGAGAGCTTAAAATTACTCTTGTTGTGCAGACGCATTACATTTGAGTATTTAAGAATTTACTCCATTTCTCTCACAGGAATCCTGCTTCACACAAGAATGGGACTGCCTGGCTGCCGAGGACCAGCCTACTGTCTCTATCATATCTGCCTCACTTAGAATTTGGGAGCTACTGCGTGAATGAGACCAGGGTTGGCACCAGGGGAACAGACACTGCCATCAACAAGGCTAGGAATGAACTCTGAAGAGCTGGAATTTAAGTCTGTGGAAAAGGGATAAATTAACTTTCAAAAGGTGATCACCCACTGGATCTAAGCCTCATTATCTGAGAAGTCAGCTGGAAAACTAGGAGCTTGATGTGCAGTACTGCTCTGCTTGTGCTGTACATCAAAGTGCTCCAAATGAGCCAAAATATATGTACCTCCAACTAGCACTCCAAATTAGCAGGGACTCTGCCTTCCTCTTTGCATGCCTCAGTTTCCTCCCTCTTACAGTAGAAAACCACCAAGCTATCACCTTGCTGCAATCTTCTGAAGACACATTGTCTCAAAGCACTAAATCCCCAGAGAAAAGTTCATAGAAGAACAGCACTGCTTTCTTCAGGGAATGCCTGGAACAGCACCCAGGCAGCACAGCAGGGACAAGGCATTCAACAATGGAGGGAAAATCCCTGAGCAGCTTTTCATTAGCAGCTGAGATGCTCAGGTACAATCCATCCCATGACACCATCCATCCTGTGCAGTGGATAAAGGGAGATTTCGTGGCACAAGACAGGCTTTCATTCATATGATTCCACTCTGTCATTATGCATGTTCACACAGGAACTGCACAGTAGATCCTACAGACATCCACCTCCCAGCTTAACTGAAACAATGATAACAAGTGCAGATTAAAGGAGGCTTTGATGAGACCAGGGTAAGCAGATAGACTGGATAAAAAAAGCCTGCAAAAGCCCTCTGATTATCTACAGATCTAGCTAGAGCAACACTTGATGCATTATAAAAAGTTCTGATGAAGAGTGTTTGTTCAAAAGCTAAGAAGATTTCTTGAGTCAAACAGACACCAAATGCTATTCTTTAAAAGGCTATAACTGACCAATGTGACATGAGATCTAATACATAACAATAAGTAAGAATTTCATTGTTATTGTGGTTATCAACTGTTTTCACTCAACTGATCATTCAATTAATAGAAAAATAACAGTGGTTTTGTTTTTATTTCAGTAATACTTTAACCAAGAGTTTGATGAATGATGGTGGATGAACACACTCCTGTTTTCTTCCCAGTTGTCATGGTCCCCCAGATTTTGGAGGTACATGGTATAGATGAAAAATTGCAATATGCACCAAGTTCCTAAACCTCAAGAGCAGTCATTCTCTGTGCAGAGTGGTACAAAACATACCTGGGTACCATTCCCACACAGATACTGACTGCAGAGGAGTTGTGTGACTTCAAGCAAGGGATATGCCCTACAGCTGAAAACACAGGCTTTGAAGGGAAAATGGCAGCCCCAAACATCCTTCAGAAAAAGCATCTGGAACATCTGGAGCAGCAGGTGTTGTGTCACCTACTGCTAGAAACTATGGTGTCCCCTGCACAGCTGGTTGTAGATATGTGCTCATTTATGCCATCAAAAAGTTGGCCCGATTTAATTATCACAGGGGTAACTTTTGTCTCAGTTCTCACTGCACATTATCAGCTATACTGGGACATAGGTAAGGGGAAACCCAAGCTGTTAGTGTAGGCAGAACAGTAATTTCTTAACCTGCTCCAGTATGATGACAGAATTTCTATGATTAAGCTTGTTTCTCATTATGGTCATGGGATGGAGAGGAGAAAAGAAGGAGATGACCTACTGGGATCTGATTCTCCCTTAGATTGCCACAGGTCTAATCCTGGTCTGTCCTTTCCTAGCCAAGGCTGTTTACTTCTGCTCTTCTCCTCCCATGCTTATCTTTCTGTTCCTGCTCCATATCCCCTTGTTTATCCAGTCTCTATGCCTACTATGCCCATTTCTCATCCACCTTTGATATATTTTTAATCACATCCTGCTTTCACTGCCAATGTTCTGACTTCTCCCTCCTGTGCTCTGACCTCTGCTCAGCCACATGCAAGCCCCTCCTCACTCAGACTTCCATGGACTTTGCCAAGCCCCATCTACTCAAGTCCTGATCTTGGCCTTTCTTCCCACTTTGCTCCAGGATTTTTTCCCTCTAAGTTTACTTTATCTCAAAGGAATGGTGCATACAGAGTTTTACCAGCACTGGTGGCACAAATTAAGCTCAACAAAATAACTTGTTCATTTTTAGCAGATGAGATTTGTAAGTGAATCATGTAGAATGAGGTGGAAACTCCAGACTGCTTCCTCAGGCTGGAAACCTTTTCCCTAGATTTCAAATTCCTATAATTGTAGATACAGGAAATGCTTGCATATTGGAAAAAAACCAACCCAAATTCAAATGTACAAAAGACAAAAAAAATCCCATCAAAAACCCCACATGGTCATCATGGTCATCAGTATTTAACACACACACACAAAAATAAATTTTTTGGCTATCTGAAAAAAAATAGCTGGTGTAGAAAACACAACATGGAAAGCTTCAGCCCAGAGTTAAGGTTTGGCAGTGCTACAAAGCAACAGCAAGAGGGTCTGATGAGATGTGACAGACAGATCAGACTCCCTGTCTGACCAGCCTGTAATCACAACTGTAATGTCAGCCTCACCTAGGACAAATATGGAAAGAAAAGAACATAATGCCACCAAGTAAATACTTTCAATAACTGCCAATTTAATTAAAAATCAACATTTAAGTAGGTAAAAGAATGAATATTTATGAGTTATTATTACTCACCAGAGAACCATTCATTACAGTTTCACTTCTTATTTTTAGCAAAAATATCAGCTGGTCAAGATTATAAAAAAAGATCAGCCTTGCTGCCACATTTTATCAGATAATGACATGGGCTATAAAGTCAAAATTAAGCCAGAATCTATTTAGTTTCAGGACTAACAAATAAATTGTTTATGAAGCTTCATGGTTAGCTGAGAAAGATCTGGGCACATCATAATGTTATGCCCATTAAAGACTTGATCCAAATGCCAATAAGCAAATAAAATAATCCATCTCCCATCCATTATGAAAAACTAAGGAAAAACAAATCAAGGTCATCAGCAACTGCCAAATACAGCTAAGCTTGACTTTGGAGAGATATTAAAGCTTGCAACTGAAGAAGGATTTTTAACAAAACACATGTAAGACTATGAAAAAAGCAGTGAATTTCTCTGGGAAAATGAGTTGGGTATTTCAATTTACCATGTGCAATCAGGAAGCCATTCATCTAGACATCACCTATAATGCAGGAAAGTGCTAAACCAGTTCCACAGACTGCTTCCTACTGTGCATTTTAACTGAGGGGAAAAATGCAGGAATCAGTTAACTGCAACACAGATGGCATGAATAACTTCCCACAGTGTCATGTTACCGGGCAGGAAAATTCTCTGCAGTGTAAGGCCTGATCCCTAGCCTTAGCAATCCATTCAATAGTAACTTTTCAGTCATTTCTTTGCTATTTGTACTGGGACCAACTATCTGTTTTACCTGTGGATGATGTATTCAATCTCTGTGATCACTGAAACTTTGCCTTCTGCTATCCCAGCATGAAAATTTATTACATTTTATTTGGAAAGAAATGAGTGCTCAGCTCTCATCATGTTCTCACGTCCCAGGTGCTCACCTTGTCCTTCAGTTCTCTGAGGCTTTTCAGCAAAGGCTGACAAGGGTGACCTGGAGCGCTGTATCACAGGCAGGGCTGGGTCACTGAATGTTATCGTGTCCTTCCCACCTGCAACAACCACACTGTTAGAGCTGCCGGCTCACCGATTACAACCACTGTGCATCAGTCATGTTCCCCACAAATTTTTAACAATGATATTGGAAAGTACAGAACAGGAAAAGCATCTCAAATTATCCTTTCACAGCATGAAAAAAAAAAATACTCTGTACTGGAGCCACAATATGCAAGGCAAAGGCAGAAAAGCTGCATGTTTTTATCTGCAGTACTGAGTAAAGGCCAGATTTTGAAAGACCAGGTGCTGTATGCAGCAAATTGAATCAGCAATTAGAATTCAATTAAAAATAGTAATAATCAGATCATACCAAAGTAATGGATCACTTGCATGCTATTACCAGCAAATGTTCAGCACTGACTCTTTACTCTCTATTATTCTGTTTCATGTGATACAGGCAGGTTCATCATTATGTAGCTTTATGCTTCAGATTTACATATTATCCTGCAATGCTTCCTTAAAAAAAATCCTATAAACTTCACATAATTAAGAACTGAGGGAGTAAACAAGTACACATTGCTGGGAAACAGGAGGGATTTTAATCTGAAAATTCTCAAAACATTTCTGAGCATTTTAGTTTTAAACCAAATGGAAAAAGGCAATTTTCCAGCTCTTTTGCAGAGAAAATAATACAAGAAACCCTTCATCTGAGGACTCTGCTGTAGATGCTTAGTGTTTACGTATTTTAGCAATGCAGAAAGCAACACCTGCAGATCCTTTAGGAAGTCCTCCACTATTCAGGATGCTCATGTTTTTAGTGACTGACACTACCTTAAACCTCGAGGGGAAACGGCAGGAAATGTGCAAGATCAGCTAAGCGTGGTGTTTGTGTGGCCTCCAGAACAAGTGCCAACTGATAAGTAATGGCTGGGGAGGCAGCAAGACACTGCTCTATTTATCTCCATGAGAACGACATTTATGTAACAGCCACTTCGCCCCTCTAAATCTGTTAGTACGTTTCACCTTAAGGCAACATCCTAAATCTAATCACCCATCCAAGACAAAGACTTTCAGGAGAACACCAGGTCAGGAGATACCTGGAATAAATCCAGCCCTGAGAAAGTTCTGGTGCATACTAAGGAATAATGAAAGTCAAGCTGTTCCCATGGAGTCTAACTGGACCACTCCAATCCCTCATTCCTTTTACGGGCACTGGCTGCAAATACCTTGATCCTGAAGGTAGCAATGGTCTTTTATACCCTCGCCATGTTGGGCAATACACTGCAGCTGTATGAATGCAATTAATGCTTTTGAAGCATGGATCTTGTGGAAATTTGATCCCCCATCAAGTATGCATCAGAATTCTGCCTTCACCAGCATTAACTAACAGCAAAGAGGACAACCCTCCCACTGTAAGACATAATTAATTAAAAACATAAAAAATGCAAAACAAATCCAACCAATATTTCAAAATGCAAAAGCTCCTAGATGAACGTGCTTTTTGTAAAAGTGAAGGAATTTTGTGTTGTAAGAACCAAATTATACAGGGAACTTGTGGTATGAAAATACTCAACAGATATTCACACAGTCAGAAGCAGCCACATATCCAAAAAAAATACAAAAGAATCCAATGGAAGAAGTAAAAAGATGATGAATAAAAAAAATGGGTGGCGGTTTTAATACGAAAGTAGAAAGCAGAAACTTTAAAATTTACTTAATAAAAAAAGTAAAGCCTGAGCTGAAGTCCCTGAAGATTGCAAGACAAGCTTCACAAAAGATACTTCTTGACTTTCCAGCCAGCATTTACAAAGTAAACACATTTACTTTCCCATTTTTCTTTGAAAACCAGCCTGGTTACAGAAAATAAAGCTAAGCTCAGTATCCACACATCTTAACAATAGATGTGACCCAAAGAGTCTGATGAATATTTATTTATTAACAGTGATTCACATCCATTCATGAAGGAGGCACATAGGGGGACTGCTACACTGCATTCTGTGAATCATGATCTGAAGCTGGATTACACAAAAAGAATTTCAACTAGCTGCTGTGTAAGCTCAATTTCATAACTTCTATAGCTTCATGTTCCTCTAATGAATTTTTCAAGGACTATAGTGAAAGTATACAGATCTCAAAATACATATAAGTTTTCAGTAATAATAAATTTTTCATTTTCTCCTCCAGGGTTGGGTATTTTCTTATAACCTCTGCTGCACCCTATGCACTGTAACTGGCTACAGCCAGAGCAGCTGCAGAGCCCTTTAATTCTACCCTGCCTCGGCTCTGTGCTGATTACTGCAGGGCAAGAGGCAGCATTGAAACTCTCTTATCATCCCACACAGAAGAAGGCTGAGTCATGGTTGGCTCTTACACTTTTTTTTCAGTGGAAATCTGGAATTTTCAGGAAATGACAGATTTTTAAAAAATACAGAATTACCCATCTGAATGTCTAGTGACATCAGACTGCGAAAAGAATTAAATGGAGTTTATTATGTACTGTCATTGAATACATTTAACTTATTTGTGTGCATATTTCAACCACAATGTAGCCAAGACAAAGCAAAGAATTAAATGCTTCTGTGAACATCACATTCTCTGCTTCCTTCTTTAGGGAAACAGGATTATAAAAAGAAAATCAAAGGCAAATCTATGCCCAAACTTGCTTTCTTTTCAGCAATGAAATCAAACCTCACAAGAGATTCACTTAACTAAAGCCCATTTTCTAAGCAGGGCAATATAAAGTCTGGTAGGCAGAACTTTCAGAGGGAATGAAATTTTACCTTCTCAAAAACTAAATATGCACTTCCTATTGATTAGCTTCCCCATAGTTCATTCATGGCTTTCTCAAAAAGCAGATGACAAATATGTCACCTAACAAAAAAACAGAGGCATTCAAGATCTTTCTTCAATAGGATCAAGTATATAAGCAGCACTTGGAAGATATTATTATCACGGTGACAGTGTATGTTATAAATGTTATACAAACAATGATGACTAAGTAGGAACATTAACTTCAGATTAAAATCCTGCAATTTGTAATGTGCATTTATTTCAGCACTTGAATGAACATCAGTTTTTATTTGCTTTTCTTCCCCAGTGACAAAAAATTCCACTCACAATCAAATAACATTTTTTCACTCTGGATTTAAGACTGACTAGATGAGATACTCTCCATGTTCTGCTCCTCACCCAAGCCAATATTCAGCTGCAGAATCCACTGTGGTATTCCCACACTAATTGTTACACACTGCTGTTTTATGGAGTGGAAGCTTTACATGGTCTGAAAAGAAAACTGGTGACCCACCAGGTGTTGCAATGCCCTTTTTGACCACCCCAGGATTAGAGTGCACTTGGAAACAAAAGTGCACTCCTGATTTAAAAGGCAAGCAAAAAATCAAGAAAACGTCAGGGCTCAACAGAACTCACAATCCAGTGTAAAAGTCCTTTAAAAATATTTAAGATCATCCCCTCTTACTATTTTTCATAACGCAAATGAACTTTCATGTAGAGCAGCCTCTGTTTCTCCTGTGGTCATCTAACTCAATTGACTGAACATCTAAATCTGCTGGATATAAAAATGTTCAGATAACATTTCCATTTATTTACATGCAATGACAATATTTAACGTACTGCTAGGATCAGTTACTAAATAAATACGTTAAGCAGAACCTACTCCCAAATCCCACTGAGACATTGTAGCTCAGGCCTTCAGGCAGCAAAAGAAAGGAAGGAAAGAGACAGTTGTTATTGTATAAACATTAATTTGATGCTTTACCTACATAGATCAATACGGTGCAAGAAGTTCCCACTTCCATTTTTTAAAATACATTTTGCAAACATGAGAAGTGCTGCATTTATTAGTGTAAAATTTTTATGGCACACTAGTCTTGAAAAACAAAACTAAACAAACAAACCCCTACAGTGCCTTGAACCAGTGAGTTTGAAAGACATGTTTGTAGTAATGTACTAAACTGCATTAGCAAAGTCTTAGACAAACATTTCACCTTCATCTCTTGGAGAATGTGGGGAGGCACAACTGCACTAAGCACACTACACATGTTAGTGACTAACTGTGGAGAAATCCATCCAGTTCTGGAAACAGTCAAGCAGGACTGAGAAAGCCCAAACAGGCAAGCTGAAGCAGAAACACACCACATCAGCCCAAACAGCCGAACAGCAAAAGTTTGTTACAAGGGCTCTTCAGCTCTGTCAAGTGTTTCCTTCTAGATGTACAGGTTAGGTGGAAAAACCAGAGCCAAAAAACCAGAAGCCTAAACCACTCTTTCCCCCTCTTACTAGCACTGACAGGAATCTGTAAACAACAAAGCCTAATGATGCAAACACCACCTACAAAGTAGCATAATTTACAGTGGTTACAGAAGACACAATTAGGTGCAATGGGAAGAAAAGAAGCAAAAAAGTAAATGTAAATTAAATATTGCACATTTTCCTAACAACGATGTCTATTAGGAAGCAGATTAATCTCCCATTACTTGAGTAATTTAAAACCAAATACAATACTTAAGGGACTATAGGGAATAAGCCTGTTCTGGAGAGATGGACTAGAAAATTTAGAACCATTTACATTTCCAATTTCTTGGAGTTTATGATTCTACAGAAAAGCATTTAAAAACAGTAAAAAACAAAATCCATGGTTAAAAGAAGTACAAAATTAATTAATAAAATTGGCTGAAAAACATAATAACCAATGACCTGTGCATCATTTTATGCAATGTTTAAATAAAAAAAAGTTCACTTTTTTTTTGCCTGCTGTCTATGGAAATAATTTGATTACTTCAATATTTAAACTGGTTTTTTAGCACTTTTCATGTTATTTCAATACATATTTGACTTAAGAGTTTTCAAAGTCTAGTGATCTTTGCTTTCCACTTAACATTAATTAGACATTTCTAATTTTGCAAATGTGCTGAATAGAACATTCACCAGGTAACTGTCATAAAAAAAATCACAGCCAAACTTCTCTTAAATGCAAACATCCCCTTGAAAACTAAATAATGCAAGCTATTTGCTTGAAATTTTACTAACCTGGAAGACTCCACAAGCCAGCAATTTCCAAAGTTCTTAATTTCTTTTCTAGTTCTGCCACTCGATTACCTAGAATTCTTTGGAAAAAGAATAGTTGTTATACCAAGGCAACCAAAGCCCAATTACTTATATGACTACAGTTGAATTTTTAAACTGCCACTTAACTCGTAAATCTGTATACAGTATGCAGTAAACCTGTATACAGTCATCTCTTTTCACTAACAGCAATGGACAACCTCTCCCAGAGTTAAAAGAATATTAAATATATTTGTCTAATCTATACCATGCTTTTAAAAAAGCAAAAGGCCTAGGACGTACTGGACATTCAATCTTTGCAGTAAAGAAAAAGAAATGCTACTCACAATATTTCTATCTTCTTGCCTGCAAGTATCACTTTATTTTCTTTATAGCTAAAACCAGAAGGTAAAAGCTACACAGACAAAATATAGGAAACTCAAGACAGAGCATCCAGATTAACTCTGAAGTTCCAAGACACACATTTTTGATAGTCCTTTATTCAGGGGATATTTTCTATCACTAAGATTGCTTAAAATGGTAAGGAAAATTTTTTCTATTACAAATTATTTATTTTTCTTTTTTAGCATTGAACTGCTTTCTACTTTACTAAAAAGCTTCAAGCTCTTTAGTGCCTTTATCACCCACTCAGTATTCACTGTATTTCTCGGGTCATGTCTTCTTTTGTATCTGACTTCATACACAAATACTATTTGCAGTTAGCTCTCCTGCAGGATTTAACTTTTAGTCTTAATTCTCTCCCCAGATCAAATGAGAGATTTCTATCTTGAAAAGAAGGCTTGTTTCTCCAATGAATTTTTGCAAGTGTTTCACAGGCACAGCAAGTCTGCAAAATCTTTAAATAAATCCCAAACAATACTCACTAGACTGAGAAACGTAGACAAGGCAGCAATTCTAAACATGACAGCAGAGATTATGGACGGCAAGTTTTACTCATCAAATTACAGCAACAGGATAAATCAGTTAAATTTGAACTGAATGCTGAGAAGCAGCATATCCCAGCCCAGCAAGGCAATAGTATCTTGCTGTGCATCCCAGAGCTGTGTAATACTGCACTGAGAGCTCCTCAGCAAGGGCTTTCTGTGCAGACATTTGAGCACACTGGGAATGTCAGTGCTGACAAGATGGCAGATTCTGGGAAGGACGTGAAGAACAGCACACACAGCAAATATCACGGAGGCCAGGAAAATTGATTAACAAGGACTAAGCATTTTTGAAATCTCTACTGCGAGGGCTTTGCAATGACACAATAAAAACCTGTAAGTATTTTAAAGATTACAGAAATATCAAGATGAGAGACAGAATGTAAAACAGAAAGAGAAAGCTTATAATAAACATCAAAGAAAGCACTGAGAGGTACAAGGGTGTGTGTCAACTAAAAAGAACATTTCATCACATTCAAAAGCAGAGGAGAAAATACAAAGCAGTTATGTTTATTTCCCCATTGAAACTCAGTATTTCAGTAGGTTAAAAAGGTTATATGATAGATTTACTGCTGTCTTCTTCAATTAAAAGCAAAATTATTCAGGTCTAGATTTCACTTTCAGAATGCTTCCATCCGGTAAGAGAAACTCAGCCTTAATAACACTATTTTCATAACCCTGAAACCCCATACTGCAGTTTCATAACCCCATACTGCAGTTGGGCTCTGCAGTACAACACACCAGCTGACAGCAAAAGGCACTGGAGCAGCTTTCAGGAAATTCTGCCTTGCACACTCGGAGCCCCTTCCCACCTTCCTGCCTAAGGCCTCACCAAGGGTCAGCTAAAGAACACGGAGTTCCCCAGGCTGAGAGGGGAACAGAGAGACTTGATGTAAGACTTCTTCCACATCATGTCAGTTCTGGCAGGGAGCTGACAAAACAATGTTGATTTGGCTAAAGATTGTCACCACAAAAGAGTCAGAAGTTTAACACATCTAATCCTTATTATTTTCATAAGTAGTTCACCACAAGTTCCAGGGCAGAAAATGGGGAGGATGCTGCCCTTCCTGCCAGCTAGCCATACCACCTGTATCTCAGCCCTCTGTAAGAAGTTATTGTTACTGCTCTTGTTATTCAGGTAACAACAGCAAAGTCACTTTTCTCTTGATTCTCTCAAATTTTATAATTTATTTATAATTATAATATATTATGTATTATAATTAATACATTATATATTACATAATATATAATACATTATATAATTATATAATATTTAAATTATTTTCTATATGATATAGTTATAATTTAATACTGTATAATATTATATATTATATATTATAATTAATATATTGTATATTATAATATAATTATAATTTTATAACTATATTTGTAAATATAATTAATTCCAATTATTTTTATAATTATATAAATAATTGTAATTATTTATAATTTATTTATTTATCAGCTGTACTACATTAGTTCTAATGGTTTTGGAGAGAATATATCCTGATAATACCTACCAAATCCTCTGAAAAGGCACTGAAAAGATTTTTTTAACTTTTGTTGCAGGTTCTCATATAGAAGGATCATTTTGTCTCTCAGAACAATGCTTGGCAACAGTAGAGGACAATATTTAACCCCACTCCTTTCATTCAGGAAGAGACCAAAATACATTCAGAGATGAGTATCATTCTAGCTTGCTTAAAAAAACCCATTATCCTAAGACAGGTAGGGGAGAAATAAAACCTAAAAAAAGCTGCAAGTTCTTATAGCAATAAATTTTTGAAAGATAAATGTGTAAGCTATTCTGAACACAATGTGGTTTATCACATTCCTTCCTTTCCCCTGAGATGTCCAGTTAATTTGCCACCTCCATAGATGCTGTGGGAAGACAGAGCTGTGGTGGCCTGGGCAGGCCTACCTGGTGGGTATTTTTAAAGGGACTGCATGGGCTGGTAGCACCTAATTCCCTAATCTCTTTTTTTATCTCTAGACACAATGAACCAGATCCTTCAACTAAAACACAAGGATTATGTCACAGACACAGGTGATAGCTATTTCCGTTGTTCTCTGGTCCTGTGCCTAATGCAACAAGGGAGTTAGCATAAACCTCCCTCCAGGATAAGGTTTTACAGAAATCTGTTGTTTGTGCAACAGTAGCAATGGTCTCACCTGCTCCCTTCACCTGGCTTTAATTTAGCTCTTGCTGTAGAAGACATACACCCTCATACAAATACCATCACTAAATGCCTGTAAATAGGACTGTCACAGTCCCATATCTGGCTCTGCACCTCTCATGGAAACATGTGCTCAAGTTACAGGCTGACACAATCCTTTTTGTAATTTTGGACATGACTGAACTTGCCCAAGTTAGAAATGTTAAAATTAGTGCAATATATCTAACCACCACAGCAGCTTTTACGCTGATCCAGCTTGCACAAGTGCTGGCAATTTCAGGAACAAATTGCACTAAAAAGAACAGCTAATAAATGGTTTATCACTGGTAGAATAAAAAAGGATGTTTATCCATTTGCTAAGCAGAGTTAGGACAATTTGGTTTTGCATTTATGGAACTGTTTAATCTCGCAGCACACTACTGCGTAGAGAATTAATTTACAACTGTCTTTTCAAATTAAGCTAATGGGCTTGTGAAGAAAAACACAGGACGTTACTTGAACTTAGCATTAGTAGCTACCAACCACCTTGGAAAAACAATCTGTTTTTTTCCACAACAACTTCTTTCTTTCTGAAAACTGGGGATAAAAAATAAAGGCTAGATTTAGCCTGCTTGTCCCTAGGCACAACCTCCCACAGTTCCTTCTATCACGCCACTTCTTTAGAAGAGTGGCAATAACAGTAGTGTGTCTTCTCCAAGAACAAGTGGCAATGGATTTTTTAACAACAGTGGAAGAACAGAAAGTAAACTTCAGCAGAACATTCAAATTCCAATCTACACTAAAAAATCTGCTGTCTTGTTATTGCTTCAGTTATTCAGAAAGCAAACCCACCATTCTGCTATTGTAAACTTATATAGCCAACTCTCAGACTGCAAGCTACCAAAGAGGTCTAGACCTGAGAGTAGGTTAACTGTATGGGGGAAGGTAAGGTCATGTGGTCTGAAAAATCTCATTTACTGATAGTGAGACAATCACTACCAGGTCATTCACCCATCAAATATCAAATGCACAATTTTCTCCATGAAAAGAAACAACCACCCCAAAATCTCATGTTCTTTACCCAATAAATCTCACTTTCTTCAAACAACAATCTGAAACAGTAAATGTGTCCTCCAAATATGCTCCTTGCACAGGGAAAGACCGCTGCCTTGTGATTTATGTAAAACTTTTTATCACTACAATTCTCTCTAGCCTCACATCCTTCTCAACTTCCTATTTTGAATGGAGAAATGTCTTCAACAAAAGAATGCATCTTCTACTGGTACCAGTTTACAACCCTGTCTGTTTAACTTGTACACTGATCATGCACTCACATCTAACTTTCTCCAACAGGTGGGCAGTTTCTTTCCCATTCTCACAAGTCAGCAGATTTTTAACTTTATATATGGCAAATAAGTGCCCTCATTTATTTGCATCTCAAAAAAGGATGTTCTTCCTTTATGTCCTACCTGCATTTCCCTTTTTCACATTACATTTTTACGTCTTAGGTGTTTCCACTTGTAGTGGCTCCCATTCCTCCTAGCTCCTTAACATTTTCTTTAATCCACCTAAAGTCAAAAGTGACAAAAAGCATGAGAATACCACAAAGGAATGTTTTTGAGGCTCTTCACTCAATCTGATCATGATTTATCTGTTTTTTTTTTTTTCCCTGAACCATCCTGAATGGAATATAACACTTTAATTCTGAGAACACTCCTGACCCTGGACTGATATGGACTGTCACTTCTCTCTAAGAGCTGATCTTCTGTTGGCCATAGAACAGTAGTTGGCATTTATCCAGTCTATACCCTGATGGCTTTATGTGACCAGTGGGGCACACAGACATAGGGATCATATCTCCTTCTGGGGATTATCTCAAGACAACCCATACTCAGTAGTTGAAAGCAGAAAGAGGAGTATCAGAAAACAATCATTGCAATAATATTTGAGAGATGCAAGACCCTGCATATCACCAAAGAGGAATACAAAACTAAGAAGTTTGCAAAAAAAGAAAAATTATGCAAAATAAACCACTGGGTATTACACTGATACAGTATCAGGATGTAAGAGGCAAGGGTTGGTTACACCTGGAACAACAAAAGTTGTTCTCTGGATGTCTTCCTTCTGATGCTACATTAGCAGTAAGAAGGGAGTAAGCAGCTGTTAGCCCTTCCTTAGCACTGCTCTGTGCAGCAACTCCTCTTGTATCACAGGACAGGAATTGACTGAGCTGCCATCAGTTACATCTGGGCTGCATTTTCACCACTTTAGTCTCCTTTTAGCTGATTAGCCATTTGATGTGTCAGAAATATTAAAAGTGGCTATTAACTGCTCCTCCACTTCTGTTGCCACATCACTCAGAATTATGCAATGGAGTCTGCCTAGTATCAAAGTTATCAAAGTGAATAATCCATTCTAGTGTAATACAGTTTACTTCAGTACTACTTCTCAGGAAAGATGTCTGGCTGTTGCTGGCATCTGGTCCTGATGTGCTTTTGAGAAGCCTGAATAACCTCTGATTACCAGCAGTGACTCAGGGTTAAAAAAATTAGGAAAACAAAACAAAAAACTCACCAACAAAAAAGAGGGGGTGAAATTGAGCACAAAATCAAGGAACACTTCCTAGCTCTGATTTTTATACGCTGCATAAGGACAATAATATCAGAATGTCACAAAATGTGTCAAATTTTTTTATAGTATGCCATGATAGGAACTGTACAAGCCACAAAGAATTCTACTGATGAGCAGAACAGCTAAGAGTAAACAAATTCTCCTTTAAAGTTCAGTTCAGATTTTTAAAAAACCCCATTTAGTAGCAATCAAACTGTGTTTATCTCCTTCAACTTTTAGCAAAGTAACTATAGGAGCAACAGGTATCATGTGTATGATATAGGCCACTGAGCATTTGTCAAATGTTGCATCAACCCTTTCAGACTCTTTTCTGGGAGCCACACTTAAAAACCCAACAGAGCATATTAGAAATTTCCTACACTGACAAACAATTACCACCTATCTTCTCTCCAGTTCAAGGGTGTCCTTCCTCCCAGAAGCTTTTCTTTAGCTGTTCCTACAGACCTTCCTGCCAGAAGTCTGCTTTGAGTTATTACAGTTTGTAATAACCTAAACAGCAAACCAATCATTGCCTAGCAGAGGCAGACAGGTCTCTCTAGGTCAACCCTAGAATTTAAGATGAAAATGTAATTTTTCTCAAATCACAAATCTGGTCTTAAAAACTAAAGAATCCACCACTCAACCATGATGATGAATTTTCTGCGAAAATGAATCTTCCTTCCCATTTCCCTTAATATTTCCCCAAACTAACTTTCCCACAGCTTGATATTTTACTTAGAAGTCATGCCACCTACTTGTTAGTTTGTCTTTGGTGTTGTATGACCATGTTTTTTTCATGGATGGTTTCCAGTAATGCAGTGGCCAGTGATTTGAGATCTGAAATGGATTGTGGTGTGGCTGGTAGGCTACATCCATGATCCTCCGACAACAACTCTTGGACTATAATGTTAAAAACACAAATGAGTTTTGGTTTCTCATGCACAGAAACGCAACACAAACATTTACTTAGCATCAAGGAACTATTCCAATTACTTAAGTGAATACATATATTTTTCTTTCAATTAAAAAACAAAGCCAAAAGATCACAACTGTAATTTCTAGCTGGCATAAGTATGATGGCTTTCCAAGTTGATTGTTATTCACAGCAATAGCCAGAACAAGTATAGGCAGACACATCTTACATTAACTTGATTCTGCTTTTGGAAAATTCTTTGTGTTCAGAAATATACAAAATAATTATTTTACAGGCCTACTAATTGGTAACAACTGGTCATTAAAACTTAAACCTCCAAAGAATATTTTATACTAGTTTTTAGAACAATTACATCTTTCAGGTTATTTAAGACTGGTGTGAAAATACAGTCACCCATGAACTCTTCCTCTGCAACACAGAGTCTGTACCTTCAAGCCAAATCACGAAGTTCACTAGTATCATTAAAACCTGTAACTAGAATCTGGCTCTGCTTCTTTACATATATATATATGAATGCAAGTACATGGAGAAGAGGAGAAAAGAGAAGTCAAAACCAGAAAAATTAGTTTCAACTTAGCATGACACTTACTACTGATCTCATGTGTGTGTATGAATATACCTACATTTAAACAATAGGGTGGCAGGATACACTGTTTGCTTCAAAGAATTTTCTCATTCGCTTTCTTTCCTAATCTTGGAATTTTCTTTGAAACAGGGAAAAGAGATTATTTTGCTCCCCATGAAGAAACATGGGACACAAAGATTTCTTGTAAAACATCTGAATGTAAAAGCTTCCAAGAATAGCAGCAGAAAACCTGACTTAGTGCCCCTCCTCCACCACCCAGTTACTCTTCATTGGAATGCGAATTGTGACTGCCATTGTTAGCAGAGCAAAGAGATGAATAAAGAAGTGATTTGTCAGGGTCTAGAGAGTAAAGAAATATTTGATAAAACTAATGGGGGAGAGAATGAATGGCAAAAGAATTAACAAAAGAAGAAGCAGTAATCCAGAGGCAAATTTTATATTGTAAAGTCAACTGAGAAGAGGACAGAATTAGCACATAGTTATAAACAGAGAAGAGAGCTTTTGGTTTGGTTGGTAAGGAAAGGGTTAGAAAATAAAGAGGTGAGATGAAAGGAATTCAGGGAGATATGCAACACCATGCTGCATTTATGCAATACCTTGCTTTGCAGAAAGGACTCCAGTCAGAGCACTGCTACTGGATCTACTATGAGCCTTTGAATTTTTTCGTCTCTCTAGTGCATTCTAGGGAAACAACAAATATCTTATTTAGAAAAACAGTAGCCAACAAATCCTGTCATTAGGAAGAAAGGCTCTGGAACTTTGGGTTTTGGTCTCAGAGCAGCTCTGCAAGGCCTAGACCTTAGACCTATAATAAACTATGGGGGTGTAACTCTCTCAGATTATTATTCTCTAGCCTAAAGTCTTTGGAATGTTACAAAGACTCATGTGTCTCATCATAATCACTTTACTGCAGTCTCTCCCACCCACTCCCCCCAATGTATAGTTAAGACTTGCCTATTTTTTAATAATCAGCTCAATGCCAGTGAAGATACTGCAGTATGCTGTAGACAACATCAACTGGAAACAAAATCAAACTTTTCCCAGCATTTCTTTAGATAGGTTTCAAAGGGAAAGTTCCAATTCTTCTATCAGAGTTTCTATAAGGCCTTTTAGCACCAAATACTGACTTTCAGCAATTAGAAGCAGAATGGTCCTGCTACAGAAGTCCAGACCTTTCAATTACAGTTCTGTGAAACCCACTGGACCACCAAGATGCTCAGTTCTCACCAATAAACTCACATTCCAAGAGACCCAAGCTGCAAGCAGGAACAGACACTGAAATGAAGTTGGTACTTTGAGGAGCTTTGCTTATGCACAAAAAACATAAGCAAAGCTGTGTTTTTGTGCATACTTTATAGTGTGCACAAACTACTTTATAGTGACCTAAATGAAGAAGTCCTATTGACAATCCTAAGATTACCCTTCTCATGGCCTGACAAGCAGCCCTCCCCTCCCACTCCCCAAAATGACTTGCAGAAGGAAAGAAGAGTGCACAGCTTCTGGGAAGGGCAAAAATCAGTCCTGAGGGTTTTATGTAAAACAGCATATACTTTAACTCAGGAGAAGAAGAACAATGAAAGCTTAGTTACCATTAAGCTACATGAAGAGAGAGCACAGCCACCACAGAACAGGGAGACATGATCTTTTTGTGACACCAACATGGCTGCAGTTATTCACCACTGCATGATCTGCTACTTTTCGCCTAGCAGCTGGCTGGAAGGCTGATCATCTGCCCCCCAGCAGACTGATGGCTCCCCCACAGAACTTAAAAAACAGGTATTTCATTAATTTTTCAAAATACTCCTAACAGGAATCCCTTTGTACTACCCTCAGCTAAGAAGCCTACAAGGAAGAGTGAGCATGTAATATGTATACATGCTAATATTGTCAGAATGTCAATGGTGGACTTTTCTTTCAAGAACAAATTTGTTCTTCAAACACATTTAACATGAAAATGAAGAATAACTTCAATTAACAAAGAAGTACAGTTTAAATGATACACTGAAAAGATCTTACCTTATATTTAGTAATACTAGACTTCAGAAGGTTGACTTCCTCTTGAAGTTGTTTTAATCTCTCTTGAAGATACCTGAAAAAGAAATGTAATCCTTTACTTCATGGAACCTTCAAATACTGCCTCAAGCAGTCTTCTTTACTATTTGGCATGTCCTCTCTTTGAACTAGTGAGAGTTCTTTTCCCTCTGCAGTTCTCTGAGGGATGAAATAACAAAATCTTACTGTTCTTGACCCCATAAAACTTAAAGCAGGGAAACAAATTGCATCAGAGCAGGAGCTGCCCTTCTGTTAGATTTGTCAAGCATGCTGCACAACTATTTTGTATTGGTCGTCAGGTTTCTGGGGAAGAAAGCTAAAAGAATATATTTATGTCTAGAGGAAATAGTCAGGAAGCATTTATGCGTGCCCTCTGTACTCGAAGGTGTGTGAGATGGACACATGAAGATTTGTATATATGTCAGCACAAGACTCAGCTATGCAGAACTTCTGCATTGCAATATCCATCACTTACTTGGCACTTCTCATTAGCAATCACAAAGTAGAAAATTTAACAATATAGCTGAAAAATGGTACACAGTTAAATGAAACAGCGCAGTTCTTCCTATTAGAGTTTATGCACTTGGATGAGACAGTTATTTCCAAGTAGGAAAATGTCTTTTTTATGAATAAAGGGTTTATATAGCATTTTCTTTCATGTACTACAACTGCAGCTGTATTAGGGTTTATGACAATTTAATTATTTCACAGGAAAAAACTCACATCACTATCAGGGGAGCAGGTGGCTTAAATTGATACAGAACTCTGTAGGCCACACAAAACAGAGAAAAACCCCTGAAGTTGCAGAGAAGAAGTAATGCCTTTGGTACTACACTTTCTTGCCTAAAGCATAAATTTTGTAAAATGGAAGCTGTCTTACAAGTTCTATTCCACTTTAAGGTAATTGTTGACATTAAGGGAGATACCTGCTATGGCTCTGTCAGTGACTCCTCCCTGTCATCCCTAACAGAGACCATAAACCACATTCTTTTCCCAAGAAACCAGCAAGAAAATCTACATGGGTGATTTCACCAGCAACTTTTGTTGGCAAATCATTCCATGCTGACAACCTCTCCCTGTGGAGAAAATTATGTCTGTAGCTGTAACTGAGGGTACTCAAAGTCCCTGTTTCCAATTCAAGATTAGTCCACTACAGCTCACTGGGAGTTTCTGAATACAGAAATTTTAATATTCTTGGTTTTGGTGCCATACAGTGATGGGAATAAAAAGGTCTTCTTTTTCCTTGTTTAGCTTTATTTGGGAACATCACTAGCATCTCTGTAGCCAAATACAACATTGGTAATTTCCTGTAGCCTAGATTTCTCAATATTATTTAATGCTTAGTTACAGTATAAACAAAACAGGCAAAACAAATTTCCAAAATCTCTTAACTTTCATACTTAGATATATTTTCTTTAAAGTTTTGTTGTGACTGACTTCCTGATACTCCTATTACAACAGCACACTGTTTTTCTAGGGAAACAGTAATGCACTCACCTGTTCTCCATGCAGAGAGCATCTATGTCAATGATCCTGTTTTCATGTCCTCCTAAGACATGATTCAGCTCTTGGTTCAGTCTGTCAGACTTGTCTTGGTAAACAGAGCGTTCCTCTTTCACATCCTGTAGCTCATCCAGCGCAGCCTGAAGATCATATCTCAGGGTCTCAATCTGAGAAGAAAGGAGAGCTGTATCAGTAAGAGTTTAAACAACAGCTAACATAGGACCCAGCCTGAAAACAGCAACAAGCACATGTTTGAACAGTATTGATTTTGGACAGTCAAAAGTATTTTCAAAGCTCATAACACCAGGTATTTTTCCTCAATTTCATTAACTTGGAGTTAAGTAACTTTACCAGATAGATTAGTTTGAAAAAAATTCTAGAAAACAATAAATATATAAGAAATCTCAATCTCTACTGTAATTCTGCTCTACAAAGCAAAAGAAATCTCAATCTCTACTGTAATTCTGCTCTACAAACATATTAAGGTGGTTTTATCATATAATTTCCAGGACTCCAGGAATTAAGTCAACAAGCCTTGTCAAAAAGCCTGCAAATGGGAATTTGCACTAATCATGGGACTTGAGCAATGAGGTTCCATAAAGTAAGAACTGAAAAAGTACAAAAATAAGCAATCATGGAGGCAACAGGATGAGCTGTGCTATTAAGCAAAAGAGTGAAGTCCAGTGTGAAAGATATTCAAGGACAAAGAGCTTCAAACTTCCAAGGAGGCAAAACTGAGTGTGAGAAAAGCCTGCAGGGACAGAAGTCTCCATGCACATCCTAGAAAACATAGATAAGCCAGAAAGGACAACAGACCACCATTTAAAAGAGGCTGGGTGATGAACAGAAAGAACACAAGCTTGGTAAGAGAGTTAGCAGGGAGGATCACACTGGAAGAAGACCAACAGCCTTTCCAGTAAGGTACAGTGGAATTGAAGGAAGACTGAAAAACTAGAAATTCCTGATCACAGAATGGCTAATTCAAGTTGGAACTGACACTGGTAGGAATAAGTGTGGGAAAAACTGATAATGCAGAGCTGCAAAATTGTCCAGAAATGTATGTATCAGTGTTAGGGAAAAAGTCTGATGCTGCATGGTAAAGAGTATTCATACAGACTTGAGGAAGGGAAATAGGTCTGATTGAGAATTCTGCAGAAAACAAGAAGAAATAGCTTGGAGGCAGGAGGAAGAGTTCACTAACAACACTTTAACAGAAAATTTGGTTCAGAGGGTATCTTTAGGAGGTACATCAGCCACTGTACACTGTGTTGAATATTTGTAAGAGCCTTCACTAAAGGGTACCTTTTATTGACATTCATTGACAATATCCAATTGTCACAAATTGTTGCTGGACATTAAAAAAAAAAAAAAAAGGAGAATCAATAGTCTAGAGAAAAAATTCCAGAGATTAGGAATTCACTCTAACCACTACTTCCAGCATCAATCAGCTCACAGCCCTTCATACAGAACAGAAATGATTTAGTTACTACTCCAATAGCTCTGGAAAACATGACACTGTATGTCCATTTAATTGCTACCTGCTCTCGAGCCTTCTCCAGCTGCTGAACGAGGTCCTCCCGCTCATGTGCCGCAAAGTGGCGAGCCCCAACTTCATCATCCCCCAGCCTCTGCTTTGCTATGGTCATTCGAAGGAGCTGCCAGGACAAAAACAGAATCTGGTAAGCAAGAAAACATAGGCTGCAGCCACAGAGTATATCTGTATTAGAAAGAGTAAAGCTGCCAGCTTTAGATTTCAGCTCTTCCAGGCCAAACAGCTGCTATTATTTAAATCAGAGGGAGGCTTCTGAGCTGAGGGTCAAATCCAGTTTTTAGTGAAAAAATCCAGTTGAACAGTCAAAGCATCCACAGGAATTCAATCGGACCCCGCAACAACAGTCACCAGAGTTTACAAATTATGAAGGACCAAGAATGTGGTCAATGTTTTTAGGAGTGACAGGAATTAATTCCACTCAGACTAGAACTAGAGAATTATGAGAAAGCCTCTTAGTAAATATGTACATATTAAAATTCTCTGCAGCAGAGAAGTCTTTCCAGTTAATAAAAAGGAACAAAGTGGCTTGTCCAGCTTCATTTTACTGACACTACTTAAAACCCCTCCTGTGCTACATCACTGCAGAATCTGTATTAACAGCTGCTAATACATTCACTTATGCATTATTTTTTAGTCAACTCACAAAAGCTAATTCATGTCAAAAGCAAAAAAATGGGCCAACAACAAAGAGACTTGGCCAAAATGCTCAAGCAGCTAATGAACTTCTGAGCTTGTGACTGCTGAAAACAGTCTGACTTGAATTAATACACATTTACATTTAATATCCAAAGCAAAAAGCAACGACCTTTCAAGGACCATGGAGTATTAAATACCAATCTACACAGCATTCAGCATTTAGAGTTGTTTATACTCAGTACAACTAGGCCTCATCTTTAGGAGCTCCACAGAGACCAGGGAAACCCACCACAATAACCAGTCTGTCTTTCCCTGCATCTTTGACTGCACCAAGGAATTAATGCACACCATTATATTGCAGAGTTAGGAAAAAAAATCAATCTTCTGAAGTAGAAGATTGTACATTAAAATCTATCTTTGGTATTTATGGGATGCCAGTCACCAT
Organism: Ammospiza nelsoni; assembly: GCF_027579445.1. Classification (NCBI taxonomy): domain Eukaryota; kingdom Metazoa; phylum Chordata; class Aves; order Passeriformes; family Passerellidae; genus Ammospiza; species Ammospiza nelsoni. Next base: position 11,569,160 of record NC_080636.1, on the reverse strand, counting down.
AGCTACAATGTGCCAATTAAAATCCTGCTGATGCAAGACAGACTACCAAAATCATCCTCCCTGCTTATTTCAGCTCCAGTTCAGTGCAAGTCACTGAAGCTAGTACAATGTGTGCTGATAAGAAGTTCATTTGTTCAGAGGAAGTTGTGGCTGCAAAGTAACTGGTTTTGGCAAACTATGCTTCACTATCCCCACAGGTGAAGTGCAAACTACTGCAGAGATAGTAAGGCTGAGTGGATACTAAGAGATATAACTCCTATTAATTTCTTTATCAAAACAAGTCAAAAAGGCAACTAGCAAACCCTAGAATGGCTTCATAGCTATTGGATTTTTTTAAAAGCTAAAGTGCTGATGAACAAAAGGTGTGGTCATGTTATGTCATTTAATTCAGATAAATTAATTTAATTTCTAGAATTTCTCTCTGGTGATAAAGACCACAAAAAACAAATGTAATAACATTTTGAGGTTTCAATCTTGTTCAAAAAACCTGGAAACAAATAGAGGAATCACACTTTATTAATGTCTCCAAAGCCTGCAGCAGAGCAAAACTTCTGCCTAACACTTGGCACCAGGCTGGGAACTGGACCAAAGCTGTCACTCATGCACTATGACCAACTCTCCTCCAGCCCAGCAGGGGGTGAGGCATAAAATAAAACTGCAAGCAATTAGAACCTGCAAGGTCAAACACACTATCAATAAAAGGAGAACTCTTTATTTACTACCAATTTTGAGGCAAAAAAACCCAAAACCATGAAGTCTTATAAAAAGAATGCTTCAAAATTCCAAACAGATCCCGTAAAAGCAGTATTATTAACATACACAAAATACAGTAAAACATCAATCCATAAAACAACAGAGTGCTTCTTCCAGACAGTTGGCCAATCAGAGAGTTGACAGGGCAGAACAGGCCAAGTCATTTAATTCTGCATTGCGAATGTCTCATGAGGCAGCACCACCTGCTATAAAATTCTTCCCTGAAAATGCTGTGACCCAAAGAGACACTATTATGCCAGAGGTTTAAGGGTTTATTTTATATATTAATGCTTTGTTATAAACTTTATACACCTGCCCTCTAGCTGCTAGTATTTTTGTTTCTGTCATTCAGAAATCACTGAGGAAAAGACCACTCAACTTCATTTAGGTTAACACTACCCCTCAGGATTCAGCAAACAGTATTCACAGCTGAACAGATTTAAATTAATGGCACCTTCTCAGAGAAAACTCCTGTTTGTCAAGAACCTATAAATTCTTAACTAAAACAGTCCACTGCTGCAAGCACTCTTTTTATTTTAATATCACAGCTTCTTTTTGCATCACTTTCAGCTACAATAATTATTTACAAAATAGCAACACTATATCAGCCCCACAACGCCTAAAAACAGCATCACTGGGATAGGCGCTGTGCAGGGTAGGAGTCCATAAACAATGCCTGCACCAAAGCTGGACACTCCTGATTATCAATAAAACATGCAGAAAGAAAAGGGAAACAAGCACAACCAATTCTCCATGGAAGGCAGAAACCATTGTGTTTAGCCACAGTCACAGCAATTGTCTTCACCACGTTATCTTACAAAATCTTAAAATGTGGACCAGAACTTGCAAATGTGCTACCTGAAGTCCCAGCTGTGCCCAAACACACACACCCCATTTAACACTTCTCCCTGTTGCTGCATGAAGGATTGTCTGCCTGGCAATAAGGAGCTGACAGTAACACCGCAGCCATTGTTCCCAAGCACCTTGCTCTCGCTCAGCATTGCTCCTGGCAGCTTACAACAGCAATTCTTTGCGTGGGTAGGCATTCAGGTAAAGGCAACTGAGTCATCTTGTCTTGCAGAAGTCTCCAGTTTCTCTTAAGCTTTCCATTTTTACTCCTTCACATGAGAGAATGAAATATTTTAACTATTTCCTTATATGTTTTAGTAATTGTTTCCGAGCATTGCTGCCACAGCATTAGGAAGGAAAAAGATTTACAAATAACTACCATAAAGATAGAAGAGTTTTCATGTGTCAGAACTTGTGAGATTGTGATCAATCATAAAAATAAATAGCCTTAGATATCTGTCACTAGAATGCTGCAGTCTAACTATTGCTGTATTTTTCAAACTGCAGCAACAAATCCTTCCAGAGACAGTCTGAACAAGTTTTATTATTTGCGCCAACAAAATTCTACTTGAAATGAGAGGAAAAAATTATTCCAGTTAAACCAAATGCAAGTAATTTGTTATTGCCTGATGACGTGTTTAACATGATTTCAACAAGTAAAAGATCTCCGGCTCAAGGTTTTCCAGCTAATCCAAGTGACTGTATCCTACTTGTAGGAAACATTAAAGTGGTGAAAAACAAGCCAAGCCATCAAAACATTTCTTTATCAATAGAACTAATGTGTGATATTTAAAGAGGGTTTTTTTTTCTTTTTTAGTCCTGCAAAGCTCTTGCCACTCAGTGACAAAGCCTGCATGAGTCACCCCTGCTCAGACACAGGCAGAATTGTTCATCCATAAGCAGCTTCACTTGCTGCAAAAGCAGCTGTTTGTTCATCTCTTGCCAGAAGTAAGGCTGACGTAGACCAGCTGGGCAGGATGCCCTCCCTCACTTTGGAAAAAGCAGTGAGAAGAATGCAGGGGAAAAAATGTAAGAACAAGCAAATTATTATGGGTTTTTTTGTTGTTTTTGTATATACCATGCATTATCTGGACTCCAGTGCCAGAGGTAGCCCAGCTGCCAGTACAGAAGAACTGATGAGCAGAAGAGAATGGCTTTGTGAACAAGCCTAGAACTTTATCACTGAAGCTTGTAGGGAGAGAAATCTGACACAGGAGGAGAGTGTTAAATCCCTCAGAGAGATGGCAATGCTTTTTTAGGCACTTTGAAAACCAGCAACCTGACACTAAAATAAGCTCTATTTCTCATTTACTCGGAGAGTGAAGAATGTGCTCCAAAAATGAAAATCCTAGTCTAAATTAATCTGTGTCTGATGCAGCTCTTTCCTCCCACTCTGTATTTAGTGATGCACTATTTTGTGCCTTTCAGAGAAAGGCACACTGGGCAGAATAACCCCTTTTGTACTTTTCCATTCATTTTGAGGATCATGAATTTAAATTCAAGCTGAGAATACAGATGTCACGAACATAACTAGCTAATACCATGTTAACCCACAAAGGTGAATCTAAACAGTGCCAGTTCAGGCACAAAGAAGGAGGCTCTGTGTTACCAAGATCATATATTGTCACAAGGAACTACAAGAGGTACATAACCTTGATATTTAAATGTGTTGCAGTTTTCCTACCTTTGTTTTCTGTTTGTACTTACAAGCCCTTGCTATCTGTTCAGGACTGGCTTGGGAAAGGCTGTGGGGCATAATATTGGTACTGGAGAACTGAAAGGCACTGACTTCTAAAACAGTAACATGCAAATGAAAATAAACAGTCAAAAATCTGGTCTTTGAAGAGTTGAGCAAGTTTTGCTGACTGCTATGTATACTACAAAATCAGGTTTCACTTGAACCTTTCCCCGCTCTATGAAGACCTTGAAGGGAGGTCTTTGTGACAAACAGTGAAAAAACTTGCATTATCACAATATACTTATGTTTAAAAGAAAATAAATAAAATAAACTTAAATGAGAAAAGACAAATCCCATCTGAATAATTAAAAGCCGTAATTTTTATTTAAATTTTAAAATGCCATAATTTTAAAATGGTAGTTGAGGGAGGGAAGCTATCATTATTTGTTTCAATTTTTTACTTTGTTAACCACCTTGACTCTCCAATTCAACTTCTCACTAGTTTGATCTCTGAATGTACTTTTGCATAAAGCTCCAGCTGTGAATGTTACACACATTTGGCTTGACTTTAAATATTTCAATTAATGGAGACAACAGGAGTTTGATTAATACCAAATGGCAGATTTTGAGCAATGTTCCATATAACTTGCTAAATTTAGCAATGAAATAAATTGGTTATGTAAGGGTAATGGGATGAGGGCTTAATAGAAAGCTCACTATACATGTTTCTGATCAACTACTCCAGATTTTTTTAAGAGAAAAATTACGCTCCTTCGGCATCTACTAAAATTTTGCAGTTCAGTACAAAAACCTGGAAATTATCACACGTAGAACTCATGCTTATCTGTACTTATTTGTAAGAGGAAAGACCAATAATAAAATACAGGGTTTTTTTTTTCCAAAAAAGAAAGGAACATAGAAAGCATTAAAGCAAGGCTAAATACAAAATACATTGTGTTAAGGACAACAGAGCAAAAGCAACATACAAAAATACATAGTAAGATGCACTCACTGGTATCCTTTACAGCTTCTGTAGTTACACTGATCTAAGCTCTCTTGTATTATAAAAGTATTCTAGAAGTTCTGTAACCCATTATTTTATTTGTTTTCCTAAGAAGTAAATGCAAAACTCTAGCCCAGTTAACACATTCCATGCCATTTACTGGCAGTTTGTAATACCTTATTGTCCCCTTGTACTTCTCCCAGTCTCTGCTGAAGCTCTCCAATCTCTTCTCCAAGATGTTTATTTCGATCTTGAGCCTCACTCAATAGTTGAGCAAGATTTGCCTAGAAAAGGAATAAACATCAGTCAGAAGTCAGTGTCTGTGGAGAGAAGTGTAAGTAGTGCTTGAAAAGAAACCCTTGAATTACTCCTTATCCGCCAACAATCTTTACTTTTATTGTTGGTGGTACCCAGACTTCATGCTTCATTACAGAGATAACAAGAAAAGTCACCTGGGTTCCTTTATCTTTCTATATAGCAGAAAATACATACAGCATGAGTGCATACAGACTCCCAGAACAGCACACAAACCCCAAATGAGACGAAGTGAAAACCTCTATGCTGGTTCCAGTATCGTGGCTGGTGGGAAGAATTCAATTCAGAATACTGTGACAATATTTATACAAAGCTGCCAAAATAATAGTTTTAAACTTGCATATAATTAGACAAAAGGCACAGCTGAGAAAGAATTATGATACAATGAAAGTCCTTAATAGCATCTAGAGCAGATTTCCAGCCAGTAAAGAGGCTGTCAGCCAAAGTCCCTGACCCTGTATGGAGCTATACCATGGATACCTACTACTGCAAAACTTCAAATATGACCTGATTTTTGTTGTTAGGTACCACCTAGATTCTGGAAAAAGAGAGGTGAAAGCTGGAGTTTAAAACCCAGCCACTGCTCCCCACCCAATAATCCAAGTTAAAAGCAGTCATTCACATTAACCTACTAAGTTAGCAGGGCAAGCTGTCTGGTTTATGATCTTACAATTTAATTACAGCAGTTTGATCACTAACCAAAAAATAAATGCAATCTGCTCTTTTCCTATATATGCTCCCTGAAAATGAGCAAATAGTACAGGTAAATTTATTCAATTTTTACCCTAAAAATGTCTCATAAATACACAAACATTGACTCAACACAGGAAAAGCCTACCAGTGACAGCTTTTCTAAGAGAGTTAGAATCATAGTGGCTAAGGTGCAACATTTCAAGACATTGCCTATGGACAGCTCAGTGTGTCATCCATTGCCAAACAGCTCAAGAATATGAAAAGAAATTTAAAAAGAATTTTGGATCTTCTAAGTATGACTTAGTAAAGCCTCATGTATCAGTCAGTATCTCTGAGCCACCCTTACACATACTCCCTGCATTTGAGGCCAATGCATTAACTGACTGTAATTCATCAAGTGACTGTTCCTAGCTCTCTTTTGGTATTTTAGGTTTAGTTCCAGATTCCCTACCTGCTGTGCTTTTCTTTCAACTCCCCCATTTTTTTATTCTGACATCTCTCTTTTTCAATCTGACTCTTTTACCCAGTGATTCTACTACCACTTGAGTCTCATAGGATGTTTTCATGAATTTTATCTTTACAATTCATACACTGTCAAATCAATAAGGTATCTGATAGCCATTACTGCAATCCTGCTCCTTGTTCACTAACAACTGCTATTTCTACATATCCTGCTTTACATTTAAGAGAACTATTAAGAAGAATGTATGAATGTGAATAGTAAGGAACATAGCTGTGCATTCATACAACCATTTGCAGGATTAGACTATTAAGGTACCATCAAGTAGAACTTTTGTATATTACTACTGAAGAAGATAACTCCAAATTCCAATTGGTCTAAATTAGTAATAGCTTCAAACTTTTAAACAGAAAAAATAACTCAAGAAACTGACAACATCCTACCTGATGAACAAGAAGCCTAAAGTCACTGCTACTTTTAGCTTCTGTACTTCTGATGCTTTGAGACCAAAAGTTCAGAAGAAAGTAAAATTTCACACCATTTTGGAAGAAATTAAAGCATTTTTTAACTACTAACAAACCTTGGGACTGCAATAAATAATTTTGGGAAAGAGTGTAATAGCAAAAGAACCCCTATAAATAGCCAATTTATAGCCAATACAGGACTAAAATTAAGCTCCTTCTAATTTTATTTTCAAGACAACAACCATTCAAGCAATACAAAAGATTCCTCATGTATGCTTTGGTGGACAGATCTTTTTCCTACCTCTTAAACAAACTGGATAATAGTCATTCACAGGATGAATGAATCAAGGAGCTTCAGAACACATTCAATCAATGGTTTTGAAAAGTACTTCTTAATGGCCGTTTAAAAGAAAGAAAACAAAGAACCCATGTTTGCAGGAAATTGTATTTAAACTGAAGTATCTATGGCTACTGCTTAGATGCAATTTTTTATTTTTTTAAAGAAAGTTGACTTTCAATAAAGCCTGCATTAGTAAAAAGGAATATGATTTGCACAAACCTCTCTGAAATACCTCTATTTATAAAGCTCCTTTTTATGATGAATTGGCACAACTCTTAACACTGCAATAGCACATGTAATTTCAACACCTGGAAAGAACTCAATCTCACTAATCAGTGTTTACAACTGTAACACCAGGATTTCAGCAGTCTGTAGTTAAAACCTGGCTCACAGTAACGGCAGGAAAGGCATTACCATGCCTATACTAAATCTTCCTGCTCAGATTTATTTCCTTTAAAACCATTTCTCTGGGGTTGCAATTCTATGCTGAATTTTATTTGTCAGCCATACAAACGACTTAACGTGACAAAAACCTTTATACTCACGACAGAGGTTTTGGAAGAAACTTGAAACAAAGACTTTTAGACACCAAAATAAACCAGCTTTTTTTGACCATGCCAAGAGCATTACAATGAGCTAAGTACAGATTTGCTCCCTCCTGCAAGCCTTGTATTGTACTTCTATTAAACTGAAACAACCAAGCTATGTCACAGAAGTAGTCTCCAGCAATTACTCATTTCCCTGGCTAAGGGGTTCCATACAATGTATAATTTAGACTGTTACGAGTTTCAAAGGTTTTGGCAAGACCTTATTAAAGCTCTTGGTTAAATATGGATAGATGGAGAAACATTTGATTTTTCAAAGTGCTCTATTAGGCTTAAGAACAGCCAGCCAAGAGGATATATTGATAGATAACCTGGACTTGGTACCATTTCTTTGGCATAAATAGAAAAACATACCATATGCTTGAAAGATGATAAAACTAACAATGGAGGACTGCCTTAGTGTACCTGCAAGCACATATTTTTTGAGGAAAGTGGAGAAATTTATGCAAAGGCGATGGCAATTCATTTTTCCATTTGGCAATTTCTTTTCAATATTCATAGAACAAACACAGAATTCACTCAGAAATCCAAGATTAGTTACTTCAACAGACAATAAAATTCATATCATTTACCCATGTAACAGAGAACAACTCCCTGTAAATTAGCCAAATTCAACTTCTCTAAAGTCAATTTCTTCAAGAGTTTCTTTTGATTTCAGGTGAAATCTTTAAAAGACTCCTGAAACTGTGAAAGACTGTACTTCTTTCACTCACACTACATAAAACTAACTCTAAAGTACTGATGAAGAGAGGTTTCTGAGGCATGAATAAAGAAGGGAAAGATGCAGAGGTATCTTTCTGCTGCCTCATTTTGTCTTCCCTCTGCAGGAGTGGAAACTGTTTCTCCTACCCTCTTCTCAATGCAGCTGTTTCTAATACAAAATAACAAGTATTGCTTCAGCCCCCTCTCTGTAGCTGGCCAGTATCAGACAAGCTTCCAGAGCTCCAGCCACATTCCATTTCTGGCAGGTTCTCTGGAGCCTCTGCAGCACAACAAGCTATTGGTTTTATATGCATCTGTTATGGGAAGCTTGCATGTATCACAGACTCAAAGAATAGCTGGAAGGGATTCATATTGATAAAGATCAGCAAGTCCAACTGCCTGTACCTCACAGGACTGCCCCAGAAGGAAGGCACATCCTTTGAGTGTTGGCCAGATGCTGCCTGAACTCTGGCAGGCTGGTGCTGTGGCCACTTCCCAGAGAAACCTGTTCAAGTGCCCAACCACCTTCTCAGTGGAGCATGATGTGAGCACTGTCTAAATTCCCACTGCAGTGCTAATAATACATTGTCCCCATATTCCTTTTCCTCTGACCAAATGCATATGCAACCACAGCCAACAATCCCATCAGAAGCTAAGAAAAAAGGAGAATAAGATGGCTCTGAGAGTGCCAAGTGGGAAGCATGTACCTTTATTACATAAAGAAAAAAAAAAAAAGCATGATAGATCAGAACAGACCAGAAAGTCAATGCTTCGGTGGGATGGGACTACAGACCTCCTCATTTTCGACTTAGGCTTTGTTAAAATTTGCAAGAACATTTTTGGGGACACAAGGTGGAAAAGAACTTTAGCTACAGATGAGGGTCAAAAAATACTGACAAAAATGTCTAGAAACACTTATTAACATAAGCCAGTAAATACCTGTCCGGCAGCAACTGACCTCTGCTCATTAGTGACCAATGGCCTGATGAGAAAACACGTAACTCCAAATAGTCATCCCTGACATTATGCACTGCACTGGAGTTTGGCTCCTTTAATCATTTGGCAAATCTAGCTACACATACACACAGAGTTAGTTTTCTTCACTGCACTTTAAAAATGATGGATAGTAACACTCTTTAATACAGCTCTCAATTCTTTTGCACATAAATCTTATCCAACACTTAAAAAAGGGAATAAAAAAATTTAACTTTTTGCCTTTAGGGTACTCCCTGAAAAAGTAATATGGGAAGGGGGAAGAAGGGGAAATTTCCAACATACCTTTACAGTTTAGAAGTATTTAAATACAAACATTCCTATTCTGCAATTTACAGTCTTTTACGTTTGTTCCTGCCACACCCACAAACAAAGAAGAACACTGAATTATAGGTCTGACAGAAAAAGGTTTGATGAAACATTCAGCACACTTGATGAGTGTGATCACAAATTTAAGTGCAGTTTCTCCTCCAATGAATTAATCTGATTGCAATAGCTGAATTAATACAGAAAAACCTGTTTTACTTACCAACTACCACTGTTCACTCCAAGATATGGGAACTGATGATTGCCCTTAGGACTAGCTTCCTTGCAATAAAATCCCAAAATTATTGTATTTTTCTCTTTAAGATGAAAAACTAGAGAAGACTTTTAAAATTACAGATCCTGGGTATACAAACCAGAATACACTTAATATGGGTCATATTTTCATGCTGAAAAACAACATAAAAAATCAAAGCTTTGTCAAGCAGTCACTTAACATAGAAGATGAGAAGAAAATCCTCTCCTAAATATTTTGAACTTCTGAAGATATCCTAAACTTTGAGATAATGCATAAAAATAATCAAAATCCCTTAAACATTTGGGTGTTGTAATTAATTGACAGAATATTTGTTGAGAGTACTCAGGTTCAGAGGTGTGCAGAAGTGTCTCTCTATTCCATTAAGGTAAGACACAGCAACCAGAGAAGTTGCTGGCCTGAGGGACTACCACATCTATTAGAATTAGCATTTCTTCTCTCCTAGACTTCACTGGTGGCCTTGGCAGCATTGGGTTAATGGTTGGACTCGATCATCTTAGAGATCTCTTGCAATCTAAATGATTCTATAATTCTGTGTTAGTGCAAAACCTATTTGTTGAAGAAACAAAGGTGTCACTTCACAAAGCATGACTCCTAGTGTGGCTGACAAGTTCTAGGTTTTACATACTACCACCTGCCCCGACCAATGGAATAGAAGATCTCAGAGTCCAGAAACAAAAATCTATCAACTGGCTATGCTCTTGGAGCTGGCACATTTTGAAATCCATGGGAATATTGTTTTCTGTGTGTTGCAAGGACAAACAATGTCACTGTTTTCCAACTGCTACCTCATGCTAGGGGAGTCAAACACATGCACCTACAAACCAAAGCAAAGTGCACCGGTCCACATTTGGCACATGCATAATGTTTTTCATCTTCAAGCACCTTGTAGAGAGGAAGAAATCACATTAATCTTCACAGCACCACTGTGAGATAAATACAAAATTATTCCTTACCCTGTAGTGTATTTTATCCCCAGATTTTATCTCATAGGACTCTGAACGCAGCGTTTGCACCTTAACACAAGGCTACCAAAACTTAGTGAATTCATTAATTTACAAGAAATAGCCACATTAGCCATTATTTATGATCATGTCATGAACAGTCATAAGGTAATCCCTGAAGTTTGTTTCAGAAGTGAATTGTGAGAGCTGAGTACATTGAGCTAGAAGCCAGAAGTGAAATGGATCAAAATGGGTCCATTTGTGGTATGTCACAGCATAATCCTGTCTGGAACCTCTGCTCTTTCTGATGTTATGCCTGCCCAAAAATGTCATGCCCACGGACACATTCATTAGCAGGAGACAAGCTGTCTGGCCAACATCTCAGTGAGTGGGTACCATGCTGCTGTGATACCAAGGGCCCTTGAAGCAGTCAGAATGTTGGTTTGAATGAATCACCTTGGGATATCCATGGATAACTGTAACAGCATTAAGAGCTGTGACCTTCAGGTTCTCTGGTGGGCCTTTTTGGCTGGTAGGAAGATTAACCATCAAGCTGTGTTCTGTACCAGGAATACATCACCCTTACATTATGGGACTCGGTATTAGGAGCCTCAAATATGGTTATCTATGACCATGGGATCCTCTCTAAGGCTCAGCAGCTGCTTGGGAGACGCAGGATCCATTTGACTACATGAGACAAAAGTACCTTTGCCAGTAGGCTGGAGAGCTTTACTCTCGAAATTATGTGGGAGGGAATAAGGAAGCTTAGGATAGGGTGGGCAAGGCAAGAGACTGGGATAATGGGAAGAGAAAGGACTTAGCAACTCACAAAGCAACTGAGCTGAAGTGCAATTCCTTTGACCACAGGCATGTACAGAAGGAGACTACCATAGAACAAACCTGTAGGAAAGCTCTAAGACTGTACCACAGAACCAGCACACTCTGATGCCCCTCCAAGGTCTCTAACACATGCAGCAGGGGGAATAAAGAAGAGGAGTTTGAACACTGTGTGCAGTTACAAGGTTACAGACTCTGGGATCATGGAGAATCAGTGGCATAGCTCACACAACTGGAGTGCTGTAATGAAGGGATACAGGCTCCTTAGAAAGGACAGCAAGAAGGTGAGGAAGGGTCTTGCCCCCTCACCCTTTTTTCTGTGAGAGTGCTCAAACACTGGAACAGATTGCCCGGAGAGGCTGTGGAGTCACAGAGAATCGAAACCATACTGAAAATGGGCAACCTGCTCTAGGTGGTCGTGTTTGAGCAAGAAGATTGGACTGGTTGACCTCAAGAGCTGTCTTCCCACTTTAACTCTTCTGTGGTCTCGCGGCGTTCAGTTCCATTGAATTTGATTCCTTATATACTTAAAAAATTTGATTCCTTATACACTTAAAATATACACTAAGACCTCCCCAGTGACATATGCATTGCAACTTTACTCTTGACACACAGCCCCAGCGCAAACCCACTATATCCAACTGAGTGATCTCACTGAGACCAAATTAAGGAAAGCATATTTAGGACTGTGACCCCACACAGTTGTTTTCCTAACCATGCATTTTACTTTATCTTTGTTTATTCAAAGGATCTCATTTGTATTAAAAGAACTTCCATTTCATATAGAAGGTTGAAGGATTCACTGATTTGTTATTTTAATGGCAAAGCTTCTCCCAAACTGAAGCTATACTGAAAATTTAAGCAATGTAGTTGAAAATAACAAGCAGTATATACTAAGCTATAAATCCAAACTACATTTTTTTCTTTAAGTTGTAAAAAGAGTGCAGCAAGACTGGCCAACAGATACCTAGTAAATTTCCATTAAAATGTCCTGTATCACAGATAATGCATATAAATACATATCACTGCAGAACTGCAGAATGGTAGAATTTCTGTTTATATAGGATGCTCAGCAGATGCTATGTATACAGAGAAATATTTTAACATGTCTTTCAAAACGGGAAGTGTTCACCATTGTGCTGGCTTCAGCTGGAGTAGAGTTAATTTTCTTCACAGTGGCTGATATGGGGCTATGCTTTAGATTTGAGCTGAACATAGGGCCGATACTATGGAGATGCTTTTGTTCTTGGTGAGCAGGATTTACACAGAGCCAAGGCCTTTTCTGCTTTTTGTACTGCTGTGCTGGCAAGGAAGCTGGGGGTACATGGGAGGTTGGGAGGAGACACAGCCAGGACAGGTGACCCAAACCAACCAAAGGGACCATGGCCACACCATGTGACATCACGCTCAGCGCATAAAGTGGGGGGAAGAAAGAGGAAAGGGGATGGAGGGGGGTGTTTGGCGTGATGGCATTTGTCTTCCCAAGTATTCATTATGCTTGAAAGGGCCCTGCTCTCCCAGGGTTGGGTGAACACCATGCCTGCCCATGGAAGTCATGAAAGAATTCTTTGTTTTGTTTTGCTTTGCTTGTGTTAGCAGCTTTTAGCTTTTCCTATAAAACTGTCTTTATCTTGACCCACAAGTTCTGTAGCTTTTACCCTTCTGAGTCTCTTTTTGATCACCCTGGTGAGGCTGCATGGGCCTTGGCTGCTGGCTGGGATTAAACCATTACAAACATGTCTAAACTAATTTTAACATAAAACACACTCTTCCTAATTAGTACTGTCCTGAAACATTTCACCCCTCTGTTACTTATCCAAAAATTACTCTACACCTGACACCATAAGACATTATAAAACTACCTTCAACCACATAGGCATGAGGGGCCAGGAAAATACTGACAGCTCTCAAGCTGTGAACAACTAATGGTGAAACATCTACAGTAGAAATAGAGATTTCCCTAGCACTGTTTCTCATTTTCTGCTTCTGCTGGTTGGCAGAATGTGACACACACAGAGCAATCTTTGGATAGAATCATCATAGTATCATAGAATTGTTTCATTTGGAATAGATCCGAGATGCAAACACAGCTTTGAGCAGGAAAACACTACAGAACACTGCATGTTAAGATACCTTTAAATAACAATTTTACAAAACCAGATTTTGAGTTAGCTGCTTGCTGACAGAAAATGCCTGGTTACATGATATTTCCATAAAAACCATGAAAATTCTGTGCTGGAAAACAGGATGAGAAGGCATGGTGGAAAACAAAACATTTTAAACAGTCACCAAACATAATCAATAATAAAGGGGAAAAATGAAGATAAGGAGAAGACAGTAGCAATTCCAACCCACCTATTACATTTAAGGTTCTAGACTGGAATTTCAATAATAAACAGTAATTTCTCAGTTGTGGCAAACCAATGCAACAGATAGCAAACTGTTAAGTATATAGTGTTTTCATCTTATTTCTGACCATGAAAACAGTATGCACTTTTGTGTTGTGTGGAATTCATTTGAGGATCAGGGTCTCCTTTCATAAAGTGACTGAGGTCACAAACTTCTCCCAGCAGGCTTCTAGGGTTCCAGGAAAAAAGGGAATGGAAGAAGTACAAAAGCAAGAGAGAACTTCCCTCCTTCTTAGACAAAAAAATGCTAAGAAATGTTTGTATGGTGATAATGGAAAAATATTCATAACTTTCTTTTATTATTCTCTAATGCATTTCTCAAAGCAAAACTATACTCTTCTTCAGAAAGGTTACACTAACTACTCTAGGTTATCCACCTTGTATACCACAGACACATTTCTCAGGAAAATAAAAACTCAAGAAATACACTAACAGTCTACTACTGCACAACCCAAAATGTATATTGTGCTGGGGGGAACCTATCAATGACCCCATTTCTTTCCTTCCTTCCTTCCTTCCTTCCTTCCTTCCTTCCTTCCTTCCTTCCTTCCTTCCTTCCTTCCTTCCTTCCTTCCTTCCTTCCTTCCTTCCTTCCTTCCTTCCTTCCTTCCTTCCTTCCTTCCTTCCTTCCTTCCTTCCTTCCTTCCTTCCTTCCTTCCTTCCTTCCTTCCTTCCGACACTTCCTTCCGACACTTCCTTCCGACACTTCCTTCCTTCCTTCCTTCCTTCCTTCCTTCCGACACTTCCTTCCGACACTTCCTTCCTTCCTTCCTTCCGACACTTCCTTCCTTCCTTCCGACACTTCCTTCCTTCCTTCCTTCCTTCCTTCCTTCCTTCCTTCCTTCCTTCCTTCCTTCCTTCCTTCCTTCCTTCCTTCCTTCCTTCCTTCCTTCCTTCCTTCCTTCCTTCCTTCCTTCCTTCCTTCCTTCCTTCCTTCCTTCCTTCCGACACTTCCTTCCTTCCGACACTTCCTTCCTTCCGACACTTCCTTCCTTCCGACACTTCCTTCCTTCCTTCCGACACTTCCTTCCGACACTTCCTTCCGACACTTCCTTCCTTCCGACACTTCCTTCCGACACTTCCTTCCGACACTTCCTTCCTTCCTTCCGACACTTCCTTCCTTCCTTCCTTCCTTCCTTCCTTCCTTCCTTCCTTCCTTCCTTCCTTCCTTCCTTCCTTCCTTCCTTCCTTCCTTCCTTCCTTCCTTCCTTCCTTCCTTCCTTCCTTCCTTCCTTCCTTCCTTCCTTCCTTTCCTTCCTTCCCTCCTTCCTTCCTTCCGACACTTTCTTTCTTTCTTTCTTTCTTTCTTTCTTTCTTTCTTTCTTTCTTTCTTTCTTTCTTTCTTTCTTTCTTTCTTTGCTATCAAATGACTCCTAGGTAGACTATTAAAGGTTTTCAAGGCACTTAAGACAAATTGCCAAAACTTAATACAATCACAGCTTCTGAATTTAGACTGAATTTGGCTAGTATTTTAGAAACAAGTGTCAGTTTTATTTGTTTTGAAAGATGAAAGATGAATTAGAAGAGCTATGGGACGGCAAATCTCCCTTCCTACTTATCCTTCTGTAATGATCCATACACTGCTTTGGTTTTTTTCTTTCAACTGGATATTTCTCAGCAACACTCAGAATGCACAAACTTGTATCTGGTCATAAAGTTTTATTAGAATTCTGTTGAAATAACAGAATTGCAAATAAATTATGCTAAATAATGAGGAAGTTAAATGATTCTACACTGAGGCACTGACTTCTTGGCAGCTATTTGTTTAAGTGCCTGAAGGAGTAATTATATTGCCTCTGGAAGTTTAGTTTAAAGCAACCAAAACCCTAAGCCGTAAAATTTTAAGCAAATAGCAAGAACTACATGCAAACTCTCAGGGAAAGGGTTATGAGTAAAACTTCTGATCCATTAAAAGAATGCAATAACCATGTTTTAAACATAGTTAAAAGACTTCCAAAACTAGCAATTACAGCAACAATTTTGTTCTTTTAGGTTGTCCTCATCTCCCTGCTCCAGGCACTGAGTTTTGGGTGCCATTTTTCTCTAAAAATTAAGATAATTTTAAGATGTGACAACCAACATTCTGCAACAGGGACACACTATGTAGATATCCAGGAACAAAAATGCATGCAAGCAAGCAAAAAGTTTTTCAGGGGAATAATAAAATGCAATTATCATTGTTTTACCACTTTAACTCATAGAGCCAAGTGGCCTGGGAGAATACTTAATGGAAAACAGCCCTCACAACAATAAATTAACAATTATGGAAAGCAGACAATGCATTTCCAGCTTACTTTTAAGTATGAGAAGTCCAGTCACAAATCCATTTTAGGACTCAATATGGAGGAATAAACAGAAAGGAGAACAACCTCAAGTCTCTGTACACTGACCAATTTCAGTCTCAGGTGAACACAAAAGCAATAGCCATACATTCTATAGTTCAGGTATTTCACAGTGAAATGTGTAGACAAAAGCAGAATTCCATAATTTAAAGACTGAGCTTTTCAATATTCAGAAATGCTTGCTTTTTAACCAGATCTCTGAATTAATATCTATTTTTTTACAAATATATTTTTGTAGCAGATAAATAACATCAGTTGAAAATAAATTCCTACCTGTTTCCTCTTTTCAGGTGGAAGCGATGGATCCCCATCCTACAAATAAACAGATATATTTTTTTGCCAGGTTATTCCTGAAATCAGAAACTATATTAATTCTGCAAATCTAATTGTAGAACATGTATTTTAACTAAAATGTTATCAATTTTTTTAAAATACTGCTGATTAATACTAGCAATACTAACTTTAACATAAAAACATTTCTAAAGTTGAAGATTTGTTTACATTTCTAGAACAGCAGTTCATTACAAATTTGTGTCGCATTAATTTTCATACTGGTACATTAAGTTGCTGTGGAATAATAATACCACAGTCAATTTTTAAATGGAATTATCACTGAAACGAATTTCCTCAGAGCATGCACTGCGTTTCTCTGTCCTATATAACAAGCACTGCCCCATCTCTGCAGAACAAATGAGTAATAATACCATCGGGGCTGTGCAACTGCAGGACTACTGCAAACAAGTACCTAAGCATTTTTACAGCAGCCATTATGGACTTCTTTCCAATTTTTTTTTGAGGTTCACCTTTGTCCCCCAGTTATACAGTCCTCATAAAGAACAACCTACAATCAGCTCCCGATACTTCTTTTTCAGAGACTGGTGTCGCTCCCGCAGCTGGTTGGCCATCAGTTTGTACTGGTCTCTTTCTTGCTGACAGGTGTCCAGCTCTTTGGAAAGGATGAGCAATGCCTCCTTCTTACTTTCAAGTTTCCTTTTGCACACCAGGTACTGCAGAAGAGAAAAAACCCATACATGTAACAAGCCATTTCTACCCAAGCCAGTACTGAATACAAGAGGCTCAAGTTCTTCTGTGAAAAGCTGGAAGATTGCACAAGATCAAAGTCTGCCACAAGTTGTCTTGACTTATAAATGACAATCATGGGGAAGATATCCCAGATAGAAAGCTTGAAATCCATCTGTAAGGCTATATGTTCACCTGACCACTAGAAATATTTATCAATTTGAGTTTCTCATTCTTTTTCTTATATGCAATAGTATGAGGAACCTTGCAATTTGCCCAGCAGCCCTAACAAGGCTGCTAGAAGGAAGAAGCATTTGCAAAATCCCTTTTCTACATGTGTTCACAATATCCAGCCCCCAGGCAGCAACCACTCATTCCTGCTTCACTTTCCACTGCCATCCTTCTCCCCACTACCAGCAGTGTACTCAGCCTCCCAGCTGGACACTGAAATGGAGCTATGTTATAGCAGAAGGGGCTGCAGGAATGAGAACCAAAATTTGCCTTGACTATGAAACAATTACAGTGAGGTGCCCTAACACTACACGTAAAGAAACTTAATTATGTTGTGATACTACAGGCACATGTTCATTTGAGGCAAAAAAATGGGAAATAATGCAGGAATGCAAGAACACCTAAAAGGGGAGGGAAGGCAGAGATGAGTCTTCCCCTGCAGCCATCACTTCTCATGTGAAGGGGTCATGTACTAAGCAAAGCAGAATACACAAATCTTAGCTGTTCTGCATTAGTCTGATCTGCCTCATTGCCTTTCCACATTGAAAGGAAGAGTAACATGTATGTCATCCTCAATGTTACCTGTCAGAACTTTCAGGTAGCTTTTTTCACTTAACATGATGTTTGATCAACAGATTCTTATTACCCATGACTTGTCACTGCCCATGCCAAAGTGTCTATTTCCATTTCTGATGATACTGACATATGACCTGGCTCTACTTTCTGAATGTGGTCTGCAAGAGACCAAATACCATAGCAGTCATGAAAACAATTTACAGATTCATTATATCCTCTGACAAGAATACTTTGTCATTATGGGCTCTTGCACAAAGCAACAACATCAGCACTTCCATACTGTTCAAGTCAGTGCTGCTCTTCGGGACAAAAATCATTCTTTGTAGGTATTGTATGTATTCCTTGCTTGGAATTAACTTTGTTAACCTCAATTTCACATCAATGAGAAAGGAAAAAGTGAGTTTGGTATACTAGTAAAGACAACCTTTTCCAAAAATGGTAAATGCTTAGTTGCAAAAAAGTGGGAAGGAAATGAGAAAAGCAATTCCAAGAAGGATTTGAACTCTCAAAAAGGACACTTCCACCTTGGATTAATTTTATTTCTGGCAATACTGAAGTTGAAATCCTGCCATAAATTTTCTGGATTATGACGCCTTGGCATCAACAAAGGCAAGTGTACCTATGTACTTATGTCCTTACTGATACCTTACACAAATGTCAAATCCCCTGATAAAGGACTGAAAGGTATGAGAAGCTAAGCTTTAATATTGTCAGTAAGTGATTATAGTAAACTGCTTCAAACTTGATAAAGTAATGCCTTCCCTTACAGTGAAATATTTGTCAATCTCTCTTCTTTATTTCCCTTTTCATCCCGTCTAAGTAGTTCTAAAGCAAGCCTTTGCTAAATTGTTTTTAAATATTAACAATCTGATAGAGTAGTTGCAAACAAAAATGAGTAAAAGCAAACCTCACAATCACTTAAAAAAACCCCAACCCAACAGCCAAATCCCTGAACCAACTAGCCTGTCCTGTTCCTTTACCAGGAAGAATCCCATGAAGAATGAAACTGGCCCATCCAGCCAACACCTGTGTGGAGTGGAGCACCCTATACCACGCACGCAGTGTGAGCGGAAAGAAGCCAAACTGCCTTACACACCTCCAGTCCTGCAGGTGCCTGCAAGCCTTGCCTCAAGTGCTGCTGGATGAAACCATGTCTGAGAGTCAGGAGTGAACCAGAGCATGTGGATTACACTGTAAAACCCAGTGCTCACCCAGCAGGAAATACAGACCTAGCAGCAAACACATCTTGCTTGTGCCATGAGTCACAGCCCTCTACAAAAGACACACTCTGAGCATACGAGAAGGCTTCACCTTTTACAGCAGCACTGGCAGGGGCTGGGGAATTCCCCATTACCTGTTAGCCTGAGGATAATGAATCATAAACAGATTGTGGGGACAGTAATGTTCAGGGTCTGAATGAAAAGGAATAAAGATGGCCTCCTTGTTTAAAATCTGTTTTAACTAGATGAACTACATACTGATGATGTTGGCATCTCTCCTCAATGTACTGTTTGGAATTTACAACAAAAATGACCACATAAAATATTTTTTGAAGTAATTTTTGCCTTTTACACATATGGACTTTCTCAAATAAATAGAATAAAATCAGTTATAACATAATAATTTGCTTCCATGGGCTTACGGTACAAGAAACAATAAAGCCAGAGCATTTCTGTAGAATCTGATTATTCAACAGGGCTATGTTTGCAGTTGCCATTACCATTACTGAAGGAAAACCAAATTTCACAAAGACGGACGTCAAAGAGGTTATTCAATATATTTCTTTCTGAATGTTAAAAAACAGTGTAGCAATAATGGCCATAAAATGACCTAACAGCTGTATACCAGAAATGGTTCTAGTCAGGGAAATAACTGAGTCCCATCAGCAGTTTCCCTTATATAGACAAATAAATGCCACAAAATTGATATGCTGTCAAAAAGAACACAGGAGAGTGACAAGTTGTTTTGGAGCAATGAAAGCAATAAGGCAAATTTTCTCAAAAAGTCTGAAAAAAAGTATTCAGTAGAGGCTTTTGGCATTTACTCATGCAGAGACTTCTTCCCCTGCAACTGAAGGAAAGCCCACATCTCAGGTGTTATCAGTGAGACAAACAAGTGAATTCTGTTATGCACCATACTTACTATGAAATATTCTTACTGTATTTTGTTTCTTTTTAATTATTGGTAGAAAATAATCTATGAATTTAAAAAAACAAGTTAAATGAGAACCAGCTGCTATACATTCAATCTAAAAGTTACAATGTACAACTTTTCATATCTGTCTAGTGGCTTTTATCTACCAATGTGCTGTTATCTGCAATAAAGTAAATTATAATTGCTACAAGGGAGAACATAATAATTAAAGGGATATATATGACATCCTACATTACTGCCTGAACTGCTTTACAGCCAGATGACTACTTTAGTGAAATTGAGTAAAAAGAGACTGACATTACAGCAGAGTGTAACTGCTGCAAGGTGACCCTCTACATCGAACACTTACTATTTGTCCATGGCTATTTTTAGTCACAAATCTGGGTAGATCTCATTAATGACGCTGTAGACATGGTCTAATAATCTGATGAAGCTGGGACACGGTCAAGGTTTTAGACTTTCTTTTTTTAAACCAACAAACACATTGAATTTCTATCAGACTTTTTAAAAAAATTTGTACAAATTACTGGCCTATATTTTGGTATTTAATGACAATTAATGTCATGGAAAACATCTAATTTTCTGAGAGTAGAAGCAGAGATACTATCTCCAGCCTATGCTTTGGAATCACTGTGGATCATATTCTGTCTTCTCTTGACACTTGAGGGCCTTGGGTCCTCAAGGCTACTACATTACATTGGGCCTTGAAGCCTACAATCTACCATGCTCTCTGAGAAAGTCTACTCACCACCTTTAACAAGAGATCCAACTGCTACCAAACTGCCCTAAGTTTTATCAAATTTCTCCTGACTGTAGTCTTGGAGACAATTCTGTTGTAGAAACCGAAGGGTCCCAAAATGCACTGCAATCTCACTGTTTGGGATGTTTGTTAACTGTGTTTCTGTACGTTGTTCCCCTTGACTTCAGATTAAACTGTTAGCTTATCTGAAAGAGTCAAGCACTCAGACCTAGAGAAATTACTGGCCATTTGATTGCCATTCACTTCCTGATGCGATTTATCTCTGATAAAACCTGAAATAATGCAGTGACCTTGGTTTTATCCCATCGTATCAACTCTGCTTTTCCTGCTGCCCAGCTCTAGCTTGCCTGGCTGCCTCCCAGCTGCTGAAACACAATGCAGACTGGTATCATTTCCTGATGACACAAGTGATACAAGCAGCTCCTCAGAACACCATCTCTGTCTTGATGGCAATGCTACCCCACACCATCTTCACCAGCCATTCAGGAATACCACAATTTAGCAGTTAACACTACTGTGTGATGTGGCCCAGCCCTCAGAAGTTTTGTATGCTGTGCATCAAACATTATTAATCTCTCTGTTAGTTTCACAACATCCCTGCAGGTCTCTTAGACCAACCTGAAACATGGACACATGAAAAGCAAACACTTGTTTTGTTGCCCAAAAGTCCAGCATGTAGGTCTTCACAGCACCTCCCACAGCTCTAGAGAATTTTGGAGCACAGTAAATCACAATGCAAGCTCTTTTAGTATTTTCATTTCATTTTCCAAATGTCAAAGGCATTACAATGCCAACCCAACCAAGCAGAGACCCTAGAGTATCTGCTCCACTTTGTTCTTCCCTACAGCCCCTGTGTTTGTGCACATTAAGTAAAGCTGTTAAACTAGTGGCACCAAAACCTCATAGAGATTTGGCAAATTACATTTCATGCTTTGTTTGAGAAGGAAACATCACAGAATGTTACTGAGAGAATACAAACATGAAAATCTCATGAGTTTTCCTTCCTCTTCTCTCTTGCCCACATAAAAAATTGTGGAACCAATGGGAAAGGTGTGCTCTGCCAATTACAAGCAGGCTAGGTATCTGCTCAACAGTTTGGTAAATCCAAAATTACTAGGCAAGGGAGCTCAAGAGAGAAGCATATCACCTCCTGTGCTGCTGAAGACCATGCACAGTCAATAACCAAGCAACAGCCTCTTGTGAATGAAAAATTAAACAGAAAGTACATCTCTGCAAACTAGCTGTAGGAGGCACAGTCACACATGAGTAGCTGTAAACAGCATACACTAAACATTCTAATGTGTGGGAGGTGACAATGAAAGAGAAGCATTTTGACATTGGATTTAATTCTAGTGCTGTCTGCTGCCATGGGCAGGGACACCTCCAACTAGTCCAGGTTGCTCAGAATCCCATCCAAACTGGCCTTGAACAACTCCAGGGATGGGGATGAGGAATGGAATGTACTCTTGGGATAGTAATTTGATATTTATGAAGATCTGGTTTATGGAGGACTTGGGCCACCAGCAGGAAAGTTCCTGCTACAGCTCAGTCTCTTGCATCAAACCAGCAGTTACTGATCAAGTCTTCACCCTACAACTTTACACCAGCTTTTAAATACTCTAAACGTGGGTCACTGAGTGACAAAAATGTTAGATAAAAACCAAGAGCCCAAGCAGAAAAATCATACGGTAACTCAACAGAGTAATTAATCTTTCATATATGTATATAGATATATATCTCCATACATCCATCACCAATACATGAAATAAGCTAGAGAACAGGTAAAATGTGGATTCTGGCTCCTCAAGTGAGTTCTTCTGCATCCAGTTTGTGAGATTACCAATGGAAAGAATGACTCTTTTATGCTCCTTCAGTGTTTGCTAAGTTGGCTTTGTCCCAGTATTCCTACCCACGTCATCCTATTCATTAAAGAATGCTCAAGGTACACGTGGTGCAAAGATTGTTCAGGGTACCAGGTGCACACTAGGCCTGAAATACATGTGGCTGTAAATTAAGTGGAAAAATACATAAATATGGAGGCAAAAGAACAAGCAAGAAGTAAGTGGTGAGCATAATAAAACTAGAAAAATATATGTGAAAAGGTAGAGAGCAAAAGGCACTGAAATGGAACTACAGTCAAAAGGAAAAAGAAGGGTAAATACAGAAAAAGACTAAAACAGACAAAAACTTTTCTTATTTTCTTTTCTAATGAAAAATGAAAAGGCAGCCTACAAAAATAAATGCTGTGTGTACAAGTGTTTGTGCATGAGGACCAAACACGCATCCTTACCACTTTTCTTAACACCTGTAGCACCATAGTTTTAAAAGTTACAGTTACTTTGACAAGTATTCCAATTATTCCTACCTTTCAAACCTGGAAGATTTAGCTTATGCAAATGAAAACATTTGTATGTGACCACAGGTCTGAATCCATCAGCTTCTGGTCTTTTACACCAAGATTTTTAACCCCATCTTATGTTTTAACTGTATACCACCTGCAATGGGAGAGTGTTTGTTTAGAGCTATTATGTCTTTTCTTGCCTGTGTTACCTTGTACTTTGTAAGCATTTCAAGATTTTTATGAAATACACAGGGGAAAAAAATTACCCAGCAGACACTGAAGCTAGGAAGCCTTGAGAAAATCTGTACCACTGAGGGATATGGTAAATTCAAAAACTTATCACAAGTTACTTCAGAAGTCAGAGCCACTTTCTCACAGACCTATTAGGATTTGGAGTTAATGGGTAAAACACATGGAGTGAATTACAACAACCAAAGAAAAAGGAAGGCAAAAGAAGAAAATCTTGACATCACCCAGAACAACAGGCTGTAAGCCTGCTGTGGAAACAGAGAGAAAGTAAGGAAAGGTGGAATATAAGTCACAATGCCTCTAAATTTTCCTGAAAAAAAGAAATTATATGTATGTTTAAGTATCTACAAGAATGCAGCTTAGCACAGTCATTAAACTTTACTAAAATCAAGAAGCCCCTAAATTGAAGTAGGTGTTCAATTTTACGATAGAGTTTTTAGGTTTAACTACATAAAAAGTAAAAAAGTTCCAAAGTAATTCTAAATGACATTTTAAAGCAGGAAACAGCAACATTTTCTCTGAACACACCTCATGATTTGCCTCCCATCTGAAATCACCCCCATCCCAAATAAAACTCCATTGGATAAGTGAGATGTCAGATTCAACACTGCACAACCAGAATACTACTAAAAGTGCACTTTTCACTTTCTCCTGGATCATTTTGTGTTCTTAGAAGTCCTGTATTCACAGACAGTCTCCATTTCTGGATGTACTGTGCTAGCACAGATCTGGGTCCATACAAACTCCCACTGAAAAGCACCAAGAGCAGTGACAGGTTCAACACCCTAAACTCAAATATTTATCTTTTTGACAGGTCAGGGCTTTAGGCCTTACACTCAGTTAGCATAATGGAGGCAAAGCCCTCCTGAAAACAAGGGAATTCACCTGTGTGCATCATACTGTAGGACGGTAGACTCAGTCAGGTTTACTCAGGCCAATGCCATTTGCACAGAAGTTTAATCTGCTAGCTGTAAGTACAAAATTACTGGTTTTGCAGTAATGCAATGTAAAAATCAGCATGCCAGCCTGCTTCATGAGTTTGGCAAATAAACAGATTTGTCTTCAATAATACTCCTTTAAGTTATACTGACCTCAAGTTGCTTTGAGTTTGCTAACTTACCCTATGTGAAAATATGTACCTAAAAAAGCTCTGGATGTTTTAATGGGGATGCTGGGGATGCGGTGGACAATAAAGTTTCTATTCATGTAACTGGAAAATCCTCCACCTGTTGAGGCTATTGGACAGGTGCTATTACATTCTTTTCTCCCAGAGTATAAATGTCACCATGGGTCTCACAACCCCTTCATATGTGATTGAAGTGAAGTAAGCACACAAGGCACAGGGGCAGCCCGGTCACCGAGGCCGGTGCCGCAGCTGGGCTGGGCTGCGCCGCTCCTCCGGGCCCGAGGCCTCGGCCGCCCCCGCAGCTCAGGGAATCCTCGGCGCTTCCAAACCAGCCACAGCCGCAGCAGCAGCGCCCTGAAGCCGCTCTCCGCAGCCCCAGCACGTTAACACACGGAGCGGCTCACAGGCCCTTCCTGCAGCGCTCCGCAGCAGCGCCGGGCCGCGGCGGCAGCCCGAGCAGGGCAGGGCCGGCGCCAGACGTGGCCACAGGGCGCAGCCGTGCCCGGCACAGCTCGGCGTCCCCCGCCCGCTGCCGCAGCCGCCCAAGGGCCGGGTCCCCTGCCGGCGGCTGTGCCCCTGGCCCCGGCACTTCCTCGAGGCGCGGGGAGCAGCCGGGCCCGCCCGCCGCTCCTCCTCGCTGCCCGGCGCCCCGGCCCGCGGCCCCCCCGCCGCCTCACCTCGCTCAGCAGCCCCTGCCAGTCGCTCTCGCTGCGGTGGGAGCCCATGGCTCCGGCGGGCCGCGGCGCCGGTGAGCGGCTCCTCCCGGCCCGGCCTTCGCCGAGCAAGCCGCGGGAGAGGCGGGGACTGCGGCCACCTCTGCCGGCCCGCCCTGCCCCCCGAGCGCCGCCGGGACCGCACGGCCGAGCTGCCGGCGGCGCCGGGCCGCGGGGCAGAGCGGCGGGGCCCGAGCGGCACCTGCCGAGGGCTCTGCGGGAGCGTCTGGGGTGCTGTCCCACAGAAGGGTCCTCCTCTCCTTACGTGCGCCTCCTGCATGACAGCTCGGCACTGCTGCCATCCCAGGCCCTGGACAGCCAGCCTTCTGTGAGAACTGGTCCGTGAGGGAAGCGGCAGCAGGGAGGTTTTAGTATTATATATGTGTGTAACAGAATTATGTAAGCACCTGTGTTGGGTGTGTATTGTAAACCACAGCGGGAGGACAAGGGAACCTCTTTTTCAAAACATGATAGTAGAACACTGCCCACTTTGGGCACAGATCTCCGCTGTTGCTCAGTTTACTGAGGTGTAAATAACCTCATGACCCAGGACTTGATCTGGCTCCTTTATTTCCCGGTTACCACAGACGCTCCTCCATCACCGGAACCCAAGCACGGCGCGCACACAGCGCTGCTGGGAGATGCAAAGCTGTGTTTCGTGTCAGGTACAAACAGGCGACGTGTGTATTTGTGAATGCGAAATGTGTGGACCCCGACAATGGGAGAGCTGTGAATTCTAATAATAACTGAGGAAAATAAAGCATGGAAAAAGGCCTTTCAACCTATCGTTTGTTTGCAATTAACCCTAGTTGATTTAGGAGCATTGGAATTAAGGTGTTAAAGATGTTGCTTTTTGCTTGCATTTAATCCATAAAAAGCTCTGCACTAATAACCTTTTGAAGTATAATTTTAGAATATTACTTGTATCCTTGAAACTATAGCTTTGGAATATATATAAAGGAAATGTGCTTATCTCACACCTTATTGAAGCAGAGAAAAACAGCTTGAGAAAGGAAGATGAACATCACCTTAAGGATTTATGATTTCGACCAAAGGGAAGCTGGACATCACTGTTATGAGATTTATAGTCTCTGAGATTTATAGTCTCTGCAATTAAAAGGTGGACACACATCTGGGGAGCTGGACCCCACCAGATGGGATTCGTCTTCCTTCTTTCAGAAACTGGACCGTCACCATCTGGGGATACTCCTTTGAGATACATCCTGAGAAATTAAAATCACAATAGTGTATAGAATTGTGATGTAATAATTTGGAATAAAAATTGCTGATGAGTAAAAGATTGGAAATAGAAACTGCTGGAAAAAACTGATGGGTACCCCTATAAATACCTGTAACCATCAATTATCGGTGTGCAGTTGGAGGGAAAACTTCCCCCACTGTACCCAGTGCTGTATTGCTCGTACTTTACCATATTAAATAATAAATTGATTGCTGCTTGAATATGGGCCTAGTCAAGCTTCTTATTTATAACACTGCTCACCCTTTCTGATGCCTCTGCTCCAGCCGTGCCCTCCGCAGCTCCCACGGGTACAACATCCCCACAGACCACATCAGGTGCAATCATTATCGTGCTCCTAACACAGCAAGTATCCCCAGGACTTACATTTTCCAGGCAGAGTCCAAGTGTAATCACATGGAGAATTCGAGCAGTTTAACCCACAAATACTCTTTGTTTTAAATAACACCACAAACAGCACAAGACAACATGATAAAATATGGATGCCTTGTTCCTTACCACAATTTACCCATTGTTAAGATTTGTTTGTGGTTTGGTGTCTAGGCATAATGTCCTTCTGTTCTCTAAAATGGCTTGGAGAGACCCATTTGACAACTTCTCATCCCTTTAAGCATGTGATGCCTCAGCCTTGCCACTGAGAACATTTCTGTTCCAGGTGCTTAATTAATGGCTTATATAGAAAGAAACATAGGCCATATTGAAATCCAAAAGGAAATATCTTTGAATGGAAGACTATAAATTTTAATAAATGCCTGTGGTTATCTGTTGTCATTATATTGCAAGGGTTCCACATTCCTAGTTTCATACCTCCTTGATGTTTCGCACAGGCAGCTCCTCCAGGCACTGACTCTTCCTTGTCCTCACAGCAGCCATTGACTCCAGTTCCCCTCAGCCAACCAACCTACTCTTTTATAACACTCTGCTAATTGGCTACAGGTGTGGCCTGATAAAGTCAGGCCTGCTCCTAAGCCTTAATAATTGGCTCAGCTGCAACTCTTTAGGGAGTAAGATTACTTTCTATACTACCTTTATTTACTTATGTGCTATCCACCTACAGTTATCTCCATATTAAAAAGGAAAAAAAAGTCCAGGAGAGCAGCTTGCTTTAATATGGAACATTTGCAAAGTCCATACATGTCACCTGCAAATTATTAACATAGATATTTTTTCCAATTTATGAACCATTTTCTCCTATATTAGCTGTTCCTCATCTGTAGGCATTTTATAACTTTAATGCTGTAGAGGGTACATTGGTCTTTGCTATTTGTCCATATTTTTCTGTGGTTTATATTGTCACGTGTGTGATATATTCCAATCCTGCATCTCCTTGCAGACTTCTCAGCAAACTGTTTCTGAAAACAGCCCCTTATTTGCACAGGCAAATAGCAAATAATGAAAATCAAATTAATGAGAACTATAATTTAAACCACTGCTTAAAAGAATTGTTAATTAATTATACTAGAAACTCAAACATTTTCTTAGTGTTGTTAATAGTTAGTCATACAACTGCTAGTGAAGATGGACGAAATAGAATCTTTTTCCCAGTTCTGCTTCTCATTTACAGAATTTCTCTCCTTTGTTTTCTTGGTTGTGTAGCATGGTGGACTCAGAATACTCTTGCAGAGAGAGCACTGCTTTAAGAAAGATAACCCCTTCAAAAGCCCTCATTTTTGAGGGATGTCACTCATTTTAATCCCAAATATGCTCACACTCCTCACAAACACAAGGTTTTAATTTTTATTGATGACAAATATTCAAATGAGAAGTAAATATTCAAGAAAGGTTATTAAAACAAAAGGAACTCTCAATGTTTTCAGCTCTTATGATTTTATCAAAAGGCTGATGAGAGCTGGTGTTTTTCAGAAAGCCCAAGCTCTTGTATGAGAATAACCACTTTCTTTTGAAGTAAAAGTAAGATTCAAGGGAATAAATTAAAAATGAGCTGAAATGTGCCTTGAGGACATTTGATAGGATCAGAAAGAAAATAAAAGGACCCAAATATGTATTTTTTTAGTAGTCCCTTTCAGTTCTTGATATCAAAACTTTTGTCAGTTTCTTTTACTTTTCTTTCCTCTCTGCCTTACTTACCCGTGGTTAGTGCAAAACCCCAGCGTAGGTCCCAGTTGGAAGCAGGCTATTTCTGCAGCCTCTAGGCAGGAACAGATTGAGCTAGGGGTCCTGTCATAACTCAGGCAACCAAGTTAGGAAGATGACAGAAGAGAAATACTATCACCCTAGTTTATAAATAGGAAACTGAAGAGAGTAGTGATTGCTTTGCCCAAGAAAACTGAAGTTTCAAACAAAACCAGTAAGCAAAATTGCAGGGTACTAATTTGCTGTTTTAATTGCAAAACTAACAGGGTGTCTTGTTTCTTTTCCTGCCTGCTGCAGTAACTGCTTTTGCACCATTGCCTTGCTGGTATTAGAAGAACACAGTGAATGCCTGAAACAAAAAATCATCTCTCAACCTTCCTCTTCAGCTACCATCCCGTTGTCTTAGTCTCTAGATCTGTTATCTTCTCTGCTTTCTTCCTCTATACATTCACAAGATAAACTTATCTGCTTCTAGTGTTTCATCTTCCTTCTCTGCAATTCTGCTTTGTGATCAATCTTTCCCTTAGTATCTTGATTTCATCTGTCTTTTCACCAGATTACCCTCCACTTCTCTAAGCATTTTCTACATTTCATTAAGAAAGCTCCAAACTTTCTGAAAAAACTTTTTTTTGGCCTGGACAAATTACACATTCAGAATCAGATGTAAGCTACTGTGTTGCATTGATGCAAGTACTCAGGTAAACACATGTAAGAGATTTAAACAGTTTTCATTTGTAGGAGATTTAATCAACATTCCTAAAACACAGCTTTCAGAAATCAGCATCTTTGTTATAAATTAAGAAAGAAAATAGCCTGGGTTTGTATCCATGGGTAAGCAAATGAAGGGATTGCTTCAAATTTTGCAGCCTCTTTTTGTCAACATTTGTCTGCTGTACTAACTCCATCATTATATCTATGTCCACTGTAAGGAAATACATGAGTAAAAACCCAGTGTAAATCCTTAAGATCTGGACAGGCTACATAATTGAAATGTAATGAAAACATGTAGTGCTTGTCTCCTGAAGGATGATTCAATCTGACTCTCCATGGATGTTTCAGGGTTCCATTTAATCAGGGTTTAAATACCTCTGAATGAGAATATAACCTATCAAAGATCAAACATTCATTTTAGTACTCTTGCTAATTTATACTGGCATTATTCTTTTTCATGTTCTTGCTAATCTGATTATAACCACATGTTAAAAAGTTCATGCACACATTTTAGAGGAAGCATACTGTGTTTGCTTAGCTTTTGTCCATTCCCATATTTGTTCTCTTTCCTTTACTTTTGCCTTTCCTTTTTTTAGAGGCTGCTTTTTGTCCATTTATATTCCAGCTGCACCTTCTCAATTTTCTCAGGTTCATTGCTGGTTTCACTATCCTGTATCAGCTCTTCTACTTCACCATGCATGATCTGTCAGCAGGACAATATGATCTGCAGATCAGAAGCAGTTTAGCAGTTATTAATTTGTGTTGAATCCTTTTGTGGCCAGTCAAGTCCGTGAAGGACACATCTTAGGCAAACAACAAAGATCACTAAAATGATGGTGTTTCTCTTTTCCTTTTCAGTGGTTTCAGACCTTCAATATATTGCTTTCCTTTGTGAATTAAATGCTTCCTGTAGCATTAAAATTGGAGGCAGTCTTTGTTATTTTTTGCTTATTTTAAGCTGTCTTATGACTGTTGGTGCAACTGAATACAGGGATTCAGAGTAGAGTATCTCTCTTCTAGAGAGAGAGAGTGGAGAAAAGAGAATTTTGGGGAAGAGACAGGAACAGACAATGATCTGCACAAACCAACTCTAGGATGAAACTTGGTGTTGAGGTCTGGCCAAAGAAGTGGGGAAAACCAAGGCAAAGCAGCAGGTAAGAGCAGGGAGTGCAGGTAGTGGGCAGGATGCTCATGGAAAGAATTGAGGGGAAGTCGTAAGGGTGGGGCAGAGGAGAGACTGCAAATTTGGAAACAAAATTCCTTTGGAAATGAACAAACACAAGAGAACTGTCCTAACTTTTAGATTTTCTGAATGACTGAAAATCTAAAGTCAAGAGTGTTCTGTTGTAGAGATTTTCTAGTAGTAATATTTTATATGTAAGTTCATATGTAAGTGCTTTGAATAACTTTGTTTTAAAGCCCGATTTCTCCAAAGCCTGATGACATTGCAGTGTCTAGCTCTTAGGCACACTTCTGTCTAGAGAAGCCTTTGGCCTTCAAATACCAAAGTCTTCATTGGAAAATAGCTGATTAGGTTCTTCCTAGCTTACCTAGAGTGGAAATGCTCAAAAAAATGGGTTGGATGGTGGGCACAGGTGTTAAAGCAGGTAACCAGCCCCTAAAAATTGCTAGCAAACACTCATTACATGGAACTGTTCAGTTCAAACACTCTCTTTTTGTGGACATACTTAGCCTGACACCAAGTCTTCAGTGGAGTCCCCCAGGAGCACCAGGCTGTGGATGAGGCTCTGCTCTGGGTGGCATCAAACCCAACTTGGACAAGAAGGCTCTAAGTTCTCTAAAAACATCTATAGAATTAAATAGGTTTGATCCAGGCTGTATTGGAAAAGTTTGGCACTGTAGTCTGTCCTAGTTATAGCAAATAACCAATTCAGTGTTTAATAACAAGTTATGTTCACCAGCAGAATTTGTGGCTCTTGCCATACCATAAGAATAAGGAAAACTCAGTAGGAACTAAAAGATAGTGGTAAAGAAAACAAATACAACATCTCAGAGCCTGTTTTAAGGCTTGTCATTACAGTTGACTAGAGTTAGTGTAAATGAATTCTGTTTTCCCAGAGGCATCAAATTCCTCCTGTCAAGACAGTCTCTCAAGAGAGACTTGAAAGTCTCTCACTGCCCTCCTGCATTATTATTATTTTCCTTAAAATTTTCTTGCTATTGAAGTAATAAAAATTGTGTATAAGATCAGAGAAGATATTTTGTCAAGTGACTCAGACAGGCACAACTGATGGATGCTGAGCAAACATGTACTGCATTTTATTTTCCTCTCAATGCACTAGAAAAACATAAAAAATAGTTCATTTTACTAAAAAAACAGGTGGTAAATTCACGCTACTTTCTACTACTACAAAATTGGAGAGTGACCCAGTACTGCCATCAAATCTGACATATGATTTTTCAGACCTCTAGGTTCAATTTTCAGCTGGTGGGGTATAGCAAATCCCTGAAAGCTGTCAGACCATTGTAGTGATGTTTATTGCTGTGACCATGCCAGACTCTTCAGCACAAGGACCGCCACTTTACATATGTGGTCAATACTCAGCAGACTGTAAGCAAAGAACAAGATGGGACACAAAGTACAGCCAGCTTGATCCTGTCCTTTCTAGTCAATTTAGAGAGAATAAAGAAAGAAAGCCCACTGGCAAAGAGCAAAAAATGGAATTAAAACAGAACTTACTAAGAATATCATAGCAAAATCATTTTTCATTTGAAAGTGTCTGTCTGGAAAAAAACCCAAAATTTCTCAGCTATGGTGTGAAATTTTTCTGGGTTCCTGAGGAAATCTCCCATCAAACCCTGACTGGATGTTTTTGAGTGGTAATGGCACTGAGCTAAGTTCACCTGGTTTATGTTCAAATTACACAGACTTTTGGGACTTCGGCCTCAGCCTTTTTTAAGTGAAGTTTGGTGAGCATGGTGAGCATTTTCTTGCCTCCCTAGAAACTCATCTAGTTAGTAAAAGCAGTTGAATCAAGAAGCTGAAGCCTTATTTCTCATCCCAGAAAAGACTGTAGTAGAAAGGATATAACTTTCTTCTCTTCACATAAATACTTAGTTATAAAAGTACAACAGATTTAACAAGTAATTAAGGGGTCTGTTTATATACTCCCATTTTGAAACAAATAGAAAGAAAGAGAACCTTCTAATTACCACAAGAACCATTGGAGTAGGTGCTGTTCTAAAGTGACTGCTTCTTTTCTTTGCCCCTGCTGCTCTCTCATATGGAGAGAAGAGAGTATTTTCTGCATATTTTCCTTTGTGAATTCTAATTGTTCAATGTCAGATAAGTGCTCTTATACCTAGCACTACCCATGGCTTAGGAGCATTTTGCAAGTATATGCTTCCCCTTTAACTGCTCTGGACAAGATCTAGAGATATAAAAGTTGTAGCATGACTCCAGAATTTCACTTGACTTATCCATTTAACTGATTAGATTATGAGCTTACTAAGTTATCATTCCAGTGAAAATAGATCTATGAATTTAATTTGTTTATTACTGCTTCATCTACCTTTGAATTTCATACCTTTTTGTTGACATCTTATTGCAAAAGTCCTGTATCTTCTTGGTGATGTCTCATGGGCAGCTCCTCACAGACACTGACTCCTTCTTCACAGTACAGCCAACAAACTCCAACCCTCTTCTCACCCAGCTAACCCACTCTTTTGTAGCACTCATGGGACACAGCTGTGGCCTATTAAGGACAGGCCTGTTCCTAATCTTTGGTGATTAGTGCAGCTGCAACTCCTCGGGTGTGAGACTACCTTCTGCACTATCTTTATTTTCTTGCATTCTATCCCTCCACACCTTTTTTTTCCTTTTTGTTCTTGGTTTGTTGCTTTTTATTTTAACTTTCACTGAGAATGGTTTTTTTTTTCTTCATGCTTATTGGTAACTGAATCAATTTAAAATATAATCTCCTACTCCTAGTGAGAGGTGATGTGTGGATGCTATGTTTACTTATTCACTCTGACAAATCGTGGAGGCATCAAACAGTTGGTACCAAGAGGAACTCCATAAAACTAAATAAGGTAGTGGCTGAGGGCTCTGACTTGTATTCAGCAGTGGGCAGAATTCACAAGCTGAAATGTCTCTCCCTGGCCCTTGCCTTGTTCTCCAGAGGCAACTTGTAGAGACAAATAAAAATTATGAAACACCTTCTGAATCACAATTTAAGCCAAACATACTGAAATGAATGATAAAACGGGATTTCAATCAATTTGTACATGTCATGCATATCTCTGGTACTTTCTTTAGCCAACTGGTTTACATCTACTATCTTTTAAAAGTGAGATTCCTGAAACCTGCCAGCAGAGCACAAGAAGTTGTTTTGTGGGTGTGTACTAGTAATTTGGTGTGGTATCCAAAAATAAGGAGACAAAGACACTGAGATCTCAGCTGAATAGGTCAAACTCTACATGCTTTTGCCAAAAATATTTCCTGCATGAAGAGTTTTCTGCGTGAAGTTTTGGCACGGACGTCAAGGTTTAAATAAATATTCACATTAAGTAGATGTATCTTTGTTTTTAGAAATACATTTGAAGGGTGGAATAAATAAAATTAATTAACGCTTTCATTGTTGGAGGTGTGGTCCAAAAGCATCAAACTGTTCAAGCAACTTCAAGGCTAGAAGCTAAGTTCCGTGGTGGAACTTTAAATGCTACGAGGTGCCTAATTCCCCTCAAAACTTTAAGATGTATAGCCTTTCTCCTTTAAAAGAAGCAATAACATAGCATCTAACAGAGTGTATTGAGTTATATGGTCCCTCATTTCACGTTTGAGCCAATCTGTGTACACAGAGAGTGAGTCTTTATTGGAATATTGCTATTTTAGGACCCTCCTTTAAGCTTGCTGTTCTCAGTCATATTTGTACTTAATTCTAGGCTGTTCCTCAGTCTATTCATAAAACAAGGAGAAAAAAATCCACTCAGTAAGAAGAAATCAAAGACTGTTGTAAAGGTACTTGCCTGGACATTTTGCTTATGGAGAGTGACCTCTGTGCTTTCAATTTTGCATTGTGCATGGGTTTCACTAACAGCACAATGTAATTTTTTTCAGCTTTAGTGGTTGGGTAGATTCTGACATACCAGGAAAATGTATCTGTTTCAATTTGGTATTTAACAAGGTGCACAGATGGTGTTAAAAAGCAGGTAGAAGTGGTTAATCACCTGTGAATTTTAGGCATTTTTCTGCTGTCCATAGAGGACTTGAGAAGTGCATTTACTGCATGGGTTTCTCCACCATGATTTGCATTTTCACGGTTGTTTTCAATCAATCAGCCCAGAGTGGTTTGCAAGTCTCCTCATTCCAAGGCAGTGCAGACCTGCCCATGCCCACATTCGTAGCACAACAAATGATTTGGGACCTGAATCGTGTGGTACCCGGCATTCGTGTTCAGGCAAATCCAGACCTCATCACACCCTGAATTGTTTCATTTTACTGACACCATCTGTTTCTTGAGCCTCAACCAATTTGTATTCCATTTCAAAAGTTGTCCCCTATGCTCTGCCTTCTGACCTTGTAAATTGATCTCCTGTACAGTCTGTAACAAATACTTTCCTGAAATCTGGATGAATTATGTCAATGATTTCATCTTTATCAATTCAGCAGTGCTTTGAAATGACCCTAATACATTTGTTATACATGATCCTCTTTTAGCAGAACCAGGCAGCTTTCCCTTTATTAAATCACATTCCTAAATGAATTGTAATCTGCCTTATAAATGTTTCCATTATCTTGCTCACTACTACAGTCAGTCTTACAAGTCTGTATTTCATTGGGTCTTCCCAGTGTCTCTTTTGACAGCTACTGAAGACACTAAACAATGAAATGCCTTTCAGGTAAATATTAAGTGCTCCTTAAAAGAAGAAGAAAAAAATTAAAACCTAGTAAGATGTACTCCTGGTGTTCAATAGTAGTTTTAGAGATTCACTTAAATGAATGGAGAATAAAGGAGGATTTCTTAATTGCTGGCAGTTAGTGGCAGTGATGGATCATGGCATAGACATTCTCAGTATGGCCAAACAATTTCAGTGTATAGAATTTTATATAGCTACAGCTAAAATACAATGAACTGATTCAGAAGGTTCAGGATAAACTATAACAATAAGTTAAACCCTTAAATCGATTTGGTATTTTAAAAAGATAGGGAGCAGGAGATGTCATCTTCTTTCACAGATCTAACTTTAACTGGAACTGTAAATCCAGCAGAGTATTGGTGGATAAGAGTATATAATGTGTGATTTAAGACCCATCCTGGAAATCAGTGAGGATTTGAGTACACCAACTCTAAAACATTATCAGAGCATTATAAGGGTCCATCCAGAAAGTTAGGAAGATTTTTTTTTTAATAAAGATAAATTTCATATCTTAAAGAGGCTATTTTGAAGAGTGTCAGGCAAGATGAGAAAAGAAAATGACTGTGAAAGAAGAAGCAGAGTAGCAGAGGCATAGATAACCACTCATCCTACTATCCTCTCAAGATACGAGCTGAGGATGATTTCTATCAATGACTTCCAAATATAACATTATTCAGCTCTCATTATGTTGTCAATCTAATTTGAATGTAAGTTATTCAGAGCACATGGCTGTTTTGCCTTTGTGTTTGTCTGTAAAGCGCTGCTCCCCCAAGCCAGGAAAAAAGAGAATTCTCGGATTAGAGGAGATAACGTCCTCATTGAAAGTCCTGTGTACAAATGCTTGTTTTCTAGTCACCTTTTTGAAACCTACCCCTGCTACACTACACTGAAAAATTCTTCTTCAAAGTAAGAAGAATTGCAGCTTATTTTTTACTAACCCTGGAACAGCCTCTCTGCTTTATGAGCAGTGGGAGAAACTCCTGCCAATTTACATTAGATTCGAGGGAAAAAACCACCTGAATCCCAAGGTTTGGCTTTGGTGATGACCTGAAGTTCACAGAACTCTCAATATTGAACAACCTTCATGACTGAGATGAAATCCTGAATTCTCACTGAAGTGAAATAGAATTTTTTGGTTGACCTTAGAAAAGCCAAGGCTTCAATTCTTCTTTTTGAGACAGGAATTATTAAAGTTTTTGCATTCTGTGGCATGGTTACATACTATTGAGTGCTATAGAGATAGCCCACAAGTAATACAGAAAATATTATCCCTAGATCTGCAAGATCTAAGAGAAAAGCCAAAAAAAAAAAAAAAAAAAAAGAAAGCTTGTTATGTAAGTGGCAAGTACACCTTCTTTATCTTAACTCTAATTATCTTTATCTTAACTCTAGAGCAATTAAAATCTGAGAACATGCTCTTTACTAGCCTACTGAGTAATTTTCTAGATTTCAGCTTCCCTTTCCCATCCTCTCCCTCTTTACAATGTGTCTACTTTAAATCTCTGTGGTTTTTGTTGCACTGTACTTTTGTCCCTCTCTTTGTATTTATTTATCTTTCTGCTCTTTCACTCTAGATGAGCCCTTTTTGTATCTGACTTTATTTTATGGGTCTGCCTGCCTTTGAGCAGGGCCTGACTGAGGAACTAGTTCAAAACTATAAAACTCCAGACTGGAGAGGCTTTCCCTGAATCCCCAGATCCACCACTGGCCAACCCATGGTTCCAATCTCACTCTCAAACAAGGACTGGGAGCACCACTGTCTCTTGCTTAAGTCTGACAGTTATTTTTGGGCATGAACTACACGTGCAGCTGGATCAGAGGCCATTGCAGAGCACTTGTGAGGCATTACAGCACATCCTACATGAACCTCCAGTAACACAAGCCAAGGATGAAGTCAGACCACAGGAGTAACTGGCAGCAGACTGAGCCCCACACTCACCAGGGTGTGTGTGACAAACATGGGTCTGTCAGGGTGCTGTTGGACCATCACCTTCCCAGGAAAGATGCACAACAGCTGGGTCCAGCAGATCAATCCATGGCTCTCAAAGAGAATTCACTCTGCTCCCTGTGAGCATGGGGCAGGCGTATGAGGCAGGACTTCAAAAAATGTCAGCTAAAGCCAGCACAAGTGTCACAGACATCTTTTGTGAAAAATCCTTTCTTTAGGATTTTTTCCCTCTTCTGGAAGGCTGAAGCCCCAGAAAGAGAATGTAAACAATGGTTATCTGCTGCTGTGGAATGCAACAGGTGCACCTGTGATTGGCCCATGTTGCTTGTGTACAATTAAGGGCCAATCAGAAGTCAAGCTCTCTGAGACAGAATCAGAGAGCTCCTTTGTTTATTTTTTCTTTTTCTATTCTTAGCTTAGCAAGCTTCTAATCTTTTCTCTCTATTCCTTTTAGTATAGTCTTAATGTAATATATATCATAAAATAATAAATCCAGCCTTCTAATCATAGAGTCAAGATTCTTGTCTATCTCTTCATCCCTGAAAAGCCCTTACAAGCCCAGCAACACACAAGAATTGACCAAACAAGATGAATATCCACCATAAAAAGCCAGGGATGTAAAAGGTATAGGCTTGAGTTAAGCCAAGTGCATTGAACATCCATCTGAGAATACAATGGGAACCAGTATTTGAAGACAAATACTGGCTCCACCTAAACAAAACAAAAAACCAAAACAAAACAAACCAAAACACCAGCAAGGAAATAAAGGAAAATTAAAGGGCTAAAAAGCAAAGGAAGCTATTACCTGGGGTAAAGCCAAGGAGGTGCTTCTTGCCTTCATACACCAGGATGAACATATTGGTGGTGTGTTATGCTCTGGCTGTGGGAGCTGGACTGCCCTCTTTTCACAGCAGCAAGGGTGTGTTCAGGCATGTGAGGCAAAGCGTGGCCAGTCCAAGCACATGGAGCAGGTCAGGCAGAGGTGCTGCTGTGCAGCTGCAGAGTGGCTCAGCAGGGAATGCCTGCTCAGCAAGCCACACAAGGCATGAAGGACAGGCATGATGCAGAGGAACTGGGAGAATAATGGTGGTTTTAATCCTTTAGAGACTAAAACACAGCCAAGCAGAGGCTGACAGGTAAAAGAATCAGCCTCTCAACAACTTACAAAGGGTGCAGAAACAACCTGGACAACACCAAGCTGACCTGAAAGCACATTCCTGTGGCAGAGTCAAAGCACTAGGGCATTAGCTGCCAGCAAGCAAGTCTGAGTGCAGGCACTGAACACCTCCCAAGCAACAGGAGAAAGCAGTACAGCAAACCTGAGGAGAGCAGATTCTCAGGAGAATGCTGGACACAAAGCTACTCAGCTCCCAGCCCATGTGGAGTGGTCCTGGCATGGAAGAGCAAGCTGCACACAGTGCAAACTATGCACCGAATCAAGGGTAGGGTTTTGTGAATTTTCAAGGGTCTGATTCATAATTTTTGGGCTCCAAGTGAGCAGCAGTAGTATTACCAGTTCTGTTAAACATTCCCTGCCCAAGGATCCATTCCACATATATCATACTTTTTCTGGATTTAACAAAAACTAAGCGTGGTAGAAGAAGATACAGGAGAAAGCAAATTATGATAAAAGGATGGAAAAACTTCATTAAGTTGAGCAGTCCACAGGACAGCATTTACCCTACGGCTTATCTACATAAAGGCAAAGAGCTGCCCTGTCCCATGCAGGCTGCACCTGAGATGTTCTCCCACAGACATCTTGTGGGCAGCAGGGCTGTGTTGGTGTGTGTGGCCTGGACCATGGGTACCACACCAGCAAGAGGCCGTGTGGGAAAGAACTCCCCTAATGCGTCTCCCGTTGGGTTCATGCCTGCCAGTACAGCTACCATTTGTCTTTTCTTTTTAAGGTAGTGATTTAAATCAGTTCCCAGGTTTTATACTGGCATAATGTTAGGGTGAGAGCAGTTAGTAACCAGTGGGGAAAAATACACTGCCACAATAAATAAATAAAAATGAGGTGTTCTGTTAGAGTATTGGGGCATTTCAAGCCTCAGGGGTTATTCATGTAAACGAATCTTGTGCTTATTCTGTCAGGGAACACAAATCAATAGCACATGAAAAAATAAGAACCAACAGTCTCAAAATCCCAGAAGAAAACAAACCACACAAATCAGATCCCATTATAGATTTCAGGACCATTCTCTTGATCAGAGAGAATTTTTCTTCCATAAATAAAGTTGTTAAAGGTGACCCCATGTTAGAGTGAGAGTTTTGAATTTACCTCCCAAAACATCTGAGGTGTTTGAAGCACTGTTTTTCTTTCGGATCAAGCCCAGAAGGTCTGAAAATATGGTTCATTTGGACAGCATGTGAAGGCTTGATTGATCCCAGAGCTCTGTTGGTATAAAGATTTATTCAAGTGTGTTTTCAGGAAAACATAGTTGACTGTCCAGTGCTATCACCACGAGCACCAGATTCCCCACAAAAACTAACAGCTTAGCTATGACTCTAAATAACTAGTACAGAATTTTTTTAAAAATTCTATTAAAAGTGATTGCAGTAAAGAGAAATCAGTCTTGATATCAACACCATTGGCAATCAAAATATCTGATATTTCCCTGCTGCCCTGTCATCTGCTCACCACAGTCACAACATTGAGGGGTTTTCTGTCTGTGTCTGAATCCTGAGTTTCTACTAGCTCACATTTTCCAAGTGTTTAGAGGCATATGAAAACAAGATGTTGAAACACAGGAAGACTTTTCCTTGGTCCCTTGAACCTTGGATTTCACACATTCAAGTGAAACACTTGAACAAGAGACCTTAATTACCTGAGACTAGTCCAAATTACCTTACTTGCCTCTAATAAGAATGGGTTACAATGTTTAGTTTGAATCAGAATATCCATGAAAAGCATGCCTTGCATCTCACAGGTATGTGTAGTTCCATAGCAGAGAAATGCAGATTCAGCCCTTATCTGCTCTAGCCATATTGGTACCCAGGAACCTTACCTTGCTCATCTGTGTTTAGAGGTCTTTTTTCAGCAAGAGAGCATCACTTTAGTCTTTTCACAGCTTGTTATGTTGTTTACAATCTTACTCAGACTGCTGTTGAAAATGCTTTTTCTGTTTTTCCCAGTATGAAGTTAGAACATGCTGTTACTGTTTACAGCAAATAGGCTGGCATGGCTCTGCAAGCTGAGGAGGAACACACATGCAGTGGTAGATTTGCTGTAATGCTTTCACAGAAACTTGAATATGTACTAATTTTTAATAGTTTTGCTATCAAAATAGCTCATTTTGTTAAGGAAAAGAAAAAACACTCAAAATTATTTTTTGCTATGGAAAATGCTATGGAAATAAATAATTTGGAAGTGTTACCTGCTGCCAATAATTTCTTAAGAACTGGCCCGATTTTAGTGAGCTCTCAGAGGAACATAATACTACCTAGTCTGTTTGGAGGTAGTATATACTTTCCAGGAAAAAAATAAAATAAAGGAAAAAGCACTAAAAATTAGTGCAAGGAGAAAATATAATTCTGATTAAATTACTTCCAAGTTCACTTTTACCTGTAGAACTCAGTTTATCAGATTCTCTACAAAAGATGTGGTCTAACCTCTAGGGAGCAGCCACACTCATGACCCAGAGCAGGAGGCTGCTCTCTGAAGTTGTGAAATTGCTTCCAGGTATTTGAAGCCTATGTGGTATTTTTTGTCCTGCCTTTAGTCCTCCAGCATAGCGTGTGCATTCATGTACATGAACTAAAACATGTTGCTCCCTCTTGGTAATACAAAAAACCTTGTCAACTAATGCATCAAAAGCACTTTTGTGTCTATCATAAAATCATAGAAGTATAAAAAGAAACTCTGGAGCTCATTTGGTGCAACACCTTGCTCAAAGCATGGGGAATGCCAAAGTTAGGTCAGGTTAACATGCTTTGTGAAGTCTAGTTCTGAGTGTCTCCAAGGACAGAGATCCTACAACCTCCTTGGGCAGCACAGTGTTTCACCACAGTGAATAAATTTGTTTCCTTCTCTCTCATGATAGAAGAAAGTGATGACGTGATGGGGTCCCTCCCAACTTACCTCCTCTGTGATTCTATCTGACCAGAATGTCCATTACAGCAATCTGTGCCTATTACCACTTGCTCTTTTGCTGTGTAATACTTAACCAGAAGAAAAATTGTACTCTGTTCCATCTAACTTTACACAGGCCTACCCATATTACAAGGCAGGGAGAATGAAGATATTTCTGGCCATTAGAGCTTCTTTTTGCAGGCTGCCTTAAATTAAATTACACTGTCGATTCTCCATCAACAAAAATAATGGCTGAATTCAGTGGTTGTTATTGATGCATCACTCTGGTGTTCAGATACAGGATTTCCCATGCCACAAGGATGCCTTTATGAGGATTAACAAGTCTTCATCTCTGTGATAGAAACACAGTGGACTTTTCACGTTTATGAGAAATATGAGGAACTAGTGATAGTCACTCTCTTTTACTTTTTCCTTAAAACATATGTGGCAAACCTGTTA
This sequence comes from Ammospiza nelsoni, assembly GCF_027579445.1. Classification (NCBI taxonomy): domain Eukaryota; kingdom Metazoa; phylum Chordata; class Aves; order Passeriformes; family Passerellidae; genus Ammospiza; species Ammospiza nelsoni. The sequence goes on along the minus strand of NC_080636.1, from coordinate 11,527,602 downwards.
CTACTGAAATAGCTGGTTAACTGTTATAAATGCATTTATATTATTACATATAGGTGGAGTTTGTGAATGGGAGATTACTGTACAACCTTAGTCTAGACTGGCTTGCTTAATTTTTGTACTACTGAGTTACAAAGAGAGTCTGAATTATAATATTTTCTTTTAAAATTAACAATTTCATTAATCATAATTATTTTTTTATACCCATAGGAAAATAATAAATTAGATGACTACACTGATAATACTGAATGATTAGGAAGTATGACACAGGCTGCCCCAATTTCTTATCTCTTCTGAAGTGCCTGCTTCTACCTAAGAGCAGTGGAAGAGGTCAGAGCAGCCCTCAGACTGCTTGGCTGGATGCTCAAGGGACATATTGGCATCCTGCTGATATTCCTCTCAGTCTAGCCCTAAGTGACTTGATCATGGACCTATGGACTTGGGGAAGAGCAGAAAATGCAGCTCAGGCATTCAGCATCCTGTCCTGAGGCCTAATCATATGCCAAATTTGAAGAGCTCCAAACATCCCTTTCAGCTGCAGTGCACCAGAAATACTCATGTGCTCTCTAGAGAGACTGAAGGGGTCATAGCAGAACTAAAGAAAAAAAATCTTTAAAGGCAGAGACCAGAAGCATTGCTCCTTTTCCAGGTTGGTGGAAGTCACTAGTAATAGCAGTCCCGTTTTTCTAGATCTGGAATTTTTATACAACTACAGTTGGAGAAGGGAGACTTCAGAGCACTTGTTTTCAGAGTCTTGCTTTCTGTAATGACAAGACTACATATGAAGTGCAACATTCTCAACTGAGCTCTGGTTCAGACATTGTTGACTGAGGTGAAATAGCACAAATGTGGCAGCTGTGTAGATATTCACTTAAACATCACCCTGATTGGGAGTACACTGCAGTGCTGACGTGTTCAGACACCCTCCTGAGACTGAGGGCCCAAATCCTATTAATGGAGTGGTGCCATAGGGAGACAATCTTGGCTCCTGTGTCATGAGGAATAGAAGGAGAGTTCAGCCCACTGGTGGGGGTATGGACCCACCATGCAAAGCAGCGAGGATAGACTTCAATCAGTGGTACCACTGATTCTGTGACCTTTTCAGTGAGCATTACACAAGATGTGATGTGGCCTTGCTTTTCTTCTCTTTGTTCATTGAGCACATGTGCTGTAATTTCTTCAGCATCTGTGGGAGCAAACCTAGAGCTGCTGCAATGCAGGGAGGAGGGCAAGAGTTGGGAAACCATGATGTGAGGCATCCTGTAAGCCAGAAGGAGGGGCAGGGCTTAGGTCATGGACCTTGGCATGGTCATGGACCATGGCAGAGGCAGCTTGAGCACCATAAGGTCCCAGAGGGGAGGATGTGCCCCTGCTTCATGGGTCATGAAGACCATGAGAAATCACCAGTCCCTGAGGACTCAGACTTGCCAGCCCTGCATAAGCATACCATTGGTGCCTTTAACTCTGAGTGCCGCTTGTGTGCTAGGGCTCTTTCATGCTTCCCTTTCCTGTTTGCAGAGGCTTGTTTAATTTTGCTAACGACTCTGAATGAAGATAAGGCCCGTGTGTGTAATAACAGACTAAAATTAAACTTCAAACAAATTATCTGTTAGGGTTTAGGAAAATCTTATCTGGGGAGGAATTAATCCTTGCAGCTTGTTTTGGGGCTTTAGCAGGCCACCAGGGATTTGAAAGAGAACAATTTTTCAGGCTGGAATATACACAGCAACTGGAACAATGTGCATAATTCCGTGGATATGATAAAAGAGAAAAAATCCCAAAAAGGCACATAAACATCTGAAGTTCTGCTCCCCAGCCAGCATGAACTGACTGCAAACTAAATGCAGCTGCTGTAGATCATCAGCTGTCACTGTCAAAGCCCTGGTCTCTTTGTGACTGATGTCCCTGCTTCCTTTGTCACTGTGTATGAGGACAATTCTGTGAGTCAGCTCTTATGCCCTGGTGCTCCCTGCTGCAGGGTTTGGAAAGCAGCCATTGCACCCTCCCAGGGACATCAGGTTGCTCTGAGAAGATGATGTGGCTCAGTCCAGCATATTAATCAAAACACAGAGGGGGCAATAAGTGCCTGTGGGTGTTACTCTGCTGAAAAAATGCTCACATGGCTCAGCCTGCTGTTGGGAATGGGGTGAGAGGTTCCCATTCAAGTGGGGCTGGCAGAGACTGGGAAAAGTCAGCCCCATTTCAATGCTACCACCCCATAAAGGCTTGAGGGATGTAGTCCCAGAAACAATTTCAGACTAACACTTCAGTTTTGAAGTTCACTATTGTCTGTCTGGCAGACAATAAAGACAAAGACAGGAAGACTTCTCAAAATATCCTCTTACCCTCATACCACAGAGATACCTCAAATTTCCTTTTGCAAGAGGTTCTTGGTAGAGGTCTTTAATCTTTTTCCATTCATTTTTTCTTTCTTTCATCTTAGCTGTTCACACCAGTTGAAAAAAGAGGGTGAAAGAGCTGTAGGAAGAGGGAATAACAGAGAAAAGGAGCTTTAACAGCCAGGAGGAAATAAATGGGTGGTCTTTGGAAGCATAAACTAGACCAATAGTGCGGAAAATCACAGGGGAGAATATCCAAGGTGGGTTTTTTTGTTTTCTTCAGCATATTTTTCTTGCAGTTCTGGGGGCATATATTATGCAGGGTTCAGAGTGAAAAGCCCTCTCACAACTGCACAGCAGTACTAGAAGAGAAACTGCTAGAAAACATTGTCTTAAATTTTCATTATCCTCAACCACACAATGGGGTAAGATGCAAGTCTTAGGTGGAAATATGCAGTGCCTGAACTCTGCAAAGGTTTTCATATGCTGTGAATTGCACTGCTGTGGAATATTTGACTACATTGCTATGCTGTCAGATTGTTATGGTTCAGGGTACGTAGAGCAACCAAATGAGTAATAGAATGGGCTAAACCTGCATCCTGAAACCCCAGAAGACTGAATGCACCCATTTGTCCAAAACATCTGACTGTATTCCCTGAAGCTGTTTACAAAGAGGAATATCTTGCCTGGCAGAAGGGAATGCAGTCAGAAGCTCAGAATACAGCAGGAAAGCATGAACAAATAAAGAGCAAAACATTCATTCCCTCTCTTTGATAGGTGGTTTAGATTCCTTCCCCTCCATGTAGACAATACCTCTTTGGCCACTCCTCCTTCCCACCCACTCTTCCCTACTCACAGGAGGAGCAATAGGCAATTTGCAGCCGTAGTCCTTTGGTATTTGCAGGTCTGTTTCCCTCCCGAAGAGCCCCAAGTCACTTCTTGACCTACTGTAATTATGCAGTTTATTTGGAAGTTAAACAGCTGAGACCTCCCTGAAGTCCAGCTCTGCTGTGCTCCGCAGCCAGCACCATCTCAGCAGTGGTGCACGTCTGCATGGTTACTGCACCCTATCTCTAGGCCTGGGCTGCATCAAGAGAGGAGCAGAGATGGCTTAGCACAATGTGTGATCTGCCTGGTCAGAAACCACCTCTGTCTCCAGAACAGGGCTCCCTCCACTACCTGAGCTGCTCATGACCCTATCTTGCTTGTCATAAATCTCAGGTGTCAGCAATGGAATTGAGAAATAGGGAAGGAAAGATCTTTGAAATAATATTTTCATTTCAAAGAGCCAGAAAGCAAAAAGGAGGACCTCTTCTTTACTTCTGAATTTTCTGCCAAAGACACCAAATTTACAGTCACTGAAGCACCGTGGCACACCTGCATCAGTGTGCAGTGCAATGATGCCCAGCGCAAAAAACCCATGTGTAGCGTGGAGACCTGAGGATCTAAACAGTCCAGAATTGCTGTGCTGGTTCAATACAAGGCCTCAGCCATGAACCCCTGTCCAGTGGGCAAATTTCCCTGGTCTCCCATTCCTCTTGGTCCCCAGCAGGGCTGCAATCACACAGATTAAGCATGTTGCTCTTGGTGTTTGTCTCAGCTACCTCACCATTGGCCTGGAAGAAAACTCACCACAGTGTGCACCAGCTGAAATTGCTCTTTCATGTTGTTTCTTGAAAGATATTTAACAACCTGTTAGTAATCAATACCTGCATGGTGTTTCTCAGTAGGCAGCCAAGCAGGATGAGGCAGAAATCCCTAGCAACATGGAGTCATTTTTTAGTCCAGACTTTACCTGGGCACAGAGGTCACTGCTGGGCAGTCTCTAGTCCATGCAAAAGGAATATGTAATCTTGGCCACATTTCAAACTGAAGAGTGAAAGACTAGGCACAAGAGGTTAAGTAGTTTGGTGTGCTGAACTCATGGTATAATAAACCAGCTCTTTTTTACCTTCAGTTTCCATCTATAACACCCATATAGGTCTTGACAACAAATGTAATATGTTTTATTGTAATGGATATTACTTGCAAAAGGCAAATATGTTTCCAAATTATTGAATTTGCTACCATGGGGGACAATGTTAATAATTTGGTGTTAAATACAAAGAGACAAAAGAAAGCTCTCTTGTTAGAGTAAATACAATCTCACTGCTTTGCATTCAGTTTTAGAGGGTTCATGAATATCATTTTTTTCTGTAACCTTGCACGTTATTGAAAAAGATCTTTCATTTGCTTCTACTCTTTGCTATTTCTTCAGATATTCTATTTTCTTGCATCTGCAGAAACTGAGCTGTTTTTTGTGTGCTTGACAAACCATCAACATCTGCATGTGAAAGATTTCAGAGAGAGAAGGAACAGTAAAAAACCAGAAGATAGAATCCTTTCCTAATAGTTTTTCCTTTGATTTTCAGACACTTGTGTAATAGGATGTATCCAACAGTGAATTTTCCAGAAAATATATTTAAACTGAGCAAATTCAGATTTGATTTGTTGACACTAGAGAACAAACTCACTGAAAGAAGTAGTCTGTCTTGTTCAGAAGCTACCTCAGACTGAAGCTGTATTTTGATTTGAGAGCACAAACAGAAATACAGAATTATGCGGGATTGGCTGCCTGTCACACTGGGGTGGCACATTTCAGTACCTACTCAAGATCATGCTGCAAAAAGCAGGGAGTGTGGTCATCTGGGCATCTGCTTTCCCACACAAAACAGTTTGTGACTGTGCCTTGGTTTCTCGGTGACAGCAATTGCCAGGCTTTACCAAGTAAAGAAGAGAAGGTCCAAATCCCATCCCTTGGGGTTTGCACCAAGTGGAACAACCTTTCTCCCAGTAAATCTTGCTGGATTGTTCAGGTAAATCAGGTGTTTCTTGACAGAAATTTGCTTTGTACATAATAAGCTAGAGGAACAGTTGCCACCTGCTGGTCCCCTCCCCAGATCGGGAAGAGCTGCTCCCCAAGGAGTTGTTTGGAAATTTTCTGTTGCTTGGAAGAATTTAAATCCACTGCCTGTAACATTCTGTCTTTTCCCCAAAGGCCTGGGCACCCTCATATGCTGCCTGTGCCAAATAATCTATTCTCATTTCCAAGTGTGGGCTCTGGAGAGCGCCAGGACTGGGATCCAGACCCTGCCTCCCCTTGGGGTTGGGGAGGGTTGAGCTTTCCTATCACCCAAGCTGTTACAAATAATAGAGGGCTGATAAGCATTCTCCTTAGCCCATGCATGAGGGTGTCAACAACTGTCAACAACTCATGAGTTACCTCAGATAAAAGGGCTTGTGAAAGATCTTTTTTTACAGTTGTTATGACTCTAGATAATTTCTACAGTGTTTACCTCAGTGTCAGTGTTCATGGGTAACTACAGATAGTTGGTGTTCTTCAGCTTAAAGGGTAAATCCTGAGCTAGCTGTCAGTGTGGACAAGTGAAGGTGAAATACAGCAGGGTACCCATAGATGAGCCTGAGATGTTTTTAGTGAAGACAAACTTCATGCCTTGGGCTGCACTTGGGAGCAGAAGTGACTCACCCTCTTCACTAAATTATACCACTATGTGGAGCATGCATCAGACTTCAGCAAGCTCCTTGTTATTCCAGAAGTTGGTGTGCTGTGCCAACTCATTACTTCCTAAATAGCTCCAGTGTCAGTGCTGAGTGTGACTTCACTGACTGCTGACATTCACTAAGGTCACTAAGTCAGGACTATACTTAGGAACACTTTGGTGCTGCAAATGACATGGAATTGATTTAATCCATACAATGCCTTGTCTCTGATGATCCTTCCAATCACAGGTCTGACCAACATGGACAACAAAGGCAGAAGACAAAATTAGTATTCAGCTCACTAACTAAAAACTGGAGAAGCATCTCAGTAAAGCAAACACTAAAGACAGCACCTATAAGAATTGAATAGCAGCTGAAAATGTGAACATTCCTGTGTTTTTTCCTAAGGAATCTAGTGTGCCTCTACTGATGACTGCAGTAAATGTGCAGCATTTCTCACTGCAGAGAGCTCTTCTTGATTAGCACAGCTCTCTCTACAGTTCACAAAAGGACCCTTTCCTCTCAGTGCTCACTGAACTGGATCTCCCTGAAAAGGCCCAGTGCCTATGGCCAGATGACAGACATGTACAGCTCCATTTGGCAGCCTTGAGGCTTCAGCATCTTCACAAACTCCCAAATTCAAAAGGTAATCTCACCCCCCCCTACCCCTACAGCTGTCAGCACATCAGCAAGTGACTGGTGCCAAGGCACAAGAAACTCTTTGTTCTCCTCTGCCCACCACACCAAAGGGTCATGATTGGCTCCAGCTGGCCCTCATTGATACTCTATCAAAAATATCAAAAGACAAATTATCCTCAGCTGACCTGCAGATGTTGCTACCAGACACCCTACAACAATAAAGATAAATATCTCAGCTGTCATTTAAGGGGAAATGGCATATGGTTCTTCAAGTCTGATGATTCAGACATAATGATCTCCCAGCAATTATGAAGATAGAGGCAAAGAAAGAAAATTGAAAGAAGATAAATTGTCTATTACCTTTCATTTTATCCCCAAATCTGTCTTCAACCATGTCTGAGAAAAGCAAAGGGACCAATCACTGTTTGTTACTAGCAAGGCAGCACAGGATTGGCAAGTGTGCCTGCACATAGGTGCATTCTGTTTTAAGCCAAGGGTGCCAGAAAGGTATTAAAGTGTCAGTTTGTTCTGTATTTCACTTTATTCTCTTGTCTTGGGTCAGGTGCATCCTTAAAGCACATTGAAACAAGCCATGTGAGAGCCATGTGTCCCCTGCAATGGACTGGCTGGCTCAGACACACCAGCTGCCTGCACCTCTGTAACTGCTCCATCATGTGGACTGGAATTCAGCACAGGTGTGAGCACAGCCCTCTCCACATAGTTGTCAGCCAGGATTTCTTTATCATTTTCCAGCTCAAAAAGCAGTGAATGTTGTTGTTTGTTGGGGTTTTTTAAATTCTATCTGCACCCATCTTCAGCCAGCAATATGCTCCAAGTTCATCCAGTCTGTTTTTGTGACAGAGGAGAGCTGGCCAGGCTTTCACAGTCCCAGCTGTGTGGGGGCTTATAGGACAAGCTCCAAATATTTCAAATCATAAAAATTGTGGTGGTAGATATTCCTCTGATAGAGGTGGCTGCAGTGAGTTTGTGGGGAGTAACCGCAGAACTCTGTAGTTACTCACTTCATTAAGTCTTAATTGTAACGATTGCAAGGTGCAACCCAAGCACCATAATCAGATCCTGAGGTGACAGAGGCACAGATAATTGTAATAACTCTTCCTCCGAAATGAAAGGCCTGCAGTTTTCTCCCCAGATGCTAATGGCACAAAGCAGAGACAGAAAATGCTGTCAGCAGGAACAGGAGAATATGGGCATCCAAGGAGACCCCTGGGCTTCAGAGTTTGCAAACAAATAGTAGGCAGATGCCATTAACCAGAGTTGCTGATTTAACTTCTGTTCCCTCTACCTATTTCTAGCTTGCTCTCAGAAGCATCCCAAGTAAACCTACACCATCCTGTCCTCATTGTTTTCCATAAAACTCTGGCAAAACTTTTTTCCATACTGACAAGACCAAAAAGAAAGAAACAGAAGGGAGAAATTAATCCACATGCAGCTCTCTCCACCCATGCGCCAGCCCAGGCTCCATCCACATTGACCCTGCCAGCTTTAGGGGTGGTGAGTACTTTCTTGACCCCTTGGCCTTTCCTTCGTGGGACTAAAATGAAGAATTAACTGCCAGGGCACACCTGCAACTGGAGGATGAGTCAGCCCCAAGGGGCTGCTGAGTCAGAAGAACTGAAACTGCCACTGAAGTTGGAAAATGAGCATTCTTGTACAATCCAGTGCTAATGTCCAAGCAGGAAATAGAAATGAACTTTGGAATAGAAGTCAACAATTACCAACGAATAAAAATGGGAGGAATGCTACCAGAAGCCCTTCATTCTGGTGATGTCATGGTCCCCAAATGCCCTTCAGAAATGCAAATTGCGTACAATGTAATAAAAAGGGCATTTTCTAGAGTGTGCAGAGCTTGCATAGTTTAATTAAGCATAAACTAGGGTGACTCTTGAAAGGAAAATGATGTGGATTGCATTCTCTGAGTGACCTTGGAAAGGCATTTATAACTTTCTCTACACGGCAATTAAGTAAACTCACACTTCATATGCTATCACTCCTATCCTTTATTTAGAAAGATATTTTTTATTCTCTCAGATTCCCTGATCTCACATTGATTTATCTCTGTGCTTAGAAAATGTGATTTGTTTCCCTCAAGGTAACTAAACATTTGTCTCACCATCTCTAGTTTTCTAATCTCTACTTCAATATTACTTATATTGAACTTCTGGCACCTGCTTTCCTTTCTTTCCACCAAATTCTACCTAGTCTACTTCACTGACATGGCAAAAGTGGAATAAGGAGATGCCTATAGAAATTTCTCATCCAATCTTTCCAAGACCAACCTAGTGGCCTTCTCCGATGGAGTGACTGTGTCAATGGACAAAGGAAGGACTATAGATGCCATCTATCTGGATTTCTGTAAAGGCTTTGACATGGTTCCCCACTACAACCTTCTCTCTGCATTGGAGGGAGATGAATCTGATGAGAAGACTGTTTGGTGGATGAGAAATTGGATGTATAATCACATCCATAGGGTTGTGGACAATGGGTCAATGTCTGCATGGAGATCAGTGAGAACTGGTGTCCCTCAGGAGTCTATACAGGGACAAGTGCTGTTTAATATCTTCATTAATGACATAGACAAAGCAATTGAGTGCACCCTCTGCAGGTTTGCCAAGGACACCAAGCTGAGTCGTGCTGTTGACACAACTGAAGGACAGAATGTTATGCAGAGGGACCTGGACAAGCTCAAGATGGAGGCTAAAGGAAACCCCATGAGGTTCAAGACCAGGTGCAAGGTGCTGTACCTGCGTCATGACAACTCCCAGAATCAATACAGGCTGGGGGATTAAGGGATTGAGACCAGCCCTACAGAGAAGGACGTGGGGTCACTGGAGGTTGAAAAGCTGGACAAAAGCAAATAGTGTGTGCTTGAAGCCTAGAAAGCAAATTACATCCTGGGCTGCCAAAGTAATGTGGCCAGCAGGCTGAGCAAGGGGTTTCTCCATCTCCACTCTGCTTCAGTGAGACCTTACCAGCTTTGTGCTTCCCAGCCTGGGAGTGACATGGACCTGCTGGAGCAAATCCAAAGGGAGAAGGACACGGACCTATTGGAGCAAATCCAAAGGAGGGCTACAAAATGGTCAGAGGGCTGGAGCACGTCTCCTATGAAGGCAATGAGAGAGTCGGTGTGGCTCAGCCTGGAGAAGAGAAGGCTCTGGGGAGACCTCACTGTGTCCTTTCAGTACTTAAAGGAGGCCTATAAAAAGATGGGGACAGTTTTTGGTAGGGCCTGTAGCAACAGAACATGGGGTAATGGTCTTAAACTGAAAGAGCATAAATTCAGAGTAGATGGAAGAATTTTTTTAAGATAAGGGTGGTGTAACACTGGAACAGGTTGCCCAGGGATGTGATGGATGCCCCATCCTTGGAAACATTCAAGGTCAGGCTGGACAGGGCTCTGAGCAACTTAGTGTAGTTGAAGATGTCCCTGCTGATGATGGGCGTGTTGGACTCCTCATGACAGAATTCTGGAGCAAGAATGGCAATGGCTTATGGGGGAATAGGTACTGTGGGATAGATTAGGGGTTTGTGGTTGCTGTTTGAGCTGATTTCACAGTATCAGTCTCTTATTTTGTGGGGGATCTAATATCATGAACCCAGCCGGTTTTGTTGATTCCAAAGGTCAGTTTTGAAGTCCATTGGATCATCAGGCCTGCAGTTTCTCATAAAGGAGGCTGACTATATGGGGAATGCAAGATTTATCAAGTGCCTGGCTTGCTGGGAAGTAAAAATGAAACCCAACCAGTGTTAACAGCCCAGCTCCATTGCTACTGAGATAGGGAGTGAAATAGAAATCTCAGTAATTCCTGGCTGTGAGCAGTGCTGCCAAGAGGGAGCAGGAGTACAGCTCATCTCTGTGGGCCAAGAGAGAGTGGGACTGAAGGGATGAGTGGGACTCTTACAGCTGTTCTTGCACATCTGCCTTTAGCTTGACCTTTCAGAAACACCCTGCTCTGTCTTCCCCTAGAAATTTGCAGAGGAGTGACCATCCTGCATTGCTCTTTAGGAATGCTTTTCTCTTGGTATCTTGCTATGATTTTCAAGGAGTAATATTTACTTTCCAAGGAAAATTTGAAGAATGTGGTAATGGGTGGAAAAAAAATGCTTACCTAGCAAGGGCAAAGAAGGCAGGGGAAGGTAGACAAGGAAACAGTGCTGATTTGCAACTGATGTTTGAGCTGTGATGGAATTTCAGTGAACCACACCACAAGGGCTGCTGACTCATAAAAAGGTGGAATACCCAAAAGGAAAGCAATGATCCCAGCAATTGCATCCCATTATGGTATGTCAGACATGTCTTTGATTGCACAAGGCTATAATTAGTTACAGAGAGTTGTGCTGTTTCTGAAGAACAAAGAGGAAAAAAAAGAATTACCCTCTGTCTTAGTGACTAGCAGAATCAATGGACAACACTCAAGGATTGCTTTAAATAAAGTGTATTCACTGCTGATAGATTGGCTTTTTTTTTCAATTTCAGAGTAAATGTCAATGATTCAGTAAAATTTAACAAATCTTAAGATTTTTTTTGCCCAGAGCAAAGATCTGAAAGTCTTGGAAGTAATTTTAGGGGTTGGTTCCTATTTACTCAACACGTAAGAAATCCACTTAAAGTATCTTAAGTATTTTTAAAAATTATTTTGAAAATCAAGATCTCTTTACTTTGTGGTAGGAAAGAACAGCTCAAGAACGAAACTCGCAGCTATAGCTGCGTTACTTACTTGCTAACACTAGATGGGGTGTAAGGAAAGAGTGAAGGGGAGAATCAGGGAACAGCAAAACCTTGGGAGTCCGAAGGTTTTCCTCAGCACAGAAGATTTAACTAATCTGAGCATGGCTTTCTCCACCTAGTCAAAAGCCAAACCCGATCATAAATAGGGACTAAAGGACCCGTTTGCCCACCCTGTCCATTCCTCTGGCAGTGTGGATCCTCACAATCTGGATATTTTAACATGTGTGACACACCACTATTAGTCACATTAACTACATTTTATTCATATATTGAAAGAGTACATACACGTATCAATAGCACAGATTGCATCAGCTCCTCTTTACTAAAAAAAGCTCAATGTATATACAATCTTAAAAGGCTCCTGCTGTAGCTAGTGCTTTTAGATCAATGCTTATATAAACTAATGAACTTTACATAGATTTATGTATTTTAGAATACATTAAAAATTATCAGTGGCATGTTCTGTTATCCTTTTTCACTGTCCTGATGGTCTAACATTTCAATGAATTATGGATATGCATATTTTATTTACTATTCAAAACAATTTCTATTACAGAATATAGGCAATGGAGACAAGCCCGTGGTTGCATTTAGGAAGGCAGAAAGGATTTCCAATGATTAGCAATTTCTGGTTTAATGCCTGCATCCTGCAGCTTTTCCTTGGGAGCAGGAAGAGCAGAACAAGGCTCTTTTTCAGGTTTTTCCTTTGTTTATTCCTATGAAAAGTACCATAACCTTTTCTTAATTCAACCGGTCCTCCCTCTTAGCTGCTTTGGTGTCCTGTGCACGAGCTCAGCAGAGCAGGCAGGCCAGTGTCTGGCTCCAGGCTCTTCCTGAGGCTGGGAGGGATGCTGAGCTGGGCTTTCTGGCCAACCAACACAGCTACTCAACAGAAGCAGCAGCCTGCCCGCAGAATTAATTTCCCTCGCTCTCTCCTGGTCCCATGTGAATGAGCTAGACTCCTGTGCATCACTTTATCCTCTTTATTAAGCCTGTCTCTGCAGATACCATTTTAATTTAATCCAACTTGATAGCCAAGTCTCAAAATCCCCTTGGGTCTAGAAACAGTACAATCTCCTGGCATTCAATACACAAGCCTTTTTCCAGCATCCTCTTGCTTCCCTTCAAGGATCCAATTTCTCTAAACTAGCTTTTCACTCTGACTGATGCCCCTTCCTGAGTGACTAGAACTCACAGTTGAGCCCTAAAAGAAAATGCTGGTGCACTGAGAAATGCCATCCTCATCAGAATATCTAACTCTAGTGAAACCTGCATGCTTGACAGAAAAGCAATACAAAATGCTTTCCCACAACACAGGCTGAATAAACATTTTTTGCCAGCCATATCCACTTTAAAAAGTAAACTGGCAGCATAGTAAGAAGTTGCATTCACTGGCAGACATGAGTATCTTTGTTTTGTCAGATTTGTTAGCCTAATCCTAGGAGAGGTATTGCTAAACCCTACTGCAGAGCATTGGTTTGCATCCACTGAATCACTGGGACTGACACCACACTGGGATTTGGCAGGCAGCACTCAGTATCTCAGAGGGTGGGATGGGCCAGGTGGCCACTGTAGCTAAAAACAAAACCAGGCTGAACATCTCTGCAGGAAAAAAAAAACCCCTAACACATAATTGAAAATCAGGATGAGTTATGTCTCTGACAGGCCAGTAATAACTTCATTTCATAGCAGAGAGGTAAAAGTTGGGGAAGACTGTGACATTCCAGGTCACTGGTAGGTTATGACTCCTCATGGGAGTCCTTATACATAATCCTCTTCTGCAGCACACTCACTTCACACCCTGGATATTGGGAAGCCTGTGAGAACATCTCTGTTTGTGATCATAGGCCATGCTTCACATGTCCAGGGGAAAAATGTGAAACTCACTCAGCAGAAGGATGGAGAGATAGGCCTAAGTATGATGGAATAAAGGAAAGTTTGCTTTGCTCCTCCTGCTTTATGCAAAACCTCCCTATTATCCAAGGCAGCAGTGCAACAGCAAGACTTTATAAAACAACCTAGTAGACTAAGTGGTATGGAAAGTTAAAGAAATATCTTGTGTAATTTAACAAGCAAGAGCTCTGATACAGAATTCTGTTGGGTAAGGGGGGCAAAGACTCTTCCTGGAAGACAGTCCCTTGCTTGTTATCTTGAGAGGCTCTGTGTGCCAGGATTGCCCTGTTGATAATTGAATGGCTTGGTCTGCAACCACCCAAAACAGCAGTGAAGCACAGTCTGTCCACATGCTCCTCTTTAACCTTCAATGGATTGGCAACCTGGCAACAGCCTGGCCTCATCCACTGGAAATCCTTCCTGGAGGCAGGAGCAGCTCTAGTCTGAAACAGCTGCAACAGCTTGGTTTCAATGACTTGGTGATACTGAAGTCACAGTTAGACTTCAGCCAGGAGGAGGATTTCCCAGCTACAACTTTGATGTCCCAAACCTGAGTTTATTGCTAATGAGCTGTGCTGAGTGGGGAAACGCTCAACAATAAATCACCTCACTGAGTACAGAGGAGCTACAGCATGGAGTGCATCAATGTCAATATGTGTTTCATCAAAGCTTAAGCCCTGCTTTCTGGAATGAGAGCTCACAATAGAATAACGTGTTAAACACCCAGAATCTACTGGGAATCATCAGGAAAAGTATGAATTAGGGCAAAATGGAATGGGTACCTGGAATACCTATTAAAACAGAGAGTGGGTGCTACTTGTAGTTGATTTGTTCATGGCATTATGCAGACCTCTGATATTTTCTGTCTGCATTAATTTGTTAAGATCTCAGAGTCCTGAAGAGACACGTTCTTCCTAGCTACCCGTTATTGTGGGCTGGGCTACTTGTTAGGCACAATTTATTGCTGAAAAAAAAGTTAATAATGGTAGAAAAATGTCAATAGACTTTGACTCTCCCTTCAGTTTGCAATGAATTATAATGATGTCTTGGATTTACTGTGAACCAGAAAGAAAGATTTTGAAGAGAGAACTCAGTGTATTCTGGAATGTTCCTCTTTGCTTTTACAATTCATCAGCAACCACGAAGAAGAGGCTCTAAAATTAAAACTTACACTACTAAAATGTTACTTTAGGAGTCAAGATCATTTTTATGATTTGTATGGCTCACTCTTCATTTTCTTTATGAGATGTTCAACTCAAGGGAGTTTTCTGGACTAAATTTAGATCATTTTCTTAGATGTCAACATTAATTCTAATGCACTGCACTCCTCTTTGAATGACTGCAGATTGCAAAGTGTCTTTGAAAAAGGATAAAATGGACATGTCATGCAGTAACCAAGTAAATGCAGTCCCTGATTAATATGCAAGTTTGAAAAGTTCAGAAAATGTCATCATACTCCACAGGTGCACCCTGTTTTTGGAAAGGTCTCTTTTTGTTTTGTTTGTGTATAAATGTCATTCTACATAAATTTCACTCTAGCAGCTTTTCATAAACTCAAGTCAATGATGATATGTTCAAATATTTGAGTGTTCCCTTTAAAACTAGAGGCAAAGAAAAAATCTCTTCGATCTGTTGACACAGCCGTGAAAGATCGTGGTGCTTGCACGTAGATTTCTTTAAATAATCTGAATATCTTCTTTTCACCATCCCACTGGTAAATCTGGGAGAAGGTATAGTCACTTCCCAAGGCTAGGTAATAATTGTTCTTGAAGGAGAAAGGCTGCAGGGTCATGGCTCCTCGGGATGGAAGAGCCTGTATCTCCACGAACTGTTTGCTATTCCATTTCATAACTCTGGAGTCACCAATGAATCTCGTGAGTGTGATGTAAAGGTCATCTTGTATCCTGAAACTCTTCACAGCCAAGACATCTTCCATGTTGGGGATTTCACTGTGTGGGACAAACTTTTTGGAGGCTTTGTTCCACTGGAGTATAATGGGCACCTGGGAACGGCTGGAGAGGATTAGATATGATTTCCCATCAATATCGAGAAACTCAGCATCAGTGTCCCTGAACCACTCGTGAAGAGACTGATACGAATAAAATCCTTTGTTATTCCACTTATACACTGTTGACAAACCGGCTTTAGAGCTATCTGCTATGACAAAAAACATTTCACTATCTATCTCAAAAAGCTCTATATCATTTGGCTTGGAAATGCGAGATACTTCAATATCCTGGAATTTGACAAACTTGGTCCAGCTTTCATCAAACTTGTAAATGTGTGAGCCACCAAAGAGCTGTGCCACCACCACAAAGACTTGGTCACCAACAAGAACGGCTTTACATCCCACTATAGACTGACCTATTGCCCAAAGAGAGAAAACAGAACAACACATGTATTAGCACAGCACAAACCATGCCTTACACCACAGACATTACTACCAAATCACCCCTCGCCTTTTTTTAAACCTGCACCATCTCATAATTTTGTCTTCTGCTACATGCCATCAGAGTCTTTCCAAGCTTTTTGCTTCCCAGTAACTGGAGAGATGACTTGTCCCACCCTGTAATGTGTGCAAGTATGATGCACCATAAAATGCTGATTCCTTTTTATGCAAAATACTTTTTATTTCTCTGTTTGTTCAAACACATGGTCCCTAGTATCCAAAATAATTATGTAAGCTAAATGTAATTATTTAAAAATGACAAGAGTTTTTATTTTGCCATTCATCAGATATCTGAAATTCTCTTATTCTTGTAATGTCTATATTTCCATCTTAACTAGAAGAATGAAATATAGTATATTTTTCTTGCTGCAGAAGGGTTAGAGTCAGCTTTTTGCTACTGCACATAGAAATATTGATGCATCTTGTGGATATATCACCTGACAGCAGGATGAAAAAGATAAATCTAACTCTGTAGTTTGTGTTAGGTATTTTTGAGATTTTGTTAAACTAGAAATATTTAGCAATATTGCAGTTGTCAGATAGATCAGATCAGGTTATGGTCTGTCTTGAGAATGTCAAGTTACACTAAACAAGAACCACGTCAAAAAAGTAACAGACTATTACAATAAGTGTTGTTAGAAGCAGAGAGGAGTTCACAGAGGAATTCCTCTGTGAAGCACACAGTTAAAGTAGAACTATAGCTGCACAAGCTCCCCAGTGCATCCTTGGTCACTCACTACAGGAGATTCACCCTGGCTCCTGTGCTGGTCCCCGACCTGTGGCTCTCAGAGCTGCCTGGGATGCTCTGCCACCCTCTACAGGCAGTGTGGGAGAGCTGGGAGTACCGAGGGGTCTGCAGCACAGCCATGAATGGTCCAGGCTCCTTCTGATCTAACTCACTCCAAACACAAACTCCAGAGGAGCTTTCACCTGTCTTCTTCTGCACAGGACAGCAATGCTTTTCTCTTCATGCTCAGTGTAAAGGCAACCTTGACAGCTAGCTCAGCTCCATAAGCCCATGTTGTAAAGGGCTAAATTTAGACATCCAAATGGCAAGCATATGGTAAGTGGTGAAATTCTCTGTGGAGCTGGCTCCAGAGCTCTACAAAACACTCTTCAGGCTCTGCAGGAGGCTCTTTATGTGCCTGTGTCCCCTGGCAAAAATCAGGCTCACGTACATTTCAGAGTCCTGAGCTCAAGCTCAGACCTTCCAGGAGCAAGCCCTGGGTGTGGAACTAGGACACAAGTCCCTTGCAGAAATGTCTCCTAATCAAATCATTCAGAGGCAGGTAAAATACACCTGGAAGTGTATATCTAGTGTTTGCTATCTTTGCAAATGAGTCAAACTCTCAGTTTAATTTCCAGAGTTTTTCTAGGGCTCAGCTAGCTCTCTCTGGGATGTTGACTTCTCAGTTTACATCCCCAGTACATATTTTACCCTAATCTACCAAAACGCAATGAAACCTTAAAAACCAACATTTTTCATTTCCAAAATTTCCTGACAGAGGAGTAGCATCTTGTAAGATTTTGTTAGTGACACACACACCTGATCTGAGGAGGTAAGTGCTTGCTGCCTTTGTAGAATTCCACCCCAGAGGAGGACACAGCATACTACACGTCTCCCAAAATATAAGGTAAAAAGTAATCAATCACACACAACAAGGACAGGAGGGGAAGGTGTTCCTTTGATAATTTAGCTCCTGAGCATTCAAAACCTCTGGCTTGGAGTATCTGGGAAATCAGGCAGCAGAAAACAGCTTTGAAGACGCTGTCTCTGCTGTCATGGTGCGAGTGAGCGCCACAAGTGTTGGTTAGGGACAGAACGGTTGTTAGAAAATCAGCATTAGAACATCACCTGGCATCCACACAGGCTTTTTGTTTGATCAGTAATCTGGCCAAGATGTTAATTGAGCATATTTGTAAATTGAGAGTAAATGCTGAAGTTTTACAGCACATTTCTTTAGGTAACAATCACAGTTTAAATATTTCTGTCATTTTCAGCTGTCTTCCTGGTCAGCTCACCCTACAAGCATCCTTCAGACCTGTCTCCTCCTACATGGAATAGATTCTTTTTATATTTTGTCTTGCAGGCACTTTGGCAAGAGCAAGTGCTCCTTCAGCTTCTGCTTTAACTTGCTGTGTGACTGAGGCAGTGAATGCTGAGCTGGGCCATGGTGTGACATTCATGGCAAGTGTTTGTGCCTTCAGAAAAATTTACAAGATTGGACAAAAAAGCCTAGTTTGTGTACCACAGTAAGGTTAAATGTGCACATATTAACAAAATGCATTGCTCCATGGAGTCACTCATGTCCAAACATCACTCACTTCAATCAGCCAAATTCAACAGAGATTCAGGACAAAACCAAATAACCTGATCCCATCTACAAATCTTATCCAGTCCATCAGTGAGTGGAATCCCAGGGTTCTTGTACCTGTGATATTGTCGTAACTCCTGAAATTCATTTCAATGTGATCCCACTCCAGCACCATGCAGTTCTCCATGCTGGGCTGTGCAATAGCTACAAACACATCATTCTTTGAGTTGAATGTATCCACTGAAACAGACTGGTAGGGCAAAATCTGGTGGACAACAAAATCTAGAAACATACATTTACAACAGTTAGGATATATCCTTGCTGGAAACACAAAGTGGTCACTGATAAGAATGATGTACACTGAAAAATGAGTGAAATACCCTGGATTTTGTATAACACTATGATGGAAGTAGCAGTACTCATGCTAGGCACACACCAACAGGGAAAGTGTCTCCTGCTTTAGGTATCATGAGCTGTCCTCTGAAAATGTATTTTTCAAGGAAATCAAATATGTAAATAGTGAAATAATTCAGATTTTCCAGCCAGGCTGGCTACTATCAGTGAAATGGAGAAGTCTCTTTCCCCACAGCTGGAAGTTGCTCTCCCATCATGTGAAATGGCCTTGCTAGAATCACATTCAAGCTGAGAGACAGCAACCACCAGCTGAAGTCCAATAACTTCTTAAGTCATGCAAATTTAATCACCAGCAATTTGTGTTATGCTAAACCAGGCAGAAAGTGAAATGATATCTGAAGTTTGCCTGGGGATAACCCCATTTTGCCTAGACCATAGACAAAATGGTGTAATCAAAAACTCAGTTAACATAATGTTTTATGGGGCATTATAATGTAGTTTAGGCATAAAATACAACCAACCTGAAAATTACTATCCAGTGAAAAACTTATACTAGACAATAAGACTGAGAAATTGGAGCAACCTGTAAAGATTAGGAGTGTAACTCCAGAATTAAAGACTTTTTTTCTCAAAAATTTAGTGCCTTTGTAGACTCAATCTGAAAATTCACCCTGGGGTATGTCAGCAGTCACCACAGATCCAGTGTGGGGCAAAGTGAAGAGACTTGGGTCTGAATTTGACATTTGACCAGACAGCTGTGCAAGATCTCTATTATCAGGAAAGAAAAAATGGTGTAGCAGAGCTGACAAAGCACTCAGGTCTAAAATGTGGTCAGAGACTTGCATTGAAGTAATGTATGGATATAGATATGTAGAAAAGGAAAGGCATCTTCCCTATGATGACATTTCTGTGCAGAACCACACACTGCTCTGCTTTTAGCTCCATTTGCTACAAGCCTTCACCATGCACTCCAATGCTGGAAGGGCCTGAGCATCCAGGGATTTTGGTGAAATGGTAATTAAGTCCTCACTCGAGTCCCTTATTTTGGTGCATTATGAAATAATTGCTTCTGAATGAAGAACCCTCTGTTTCTGCATGCTTGAAAGCCTTGCCCTTGAGGAGTTACACTTGTGGAGAATAAAGATAGATGACTACCATTAAACAAACAGAGCAGATTCCACAGCTGTGAAAGAAATGACAGTCTTCATTCTTCGAGGGACTATTATAAATAGAGCTTGGGCTTGGTTCATAAATGCTGGTAGGCAAACAAGAAAGTTATCTTCATTCTCACTGGGAAACTAAAAGGGCTGGGAAAACTGACACTGAAGTATGCAAAAAGTAAAAGTAACTGACCAGCTATAAAAGGATGAAGCAGGAGCAGATATAGTCACACAAAATAAAAATATTTTTTTAAATCTTGAAGAAAAAAACCCCAGAAAACTAATCCTGAAAAGACAGCTCTTGAAATCTGAACAGTTGTGAAACCCTTTGGGGGAATCTGTGAATTGAAACAAACCAGTCTGTATGTGAAAATGGGTAGGGAAATCATTTGTAATCAGTAAAAAGCAATAAATGCTGGTTTTAGCACCAGCTGGGAATACCAGGCTGTAATGTAAGAGAGGGTTACACAGGGAAAGTTGCCACCACATCAGGGTTGAAAAAAATTCTAATACAGTAAATACAGGACTGGGAGAGGAGCCCTTTTCCAAAATCTTTCTTTTTTAAGCCGGATCCCCTGGATGGGAGA
Source organism: Ammospiza nelsoni (assembly GCF_027579445.1). Classification (NCBI taxonomy): domain Eukaryota; kingdom Metazoa; phylum Chordata; class Aves; order Passeriformes; family Passerellidae; genus Ammospiza; species Ammospiza nelsoni. Next base: position 11,507,579 of record NC_080636.1, on the reverse strand, counting down.
GGGCAGAGGACACAGCCCCTGCCTTCCCCCTGTGCTGCTGGCTGCATGAGCTGTCCCTCCCTGCCTCCCACCCAATGCACAGCTTTGCTCTCCCTGTCTCAAGAAATGTGTTTTTCATGTTGTTTTCTGCTGGCTGGGGGTGTCTCCGTGTCCTGCAGTCACTTATTGCACCTCTGCTCCCTCTGTGGTTGAACTGGCATCATGGTGTCACAGGTGAGGGGCCCAACACTTTTATTGGGATGATTTTCCTTCTGGCAGCCCTTGCTCAGGCTGATGCCAGCGCACAGGAGCACTGATGCCAGCACAGGAGAGGAGGAGAGTGCAGGGAACATCACAGGACACCAAGGAAAAATGAAAGCGACGGTCTGTTGGGGCAGCTGCTCCCAAACTGTATCCTGCCATTCAGTCCCACTCTCCTCACACCCCTCCTTCCCTGCAGTGGACACTTCTGCTCCAGGTGAGGCCACCCAGGGCCTGGGTGTGCCAGCAGGGAGTGTTACCCATCCCTTCCTTCTCCCAGCACAGGAGATCTCCAGCACAGGAGCAAGAATGGAGCAGTACCTATTAATATGCAAACTACCTCCCTTCCAGACAGCAGGGAAAGAGAAGACCAGCTCCAGAAGACAATCCCAGCTAGGTAAAGAAAGGGGAAACAAGCTTCCAAAGCTCAGTGAGATGATCCCTGCCTGCAGGTCAGGGCAAAGCAGGTCCCAGGCATGCACATGGCCAGTTTCCAGTGTTTGCAGTGGCTGTGGGAGCCCAAGGCCTGTTTTCCAGTCTCCTGAAAGTGAGCTACATGTTCCCCTGTGGTGCTCACAGCCACAGGACAGCCCCCTCACACACTGCTGAGGAAAAAAGACAAGAAATGAAGGGAAATGGCTTAACCTGCTTCCATGATGCAAGCACTGAGAAATGGAAAAGACAGATGCTATCACAAAAAGAGTTAAAATGCAGGTCACCAATACTGTCAATCACTTTCTCTGTGAAGAAGTAACAGGACCATTTTGTTCCTTGCCTTTTTATTTTAAGTTTGGCAGCACCTCTTTCCATCTCTCCTGTTACCATTGCAAACTGCAATGGTACCAAAGCAAACTGCTTTTTTACTACATCCTGCATCCAGCCATGCCCGACACAGAGTACTGGAGACCAGAAATGATGGAAAGTCTGATCCCAGCTGGCAAAGGAGGGAAATGCTATACTAAAGACTGACATGAATGAAAGAGTTTTGCAGAGTCCTGCCCACCACTGACTGGGAAGGGAGAATACACCTACAGTGTGTATTCTAAGCCTGTGACTAATCTATCCTAAGGAAGGAATATGGGTGTATTTACACTCCCTTTGCATCTGGGGGAGGCAATAGCAGAGAGGGAGAAAACAGCAGTGGCCTGACACCACAAACCACCAAGGTCATAGAACAGAGTGTGACAGCCACACGCTGTGCTGTGGGCATTTGAGCAAATATTCAGCTGGGCAGTCCTTGCCCCATGGAATGCCTTCAGTTCCCAAAAGCTCTGCAGCATGTTGAGTTAGATTTATGCTTGGTGTAATTTCACTTACAGCAGACAAAGGGACAATGGAACAACACTTTTTTCCTGGAGCAACTTTGCAGTGTCTAGGTACAAAAAGGTGACAGAGGGCTGGTAGGTCAGGGTAGGTTTGAGGATTGGGTAATGCTCTCTCTTGTGCACTGTTAGTGCTACACAGTGGCTTAAACCAGACTGAAATGAAACAAAGCTCCTTTTACTTTGCATTGTTGTGTCTCAGTGATTCAGCAGATGTAGGAATTGTAACTTTGGTGCTGTTCTAAACTTCATTGCTCTCCTGTGTTTGACATCCTTTCATGTAGCAGGTTATTGCACTTTACCTCTACTGCTCTTCTGACATAATTTTGAATTCTCAGTTCATTCTCTTTTCCTTCACATATTACCATCAAAGCACCTTTCATACCTTTCCCTGAAATTTCATTTTACATTACTAGTAATCACCTTTTCTCTTGTCTTTTAATAATAATGACTGACTTGATGACAGATGAGAACTTGCACACCTTTGATATGACTGTCTAGAAAAATGGCAGAGCGCTGACATCCCATTCAAAGAAGATGAAAAACAATACCCATGGCTGATATTTCCAGTTATATGATGTGACTACATTTAAAGATAGGTAACTGCAGCAGTTTTGGGATAAAATATAAGCATAATCACATGCAAATTTCTCTTTGCTCCCTTCAGCATGCTTTACATTACCTTAAAAAATAAAAAATCAAGATCCTATGCAAGACAGTAGTCAGAATATTATTGGACTTTTCAACTTAATGGAGTTCTGTGAAGAACTTCTGGCACTATTGCCACCATCTTTGACGCTAATAAATAATGATTTATCAAATAAAGATAACAGCTATAGCCACATTTTTGAACTTATTTTCATTGCTTTCTGTGAAATACAGAGATTTTGGGAAGCTTATCTGCCATAACTCTATGGCTTTATTCCAGATAATAGAAAGCATTCTGTGATGAAAATTAAGCCACAAATTGAGTCATAATCAAGTCTTTTGGAATATGAATAGGCAGAGCTCTTCTCCCATTATCACTTAATCCAAATAAAAACTCAGCACATGCTTTGGCATCTAAATGTGATTTTCCCATTTTGTAACTTGTTCTAGTACTTGGAAGTGCTTTGTATGTAACCCTTTCCTCCCCCCAGGTCATGCTTTTAGAAGTGAAAGGGTATCATCCAAACTTCTGATATTTAACCATTTGTAGTGTGCTTAGAAATATACATTCTGAATACCTGTAGTGGTGCATTCATAATCAAAACTTGTCACATCATTTAACTTCTTATCCTGATATTCTGCTGGACCAATACACAGGACATCAGAAACAGTGGAATTTGTCATCTTTAACCACAAAAACAACCACTTGGCTTTGCAGTCACACTCAAATTTATTTCCCCTTAAATCTCTAAAAAAACACACAGAAATAAAGATATTTGAAAAGGTTTATAGCAATATGAGTACTACAGAACTGTCATCACCTTGACATGCTGAATTTCAAAATATCTGAATATCCTTGAATTGTTCTGAACTGAAAACAGGGAATTTTAAGTTTTATCTGGACTCCTTTATCATGAGCTCTCTTTCACTGGGCTTTTTGAAAAACCATCGCATTGTATGGTCATCTATAATCATAGTAATGGAGCACTGTGTGATTCATGTTAAAGTTACTTTTTTGGTAAGCTTTCCTAGGATGAGGACTGTAGTGTGTTACATCCTGATGTTCAGGTTGTCTGCTGCAGGCCTCCTTTGCACCATTCACCACTGACACAGAGAATTCCCCTTCCTTCACTGAACTGTCCCAGTGCTGCTGCTTGACAGAGCAGCCTTGCAGACATAAAATACAGATGGAAGACTTGCATTTTTGGAGTTGATGCTGAGGTAGAGTCAATTTAGCTTCTTCCTGCTCATGTATGTGCAATTTCAGCACTGTACTTGTTCTTTGATCCTTGGCAATTTCTGTAGCTTAAGATTTTACTGTGCTGTTTGAAAGAGCCAGGCCAAAAATAGGGGAATCCTAGTTACACAGGGAAATGCTGATAGAATGTCAGCAAGGTGCTACAACTGCACAGAACAAGGAAAAGAAGCTTTTTTTTTTAATTAATCCCTTGTACTAAAATAATCTCAGGGAATATGTAACAATAATAGGAAAATATGTTCAGAGAAACTGTCATTTTAAAATTCACTGTCTCTCTGTCTCTAAAACACAATTTACAAGACAGCAGGAAGAAGTACAATAACACAAACTATGTACAGCATCACGAGAAGCAGCAGTGATTTAAGAAATAGCAGTTACTTTAGGAGAGTCTATCAAGCAAACAATTATACAATGAAAAACAGCTAGAACAAAAAAATACACTTTCTGTGTAGATACCGGATACAGCACCACATACCCAGAACCTAAAACTGAGAGCAAGAGTGACAGAAGCAGTAGAAAGATTCTCATTACTTACAGTTCAATTAAAGAATCTAAATCACTGAAGACATCCCTTGGCAAAGCTTTGAGGTGGTTATTTGCCAACGAACTAGAAAAGAAAATGAGAGTTTGTACCATTGCTATCTCTTACCTTGCAATTCTTACCAAGTTTGAACTCACAGGTTGTTAATTATCCAGTGCTGTCCAGCCACTGGCACTGTTAGAAGTTACCAGGAACAGGCATTAATTATTCTCATTCAAGAATGGAGATTGCTTGAAGTTCACATGAAAGTAAAATATTTCAAACCTTTTATTTTTTTCCCAGGTGCAAATGTAACCCACAGAGCAATCACTGAGCACACTGGAGGGAAGCAGGAATGTTAATCATGAGTAGGCAGTGTGGTACCAGCCCAGCACTGGGGGTACCAGGGGCACCCCAGACCCAGCTGTGCCTGCTCACAGGCAGCCCAACATGTGGCAGTGCTGCCCAGGCAAGAATTGCTCCAAGGCTGGTTCGTAATTTATGGAAAGCATGTTGTTGACAGCAGGAGGAAGCTGACACAGAGGGAAGAGAAGTTTTATGTGTAGCAGGAAAACCAGTGGTCTCCCAGGAGAGTTTTGTTCAATTAGAAATTACTTTATCAAATGTTAAATAACTTACAGATGAGTCAGGTCACGAAGGCCACGAAATGCATTTCTTGAAATGGTTTCGATTTTGTTTCCTTCAATAAATCTAGGCCCAAAAAAAAGTATTTTAAAATACTTTAAGTAACATTATTATTAGCATCACTGTGCTTTAAGCTATGGTTGCCAGATGCAGCATATTTCTGGGCAGCTCCTTCAGACTGAAAGGTGGGAAGTCTCAGTGGAGCTGCTCATGTTCCCTTTTCCCCTTTCCTTGGGCAGGCTGCAAGGAACAATGCAAGTACCTGGCATCACAAGGGATGGCACATGACCCAACTGCCCAGCAGAAATGGAATAAAGTGAACAAGGCAAAAAAAAAAAATCCTCTCTTGGTAATCCTCTCAGGATGTGTTGTGCGAGGCAAGAGTCCTGTGTAAGAGAACTTACACAGGAGAACATCCTGAGGCAGAAACTAAAGTCCTACCTTCCCCTCTCCCAGATCAGCAGCATTTTCAAAGCAGCAGGCAGCACAGAGGTGCCAGGGCTGCCCAGGCTGCAGAGCTGCTCTGCTGGGTCCTGCTCCCATGGCTGTATGTGCACGCTCAGTGCCACCTCCGTGCCCACACAGCCCTGACTTGAACTGCACACGTTTGACCCCCACACAAACAGCAGGACCACTGCCTTGGCTCAGTTCTGGCTGCCACAGTTCAGCTCTGTCCAGCTGGGACATCTCCCCTGCAGGCTGCCAGCTGCACACCAGTCCCCCTGTGCACTGGGGGAATAATGCCAGGCACATATCGATTCCAGCAGCACCCTGCTCCTCCTGACTCCTGCACGTCAGCTTTTCAGTAAAGAGCTGATATTTGAGCATCTTGACCCCTGAGCACTTGAGGACACATCCCCAAATACACCATGATCCCTGCAAAGTGATTGCAGCCAGGTGGCCATCAAGATATTGCATGGTACAGCTATACCTGGATGAAGAGAACTGTATGCTGACTTTATGAAAGGCTTATGAGATGAAAGTGCCTTCCTTATTCCTAAGCTCTGTTTGCCCTGCAGAGAAGTTAGAGGGAAAATGCTATGATACAAGGTCTCTTCTCAAGAAAGTGATAATGGGATGCAGGAGATGACAAGTGCTCCTGGTTCTGCAGTTTAGGTGTAGGAAATATCCTTCATGAAGTGACTGGGACCCTGACTGCAGGCAAAGGGTGCAGATGAGAAAGTGTTGTGTCTGCATGGGAGATGTCAGAGGCAGGTCTGCCCTTCAGGGCTGTGTGGAGCCCCAAATTCAATCCACACGAGCAGAAAGCCACCCTGCCTCCTGACACCCTCACTGGCAGCTGGCATCCCTGCACAGCACCAGCTCAGCGATCCATGCAAATAAACAAGGCTACACTGCTGCAAGCTGGGAGTCAGGAATTTGCCAGGTTCTTGAATCACCAAGCCTGGTCTCCAAGAGATGGTGCTCTGGGAATTCCAGTCAGTTCACCAGCAAAGCTCTCATCTTTATCAGACCTGCCTTACCCAGACTGTACAGAGTCAGTTTCAGGGGGCACTGAATGCCATTATGAGAGCTGCAAGAGCAGCAGGACACAGCTGGAGATCTGTTATCTATATATAGGTACCAGCTGTGGGTGCTCCCCAGCTGCTCTTTGGCCAGAGACTTTGGCTTTGTACACACAGACCCTTGCCATTCCTGTTTGTCAGTGAGGTTTCCTTCTTGTCTACAAAGTCTGGTCCTGGTAACTAAGAGACATGAGTTATGGAAGCTGTACTGGTTATACTGGCTGCATGGCCAAAGAAACAAATCACAGAGAAAGGCCACTCACAGCCAGCTCCCAAAAGGTGGAGGGGTGATTTGCTGGGAAGAAGAAAAGCTCTATGGAATTGGCAGAAAAGGCAACCACAACCATTAACTGAGACCACTTGTTAAGCTGCTAAAAGAATTTGAAACTCTAAGGCTTTACCAGTCTTCATCCTGCTCCCTGGCTGGCAGCTGGTGGTCAGGAACAGAGATTTGCCCTCTGGCCCTCTGAGGAGGGCAGGGTGTTTCATTCAGAAGGGATCTGGTTGCAGTGACCAGTACAACCACCACGATGTGTGCTATGCTGCCAGGACAAACCCATCAGCACTGTAAAGCAGGCTGCTAATGGTACAACAGAAAATGGTTTCCTCCTTTTTACAAACTACTGCAAATAATTTTTTCACTGTAGACACAAGGAAAAGAGAATGCTTAGATAACTTGCTATCTCTGAAAAATCCAGATGTAGCTGAATAATGGATTTTAGCATATACCATTTACCATTATCTGCAAATTCCATTGTTGGCTACTCCACATGCACCAGACTATTAACCCTGAATACACCCCATCATAATATCTATTTGCCTTCAAGATTTAACAAGAGTCAGTTTTATGAGCATTGGTCTTTCTGTAAAAAGGACAAATGTTTTCCACAGCTACATTTCAGCTTGGAAAGGTGGGTGGAATGAGCATTTTTTTCAGGTCGTACTCATAGTTTCAAACACACCAGGTCATACTGAGTAACACAGAGAAATGTTGTCCTTTGGAGTGTGAAGGAAGGACAGCCTTGCACCAGGGCTAATACTTTTTTTAAAAAGAAAAAAGGGTGAACTAAAAATAAAAAAAAAATAAGGACCAGAAAAAGAATGTAAAAATCAACTAAGTGAATGATATAAGCAAAAGGAGAGTTAAATAATTTAAAATAATAATATAAATAATTACAATAATTTCTATTATATGAAATGTATGTTTACATATTTGTGTATTTATAATTAATTACATAAAGATAAATTCTATGGGCATTAAATAGGGTATCAGGAAAAAGGCAAAGTAGGAGACAAAAGCTGGGAGAAGAGAAGCAGCATCAGGGTTGTTCAGGGCAGTACACCAATATTCTGCAATTCCTGCTCAGGCTGCCCATAGGTGAGAACAGGCTGCTCCACCTCTTGCCTAAGATTCAAATCCCCTTGACAGGGGTGGCACTATTCTGGAAAACCCAGGCAAGTTCTTGCTAAGCAATGCCTTTTTGGTGTGCTGTAATGGCACACAGATACTTGGTATTGAAGGCATCTTTTAAAAATGCACTGTAACACCTGAAAAAGAATTTGTAACACCATAAAGAATTTGTGCACAGGAGTGGAACATAAATCCTTCAGCTCCCCTGCTCTTGGGAATAACAGTAAAGACCAAGACTCTGCAGCAGGAGTCTTGGCAACTTATCAAAACATCTTTATTTATAAAGGACATAAAATACCAAACTTACAGGTATTCTAGATGGAAGAGACCAGCAAAGGCATCATCTCGTATAACAGTGAAGGAGTTGGAGTTCAGCAAGCTGAAAATGGAGAGCAGGCATTAGGAAAGCACATTAAAACTTGACACATTGGATTATGCCTGTTGTGTTTATTGCCCATGACCAAACTAATCTTACTGACCTGAGCTCATATCACCCCCCCAATGCAGCACACATAAAATACTGTGGAATGGTCTATTGAAAAAAATTAAAGGCATTACACGATGGTAGTTAATGTCCACTACTCCCCAGGAAAAATGTGCCATTGACCTTGGCTCAATGTAACCTGGTCCTCAACTCAATGGTCCACTGAGCAGAACAAGCCATCATTAGATGGCAGGTCTGCTGATTGTGGCTCATCACCCCTCCAGCCCCACTGACAACCTCTAAGGGTCCACCTGAGCAGCACCCTCAGCTCCCAAGCACCAGCTCTCATTTCTGCAGCCTCTCTGGGCCAGCACTCACTCACTCCATGCCCCAGGGGGATGCTCTGAGCCTGACCTGCAGACAGGGTACAGCCTGCAGCCTGGGAGGACAGCAGCCAGTCTGGCAGCTGGAACCACAGACATGTCCAAAGCACCGAGACAGAGAATCCAGCTGCAGTGCTGCCTCCTCCAGGCGCTGCCTTGCCCTACTCCTGTGTGAACTTCAGGGACAAACATGTCAGAGCTGCACCAGAGAGGCTGTCACCTGAGCCAGCACAACAGAGCCAGGGAGAAGGAGGTGATGGAGGCTTTGCCAGCAAACTTCATTCCTCATTGTATTAATTCCCAACAGTGGACAATCTCCAAAGGTTGATGTTCAAAGGCAGAGAGGGCAATTGCCTTTCAAGAAAACAATAAAACTTCTAGTTTGTTCTAAAATATTAACTCTACTCAGAAGAAATAATTTTTGGAAAATCTCAGAGCTTTCCCTATGAATGAATATGTCTGCACTAATTGCTTTATTAGAGCAACTGATTAATCTTCCTTTTGTATGGTTTTAGGCATTTTACTAAAATTAATTTAGAAGACTAATGAACATGAAATGCAAACTTTCCCTGTGATCCCTGGATATTATGCTAATACTAGACAAATGCTCCTTAAATTATCCCAAAGAAATCTGACAGAGATGAAGACCACCATCAAAAATAAATCCTTGCATTACTATTTTTACCATGATTACTGCCACAGAAAACATTGTCCTGAGGTGCCCATGTGCTCAGTTATGCATGCAGCTCTTTGTTATTAGTTATTTTTTCTCATGTTTTAAGGAAAAAGTTAAAAATTACATTAACAACAGAATTTTTGAGTGCCTGAGGTGGTGGTTACCACCTCATTCTCCTACATCTGACTTACCACATAAAGTGACATGAGCAACTTCTGCCTTCCTCAACAACCCACCTCTGCCCCGCCACCCTACTCACCCCAACATCTCCAGAAAATCTGCTGCAGCTAAGGAAAAGGGACAATCTTCATCTGCTCTTCCTCCCTTTTCCTAGTACCACCATCCAAACCAAGGTAGCTTCCCCCCATCTCTAATTTTCCACCCACAGAATTTTCACCACAGAAATCCATGGATTTCTCCCTTTCCTTCTCAGCTGGCACAGGTCACTGTTTGCCACCATTTATTGGTGGGCAAGGTCCTCGTGCCCTCTGCTGGGGCCTCAGTGCTGACCCCCAGCTCTCACAGAAACTTGGTTTTGGGAACAGTTTCACACTAAAGGAGGTGAAGGCTTTTACCCCTTGCTTTGCCCACTTCCCCCCGGCTTTTTGCATGGAGTGCTGCTCCTCTCAGAAGAAGACAGGCCTTTGAGTCAAAGGAGATGGGGAGCCCAAGGAGAGGAGCCTCAGCTGCCAGACACCTTTAGAGAGGTGTCTACCTCCTGCTACGAGCAGTTTTAACATCTAGTTATGTGGCGAGCACTGAGCCTGGGTTTCTGGCAGGCTTTGGATCTTTTTGCTGAGTTTTTCTTTGCAGTGTATCTGTGCCTGGGGGGTCAGTCAGTCCTATGGGGTGGAGGTGTGGAGGACCTGCCTGGTGTCAGGCATTCCGGACAGGCTGCACTGGGCTGGACAGGACGCAGGCTGCTGCTCAGCCTTGCTGCAGACTGCCAGAGAACTGAGTACCCAGGCTCCCCAGGGGGCTGTACCGCAGTCTGTATCTTCCCTGCTGCCTCCCAGGACAGCTAAATTAAGCAAGTTTGCTCAAGCTCCTGGAACAGGAGGCACACACCTAACTGCAACATGGGCACGACCAAGCAGCTGGCCTGGGTCAGGAAGGAGGGATGGATGGCTGCTAAGTGCTGGGAGCTGGAGTGCTGTCTCCTGGACAGAGGAGCGCTGGCTCAGAAGGCATCTGAGGGGCCACCCTCCAAGTGGCACAATGAGTCGTGCTGCAGACAGCACCAGCACTGCACACACAGAGGATTGATTCCCTCTGAAGTGTGTCCTGGCAGCCTCTGCTCACCCCATCGTGCCCGCTGTGTCACAAAACCAGTGCAAGACTCCTGGGCACAAAGTGAGCAGGAGTGAGAGCCACCACCACATAACTCTGGAGGACAAAACTCAGCCTTAAACTTACTAAAGCTGAAGTTAAAAAAAAAAAAAAAAAGGAAAGAGGAACTTAGGGCATCATAAAATATTTTCCCCTCCTTCAGTAACTAAATACACATTTTATGAAGTGGTTTCTGAGCAGAAAATGCATTCCTGAGCAGAAATGTTATGAAACAGCAGCTATACTGGGGGACTGTGCGAGCTGTCTTCTCCCGTTTTCTCCCTTTCTACAAGAGAGGGGGAACTCTATCCAGGAGAGACGGAGAGGCTCTATGCTTAAAGGGACTCTATTTAGGAGGAAGGGGTGAAGTGCTACTTGGCCGTGCTCCTTCCCAGTGCCATACTTACAGCAGCTGCAGGGAGGGCAGGTGGGAAAACATCCTGTCCTTCACTTCGGAGAAGGTCCCGTTGACCAGGCTCCTGGAAAAGAGATGCCCCCATGAGGCGGGAGCGCCCCGCAGCCCCGGCCGCCCGTCTCTCCCGTTCGGGCCCCGCACTCACAGGGAGCCCAGGCCGGCGGGCAGGCTGCGCGGCGCCCCCGCGGCCCCCACGCACAGCGCCGACTCCCGCCAGCAGCTGCAGGGCGGCCCGCAGCGCGGCGGGCGGCGCGGGGCGGCGGGCGGCGGCAGCGCCAGCAGGGCGGCGGCGGCGGCGGCGCAGAGCGCGGGCAGGAGCCGCAGCGGCACCGCCATCGCTCCCCGCCCGCACCGCCGCTGCCCGCCGGCCGCTCCCGCCGCGCCCTGACATCAGCGCGGCGCCGCCTCCGCTGCGGCGCCGGGACGCGGAGCGGGGAGGGAGGGAGGGAGGGAGGGAGGGGGCACCCGCGGGCGGGGCGAGGCGAGCGCGGCCGGGGCACCGAGCCCTCCGCTCCCCAGGAACAGAGGCAAAGCGCCCGCGGGAGGCCCCGCTGGTAGCGCCAGAGTGATGCTCCCCCCGATTTCCTGGGCTAGCATCAGAGGTGCTGGAGCGTGTCCAGAAAAGGACAGCGAAGCTGCTGAAGGGTTTGGAGCACCAGTCCTACGAGGAGAGGCTGAGAGAGCTGGGATTTAGCCCCGAGAAAAGGAGGCTCAGGGTGGGATTTATTGCTCTTTACAATTAAGAGAAATTGTAGTGGGATGGATGTAGTCTCTTCCCCCAGGTAATAAGTGATAGGAAAGAGGAAATGGCCTCAAGTTGCGCCAGAGGAGTTTAGATAGGTATGAGGCAAAGTTTCTTCACTGGAAGGGTTTTCCGGCATTGTAAGAGGCTGTCTGGGGAAGCGGTGGAATCACCATCCCTGGCTGTGTCCAAGAAATCACAGAATCATGGAATGGTGTGGGTTGGAAGAGATCTTAAACATCTTCTAATGCCAAACTCCCTACCATGGACAGTTTTCAGCAGACTGGGTTCCTCAGAGCCCTACCCAACCTGACCTGAGACACTTCCAAGGATGGGGCACCCAGAACTTCTCTGGGCAACCTCATGTGCAGGTGTGGTGCTTAAGGACATGGCTTAGTGTTGGACCTGGCAGTGCTGGGTCAGTGATTGTACTGATGATCTTAAAAGTCTCGTCTAACCACAATGATTGTGTGGTTCTAAGACCAGCTTGAGGGATGTCTAGATCATGAAAGAAGCAAATGGATGACGGCACCACACAATTCCAGTAGTATGTGTGTGTTAAGTATGCATTAATTGAATCATGCTGTATCAGAAGGCTGGAAAGGTTTCAAAACTTCACATTTGTGGTGCCCCAATTTGACTGAGACACGTCATGCACATCAATAAAAGAATGACTCTTGTAACCTTATGTTACAAGTTATTTGTCTTGTAACATCAAATAATTACTTTTTGTAACTCTTGTAACCTTCACTATCCTTTGTGTCCCAGCCTCCCTTCTTGGTTTGCATGGGCCCGGTGCAAAATTCCCATTTTGCATTTCCCAATGTCCATTTCCTCTGCTGCAGTTTGTGCCTGCTGCCCCTCCCTATTGCCCACACAGTCCAGCAGAGCCTCCTGTTAGGTGCTGAATTCAGCAGTGAGATTCCTCTTCTTTGAGCTGGGCAGAGCCAGGTCTCCATCTCCACCCATACACCATCCCTGCAGCAGACAAAAATTCAGAAAGCCTGAGCAACACCTGAGCTAGCAATTTAATTAATTTATCATCTGATCAGGCAGAAACAAGAAGAGAAATTTTTTGAGGTCAGTGTTAGTCCCAGTTTTCTTTGCCTCGTTTAATCTTTTCAGTGATTTTAATGATTTGTGTAATGCATCTCTTTGCAGGACCTGTTGTGCACCACATCTGCATTTTAATTCTACAGCCACAATAATCTAAGGATGTTTATTTCATTGGCAAGCAGACAGAAATTGTTGTGAACCGTTAAAGCTGCTGGATTTCCTGTCATTCTCTTTCAGCTGGGCCACAGGTGCTTTATCCTGATGTCATTGAAAGTGCCAGAAAAAAGAATAATAAAAATTATAAGAATGCTATCAGAAATCGAAAGGTGTTTTACTGTCTCTCACAGTGTCCTTCTGGATAAAATATCCTGCATGCAGCTAGAAAAGTCTATAATAGACTGGGTAATCAGCTCACTGACAGGTTAGGCTTGAAGAGTTGCAGTAAATGGGGTTACCTCAGACTGCCAGCCAGTCACCTGTGGGGATCCATAGGGCTCCATTTTAGGGCCAGAGCTCTGTAAGGCTTTTATAAATTATCTGAACACAGGAAATTAATTTACATTTAGCAAGTTTGATAATGATACTGAACTAGGAGGAGCTGTGGTCTCCCTTCAGGATAAAGAAGCCCTGCAGAAAGATGTGGGTAAGACTAGAGGGCTGGGCACTCACCAAGCATAGGAGATTTGATGAGAGCAAGTGACAGATTCTTTACCTGGGACAGATCATCCTGCTTATACATACAAATCAGAGGATGAGAGCCTGGAGAACAGCCTGTGGAAACAGATCTGAGGATCCAGGCCAGTGAAAAGTTGGATACAAGTCAGCGGTGCCCTGGCAGCCAGGAGGGCCAGCCCTGTCCTGGGGGCACCAGGCACAGCGTGGCCAGCTGGGCAAGGGAGGGGATTGTCCTGCTCTGCTCTGGGCTGGGACAGCCTCACCTCCAGTGCTGGGGGCAGTCCTGGGCACCACAGTGTAAGAGAGGATGTAAAGCTGTGAGGCTGTGTCCAGAGGAGGGCAACCAGGAGGGTGAAAGATCTTGAGGGCAAGACTTAATGAGGAGTGGCTGTGCTTGCTGGGCTTGTTTGGCTTGCAGAAGAGAAGGCTGAGGGGTGACCTGAGTGGGACAACAACTTCCTCCAAGTGTCAGCAAAGAGGCAGATGCTGAACTCCCTCTGGTGATCAGTGACAGGACACAAGGAAATGGAAGGAAGCTGCATCAAGGGAAGTTCAGGTTGGTCATTAGAAAAAGGTGTTCACTGAGAGGCTGGTCAATCACTTCTTTCCGAGGAAGTGGTCATGCCTCCAAGCCTGACAGAGTTCAGGGAACTCTGGATGCCACTTAGTTGTATGGGTTTGGTTTAGGTAATGCTATGAGAAACAGGGAGTTTTTTGGACTAGGTGATCCTTATTGGTTCCTTCCAGCTTGAGTTATTCTATGATTCCATGGAAAAGACACAAAAATAACTTCCCAAAATAGCAACAAAGTAATGATGTTCCCATGAACCAGACAAGACATCTCTCCATGAAGTGTGGCTGCTGTGGCCATCCAGGGATGCCACTTTGGGAAGCCTTCGATACATTCACCCTTTCCAAGTGGCATTCTGTTTCTATCAGCAAACACAGCTTCAGGGTTCAGTGTTGCTACAGGGCTTTAAATATCTACGAATGCCATATTGGTATGTAAAGCACCTTTTCTAAAAGACACAAAGCTAGGAACCCAATTCTACAACTCAGTTCTTCAACTTTTATTCATGCTAAGCTGTTTCCTGCAGACATCTAAAAATCCCAGAACACTTCAAGATAGAAAACTATTTACCTGCTAGCACTGCCCACAATTAATTTTGCAGACAGGGTGTCTTCTGATTTAACTGATTTAAATGCAATTTATTTGGTGATCATCTCTATCTCCCCATGGAAGAGGAAGAAGGATTTTCTCCTACTCTCCCCACCTGCAGCCTCATCTGCAGCATCCCCTCAGTAAGGGGCTGCCAGGCACAGACCACCCTTGCTGGTGTCTTGAAAGAGTCAGGGGGTTCCTCATGGGTCAGGGGAGGACGAGGTGGAATGAGAGGCAGGTGCAGCAGGGCCAGGGTACTGCAGAGGAAGGCACCACTGTGAAGAGTGGTGCCTTATCAGAGGCTGAGGAGAGAGCCTGGAGCACCAGCAGGACACAGCAGATGGTCCTGTCCTGCTGAAATTAAAAATGAGTGATTGTTTTGGAAAATTCACATGACAGAAAGCAGGTATTTGAGGGGGTTAAAAGTACAAATATGCATATAGATAAGCACATGTAAATTCCCTTAAAAGAATATTTAAAAATTGCTTGGTTTAAAAAGTGATGCTTATTTTATCCATGCAGGAGTATAAAAATGCAGTAGTATAAAAATGAAATCTTCTCTCTTTATTGAGAAGGAAATAAAAAATTGAATTTGATGTTGAAGTAGAACATCAAAGAATGAGAAATAATACTGAAATGTGCATTTTGTTGCTTTCCTTCAAATTCCAGCAAACAGACACAGGTGATTTTTATGTAGACTTGCAGTAGCATCCATTTAAGTCATGCCACAAATAAATGCAGTCAGCTGCAAATGAAAAATTGTGCTATTCAATACCCATAGATAAAATGGCATTTCAGATGGGCAAAGAGGAACTCAGCATGTCAGCAGGCCTGATATAAAAACTGAACAGATAGAAGGGGTGCAAAGGCTGTGCCATGCCTTTAAAAGAGTCACTGTAGCCAAGAGTGCAGGGGAACAGGGGGATCCCTTGGGACTCAGCATGAACCCCAGGGCAGACCTGAAATGGTGCATGGGATCTTCTAACTGAATGCTAAGTGGAAAATATTCTGATTCCCAGATGAGTATAACTGAGACATCTCAACAATTTGATGTATGACATTATCACTGTCATTTCTTCTAGCAGAGCATCTCTTTTTCTTTTCCAAAATTTTGGATATTTATCTTGAATTGCAAAGAGAAAATAAATCAGAAGAGCATTTAGGAGCAAATAAATATTAAAATAAACATTTTGATGTGAAAGTTGTCAGCTTTGTTTCTTCAGGATCAGGAAGGCATTTCTCACATGTTCTCATTTTCACTTTCCAATCCCTTTCTCATAAACCCCAGCTTTATTGAGTAAGTATTAACATAGAGGCTTTCACTGTATTTTTTTCTGTAACTTGACAGAAGTGGACAGTTATAGATAGAAGGCTGCTGATCAGGTCACCCCATAAGAAATGAGAGCATGGAAGGGAAAAACACATCAACATTTTGACTGAAAAAATTAATTTCTAGGGTAGCTTGAAAATAAAAATTAGTTTTGTTGGATCACAACACACCACCTCTCCAAAGTCAGAAATTTGAAAAAAAAATGTGGATGAGAGTAAAGTATGTCAGTGGGAGTGTTCCCACTATGAGGACCCTTAATAGCTTGTGACCCTGCTGTGGGGAAGGTATGGAAAAATTAATGTTCTGAGCAATATTCACCTTGCTGAGTGCTTTCCTTTCTTTCTTCACTCATGGTTGATGTGACCTTTTAGGACTCCAACTGCTAGAGGAGATGTACTGCAACATGCAGAGCACGTTATTATTACCTTGAATTTTCTCCAGCTCTCAGACCAAATGTTTAGTCTGCTTGGTCAGGATTAAATGTCCTTTGCTGAAAATTTCTGGTCCAGACTGCACACCTGGTATGTTACTGCAGTTTTCCTTTAAAGAAGCACAGAATCAATTTACTTTGTTGAAATGTAGCACTACAGGATAGGCTTTTATGAAAACCATTTAAAAATATTCTTAGAAATAAAAATAAAAAATACAGGTTGCCAAATTCTCCTTTTGGAGAGCTAGCATGTTCTCTGCACTGGCCCTGTGCTCCCCAGCCCCAGTCTCACACCAGTAGCATGCTGCAGGCCCTGTATGGTGAAGGTGGTTATTCACATTACACCAGAAAAAGACTTGCTCACATGTGCTGCCCTTATTTTCATGGTTTTTAAAAGGTCCCTAAGCTGAGATTCACAGTGGCTCCAAACCCCCAGATCTGGAAAGGAATTGCTGTGGAAAGAGGAACAGGCAGAACAAGTTGGGGTGCCCCAGAGATTTTCACACGTAGCCTCACCTACAGCCCTACCCTGTAATGAGAGACTTTGAGATGTATTAATAATATATGAGCACCATAGAAATAAAATGAATAAAAACTTCATAACAACCCACACACCTTCCTTTTTCCTTCACTTGTGAATCCCTGAGAGACCAATGGAGTCACAAATTGTTTCTTGAAGAGCAAAATTGATGGAGTCTGAGCAAAGGCTGTGTACCCACATTCCCATGCACCTTCCCTCCTACATCCTCCTCCACTCGGGATCTGCCCTTCCTCACCGTGCCAGTTTCAGTGACCTCTTGCTAGGGTTGTTCTCCTGCCAGCTGTGCCCCATCCCTTGCCTGCCAGGGGGGCAAGGAATTGAAGCAGCTCTGGCTGGCAGTGCTCAGGTGCTGCCAGGTGCTGGAACTGCCAAGGCTGGGCACAAGGAGGGGCAGCTGGATGCTCCTTGCCTGCCCCTCATCTCTTCTTCCCACCGGCTCCCTGGCTGGGAGCTCAGGCTATCTGTGTCCTCCACCCTTCTCTCCAAACTGGTTTAAACTCAGTGAGTCCAAAGTTACCAAAGGGTCCTGACAAACAGGCACAAATGCAAATAGAGGCAATAAGAGAAGTCCCATTTCTTTAGGATATGAGGCAAAAGAAAAACCCCATAGAAAGGATGACAATTCTATGAGAAAAAGACTTTGTTATTTGTGGGATGGCTGCATTTCACTGTTTTGCTATATAAAATTTGACATGAAATTTGACCATTTAACTCCCCAGAAAATCAGCAAGGGGTTTTTAATTGTTCTCTCTCCACTTTAAACCAAAGAAGAAAATATTTCTAATTTACACTTGTAAATTAAAGAAAAATGCATCCTTTATATTTTTTATGGGTAGAAAGAATATGGCATTGGCCACAGAAAAAGTGATCCACTTCTGGGTGAGTTGTGTCCTTTGAATTCAATGAAACAGAATTACTGTATTTTTTCCATGTTTGGACAAAGCTCAGATAATCTGCAGCCCCTCAAATACATGGAACTAAATCCCTAGATACTCCATAATTTCAGATAACCCACAGAGACAGGGAGGCCATGGAAGAAGGAAAGCAGGCTTTGTGTGAATCATGGCAAAGGACTATTAAACAAAGGTTAGATTTTGCCTTGTATTTATCTGTTTATGGACAAATTGTACAGTCAGGTAATAAATTCTACCAATTGCCATTTGATCTACTGCAGTTCCTTGACCATTTCACCCCAATTCCACTTATTGATTTCATGTGCACTGAACTACTTCCAACCTTGCCACTCACACCAGGATTGCTGGGCACAGCACCCTTACAGAACAGACAGTCACTACATTTCGGAAGAGGACAAACCCTCTGCAGTCCCCAGAAAATGACCCCATACTGGCTCCTGCACATTTGAGATGAACCTTAAGATGATGTCCATCAAATGACAGAAAATCTCTATGTGCTGTGGGGGGAAGTAGCATTTTCACTAATTATGTTCTGTTTTTAATGATGTTACATTATGTTAGAATAGTTTAGAATATTTTATATTTATAAAGTGAAGTTCTATTTTACTACAGCATACAACCTAATCCAGTGCACTGAAAAGCCTATGCCAATGTACCAGAGCAAAGAATGCAGGTTTAAAACCCCAGGTATTAAATAGATCACGTAAAATCATGATATGCAGACCTTTAACTTACAATAACCATAACATCATTGCCCACCTTGGCAAACTATGTCCCTGACTACAGCTTAAGCAAAAATTGCCAAGTGCATTTCTATTACATTCGTCAATCAGTTCAACAAGACTCATTTAAATTGCTTTGAGACACTACAAACACTCCTATATAACAAGATCTGGCATATTTATATGTGTATTTTAGTAATTAAAGATGTGGCCTGCTCATGGGAAGTGCTGAGGACCTCAGTGCTTACACTGCCATCCCCCTCCCAAGGCAACACAAAGTCCTTGCTCAAGCTTGTGAGTGACAAAATGATCAGTCTGACCTGGATGATAACTTCAGGTGTGGAATTCTGAGTGGACTTTTCTATCCCTCCTCTGCCCACAGCTGATCACCCAACTTGGGAAAAGCTTCCTGATCTTTCCCAAATTCTTGTAAAAACAGTTCATGTTTGTCACCCAAAGTGCTCTTGACAAAATTTGAATCTTTCCTCTTGGTTCTACTAGACAGTCCCCTCCCCAGCAAAGCAAACCTGTCATTGTGGTTCACCCCACTGCCAAAATGCATCAGAAGTGCAGAGGGTTGTAGGGGGATACAATAT
The DNA here is from genome assembly GCF_027579445.1 of Ammospiza nelsoni. Lineage (NCBI taxonomy): Eukaryota > Metazoa > Chordata > Aves > Passeriformes > Passerellidae > Ammospiza > Ammospiza nelsoni. The sequence goes on along the minus strand of NC_080636.1, from coordinate 11,488,614 downwards.
AAGAAAATAAAGGTAGTGTAGAAAGTAATCTTACCCCTAGGGAATTGCAGCTGGACCAATTATCAAAGATTAGGAACAAGGCTGACTTTAACAGGCCACAGCTGTAACCAATGAGAAGAAGAGTGCTGTAAAAGAGCGGGGTGGCTGGGTGAGAGGGGAACTGGTGTTAGTTGGCTCCAGTTTGTGAAGAAGAGTGAGTCAGAGCTTGGAGGAGCAGTCCATGAGAAAACACCAAGACCATATGGAACTTTTGTAATAGGAGCCAACAGTATGGAACTTTTGCAGTAAGATGACAACAGAGGGTGGGAGGAGGAGGAGACCAGCAGAGGACTCAGTCAGGAATCTCAAGAGAACTTGGACCATAGGCATCCATGGACTTGGTGGGCTGCATCCAAGGTTGCTTACTCTAGTGGCTACTGCCAATAGAGGTCGCCATCTGTTACCTTTGAGAGGTTTTGGGGAGAAGGAGAGGTCTCTAAGATCTGGAGGAGAACAAGTTTTGCACCTGTCTTCAGAAAAGACCAAAAGCATAATGTAGGGAATACAAGGCAGTTAGCCTAACTTTAGTCACTAACAAAATCATTGAGTTCTCCAGGAATACTTTTTTTCAGTGGATGGTATTTACCTGAACATTGCAAGGCTTTTGACTGTCTCCTGTGATATTCTTGCATCCAGATCAGTCTGGACAGGTGGGCATCCAGTGTCCAAAAGCAGCTTGGATGGTTGGCTTCCAAGGGTAGAGGGGATGAACCATCCTGTACCTGGTGGCCAGTGACAAGTGGAGTGCAGCAGGCATGAGTCCTGGGACCTGTCAGGCTTCACATCCTCATCAATGACTCCATGAGAGCACTCCCATTGAGTTTACACCAAGTGGCTGCACCAATAATGGAATGGCAGGTCTGCCATCCAGAGGGACCTGGACACACTGAAAGAATTGGCCAGCAGAAATGTCCTAAAATTCAGCATGGATTGTCCCGTTCTCGGCTGGTTTTGATGGCCTGGAAAGGCTCGGGATGGCCTTGGACAGCCCGCGCTCCAAAGGACGAAAAGAGGCTTCAGGTTTTTTCTCGGTCTTCAGTGTTTATTAGTTTTTATCTTCAAGATTTTCTCTCGGCCTGACAGAGGTCTGCACAGCACGCCAGCCATGAGCACACTGCAAGCCCTCGGGGCAGTCACTTATCTTTATACCCAAAACTACGTATAAGATATTTACCTATTTTCCCCAATACCTTTCACCCTTATTGACAAGTGCACTTTTAGTAAGAACCAATCCCAAAGTGACACCACCATCTGTGAAGGTCCGCCCGAAATGAACGGGTGATTAATGATTTTTGGGTGCAAAAATAACCAACAAAAGGCACAGGGGTTTTGCAGTAACAAATCAACAAGGTGCAATTTTATTGATTATAACCACAGCTAAATATGCGTTTGGTTAAGGGATCCGGGGAAGAGAAGGGTAAGACAAGGAAAAAGGGAGGAAAGAAGATCAGGGAATGGGGTATAACTACCAAAACGTGATGTCTTCGGGGTCCCGCCGCCGAAACTCGCTGGTACACGTCTTGGGGAGTACTCAAAAGACAGTCGGCCCGAACCCCAATATATATACTGTTCTTGGTTGGGGGAAGGGTGGCTGAAATTAGGTTTCCATGGAGGGGAGAAGAATAGGAGCGGGAGGAGGGGGTGAGACAGTTCCATTGTTTTCATGGCCGAGTGCTCACAGGTACGTTAGGTTTTTCCCCTCCCTGAGTTGGGAGGGAGTACAGTCCCAGTCTCTGGAAGGAGGGTGCCATGGGGGTGCCAAAGGGGTGCCAGAGGGGTTCTTGGTTCCTTGGTGAGGGGATTCGCATCTCTGTTGGTCCGTCACGGTGGTTGAAGACAGGCAAGAGGGGTCTTCTCATGGAGCGGGGTGGGAGCCACCCCAGAGCTCAGTCCAGCCAGGTCAGGAGTTTGGAAGAAAGTCCAGTTCAATTGTCCAGAAAAGGGCAGCATGCCCCCTTCGAGTACAGCATGGCGTGTTCTACAAACATTACTTGTGAACACACTAGATAAGCAGGAGACTTTCTTTCCCAACCAGCTCAGCAGTTTTAACCCTTCGGTAGTCTTTTCTCATGACAATTGTGAGGCAAAAAATGAAGGATTTTCGGATGGACTTCTACACCACCACAGAAGATGGAGGCCAAGAAGAAGAAGGACAGGACACGCCCCAATTCCTCCATCTTACTTCTCTAGACCCCCCTGTACCGAAATTCTAAAACCTGTGTTTCACACTATAATTAACCTATCCCTTCACCATTCATCCCCGTGAGATCCTCCCATCCTCATCCAGGTGTTGTCTCCTGTGCAGGATCAAAGTCCAGCCACCAGACACTTCTGGCAACATTCCAGGACCTCTGAGCCCCCCAAGGGTTGTCTCAGTGTCTCTGCACATCAGGACTGATGTGCTGAGATCTCACAATGGATGAATGCCACATCCTGCACTTTGGAAAGAGCAATCCCTTGTAGGGACACACTGATGCCCAACTGGATGGGAAGCAGCTCTGCCAAGATGGACCGGGGGATATCAGTGGGTGTGAGCTGGCATGATCTGGCAGTGTGCCCTGGCAGCAAATGTGGCCAGGTGCCACCAGGGCTCTGTTAATGACAGTGTGGCCAGGAGGTGCAGGGAGGAGCCCCTTTGCTCACCAGTAGTGAGACTGTGTCTGCAGTCCTGTGCCCAGTTTTGATCCTTTCAAATCAAAGGAAGAGGATGATGAGCTGGGGTGAGTTCAGCAAGAGACTATGGTCTGGTTGGAGACTGGAGTGCTTCCCTCTGAGGACAGGCTGAGGAAACTGGACTTGTCCAGCCTGGAGAGAAAATGGCTTTGGAGGCACCTAACAGCAGCCACCCAGCATCTATGGGGAGAACAGCAAGGAGACAGGGCTAGGATTTTAACACACAGAGACACATGGCAGGAGAATGAGAGACAACAGATGATGAAACAAGAGATGTTCAGATTGAATGTGTGGAGAAAGATTTTCCCAACAGGGACAATCAGACATTGGTGCAGCTGCCCTGAGAGGCTGTGCAGTCTCCATCCTCAGGGGTTTCAAGAAACAACTGTATGAAGCCTTGAGAAACCTGGTTTAACCTCAGAGCTGGCCCTGCTCTGAGCTGAGGTTGGACCAGTGATCTCCTGAAGTCCTTTCAATGTGGATCACCCTGGGATCACAGGAGTCTGTGGTAATGGAGCCTTGTTTATAGATTCCATAGACAAGGATCCTAGTTGTAGGTGGTATCACTGGGAATAAGAGATGCAGTTTTGAGGGTTTTTGCTTCCTCTAAATTTAAATTGTCATTTAAAATGATGGATTATTTCAGCTTTTTTTTTTTTTTGCATCACCCAGATATATTCGTGTATATGCACATCCATATATATAGAAACAGAGATCGTCTGTGCATTTTCCTCTGTGTATTTATTCACTAAATGCATGTTTTATAATCCTCAGTGTTTTGCAAGGCTACAGGGTAATCTGCTTCATTCAGTAGTTACTCTTGCTCAGGAAATGCACAACAGCCACAAATGCTCTGCAGCTTGGTTGCTGGGTAAACTGTAGCTCATTTGTATTCAGCACACTGTGTAAAAGTGATAAGAAGCCAAATACTCCTAGGAAACAGCACAAATGAAATACAGCACGCAGGAGGCAAAGTATTTATAGAAACAAAATATCAGCATTTTCCACACATTTACACAAAGCAATTTCGGTCTTTTCATAGGAAAAAAAGAACATCTCTGGCACTCATTTACTCATTTCCCTGCAGTCATATATTTTGGCCAAAAAGCACTGACTACATGGAAAACCTTCAGGTCATAGCAAATTAAAGATCAATGACAACCTAAAATAGATGCTGTCATATTTTCACTCCTAACATGTCTTTGCAATAAGAGCATTGTTTTAGCAAGTAAATAACGTGACATTTCTGCTTGAATGGGATTTTAGCATTGTGGCTGAACCCTGGCCGATGATCCCCAGCCTGTTAAGAGAGAAGGAATTATATCTATGTTTAACTCCTTGGGACCTCTGGATTGATTCACTGAAGCCCATTAAGTGCAAGACAGAGGCTGCCCATTGGAAAAGGAGCTGACCACATCTCCCTTTGTGTGCACCTCTCAGCCACAGGTTCTGTTTGGGGCGGGGAAGCCTGGCTGTGTCCAGGTGTGATGCCCCCTGCAGCCCTTGAGACAAGCCCCTGTGCCACCAGGGCTGAAATGCTTCAGGTGTGCTCAAGGGAAGGGCTCTCCCCACTCGTGCCAGACTGGCTACACTGGCAGATGGAGAAGTTGTCCCCCATTGTACCCCAGTGCCCGGTGTTGTGCCACAATCCCCTCAAGCCACTGAGCACAACACCCGCGCCACTGCCTCTGGCACCCAGCTGGCAGAGTCACTTGTCCTCTGTCTCTGAGTGAACAGGTAGGAAGAGAGAACTGTTTTTAAAGTGTGATTGATTCTTCAGTCTACCGGTGGTGTTTTGAGACTCTGATTGTTATGTGCCATCAGCCCTCCTGTCTCTCATACAGCCTTATGAGTACCATTAAACCTATGCAATAGTCCTTATGGACTGGAGCAAAACCAGAGTTATTTAGTGATTCCACAGTAAAGTGATAGAATAGGTAACTTTATTTGCATTAAGCTTAGAGAATAAACACCTGTGCAACTAATTTAAAGTATTACTTCCATTTTGCTAACGTGAGTGAAGGCTGGGAGATATCACTAGTTGTATCTTCTCCTAAGATCCCTTGGCTTTAATGATTTTCTATTTGTGGGTTTTGGGTGTAGGGCTTTGGAAATTCATGGAAATTATATGAAAAAATTCCATCTGAAGTGTGAATTTAGCTTTTGTTGACATTTTATTGTTGGAATTTTCATTAGGAACATTGAGAAACAGGAAAAGCAAGAGAAAATGCTGAAACTGTCTAGTACAAAGCAAAGAAATAAAACAGTGGAAAAAAGCATCTGAACTTGGAAACAGCAGAAAGACCTAAAAATGTCTTTTTGTTGCCGTAGCGCACAACTGAGTCAAAAATGTTTTAGACAGAAATTGTCTTATCTATTAGCAGAAAATATGCTAAATTTAATGGTACTAAGTAATTACTTGCACATCTCTATTTTAGCCTCTGTTCTCTTCAATCTTTACCAATATTGAATAAGCAACTAAACACGTAGTGGTCAGTCCAGTCCAGTCCAGTGATTTATAAAGAGCAAAACAAGGCTTGGACAGCAGTGGAGGCTGTGCAGCAGGAGCTGTTGTGTTCATAGTTCAACAAAGTATTTTCTTGAATGTATACCTACACTCACAATGTCTGCAGGTAAAACAAAGACATTTACAAAATGTATTTCTGCAGAACAGGTTTTTTGTGCTCTACACCAGCCTGCAAAACTTCAAATCTGTTCCTACCTGGCAGAGGATTGACAGTATGCACCAGTTCTAGACCAGTCTGAAAAATGGAATAAACTGGGGTAAAAAAGGATGCAGTTACAAAATGTATCAAAACCTGATCCTGAAACAGCTGCAAAGCAGCAAATATAAAACTCTTCCTGGCTAAAAATGTGGAGGATTTGCAAGTTATTTGGCTTAGGAGAAATTGGTGCTCTGCTGTTTCTAACAAAATTTCTGAGCTCTGTTCCTTTGGGCACTGGAGGGATTAAGAAAACAAAGATAGTTTCTGGGCTTCTAACAAGCCTCTTCCAGGCAGTCTATTTCCAAAACTGCCTTTCTGGTCTTGGGATCATACTTATTTTGGGTAGGTCTGGCTTTCTGCTCAGTTCTGTGTTTTACTCTTCCCTTACAACTACAGTCAAGGATCAGAAAAGTTTTTCTTCACAGACCATTCGTTTTCTTCAGTGAATGTGTCGTACTCTGTATCTGGTGCTGATACTAAGTGAAAGATGTTTGCTTCACCAATTTCTGTAAAACAGCTAGGTTTGTATAAAATCTACCAGAGACATTGATGAATATTCATGCTCAGGACATTTGTTTCACCCTTCAAGATGCTTACTGATTTACTGGCATCTTTAAAATTAATGTGTAGGCTCATTATGTTTTGGATCATGTGGCTAAAACGATCTGGTTTCCCCAGAGCTGTAACAGGGATGTCAATGTTTCTCAGTGTGTACCCGAACAATATCTCTTTTCCTCATATCAGATTTCTATTTCCCATGCCAGGATCCTTTTTATTTTTCAATACTCATAAATCATACTCATGCAACAAGACAATTCCTTTTATTGTGGAATCTCTTACAGGGTCAGCAAGATCTTATCTAGAGCAATGCACACATGTTAGAAGCTGCAGTTTAGGAGTTTTACTTTTCAGTTAAACTCAGAAAGGCTGGAAAAGTGAAGTTAAACCTCTCTGTACAGGGTGTAGGTGCAGAGCACTGAAACTTCAGTAATGTATCAGATGGACCTTGGAGGGCACAGAATACTTCCTTCCCATAGGAAGGAGGATGGATCAGTAACAAATACTAACTCAGGGTAGGCTGGAGGGAAAAAAAGGAAAACTTGACTTAGGGATGTGAGAATGATGATAGAGACATCCCTTCTTGTGCCTTGTCTGAATTCAAACAGGCTGCATATCTTGGGAATTTGGGCATCATCTACAGAATATGGTTTTCAATAGTGAGGTGGCTGCCTGTCAGATAACTTCATTGTTGCCCAGCTCTGGTGGGTCCTAAGGTCAAAAGGTCCCATGTGCAAAACTGCCCAAAACTAAGGGTTGCAGATCAGGCATGCTTAAATTCAAGGTGATGCAGAAATGGGGTGTTTATTGGTCTCTGCCCCCATGAAAGCCTTGATCTACTCCATTTCCTTAAAGCATAACAAAGGATCAAGACCTTCAAGAAATTCAGTTCTGGACACTATTTTAAAAACATTATGATTACCACCACGTTCCTCTCTCACACAGTGCTTTTCTGATCATCATTCAATGAGGAAATGACAAATCTATTCTCAGTACTTCTCCAAAAGATTCTATAAGCCTTGGGGAAAGAGTCTGACTCTGAGGCTTAGAGTCTCCTCCTCCCTGGAAGGAGAAGAGATGTACTTCATCCTTCCAGATGTGACAAACAGAAAGAAAAAAATCCCCTCAACTTTCATTAAAATGAGCACGAGGAAAAAATAGCCTGACAACCTTTGGCCTCCTAACTCAGGAGGTAAAGAGCAGTGTTCCAAGGATGCCACTGCCCTCCAAGTGCATGGCACAGGTTCCCCAGCTGAGGCCCAGCCAGGAGCCTTCCATGGTTGCCTGCACCTCCAAGTGAAGCACTCCATCCCTTTGGACATGTCAGAGGGCTCAGAGTATCTATGCATTTAAGGTCAGAAGGACTTCTGGCAGTTACCTTGTATATACTCCAGGGATGGCGTTCAAAATGGTCAGAGAGCACAGGATTGCACAAAAGACTTGGGGGTGATGGTTGATGAAAGTCTGAACATGAGCCAGCAATGTGCAGTTGCAGGCCAGAGACCCAAGAGAATCCTGGGCTGTATCAGAAGGAGAGTGGCAGCAGGTCAAAGGAGGTGATTCTCCCCCTGCATTCTGCCCTTGTGAGACATCACCTGAAGTACTGTGTACAGTTCTGGTGTTGCCAGCCTAAGGAGAACATGGAACTGCTGGAGCAAGTCCAGAGGACCATGGAGTTGGTAAGAGGACTGGAGCACCTCCCCTGTGATGACAGGCTGGGAAGGTTTGGGCTGTTCATCTTGGAGAAGACTGTGTGGAGACCTCATAACAACCTTCCAATACCTGAATGGACCTGCAGGGAAGCCAGAGAGGGACTTTTCATCAGGGACCACAGTCATAGGGAGTATTGGGCACAAATTGAAAGAGGAGAAGTTTAGGTTAGATACTAGGAAGATATTCTTTACTGTGAGGATGGTGAGACACAGGAACAGGTTGCCCAGGGAGGCTGTGGATGCCCCAACCCTGTCAGTGTACAAGGCCAGGTTGGATAAGACCTTGAGCCACTTGGTCTAGTGGGAGATAGCCCTGCCCCTTGCAGAGGGGGCTTAGGACTAGAGGATCTTTAAGGCCTATTGTAACCCCTTTACATTCTATGATGCTAAAATGCTATGATCTGAAATACTCTCCTTTTTTTTTTTTTTTTTTTTTTTTTTTTTTTTTTTTTTTTTCCTGGCAATTAGGAATCAAGCCTCTGGGGATGCAGTCTCTTACCAAAAGTGTTCTGGCCTACATATACCCTATAAGAGTCAAGAGGGGGCCAAGGGACATGGACAGACCATACTGTACTGCAGGGGTACTGGAACTGGCAGCTTTCCTCCTCTTACAGGGTATGCCCTGCTCCAAACCCAGGCTGGCTGAAGTATCCCAGTCAGAATTTGCTTAGAGTTAAGTCTATTGTCTTTTATAGGCAGAGCTAGAAAAAAAGTCTTACCAAAGCTGTTATAAATGCAAACATGCACCCTGAATATCACAGCTATGAGAGGAGCTCTGTTGGTCTCTGATGTGGAGGCTTGGCTCATGTGGTCCCACTGATCCAGCTGTGAGTGGCGCTTTCTGCTCCTGCATGGGGCTCAGGAAAACACAAAGTGCATGCTGACAGCACTTGAAGTGATGAACCTTGCTTTCACCATCAGTGCAAATCTGATGTCATGGCTTCCATCAGGAGAATCATCACTGGATAACTGCAGGCTGGAGTTACAGGATATTGCCCTGAACCAGTCACTGAAAGCAGAACACACCTATCAGTTTGAATTCTGAATCAACGAGCAAAAAGAACATCCTTGCTTAAGATAAAAGACTGGTATCACCAAATCTGCTCTACACCATTTGACAGATTTTGCTTTATGTTTATATGACCTTTTCCTTTCTTTAAGTTTTTGCTTCTGCATTCAAATGCAGAATTTTATACAAGTTATAGTAAAGATGACTTTGAGTGAAAATGATTCATTTGTTTTGGAGCACTGTTAAGACCCATTTTCAGAAAGAATGGAAAAATACAGTCATGATAAAAGAACTTTGAATGAGGATAAAGGTAAGCTCTTTGGGACTGCAGCCAAAGCTCTGGGTGTGGGAATCACGTTCCCAGAAGTTCCCACTTGACAGCTGGCTGCAAAAGCCTGGAGCATGGGGAAAAACCAGAGACCAGTGTGCAAGAGCAACTAAAGGTCAGAGCGGCAAAGAAGGAATATGAAAATATGAGATCATTATGTTGGGAATTGTGTATTTATCAACAAAAGGCTTTGAGAAAGATTTGTCAGGAAAATGAGGCATGCAGGGGAATTTGCTTGAGAGACAAAACAGGTGGAATCTTGCATTGAATTCGGAAGGAGTAGCACCACCTATTGGTGACCATTTGGGGTGGCAAAATGCTGGCCTATTCCCAATTACACTTATGCAGATAAAGGAGAAAAGCTGCCACTACTATGACGTCTGGTTTTATAATGGCACCTGAAATATTTATAAAGATGGGAATCTTAGTTGCTCTTCTTGTGGCACAGTTGATGTCAATTCTCAATAATGCTCTAAGTACTCAAAAAATACATTGGTTTGAGCTTAACAAGGCATGATGCTGCCAGCATTATATCTGACCTAACTTAAATTAAAATAAGAGAAAATCCACAGAAGAACCTTTCCCCTGTCTCACACTTATGAGTATTTAAAAATACAAGCAAAACTCTCCATATGCACTAACAAACATCAGAATGGAAAAGACTACAAGATAAATATCTGTAATAAAGAACTTGGTGCTTTCTCTCCAAAGTGTCTAATCAATTAAAATGTATTTTGCTCTGCATATTTGCCTATTATATTTGCTGACTTGTGTGAGTAAAGCTTATAAATATTGACAGTCTTGTGATTTTTGGGAAAGAAGGTTTCAAGTAAGGAGACATCCATCATTGCATCAGTGCTCTTAGGAGCTGTTTAGAAATAAACTAGGACTTCTTGGGTTGTTCTAGGGGCCCTCAGCTATCATTTATCATTGCTATAGGAATGGTTACTGGATGGTTACCCTCAGTAAAGGGGTTTCTATCCCAGCACATGTAGCTTGGATATGGTGCAATTAATTTGTCTGTTCCCTGTGTTGTCATTACACCACAAAGGTTCTATTGCCATTACATTGCAAGGGTTCCACATCGCTAGAGTTTTGTACCTCCTTGATGTTTCTGACAGACAGCTCCTCCAGGCACTGCCTCCTCCTTCTCCTCACAGCAGCCATTGACTCCAGTTCCCCTCAGCCAACCAACCCACTCTTTTATAACACTCTGCTTGTTGGCTACAGCTGTGGCTTGTTAAAGTCAGGCCTGTTCCTAGTCCTTAATAATTGGCTCAGCTGCAACTCTTTAGGGGCTAAGATTACTTTCTATACTACCTTTATTTACTTATGATCTATCTCCCTACACCCTGTGCCCTTCTTCCTTTATTTACTTCTTTTTGGTGTTTGAGTTTGGTTTTTTTGGTGCTTTTTTTTTTCTTTTATGGCTAGCCTGTTAGAAACCTCCTCTCACAGGAAGCAGACTTGTGTGCAGTTCAGACAGGTTAGACACTAGTGGGAATGGCTGATGTGGAGAGAGGTGATGAAGGTCCATCAGGAGCTGCAGCTGATGCCCAGGTTGATGCCAAGTCCAGCAAGAGCCTCAGCCTTCCCTGAGGTTCATTTGCTCTTTGTTAGCAGCTGGTGGGATCAGGCCACGTTACTGCAAGCTCTACTAAAGCATAATTGAATATGTTCAATGGTGCTCCCAAAGAGCAGAGTTTTATCTCTTGCCTTAGTTATCTTCCCTTCATTTAACAGCCGGTTCAATGACAGCTACAGGCAAGAGGGAGCAGTTCTGCAGGGGCCTGCCTGAGCCCGGCCCAGCTGTGCAGCGACCCACCCTCACAGCTACACAGCCTGGCCTGACACAGAGCTTGGGTCTCTCTCTGCTGCAGCTGCAGGTTACTCTGGAGGAAAAGCAGCTTAATTTCTTCCTGTTTGACATTTCTGAATGCAGTGGTAAATTTCATCAACTATTATACAGCTACAGCATGGTTATGTAATAAGTGTATTAATATAACTATAATATAAACTAATATAACTAAATTATTATCTGGATTTTGGAAAAAAACTTGGAAAAGTGTATCTATGATATTTTCTGAAAAATCCTTTCCTTAGGATTTTCCCTCCTGAGAAGCTGAGAGGCCTCAGGAACAAAATGTAAACAACGATTATCTGCTGCTGTAGAATGCAACAGGTGCATCTGTGATCGGTCTCATGTGGTTGTTTCTAATTAATGGCCAATCACAGTCCAGCTAGCTCGGACTCTCTATCCAAGCCACAAGCCTTTGTTATTCATTCTTTCTTTTTCTATTCTTAGGATTTCATCAGAAGGCTAGCTTTCTTCTATTTTTTTAGTATAGTTTTAATATAATATATATCATAAAATAAAAAATCAAGCCTTCTGAAACATGGAGTCAGATCCTCATCTCTTCCCTCATCCTCGGACTCCTGTGAACATGGTCACAGAAAGGTACTTACATACTGAAAGTGTTCTTGGAAAGTGAGAAATCTCAGGGGAAATTTTGTGTAGTATGGATGAATTGTGGCTTAGATGACCAGGACTTATGGCACCTATATTTTAATGATTCAAACTACTGTCTTAGTGGGATTTTAAAATAAAATATGTTAGAAATGACAGGTTTGGATAATGTTTGCCTTAGTTGAGACTTTGCAGTAAAATTGAAAACAGATCTCAGCAACAACCTAAGTTTCGACAAAAATTATAAACTCTTTGGAAAACAACACAAATCTCTGGGTATAGAAGAAAAATATGATTCCTCTGTTCTGCGCTCTGTGTGTTAAAAACAAAAGATCTATCCTGAGACAGAACCAGAAAGAGAATGAATGTTTCAAACTAACTGATAGCACTGAAATTTTTCCTGACAAAATCTTATTTTAGACACCTGGTTTTCTGAAAAGCTACAAGTAACATCTTACAAAAGAATAACATTTTATAATGTCGGTAAGTTATTTGCTTAATTTTCAGCAACTTGTAATATATTTTCCTAAAACTATAGACTTCAAAGGTAGGATTGGTAGCATGCAAGAGGCTATGTAACTATAATTGCTGAGATATTATTTTTAATTATTTGAAGTGTCTGTTAATAGTTCTGAAAACTGACATTTTTTTTCTGGCAGTGCATATTCAATAAACTGAGAGCAGCAGAAGTGGTGATGGCTCTCTTCACTGCTCCTCCATCCCTCTGGTAGCAAATCAGAGATCTTTTCTAAGCTCCTTTCACCTTAGGCCATTTGAAATTATTGAAGGAGCTACCTAGTCAAACCCAGTAGCTTGCAACTTGGGTTTAAGTGAAAAAAAAAAAAGTTTAAAATGGAAGATTTGAAGCAGTCTGCATGTGAAAGAGAGAGAGGCAAGGACAGGGATAGTGTGTGTCCTGAGCTACCCATCTTGTACCTCACACTTTGACCTGCTGCTTTGGGCTTCTGAGACAGAGCCAAAGGACATAACCAGCACAGCTACATGGAAGGCAATTGGCCTTCTCAGGAGATCCTGCTGCCTTATCCTTTTTGCCTATAAAATGGGAAAGATCCTTACTCAGCTCATCTCACAGACTGATGGAAAAATCCATGCTTTCCATTTCAGGCTTTGGAGACCTCAGGCAAAAATAAAAGATACGTGCAACCAAAATTATGAAATAAAGACTGAAACTGAATTTTTCAATGAAAACATTTATGGGATTTTTTTTGTACATGCAAAGGCTTCTCTGAGATCAGCTCTCCCCTCTTAGTGCCACTGTAAGTTTCTGTTGGTCTTTTTGGAAGGACTTGAACCAAGTCCCTGATGACATATGTGTTCTCAGTCTGGACCAGTGACATGATCAGTCTCCTGAGTCATCCCTGTGCTTTCATGACACAGTGCTTGCACTGCTATGCCGTACTGACACTCACAGATTCCTAGATACAAATGCCTGTTACTGTAGAGTAAGGCAGAAAACCAGGAGCAATTACAATCCCTGCACAGCCCTGCCACACAGGACACACCACCAGGATATACTTGAGCATGGGGCCGTGTAGCAAGACCCTAAACACAGGATTTCTGCCAAGGAAATCTGTTTCTCTCCGGCCAGCACAGGGGTGAGGAGGAAAGAAAGCAGCTTCAGCACTGCCCTGTACATGAAAACAATATCAGCCCTGCAGTGCAGGAACAACAAAACTGGGGCAAACAGTGGGGAGGGGAAAGTTGAAGGCATCTTACAATTTAATAAATTTATGCCTGATTAATAAAGGAGCAGAAGCAAATGCAAGAATCTTGCAGGCCTGCCTACACAAAGGACTGGGGACAAGCCGAAGGTAAGGCTAATCCCTTCACGAGCCCTTACAGTTTTTCTACTCCTTGCTGACTTTAAGACCCATTTAAACCTTATCCAAACAATTCCAATCAGCACTTTATGGACATCAGCTGCAGCCATGGCACTGACATTAGCCCTGGAGGCAGCACCACCTGCGTGTCCTCCTCTGACAGACCCCGCCTTGATCGAAGGTGGAATGCAGCAGAAGGTGGGATGGAGTCACAGAAATTCAAAGCAGCAGCATGTAAAAACCCAAATTTGTAAGGTAAAAAGAAGAAGAACACACAGCCACTGTAAGAAAAAAGGCAGGGGGTGACAGCACCCGGGTAAACTGAAAAAGGAGGAGGAGTTACAGAACTCCAGAATGGGTAAGATTGAAAAGGATCAGTCATTTGGTCCAAACTCCCTGCTCAAGCAGGGCCATCCTAGAGCACATGGCACAGGACTGTGTCTGGAAGGTTCTTGAGTATCTCCATGGAAGGAGTCCCCACAACCTCCTTGGGCAACCTGTTCCAGGACCTAGTTACTCACACACTCACCTGGTCCCCTCTCAGTCATCTCATCTTTGGGTTGAATAGGCCCAGCTCCCTCAGCCTTTCCTCGTAATAGAGGTGTCCCCATCCATTAATCATCCTCACAGCCTCCTCTGGGCCTGTTCCAGGAGCTCCATGTCTCTCTTGTACTGAGGAGCCCAGAACTGGGCTCAGCACTCCTGCCTTTCACCAGGGCTGAGTAGAGGGGCAGGATCACCTCCCTCAACCTTGTCCTAGGGTGATGTTATGATGCTTGTATCCCCAGTCGTGTGTTCTGTGTGTGCTGGATATTATATTCTGTGCCTTCAAGACTGGCTCTGAGAGCAAAGGCAGGGAGAAGAGGAAGCACAGAGTTTGTTATCAGGGACTGCACTCACTCCTCCACATTCTGTGGGACTGTGTTGTCTGGGCACGGATGGGGCAGAACAGGGCCTTCCTTTGCTTTTTAGTTAGTTTAGCTAGCTGAGGCAGAGAAGTTTTCCCTGGACTGCTTTTCTTCCCCTTTTCTTGGAACTGTTTGAAGCTGCTCTGTCCTGGGACCTGGGGAGTACCAAGAGCTTGCACTTTGTGGCCTGCCGGGGCCTGCTCTGGGCAGGGGCCTTTGCCAGTGTCGGAGGGATTGATAACAGAGCGAGCACCCACCACAGAGACCTTCTGAATTTGGCGTCTCTTCAGAGTGGCGAATGAGTTCAGTCATCTGGTATTGTTCATTTTTTGTGCTGGGGAGTGCTTTGCCTGTTTAAATAAACAGGTTTTTTCCACTTCTCTCTGAGGAGATTTTTCCCGAACCGACTGGGGGGAGGGGCTGTGTGGGTTTGCTTTCTGGGGGGCCCTTTTGGAGGTTTTCTCCCAAATTTGCTCTAAACAAGGACAAACCTGCTGCCAGTCCTCTCCCTAATGTACCCCAGGGTACCACTGGCCCTCCTGGCCACAAGGGCACTGCTGGCTCATGGACACTTGGTGTCCACCAGGTCCTTCTTTGCAGAGCTGCTTTCCAGCAGTTTGGCCCCAGGCATGTGCTGGTTGCTGAGGTTTTTCTTCCCCAGCTGCAGGGTCCTGCATTTGCCTTTGTTGAATTTCAAATGGCCCCTTCCTGCCCATCTCCTGAATCTGTCTGGGTCCTTCTGAAGGGCTGCACAGCAATCAGGGACATCAGTCCAAAGCTTCTACCCACTTTATGTCATCTATGAGGAGGCATCTGAACATTCATCCAAGTCACTGATGAATAAATTAAACAGTACTGGGCCCACTATTGAACCTTGGGGGACACCACTTGTGACAGGCCTCAAACTGGAGCCCATACTGTTGATTATGACCCTCTGGGATCTGCTGTTCAGCCAGTTCTCAATCCATGAGGAAGGAGGAACTGTTAGAAGAATGAGAAGATTTATCATTAAAAAAAACCCTCTGCTCTTCTCAATGTGTTTATTTTGAGAACACATTCATTGTGCAGGTGCAGCTTATCTCTGTACCTCAGAGAAGAGAATAGATCAGCTCTCCACTGTCACCTCGACTGACAGACAGCTGTTGCTGTGGCAGAGTGACAGCTGAAAAGCCATGTGATTGATTCCAACACCGTCTTGCTCGATTGAGGCTTGTGTTCACTCTGCCTTTATCGAAGTGATTTCTTCTAATTGTCTATTTAACACATTAAAAAATACTGGGAGATACAGGTCAGTGCTCCAGTAAGCTGATGTTCAGGCAATGTTTCCCAGGTACAAATGAAGATTTGCTTATGCTCAACACAAAGGCTGAAGAGAAAAAAATTAATGATCTTATCAGGTAAAGCAGGTGTTGTGGTCACACCACCAAGGTCACTAGCATTAACAAAACACTTTGAAAACAGAGCTGTGGCTGTTCCCAGCAAGGTGCTGGAGTGTTGTAGAGATAATGTACTCAGCCTCGAGGGGAAAAAATATGATGTGCTAACACTCGCTAACAGCTGTTAATGGCAGAGAATTGTGGACAGGAGAAGGATGTTTGACCTACCAGTCCTTTGGAGGAAAATGTAAACAACTGGCTCCATTCCCCACTGTCTTGCCCCTATTATGCCCTTCTATGCTTATGCCAAGTAAATGCAGCATATATGCTAAATGCTCTCACAGCAAAAGAGCTGAGCTTTGCCACCACTTGCATGGATGTAAAAATCTACAGAAACTGCAAGGTAGAGGAAAACTAGGGTGTGCAAATGTAGGGAGAGGGGTTTATGCAAAAACAAAGCAAACAGGGAGACTCAGTAATGCAGATATATAGCAACTAAATGAAAGTGGCATCTTTTAACTCTGCTAAGTGGTGCCCCAGGAGTCCTGAGTCACTGCTGCTATCTTCCACGACAAAAATACATTGTTACTGCCTCTGCTTCCTGAGCCCCAGGCAGGGCCATCCATCTAGGAAAGAGAAAACACCATCCCTTCCCCATCAGCAGACTGGACACCCCAAAGCCAGCTGCACACTTTGCTTCTGCCTAGCTGACACCTGCAGGAGGGCCACCACAGGCCCTGTCTCACTTGGCAGAGCAATGGCATTTCAGGATGAGGAGCACAAGTTGTGCCATCATCCGAGCTCCAACACCCTCGGGTCCTGCTCCACCCATCTAGCAAATCCACACGTGCCTTACAGCCTTGCTTGAGGCTGCAGCAGTGCTTCATTCGCCATAACTCTAAATACTGATAAGGATGTAGAAGCAATAAAGAAGCATTTATACTGCCCATTGCAGTGAAAAAAGAGATGGAAAGCAATTTACTTGTAAATGAGCATATGGATCCAGAAGTCACTTGGTGAAGCCAGCACAAGACACTCTGAAGAGCCCACAAAGACCTCCACTTTCTCAGTGACACAGCACCACTGAGAAATATCTCCCTTCAAGAGGCTTTGGATTAATGAGGCTGAAATTCCTAAGCATGTCTCCAGAGATGGAAAATGAACCCTGTGGGGCCCAATGAAAACATGCACTGCTAGGTCAACATGAGGTGCATCTTTTCTGAAACTTGACGTGCTATCCTTTCACAGATTTAGACACAGATTTAACATTCAGCAGAAATTTTTAGAAACCAAACCAAAGGGAAAACCAGAGCATGACAGTTTGTGCCATCTGCATGGGATATGAGCATGAGTTTTAATGACACTAGTTAAAACATTATTAAAAAAATTATATTCAAATCCATTTACTGATTATAAACCCTCTAACAAAAAAAAGCTAGTGGCATGTGCACTTGCACCTGCTGCTGTTGTGTGCTCCAGCTGACTTCTTGCATAGGAGGTTCTGCATCGGTGGGGATGGCAATTCACTGCTAGGCATCCTTCCTCCCTCCCCAGCCTTTTTCTGTTGCACTAGTAAAGCAGAGTCTAAAAAAACACCCAAAGTTACTCAGTGGGGTGAGGGCCAAACTGGAAATGCATACTATTAGAGAGTAGGCTACCACTGTGATGAAATGAGAGCTACATTTTGACAGTATTCTCTGGTGCTTGCACTGTGCAGGAGGTCAAGACTTTACTATGCATACTCTGATCCTCCTGGAGACTCAACACCTCCTCAACTGCACAGCAAGCATTTCAGGCTATTTCTATTTTTATGAACTTTCTAGACACTTTCCTCATCTTCCATTTAAAAATGTGTCTCTACTGTATCCCAAGCCTCTCCACCCACTAAGCTATTTGCAATTCCTCTACCACTATTGAAATAGATGCTGTATAGAATCAGAAGCCACAAGAAAACAATGAGAGTAGTAAGCAGATCTGTATTTAATAAAGAATTTATACAGTATGTTGCAATTTTTAAAAACACATTTCTATAGAAAATAACAGACATATTATTTCCCCTCAAGAGCTACATTTCTCAATTTGACATATTGTAGACCAAACTAAGCTCTTTTCCCTTCTGCAGTTCCTCAGACTCCAGAAAGTTGCAGGTTTAACTCAACAGTAGTGTATCTGCAGACTAGTTCTACTTCACACCTGCTTGGCAGCCCAATACCAAAGCAAAGCAGGAATGCTTCCCCCGACTGGCCACCGAATTCTCCTGCAGCCAGAGCTCAGGGCTGCACCTGTGACCCACCAGCTGCAGTGCTGCAGCAGGGCACCTTGTCCCAGTGCCTCAGAGGTAGCTCAGAAATAGTTCAGGTAAGGGACAAGGATGGCTGCAAACGTTCTTTGCATGAGTTTCCATAGCAATATGAGCTTTATACATCACAAGAGCCAAACACATATAACCAACGTAGAAAGCTTCAAAAATGCTGGGCCCCTTGCTTGTTTTTCCTGTATTTTGGCCATGTGCTCCTCTGGTACACTTCAATCACAAGAAATTTACCTCAGAAAGAGTTTTCGGAGAAAACATCTCAGGAGTAATGCTATGTGCTCATCTTGAATTCCCAAGTGGTGTGTTCCTACTTGGGGTGCCCAGAAGAAGATCAGTAACACTCACACACCTCTGCTGCTGTCATTGTACGTGTACATGACCAATGCCACCCTCCAAACAGCACAGGTGTAAGACAGCTGCCTAATATTTGTAGCCCTTTGAGAACAAGTAATAGGAATGGCAGCACCCAGCTGAAACCCCTGATTCTTTCTATTCACATTATGTTAAAAATCAAACAGTTATAATTCTGCCTGGATTAGAATACAGGATCTAAAGGCAAATTAAATTTCACCATCCACATTAAGAAATCAATTCAGCTTCTGAACTGGATCTGCTTTGAATTTAGTTGAAATGCAGTTTGATGAAAGACTCCTGTTCAGCAGTAGATATAATTATCACACCCATCTTAATTAGACCATGAACTTGACTTTAGGATCCCCAAAGGAGTATTGAAAGCTTGGTCCAGTTACACTGAACTTGGTCCAGAACACTGAAGCTTATCCATCAAGATAAATATATTACCAGTTCTTTGATACAACAGATGCTTGATGAGTAATGGAGCAAATGCCTTTTTAACTATGGTTTTTTAAAAGGATTATTAAACTGCACTAAAGTGTGTGCTGTTATCTTTGAGGGGAAAAAAAGTATAATATATGAAAAACAATTATTACAGAGCACATGGAACACAATTTTTCAAGCACTAGTTTCAGAATTAAAAACATTTGAACAAAGGTTCTCTGTGGAGTGTCACTTTGTAACCAATTCAAGGCTTTGAATAGCTATTGTTTAAAAAAATTGTCAGCTATAGAAATTGTTTTCCCTTCAGATTTCAAATCCTGTCAGACCAGGGTGATTAAAACGTTGCATTTAAAAAAAAAAAAAAAAAGTAGGGGGAGGCAATCTAATCTCCCCTTATAAAAGTAAAAGCAGCAACTCAGTTTTTAAAGTATCATGAACAAAAGGCTGTAGCCCATCTATCATTCACATATGGATCCATGTAATGATTCTTCAATTAGAATTATTATCTGTACAGCAGCTGAAGACTGAGAACTGCTGATACATTGCAGATGAGAACATTTGCTAGTCTCTGGGCTTCAGCCTTTCTTTAAAAATGATGATCACACAATATAGATTGCTCAGTTTATATGTGTATTAAGCTGCAATGCCAGCATTTACATTTGCAACATTACAATTTTGCTTTCTTAGGCTCAGGAGAATTTGCTGCATCTGGTAGATTTTATTTGCTTTGTATCTTAGGCAATTGTTACAAGCAAAGCACAAATAGGCAATATTATTGCTCCAAGTCCTTTGTTTTGTTGATTATCTCAGATACTACAAAAAAAATAAACTAAGAGTGAGCCTGTGAGATGGGTCATTCAGTGTCAGTTCACTTGCACTCTATTATCCCAGTGCTATTTTTATAAGGCAGAGCCATCTGCTCCCTCATTTCTTCCACCTGTATAGATACAGATAGTCTAAGATGCAACATCAGAGGGAAAGAAAAGCATCTCACACAATCACACAACAGTTCCAGGCCCTGTTTAAGAGGAGAAAGTCACTTTAGTGATTCAGGCTGCAGCAACCTGAGGGGTCCCTGCCTACCCTTGCACCCGAGCTACATGCTGTGACCCAGAAGATGATGGAGAAAGGTAGACACATAAATAGTAGCTGTGAGACTGCCTTATAAATGGGCATCTCTGCTTGGTGTTTCTACTAAGGATTCCTGCTCTGTGAGCCCTGAGTATGTTCTGGAGCCCAGGCAGCCTTCCCAGATGTCTCCCTCATAACGTAGAAGCTGGAGGCAGCAAGTTGGCTCTTACAGATTTTTGAGCCATGTGAAAGCCTTTAGCGATGTGTGTATGTAGAGATTTAAAAAAGGGCTGCAACTTAATTAAGAAGCTTTTCTACTTCACTGTACAATCTTGGAGAGATCTTCAGAGAAGGCAAATACTGCTAATATATTTGTTATTTGTTTTACACTGTACAGTTTGGCCACTGCCATCTTTCACAGGACTGCTTTTAGTGGGCAAGAGCTACAGCCATGAAATCTCCCTGTAACTGTTACACAAAGGAAATGAAACCTCTGCTCATGGGTACATGCTCCAGTGTTATTTCACTACTTTATTATAGACATTACTGAACAGAGACTAAGAAATTTATACCCTTACTTGAAAAATACTTTTTATCCTCTACTGAATCTCCTGTTTCAGATACACTGTAAAGAACCATGTCTTCTCCACTTACTTGGAAGGATATTGCCATTTGAATTACTTAAAATTTCCTTACATTTATGCAACATTATAGAATGGTTCTGTCTCTAAAAAATTAATATTAATTAAAACTGAAGACATTTATGGGGATAAAGCAAGCAAACAAAACTGAAAACTGGTACAAAAGCTTACCAAAGCAATATAACATGAATACTTAGTCCAAGAGTTCTTACATTGTGGTGGGACACATTTCTCAAAATATTTTAGATTTTCTTACTTCAGGTGGCTTCCCTAAGATCTGTGAAGAACTTGAATGACACAAATTAAATTTTGTATTTGTTTTCAATTGAAGCCATTGCCTTATTTTTTTTTAATAAAAAAGGTTTAGGAAGTAAAATCCAAAATATACTTAGGTCTATGAACTCTTGTTCAGAGCATTGTTGAAATTTCCAGCTTTGATTACAAATGGGAAACATTTCAAAGACAGAAAAAAACATTAATCGAGAAAGCAGTTTGATCTGTGTTAGAAGTGATTGAATTACTTTCAGCAGACAATAAATTATGAGACCAAAGAAGGCAGAAATATCTTCCTCTCAGAGAAGGCAAATGTTATTTTCTTAACTCGGAATCAGAATACTAGTCACCAAAATGCTTATTTTAGCTGCTATCACACATCTCCCTAAACTCTTGTATTAATAGTGCTAACATTCACTGACCATCTAAATCAATAACTTATACTCATTCAGGCAATATCAAAAACCAGGAAGAAAGGTATCACTAAGGCTGGTGGTTTTCACTGGCTGCTCCAATATACAGAATATTGAGGCAGTAAGCTGCAGAGATGTGGCTCCAAAGTGTGTGGAAGTGTTACTGACTGGAAAAACTGAGGTACAGCATGTTCTCATAAAATAATAAAAAAAAGGGGAGGGGGAAGGGAGGGGGGAGGGGGAAGGGAAAGAAAAGACAAGCTATTTACATCTCCTTACAGCCACAAGGGCTCAGAGGCCAAGTTACCTGACATGTCTCCAAGGATGTGTTTGTACAGCAAACAACAATGGTGACTGCAGTCAGGGGAGCTGTACCTGCACAAGCTTTAATCAATCTCATGTGTAACTCCAGCAATAACAATGTGGAAGCTGCAGTTCAACTTAAGCTGAAGATACAAGGGACCTCATTAAGTGAGAGCACCTTCATGATGATCAGCACATTATTAACTCCCACATACTAGCATCACCTCTTGCATGAATTCATTTGAATGCGCTGGACAGACAATCTCTCAAAAGCATCACTGTTTTGATGAAGTGATTTACAGAGGGCTCTGAAGGATACATGTCTCAGATCCCACTCAACAAAGTAACTAAAACATTTCCTGACACTTAGAACTCATTAATGGTGGTATCCTGAACAACACTACATTACAGACAAACAAAGAAAATGTCTTTGAACATTATGCTTACTTTGAACAGTAAATGACATAGAAGCTATGTACAATGTAGTAACCACATTACTTAAGAATAACTACACATTTTGCAACCTGCAGCACTGTCACTCCAGTGATATGGAACCTTTGTCTGAGGAACAGACTCTGAATCTATTGTTTGCTTAATGAATTCAAATCAGCAACTGCACAGATCCACAGAAGCAACAGTGCCAATGGCAAGAGACACTACAAAAATGGAAGTATATCTATTGCAACAACAGTGGACTAAAAATGCCAAAATACTCTCAGGTCTCACTGGTTCTTAAAACTGCATTACTCCTCATGGTATTCCTCCTTTCCAGTGAGTTTTTGATCTGATCACCCTATCAAATCAGAAGAACAAAAACAAAACACCCAAAGCCAAACCTCCCCCAGTGCCTGTACCTCTTCACAACCCCTGACATTCAGTATTAAGGCTCCTTTAGGCTGCTGAACTATGCTGCAAATGTTTTCAAGAGCTGAGTACTGACAGGATATGAGGTACTCCTGGTTCCTCTTTGCCACTGGAGACTGACTAGTTCTAGGTAGTTCATGACAGGTGAGAACACCTGAAAAACATTACTATTCCAACTCTGTCATTTACCCACACAGTCTGAACACTGTATTTAGTAAGTGCTATGCCAACATTTGCATAAATCATTGAAAAGAAATTAAAAGTGACACATTCATTAATGAAAAACAAAGTATTTTGAGAGCAGAGAAATGTTGCTTGGGTGGTCTATATCTAGCAGGGAATTCAGTCACTGCCACAGACAATACTGTAAAACAAAAGCATGTGAATAAACATACTGTGATTTGGCAAACACTGTCCAAATAGCCACACACAGACTGAAAGGCAAACTGTAAATCTTTGAACATAAAGTTTTACTTAGGCAGATATCAAGTGCATTTTTCATACACTGCAAAAAACTCGTGTCTGGTCCCTTGTTCTTGGAGAGAGTATCAACTACTTTCTTAAAGCTGAATTCCATCCAAATTTTTATTACTGTTTTCAATAAAAAGAACATAAGATCAAGAAAAAATTTCTGCAGTGCAGATGGATAGTCCTAACCCAATACAAACCTGACATACTTCAGACAAAACCTTATTTTCCCGTGTTACTAAATCTGTATCTTCTAGTCTTCAAGTTGTTCTGTGGCTGCATTAGCATCACTGATTTCATTTTTACAGTTCTCTTGCTTTGCTTCTTTTCTAAAAGTCTTCAAACACTTGTCAAGTCTTTTCAAGAATACATCTACATCTTGCTTTTTAATTCCAATTGCTGAGGCAGCATTGAGGTAAGCACAAGGATAGTCATTTGTATGTGACATAAAGCCTTTAAAAGTGTAGTTATTCACAGTTTGTACAGACCCACAGGGAACAACCCTGAAACAAACAAACAAAATCACAATTCAGTTAAAGATGCCTTGACATTTTATGTGGTACTCTAGGTTGAACACAATTACACAAGTTCCTATTGAAGTAGGGAGTTGCTATTCCTACCACTGATGCTCAATACCAGCATAACTTCAAATCTGTTGAAATGCCAGGTCAAAGCATATTTTACAAAATAATTACTTATGTAACAAAAGGGAAAACCCGAAACCTTCACATCAGGGAAAGAATTCTAAAGTTTTAACTTCAAAAATGTAAACTCAAAAAATTTCAGCCTAAGATGGTTAAAATTACAGAACCAGCCAAGGTTAAAACAGACAAATTAAAGACAGCATCTAACCACAATACATATAGATTTACTGTCATTCATCTGTGCAGGAAGTGGAATAATCCAAGCTAATGAAGCATACCTTCTGATGTGGAAATATTCAGCTCTGCTACAAAAAAATAACATTAGGTCTATGGCAGAAGTTAGCATGGCAGCAGTAATATTCAGATTAAGGAATGCTGCCAAAACAAATTTTAAATCATTCTCTTCCTCTAAAAGGTTTAAACCAAAATCATTAAAGACTGTTTGGCTTGCATTTCATTTTAACAGTGTCTCTAAGAATAAATTCAGCTCAGACTGGCTCGGGTTATAGATTTTTAATTTTAATTTTTTTTAAACACAATTAGTTACAGAAAGCAGAATTTTTTTCCATTTGACAAAAAGCTGTGTAGGATATTAAAAGCTTATTCCCTTGACATCCAGCACAACCATATTTGTGCTGCAATAAACAAAACAAAGATCCTCCATTGTAGCTTACACCTATACTGTAAGATCAGACAACATCTGGAAACTAAATGAAATCAAGGGATACTAGGGAATAGTGACACTAAATTAAATAGGCATAGATTATCTATTTAGGATACCAAAGCAGACATAGAAAGCCTCACTGCCAACTCAGGCAGGGAGACATTACTGCTCTATAACAGTGATGACAAAGGGTGGTTACTCTCTAACTCGTTAGGCTGCCTTCTGTAATCATGACACAATTGGTATAAAACACTTCACAGGATTTCCTACAATATATGCTAATACACCCCCCTACTTCCCCAGTCTTTTAAATTCATAATATCCTTACCTTGCTCCAGAAACTTGTCTTGTGAAAAGCATAGACCCAAGCTGGGTAACAGCAGCATCATTAGTTTCATCTAGAGTCTTCAGTGACATGGCTAAAGTAACACAAGGTCAGGTTAAAACTGCTACAAAGCTACTTTTTCTCCAAAGAACTACCACAAATGACAAGTTGCTTTCCAACAGCAAGAATCTATTCACATATTTGTGTTTGCATACAAAGAAAAAAAGAAACATTACATATAATTTTTTATTTTTCCACAAGATGTCATAGATTACCTCTTGGTTAGACTCTATGCAGATTCTGCACAGGTGGGCAGTATTATTTTGGTGTTCAGCAGAAGTTTTGGTTAAAACAAATACCCTGAGTAGGAATTCCATAATTTCTTTTACAACTAAGATGATGAGTAATTATACCCTAATTTATTTTTAAATCTATTTTTTATGAAGTATTACTACATGCTAACATCTTTAGCCTGTCTTGAATTAATTTCTGTCAAATGAGTATGGTGGACAGGAGCAAAATAATGGGTCCAAGTTGCCACACTACTTTTATATTAGATAACTTTTTTAGTAACCTTATTGAATTATTATTCAATTGAGTAGAGTGTAGTGCTGTTTAATATATAGGAATGGTATGTGGAAATGCATTATGAATCCACAGTATATTAGATTTTTTTTAAAGTTAAAACCCCAACAATTACCTAAGGAAATGGGATTATGTGGTGTGTCTAACAGTTTCTCACTGTGGTTATCTGCCAGCTTCTTCAGCTCACTTGAAAGATACGAAAACATCTCCTGAAAAAAAGATGCAATATTCTTGTTATTAACTATCAAACAGAGAAAATAGCACCTATTTCACAAAACTGTTATGTCTCCTTTATATCCTAGAGGTGCTCAGTTGATTCTCTTTTCATGTGTACCAAGTAAGGGGATCAGACAATTCTCTGAAATAATTCTATAAAGGAAGAGCTCCATTTCCTGAGCACTGTTCTTATCTCTCAAGCTGATACAGAAGTCTCTATCTGGTCTAATATATGTGCTTGGGATGTCACTCATTCTCTCTGTGGCCCTGAAACCTAGGGAGGTAGAAAATCTTGAAGAGATTCCCACTGCACAGCAAGTCTTACCCCACACCACTTTTCAAGAGCCTCCCTGTGCCCTAGTCCCCTAAACCACTGGGAATGCATGGCCACGTTTTGGCAAATTGCTCCTTACTTTGTCTTCTCTCCTTTAATACATTCCAGACTAAAAGCAGTATATCTTGCTACCATGTATCACACAATCACATTTCCCCCTAGTGCAGAGATTTCTTTTTCTGTATGAGAATAAAAATCCAGTCTCTTAGAGAGGCTATAAGTACACATTTGACTGTATTTTGTTTCACACAATATACACTCTCCTGAATACTCAGCTCTGTTGAGCAGTCTGTCCTTTCCCTAGGACCCCACTCCTGTTCAAGCTGACTATAAGAATGGAAATATCTGAATTTCTGCTATCACTTAATTGGATTGCACCTTTACTGTGAAAGTGTCATAAGACTGAGATTCATAAATACTTTGGCACAAATACAAGCCACACTGCACATAAAAGGCTGTTTCTCTAATTTCATCTGTATTTTATATCCTCCCTTTTCCCCTGTAATAAGCTATGATAATTGCTCATGCTCTTCCTCAGTTTAATACATTCCTTTTCAGGTATCAGCTCAAAACACTTATGGGCAGAGTGAGAATAAACACCATTCTTATTGTAAGCTTTAGCATTTTTTCCATCCTTTTTAATGCTTAGTCTCTCATAAAAACTAGCAAAACCATACAGACACTGAGTAGCCTTTTTAAAATATATTAAACACCAGGCTTCTCCTCTTTGAGGCCATAAAAATCGTCCTGCTTATCTGCTTCAGTGTGACTGCCTGCTTAAGCATCCTCATCAATTTCTGGACCTGACAAGTGATTTTTCATTCTTTAAATAGAATTACCTCTTCTGTTTGTAGAGCAGTATCCTGCTTTGACCTATGGACTCTGACAGATATAAATTACAGCTTGTGATCAAAATTATGCTTTTGAACAGACCCTCCCCAAGGTCTTATGAAACCAAATGAGGTTTGTGGTACCTAAGTTAGAAGAATGTTACAGCTGCTCTTCTTGAACCACTGCAGGAAACCTTGCCTCCCTTCATGAGCAACTAAATGAACACAGCTCCCCACCTGTACTTCCTAATATCACAGAACAAATACAGATGGAGAGAAAAGAGTACCCTCTTACTGTCTAAATGAATTAGGCTATTGATACAACTATCCACAAAAACAAAGCTTCTGTAATACTTGAAAAAAACCCCCAAAAATTGGGAGGTATCTGTGTCTAATTATCAGAACTTCAAATCTGTGAAAATCATTCTTATTTCTCATACATCAAGTGATTTTATGGTTTTAGTTCAGAGTTTATTTACAGTTCACTCACAGATGCTGAAAAATATTCATGTTTCAAATGTTCTGCCTTTCCTCTGGTCCCTCACATTATTAGAAGCACATTATTAATTTGTTACTTTCCATAATAAGCATCACTAATATACTAGTCTTTTATTAGTATTTATTCTGGAATACAAATCATAAATTAATTTGTGCTCCCTCTGCTGGCTATTTACTTCTAAAACTGAAGCAAAATATTGTAGAAATACACAAATTGTGAGATAAATTCATATATAAATTCTCTGGAGATATTATTGCTGAAATTAGTACTGAGAAAAATATACTGGAACAAGACCAATTTCCAAATAATTTTTGTGTGTTCTATCTAGAAAATTCTCTGATACATCTCTTATAGTATAACTGAAAGGATTGCTGAAAGGAATACTGGAAGTATTACTGAAAGTTGGTATAAAAAGTTACCGACTGCATAAATGTGTTAAATTTAATTAAATCTACTCAATGAAATTAGGTTACTAGATGAGCCCTTACATACATAGGAAATAGTTAAAACAAAGGATAATGGAAAGATGGCAAAAAACCCCAAGTATGTATTTTCATCAGTTGGACTAAAGCTACATGAACACAAATTCAAATAGTGTTTTTATGAACACTATTTTGCATCTTTCCATTGGAAGCCCTCTAGACATTTTATAGTTTCAGAACTCTGTTGCAAAATAGATTAACTGCCTTTCCAAAAATAAAAAGGATTAAAGCAATATTTTTGTGAGGTCAAATCTATAACCAACCTCGATTATAAAATATTTCTCATATATGGAAAATTTATAAGCACCCTAAGCAATTATATATAATTGAGCTCCTACATAATAGATTTTCTGTAGCAGGCACTCAAGTTTTCTCCAAAGAAGCCAAATATAATGCTGAAGTTATACTGAACAACTCAAGCACTAAATGTCAGTTAAGTTTCATTATTAATTCACTACTTTACCTTAGAAACTTATCACAAAACCTCATTAGGCTAGGCAAATGAACACTAAACTATGTGGAAGTGTCTTTCACTTCTGGTTCTTTAAGCACCTAAGCCAACAAAACACCTTAAAAAACAAAGAACAAGTCAACAATACTGTCTGCATCAAACAGGCCAAATAACTCAACTGTTTGGATGAAACAGTCTACTTTCACATACATATACAAAAATATTTTCAAGAAGTGTTGTAACAATCATATAACAAAAATATTTGGATCATACTATATTTACACTATAAAACTATTTGTAATAGAACCTACACTAGCAAAGGTGACTCTTCATTTGCTCCATTGGGATAGGCACTGTTCTTGCAAACAAAAATAACAGGAGGGAAACAAGTAAGGAAAAAGCCAGTGACTCCAGAGAAAAAGAAGACGGAGGTACTGAATAAGCCATCAGTTCCATACCAGCTGACAAAGAGGCAACTGATGAAGGCCAGGAAAGTTTTTGTGCAGAGCTGAAACTATCCTAGCTGGCTCTAAGCACCCAGCTTGCTTACATACTGAGTCTGTAACACTCTGCCTTTCTCCCTGTGTCACTGTCACCTGAAAAGACGAGCTGTCCTCAGGGAACGGTCACAGAGCTGGGGATGGTGCAGAAGAGGACACTGCACAGGAGTCATTTTACAGCCTCTGCACCCTCCACACAGGCTGCCAGCTCTCCTACACTTGCCTGGGGCTGATCTGGTCCCACCTTACTCTGCAGCAGCAGCTGTTTTATAATGCAGCCATCACACCTCCTGCTCCTTTGCTGTGATCTGACCCGAGCCCCTGGGCCCCACCCAGCAGAGGAGCTGCAGGGCTGAGCATGGACACCTGCCAGCAGATGAGAACCCAGACGAGGCTCAGCTTCTTGAAATGCAGCCAAACACATGACAAACTGTATGTGTATGTGTGTGACACCTGCATATACTACACAACCTCCCAGGCAGATTCTCTTGTACTGCAGGAATTTTTGTTATGGATTTACACTAGAAAGTTTTAAAAACACGTAATTAATTACAGAACCTTGAAATCTTTATATCATCAGTATCTAACAAAGTGCCCAATAAGCCTTGCCAATCTGATTTGGTAACACTAACGTTCACATTTTTTGAAAGGTCTCTCTTAACAACAGCAATCAACACATTCTCTCTTCAGCACTTGTGAGACCTTGAGTTCAGACTCTGTGACCCACACTTCAACACAGGCTCTAAGTATGGAGGCTTCTGAAATTTCCATTCATGCTTGGCACTTGTTTAATTACACACAATTTAAAATAATTCATTTAAACTAATTTGCCTCCAGCTACTCTAAAGTTTGAATATGGTTACATATACCTCACATGAGGAAAATCCTCCAATATTCTCATATTTGACATGCTACAGTATAACAAGTTGACTAGAAAAAAAGAGGAGTAACAAATGTCTATCTTGCTTTGAGAATAGCTGATTTTTTTACATTTTTAATATTCCTCATTAAATGTCTTTCCTCTTCTTCCATCGTAAGTAGAGCAGCAATACAGACTCACACTGAACTATGCAAATCATTTATTCCAATCAGAACTACTACATCAATGATAACTCATGAAACATAAACCCAGTATTATACTGAATTGTAAAACCCAAACAACTTCCTCCCACTCGGTATGATTTTAAATATTTTAGATACATACTCCATAAGGACATAAAAATAACTCCAGTTTTACTCTCAAAGTATGCAGACAGATGGATACCAATATAAAAAGCTCTATCACATCCCACAGTAACACAGATATGCATTTAAGAAAATGAGAGTTATCTTGATTGTTAAGTCTAATGAGGAAATCCATAACTGCTGTAAACAAAACCATCACCTCTTCAATAATACTGGTATAATAATTAGTTAAGTGGATTAGAAGGACCATATTGGA
The DNA here is from genome assembly GCF_027579445.1 of Ammospiza nelsoni. Taxonomy (NCBI): domain Eukaryota; kingdom Metazoa; phylum Chordata; class Aves; order Passeriformes; family Passerellidae; genus Ammospiza; species Ammospiza nelsoni. The sequence goes on along the minus strand of NC_080636.1, from coordinate 11,458,861 downwards.
TAATAGCAGGTATTATACCTGGTCTGTAGGGTTCTGAATGCAAACCCTGAACGCAGGGCTCTTGTTCTCCATGAAATTTGAGATAATAACTAAGCCTGCTTATGCCATTACACAGTTCAACAACTATAGTTACTTCATATGGTTTAGACACATACACACGTATATGAAAATAGCAACTTCTATGACCTAGAAATGTAAAATACAGGACTTAACCTGTACTGAGGCATCAAAAGTTGCTATAAAAATACAACCTTTACATAAAGTTCTTTAAGAGCAAAGATATTAACAAATTTGACTATGTACCAGCTGTTTTCTGCACTGCAAAAGGACCTAGAATGGCCTACTGAGATCAGGAAACCACTGTTATAACCATCAAATAAACATATAAAAAGGAATTCTGAAAAGTCAGTACTTCTTCGTATCACTACATATAATCTCATACTCTTGGACAATTGCACACTCCACAACTCCCAGCCTGTCAAAAAAATTCTCACTCCATGTACATCCCTTCCTGTATTAAATAGCTAATCTGTGCAGCATAAAAACTGGGCATTATTTTGTTGTTTGTGTGAGACTAATCTCTTCTCAGTAATATTCTGGGCTTTCTGGCCTAAGCTCAAATAACCTGAAGTAACACCCATACAAATCAAGATCAGGTAAAAAGAGATGGAAAAAAAGATACCTGAAGTTTTTTATAGCTGATTTTTTTTGTGTGAGTAGGTGCAGCTGCACCAATATAGAAAGGAGTACTCAATGTCAAGCTATAAATAGCTCCTGCTGGAAGCTTAATAGCTCTGCCTCTGCTTCCTCAGAGCACAGGCAATAAACTACCACTATTGCACTTTTACAATTCAGGAACAAACAGATTTAAGCAAAAATGTTTCTCTTTCTACAGCAAATCCAATAAAAGAAACATATTTATGACATATATAAGGCTCTGTTTATAGAGTATATTCACATTTGAAATAAAAAGGCCTGAAGTTGTAAAAATATAATACTGTGTTCACTTTAGAATTCTACTTCCAAGAAAATTAGGTGACTCAAAGTGTACAGCTATTCATTAAGACATTTATGAAAGAATTATTATTTATGACTCGGACAATATTTCTCATGCCCTTTATACATCAGCTACTGGTAGAAATCTAACAACTAAATCAGCTTCATAGAAAACAATAAATTCACTTGAGATTCTTCTGGACATAAAAGGGAAAAAATACAATTTGCTTTTAATGAAGACACAAAACGTAAATCACAATACATACAACAGTCCAGAATAAAATGTTGCAGTAGAGGCAAAAGTAACTGCTTTCAGTGTTTCACAAGCTGGTTTCACTTTAGTTGCACAGATGACTTCTTAGTCACTGTAAGGCTGCTAAGTTGGTTTGATTTTCTATAGCCTAGCTATTCCTATGGGACCTCAGTTCCAGTACAGAGTTTATGGATGCCCTATAAGCAGCTAGAAATAAGTCACAGCACCTAAAACTATTGCTCTGCCACATAATCAGAGATAGCAGCAACCTGTCAGCAGAAAACAACTGGAACATAGTTTACAAACAAAATAATGAAACAGATAATGCATAGCTTAAAATTACTATTTTAATAGTACTTAATTCACAGCATTTCTTATATGAGGACTCTATAAAAAGAATCTTCTGCATTACTATATAAAGAGAGAAAAATCAGACTTATTAATTCCAGAATTAAGGATAACTCAAGATATACAATTTCCAACCTGACATGCACTGTATTTTTCTGCAGTGCAATTATACCCAACTTAAAACCTATAGTCTGTGAAAAGCAAAGAAGAAACTAAGTTGCATGTTTAGATGAATAACTAAAACAACAATACTCTTCTCTTTTTGTGGCAATGCACAGTATTTATAACCCAACCAGAAGCTGTGATTCTCCACAGAATGTGGCACAAAAACATTTAATTAAGCACTATCACAGCACAAAGGCACAATAGTGACAAAAGAGTAAGAGCACAGACCTGGGGTTACTCTGGGTGTCCAATCTCCTGTCCTGGAAGCAGTGTGACCAGGATAAAACAGTACAGTATTTCTCCATTTCAGTTTTTGTGGACAAAATCCTACTATTTAGTCACATTTAGGAAGAACAAACATGAACACTGTACAAGATAGTACAGGCCCTCTGTTTAGCCTCCTGGACTGAACAAACAACATGGAAATCACACTTACTCACAAGCACCATTTAGAAAAGAAGTAATTGTATCACACTGACTTTCCAGATTCAGAGCTCTGCCTCAGAATAAGTTCAATGGCTTTCTAGACAGAAACTAGATTTACCACACAAAGCAGTTTTGCAACAGAGCTGACTTCAAGAAAATACTACTTGCCAAAAAGCTTACCTTTCTTTCTTTCAGTAACTTTTTGTAGCCACTGGTTCCCAGAGACAGAAGTGTAATGAGGACATCTAAAGAAGGAGATGCAGATGCTCTTCCTGAAAAAAAAAAAACCAATATATACATTAAAGTGGCAAAAAAAAAATTATGTGAAAGAAAGCTGATAATCAAGTTTTCTACAGCAATTCTGTATGCTGAAATCAGCCCATGAACTAGTTACCTGGATACATTTTGCTGATCTCCTGAATGAAGGACTCGTTGAAGCCAGCAATGATAGCACCACCTACTGGAACCATAAAATTTTTGTCCAAGCTCTGAACAAAAGCATCTATTCTGCCAACTCGAGCACCCTTTACCAAAAAAGACAAAAAAAATCCACAGCATACATTAGAACTAAGGGAAATGTGATAGCATAATAATTATATAAAAGTGTAGCCAAAATAAATATAATTCCTGAAACTCTCGGATACTGCATTTGTGATCAAAACAAAAATCACAGTATTACCTCTTTTAGCACCGCTTACTATTGGTACCATTGTCTGCCTAAAATAGAACCTTACAATTCCCATTTTGCGGTGATTTAAAATATCAATTTTAGTTCCTGCAAGTCTAAGTGTGGCTCCATTTCAGCAACAATCAAAAAGAAACCCCTCAAAATTTAATGGGAATTATACAGTTAAAATTGTTCAATCCTGAACACTTTTTACAACTCTCACTCTAAAAGGCTATGAGTTAATGCTTCATTAGCAAAACTTTTTTCAATATATATATAAATTTGCATTAAACAAACAGGCTTATTACAGCACTCCTTCTAAGGCTGCTTTCAAAATCAAGATTCAAGTACCTTCTTATAGCAGATATTCCCCACATCCTTGTACCAAACCACTCCTGTTTTCAAAGGAAAAAATGTAGATTCTGCAGTACACCTTCAATTTGAGTAGCATGTAACTGTGTAGTGTACAATTAAAAAGTATGAAGCATAAGAACCTGAAAAGTAGGTTAAACCCCATACATATCAAAGTACATGCAAATACACATATTTTTACAACTACATACTAAATATAAGAAGTAGAAACAGAGTTAATACCTGTGGCAAACAGAAAAAAAAGCAGAGCCAACTAAACCTCATTTATTAGTTCTATATTTTGATAGCTTAATGCACAGAAGACAGGAAGAACACTCCAAGTTTGTCAGCTTTTTGTTGGGAACATGAATGCCAGCAGCCACCATTAGATTTAATTGACAGGAGAATACCAGAGGAAAAGCACAACATGAAATGGTCTCAAAAGCTTTTTCCTGTGGTACTCTTGCAAGTTGTATTCACACTGTTCTCAGCATATTCATACATCTAAGTATTCATTAATAACTACTTTCTCATAAACACAAAAATTTTCTAGCACAAGTAATAAATTTTGTAAGAAAATGTAAAAATAAATCAGAGCTCAAATATATACATTTGCATAAACAAGGAACAACCAACCTATTGAGATTAGAAAAAACATCAAAACAAACACAGTAAAAATTATATTTGTAGCATTATAGTCTGAAATGTTTATCATTAGAAAATTTCATGCAGCAAAATTCAGTACTTCCACAGCCTCATTCATGTTAGTTTCTCACTAAATTTGAGCAAGTTAAATACAATAAACACATGCTATGTACATTACAAATAAAGCATATACTATTTTCTATTTCATTCATTCCCTCAGTCTTTCAATATTTAGAAATGCCAACAGGATGTTCTTCACAATTGTACATTAAGCTGGTCTGCGTCCTGTTCGTAATGTCTTAGCAATCAGAAAAAAAAAAACCAGCATATTTTACATTACCAATAGTTCAGGATCCTCTGGATCCTATTAAAATATAACCCCCTATTCTTTTGAATAGGTAACAGAAAAGAGAATATTAAAGAGCAATGCACATACAACACAATGAGGAAAAATGCAAGAATTCTGTTTCATGACTGATCTCATATATCAAGCAACATCCTCTTCAAACTAAACAGCAACAGAAATTAAACTTTTTTGAGCATAACACTGAACTTAAACCAGTTTCCTCAGCCATTCTCTGTGCCAACAATATTTTAACAGCGACAACATCTATCAAGTGCTGGTGTACAATTCTGTACCTTCAATTAAAAATTTGTAACTCATTCTGTTGGAGGCTTAATTTTGATTCAAGTATGATCCATTATGTTACTTTTAGTTAACAACTTCAGGAAATATTTTAAGAAAGCTTATTAAGGATATTTTTCCATTATAAAGACACACGAACATATAAAAAACTAAATAAACTTTGGGTTACATAAAGAGCACATAATAGAAATAACTATTATGCTTAAATTCTATTTCTGTCTGTTGTGCTTTCCCAGAAAATTGTTCACAATCAGACGTGCATGGGATTATTCTCAAAGCTTTGTAACATCTGATAAAATTTGCCACAATCACCAATTTACTTATACTTGCTAAAAAATGTTATTGGAAATACACAGCTCCTACCTGCTGGATGAGATGCATACATTTTGAAGACTGAACTCCATATGCATTGTTGACAATATGTGGAATGTCATAATTAGCACAAATTACAGACAGCTCCTCCAGCCTGTGAGCATAAAATCATAATTAAGAGAAGCATTGATTACTGTAGCTCAACTTACAAGCCAGACCATTAAAAGACTGAAAGGTCTACAAGGAAGCCAGAATGAGAAAAGCAACTCTTTTGATGAGTACCTCAAGGCAGTATTTGTCACCTTAAGCTAAAAAGTTAAGATGAAAATTCTATTGGCTTTTACATATACTGCAAATTGCTGATCTAGTCTGACGTTTTTCTTGCTTCACTCAAATTTTTATCTGGACACCAGTTAATATACCCCAAACCATTAAGCTTTAGATACAAGCTTTTTGTTGTTGTTGTTGCTTTTACTATTAACTACGTAGCTTTAGCTAGTCACTAGTTTTTCTTTTCTCTATTATTCAACATGAAAACAGTCTACAGTAGTTTCAACAGTGTCTTGGGAATCAAAAGCATCCTGTAACAGAAAGTTTTTACATGTTTCTGTTTATCTCAAAAGAACTACTATTTTGATCCTTTGGCTGGAATCTCATGCATGCTTGCATGCTTCAGGTAAACTGATTAAGAAAAAATAAATTCTTTAAAGGAATGGAAAGCCCTAAAATGTCTGAATATGGACATCAACAAATTGAAAATCTGTTCAGCTGTTTACTCTTCACTTGCCTTTAGAACCCCCTGAAATCACAGTGAGCTCAGCCTGGATTGATTAATCAGCCAAATTAAGATTTATGTGAGCACACTGATCACTTTAAGTAAGATCCTTCAGCATTTTAAACATACTTATATGCAGTACCCTTTTCTGAAGCACTCCAATCATGCTATATTTTAAAAAAATTACTCATGATTTTCCCCAAACTTTTGAATCTATTTTAGAAATATAATCTATTTGAAAATAATTAGGCAATATAAAATAATTAAAAGTGATGATAAAGGTAATATTACCTTAAAAAAAAAAATCAGGAAATTCTGCTTCCAATGCATTTTTACTCTATCTCCTCCTGTACAGCCTCTCACTGTAATTTACTGACATACATATAAAATTTGACAGAGTATAAAAACATTTTCCAAGAGGTGACATTCCTTTGCATTCTATTTCTATTACATTTTCTAGTGTTGTTCTGCAATGCAAAATTCTGCTGCAAGTGTCAAATTAATTTTTCCAAAGATAAATTCTTAGGAAATCATCATCACCATATTATCCTTTAAAAAAATCAAAAGGACTTTATAATTAGGAAACACCAGCAATATAATGTACATACTGATCTTCTACAGTCAACATAATTGTGAGGAGCTGCATTTGCAATAATTTTTCACATTTCTCAACACAGAATTACAAAATATTCCAAGATGGAAGGAACCCACAAGGATCGTCGAGGCCAACACCTGGCCCTGCACAGCCCAATCCCCGAGTCACACCACGCACCTGAGAGCATTGTCCAAATGCTTCTTGAACTCTGTCAGGCTGGTGCTGTGACCACTTCCATGGGGAGCCTGTTCCAGTGCCCAGCCACCCTCTGGGTGAGGAACCTTTTCCTGATATCCAACCTAAACCTCCTCCAGCTCAGCTTCTGCCCATTCCCTTGGGTCCTGTCACTGTCACCACAGAGCAGAGATCAGTGCCTGCCCTCCTCTTCCCCTCATGAGGAAGCTGTAACTGCAATGGGAACTCCACTCAGTCTCCTCCAGAGTGAACAGACCAAGAGACCCTAGCCGCTCCTCATGTGGCTTTTCCTCATTAATAGAATACTTGAGGAAATACATTATGCAGGGCAAAGTTTTTGCCTTCTGACCTGACAGTTCTTAATCAGACACATTTCTCACCCTCTAGAGAGACTCAATGGAACATAGCTTTCCTCTTGTAGGCTTCTTGTCAAGTGCAGGCACAGAATTTGACCAAACTAGAAACATAGAGAGCGTACAGCTATTTATATTCATCTTTCTCACCTTCTGAAAATTAAAGGAGCAGTAACCTATCTTCTACAAGTACTGAAAATAGAAAAGTCTTTTTTCCCTAAAAAATATTCAATTGAACAACTAGATCCATTGTGCAATACAGAATGAGAATGCCACAGTTTGAAGAGAATGTGTCAGTGTGCAAGGGAAGCAAATGATGCACAGCACCTGTATGCACCTGCACCTGCTCCCAAGGCCTTGAATGCAGCATTGAAAATGCTACTAATCATATCAGAAAAATAAAGCATTAACAGAAGTTGGCTACTGAAGTTCTTAATAGTCACAAATACAGAAGTATCTCCCACTTTATTCTTCCTTTCTTTCTCTCCTGTTTGTTAAAGTTCATGAAAAGAAAGCTTTGTTCTACTTTTTCTACTACTGAAAGTAAAAAAATACAGAATTCTGCTAAGTACACAGACCAACTGAAAAGGACACTTTCCCTTTGGTCCTCTTAAATACAGTAGTTTTACAAACACCTTACAACAACAGTAGGTAGAATACTGAGAAACAGGGTTTATACACTAGACAATTACTCCTATAGAAATAAATGGTACTTCAAAGGAAAGCCATAGGTGTGGCAGCCACAAAGCTACTAAAATTTTTAAAACACAGCCACCACAACTAAATAAAGCCTTACAAATGAAGATATTTCAAAACAGACATTTAGAATTGCGCCCTCCAGAAATGCTGTCAGGGCTTCCCTTCCCACAGGAAGATGAAGGTTATGGCCTTCAACAGTTGACAGTTTCTTTTAAACAGAAAGTACATTCAAATCTTCCTATATCTGTGGTATATTATAACATAGTGCCACTACTTAATAATTAATCTCTTAGTTGTAGAGGACAAAACAATAGCAGCATGTCAAAAAGAGGAAGCAGATAAGGAGAAGATTCATTTACCCAAGCTATAAAACAACCATTCAGTTTTGATAGCTGTGATTTAAGTTAGCCAATAAATCTGCAAGTCAACTTCAAGCAATGTTCATAGTATCCTGACAGAATTATATGGTTTTAACTCCCATCTTTCCCTCTAGCAACTAGGTTAAGCTATGATAAACACTGGAGGATTTTTTAAGGTAGGAGAGGAGGAGAGGAGAGTGAAATATATTTTTACTTGCCACATTTTAGAGTCAATAACATTTCTTTCCTATGCTTGTGGAGAAGAGTAGAAAAGGCAACAGTAACATCAAAAAATGGTATTAGCTATGGAGCTACATTTCCTGGATTATGTTTCCATGAGAAACTACTTTTACTACTTCCATGAAATTTTATGAAAACCACAAGCAAAATGACATGAATTTCACCACAAGAGAGCAACATTAACCTCACTTACATAACAGAAGAAAAATCTTCTGTGTAACTCTCACTTTTTTAATATACTTTTCTGGAAGGGGATTAAAGAACCTTTACTAATTGTTGGCAGAAGCAATTTTAGGAAGATGGATGGTCAAAACATGGAGGTGTTGGTTGGGTTTTGTTGTTGTTGTTGGGGGGTAGGGAGGATGTTTATTTGTTTTAACAGTAACAAATAACACACCTCTTACAAAGACTGCTTACCTGTCAGGTACCCTTGGAGCAAAGCAAGATGTTGTAGAATGCACACAAAGGATATTTTCAGCACCAAGAGCCTTGATTTTGGCCTCCACTGCCTCAAGGTCTGTCCGTAGCTCATCACCTTCTAATACATTTTCTATCACCACAGGCTCAAAACCTGACCAAAACAAGCAAGAATTTAATATAACTCAATAAATCTGACTAATTGTGGAGGTTTAGTTCCAGTATACATTTGAAAAACACATCGTGCTACTATTGTTTGAATAGATTCTAACTAAAAAGACAGTGCAAATCACACAGATTGGCACCTTCTGATCACAATTCCTAGGACACAAGTTTTTGCATAAATTTGAGAGAGAGATTTGAACCATGAGTTTTGATTTTACATAACTCTAAGGACAGCAGATTAGGCACCTTACTCTGAGAGTGAACTGTAACTTCCTTAGTATTGTTCTCACTTGACTCCTTTATCCACCTCAGTAACACTGCACACACCTGCATTGTGCAAGGCATGAGGAAGACAGCATGCACGTTTTAATTACATGTTAGAAATCAGGAGTGCACAAATAAAGCACAACTACCATGCCTTAGCCTGTTTTGTATCTTACTACAAGGGTATGAATTGATCACTCTGATAGAGGGAAGGTTCATATCTGTTGGAAGAACACACACTGTGTCATCAATCAGTTACCTTCTTACCTGCAGTTATCATTGATTTAAAGCAAGATTTCTGGTCTATACGTGGCCAGATAATGTACTTTGCCTTTGGTCTCTTGTGCCTCAATGTTAAAAAACACAGAGTCAGACTCATGCCTGTGGCCATAGGAACCACAAAGCAACTGGTCACTGTCCGGACACCTGCATGCAAAAAGCAAGTCAGAAATTAACATGAAGAATCCATGATGGAACTTCACAAATGAGAGAGATTTTTCAAATTTACACCTACCAGCCAGTTTTATAACATCCAGAACTACTGAATTAGTAAGCTTGTTCAAAAGGCTTGAACCTGCAGCTTTGGGCTGTACTGCAGAAATATCACCTGACCTTCCAATTCCGTGAATCAACCTAAACAAAAAAAGTTGAAAACACACATCAAGATTTCCACACTGCAAGCCATAAACCGTGCTGACTGAAGAAAATTTAACTTGATAAATAATTGTGGAAAACTTTGGACACAATGCAACATCAGTACCTGCCACAATCAATTCTATTTCAACAAAGTACACTTTTTTTTGTATGAAATTTTGGGGTTTTTTTTAACAGTAGATTAACAATGTTCCTGCATGCAAGTAAAAACTTTGAGAAGACCCACAGCAGCAACACCTCTAGCCTCTGGCAGGTTTCCTTTTAAGTTTCCTTTTTTCTTTTCCATTTAAGTTTCCTTTTAACACCTCAGCACTTCTTGATGTATGTCAAAATAGCATTAGAAATGCTGACATGTTCAGACACACAACCAAGGAAAACAAAAATTAGTTGTCTATAGTGTAGGGTTGCATAGGCATAGTGGTATTACAGATACTCCCTTGACAAATGCTTCATCTCCATAAGGCAAGGAAATAATATATACAAAGTGATATACATGGATATATGTATCGCTTTGCCCATCTTACACATCTTCCCTTCATCTATCATTTTGCTGTTCAATGTTATCTCTCTTGGAAAAATATGTTTCTCTGAATTCTGTTTATAAATTTTGGTTATAAACTGTGTTTGTAAATACTGAACATTATTTAGTTCAGGAGTGGAGGATCCTGAAGTCATTTATAGAATACAAGCTTACAGAATGAATTTACCCATGGCGGAAATGCAGCAGCTGCTCAAGTAAGCTAGTAACAGTATACAGCTACTTATGGCTTTAATTCCTTTTTTTGTCTTGGCAACAGAATAAAATGCAGTCCAATGAGTATATGATATTCAGAACTTCTTGGAGCATGATTTTACAGCTTAAATTTATTTTCCTGTTTCAAGTGCTAAGTTGAAATCAACAAACACTTGATGATTAACTAAAACTTACATATAATACTCACTCCACCCAAAATATTTTCTTCCCTCATTCCTGCTATGTTCTTAATAGCTGTCTCATATCAGTACTTTTTATTTTGTGCACTTATGTACTACTTCCCGAGAAGTAATCTTCCCTAACACTGCCCCTTTATTAAGCTAAAAGAAGAGACAGCTTGAAAACCATCTTCCTCTACCTCCATCACTCCCCAGGTCACCTGTAAAACTTAATGCAGAAATAAGTGAGGGGAGGACACCTTGCTATTGCTGACACTCACAGGAGAAGCGAGATGCCAGGTGACAGAGCTGCACTGGAACAGCAGCAGTGAGCCCAGCTCAGGCTCCTGTGGCTAGGAGCCAGGCACAATTTCCCCAGCACTGTCCAAAAGCAAAACTTCCCCAGATATCCTCCCCTCCCCGACCATGGATATCCTAGCCTAGAGAGCTGCACACTAAACTAAAAAAGCCAAACTGATGTATCACTGCATTTCAACATGAATTTATCATGGTATTGTAGGGCTTATGAAAGCCATCAAGCCTAAGTAACTCAACCTCCATGTGCTTACCAAGCTTACTAAACTTCTGGCCTCTAATATACTTTTGTGTTTATCTTTGGAGAAGAAACATCGTGGAACTTTCACTTTGATTCACTCCTGCTGGATCAAACATCACAGCAAGATACTCAGCACAGCACTCAACACACACATACAAAATACATTCATAAGGAAATTAATGCAGAGCCTCTAAAATGATAGCATCCAACATATCCATTAAGTAAGTCTGAAGGGCTGCAAGCTAATAAAGGCACCTTTTGTCTTTAGAGATCTCCTTACTTCATATAAAATCTATTATAGATGGACTGGGGTTTCATCTGCTTATCAACTAATCCCATTATAAAGGTATTAACAAATATTTAAAAATACAAATAGCTGTTCACTGTCAACGTTCAATAATGGGCAACTACAATGTACAGTAGCTTTTAATAATATACAGATGAAAAGCTGCATCTTTTTATAAAAGGCATAATTATTTTAAAACAGTAAGATCTCTTCCTATTTCTGCTTCCCTTGTAAAGGATGACTCAACAACTGCAGCTTCTACAAATTCAATGTACACGACATAATCCTGACAAAGCATTTTTGCTTCATTCAAGACTTTCTATAGAGTTATTAATGAAAATTTAATATAGAAAGCAGTATCAATTCAATAGATAAACAAACCACAATAAAGTATGCCATTGGAAAGCATTAATAATAACCTGAATAATTCAAAACAGTCAATACTTTGTACCTGTAATGCCTTCGGGCAACAAGACCTGATGCCACTCTTCCTTCCCTCTCACCAACGCCACAGTTGCCCAGGAAGTTATTGCTATCCATTATAGCAAGTTCATGAAGAAACAATTCAATGGTGCTTTCATCCCATCCATCTTCAGGACATTTCCCCTTAACAATAAAAATAAATTATGAAATTTGGAAATGAAAAATTAACAAAACTTTATGCAACTTGTTTGATAATTGTTACCCTTCTTTCTCATGCTAAGCAGCAGTCTGTATTTTCATTATTCTCTTTTATACTATCTAATGTTATGAAGCTGTATCCAGAGAAAAGTTAAATAATGATTTTTCCATGTGTTAAATACAACTACATTAGCACATCCCGACATTAAAACAATCAGGATATCTTTTACCTTCAAGTGTTCTCTATGGTACACACAAAACCACTGCAGGGCATACATGTTAATTACTCCCTAAAAGACTACAGATTATTTGATGTATTCTCTAGACATGACGTACAAGAACTCAACAGCGAAAACTGCACAAAAGGGAAGATACTCAGATATTAGAGAACCAAAAACATGAGCAGAAGGGAAATATAGTTTTAATGTAATACATCTTCCTATCTACACATATTACTTTCCAGTTATTATCTAATAGGGAAGGAAACCATTTCCAGAATATATCAAAACCTGCAAGAAGAAACCTGCTCTTTCTTGCGCTCTTTACTGAATTAACAACTGCATCCATCTTTGCAAATTACAGACAAGATTCTCAAAGCAGGGACCCATAAAACCATGAAGATTTTTTATAGGTCCAGAGGTTTTTTCACATGCCCCAGCAACAAAACAGCCAATTCAGTAAGTCTAATTAGTTTATCAAGTGCGGTATCAACAAAGTTAAGTTGGAAACAGTAGATGGCATGACTGAGGATGCTCAAGAACTGAAACATTTGCTAATTCATTGACAATGATTTTTATACGCTGAAGGCAATGAAATACATTGTTTTGGCACCTTACAAGTATCGCTTTTTACCTCATGCAACAATGTGCTAGTATCTCACTGTTTTTAAACATTTATTTAACTGTTCGCTGGGCCTTTCTCGGCAAACGCACAACCCAGGGCAGTAATTTTCTCTGCTTCCCAAACAAGGCCTTTCACTCTGGGGCTCAGTGAGGTCCCTGCCGTGCCGGCAGCGGCTCTCCCGGCCGGCATGACCCCGGCCGGACACGGCGGTAGCGCCATGCCAGAGGGCAAAGCCCGTGACGCCGGCCGGACACGGCGGTGCCGCCGTGCCCGAGGGCAGAGTCCGTGACCCCGGCCGGCCTGCGCGCTCACGGGGCTGCGCGGGGCCGCCGCGACCAGCCCGGCTCGGGGGAGGTTTCCCTGCCCGACCCGGTTGCTCGGAGGGCCGACGGGCGGCTCAGGCCCGCTCTGCCCTCTCGAACCCCGGTGCGCGGAGGGCGGGGGGGTCAGCTCTGCCCCACTTCGGACGGTGGTGGCAGTGACGGGGCTGCTCAGTGCCCGCTCGGCCCCGGCGCGCAGGGCGGGGGGCGGCGGCCCCATTACCTGCTCCAGCAGCGCCCGCAGGCGCAGCTCGTGCGCGCGGCGGCCCTGCGCCCCCTGGCGCACATAGGCCGCCGTCACCAGCCGCTCGCTGCAGCCCTGGTTCTCCGCGTTCATGGCCGCGGCGCTCCCGGCGCCGCCGCTGCTCCCCCTCCGCGCCGAACGGGCCTGTGCGAGCCGGGCACTTCCCGCCGGGAAGGGGCGGACGGGGGCGGTGCGGCGCACGCCGCGCCGTGGAGCTCCGGGGCCCCGCCCCGCCGCCAGATCCGGTCGGTGGGCAGCGCTCCGCTGGGCCGGCCCTGCCCTGCCCTGCCCGGCCCGGCCGCTGGGCGGGGCTGGGCTGGGCCGCCCCCGGTGCAGGTGCGGGCCCGCAGGGGAGCGGGGCCGAGCTTGGGCCTGTCACAGGCCGCGTCCCGCTGTGAGAGGCAGCTCGCCCGAGCCCAGACCGCTGGGCTGGGAAGGGCCTGATGGTGGGCTGGGTTTCCAGGCCCTGCTGAGGTTAGGCTGTTGAGAACAGCCGCGTAGCTCCCCGCTGCTCCGCCAGGGCCAGGGCGTTCTCTGCTCCTCGGGACGTGTGTGGGGGCACAAGTGCTTGTGGGACGATCCTCAGGAAATAGCAGCAGCCTGCTAGGGCTGCGGGTATAACCCAAAACTGCATCACAAGGACAAAGACATGTTACCCAGCTAGACCTATTTGATTTTTGTTTTTTTGACACAACACCAGCAGGAGATTTGCAGGCCAGGCTTTGCACCTTTGCTAGGAGCTGCCAGTAAGGCCTCAGCAGGTGGAAGCTTCCCTGGAGCACGGGCAGCCGGCCGCGTCGCTGTCCTTTGCCCCCCGGCGGCCACGGGCACCGGCAGGTTCCCATTTGCCTCCTCGAAATAACTAGTAGGGAGCGTAAAACAATTTAAGAGGCGGGTTAAGTATGTGGTGTGTTTGTTCCAATGTTTAATTATAACCAGCTTGTATCTGGTCGACTGAATCTGTTTATGAAATCTTACCTGATTCTTCTGTTTTACAGTTTTAAGCTCAGACGGCTAATTGGCGTGTGAAGTGTACGTAGCGACCGTCCCGCTTCTGTAAGTTTAGTTAGCCTGATTAGGATGTTTTGAGCGTTTTGACAGAGAAATCTTACCCACCTGTTTGAATTGTTGGCTTATACTATAAATAACACAGTTTCATGGCCCTTTGAGCAGAAGAGAGCTCCACAAGTCTCTCCCCGTTCGCGGTGCCCGCAGTCCCCGGCGTTGCTGGATGTGTCGCGGAGCAGCTGCTCCTCCGCGCCTGTACCACAAGAGGGCGCTCACCTAAAGCGATAAGCGCGCACTGTGCGGGAATTCCTCTTTTTTCCATCTTTTTCTTCCACTCCAGTGCTCCGACAAAATGCTCAAATACATATGAGCAGATGACTAACTTTGCTCTGTTGGTTAGAAAGATAGTGACAAAAGCGTTAGCATGAGGAAAATGACCCAGCTTATTTACATGATGTAATTCTTAGTAATTTTAATCCAGGTGGCTAATTGAAAAGTATTAGCTATTTGGAATTTAAATGAATGGTTTGTTAATTACTGTGACTGTAGTGTATATTTTTTTAATTATGAGTTCTCGTGATGTTTGAACTCTGCACTACTGAAGAGTGAGGCAATGTAAAGGCTTTGTTAGATCAAGACCTGTGAGCAAGTTGCAGAATTCTTATTGAAGCAGAAGATGAAAACTATCAGTTAATTGCATTTAAAAATACAGTAGTATGTGTAGATGAACGCATAAACCATCAAAAAAAAAGTTTTTTAAACTTTTTTTTTGCTGTGAGGCTGGCGAGACACTGGAACAGAGTGCTCACAGAAGTTGTGAATGCCCCATCTTTGCAAGTGTATAAGGCAGGTTCAGTTGAGGTCTGAGCATCTTGGTTTAGTGGAAGGTAGCTTTGTCCATAGCAGGGGAGTTGCAAATACCTTTAAGGTCTTTAAGGAAAATCATTACGTTTCCTTCCAACCCAGGCCTTTCTATGAAATAACTAATGAGTTTTTATTTTTTCAAAAGCATTAACTCTCAGTCTTTCAGAAGCTAGTGAATTGTCAGTTCAATGGAACATTATTGAAACAGATACTACTCACTTGTAGCTAAAGGGAGGTGCAGTATATTAACAGTATGCTGGGGAAAATGTCAGACTTCTCCCTTTTAGTTTGATCTTTTTGTTTGCTTCACACAGAAATTAACATCTGTTTAATTTTCTGTATGGAAAATTACATTTAGTTGCTGTAACCTTCGTATTTGTGTTTACTAGGCAACAAATGGCTATTCATCTGGAATCACAGCCGACTGAGTTCACTTTTAATAGAAAGGAACAGGAACAGAAATGCAAGTGTGAGCAGATTTTATCAAATATTACAGATATTAATAGTTACACAGGTAAATGACACTCAGCCTAACTCCAAAGTCCGCTGGCTGACAGGCAACCTAGGCAAAACAAACACAAATCCAACATTTCAGTAAGGTTATATTTTGTCAGTAAATAAGAAAAGTGATTTTTTTCCCTGTAATCCAGATTATGCACATGTTAAATTCTTATACCATGGTCTTAACTATGAGAATAATCAATAATAAATATAAACAATTACTATTTTTAGCTGAGAACTGATTTGCTCCCAGTATAACCCATTATCTCAATTCTATGCAAGTATTTAATGCATGTGTCGTTCTCCCGTATTTTACCAAAACTTGAGGAAAACCTCTCTTCAGCAGACAGGACTGGGAGAATGCATGCAGGCTGAAATCTGATGCACGGGTTATAGTTGTATATGTTATATCGTTGTATATGTTGGGGTTATAGTTGTATTCACTTTCTTCAGTTAATAACGCATGGACAGTGGGGGAACGTGGAAATAATGGCAATATATTCATACTGTTTTCTCTTATGCTGCTTTTAGGCTTCGTTTTGGAAGTTACCGTGATGATGGTATAGAACAATGTTGTGCAAAGTTTGGGGAGGGAGAGCAGCTGGCTATGGCAAGTGGTGGCCAGGAGGCAAACGTGTTCCAGGTGTAGAAGTAAGGCGAGCGTCAGGGATGTTTCAGGGATGTTTTAGGGATGTTTCAGGGATGTCCGGCGCCGAGAGCCGCTGTCCGGGCTCCTGACCGGTCTCTGGCCCGGAGCGCCCCCAGGAGCCGCTGGCGGCGCCGCCGCGGCCCCTTTAAGGCAGGTGGCGGGGCGGGCGCGCACGCGCGGGGCGGCGCAGCCGGAGCCGGAGCGGCGGGAGCGCCCCGAGCCCGCCCGGCCGCGCCGCCGCCGCCTCCTCCCGCCGCGCTCGGCCCCGGCCCCGGCCGCCCATGGCGGAGCCGGGCGCGGAGGAGCCCGACGAGCGGCTGCTGATCCTCGCGGAGCCGCCGCCGTCGCCTCCTCAGGCGGAGCCGCCCCGGCGGGGGCCGCAGAGTGTGAGAGCCGCCCCCGGCGGGGCCGTGCGGCAGTGCGGGGAGCCGGGGCTCGAGGAGGTGGAGGACTCGGAGGAGTCGGAGGAGTCGGGGCCCGAAGGTGATGGGGAGGACGAGCCTCTCCTGCGGGCGGCGGGGAGCGGCCGCGGGCGGCGGGCGGGCGCCGCCTGGGCCAAGGAGCGCCG
Organism: Ammospiza nelsoni; assembly: GCF_027579445.1. NCBI lineage: Eukaryota > Metazoa > Chordata > Aves > Passeriformes > Passerellidae > Ammospiza > Ammospiza nelsoni. The sequence continues at coordinate 11,441,964 of NC_080636.1, read as the reverse complement.
CGCCGCCGCAGGTACGGCCCGGCCCGTTCGGCGGGACGGGACACGCGGGGAGCGGCAGCGCCTGGGGAGGGTCTGGGGCAGAGGCAGCCCCTGCCTCGCTCTGTCCTTCCAGCGAGGCTACAAAAGTGCCTGGCGGGACTGAGGCGTGCTCGCTGTGTCCGATGGCACAGCATCGGTGAGGGACAGGTGTGTTGACCTCTCTAGATGTATGGGCTCGCTGGCCGATAATGAAGGGAAGATGCTGCAAACGGGTAGAAATCCCACTGCTTTGTCCCTGTGTGCAGGGCTGCACGGACTCGTTTACATCTTCATGAGTGGCTCCGCTGTCACACTTCCCTGCTCTCTGCTGCTTTGTTGGGCCTTGTTTGTTTCTGTCCTGTTGTTTGAAACTTTTGGCTTTGCCTGTTTTAAAGATTGTTTTGCGGTGGGACTGGCTGCTGCTTCCTGAACACTTGGAGAAGTGTCAAGTTTTCAGTTTGACTTGCATATCCCATAACTACTTTTTTTGCGACCCCCATCGTTTCATCTTGAAAAACAAGTCAGTCTGTGTTTGTTCTTTGTTTTACTCATATGCTCACTTTGTAACCATCACATGCTTTAAGAGTTTTAGATGTGGGCTCTACTGTCACATTTTTGGTTTTCATAAAGATGCATCCTCTCTTTCTGTTTTCAAATCAGTTCTTAAAGAGAGAAATAGAATGTGAAAGTCCAGAAATGCAAGAACTTAGTTATTAATTTGAAAACAAATGTAAGGGTGCCCATTATCTAATTCTAAATATACTGGAAAAGTGATGAATTACATGATATTTATTAATTACTTTCTTTTCTTTAGACTTTGAAGCTTTCTGATTTTGTGCTAGTTTCTATAAAAGTTTACATCTAGGATGGGTTTGCTGACAGAATTATGTGGAGTTCTGTCACTTCTTTGTTTTTGCTGTTGTAATTATGCTGTAGGATTTCTTGCCAGAGATTGGCAACGCTGATTCTTTTGCAACAATAGAGTACTTGAAAAAAATTGAAACATTTCCCCCCCAGTCAAGTTTAACAAAATAAGTTGTGCTAATAATTCTATTTTAGTAACTACAGAGAACTTGTACTTGTTCGGCCATAAAGACCGAAAAATCTTGGCTTTTAAGCACTGGTCTCAAGTGTAGTCCATACCTGTAATGTAAACATGCCATTAAATGTGAGAGTTTTCCTTTTTCCTGCAAGACTCAAGATCTGTTAAAGAACTAGTGCTTCTATTGTGCTAATACTATTCCAGAAGTATTTCTGGAAACTTTAAAAAGAAGTTCATACTTCAGAGTGGAGGCTGGAGCCATGGGTCTTGCACCACTGAAGCAATTAGGATGGTGAATGTAGAGTGTTACTTGGAATCTGCCCCAAAAGTGTTAAGAAAATCTCAGAACTGATATTGATTACAGCATCTCATCCTTTGTTTCCTTGTCCTTACCTTTTCTGTATGTGTGACCCTTGAAGGTGCAGGATTGTTTCACGTGTCAGGTGGAACCAACATACACCAGATGTTACTCATGAATGTTATTGAAACCCAGTGTTTCCTTAATGGAGTTATGGTCAGACTAGGAGCAGATGGAATTGGTTCAAGTGCCTACCTTTAATCATGTTAATGTTTAAAAAGTATAAATCTAGCTTGGTGCTGAAGGAGCTCATACCTGTTCCTCTTGCAGTGTATTAGTTTGGCTTAGCCCATGCCATGCTAACCTGACGGAAGAACAGGTTGAGGTGCGTACATGGATGATGGCGTTTGTATCTTCTTTGGCAAGTCTTCATTGTTCCAATACAGAGGCTTCACAAACTTGGGCCTTGGCCAAATTAATGTGAAAAAAGTTCTCAAGCTTGGTAGTTTGACTGTGTGCATGAGTGGGAGTTTAATGAGAAGAGTAATTTTCAAGAGTAATTGCAAGAGAAACCTTAATTAGTTATAATTGTAAGTCTAGCGACTGTACTGGGAATAAGTTGTGACATAACATGCTTTCTCAGTGGAAAACTTGATTAAAATAATTTTTACAAAATAAACTAACTCAGAAAAACCCAAACCCTGCCACATTCAGCAAATGCAATCTTCAAGTAATATGGCTTATTTTCATATGGAGAGGGTTGATAAACTCCTTAAAATGCTAGTTTTCCTTGGCAGCCTAAATGTTTTTTCACACCACATCACTGGTGTAATGTGCTTCCTAGCAGCACAGTAACAATACTGAGCAAATAATGAATTTCAAAAATTATTTATCTTTACTTCTTTCAGTGTGCAGTGTAATGGTTTTTTTTTGTTTTAATTTATTTTTTCTGAAGTTCTCTTATGTTAGAAAAGATATGGCTGAAGAATTTCCTCAGACAGTGAGACTACTTAGTGGTTCTAGATTCTAGAATAAATGCACAGAAATTAAAAACTGACCTCTGAGTCTTCCACACAGTCAACTGCAATCCCTGTGATACAAAGTTCATCTGTAGGTTTTCTTCATCTGAAAGGTAATTGTGCAGAATGGCTTAGCATGGATGTTGCACTCATTTGCTAACAGTATAATGCACAACCCTGATTTTGCTTTCCCTGACAAAAATATGAACTAGTTGGAGCTCAGCTGTGTGAGGTGATGAAAATGTGTGGAGATAGTTGAGGCTTGACTGTGAAATAAGAACCACTGATTTAAAATTACTATTTCCATTAAAATGTTTGGTTTATTTCCTTAACTAATTTGAGTACTTTGTGGCAGGAAAACCTTTGAACCTCTTCCCTCCCTCTTGTCCTACTCTAAAGTCCTAAAGTGTAGTTTATCACAGCAGTATTGGCCACATAATTAAAACAGACTCTGATCTCATGGGCTGTAGCTGTTGATTCTTAAGAAGGATCTATTAGCTTTAAGATTTCTATTCCTTGTTGCAAACTTATACTAAGATGTTCCTATTTTTTCATGCTTTTGGACTGTTTTTGTTTGGAGTCCATGTTACTATTTTAAGTGGTACGTGCAAGCAAGTGCTAATGTTCTAAAAAGTTTCAAAACCTGTCCTGAGCTACAAAAAAGGGGTCTTTTGTGTTTTTTGTTTTGTTTTGGGTTTTTTTTTAATATTTTTTTATTTGACTCTCCACAAACTTTTAAGGAGTATCTTTTTTGGATGGATTCTGTGATGGTTGACATTCCAGAAGGATGTATACGAAATTTCTTCTATTTCTGAAGTAGGAACAAAGCAACTTTATCTGTAAATGTTTAATTTAGAATAATGTAACTGTTTGTTAATGGAGAAATGAGCCCTAATGCACAGGCCCTTTAGAATGCACTCAGTGAAACAATCCTAGCCTTAAAAGAAGGTATAATAATCTACAATATCAAAACTTGTGAAGAAATATTTAAAAGATTAAAAAGTCAGTAGTATTCTGACACCTTCCTTTTTACTTGTCTTTCTAAATGTTTGCATGGAGTCCTAGAGTTTGCACAAATGTCTGCACAGTCCTGACTTCTGGTCAGGCAAAGAAATGCTACAAGTTGCTTACAGTGTTTGAGTGCTGCAATGGTGCTGGAGTGCAGGAGTCACTGCTGTCTTGGTGCCACTTGTGAGTGCTACATGTAGCAGATTATTCAGTGGATTAACTTCCTTGCATTTTAGCAAATAATAAACATGTTAGCCAAGCTCTTAAATGAATGGTACAATACTATTCTCATAGTGGATAGTGGGCAGGGCACAAAATAACGTGTAAAATCTTTGATGCTTTTTTTTACTGTTGTGACTTTGAACCCTTTTTTTGCCTTAGATTTGTTTCATAAATAAAAAGAGAAATCCTTGAAAATTTTAAACACTTAGCAATGGCAGTCTCAAATTTGTTGTTGCAGATTTGGCTGGTTCACTTAAAACAAAAAGTGGAAAAACTTGCACTGATTCAATGGGCCAGATTTTTCAGCCTGCTGTTGGATGGGTGTCAGCAGGGAAGGCTGTTGGCTTATCAGTGTCTTTGCTTATGCTTAATTTGTAGTACAAGTTGCACTTAAGACTGGTTGTTTTCTTGTTTTTCAGGGCATACAGGACATACTGCAGATATGAATATATTTTTAGATGATCCAGAATTTGCAGAAATTGTTCTGAGGACAGAACAAGCTATAGAGTGTGGAGTTTTTCCAGAAAGAATCTCTCAAGGATCCAGTGGAAGTTACTTTGCTAAGGATCCAAAAGGGGTGAGCATGTTACTGCAAAGTCAGACACTCCATCAGCAGCAAGCTGAAAATGGAAATTCAAAAATTCTATCTAAATGCAAATTAATTTAAATAAGTTATTTAATAATTTATTGTGTGCCAAAATTTATTTTGGAAAAGTTAATGCAAGTAATACTTAGATTTCTAATTATATCTTGCTGCACAAGCAAAGGCAAAATAATAGTTATTTTTGCTGCAGCTTTATCACATTTTTAATGATCTGCACCAAAGGAAAACTGAGAGGAAAAAAAGGGCCTCTAACATCTGAAAGTAATTCAGGAATTCCCTTGTGCAGAATCTTGTTCTCTGTATGTTTTAACTGATTTTCGCTCAACTGAGCTCCTGATTTCAGTATGGTTTAAGTTTCTTTAGCTAAGCCTCCTGTATTTTTCTCTCTTTTCTTGTTAGCTGGCCCTTTATTTAGGTCTCCTTTCTCATATATGATTGGTACATGGGCAAGGAGAGTGATATCATCAAATCTGCCTTTCACCTTGTACCTATCTGCTGAATCTTAGGTGCAAGATGTGGTTTCCCCTCTGCAAGATTTGGTTTTCCCTTCTATACTTGGTAAATGGTACCTTGAACAGTGATCATCAGTGAGGTGTCCTAAGGTTACTTTGAGACAGAGAAGAAGTAGTTACCTGAGTCTCTCTTGAAAAGTAGCATGTGGTTAGCATTATTTAGTAAGAGGAAATGATGTCTCAGATATACTTTCACATTGTTTTCTTTAAATTAGAAATCTTTGCTACTGACCTGTTTCACAGAATAAGACCTCCAACTGCTCAACTTTTGTTAATTTGTCATGTATGATTTTATTTTAAGCTCAAGCAACAGCTTTTAGCTCTTAGATAGATGTAGGTGTTCATTAATCCTGAAGATCCCAGTTATGCTAGAAATGGAACACTTTGAATTCCTAGGTTTTCAGGGCATGTTCAAGATTTTTGTCATTCCCATGACAGTAATTTCCCCTTCATTTAGAAGGTAGCATGGTTTTTGTTTAGGTTTTAGTCATATTATTGTTCATTAGAAAATATATTCCTGTTTTGCCAGTTAATTTTCATAGTTGTTTAGTTTGTTTTAATGGCAATTTTCTGGTGGTAGTTTTTACACTTTATTGAATGAAGTGGGGTCTTTTTAAGCATAGCTACCTAACATTAATATGAATAAATATGTCAAATTATCATTTTATTCTTATGGAAAGTGGCAGAACCACCCCTTCAGAATCTTCTGAAAACTGCAGTTCATATGCCTGTGTTCCAGGAAAATTTGTTAGTAATGATCCCCTTCATTCTGGTAGAGAAAATAAAAAGGAGGGTCTCTCTCTTTTTGAAACCTGAAGGAAAACAAATCTTTCTGTAATGACTTTATGGGATTCTTGCTATCACATGCAATGCTGTAAGTCTAAAAACTTCTTGAGAGTTCCAGCTTCAGGTCACTCTCTTTTATAGTAGCTTAGATATCAAGTTCTTTGAGTTTTTCTTAATGCTGTGCAATCAAGATTTTTTTATTCTTAGAAAGTTAGTAGACAAATCACTAGGGAAAGGAGATCACACCATATGTGCAAATCTGTTTTGTCTGTAGCTTGTCTAGGTTAATTTTGCTGGGTTTTGGTCACTAGCAAATGCCTGAGGTACTGAGCCCTGGCAATGGTGAGAGGGTGTTTGTGCATCATTTTAGTGTAAACATAACCATAGTACTTTGGAAGGGCCATATTATTCCTTTTTTCTTATGTGATGATTTTCTTATTTGTTTCACTTTTCTTTTGCCGTGTTGTTTTTGTTCCCAGTTAAGTTTCCAGTAGTGAATTGCCCTCCTCCCTTATGCAGGTCATTGATTTGAATAAAAGTATTTAGGAGAAACAAAGATTGAGAGAAGCAGAGTGTTTATTTTATGGTTCAGAAAAAATTCATTGCAAAATATGAAAGTAGTTGGGATATGGGACTGGGAGACTAATGATACTGAGTGCTTAGCAGACTTTAAATTTTGCTTGCATTCTTTGCTTTTGTTCTAGAGCTTATCTGTATTTGCTATCTATATTAAAGGTCTGATAAAACTTTATTTTGTCAATAGTGCAGCTTTCATGTGTAGAATGGATTTCAGATCCTGTTTGAGTATTGCATCATTCCACTTCAGACCGGTTCTGTCACTTGCTTTCTCCTATTCCTCTTGAGTAATCTCCTTTCTTATTCTGGGAAGGAGCTCATTAAAGATGTGCTAAGCCTTTTTCCTGGTCACCTTCTGAAGTGCCCAAAATGAATACCAAATTACAGATAAAATAAGCAGTTTCCACTAGGTCACCTTATATGCTTATTTGGTTCTATCAGAAATATAAACTTCAAATTGCATAATTAAAATTAGCTTTTTGCATTTATTGGCTCGAGTTAGATGGCTGCATACTGAAATGGAGTTCAGTACTTAAGCAGCACTATTACAGAAGGCTTGAATATGTCTGTGTTTGTTGTTCTTTATGGAAGCAATACATAAAAGACATTATGTCTATTACAAGTTGTTCTGCAATATGTTCCTGACAGTTTCAATTATTTGCTAGTGTTAATAGAGTCAATCTATAAATGCATTTTGACTGGCAAAATTAAGACTGGCCTTGGTAGCTTGTTCTATAGATTGAACTTTTTTCTTCTATCCTGGTCCTCAACAGCAGTGGCTCTGCAAAGTTCAGCAAAAGTTCTAACTTCAGCAAAACCTTGAAAACCATATCTAGATTTGACTGTATAGCACAGTACAGTCCAGGCTGCTAACAGAATGAGCTAAGCTCCTTTTTTAAATGGGCACTTACTAGGAAGTATTAGCCAGAGAGTGAGTCAGAAGAGATAATTAAAGGTTTGGCATGTACTTCTAAATACACCACAATGATTCCAAGAAAAGCAAAGCTACTAGCTTTGTTTTAAGCAGGTAGATACATGTGATTCAATAGGAAAAAATAAATATTTTTTTAACAATTCTGAACCTAATAGTAGGATTTTGACTAAAGTAGTACTCCAAATGCTGTGAATTAAAAATAAAAAAAAAAATTTGTAAAGTATTCAAAAAACATGCTGGCCTCTCACATTGTATAGAATATTTATTGCATTTGTATAGGTCTAAGTCTAATTTTGTCTGTGCGGTTGTATTCAAGGTTTTGAATGCAACATTAGAATCACTGATAACAGCATACCAAACCCAAGAGAATTCTTGTCAATTTGTTGCTTGACTGTGTTGATAGGACACTAATTCTATAGTATGACTGCAAATAATAGCATTTTGTAACTTAGTTTTCCTTTAGTTAATGGGAATTAATCAAAATAGATGGATGAGACATACAATGCTACTAATGCCTGGTGTCTTGTGTATTTGTTTACAAACTGAATGAATGAAATTTTCTGTAGTTACTTAGTCTTGGGCAATCTTAGACAAAGCAAGATTGTCTTGGAGAAATTGGTTGAAAAACCTCTAGAAGTTAAACCAGCTGGTCAGATCCTCTCCCAAATGCAGCTGAATCAGCAGCTACTGAAGAATACTGCTGGTTTCTGACTGCCAGCAAACACGTTCATGACCTGAGTGTGAATCAGCTTTGAGTGTTGGTGCAACAACCAGTAGTGTTCAGCTTATTGGGATACTCACTTTTTTCATATGGGTTTAGTAAAGTACTAATATGTGAAAATGCTTCTTAAACAGCTGTCCTTAAGTATTTATCAGAAAGAATTTTATTTATTTGCCATTGTCCAGTGAGAAGGGATTTACTTGCCATTGTCCAGTGAGAAGGTGCAGAATTTCTAAGGCATTCCACTTGAGCTACTGAAGAGTCATTATGAGAACTTTGTCTGCTAGGCTAAAGTTTATCAATTGAAAGGTTATATATTTTAATGTGGTAATAACCCTGTGGCCTGAGGTTAACAAATAGAGAGTCCTGTGCAGAAAGCACCTTGAGAAATTGCCAATTTAATGCTTGTGCTGTGGAGCAGCATTATTTTAACATAACTCCTGAGGAATGCCTAGCTAAGCTTTTGTTAGTTGCGCCCTGTTTAGGAGACTGCAGAACCTGGCTGGCTGTTCCAGTCTCAAGCTGCATTTAAGTTTCTAAAGGATTTCTTTTTTTGCAGCTTATCTGCTGGGTTTTAACCCTGTCATTTTTTGGCTCCTTAACAGTAAATGTGTTGTTCTTTATTTTTCTATAGCAACGTATTCTGTAGTTCATCGTGTCTCAGTTTGCTCTTAGCTTAAACATTCACTGTTCCTACTTCCTTCATTATTCACATATTTTGTGCATATTCTTATTCTTTTTTCAGCTTTCTCCAGTTTAACAGATTTCTTCAAGCATAGTGTCCAAAACTGGGCTCTGACTAATTTTAAAAACATGGCTCTGACTAATTTCAAGATTTACTGTGTGTCTCTAATGTAAATGATGGCTGATGGTCATTTTGATCCATTCAAACTTAGGGTAATAAGAAAAGTAGATTTAAAATAAAACACTTGATTTTTAGTGTTCTATATGTTTGTCACTTTCGTGGGGCCATTACATCTCTGAAATAAGTGGTCGGTGTGTTGTTGGTGGGCTGAAAATTGTTTTTAAAGCTATTTTCAAAACCACTTTTTTGAAGAACCTAAATATATGTTTTAAAATGCAATCCTTTTGAATTTTGACAGAATGCTTTGAAAAAGTAAATGTTGGTTTGGATTTTCTCTTATGAAGAGCTTATTTTGAATTTATACTAATCCTAAAGAAGCACTTAATGATAAATTTATTTGGAATTCAAATTTGGAATTCAGTTTCATCATCTTAAAAGAACAACTGTAAAACACACTGGATATGATTAAACCAATATTTTCAAATATCTACTTTAAAAACTAATTTTAATATCTTGCAACTCAAAGTGCTCATATTTTAATTTTATGTTATTTACCTTAGAAAATTGTTGGAGTGTTCAAACCAAAATCTGAAGAGCCTTACGGACATCTAAATCCAAAATGGACCAAATATTTTCACAAAATATGTTGTCCTTGCTGCTTTGGCAGAGGCTGCCTCGTTCCAAATCAGGGATATCTCTCTGAAGCTGGTGCCTATCTTGTGGATGAGAAGCTGGGGCTTGGAGTTGTACCTAAAACTAAGGTAAAAGTTAAAACACATAAATTACTGAATTTTAAAAAAAAGTGCTGACATATTTGTCAGTTTGTGAACTGTGGTTGTATAGATAGCCTTGTATATCATGTGTTATTTATAAGTTATTTATAAACTTTTGCAATTACAAAGGCACAGTGGTTTGATGTAAAAAAAAGTGACTGTGATTTTTGATTTAATGGGTAATTTTGAGATCTGAATTGAATCTCTTCTTTGGAACCACTTTCTAGCATTTTCCAATACTTTTTGTGCCTCGTGTTTTGATGAGATTCAAATTGCAAAAGTCAGCATATAAAATTCCCATTTTTGTTTCCAATATGTAAAATAGAGAACATTCACCTTTTGATATAACATTTATCTGTTGAAAATGCCTGATGCTTGCTTCTTATTTTTAAATTTTTTTATAATTGAACATAACATGAATTGTAAATTTCCAGTTGAAATAATGAGGAATTCTGAGCTGTGTTTAACTTTGTTTAATTTTAAGGTTGTCTGGCTTGTCAGCGAGACCTTTAATTACAGTGCAATAGATCGTGCAAAGTCAAGAGGAAAAAAATATGCTTTAGAGAAAGTGCCAAAAGTTGCTAAAAAATTTAATAGAATTGGACTACCTCCTAAGGTAAGATCAAAAATAAGTAATTTGTGCACTTCCTGATTCTTACATAAAACTTGTTTTAATAAAGGGGTATTTATAAGTAACTTCCACGATAGAAGAAAAAAAACTTGTTGCTTGTTGAAAACTGTCTGAAATTTGATACAACTGTTTCCATGCAACATGTATCCACTCTTACATCATTCCTTCTTCTGAATTGTTTTAATAATCTTCTCATTCTTTGTTCCAGTCAACAGTCCAGTTTTCTGCTGGAGTAGTAACATATTAATGGTTATATATCTCACTTTTACTCTATTGATTGCTTACTACCTGTCCTTTCAGTGTCATGTTTTGATATTGTCAGTCTGTTTTTCCCCTGCAGTTTATCGAATTTAATTTTTTTTTAAATTTTTATTTTTTTGCTTTCTATTGTTTTTATTCTTTTGGGTACCCTGCTGTTGTGTTCTTCCTACTTCCCTTTTGTCTTATGTGAAGACTACACTGACTAAAAACCTCACATCGTTCTTGCCTAATGAGCCTTACTGTATCCCCAGAATATCATTAGTGTGTTCTAATCCTAAGCTTTTGAAACACAGGTTATGTACAGTTGGTAATCCACTTGTGGCAGTTCCCAGCAGTTTAGATCCATGTGACAGGGGTTGTGCAAGCTTGGATGAGCACAGTTATTCCACGTGCTGGGTGTTTATCTATCTACATTTTGGTTCTCAAATAGAAGTTCTTGAGCAGATTTGAGAGCTCAATTTCAGTCTTGAGCACCTTTCACATATGTATGGAGCCTATGCCTGCTCTCATGTTCTCCCTTGGACTCTTTTGGGAAATGTATTTCAGCCATTTTTTGCAAAAAACATCTTTCTTGAAGAAAGTGGTTAATGCTGCTGTTCTTATCAGTGATGTTTTAAGGCTTTTCAGAGAGGAAGATTTTTCTCCTGTAATTTTTAGTGAGTGTTCTCTGAACTATTGAAAGAAGTTTTCCAATGAAAAAGAGAACAGGTGTTACATCTTCCTGTTTCATATATTTCTTCTAATACTAACTGTTCATTTACACTGAGCTGCCTGGCTATATTTTATTCCTGATAAACTCACTGAGTATTTTAAACAAATATTTTTTAAAAATCACTATCAGAACTCCCAGAAACCCACCCTCACATGATTTGACTCTTACCTTTTATTTAAGACTATAGGAATGAAAGAAATTTATTTATTGCTTAATTTAATTTTTTTTAGTTGTAATACTTCCTGTAATACTTCTGAACTTTGAAAGTATAGAACGAGTTTTTCTGTTAATGTTGAGATTACTTATGAGACCTACCAATGTGTATTTTCCTAATGCAGTTTCTTAATATTTCAGGTTGGCTCCTTCCAGCTGTTTGTTGAAGGATATAAGGAAGCTGACTACTGGCTCAGGAAGTTTGAAGCTGATCCTTTACCTGAGAACACAAGGAAAGAATTTCAGTCACAGTTTGAAAGATTGGTTATCTTGGATTATGTCATCAGAAATACAGGTATTTGTCAGTATCTCTGGTATTTATCTATTTTTGTGAGGCAGAAAGCAATGCTGCCTGAAAGCTGGTGCTTAAGGCATTTAATGCATTTCAAATGCTTTTCTCACATTGATTGATGGGCATAAAGAACCAATTTAAATAAAAAAAAAAACTTTGGATTAATACATTAAGTATTGCAGTACAAAACCAGTCCAAACAACTCTTTGATTGTTGCTCCCTATTTTTGAGCAATGTGAGAAGTCAAGAACAAATGCTTTCATTGGGCTTTAATTCTGTGCTTAGTCCATTTCCTGTTTCCCTTGATTAGGATAAAGGATGGTGAGGTTTCAGGACCCATAAGAAAAGCTGTGACTACAATTGCTTTTCTTCTAAACTGGAGCTGGTGATAGATAGCACAGTTTCACACAATGGTTCATATTCATTGTGTAGGCACTGAGGTACCACTGCAATGTGTACCTCTCTGTTCTCTTGCACTCTTGTTTTTATCACTTAGGAGCTGGGATTCTTCTCTTACCTATGTAGGTGAATTACTTCTTGAGGAATTCAAAGGCAGTTTTATGTTTAAAATATTTACTTTGCTGTTTTGGCTGAGGTGGGCATCTTTGCTTTTCTTCAGACACACCAGGTCTAACTCATTTTCCTTTTCTCAAGTTCTCGTTTTAGAAGCAAGCTAGAAGAAAGTTTCATAAGAACATAATGCTTTCTAGCTGTTGCCATGGCCTGTCAGCTTTATCAGATAAGCCTCAGTGTTTCCAAACAGGGTTTTTGACATTCTTAAAGATGTAAGGAAAATACTCAAAATGCAAAACCTCATTATCTGCATAATTTGACCTTCATCTAATATATCTAATCATAATAGAACATAAAAATCTGCTCATGATTAAACTGAAGGGAGCACCTTAAAATGACAGAAGGTCCTACAAATCCATGCAGTTCATCCTCTGTCTGAAAGACCTCAGAATGTTTAATCTCACAATTTTGTCTTAACAGTGCAGGCATTTTCCATTTCTTGCCCTTCTGTTCAGTTTTGCCCCTTCTCCATCTTTGTAGTTTTCTCCATGTAGTCAAAGGTCACATTATCTACAATTTTGGAGGCCTTCTCCATTTCCTCATCAGCATTAAAACAAGCTTAAAAATTGTCATTTGGGTCTGATAGTGGTTTTCTCAGCAAAAATGCACACCGCAACAAATCTTTCTGTGTAAAATGAATGAAGATAGTTTCTTTTGGCCTTCTTGATATTTTGCTGCATATTCAGCCAGTTGGGGAACCTAAAGAAGGAACATGTGGTAAATTTGGTCTTTCCACTGAACTGACTGCCTGTACCTTTCAGTAAAACTAAGCCACATGTGATGGGAAAAACCCTTTTTGAACAGTTTTGCCTAACTCCATGGGTGAAGTGTCAGTTTACAATACTGTTTTATGTCACTCTAAAAGATGATTTTTTTATAAATGACATCTTGTGACATGCATTTTCCTGTTTAAAGACAGAGGTAACGACAACTGGTTAGTCAGGTACGAAAAACAAGATGACGGACTTGATCTGTCAGATAAGGTAAGAAAATTGTACTCTGAAACTTATATTCTTTAAATTGTTTAGTTTTGTAACGTGGTCTTTCTGGAGATTAGGGTTATATCCTTAATCCTGATACATGGTCTCAAGAAATATGATAACTACAAATTATTGTAGGCAAAATGAGTGGAAAAGCTGTTTTGATTAGACTAGGTAGAACAGTGCTAGAAACTATTTTTATTGTTCTGTATTTTTGCTGTACTAGCTTGGGCTATAATAACAGTAACAAAATCCACTGTTGCTCAGGTACATTTCTTCATCCATTTGTGCTCTGCTTATTTTCTGTTTGGGAAAGGGCTTCTCTTTAATGGTGGTAGAGTAAGAAATTATACATGGTGGAATTAAAGCAGTATCCAAATAATATTGTTTAAGTTAAATTTAACCAGTGAAGCTACAAAGTATATTATTTAGTGTTTTTAATGAGTTTTGCTGTTTGTGCAAGCATGTATCACTTTTTGAATATTCCTTCTGTAGGATAGCCAATGGACTGTAACTAAAGAATCTATTAAAATTGCTGCAATTGACAACGGTTTAGCTTTTCCTTTTAAGCATCCTGATGAGTGGAGGGCATGTAAGTACTGCATTCTTCAATCATTTTCCTTTTAGGGGTGTAACTTTTATTTGTAGTGTAGTAAGGAGCTAAGAAATCATCATGGTAGCTATCTATTGAATTTTTAAATAAAGTACTCTTCTTCAGAAAGTTAGCAACAAATGCCATTTTTGCAGTGGTATATGTGATTTGGTTCTTCATATCTTTTACCTTTAAACAATATTAATGCATGGACACTCATAAACATAGTGTATGTACTGGTGGAATTGGAAGCATTTAGCAGCATGTTTCTCACACAGGTTTTCTTGAAAAACATAGTGGAAAATGATTGAAAAGATTTGCAAGTTGTCCCTCTTCTGGCCAAATTTCTATTTCAAAATGAAGGGTACTGTTGTAGATGGACAAGTAGGCAGGTTGTTTTTTCTTGTTTTCAGCTTTTGCTTACTTTGTAAAAGTTAGTCAGTTTTCCATCTGCTTGAAAATACTATTCCTGATAAAATGAGGTTGTTTTTGACCACATCTCTGACTGCTCATCATTAGGAGGGAAGTGCCCAACAGGGCTTGCAGTGACTTCTGTAGGCTATTATCTAGTCAGGTAATTCTGGCAGTTAGGTGTGGGCTAGTTATACTGTCAAAAGGCTGGTTGAGTACTCCACCCAGAGCTCTGTGCAGTCTCTGTTTTGTTACTAAATAGATGTTGTCCTATATATCTCTTGGTTACAGTCACTTTTGTAGCTGTTCTAATGACACAGCAATTATTGCTTATTTTATACCATCTTTACTTCAGCATCAAAAAGAATAAGCTTGCATGATCCTTAAGAATTCTTTTGCAGATGGACAGTTTTGTGATAGTTTTGTCAAAGTAAACTTGTAGCAATATTTTTACAAATTGCAGGCTCTTACCCCCTAGAGCATGGTTTTGATGACTAGAGCTACTGGGTCACTGAGAATAACCTTCTCAAAGTGAGAGAGCAGAATTTGCAACAGGCATAAAGTTGGTCCAGCAGGGATGAACAGGGAAATTCTGACTGAATTGGGATGCAAAATTTAAGTACGTTTTTTGGAAAAAGGAAAGATGTAGAGACTTCCCTGAAAAAATAGAGAATTTTCCAAAAGTGCAAGAATGGAGTTTGGGATGTTGGAGCTTGGCTGGAGTACAGAGGACATAAACAGCAACAAGAAAGGGCTGGGTAAATTAGAAGTGAGAGTGGGACTGAAGAAAAGTGCAGCAAAGACATAAAGGCATAAGAAACAACAAGTTGCTCAATGCTGACTTAGCCTCAGTTTTCACTTGTAAGATTTGCTCTCTGTCTCTTGGATCTCAGAGCTCAGAAGTAGAACCCCTGGGAATGAATCCCCGAGGCAGAAGAAAGGGAGCACTTAAGCAAGGTGGTCACACAGAAGTTCACAGGAGTGGCTGGGATGCAGTGGAAACAGTGGCAGCTGGCTGGTGCTGTTTGTAATGCAGTTTCTTCATCCCTCTTGAGAGACTCCAGTAAAGTGAGAGGGTTGCTTCAGTCTCCATGAAGACTGGAGTGAATCATCCTGGAAGCTGTGTTCAGGCACATGAAGAACAAGGTGCTGATGGGGAAGCCAGCATGGATTTACCAAGGACAAACTGTGCTGATAACAAGGCAGCTGTTAATGATGACTGCTTCAGTGGCTGAGGGGAGGGCAGTGAATATGGATTTTTTTTTCTTGCCTTTGGCAAGGATTTCTGCATGCTCTGTCATAGTGTTCTTGTAGGGAAACGTGAGTTATGAACAGACGTGAATGTGAACGATGTGGAAAACTGGCTGCACTGTCAGACTTAAAAAGTTAAGGCTGTGAACAATTGTGAGGAAGTTTAGGGGGTGGCCTGCTGCTAGTGACTTTTCTCAGCTCCTGCAATTAATAATTTGGTGTCTTGTTTAATATCTGGTAACATTAATTGCTTTTGCAGTATAATTGGGTGAAAGCTGTCTGATATCAATTACGTGAAAAGTTATGAATACTTTTCTTTCAACATGCTCAGAAAAAGGCATTTTAAAAATTTTTAAAATATATTAAAAATAGTAACTTTGTTAATTCTTCCATATGAGTCAAATACTTGAAAGATTTCTATTTGATTGCAGCAATTATTTTACTCCAGAGGAAACTGCCTTACTAAATTAAGGGGAGGCCTTAACTGTTGCTTACAATGTTTAATTTATATACCTTTTTTACTTATTGCTTTAATTAAATATTTATTGCTTAATATATTTCACTGTTGGAAAAAATGGCTTAGCAGTTGTAAAGCTGCTCTGGTAGCTGTAGCCAAAAGGAATGTGTGGGGTAACAATGTTGGGAAAAATGGATGTTGTCCAAGGTGAGAACTTGCAGTAGGTACTACTGGACTCAGAATTTCATTTTTGCTTGTTTATCATTAAATGCACTGTTTTTCTAGATCCCTTTCACTGGGCTTGGCTTCCTCAAGCAAAAGTTCCTTTCTCTCAGGAGACCAGAGACTTGGTTCTTCCTCGCCTTTCTGATATGAACTTTGTACAGGACCTTTGTGAAGACCTTTATGAGCTGTTTAAGGTGAATCCAGTGCTTCTTTGAACTATTACTGAAGTAGCTGATACTTGTAATGGTACAGTTATGTTCACAAAAGGAATAACCATCTAACTGCTGAATGCCAAGATACTATGCTATTTTACCTTTACCATTGGCATGGTAGAAAGGGTTTATGTAATTATAAGGAAACTGTCACCAATGTGGTTAATTGATAGTAATTAGCTAATCTGAAAACAGAAATTAATTATTCTGTATCAAGTTTCACATGATTAATTAAAGCTAGTTTACTCTTACATCTTAGATCTGTGTAAAAACAGCAGTTAACATACCTATGTGGTGTGTATACACTTAAAGTGTAGCTGTGAGGAAATTATGTGTTTAACATAACTTAAAGTGCTTCCATACCTTTCATATACCTAATTTTATATGCATATATTGTGCTAAGCTGCTGCTGAAGTTCTGATCATATTGAAAGTTAAACTGACTTTAAAGATACTGAAATTGTCTACAGTATTTACATGTAAAGAGTGTCCTTTTCTAAAACATTTTGTAACCATTTGTGTCAGATGTTTAAGTGAAATAATCCAATTCAGGATTAAAAGAATTGGAAATTTTAAACTTGTAGTGAAAATGCAGCTGCAATGTCAAAACTAGATCCTGAAACACATTTTTGCTATATTAGCATCTTTGGCTCATTTGTGTTCAAAATGCCTCTGGGCTTGTTAGTAAAGTATTGGTAAATCTGAAGGAGGAAGTATTTTTCTGCTGGAGTCATCCTGAGAGAAAGGGCACTGTGATGTGTGATAATATTAAGCCTGGTATCTACCACCTGTTGGTATTTACCAATGCCCAAAAGTGGTATCCACTGATGTATTTTATTTTATCATGTAAAACAGTCTTCATTTTCACATATGTGAACTTGATGCAATAAATTGACCTTTTTGTGATCCATACTGGCATTCAATTTAAAGCTTTCAAAAATTATAGTGTGGGTAAATATGCAAATTATGATATTGATGAATTTGCATGCTAAATATATAGCTAAAAATAAATGGGTTATTTACCATAAACTGTTTGTTTTCTAAATAAAGACTGACAGAGGATTTGACAAGGCTACTTTTGAAAACCAGATGTCTGTTATGAGGGGACAGGTAAGACTGTATTTTTACATTTTTGTTCATGTATTTAATTTGTCATCACACCTCAGCTGCTTTCTTTAGAGCTACAAAAACTGACTCCTATGAATGACATTTTGAAGGTATTTTCATCTGAGAAGACTAAATTTCTTTCTAGAGTTTGTTATTATTTGTGGATAGCTAAAACAGCAGAAAGTGTATGCTGATTTTTTTTTTATTTTTATAGAAAATGCTTTTATTCTAGTTCTGTGTTATTGTTTTTGTGAGGGATGGGGGAACATAACTGTATATTCTTAGCAGGTATTTTAAAAATGAAAGAGTCATATATTTGGAAGGAAAATTTGATGTCTGATTTCATGATGCTATTAAAATAAATGTGACTTTATTTTAGAGGGTCAACATGATTATTAAAAGCAATATTAGGTAATAAAATTTCATCATCCTATCAAATGTTGAAACCATACTTCAAAACAGTCCAGCCATTTTCAGTTTATAAATTTGTTCAAATTTAAGTGGTGGGCTTGTTTTGTTTTCTGGGTTGTTTGTGGTTTTTTTTAAACACTAAGGTAGGTGAAGAGGGGGTTTCTCCATTTCCTGCTATTTTACAATTTGACTGATGTGAAATATTGGAGAAAAAGCTTTAGCTAAGAACAAATTTAGTTCATTGTAGGTATAAAAGAGTGATTTCTGCAAGTGTAAGGCAATTGAACTAGGCAAATAATTAGTCCCATTTTCCCTGAATTTATTGAAACTTAGTCCTTGTGTTCATAAATTCAACATGGATAGTTTTAAGACTATTCCTAGAGTGTCTTAACTCAATGTTTTCTCTATAGAATTTCCTATATCAAAATGTACCTTGCACAAGACTGCAGCTCTGCTTAGTCAAACATAATCCCAGTTACCATCTTTTGTGTGGTAGCTAAAAGACAGCAAACCTTACTTACTAAATTGAATTATAGGAATTGTTTCTGAAATAACTCTTCTGAGAAGTTTGTGTAGTCACTGGAAGGTGGGTTCTTGAAGTACTCATGCATCCTAAACTGTATTAAGTAGCTTTTTCTGATGAGACAATTGCCTTCAAGGAATCTGTTATTTAACAAAACACTTGAGGAAAAACATGATTGATATAATTGAGAGTGATATAGCTGAGGCTGTCAAAATTAATTTTCCACTATAAAGGCTGCATCTGGACCCTTTCTTCACACACTGTCCCTCAGGTGGATTTTAGGAGATACTTGTTTTACTTTTGGGGTTACCTCTCTAACTATATGAGAGTGTGTTTCACTCTGTGGGAAATGTCAGGTGTTCAGGTATGGAAGAAATGCAGATAATGAGTAATCCTTGGATGCTATTGGAAATACATTGGCAGACAATGCTTTTTAGCACTGATTTTAAACTTGTTTTTGGTGTAAAACCAAAGTATGTTATGAGGGCATTATAGAAGACTTGGCTATCTAGATCCCATGCTAAGGGATTAATTCAGTTGGGATGAATTTGCAGTATATGCAAAGCATTCAACTATATCCTTAAAAATGAGAAATTAAGAATTAGAAAATGAAGAATCTAGATACAGAAACTGTAGGGAAACATACCTTGCATGGAACAGTCAAGGTCTTTAAATCTAAGATAGCAAACATAGTTAGAAGCCTATTTCTGTGAAGTGTAGGAAAATTTTGGGAAGAGTTTCAAACCCAAAAGAAATAGTTCTCTCAAGAATGTAGAGTCTAAGCAGTGGGTAACACATCTACAGAAGGTTGCCTTAGAACTTTGAGAATGTAAATGTCAAGTGGAGGTGCTGGCAGAACCAAATTGCAGTAAATCATGCAAAAGACTTTGTTAGGGTTCTGTGGCCATGGAAGAACAGAAGCAGAGGGATCAGCCTTACAAGGAAGAAAAGGGCATTGTGCATGGGAAAAAAGGCTTGTTATTAAGGATAACAGACTCCTGGGAGCTGACAGCTGAATTTGCACCTTTAGTGAAAAAAATACCTATAAGAAAGCTATCAACATGATTTAACATAGGATGTACCAGCAGTTTAGCTACAACTTATTTTCATATCAGAAGATATAAAGCCATATAATTAGCTCATACCAAACCCAGTGCTAAGACCCAAATTCAGCTGTCAGCTCCCAGGAGTCTGTTATCTTTCCTCTAAAACTTCAGTGCTCATGGACTGCCCTCATAACTTATTCCATGTTCAATGTTATCCTGCTGAAAACTGAGGCAAGTATTCAATTTAGCTCTAGTGCCACATTTGCGTTATCCTTAATAACTCTTAGAGCTTTCTGAGAATTTGAAGAAGACTGCATGAAATAGGAAAAGAATGGAAGGGTAGATGGCAGTAGGATGCATTCATGTTACCAAATAAATAAAATATTTCTACTTGCGATAGCTATCTTTTGAAATGAATTTATTTAGCAGTACAGTCCTCTACAGAATCGATTGAAGAGTGGCATCTAAAATGATAAGCCTGATAGTTTTGTTTGTGCACCCTAACCTCACCTGCTTTTACTCTTTTTAGATACTAAACCTTACTCAGGCATTAAAGGATGAAAAGAGTCCCATTCAGCTTGTTCAGATGCCACGTGTGATTGTAGAGCGAAGTAGCACTGGAAGTCAGGGCCGAATTGTTCATCTGAGTAATGCTTTCACACAGACCTTTCACAGCAGGAAGCCTTTCTTTTCCTCCTGGTAGCAACAAAAATACATGGGAAGAGTAAGTTTCTCTTAACTTTAGAAAGCTACTTCTGTGTAAAGGTTCTGCAATAATGTACTTCTGCTGTGTACCAAGAGCTCTGACTGCCAACACCTCAGAACTTAAATTCTAAAGACTTAAGAAATGTATTTTGAATGTAATAAAAGTTTACAATTTTTGTGTCAAAATTGTGAATTCTTATGTCAGGGAATGAAAAGAATTTGTCCATGCTGTATTTTTATAGGCTAAATTAATGTATTCTGAATAATATTCTGGAGAAGGGAAGAAAATTTGCATATGCTGAGAAACTAATTTTGAGTACAATAGGAATTTTTGGTTTAATATAAATGTGAGAATCCATACACTATAAGTTTCTTTTTATATGGCCTTTAAAAAAAAAAACATTTAGAATGTTATCTTTGATTGTGAAAATGCTTTTTCTTGGAATTTCTTCCTGGTATTTTGAACTGGTTATAGATTTTTGTAGACTAGTTACTTGAAAAGTCATGCACTTAAAAAAAAAAGATTGATCTGTCCTTGAAATACAAGTTAAAGAAATGGAGAAGGAGGAAAATGCTCCAAGTAGGCTTTTTTTGCACGCAGGGACCAAAAATAGTTTAATAGTTGAATTACAGCAAAATTCAACCCAAGTAAATACACAGTTTCTACTGTGACAAAATACACTCAGTGTATGTTTCAGAGGCTGAAATGTCACTGTAGTGTTTGGCACTTGTATATATATTTAAGCACATGTATGGAGATCTGTGATATTTCTTTGGAGAAGCATCACCATGAAGGAATTGAGTTGCACCATGTTGTTACAGGTTTGTTTTGCCATTCATGTAAAAATGTGTTCATCTCTCGTCACCAGAGTGGTTCCTCTGCTAATGACAGAGGCACTAATGTGTTCATCACAAAGCCAGTCTGCCTTCTAAATTTCTACCTAAACACAGTTTGGGTTTTTTGACTGGAAAAAAAACCTGGAATACCTACAGCACAGAGAATTAATTTGTGCCCTGGATAATGTGCTCACCTGCCAATTGCCATTTGCATTTATGTTTAAGTTACCTGGTTTAAGACTTGACAGTCATGTTTCTAGGTCTATGACTTATGTAATGTGGGAAATATTTTTATTTTAATAATTTTCTGGACATTTAAGACTGGGAAGGGGAGAACGATTGCTGCTTTTATGAAACTTTCAGTATTTCAGATATTGCTGTATTTTGTAATTCTAAGCAATATTGTTGAACTCAGAAATAATAAAATGCTTGTATTTTATATAATTTTGAGTGGGTGTGAATATTAATGTAGTGTGTCAGCAACTTCAACAACTTCAAATGTGTAAACCTTAAATGTCAAACACGATACAGTGCGGTTCAAAAGCGAGGGGAATGCCTCTATAAGCTCGCCATGGTTTCTGTCCGAGCAGTTTATTAAGCAATGAGCGCTGCTGTGTGTGGGGCTCCCGCGGCCCCGGGCCTGCTCTGGGCTTTGCGCGGGGCCGCCGCTCCGCTGGGGGGCGCCTCCAGCCCGGCCGCGCGGTGCCCGTCGGGACGGAGGCGGTGCCATGGCGGCGGCGGGCACGGAGCTGCCGGGGCCCGCAGCGCTCGCCCTGCTCGGGCCGGCGCCCGGCGCGCCCTGCTGCCCTCACGGTGAGCCGGGCCCGGGGCTCACCTCCCCAGCGTCCCTGTGCTCGGCTCCCGGCGCGGGCTGATCTGCAGCAGCCCCTGTGAAGGCCGTGTTGTGGAAGCTCGGCTCTTGCAGCGGAGCAGTGAAACAGGGCTGCGGGTGTTCCCTGTGTTATCCTATCCTCGCGTTTGTCCCTAGGTCCCGCGCTTCTGTTTGTGAAGACCAGCCAAGGAAAAGAGGAAGGAAGAAGATTCTATGCTTGTTCGGCTTGTAGGGATAGAAAGGATTGTAACTTTTTCCAGTGGGAAGATGAGAAGGTAAGAGGGCACTGCTGAAGGCTGTGCTGAAGACCAGGGCTGCCAAGGTGATCAGAGGGCTGGCGGATCTCGCCTGTGAGGGAAGGCTGAGAGAGTTTGGGTTATTCGGTTATTTGGGTTCTTCGGCGTGGAGAAGAGAAGGCTCCGGGAAGAGCTGATAGCAGCCTCCCAACACCTGAATGGGGCTCCAAGGAATCCGGAGAGGGATTTATTGCAAGGGCGTGTAGTGGAAGGACAAGAGGTGATGGCTTTGAGCATTCAGAGGAGAGGTTTAGATGAGTTATTAGGAAGAAGTTCTTTACTGTGAGGGTGACGAGGGACTGGAAAACCTGTCCAGAGAAGCTGTGGATGCCCCATCCCAGAAAGTGTTCAAGGCCAAGCTGGGTGGGGTTCTGAGCAACTTGGTGTTGTGGGAGTTGCCCCTACCCATGGCAGGAGGGTTGGAACTGGATGATCTTTATGTCCCTTCCATCCCAAGTCATTCTTTGGTTTTATAAAACATTGGTGATTTTTCCTCTACTTAGCAATTTTAAAAGTATATTTTATTGCAGAAATCTCTGGTAAGTGCTATTTTCTAAACTTGGTGTAATAGTTGATATTTAGCTGAGCACTTATTTCTGTCAGGAGAACATGTTTCAAATATAGCGTTCAAGAAAGGCTGTGTACATTTTGAGCAAAGCTGGCATTTGTTATTCTATTGCCAGAACATATAGGAAGTTTGCCAATGCTTTGCAATGTTGAACAAAATTGGGTACTTCTGATCCCAAAATGCCCTTGTTTCTCCTAATTAAGATAGAGAAAATCTATTGGATACAAGCAACAGTAGGGTATACAAAATACCGGGATGGTGGGGCTTGGCATGGTGCTCAGTAGTGTCAGAATATCTGCAGCAATTTCTCTTTGTCATTCATTTTGAATATCACTTGTATTATGATGTCTTTTGTGTACTGAGTTTTATTGTTGTCTTCTTTAAGTAAAACAGTTCCATAAGTTTTGACCAAATGTTTTGAAACTGTTGTGAAACCATGAGTATGTCTTGTGGGGACAAAGTAGAAGACTCAGAGAAGAGTGTGAGAGACTGAAATGTTAAAGACTCAGGTGCAGATTGTAACAAGGAGCTGTCATGCCTTAGAAGTGATTTCACACAAGACTTGGACATCTTTTCTACTGTCATCAATTTGTCAGGATCAGATCAGAGTTCTTCTGAGGGACCACAACTGCTGGCACACATTAATGGAAAGGATGGCTATTTCTGTCTTCCTCAAAATCACCTTTTGAGTTTTTCTCTGAGTATTACATGTGATAGGAGAATGAAATGCATAGTTTAAATTCACAATGAGAGGCCTGTATTGTTTTGCAACATGGCCCTGTGCTGCAGACATACTTGTTCTTCTGAAACAATAAATGTGATTATTTTTCCTTGCTAAGTAGCTGAAGCATGAGACCTTTGATGCACCCTTTCTTTCATGTTGAGATTTGATGTACCACACACAGCAGTAGCTGTTAGTTTTGTAACTTTTCATGTATGCACATTTTACAGGTGTCAGAAGCTAGGCTTGCAGCACGTGAAGAATATAATAGAAGTCATCAGCCTTGTTTTACACACAGACAGAACGTGGACAGGTATTGTTAATGTATATTTTCTGCAGTAAAGATGTAGTAATGCAGGTTTAGGTACTCTGAATGTAGAGATAACATTTTAGGATTCTTTAAAATATGAAAAGATGAATTTGGGCAAATAAGGATTGTTTTTTGGCAAAGGAAAGGAAATAGCATGAAACACTAAGCTAGAGCATGGTGTTTTCACCCCAGGAGCTGGGGGTGGGGGTTGGGTTTTTTTGGGGGTATGTATAGTCATTCCTGTGGTAGTGCTCTTAGTGTGCTTACAAGAGGTCAGTAGCAATTTCTGTTAAAAAAAGATTTATTCCTGACTTTAGTCTACAAAAGTAACAGGCTTAACATTGTGAAAAGAAGCAAGGGTAACATAGTAATAAGTGATGTCTGAATTTCATGTATAAACATACAGGACTTTGCTCATAGTTAATGGAGTCTTCACTCTTTAATCCAGTTATTTTATGGAGATTCCAAGTATATTTAGTGGCAATATTTTATGCATTTCAAAGTGTCCTTTGAATTTATTTTTTTGTATAAATAATACTTCATTCTTGTGGAGTTTTGTGAGAGCAGTGTGTAAACTGCATTGTTAGTTTAAATGTCTGAACTCCTAAAATATTAAAAAACCCCTCCATGGCTCCCCTTCCTATCTTTGAGAGAGGCTTTTGCTAAACTTTGTTCCCTATTGTCTTTTGTATTTAAAGGTACAAGAATTTTGTTCTGTTGCCGTTGTCAATGAGGAGGTTTTGCCAGGAATGCCAGCAATTGCTATTGCCAGCAGAATGGAAAAAACACTCAGATCACCAGTTCCTGTGTGATATCACCACTGCCCAGCTGAAAAGCCCAAGTCAGCTTCTGTATCCACTGGAGAATAAAAAAACAAATGCACAGTATTTATTTGCAGACAGAAGTTGCCAGTTCCTACTGAATCTCCTTACAGATTTAGGATTCAGACGAGTGCTCTCTGTTGGAACACCCAGGTACATCCCTGAGAACTGTTGCACCTTCATGTAATATTTCTCTCTCAAAGTTGTACAGCTTACTAATGATTATAGTCAATGGTTCTCCCATAACAAGAGGTTCACTGTTGGTGAACCTCTTGGGATTATCTAAGCATCTGGTGAAGTCTAGTTTTGAACTTATAATATACCAAAGAAGACTGGCAACACTGCCAATAACACACATACACACTTCAGATCTCTGTGGTAGTTATGGAAGTGATGTGGAGTTTCTGACCTTGTGTGTTTTTGTGTGGTGATCCAGGAGACTCCACTGATTGTCATCTTTCAAGGCTAACCTGCTTTTCTAACTTGGAGTACAGGCCAAATGGAATCACCCAAGTTTAGGCCACTCAATTTCCTCTATCTGTTTGGTTTTTGTTTAGTAAAGTACCCAGCATCTTGTCTTGCAAGATCATTTCTGAAGTTAAATGTTAAATTTCTGAAGTTATGTGTTAAATTTCTTCCAATTATACTTCAGGCTTCATGAAATGATCCAGTCAAAAGCGTCACAAGAAGAAGAATTCAATGTTCGAAGCCTTCTGCTAGATATTGATTTCAGGTGGGTTCTAACATATGTTTACATATCTGAAGAACATATACAAAGATGGGTGTTCCTACTGCTTTAAGAGATAAATTGCTGGTTGTTTCCCCTTTCTTGTCTCTGCATCTCTGTTCCTGTATGCATACACAAATGACATCCAGTTGATGAGAAAAGTAAGTATACTGAAGAATTTCTCAGTATTGGTATGTGTTGTCAGTAATCAGAACCCAAAGATGATGTTTTTCCTGAGGTCTGTTTTCACCCTAAATATCCTATCTTAGCACAGACCAAAAGTTACTTATATTTTTCTACTCCTATCAAAATTTATTTTACAGGTATTCACAATTTTACACAGAGGATGAATTTTGCCACTACAACATGTTCAATCATCATTTTTTTGGCGGAGAGGTAAGGCCAAGAATTTATTGAGTGCTTTGGTAAAAAAGTGCATGTTGTTGATGCAGAATTTTGTAGGAAACTCATGACTAGTCTAGTAGAAAACATCATGGGCAAACATAAATTAATTAAAAACATTTTAATAGAAGCAGCAATTAAGGTGTGTAAGCCACATTAGTTAGCATAAATGTAATAGTCAACTTTGAATTGAATGGAAGAGAACTACTGAAAAAGAGGCAGTTTCATGCTTTGATTTTCAGTAATGTTTTATATGTTAGCTGAACAGGGCACTTGTTTTCAGTCCTTCAAACCTATGTGCATTTTTTGTGTTTGTTTTTTTTTAATGCTACCTAAGAGGAAATTCACCTCCACAAGAGGGAAGCAAAGTTCCCTCTTCTGCCGTGATCGTGATCGGTTTATTACCAGAGACAATATGTTTACAGTTCTTGAATCATGATTCCTGGAAATGAACCTCTGTTTCTTACAGGCTGCACGTGAAACTTGCAGGAAATTCTTGTTTGAAGAGAATGGTGAAAGAGTCATTATGGTAACTGATCCCCCATTTGGAGGTTTAGTGGAAGCACTGGCTTCTAGCTTTAAAAAACTGATGGCAATGTGGAGGGGGACAGAAAAAGAAGGTATGTATTACAGACAGATGGGTGGCTTGTGCTGTAACATCACTTTAAGGAAAAAGTACCTATCTATAAGTTTGTGATTCTTGCTACTCAGGTGAATGTGAGCGCTCTCATGTTATAATTTCTAAAGGTGAACTATCATGTACCTAATTTACTCTCCTGATATTTTTAGTTCAGTAATGCCCAATTCTCAAAGTCTATCTTAAAATCTTAAAAACTTTTCCCCTTTTTTTTTTTTTTGCAAATCTACTTTGCAATTAAAATGGACTTTAAAGGTAGAAAAAAATAAGCTATCAAACCAGTAAATTTTCTTAGCAACCTAAGTGGATATCAAGAGTTTAGTTACGTGGCACTTACATGTCCACATGTCCAATATGCCAAAACTTTCTGTTGCCTAAGAGAGCTAGTGCTTCTGCCCAACATGATGTACATATCCATGTTTATGTACTTGGAATGTCCACTGTAAATTTCTCATGCTACATGTACTATGTTTTTCTCCTATGTACCCCCAAGTTTTTTCATTACTAGGTCATGACAACAGAGAGATGCCCATGTTCTGGATATTCCCATACTTCTTTGAGTCTCGCATTCTTGACTTTTTCCCAAGCTTCAGTATGATGGATTACCAGGTATGGCTGAACCCAGTGAATCTGCCAATTACCAGTTGTGTGCAATGTGAAAGGAATAGGAGTGAAAGCAGGTGCAGTGGCAGTGCTTCTATATAGCTGGGCCTTGTTCATGTGAAGCCTGGATTCTGTATTTCTATTAGTTGTATCTGTGATAACTTGATCATGTTCCTGTTATGTATCTTTAACTCACCTGTCATTTATCCATGAACTCATTTCTTCTGGCAGGCTTTCAGTATAACAAATTTGCACTAATTCTGACAGGTGCTTGTTGCAGATAAAGAGTATTTAATTCTTCATAGATTAATTGATAAAGAGTATTTCATTCTTCACATATGTTCAATGTCAGTGGGTAGTGCCCAGGCCTAGAAAAAAACCAAAACATATATATTACAAAGTTAAGGTCTTTCATCTCCAAAACTTCAACTCCAAAACATCAGATTACAATTACAGTGATGGAAATGTTTGGAATTACTTAATAAGTGAACTTGTCAGTGATGAAGCAATAATCTGGCATCAGCTTCTTCAGTATTGTATCCTTTCAGTACATAGTTTAGGCACACACATACTTCAGTGTGTTTTGAGAGCTTAGTCATGGGTATTCATGATGCTAAAGGTTTATTTTTTTCATATAACAACTCTGCATGAATTCTGGTATTGATGTTCTGAACAGTCTTGTGGAATGAAAATTGTTGAAGAAAGTGGAAAACTCATGCTAGGCTAGACTGCATTCCTGCCAGTGTTCACAGCTGAGAGTTTTTGTGACAAGTCTCTGAAGGCAGTGCTGGAAAAAGCAGGCTGATTAGATTTGCAACTTTATAATTTTTCTGAGATGGGTTCAGATGTCATCCCTTGTACTGACAAACCAAGCTGTATAGATACTTTTATACAGCAGATTGCTCTGTAATCAGCTGCAATGTTATCTTACATATCCCATGCAAACAAGCAAAAAGGAATAAGTACAAGATGATTATTGAAGTGTAGTGAGTCTAGCCTAATACTATGTTTGCACAAATTTACAGGTAAATGAAACAAAAAACTTCATGTAGAATTTGTAACCTGATTTGGGGTTAGAGTCTTGTATATAAATACAAGCATTTCATAAGGCACTTATAAAGATAATACATATGTAAATAGCTCTGCCTGTGCTTGGCATTCAGTTTTAGAATCTTTCTATGGTTTTGTTTTTCTAGGTAGACTATGATAATCATGCACTGTATAAACATGGCAAGACAGGCCGTAGACAGTCTCCTGTCCGTATTTTCACGAACCTTACCCCAAGTGTGATTGTGCTTCCTGAAGAAGAGGGATATAGGTAAGATATATTAATGCTCAGGTGACTTTTGAAAGAGTGTCTTTGTTCTTAACTAGGGCATAAAGTCTCCAAAGGAGTTTGGGATGGTGCTGTTCCATGGTGTCTTGCCTAACTTGGATGCCAGCATTAAGACCACATTTTTCTCTCTCATTCTAAAGTTGCATATTATATAAACAATGGGTAGGAGAGCTGAAGTGTCTAAAAAGACATTTAAATTTTTCAGTGTGGAATTATGAGATTCCTTATTTTGTCTGTAGGAAATACTGTCTACATCTACAAGAGAATTTTACAGCTATGTCTGATAATCAGCTGTTAATACAGTAGCAAAAAAATGAACTTGTAAGAGAAGCATCAAGGAGAGAGGAATTTAGTTTCATTTACTACTGATACTGTTGGTAATTTGACCTGAATTTTACTCTGTGGATGTACTGTCTGTAAATGGCCAAAGTGGTCATTTATGTAGCAAAGATTGAATTTTTAATTCAACAAAGTGATTTTGCAGTCCTTACATTAGCTGTTAAGATTGTATAAAATTAATTGTTTTGTGAGCCAATAGTGAACCAGTACATCTTTTTCCCAGATTTTGCACTGTATGTCAGCGATATGTTAGTTCTGGTAACCAGCACTGTGAGATATGCAATTTATGTACATCAAAAGTAAGTATTTTCACTTCTTTCTGAATGGAAGTTTTAGCAGCAGTCAGATAACAACCTCTGCAGTACTTGCTTTGGTAAAAACCTGTTTGGATACTGAGTTCCACGGGAAACCCACAGCAGTTCAGTTTCACAGACTTATTATTACCTTCACTGTACATCTTCCATAACCTACTGGGAATTAATTTCTCTTTCCCTAATTCCTTTGTGTTGCAAAGAGGACAGGACAAGTTTGCTGCTTGCCACTTAGACCAGAATTTACCCAGCTGTGGTCTGTTGACACATGCATTTTTGTTCAGGCTTTGAAGTTGTAGAACTTGCTAATTTCAAAATTTCATATGTGGTTTTCACAGATTCTCAGGACTGTTGTTTCTGAGTTACTGTCCTTCCTACAGAGGAGTTGTTCCTGTAAACAACTCCTATGGGGACCCTACAGGAGTAGTTCTGTTTTAAGATAAAATCAGTGGGGGGTTCAATAAACAAAACCATTTATTTGTCTTTTGTAGGATGGCAGACGATGGAAACATTGTGTTCTTTGCAAAAAATGTGTAAAGCCCTGTAAGTACAGAAAAAGATTTTCTAAATAAAAGTGCATTTAGTCCAAAGAAACTGAAATTCCGAACCAGAAAATATTCTGTGAAAGAAGTAAAACACAATTCAGAAGACATAGAATAAACAAAAAGTCTCAATTTCACACAAGTTACTATTCTTTAGTTTAGCTGTACTTGCACTGTGTGGAAGTGGAATAAATTCTTGCCAGGGCACACTAAATCCCATTTATATCTATCATGGCAAAACATAAATATTTCCAATTGTCATATAAGTATTTCCTAATTTTCTAAACTTTGAATTTCCTAAACAAGTAGGCAAGGACGTTTGAGAGATGATGATAAAATTATGTTTCATGCACAAATTTAGTTGTATTTATACCTTTGTATAAATTTATGAAGCCATTATCTTTGTTACAGTTACAACAATCAAAATCTGTAAGTACATTGTAACATCTGCACTGTTTTTGTTTTGAAGATGACACACAGGATAAAAGTTCTAATGGCAAAATAGTTCACACTTAATTTGACAGTATGTCTAGTAATGTGCTAAGGGACCAGAAGGTGACCACATCTATCTTTGTAAAGCTAATCCAGAATTAAAAACCTGGTAATGTGGCCTGTATTTAAAGCTTAGTTTCAGAATGTTTTAAACTTTTCCAAGGTCATAAATCATGTTATCTATTTTTCAGCTTGGTTTCACTGTGACAATTGCAAGTGCTGCACTCTTGAGAAGCACAGCTGTGGGAAGAGTGACAGTGGCTGTTTCGTTTGTGGCAAGGCAGGTCACAAGCGCAGTGCCTGTCCCAGTCTGTCCCACAGCAGAGCAGCTTGGCAGTAAGTGTGATACTGCATTAATACACTAAAATGCAGCATTCAGTTGGGTTGAGATCCTATGTCAGGGAATCAATTCACAGAGAGAGAGATGATTTTCCACTTTAGGTGCTGATGTCAGCTTTCCCTGTTGCCCACTTGCTGCACTGCTGGGGAGTATGTACTGAAGGGAGGGTGGGATAAAAGGCAGGTCACTTACTGGGGCTCCCAATTCCCTGTCTGTGGGTTTTCTTTCAAAACTGATTTATATGGATTGCAGACTTGGTGACTGGTGCATGGGACTCTGTCGAGATGACTGAAAATTGAAGTAATGAAACGCTTTTATCCCCTTTGAATTCCTCATGAAGGGGCAGAGAGAAGAGTCAATATAATAAGAGTCACTAAAGAGTCACTAGTTACTGCTTCCTGTCTCTTTTGCTTTGTTATAGCACATTTTGCTTTTTTTCCTTCTGGTATTTCAGGTGCTTTTTGTAGTATGATCTAAATCTCCACCATTAATGAGGATCACATGGAGTACTTTTATTCTTCCATGATTTTCCTTTTGTTACATACAGAACAGCACTGTACACATACCTGTATGTATCAGAGAGCCAAGTAAATGGTGTGTGCTTGTCTTCAGATGGAACTAACTGAAAAGAGGAAAGGGGATTTGCTAAGAGATGGTCCAGCAGATGGCTCAGTCTTTCCAGTTCAGGATAATTGACTGCACTTCCATTAATTCCTCTCCAGAGTAGTGGGTTTTTCTGTGATTTTGGACTTGAGTGGCTGTAGCAGTGGAAGGCAGATTTTCCCTCCCAAAGCTGTACCTATGTTACCCAGTGAGACTCAGACCATTATCCTCTTGGGTCAGTCTCCAGAGACTCATCAGATGCCTGCTAGATGGCAGATGGTACAGGTGTATTGCTTCATGTCCAGGTTTTGCTTAGGCACACAAAAGGTAGCAATGTTTCATTTTATGTATCTAAAAAATTTCCATCTTAATGTTTCTTTTTCCTTGACTAAAAAAATTAAAAAGGATGCTAAAAGAATTTCATGAAACCTCATCTGTTTTTTCTGTCAAGGAGGATACTTTTCTGTCAGTTTAGCCAGAGTGGTTTTAGTACTTTCAGGCCATCAGTTAGTTCTTTTGCTGATTCAGTGCAGAAGATAACTAAGATTTCTTTTTCTAATAAAAATTTTGTATGTTTGTTGTAATTACTCAGTGTTTTGCATTATGACATCTTTTGTCAGAGAAAGAAAACAATCCACTTGCTAGTTAGTTTAACTTCCTAATGGTGTTAAACGTCAACATACTTCCTTCTAAGTCTTTCTATTATACATGCATTATATATTCAGCATGAAACTCTGTGTGTGCTTTTTTGTACTCAGTGAGTTTCTTATTTTCAATATCTGTGTAAATTTAAATGCTGAATAAATACATAAAATGAATGTATAATGGCAATAAAGTGGACAGTTTTGTGAAGTTGAAAGACCATAACATTTTGAGATGTACCGTTCATTGTACTTTTTGTGACAGTACTTCACATACTGCCACATAATTCATATACTTACTTAGAATACCAGCAAATGTATTTGTACAGAGATGTGTGTTTTTCATTTTATTCTAATCTCTATGTTCCTTTTTTTACTTTACAGACCTGACAAAAAGAAAGGGCAGAAAACTCGAAAGAGAATAAAAATGAGGATCCGTAAAAGATTAGCTATGAAACATGCCATATTCTCCAAGAGGAAAGTAAAGAATAAGAAAAAGAAGACATGACTTTTCTTGCTGCTACATAGTTCCTAATTTATTTTTTTATTGTTAGCCTTTTGTTCCATTTTCTAAAAATGTAAGTGCTAACATCCAGAATAAAACCTGATTGAATTAAGTGACAGTTCCTTTATTATACATCACTACTGGTACCAAAAAAACCCTGCAACCCCAGAACAGCTAAGTGAACTACCACAGCCCTTACCATGTATTTGTATAATGTGATAATTTTGTACTTAGGATTAGCTGTTTGTCTAATTTGGTGGGTGTTGGATGTTGTGGATCTTACTGCTGAGAGGGGAGGTATGGGCAGATACTCTGGTTTTATGTTGGTATTGGAGGATGGGACAAGGGAGGAAGTGAGGGTAGGTGATGGGAAGGCACGAGTTCTAGGAATTCGGTTTCTGTTAGTTACAGTTGTGAAAAATGCCAATCACTTGTTTTTAAAATCTTAAAAGTTTAATAGTAATAAAATGGTTATAAAAATAGTAATACAATTAGAGGAATAATAATTTGGACAATTTGGATTAGAACAACATGAGACAACAAAGAGTTATGGATGTCCAGGTACCTTTTTCTGGGCAGCATAAGCCTGAAAAAGGACACCTGTTAACAGAGGATTAACCCCTAAAAACAATAACCTGTTGCATATTCATACAGCTCATACCTGATGCATAAATTCCATTCAAACACAGGATTCCGTCTGGTCATGGTCAGCTTTTTCCTCTGAATGCTAACGGCGTCGTCCTGCCTGAGCGAGGCGGGAAGAACTTTGTTTCTCCTGATAATGGGGCAATAAATTCTCTTTCTCTGCAAGATTTAGGTGTCCTGTGACTGCTATCTCAGTTCGAGTCCTTTCTTTAGAAAAAAAAAGTATCCTAAATAGCATAGTTTCTATTTTAACATTTTGTTATAGACTTAAGAGAATTAATACAGCATTACTTCCTAACACAGCACATGTAATATTCAATTTAATATTTGCGAAAATCCAATCATAAAATACGCATTTTTCACACAATCGTCTCATAGGGAGCCTTGTGAATTTTAAAAAATTTCTCTCCAAATGGAAAAGGGGCTTAAAAAAGAGTATTTAGTACTTAGTAAGTGAGCGGAGCTTGAAGAGCCTGGCTCGGCGCTGCGGCGAGGCCCACGCCGCTGCCGGGGTCTCCACACGGCTCCCGGGGCCCGCCCCGCTCTCAGAATTCCCCGCACGGCTCCCGGGGCCCGCCCCGCTCTCAGAATTCCCCGCACGGCTCCCGGGGCCCGCCCCGCTCTCAGAATTCTCCGCACGGCTCCCGGGGCCCGCCCGCTGCCGAGGCCCGGCCCGCTCCTGGCCGCTCCTTGCCGCGGCGGGAAGCGCCGCCCCCGGAAGCGGGAGCAGAGGCCCGGCGTGCCCGCGGAGCCCCGCAGCCATGCCCGCCTTCAGGCAGGTGGGCGAGAAGCAGCTGCCGCAAGAGGTGGTGTTCATGTCCTGGTCCCCCAAAAGGGACCTCATCGCCCTGGCCAACCGGGCGGGGGAGGTGAGTGCTGGTGCCGGTGGGTGGCACGGGAGGAACGGGCGCTGCTCTCCCTGCAGGCCCAGGTGCCTTTGCCGTTACTTAGGGCATGTTCCTCGTGAGCCTGGCCAGGCATTTAAGGATAGCAGTTTTGTAAATCAAACGTCTTAATAATGCTCCTTCGTTTTTTGCATTCTGATTTCCGAACAAATTCACGTGTGATGTGCTTCTCGCTTGTGCATGAAGTTCCTATTTAAGTTCAATCTAATTTCAAGTACTTTTCCCCCTGGAACTGCAGTATGTGGTCGTGCATGAAGACAAGACTCGTGCTTTTGGGCTGTCCGCTAGAGAGCTGATGAGTAACCCCTGTTGGTTAGGGGCTTGTATCCTTATGCAAGGCTCAGTTTATTTCTCTGTACTGCTGTTAACTGTGTGCTGCCCTCTATAAGAGCATAGGAGTGAATTATCTGCTAGAGAAGCAGGTGGTCTTTAAAACACAGGAGTTAAAAACTGATAAAAAAACTGTGCATCTTGAACTGATTTACAAACTTTTATTAACGTAAGAAGGTGGTTTAAGTTTGTCTTTAATGCATTTGCTTTGTAGATTTTACTTCATCGGCTTGCAAACTTTCAACGTGTGTGGAGTTTGCCTCCAAATGAAAATACAGGCAAAGAAGTGACTGCTCTTGCTTGGAGACCAGATGGCAAAAGTAATGTCAAGTATATGAGATGATATGGTGCGATAAAACCCCATGGGAAATCATGAATGATGATGCCTGTGAAGGAAATTTTCAAGTAAACTGAAGAGAAGGGTGGCTTAATTTTATGTAGGTTCATTCACAGCAATAGAGAGATTAACACTATTAAATCCAATGGCAAGAAAGATTAGTAAGCCAGATTTATGTGCCAAATGCTGCTTTTCGGAGTATAGCAAAATTTCAACCTCTTAACTATGCAGGGTATTTTGTATGAACTACAAAGTTTATTGGGGGAGAAAGAAGCTGTCTGATCAGGATTGATTGAAGAGCTTAGCTTACTTAGCATAGGCAAAACTTCATAGGCTAAAATTACTCTAACTATAGACCAGAGAAGGAAAAAAAAAGCCTTTTCCTTATTAATAGAAATAATGTTGAAATTAGTAGTTTAATAAACTTATGCCAGAAATCAGTTAATTTTTGCTTCACTGGAGGTGGGAGAATGGGAACAATCTTCCTCTATGACATGTGGATAAAAACCTATATTGTTTTATGATGGCATCTGAAGAGTTTAAGAAACTTCTTTTTAAAGCTGATTACCTGTGATTATAAGGAAATAAATACAGAAACCTCTGCCTATTTGCTATTATGGTTGAAGAAAGTTAAGTAAAAAGTGGTGCAAAAGTTGCTTGGCAACTCCTAATTTGTGTTTTTTGTCCACCAAGCCTTTCTGGTGGACAATGTTATCTATAATATTGGACTCAAGTTTGCAAAATTGGGAGCCTCTACTTTATCAGAACTATTGTTAGAAGTGTTTGAAGCATGTTCAGTTCTAGGTTATTTATACATTTAACTTGTCTTTCTCTAGTTTTGGCTTTTGGCCTTGCTGATACCAAGCGGATTATTCTGTGTGATGTAGAAAAGCCTGAAAGCTTGCACTCCTTCTCTGTGGAGTTATCTATTACATACATGCATTGGATGGAAGTAACTGAGGAAAGCAGGTAAGTCTGAAAAGAAACAATCACAAGCCATGTAATGTTGCCTTACTGATAATTTATACTTTAAATGTTACAAGCAGTCACATAAAGTAATATAGTTTTCCACAGCTGTGGGGTTTTTTCACCACTTGGCTAAAATTTTCCTTTTTTTAGAATAGATCCTTTTCATATGCTTATTTTTAGTGCTGATACCTTAGTCTTGTGGTTCTTTGGGTAATACATTACATTTCAGCATAATCTTGTGCTTCTCCTTAAGAGCTGCTTAATCTAGTGTTAGCATGTACAGCCTGTTTTACTGCAGGCTTGGAGAGAGTTTAAACAGAAAGCCTCTGACAATAACTGATTTACAGGCAATGGAGGATTTGGTGACAAGCCTCTGAGCCAGCAGATACAAACTTTATTCACTGGAAATAAAAAAAGATTTTCAGGTTTTTTTATTAATTTGATCACTTGATAATCTTTTATATGACCTTTAATAATTTATCCTCTGACATTTCTAATTTTGATATATATAATGCATTGAATATGTACTCTTAACTCTGGAGTTGAAAAGAAAGGCTCTTCTCATTTTTACAGCTTGGGTAATAAAGACAGTATTATGTCTTTTTCAGTGTTCTCACTTCCTTTTACAATGCTGAAGATGAATCAAACCTCCTTTTGCCTAAATTACCAGCGCTGCCAAAAAAGTAAGTGTTACTCTAGTAAGCTTGAGGAAATACCATTTGTCATTTATTGTCATTATTTTGGTTATTCATCTTTAACACTCTGCAGCTGTCTGATCATTGTTACTGACAGTAATTATTTTTTTTCAGTTACAGTACCACAGCAAAAATTTTCAGGTAAGAAATTGTCATATTATAACTCACTGTTTTTTAGTTTTGTTTTATTTTCTGGTATTGGGACAAACTACATAAGCCATAATCACATGTTTTGTATTTTCAGTGAAGAAAAGTCAGATGAGATTATGAAGCTTCTGGGTGATGTCAGGTAAATTCTGGCTGTGGGTTGTTGGTTGAGGTTTTTTGTTTAGTTGCTTTTTTAAAGAGATAAAATAATGGATAATTGAGTTTACTGTTAAATTAAATCTGCATCTCTGTCTATCACCAGTTACTCCTTTTTAAAACTTGATAGCTCTTCTTACAGTAGGATTTCCTTGCTTGAGAGAGAGTGAGCTGTCTGTGGTGTAGGAGCTTTATGAAATCTCTCTGCTGTCTTCAACTGCTCAATTAATCCAACCAAAAGTTTTTAACATACTGTTTTCCTAAGTTCTGTGTTGGTTTTAACAGAAATATTCAGTGTCAATGTATATTTATTTAGAGCTGTAACAGGCAGAAGTTGCAGTTAATTTGCTTGTATTTAGGCTTTTTCCCAAGCCAGTGTAGCACATTGTTTTTAGTAAGTGAGCAAAACATAGATCTGTCTGTCCCAGACTCTATTCTTTGAACTGGGTTTCTGTTTCTGGTGCTGTTGCTACTTCTGTGGCTGTTATTGCTGCTGCATCCATTTCAAATGTTCATTGCCTTTGAGGTGCTGAGGGATGCCACTGAGTGTGACAAGCTCACTCTGCATGTAATCGGGGTCATTCAGGGTGGCTTAGTAATAATGCTTTGCAGCCTGCATACTGCAACATGCATTGGTAAGGGGAAGGTTGCTAGAAACTTGTTACTTTTAGTGAAAAAGGACTCTCTGACTAAACTGTGCTATCTTTCCCCTATTCTCTCAGTTAATGTAGTAATTAATACTCTTAATATAAATGTTAGAGGCAGTTTTTATCAATAAAATCCAAGCTAATTTGCTAGTTTTTTAATTTCTTGAATAATGGACGGTAACACAATGTTTCCTTTTGTGCAGGAATAGAATTTAAGTATTAATAATGTGTGTGTTCAAATTCTTTTCAGTATGCTTATCAGCACATTCTTCTATTTTTATAGACTTAATGCTCTTGTCCTTGGTGGCAGCTCAGGATTTATTGAGATATATGCTTATGGAATGTTCAAGATTGCTACAGTAAATGGGGTATGTTTGGTTCCTTTCCACATTTTTTCTTCATAATATACCAAGCTACAGCTGAATTGAGTGAAAATATACATATGCTTACACATAAGTGAAACTGGGCTGCTGAATTTGAAGAAACTAATTGATTGGGTTATTGGTTATTGATGGAAAGACCTTGTAACTGGGAAATTTAACTCTTGTTTCAAAATTCGCTGTTAATACATGATAAAAAGATTGGGTTTGCTCCTGAGCAGTAGCTGAAAATTGCACTTCATTTTTACCTGCCATTGAACACAGTCATCTTTGTATGTCAGTGTGTTAGAGCAGGAAATATTCTTAGAGGAAATGAAATGTTTTATTAACTTTTAAACTGGAATTCTTCAGGTGGCAGGTTCTTGTCGTGGACTGTGTTTGTCTAGTGATTTGAAATCACTGTCAGTTATTACAGAGCTACAGAACTCTCCAGACAGTGAAGCAGAGATAATGTATTTTCAGGTAAGTAAACAAATTTAAAAACATGTTTAAAGGGAAAACTGGTCTTTAAATTACATTCTGGTAGCTTTATTGCTTTCCCATGATAACAAAAACTACCAGTTTCAGCCATTTTGAAATTACCCCAGTTTAGCTTTTGAATTTGTGATGTTAACATACAGTTTCACTGATGAGACTGACAATGGTGATCTGAGCCATTCTTGCAAAATACTTCTTTTAGAATAATGTGAATTTATTCAACTACAGTGACAATTAATCAGATTTTCTCCATTCTGCGCACAAGGGGCCTAACAGCAATGCTTGTGATTTTCCCCTTTCCAGAACAGTCATCCTTAACATTATTACTGTTAGAGCTCCAAAATGTGGAACCTTCTCAGGGGTTTTTATAGATGCATTAAAAATAGTTATTGCTTCTTTGAATTAAATGTATTTTCCTTTTAAAATCAACCTTAAGGAGTTGAGAATGAAGAGATTTTCTGTGGGTCTTTCCAATCTGTCTTTTAATTTCTGTAATCTATGTATTGTTAAAAGACAAGTCATCTGTTACCTGTTGCTTTTTCCATTTGTTGTAGTTGGACACTAGTCTGTTATCAAGTTACTTACCTGAGGTAACTCGAATGGCCCGGAAGTTTACTCACATTTCAACTCTGTTACAGGTACAGTTGTGTTACACCATCCTTTTAGTCTTGTGGTTCTGTAGGCTTTGACATTCTAATGCAAGTGAAATAAATGTTTTCTTGTAAGAAGCTTGAGTTGGTTTTAAGTAAATGTAGAGCTCCAACTTGGAATTTGATAATAAATTTTATATAAGATCTACTGTGTATTTCCTTTATATTGTAACATCCATTTGCTGAATGTGTTGTTGACAGGGAGAAAGGAAATAATACTGATGCCAGTTTCTGTATTACAGTATATAAAGCTGTCATTGACATGCATGTGTGAAGCATGGGAAGAAATACTGATGCAGATGGACTCACGACTAACAAAGTTTGTACAGGTACTGCAGGATTAACCATTCTTTTGGAAAAACACTTTTGGCAGTAGTTCTGTTGTTCTTGTTAGTCTATTGCATATCCTAATGTTAAGCATGATGCCTCCAGATAAGAGTCCCTAAGTTCAGAGACAGCCTGAAAGCTATTGTGTGTCAAGTGCTCTGATGCTGAAGGCACCTGTGTACAATCAAGCATAATTGTATTGTGATACTTTTATTTATTCTGAAATTTTAAAAAATCATAGTTTTCAGCTTGTCCTGCTGTTGATCAGTTGCTTTCTACTTAAGGCTGTGCTCTTTGTACTTAAGTCATTGATAAACTGATCACTGTAAATGTTCAGTAACACTTTACAGCCTAGTTCAATAGAGCACATGTAATATCTGTGTTTAAGATGCCATTGGATTTGCTTAAATTTTGTATTCATTGACCATAGTCAGAAGTTAATGAATCTTGTAGTTTTATTGTATTTTAGAATAGATTCTTGGTGGCAAACTCCTTAGAATTTTTATTGGGTAATGCAGTTGAAAATAACTTGAAATACTAGAGAACTTTCAGTGATCATAAAACTTTCAGTGATCAGTAGTCTGATTTCAACATTCAAAGATCTGGGTGGCTTCTTTGAAGTACTTTATATGGAGTGTTTGTGAGATAATTTGGCAGGCTGGATTTAATCTCTTCACCAATCTATTTCAATCATTTTGACTGACAGGAAAAGAATACAACCACTTCTGTTCAGGATGAGTTTATGCAGCTGTTGTTATGGGGCAAAGCAAGGTAGTTACTGTTGTTTTATCTGAGTATGCCTTTGCACTTGATGTTGAAACACAAAATGAAATGCCTATTTGGTTCTCTCCCTACCTCCTTCAGTCTGGAACTTCAGGCATTGCTAATGAACCAACTGACAGTAAAGGTATGTTAACATTTTTTTAAACATACTAAATTAATCTATTTCAATATCTTTTAATCATTTTTATATTAACAGATTATTATTGTATTTCTTTGTTAACAGGGTTTAAAAAAACTTGGTCAGTCTATAGAGTCTTCCTATTCTAGTATACAAAAGTTGGTTATAAGTCATTTGCAGAGGTAAGTCCCAGAATTTCCAATGAATTTTAGATTAAATGGCATATTATATGCTTTGATAAATGACAATAAGCTGTCTTGGTGGTGCTTTCTATGTAGGTGGGCTGGTATGGAAACTGTGATCATGGCAAAACATTTTACTTTTGTGTAGTAGAGAACCAGTTAAGTATTTTGAACAATCTTTATGGTACATCACCTGTAAATTGCTGCCCGGTGTGTTTAATAGGATCTATGCAAAATATTCACACTAACTTTGTGTCATTGAGACAATATCTGCCTTTCTCTGAAGTTATACCATGCCTCTTGTTCATGGCAGACCACCTTATAAGGCTTTGCACTTTGTGCATTAAATAATATAAATGTAGCATGCAGCACAGCACTGAATTTCCAGAGTGTGAATAAAAAATTATGCTTCTTTCCTCTGCTTTCCTAGTGGCTCTGAGGCACTTTTATACCACTTGAGTGAATTGAAAGGAATGGCTTTATGGAAACAAAAATATGAGTCTCTGGGATTAGATGCATCTGGAATTGATGGTACAGTAGTGTGTGTGCTACCTCTGTGCTCTGATTTCACTTTTGAAAGCTTAATAAGAATGGTTAGCTTTTTTTTTGTTTTACAGAGGCTATTACTGCTGTTGGTTCTTTCATCCTGAAGGCAAATGAGCTGCTTCAGTAAGTATAAAGTCTGGAGAGTTTAAAAAGCATTCCTATTCAGTCTTGTATTGGAGGAAATTAGTGGGCTGGGAATAGAGGAGGTTGGGAGAGCAAGACTCCTCTGTTGGTGGGGAGCTTTCATCTTGTCTCCTTGCATGTCAGACTCATTCCACAAGAATAGTCTTATTTGAAACATTGCATTGGCCATTTTGAAAACAACTGACAGAGCTTGCAGGCCTTTCTGTGGTAAAGATGGGACTTAAGCATGAAGCAGCTTGTGACAGTCAGATTTTGTAATTTCTTGTCTTGTTTCTTGTTTAGAGTGATCGACAGTAGTATGAAAAACTTCAAGGCATTTTTCCGGTGGCTCTATGTTGGTAAGATTGGTCACACAGTCATCATCCAGTATCTGGTTTATATTGTAAGCATTGAAATGCAGACAAGTTACTAGGCCAGTCTTAGTTATAGCCATCTATTTTTTTCTGGACATATAAAGGGATATAGTTGATGAGGCAAGAGTAACTATAATATTAAACACAGATTATAAATTTGGCAGTTCTCAATTAAATTTAGTATGTGCAGAGTGGGTATTGCATATACTTGACCTGTAATATTGCTCCAAACTGTTTTCTGTTTCATGAGCAATTTGCTGGTCTTGATTTGGAGAAAAAGAAAGGACTTTTTTTAGGCTACACAAAATTTGAAATGTAACCTTATTTTTTTTTACTCTGTTACTTGCTGTTTTCTCCTGTGAAAGCCTAGTTACTTTTAAGGTTCTGCACAGATGTAAACAGTCTCTGAATGTCCACTTGCACTTAGTAGCCACCTTCATGTGTCTGGGTAGCTGCAGAGAAAATGTTAGAAGGAAGTGAAGCACGCTGTATTTTAGCCTGCCTGTTTTTATTAATGTTTATAAATAATTTTATAACTTCTATTTGATCTTTTTAGAACTACCTTACAAAAATTGTTATTACCAGATATTAGAGAAGTACTAGCTATGCAGTGTTAGCACTTACTAGCAGGAATATAATAGTTCTAATTTAGAAATTACAGAAAGCAGGACTACCTAAGTTCTCTGTCACAATGTTATGTTCATTGTTTGTTTCATTTCAGACTAAACAGAGAACTTTATCCAAGCCTTGCAGATTTGAAATTAATCCTGTGCCATTCTCTTAAAACACATTTTTCTGAGCATAACAGTTTTCAAGTATTTTACATATATCTATTTTAGTACTCTGAGTATGGACATGAACAAATTCTTATGAGCTCTTTTCATAATAATTTTGTTTCAGTCTCATACAGAGTAGAATGCAGTTGGAGAAGATTAAAGATAAAAATTCTTAAAGATTTGTAATGTAAGCTAGTGAGACTAGAGAGACTGAATTTCAGTCTCTACTTGTAATTCTTCATCCCAGGCTCTTTTGCTTCTAATGAATGAATCTTTTTTAACAGCAATGTCTTATTACATACATGTGAAAAATAAAGGATATTAGGAAAACCATATTAATGCAGTAAGAATATAATTTTTCCCTCAGCCATGTTGAGGATGTCAGAAGATCATGTGCTTCCAGAGCTGAACAAGGTAATAGTAACATTTTCTGATAAATGATGATATCCTCGATATTCTGCTCATCTCAAAAGCAGAATTAAAAGTTCCTTTTTGTTCCAGAACTTAAAGGGTAGTGTCTGTGTCATTTTTTTGAGAAAGTTGATGCCTGTGCATTGACACTAATGTGCTGTTGTGCTTGAATTACTTTTTCTGTTTTCTTTGCTAACACTGCTGTATTTAGTATGCTGGGTATGCCAGGCCTCTGTATGGCAGCTCTTTATGCACCCTAAATGCTGAAGTCAACCAGAGTGAGATCTTAGTATCTTTATCAATGTCCCCATAGAGGAGAGGGAATATATAATGAAACAATAATATAATAATACAATAACACCTGCATTGAATTTGCAGCCACCATCACACTGCCCTCACTTGAGGGCAGAGATGCCTTCCAGAAATAGATAGGCTGGAGGAATGGGCAGGCAGGGACTCCCTGCAGTTCATGAAAGACAAACTGCAAGGTTCTGTTGTGGGGTGGGTTAACCCCCTGTGAGTGCACTGCTGGAGCCCATGTGGCTGGGAAGATGTCAGCTCTGCCAAAATGATGTGGGAATCACTGGGTGCATGCTGGGCATGAGCCAGCAGTGTGCCCTGGCAAAGGTGGGCAGGGGTGACCAGGGCTGTAGTAATGAGAGCATGGCCAGGAGGTCAGGGGATGCACTTATTGTCCTAATTTAGCACTTGTTGGTTGGTCCCATCTCCAGTTTGGGACCATTCCTGTACAAGACAAGAATGGTCTGGGATGAGTTCAGCAGAGCACTCCCAAGTGGGTTGGAGGCTGGAACATTTGCCCTGTGAGCACAGGCTGAGGGAGCTGTGCTTGTGCAGCCTACAGATTGTGTGTTCTGTGCTCATTGAAATGTGTTTCTTACCCTTTGCTTTTCTCACTGTTTTTTTCCCTTTTAGATGACTCAAAAAGATATCACATTTGTGGCCGATTTTCTTACTGAGCACTTCAATGAGGTCAGTGATACTCATTTTCCAAGTACATGATTTGACTGTATTTTTGCTGACAATAGCTGAGGCTGAAAAATCTGAGAATAAAATAATTTGATCATCTTTTGTTCACTACTTCTCATTCCTTTTATGTTTAAATAATGGGTTTGTTTGCATTATTTTTTTAGGCACCAGAACTTTACAATCGTAAAGGAAAATACTTCAATGTGGAGAGAGTTGGCCAGGTAAAGAACTAAGGAATAAATGCAAAAAGAATAAATGGGAAAATCCTTAAATAGAGAAGCTTTTAAAGTTGTGTCCACTTTGCTTCCCTGGCCTTTTTGCTCTGTGTTGCACATACCAGTAATGGTAAAAAAGAGTAAATTGTTTCACCTTATTATTAGGAAAATGAGGGTTTAAAATGCTGTATTTTCACTTTACACATGCTGTATTTTTAGGAAAAGACAAAAATATTTTGCAGCAGTAGTAAAACTCTAAAAGCCAACTTCAGTAAAACTGATATGTTGGTTATCTGTATGGCATTAATCACTGCATTTCAAAACATTTGTGCTCAGACTTGATCTAAAGATCAGTTTCTTAGGGAAATATCACCATGTGATCTTAAACAATAGTTGATTTTTCTTGTTTCTAGATGGGGTGGAATATTTAATTTTAAGACTATGGCAAGTTAATTTACCAAGAAATTTTTAATATACTCACTAGGGGCAATAGTGAAGGTGGAATTCTAATGTTCCCTATTCTTAAATTACAGTCTTAAAAGTGTGTTTCTTTTTTAGTACTTGAAAGATGAAGATGATGACCTTGTATCCCCACCTAATACAGAGGGAAACCAGTGGTTTAACTTTCTTAAAGATAGTACTCATCTTAAAGGTAATGTGTTTTCATGAAAAAAAGTGAATGCAAGATATATGCAGAATGTAACCAATGTAGAAGAATTATCTTTTTTCATGCTTGTGAGTTACTTCTGTAATGTCACTCATTGGTCTTCATCTGAGTGGAATAAAATAAATGGGCCTTGCACAGGGTTTATGTAGCTGCTTACCCAGTCAATTACCATTTTCTGGATATTGGGAGTTCCTCATCTTTTCTGTACCAGTCTCAGAAGTGTTGGCTTGGAAGGAATCCCAGAAGAGGTCTATTTTAGGATATCTTAATTCAAGAGAGTAATAGTTATGCTTAGGTTGTACTTGAGGGAAGTATCCTAACTTGTTCTCTTTCACTGGAGGCTGAGACTATTTTGT
Organism: Ammospiza nelsoni; assembly: GCF_027579445.1. Lineage (NCBI taxonomy): Eukaryota > Metazoa > Chordata > Aves > Passeriformes > Passerellidae > Ammospiza > Ammospiza nelsoni. The sequence goes on along the minus strand of NC_080636.1, from coordinate 11,397,979 downwards.
TAATTAGTGGTGAAGAGGAAGTAGGAGACTATAATGAGCAGATGGTGACAATTATTGTAGTTTAACTTTAGAAACCAAAGACTGTAAAACCTTGACAGCATAAGCTGTGTGTAATAGAATTTGCCACAGTTGCCTTTTTCTGCCTATTTAATTTGATAAAAAGGGGGGAAATGGTAGCATTTTTGTCTGGAAAATAGTCTTTAGAAAATCTGATTTTGAAGGTAATAATGGTGTAATATGTTTCTATAGAGATACAAGCATTTTTTAAAATTAACTTTGTCTGTTTACAGAAAGCCCACTTCTGTTTCCCTACTATCCTGAGAAATCATTGCATTTTGTCAAAAGGCAAATGGAAGGGGTCATTGATCTATGTTTACAAAAGCCAGCAGTAAGTTCTGTTTTTACAAATGATAACTTTCTTTTAAGGATAGTGGTCAACTGAAGGAAGCAGTCATGCTTAGCAAGGCCTGAAGCTTTAATCTTTGCCTTTGAGTGCCTATAACTTGGGTAGAGTCCAGCTTCACTGCTGGGATATCTCAAGCCTTTGGCCAGGGAAAGTACAGTGAGGGATTTTTTTATTTGACATATTCTCTTCATACAATATTGGGATCTGGTTTTAATGTTAATTATATGTGTGTGTGTGTACCAGATAACTGTGTCAGTTGGCAATACATTAGTCTAATATGGAGAAACATGAAACAAATGTATGAGGTGACATAGTGTATGTAGTGTTTGCATTAGGGTTGTTTATTTCAGGATAAATATTGGTGAAGTTTTCTTTCAGATGTACTCAGAGGTTGTTGGTAGGTTGGTTGGTTTTTTTTTCTTAAAAACATGTATAATTATGAATAACTGCCTGTATTTTATGGACTATTTTTATTCTATTTATTAGGATGTAATTGGAAAGTCAGTGCATCAAGCAGTCTGCATATCTCTCTACAAAGTTTCTCAAAGGTATTTCTTTACTAAAAGCAGCTAAAGAAATGTGCAACTAAAATCATGCATGAGTAGCATTTCATAAACTGTTTTGTCTTTCCTTTGCAGTGAAGATTCCACACCTCAGTTATTTAAGTTACCATTTCTGTAAGTATGCTGCTATTCCTTGTTCCTATTCCTTGTTCCATGTAGTTTACAGGTTATTAAAACTTAATCTAAATTTTCATTTCTTCCCCCATATTGCAGGTGGAATGACAAAACATCTAACTTACATTATGTTCTCTTCACCGTGTTAGAAAATTCTATTTCTAAAATACACATTTTGAGAAGACATACTGATACTTCCAGGTAAGACAAAAAGAGGGAAAAAGTGGTGTGTGAGTTTTGCCACATTTGTACAGAAACACAATTTAAATCTATTTGTAAAAACAAGGAATGAGCACCACGAATACAATTTCTCTTGAATACTAGAGAAAATGAGGAATATATTAGGTGCAGCAGGAAACTGCAGCAGAAGTTTGTGTTGTATTACACTCAGTAAATCTCATCTCAAGACCCAAGATGTTTCTGGGATTAGAAAAAATGAGATTCCATTAGATTGCTGCTAACAGAATTACTTATTTGTGCAAACTTCTGAAATATTACAAAGAATCCTGCTTCCTCTGTTACTTTGTCTTACTGTAAATAGTATTTTTGATTAATATCTTGGGGTCTGTAATTTAATGATGGCTTTCTCTTCTCTGCATAAGCCAGATGTAGTTTTCCATTTGAGTCCATTAGTTATGTTTTTCTGAGGAGCAGAGGAATTTAAAAGGTTCCCATCCACCAATAACATAATTTTGGCATGTAGCCATGTATTGTGCTGAGCTTAGATAGCTTTTTCACCATCTTGTACCACAGTTGCCATTAGAGATTTTGGATTCTCAGTGAAGGGAAAGGTTTTTGTCACTGAGACAATTAACTCTGTTGTTGTAGGTCTGTCAGTAATGGGATTCTTGCAGTAGAGTTTGGAAACTTCTTGAGCAACAGTATAAATGAGAGCTCAGACTCCAGGTCAGTATATTTGATTTTTCTTGCAGATTGCTGAATAAAAAAAAATCGTATTTCCTGTTAGTTTTCTTGCATTGTTACCTTTGAAGTTAACTCACCTGGGTGAATCAGGGTCTAAGAAATGGCACAGGTGCATGAAGCTGCAGAATAGTGCAAATCTTACTTTGCACTTCATCTCAAAGTCAAGTAAATTTTAGTTTTACAGTTGAAAACTAAAGCTTTAACACATGTGTAAGAAACAAATCTAGCTGGAAACAAGTATTTTTTATCTGTGTGATGTTCTTTAAGTAAGGTAAGACTTGGAATGGCTGAATGTAGCCATCTTACAAGGCATATGATAGAGTAAATTCATCCTTTTCATGTAGAAAAGCCAGATGTGATTTGCCCTCAGAACCTTCAACTGTATTTCTAAATTTTCTTTGGTATTTATGTTTGCTGTTTCTTATGTTTCATCTGAAATGTGAAGGTTACTAGTAAGAGATTTTTTGAGTTACTTTATTTTCCCCTTCAGGATAATTTTTTCCTGCATGAGGCAGGAGTCTGCCAGGTTATTGCTATCATTTAGTCAGCTGCACAACTGACCTCTTTTATTATTTTATTATAATTTACAATGAAGCTTGTTGTTAAGCACTGAATACTTTCTAACAACTTTAACATATTTTATTTCTGCATTCTCTTATATTACTTGATGCTTTCTAAATTATTTTCCTGTAGATGCTACAGTTGTTTGGATGCTCACTTCTATGATGATGAAACTGTAACTGTAGTTCTGAAAGAGAGTGTGCAACAAGAGGGGAAGGAGAGAGTCTTGGCTCAGCTGCCTTTATCTTCAGTATATACAGATGAGGACCAAGATGGGAAATCCATTTGGGATTCTATGGAAAGGTATTGAAAAACCTTGAGCAAATCTGAAAATGTAGAACTGAAAAGCAAATTAAGCAAATATTGTGATTGTGTACAGTTACTCATACTTTGTGCGTGTGTAAATATTTTGAAGATGGAAACTCTTTTGTGCCAGGAGAATAGGATGAGGGAGATGGAAGCTTCCTAAATAGTTTGTTTTGTGGTTTTTGGGAGGGTAGTTTTCAGTTTTTTCATACTGATACTACTTCTGTACCTGCCTGTCATGAAATGGAAGAATAAGCTGAAGACACTATGCAGAATCAGAAATCTTCCTTAGAAAGATGCTGACTTTGCTAGTCAGAATACTTCAGTTGAGGATGTTTTCAGCATATGTGCTCGTACCTCTGCCTTGTAATAAGAGTACACAAGTATTTCTTGATCTTTCCCTGATAGCCACCCTTACAAATATTGTCAGCTTGACCTTAAAACATCAGAACTGGTACAGCTGTCTGCATTGGCATAGGTAGAGGTGAAAGTGAACACACACACAAAGGCCAATGAAATTCAATTCGTGAATCCAAACCTTTAGTTGCTGTGTGTTCCTTGCTTTTACTTTTCTCCCATTCTTCTCTGGTGGTTTGCTTATGATGCATTTTTATTTCAAAATAAGGAGCTACGCTGAACTGTAAATTAACTTTTTATGCCACAAAGATATTGTATATTGAAGGGTGAACAGAAAATATTAAGAGCAAGTTCAAACTAATCTTGGCTGCTGTAATAGGTAGGGAGTGTCTTCATACAGTCCCTGTGAGTGGGGTAATGATGCATATTTAAAAGGTCATGGAGGCCAAACTTCTGTGTAAGGGGAGGTACTGCATCCAGGACAGTGTTTGGAAACTCCTCTTTGTGCAGAGGAAAAGTTTGAAAAAAGCCACCCACATCCTGCTACAGCTGTTTCTTGTGGGAAGGTCAAACTTTACAACTCCCTTCTTACCTGCTGTAATGTTTTTAACTCAGTTGGAATGTGCTGTGTCTCTACAGTTGGATCTCCTGCTCTAGAGTATCGTGGTGGCATTATGATGGTTTCAGAGACTTATCTGCTTGTTGCATCTGATGAAATTTGGACATATGAAACTGGAGGTTTTTCTTAGAAGTGCAGTTGTTTCTTGTGAAGCAGCTTTGTGCTTTTTTCCTTGCTGTGCAGGCTGGATGAGCGAAGCGGTGAGATACCCACACGTACTGTCTTCTTGGAGAGTCAGTGGAGAGTGCTGGAGAACATGAAAGCTCAGTATGTTTCTGTAAATGGCATTAGGAAAGTTTCTTGTGTGGTAAGTGCAGTATCTCTGAAAAAGCCTGTCTATTAAAGGAAGTGTGCTGACTGAAGTGGTAACCTAAAAGTTACCAATTTCTTTTTTTAACAAATAGATTATTTTTTCATAATCTGCTGTTAGTGTGTCAGGATACAGTCATACCATAGTAGCACAGGATGGAAAAACTTTAACAGAAGGTAATAGATCTGCTTGCTTTACTTCTCAGCCTATAGAGCAATAAAAAAGTTGCTAATTCCCTTGAAACCTCCATTTCAAAGATAAAGGTTATTTTCAAAGCTGACAATTAAAGTGCTGGTGGTGTTTTTATTTATTTGGTCATTAACAGGAGCTTCTTACTGTCTCTGTAGCTGAGTTCAAACCTCCGCCACATCAGGGTGTTTGAGATGGACGTAGAGGATGATGGGGAAGTTGAGGAAGAAGAGGAAGAGGAAACAACTCAGATTGCAGCTGGGGAACGTGATGAGCCAAATCAGCCTGCAGATGGCCAGGACAATGTGTGTGATGCATCTGCTGAGGAACTACCTGATGAAGCTGAAGAACATGAGACAAGTCTGGATCCTTGAAATGGGCTTTGGTAATAGAAAGGGGACAGGACTGAACTGTAAATACTCTCTTTAATGGCACAAAGAAATTGTGTGTATTGAGGAATGAACACAAAATACTCAAAACAAGTTCAAATTCATCCTGGCTGCTCCAGTAAGCAGGGACACTTATCAGTACTGTCCCTGGGACTGGGAGTGATGTGGAGTGATACATTTGAAAGGTCATCTAACTAGTTAGAAAGTAATCTGACTTCAGGCTGCTGAGATGATGGATCCCATACCTCCTCAAACAGCTGAATCAAGCTGGAATTCTGTATTGCTTCTCAGCTAAGATTGTGTTCTAAAGTACATCTATTGACTCTTTTCTGTCTGGCACATGGTTTGGTGCCAGCTAAAGCTTTGAAAGCTTTTCTATTTGCCAGTTTTAAAAGGTGAAGAGAAAAAGAAATACCAGCTGAAGTTTTTGTAGCTAGTCTGTTCAGTCCTGGATGCTGTTATAAAAATAAAATAAAGTTGAATATAAAAAACCAGCAAAACTTGGGGCCTAATTTTTTGCTTCTCAGACTTTGTAATGGGTTTGAAAGTTTCCTGTAGAACCAAAATGTGAAATTGCAAGTCAGTGTTGGGCTAGTTACACACCAAAATTTAGCAACTGTTAATGAAATGCATAGTTTTAAAAAAATCTTTGGATAACATCTGTCCTTGGTAACACAGCATTTCAATCTATGCAGTTCTTTAGTCCTCAATGCAATGTGTGTGTGCAGTACATGATTTGTATGTTTGTATGTCTCAGCCTGCCTAGTTTCTGTGAATTTGTTCCCGAAAGCCTGTTTTTTCAATCTGGAATTTTTGTAATGAAAAATTTTACCAGAGAATATATTTTTTTATTCTCATTCAGCGCTGGGAGTTGTGCATAGCTCTCAGCATAATCATGTTACTTGCAGTTTATATATTACTGTAGGCATGATGTAGTGGTAAGCAGTAGAAACTAAAAACAGCATTTAGAAATCTAAAATGTTTTCTTCATCCCTACTAGCTGCCGTTCTGAACTGACATAAAACTCAGCTCTTTGAATGAACACTGCTCCTTAATGCATGTACACTCCTTTGAACAGTGAGTGCACCTTGTATTTGTGAGGAGGACCAAGTTTCCATTCTGTGCTTTAAAAATAAATATTTTGAAATTGCTATTTGGTATTGCAAAATTCAAATACTAACCTTATTTTACCCTATTATTTTGAAATGTACTATTTTTAAGTAACTTTTTAAAAGTGGACTTCTGAAAGTTTTGATCTCTTTAGAGGAGACCCTGGTAAAACAAGCTTTCAGTTTTGAAAGAGACTAAGTTTTTCCCTTTTCTAACAACCTCCTTGAAAGCTGCTTGCTGTTCATCATTCTCATCCAACAGATGGTCAAGTTTCAGGGCCCAGTGAGGCTGTAGGACAGGAGGGGCAGAAATGCCCATCCAGAAGTGCTGTGATTTTCTGTGCAGAGCGGGCAACTCTTACTAAAAAATTGTTGTTGCAACAGAACCCACTTAGCTTAAACCTGGCCTTGTGTTCTTTCAGGGAACTTTTGCTTCTGATCTAATTTAGAGTTGTCACATCAAGGGCTAAGAAGTAATTGTTCCGCTGTGTTTTGTGCTCTATAATTTTAGGCCATGTGCATATGGAAATCTGATTTCTCCTGCCCCAGTAGTTCCTAAATTTGTGTTAGTAGCAGATGTGTTCCATGTCACAGGGGCCTGTCTTTCAGACATCTCCTAAGGTTATTCTGTGCACCTTTCTAGTCCAGTCTTGGATAAACTTGAGTCAGTGGGAGCTTTGTGGCTGGCTTGGGTAAGTCCATGTGCACATTGTGCATTTCTCAGTGACACAGTACAGACACACCAGTGGTCAGTGCTGCTGAATGCATTGCTGATTCTTTCTGACAAACTTTTTAAAAAATTTGATTTGCTGATAGATTTTTGTAATAATAAATATGTCAGTAATGTGTTTATGCAACTGTTTTCCACAGGGTGTTAAGATGCATTTGATCTAGAAGTATTTTAGGATTTTGGTGGTGTCTGAGTGTGGTGGTTTCTCGTTTACCATTTTGATCTCTTGTCTCGTATGCTAACTGAAGGCTCAACCTTTTTCTGTGGGGAGTTGTAGTTTACTGATAGTTTTGTGGACAGAAAAACCCTCTGTATTCTCAGGAAGCATGCACACAATCCACTCTGTAATACAAATCTTTATGTCTCTAAAGGAGCATTTACTGCTGCCTCTTTTTTAATATCTGTTTTGCATTTGGCATTACTAATTTTTTTTAAAGATCTTACGACAACTTTTATTTTCTGATCTTTATTCCCTTTTCCAGACCTTTTGCTCATGCCTATTCTGCCTGATCTCTTCAAAGTTAGCCCCATTGCCAAGTGTGCACTTTGGTCTCTCACCAGCTGGTGCTGTTTTGCTCCACAACCTGGACATGCTGTGATACCATGGCCTCCCACTTACATGGATTTTGTGGCACATTTGCAGCTTCCTGCATAAGCAGCCCCTTGAGCTGCTCAGAAAGACAGCAGATGGCTGTAGAGCAATAATAAACAAAAGCTTGCTTTATTACAGATTCACGTTTGCAGAAGGGACAAGGGATGTGTAGCTTTACAAAATATATAGCTGGTCCTCATGCTCCTTGACTTTGAAAAACAACTTACCTAAAAAATGCCTTCGACCCCATTTGTAAACCTTGACAAAATGGGAAAGCCATCTCTGTAAGCATTGAAATTCCTTAGTATGTGGGTTGTATTAAATATCTGTAGTCAGAATTGGTTCATGTGTCTTGTTAACTACTGCAGCAGTAACATCTGAGATCTCTCATGCTACCTGGAGCTAGCTGTTGCTCTTGGAGTTGGGACTATAATTATAATCTCAATTTCTTGCTTCACAAGCTCTTTTAAGGGAAGAGCTGCCTGAATTTACAGTTTGCTATGTTGCTGTTGTTGATTATGTAAGAAACAAGGCAAAGAGACAGAGCCAGTGCCTTTTAAAATTTGAAAGGATGGACCCAGTATTAAGAACTCTCTTATTAAGAGTATTAAGGTGGAGAGAAGGAACTGGATGCAAATATTTTTAGCAGTGTATCTGATGCCTTCTCTCAGGGGCTGTTCATGACCTAGTTGGATGGTACCCTGAGCAACCAAGGAGTGGCATCTCTGCCCATGGCAGGGGTGTTGGAGTTAAATGATCCTTAAAGCCCCTTCCAACCCAGACCATTGGATGATTCTGTGATTCTGGAAGACTCAAAATACCAGTCCAGGGTTTAGGGTCGTGTTGATTTATCTGTGGTCTCTATTAAGGATTTTTATGCTTAATTTAAATTGAGGGATCTGATGGCTTGCTCAGGAGCAAGAGCAAACCCACTGAGAGTGGGTTTGGCTTGAAATTGCAAACCAGAAAGAAATTGCAGCCAGAAGAGAATGAAGAGACATTGTGTCCCCACTTTCCTGTCTCTTCAGTGCATTTTATCTTTGTAGATTACTGATATTTCCTTGACCTGAACCATGATTGCTCAGTACTGAGTGAAGGAGCAGCCTTATCTGTCATGTTGAGTATATTGACATTAGATGGGCACAATCTCAGCTCTAGCCAAAGTCCTGTGCCACCCTGTCCTTAACCCAGCAAAGCCAAGTGGAGTTAGCCTTTGGTTCTAAAGTCCTGCTGGAAGGAGTTCCCTCAGGAAGGGAGACTGCTTCCCTCCTTTCCTTCATCCTAGCTAAATACTGAGCTACTGATAAAAGCAGCTTGGAAGATGTCAGTAAACATGCTCATCTGATTCTCTTCAAAGCATTAACAGGAGAAATATGCATGTCTTTACAGCCAAAGAGGAGTGGTAAACAAAATCAAGAAAAATGTTTACAATTTGTTGAAATGAAGTGCATCAGCAGAAGTGCCAATTACAGACTTTGGAGAACAAATCCAGCAGGAACTCTTAATTGCAAAGGCTGTCTCTAAAAATGAAGCTTTGCCAAAATCTTTGTCGCCATGTTGGAATCGGGTTGCCTCAAAGAGAACCAAGGCAGAACTTCACAGCAAGTGTATCCCTGCTAATTATAGGTGCAGGGAGGGGAGGGTGTCCCAAAAAATGTAAAATTTACACTTTCCATTTTTCCTCAGTGTTTATTGACTGTGTTTTTCTTTTCATGTGTCACAGCTAGAGACTTTCATATTTAAGGTCTTGTAATAGACCCAAACTTTCCATTCAGTTTCTCAGCTTGCATTTGAGATTGCATTGGTTTTTTTTTCCCATAACGTCTCTCAGACGTGCTAACATGCATGAACTCATGGCAACAGCACATGCAGCACAGCTGTTGCTGTGTTGAGTTTGTAGTCTGGGTTGAATTTGACTTCCTAGATTGGGATTGTCCAATCTTTGGTGAGCCACTTTCAGTAGAACACTGAAACAACCAGCAGCACTAATTCAGTTTGTTGTGGCTCCCTCTCCTTTCTGCTGCACAAAGTGTATACAGGGAATATTGCAGAGGGGGACAATGGTTCTGAGTGCAGTCAGATCTGGCTGGAAGTGACATTGCTGGCTTGCCAAGTCATATTCAAGTTGAGCAAGGTGAAGTCTGTTTTAATTGAACAGCATCCTTCCATGTTTCTCCTGTTCATCTGTTGCTCTGGTTCATGGGTGGGTCTTTGCTGTGTCTGGGGGTGGAGAGCTGTGCTCTGCCCTGCAGCTCCAAAGCTGTGCTAGTGACAGCTTGAACTCACAAGGGAACTCCTGGATCCTCAGGCTATTTCTGAGTGTAATTTGTTCAAGTGAAAAGCTGCAGGTGACTTAGTGAACAACGTAGCCCACCTGCACCCATCTGCAAATGCTTTTAACAGAAATCTGTCTCCAGTGTTCCCAATTCTCACTCAGGCTGGGATCCTTCAACAGCCTGAGACTGGACTGGACTCTTTGTGCACACTTTGCGCCTTGGGGAGATAACCAAATTTTATATTAAAGTGACAATATTTTGAAACAAGCTCTTGAGTTTACATCAGAGAAAGGTTTAAGGTGTTTTTCTTGCTTCCCTTCCAAAAGACTACAAGGAAAATATGTAAATTCAGACCAAATCAGCTTGATTTTTGCAAAATCAACACCTTTAGCTAGGTCCAAATTTATACCTTGTTTTGAGTATTACCAATTAAGACAATATTTTTTCATACATTTTAATGTCATGTTGTTTTGAACATCTTAGGATGCTTGAAGTACAGAATCATAGACTCATGGAATGGTTGGGTTGGAAGGGGCCTCAAAGATCATCTCATTCCAGCCCCCTGCCATGGGCAAGGACACCGTCCACTCGACCAGAGCAACTTAACTTTATGGAGCTTTTCTGTGAATGTTGGAAGGGAGAAGGCTGGGAGACGTATTTTTAGTATGTAATTTGTGGTTTAGTTTCTTGTTTTAAATCCAAATGACTTTTTATTGGCCGTTACAGTTTTATTTGTGATCTAGTTTTATGGATTTATAGCATGTGTGTTTTATCAGGTAGTTTTTTTTTTCATTTTTCAAATGTACTGTAAGGGAAGTGATAATTTTAACAACCCTTAAAAGATATTTTAAGGGGGGGAATTTTATAACAAACTGCTGTGATCTTACAAATCAAGTATGACTGGACTGAGGGAGTTGAACAAGAGACTTCTAGGTGCTACACAGAGCACCACTGGTGTTTTAAGGGGATAGCATTTTTCCCTGAGTCCTCACTGAAAACTCCTCACTTTGGTTTGGCAAATACATTATTTTTCCAAGCCCTTCACTATTACCTCTTTTTTTTTGTTACCATCTCTTCTGGAATGAATTTTCTTACTGTTCCTTAGCTGATTTGCTGCAAAGTCAGTATTGCTTATGTCACTTTCTATCCAGCACAAGTTGCTCCAGGTATCTTTGCTCACCAAAACCTTTCTGTTGCCTTTTCTCTAAAAAGCAGGAATAAACAATTGCTCAATTTAGAGTCTCAAGAAGGTGCCAGACTAGGCAGCAAACTAAACCTTCAGCACAGTATCCTGTCACTGAGATGTCAGCACTGGGAAGTGGTGCCTGTTGAGGTGGTTTCCTGAAGCTCTATCTTTAATGAGTGTTTTCTTTAATCAATCTCTTTGATCAATCTCTTTGAGTAACTACCCTTGTGTAGCACTTCAACACACTGGAAAATCCCATCACTCTGCAAAAGGGTGAGGTCAGCAAGTATGATTGTAAGTTTTGCAGGATGAGAAACAACTGGCAGGATGTGGCTCCTTACACGCATTATCTTCCTTATCTTTTATTCTTCCAACTGCTGATTTAATATAGCAGATTTTCTGCAGTGAAAGTCTGTTTGTCAAACCAGCCCTTAATATGAGGTGGGAATTTGCCCTCTCTAACATCCTGGGAACTTGCCCATAGGGAAACAGCAGTGGTGGAAATCCTGTACTGGTTTCTGCAATCAGAGTGCTGGATTGCTGTTGTCTCTCAAATCTTTGTAGATCCACTGTGTAGATCTTAATCTTATTTAGTCCTATGTCAAACTTCATCGTTATTTACAGCAGTCATAGAATCACAGGGTGGTTTGGGTTGGAAGGAACCTTAAAAATCATCTAATTCCAATCCCTGTCATAAGCAGGGACACCTTCCACTGGAGCAGGTTGCTCAGAGCTCCATCCAACCTGGCCTTGAACTGTGCCAGGGATATACCACACATCATGATTGTTAATGTATTACATGGACTGTGATATTTTTGTTTGTTTTTCATTTAAATCCTCAGACTCCTCCTATATATTTAAAAGCCCACGGAAAATGTGGGGCCGATGCAAGGTGCTGTAGCTTCATGGTAGCTAGAGATCTCTTTTGAGATGTGAGGGAATGTATCACTCATAGGTAGCCACCAAAAATTTCAGGCTGTGACTTCAAAATAATACTCTTGCAGGTGGCTTGTAAGCTGCATGGATAGCTCTTCTTTCAACTTTGTTCATTAATTCTTTAGAAAATGGAGAAAATATTATATGACAAAAATAAATATACAGTTTTTTTTAATCTAATAGATTCCTTAGTTAACTTAAACTTTTGGTTACAGGCAAAACTCAGTTCTGATTTTTTTCTGCATACTACATATTCATGTTCCCCAGTTTTAACCCATGTAATAGTAAGGACATGCTTATATAATTGCATCATTGACAAGGCTCTTAAACTGATGTTTAATTTTAAATCCTTGCAGTTCTACAATAGATGATTTTGAAAGAGCTGGTTGTTTATGTGATCAAGACTGCATTTTTGTTTCCAAAGAGCATCCTATTAGATCAGAATTGTGGCTCACTTTAAGCATAATCATTTGCAGGATCTTGTTTTCCCAGTATATGGAAGTGTTTTCAATAAAATGGCAAACATTTGGTAGTGCCAGTTAGACTAAGCAGTGGGGGACAAAAAGACATTTTCATTCTCATAGGCTTTCCAGGTGTTATTTAAAAATATTTATCCAATGTTCAAAAATTCTCTAAAAATAGTTTTGTTTTTCTAAAGCAAGAAATAATTTGGAAGCTTTGAGAATAGATAAGTGAGAACATCCCTGAGAAATGAAACTGGATACAATCTATCTTCCTACACATATGTTATCTACATTACAGTAAAAGAGTTTTTGTTCCAAATATTGCCATCCTCCCAGTGTCTTTCATTTCTCCTTGTGATTCCTGATTATGGGATCACTTTTAGACATTTACTGAAGTAAAAATGTAAGGGAGGCTCTATTTTTGTTACACATTGCTGGAAGTTGCTTCATTGTTTGGATGGAATTTACCTAAAATTTCTCAGTCATGTAAACATTTGGACAAATATTTATAGTTTCAAATAACTCAGATTAATTTAGTTAATAAAAGAAGAACTTCTTACCAGAAAAAGTTGATTCTTTCCCAGAAGCTTGCAGAAAGGAATGTTACAGATTCCTGAAACGCACATTTGAATTGCACGATCATCACTTGTGCTGCAGAGGCCTTAGGGAGACTGGAATTAGTAAATTAAGTCCTTTTTATCTGGGTTTCCACACTTTAGATTGTAAGGTTTTTTTAGTTTCAAGAGGAGTAGTAAATTCACATTCCTCTCATTATGTATCCATGTATTTGAAGTTGTCGTTTTTTCATAAAGTATAAACTACAGACCATCACAAAGACAAGATAAATAGAAAAAAACCTATTTTTCTAATCAAGGAATTTCTGTTTGACCTGATATTTTGATAGGGAAGGGAAGCAAAAAGAAACATGCATGTATCAAATATGTACCAAGTTTTCACTTCTGTTGCAAAACAAACCCCAGTTTTGTTACTTGGGGAAAAGAATGTACTGAAATAGTTTTTGTTTTTCCTTTAGCTAGCAAAGTATTTATCTGTATTGTGTGTAACAAAACACATGCCAGACAAAGGATCAGACACAAAGTAAGGTACCTATCACTTTCTGTTTTCTACATATTCCCATAAATTTTAACTGTGGAGTGTTTTTCAGAACAGAAGTTTTCTGAGTGCCCTTGACGAAGGGGAAATATTTGGCTAAGAGGCTGTTTCTCTTAGTGTGGGTGGGATGTAAGAAAGCTCACGTTTGGGAGTGGATAAAAAATCCAAAAGGGCCAGTCATCAGTAATTTGGAGATTGGGAGGTGAGTGTGAGAGGAAATGGGAGAGACAGGTGGAGCCAAAGTTGGGTGAGCTGATGAGATGAGATCTGGCAGTGTGAGCCAGGGAGGACTTCTGGAGCAGCCCCAGTTTGAAAGATTCAAGAAGACATTTTGTGTCAGAGCAGTGTGGTTCCAGTATGGAGTGTAGCCAGGGGCCTACTTCTGTTTTCTGGTTTTGTCCATGTTAAAAATTACAATAAAAATAAAGACAAAGAAAAAAACCCCTAGTAATTTCCTTTAGCAGACTTCCATCAAGTAGGATGTCCAAACACCTTGCTGTTCCTGTCAATGTTGATGCAATTGTGTCAGCAATTTTGCAGGTTTTTTATCTAACAGAATGTTAGATAAACTTGCTAAGGTGGATCCTTTGCTGTGTTGGAGCTGTAAGCACATTAAAGGAGTATAAAGCTGACCTGCATCTAAAAATAGAAGTACCTGGCAGAATGCAAATGGAAATCTGCGTCATACATTTTTATTTGAACAAAACTAACTGTAAATCAGATATGGGCACAAGGAATGATTTGTCTTAAAATTAACACAGAGTTCCTATTTGAAGGACTGTATCTGTAAATCATGTCTGGACATAATGAAAGGTTTATTTTCAAACTGTTGAAAGCAAATGCTGGTAATACTAAAGCAGTGCCAAGTATGTAATGCCTTTTTAAAAAAATGTACCTGAAGTTTTTTATCTGTCTGGAAAAAAGTGAATTAAAATAAAGCACACCTTGTTGGTTACTCCCAAACCTGCCCAATGCTAATAAGGCCAACTGTTCTTAGCTCAAAAGTTTCACATAGGCAGATGGAGCTGTGCTTTAAAGTCCTGTACTGCATCACTTAATTAAAAAAGAAAATCCAGACAGTCATCCTTGTGATATGAGCAGTGACTTGACATAATTTTGCTTTGTGTGAATCCATTAAATGTTTGTCAGCTAAGCTAGAAGCCTAAGTCCCTTTAGAAGTCTGGATGGATGGATACAGACCCGGACCCACAAACAAGACATGGCATAATGGTGAGAGTGTTTGGATTTATAAAAATAAGCTGCTGAGTGCCTTCCCATGGGACCCACAGCACTGGGCCAGCGGCCACCCTGCAGTGAGAGCACCACAGCACCACGAGAGGAGGGCAGGTCCAAGGGCAGCTTTGTGAAATGCTGGGTGTGTGCTGAAAATCCACACCCTGCCTCAGCTCACAGCAACTCATTTAGTGTCATCTCTTCATATCTCTCTATCAAGTAGAATTGGTTTTGGTGAAAGAGCAATCTGAACATTCTTTTTAAATGTAATTATAATGAGCACAGTGGGAATATGTGCAGAAAGAAAATCATCCAGGACTAACTGGATGGTTCATGTGACTGTGAGAGGTTCTGTACACCAAGAAGGTACCTCTGAAAAAACCTGGGCTTCAGTCAGGAAAAGTTTCCTGAGAATGGGACTGAAGCATCTGGGCGTATGCTGCTGTTGTTATGAGCAAATCCGAAATATGGACCTGATACATCCTCACAGCAGGCTGGTGAGAGGCTTGATGTTTGTGTTTACTGCCTCTGGATGAAGAATTTGCAGGCCCTCAACCTGCCTGCAGTGCCTGTGCACACATTGTGAGGTTGGCCGGTCCAGGCAGCGTGGCCATTTGTCCAGGGCTCCTGGACACCTGAGAGCCCCGTTGGAGCAGCAGCTGCTCACAGCCAGAAAACAGGGGGGAAAAATGGACAAAGTGCCTAAAGGGGGAAAAAGGGGCCGTGTGGGCAGAAAGCCTCAAAGTTTGGTCACTGCTTCCTGACTGCTGGATAATTTGCCCATTTTTAGTACATAAAGCATTGTAAATATTTTAAAGGTCCAGGTGGCTGACCTGTTCATCATTTTCTCAAAGCCAAACTTTAACTCTGTACTAGGGGACAGAAATCATGGAAGGTTTTTTGATGCTGTTCTTTTTCCTTTATGTCTTTTCTGTTTCAGATGAAAACAATATCCATGATATAAGATTTCTGATTAAACCTGTGCATTTCCATGTCTGTGATGTGTCACTACAGGACTACTGCCATGCCTTCTGGGCTGATCTCCAGTCATTAGACCCAGCTAGGTGGGGGAAGATCTGGGATGGTTAAGAGTGTTAGAGCCCAACTGGAGAAGAAATACAGAAGTGTTTTTCTCTTTGAGAAACTGAAGTTGTTTAAGAAGAAGCCAGAGATCCACTATCTGTTTTTAAACAGGAGAGGTGGGGAAAAGAGGAATTATGTTGTGAAGTCTGATTTCAGAAATTCTCTGTGGGTTTCCTGTACTTTCTGGGGAGACTAGGAGCTGGTGGAGCAAGTGACTGAAGTAAATATGGTCCTTTAACAAGGCAGCTTTACCCATTAGTCTTATTACTTACACATTTTGACTACACAGAAGGGCTTTTCCTTTTTTTACCCTTTGATTCTTTAGGTTATGCCTGTTCAGCCTGCCTTCAGTTTGTGTATATCCTACTCTACACATGAAGTGATCTCTCCACAGCAATTGTTTAAAAGTCAGTTTCTAAGAATATTCCATCTATTTAAATTGTTTTCAATAGTGAGAACAGAGAGCAAATGCAGAAAATGAGAACACAGATTAAGTGGATTTGTTTTTAAATTAAATGAGTGGAAAATATTTACTGGATTCATTGTTCTCCACCTGTAAAAGCTGCTATTGAATTCCTGTTTGTCTCAAGTAAACACTTGTTCCTGGAGCCTTCAAGCAATGTTTTTCTTTATATCAGGTGCACACTTCAAGAGCCAATGTCTTCTGTTTAATGACCTGCTAGAGGCCTCGTTACACTTTCTCTTTGTCCTGATCATCATGTTGGGGAATCTTCTGATACCAGGCTGTGCAGGTCAGCCAGTGTCAGGAATCTTGCTTTGACCATTTGGGGCTCATCCTCAAAGTGCTTTGAGGAACTGTACTTTCCTCACTTAGAACTTAATTTGGCCTATTAAAATTTGTACTTTGTTTCAGATGCAGTCTGAAATGCCATGGCTGTATTATTGGCACTTCAGAAACACAGGTTTAATGCTTCCTCAGATTTCAACCTAAAATGATTTCTTAGTATCAAGCTTGTTCATTTGTTGTAGTGATAGTTTTTGATTATATTGGTGGTGTTCTGAAAGGCAGTATTTATAGAAAGAGATCATTATAGTTTATCAGATCAACACAATTAGCTGGAAAAACTCCAGAGTTGCATTAAGAAGCAGAGCTGCTTCTTCAGTCTGTGAAAGTTTGTTGTTGCAAAAAATTGGTTGAAAAGCCCCAAAATTTCTTTCACTTGCACAGGGATGCATCTTCTACTTTTTTTTAATCTTTATTGTATTTCTATAGTCTGTGTAAGCAGTGCTGCCTTGGAGATGAGCACCAGACAGGTGCAAAGCAAGAGAAGCAAACCAATTTTCCTGTTGCAGAAATCCTACTATACCACAGTTCACACTTTATTCTTACCTCATTCACCTTTTCTTGCTGTAGCTGGAAGAATAAAGCATCCTCCAGCTGCATTTCTTTGCTGCCTCCAAAAAAGAAAGATTGAGAAAATAGTGCTGGAAAACTCCATTCTTTATTCTGCCATGCTTTCTGCCAAGATCAGTGGGCAGCATGTGCTGAAAGAGAGTTTGGACGAAAATGAAGGAGAAACTTGCATAAAAACCTAAATATTAGTTAAACACTCATTGGTTGGTACCAGAATACAGCTGAATATGGAACTTAATGCTGAAAGCCATCCAATACAAATCTCAGCTGAAATATGATATTTGGGGTGGATTAATGATTCCCTCTGTTAGAAGTTCCTAAATTAAAAATATGAGCAACCTTTCAATAATCAGGAAGCCAGGAAATACAGGACAGTTGCTAGAACTGTTTCAAAGCAAAGAATTTGATTACCCATAACTGTAATTATTGTTTCAAATAATTTCAAAATCTGTCTTAATTGCTTTCTAAACATTTTGGTTACTGTATTTATTAACTTAGTCAAGTTCAATAGAAATTAATTTCAAAATAAGATTATTAGAGAAGCTTTTTCTTCCTTTCCTGATAGAAACAATAGGGGATCTCAGCCTTGTTATAAGGCTTGCTTTGAAAATATCTAATAATTATAAGATTAGTGAACAACTTCTAATTGCACATTTATGATGTCTCATCTGAATTTGCTTTTTCCTCTGAAGCCTCATTTAGACCCAAATTAATTAGATGACTAAGGCTTTGATTTGAGATCTGGAAAACAGGTCTGAATGAAGGCTACACCCTCTGCTTTATCTGGCAGCATCCTTGAATATTAGCAGCATGTAATGATTAGGTGTGTCAAGTTAGGAGTTGATTCATCTTCTTTAAGTGGTCCCAGAGGAAGAGGTGGAGGGCATCCATTCTCCAAAGGAGGCTGAAGAGAGTGAGATGCAAAATGTATCCTCAGTTTCTGATACTTCCTCAGAATACGTAGCTGCTAATATTTAAGTTCTTGAGCTCTACAACATCCCTGAAAGTGCAGACATGAAGTAAAAGGTAGGAGTGTGAGCAGAAGCACAGCATGGGCATGAAAATAATGCTACCTCTGCTGGTGAATAGTCCAAAATTAGTTCATTTTATAAAGGTACAACCAAAATCTTTAGCAGGCCAGTTGGTGAAGCACTTGCATCCCTTCCACCTGTTTGGTACAGTTGTTTCATGAGGGTAAACTATCAGTGCCTCCTGTGACTGATAAAAATAATCTGTGTACTTTGTGTATATGGAGCCCCAAACGCCACAACATTTACAAATTATTTATTCAGGGAGGGTGTTTCCCAGAACTGCTAACCACTGTTGATCCAGTGTTGAATTCATGATTGAAGCTAACAATGTTCCTCAAGTCTGGTTTTGGATTGCAATCTCCCTATGTGCAGGTGCCAGTGCGTCTTGAAAAGAAGGGCTGTTAAATATAGAGCAGACCCAAAATACAAAGTCATGGCCTTGGTTCCCTGTGTTCTGTATAGGTTATTTTAGCAACAGCCAAGCAGGGAGCCCAAGCACAAAACTTAGTCTGGAGCCCTGTGCCTGGGCCAGTCCTTCATGGTGGTCTTCACACACCTGGTGTGATGTTAGCAGCTCTGATATTAGGGAAGGAGAAGGAGCTCCAAGTGTGTAGGAGGGATGATGGCAAGCTCCTACCTACCATAAATAAATAAAGGCTTAAAAACTTCATCATGGAAAGAAGATGGCAAAACATGGGAAAAAAATCACAGCTAATTTTACTAATACTTTGAACCTGTAACTATTGTGAAATGAACAAGTAATGTAGGATGAAGGCATATGTCTAGGATATCAGGACTGTTGCTATAAAATGAAGACTTCAGAAGCAAAGGTAAGTCCAATAATATCTGTATATGAGGTCAGGGTTCAGTTTTGAGATGATTCAATAGGACAGTAACAGTCATAAAGCAGAGAGTGACAAGGAGTCTTCTAGCCAGTTTCTTCCTGCTCCCAAAGCAAAACTAGCAACTTCATCTTATTTTTAAGATGTTAACTTCAAACACAGTAAGGGAACTCCAAAAGCTGACATGGAAATAATTGCCAGCAAGCTTTATCAATATTAATGCCACTTGTTCTGAGAAAGTGGCACTAAATGGAAATTGCAATTTTAATGCTGATTGTAAAATTGATGGAGAGGGAAGATAAGACCCAACCTTCTGTCCTCCTCCAACTTGCCTTGCAAAATTTCAGGACTTGGCCCAGCCCTGAATGACACATTGGTGCTGTAACACCAATTGTGTTCCCAGCTCCAGCTAATGGGCTGTCTGGGAACTCTCAGGCAGGGGAGGCAAAAGCAACTCTTCTTTGAGGGGACTGCATCATCCTCAGCTGCTTTTGGCAAAAACATTTCAGTACAGCTTAGTGAGGAAATACATTTTTATGGTTTTTGTTTAGTTTGCTTTTGTCTTTCCTGAAATATAACAATCTGGACATGCAGCTATCAAGCAGTCTTTTCCAAAGAACACTTGTGCATGTGTATGTAAGCATATGTGTAGTAAAAAAATACTTATTCACATCCAAAAAACCCAATTGTTTTGTTGTGAGCATTGTTTCTATTTACTTAGCAGATAAAAGTTGTATATCCCAAGAATAACAGGAAAACTGGGTCCTCAAACTGTAATTTTGTAGTCTGAAAAATTACTAATTTTTATTTCCTAAATGCCAATGAAATGTTGGGGATTTTTGTTCTGCAAATGGAACAATTCAATGTAATATCCACCCTATCAAGCACCAACAGGAGTGATTGGAATGCAGGAATGCGGGTCTACAGTTGCTGAAGAAGTTGATTGTTAAATTCAGGAAGATGATCCTTGTATTCAATGGGGTCAGTCTTTATTTCGGGTGTACACTGATCTAGGAATGTGTTATCCCTGCAGTGCTGCCCTGTCCTCTTCCCCTGCACTGGCTGCATGTTCCTAGCCTGTAGCCAGATGTTGTTCTGCTCTTTTTGCAGTGCTTGTGGTTACTCTAAGCACAGAAATACTTCCATCTAGTGCAGACTGCAAAGGCTATCAAGCTTCAAAAATGGGCTCCACTTGGTTTAAACATGATGACAAAAGGCCAGCTGGAGATGTCAGCAGGGATTTTTGACACTTGTTTCAGAAGGGCCAAGAGTTGTCTCATGATGGGTGTAGCCTCTTATTTCCATGCTCATAATGCCCAGAGCAGGGCACTTGACAGCTATCTCTGCAGGTAACCTGTGGATGTGCTTCTCAAGGAATTATGTGGAAAGATGAAAAGTTTCATAAGCCAAAGTACAGCCATGTTAAGCCTGCATGTGTACAAGTTATGCTGCTTCTTGATTACTTCTAAGTCTTTGTTATATACTATATAATTTCTCAAACAATATGCTACCAGATCTGTTTTGTTCCCCAGCTTTTTGAAGCTGGACTCAATGATCCTTATGGGTCCCTCCCAACTTCAGATATTCTTTGATTCTAGGAAATTGAAGTGCGTGTTTTATGAACACAATTCAGCTCAGCAGTAGCTCTGGCTTGGTTAATTTTTTATACTTTATATAAAATTTTAGGGAAGTCATACACAAAACCTGTCATCAAAACATGGGACATGCTCTCTAAAACAAGATGCTATCGTTATTATGTGAATGAGTCTAACTTCAAAAAAAGAAAGTAAGACTTTTTCTACCTCTAACACTTTAGTGCTATGAACATTGTAGCTATAATTTGTTTGCACTTGGGATTCTGGGAGAAATTATTGAAGGTGAAGAGAAAGAAATGAAGGTCAAAGATCTGTAGGATGCTAACAGAAAGTGGAGGAGAGTTGCAGAGGACCTGAAAAGGCAAACCGCCTTGATGGAAACTGTAGGAGAGTTAAAGAAAAAGCAGAAGGCTGGCAGTGAAGGGAAGGGAGGGCAGCATTACTCAGCAGAAGAGCTGGTGTCTGTGTCAAAGCAAGGTGGGAGTTCAGCACCTTGACTGAGGTCATTACAAACTTTGGCAAGACAGGTTTCAGGAAATTAGATGTTGCATTACATCTGAATGTCACCTAGCATGACGCAGGGTGTGGCCCAACACCTTTTGTTTAGTGAGTGTAGACAGAGCAGAAACAAGTTTGAGAAATCTGTTTCTGGAATAGCCAGACTTCCACAAACCTGGGGCTGCAGCACTGCCACTGGTGTGGGACCACCCCTCACAAATCCTTTGCCTGCTCACCCATCCCAGGGATCAATGAGGATCCCAGGGATCAATGAGGATCCCGGGGATCAATGAGGATGGCTGCTCTGCTTTTTGGTCCCTCCCAGGGCAATCTCTGGAGGTGCAGGGGCTGGGCAGGGGCTGGGCAGGGCGGGCTGGGTGCCAGCTGTGCTGGTGGGTGCAGAACTGCAGCTCCCCTCTCCTGCATGGGACACCTTTCACACCCTTGGTCTCCTCTGGGGAAACTGTGCATAACCTGGCTCTCCTTGTTACTGACCACCCTTTGGATTTATGTATGCAAACACCTTCTGGAAAGAGCAAAGATTTAAATAGCAAACACAATGAAAAAAAAGGTTCTTAGTTGTTATTTGTTGTGCAGAAATTCATGGTTAGGCAAGGGGATTGCATTATTTCTATGGCAATGCAATTGATTTTCTCTTTTTGGTAGGAATATGTAGTGGTTCAGTGCATCCCTGGTGATGTTATAACCCAGGTATGGTGAGCAGAGCTGAGTGTGAACAAGGCTTGTGTGATCCAGCTGTTTGCCTGTGGGGAAGTAAATCTTTGACTATCAGCCAGCATAGGTGATATCAGATGGTCACAGGTGATGCAGTTCCAAATGTAAATACATGGTGGAGATGAATTAAAACTTTACCAGCTATGGGAAAAGGGTGTTGGTACACACACCTATTGTCAGCCACTGCTGTCATATTCTTTAATGTAAACACATTGGCTTGACATGGGAAAGGTCTGGTAGTAGGAATGTGTAAGATAAATAATGGAGGAGAAACCATAGGACAAAACAAATTGACATGGAAACCATTCTTTAATTTTTGCAACCATTTTTCTTGCACATTATAACATAATTTGTATTTCTTATCTGTGAATGTGAATGTCTATTTACAATTTAAAAGCCATTAAAATTTATCTTCTAATTATAATCATAGTAGAATGAATACAGAAAATGAAAAATGGATTTTTACATGGATTTGACCGCAGCATTCAGTTCTGAAGTAAAAAATTATCTTGGAAAAATTACTTGCTCTGCCCTTAAATTCCATTTTTCCCAATTTATTTTCAGTTTGGCAGGTTGGCAGACAGTTATAAGTATGCTCAAACCAGAATTTGATTACTACCAGATACTTAATTCCATTGTATGAGGAAAAATATTCAAGCCATTCTTGATGGACAGAGAGGCTTGGTGTGCCATTCATGGTTTTAACTGAGGATCATTTACCTGGAAACTGCCAATTAAAGCACTTACTGCCTTTTTCATCTTCTGGTCTCTTTGTTCACAATTAAGTATTTTCTATATCCTAGATGTTTCAACTTAATTTAGAATTATGGGTTTGATGATCAGTTATTTGGTCAAGTTCAGAAAGCAGTTTCTGGTTTGGAGGAGAAGCAGAGTGGAGAGCAGTCTCTAACTTATTAATAAACTAGTGGCAGTGCCATTGCGTGCCATTGCCCCTTTCTCCACCAGGGACAAATCACCCAAGTGATTTTGCTGGTTCTCCTTCCCTGAGTTTTCAAGGGGGTGTTTCATCTTGTCTTTCTGGAGCAGGTCCATGTCTGCAAATGGAAAATACATCTGTGATATTCTAATATTAATGCTGAGATAGCTTTTCTATTGGCCAGCTGATTTAATTCCTACTCTAGTGAGAAATGGGCTGTTTACTATGAGTGAGGAAATGGAACTGCAGCCTTGCACTTGCCCCTCTTTCCTGCAATGTCTGCTATGCAAACCAATGCTTGCTGGTTTGTACTCACTCAACTTTGTCAATTTTCCAAAATAAGACCTATACTTTAGACATCCTGAACATGCAGTGCTTAATTGGTCAGAATTGCAAATACCTGCAGTGCTGGGTACTATACAGCGCTAAAACCTGCTGTTTGTTTGTTGTTGTTTTCAAAGTTATTTCTTGCAAAGGCTGTTTTATCCAGATCTACCTCTCTTAAAATTTTATTTTTATGGAGGAGGAAGCTGCAGCTCTTCCGTGAGAAATCAGGGGGTGGGGAGCTGGTGCTGCTGACCCAAAACTGTGCCTTTTGATCAATGGCCCAGGAATGAACATACTGGGGCCAATTCTACACCAGCTTGTACCTGAACATGTCTGGTCAAGGCACAGTACCTGCAAACCTCACAGGGGGTATTATTCATTCACTTGGACTCACTCTTTCCATACTAGGAACTAGGCTGAGGTGCTGTATTGTGTGACTTTCCTTTCCTTGTAGGAATGTGATGCTGCCGGTTTATTTAATATTCAGAGAAACATGTGGCTGGTGCTAAAAATAGCAATGAATAATCATGACTTAAAAGCCAAAGAAAACAAAGAGAGTACCTGGGAACCATGAGTATGTAAGTCTTCTTATTTGGCTGGTGTTTGCCTAGCCTTTTTATCTGGTCTATCTTTTTTGAAATCAAATAAAACGTTCATAGATAGTTTCAGCTAAGCTGACTCAATCTGGAAGGCTAACAAGCTTTCCAAACAAAACAATTCTTTTAATGAGATCATAAAGCTGTCTCCTCAGGAATGAAGCAAGGTTAGATGTTCAAGGCTTAGTCTGCAGAATCTGACATTTTCAGAGGCCAGAAAAACCTGAGGGTTCTCAGCTTTTGTCTTTATCTGTGGTTCAGTGACATCTCAGCTGGAGGCATTTGGTCATTCTGATACTGCAAAGTAGAAGTGGAGCTGATGTGAAAAATTATATTCTGATATTATATTCCTTTTTTATGTTCTTTTCCCATTGTGTGAAATGGGGTGAGTCCATTAATATCACTCTTCTGCTGGAGCTGTATTTCAGCTCCATCTGTTTTGTTGGCTACGAGGTTGTTAGCACTGAGGAGAAGACACAAGAACAAAACAAGCTGCTCTTAGCAAAGCCCTCCAGGCATGAGTGTTACAAATGATGGTGAAAATACTACCTGTGTTTGGTGAAAATCTTAACAAGTGAATAGCAGAGCATAGAGGCACAGAAAAGGAGAAAGATGGTTCTGCAGGAGTTTTGTGCTGAAGTGCAATTGTATGGAGCCCATATTACAGTATTTAATATGATCAATGCCTCGGAGGTTGAGCTTCTTGTCAGCTAATTCTGAGCATCCTCTGTTGCTGTGGAAATTGCACAGCTGCCAAGTGCAACTCTGGAGCCCTGCTGCCCATGCTGATCTGTCTCTCACTGCCTGCAGTCCCACCCCTGCCTATTCTCTTACAAGGCTAGCTTTTATTCTTATTTTAATGGCTAGATTTTTAAAATGGAAATATTTAATATTATTGAATATTTTTGTTAATACACGGCTTTATTATATATTTTAATTATATTCAGAGTCATGAAGACTGTTGGTGATCAACCACATGAGCAGCTAAGAGAATAAGGAACACTGAAGAGGTGCCCTGAAACATGTGCTGTTGTGGTTCCTCGTGTGAGCCTGTAACTTGTCTGTTCTGGGCAGAAGATGAGTGTTTGTCATAGCAAAATTAAGCCCTTAGCAATGTCAGAAACAGCCTCATTAGATGTCTGTGGAATTTGGGCTTCTAAGTCACAGAGGACGGGCCCACACCAGACACTGAGTGATGGCTCAGGAAAGACTCGACTGGTGCCAACTCAGGCTCCTCTGCTCACAAACAGTGCCTTTGCACAGAGCTGGGTGTTTGGAGCCCAAATCAAGGCAGTTGCAGCACAGAAATGCTGCACCCCATCACTGTGGCCTGGTAGTTCAGACACTGCTTAGCCCTGATGTGGTGGCATCACCAACCACTCTGAATTTCTGCTCCCTCAGAGGTATCTGGGCTCTGTCCCAGCAGTTCCTGGAGACCAATGTAAGCAAGCAAGGAGCCTGAGACATGCTGCTGTTCAGCAGCTGGCAAAAATATCTATTTAAAGTCTTAGTGTTACTTCTGGAATAAAGAAAACTGCTTTAGAAGGCAAGTTGAATTTTGAGAGTAGTTAAAATAAACATAAAAGAATTTTGCAACATACACATAAATTCAGAGCAACAGGTACAGCTCCTTAAAAGCTGATGCAACCTCTTTCAGATTCTTTTAGAAATACCAGAAATGAACTACAGAAAATTCAACCTAGAAACTTGAGCTAGTGCAAAGAGTGAAACTGGACTACCCTTGACATTGACCAGGAACCTGTCATGCCTCTTTATTTTTTTAACCTAAAAACTTCTGCTACTGCAGAAAGATGAACACAGTGGAGTTAGAACAGAAACTCATATTTTAGGGTGTCTTTTATGTTAAATCTAATATTCCTCTCACTTCCTTCACCTGAGGAGATATTGGTTAGGTTTGGCTTGGGTTTTTATCTTAACTGTACAGAACTGTAATTCTCTGGTTAAAAGGGAAATAAACATTATTTTGAAAATTAACATCTAATTTATCCTTTTTTTTTTTCTCTTGCAGTCATGGGAAGCTGGCTTGTAATCTCCTCATTGCTTGCATGCTGTTTGTCACCAGAGGCAAAGCAGAGGTTTCTGTAGTGAGTACAATCAACAGTCAGACACAGATGAGAGCTCTTGAGTATTTAGCCTATTTAAATATCCCACGACATTTCTTTCCTGAACTGTGTCAACAAAAAGTCAACATCCAATATTTCTTCACCCTGCTGAAAACTGCTGATGTTTGCCAAGCACTCTGCATCATCCTGGCTGAAGTCTCCAAGAGAAATCGATGTGGTTCAATGCCACAGTGCAGGAACACCTGGAGAGCATTGCTGCTGCAGGATGGGATTGTACAATGTCCTCTCTGCAGCACCACTTGGGAGATGCTGTTGCACTGTTTTAGTTCTGGAGCTGGTTTAGCAGTAGAATAAAAAACCTAAATATTGACTGCACTGAACATGTAAATATATCTTAGACCTCTGTGAAGGTCATTGGTAGACACTGAGTCCAGATTGTGGTCTAGCCTACACCCTAACTGGAAACATTAGGGCATGGATTTCCACCTCAACCCCCCTCTTCTTCTTTTTGAGGCATCTTCTTCTACCATTCATAGTGCTTTTCTTTTCCTTGGTTCTGGCCTTACCCCTGTGCCTCTGCTCAGGAAGCTCCATCTTGCCAAGGAGAAGCTCACCGCTGCTGTGACTAAAATCATTGAGTCCTTAGCCTGATCCAGTGGCCAGGGAAGATTCTTATCACTGCCTTCTGGCAGCTCAGGATACCAGAGTTCTTGTCCTGACATAACCCATCTGTCAGCAGGGGTCACAGGGTACTGCTTGAGTTCAGAAAATGAGTTTAGGGAAAGAATTCAAATAAGCACTTTTGTATGCTGCCTCTTTGATTAGCAGAGAAAAAAAAAGCTGTTTTTGTAGGAGCCATGTGGTATGCTGCTACCTTCTGAACACCTTCTGGAAAAGCCGGTCTCTCTCCACGGATTGTCAAGGACTAGAAAGTAAAAACAAGGGTTTTACAGAGAAGCTGTATTTGTCTAAAGAGGGAAAGTTAAGATCAGCACTAGAAACACAATGTACTTTCTTGTTGGTGTATCACTACAAATACCAGCTTTTGGTAATGCCATTAAATTCTATAGATCTTCGGGTTGTTTGATGATACCCACACAGCTCTAAGTACTTTTTGCCTTTTCTTGTCAATTGCTTGTTGTTGTTGCAAGCAGTCACTGCTAGATCTAATCAAGTTTAAACATCTGAATCATAAAAATGTAAGGGCAGTAGTCTCAAGGAAAGCTCAAAGAAAGGAGTAATTGTCATGTGGTTTTGCTTTTATATCTGAAATATATAATATGGCAAGCAACAGCATGAGGGAGGTGTTTCCACAGGAACATCTCTTAAAAGTGTTGTCCTTGAATTACTCCTGTGAGTCAGTAGAAGAGACATGTTTAAGGAAATTATCAAAATTGGAAATGGCTTTGTACATCTGTTTATTTTGGGGTATTTAAAAGCACAGTAAGTTTTGCATTTAACTACATTCTTCACATGCTACTGTAATAATTTGCTATACCCATAATTTTTTTCCTTTCTTCCTTGTGTTCTTTGAACTTTTAACTTCTAAACTTTCATTTATTATGACCTTTATTTTGTTTCCCTATAAATGCTTGGGTTAAAAAACAAAAATTAAAATCTTTGCTGTGAATTGCTATTACTAGGATGCAGAATTTTACACGTGGGTCCTCAGTATCCTCAAAGACTGATACACATCTGATATGGGCAACCATTTTCTGACTACAGGGTTAATAAAAAAATAATTCTAGTTATATTGTTTCTTTTTAGTCTTACTGACCAGGCAATTGGTATTTGGTGTCAAACATAAAATTTCTATATGCTGGTTACTATCGAAGTTGTTGTTCACTTCTCTCTGTATGAAGGGCACCTGGGTTAGCTAAATGAGGGGATGGCTGTCTCTGCTCCAAAGTCAGTTCTGCTGCACAGTTGCTTGGGCAATCAACTCCTAACCTTCTCAAGGGAAAATTATCTCAAGTAGCTCTTGTCCCCAGCAGTTGCTCTCCCAGTGACCCTGTCCATGGGTGTTTGCATGGCCAGCTGTGGTCAGAAGAGAATGTACAATCAAGCCTTACTGGGAGTTACTCATGACCTAAACTTTCTGGGCTCACATCCCACAAATCTCGCCTCTTTTTTGAACAGCAATTTTCCATCCAAGAACCTTTCTTTCTGAAGTTTTATTGCTATAAAACATATGAATCACAAAAAGTTTTGATGAATCAGCATTCTCTAGTAAGTCATAGGTCCCAAACACTTACCTCCACCTCTGACCTCCTTTCCTGACTCCTTGACTTTTACAGAATAATTCAGAAAGGCACCTTGAGTGATCTGCTCTCATTTCTCTTGAGGTGCTCAAATGACAAACCCCTGAATATATGGCCAATAAGACTCTGGATTATTATGTCCTTCCATCAAGCTGTGATGATCATCTTCATGTACCTAATTTCCATTCCAATTTACTGATTACCCTTATGTACACCATTGCTGAATACAAGTCCATGTTTACTGTGCTGGCCTTCTACAAAAGATAAGTAATAAATTGCACAAGATGTTTTGGATCAAATGTAAAAACCCCAAAGGTAATTGACAGGGCTTAAAGGTAGGGGGATTTTGAGTTGTTTCCTTCTCAGAATTTCTGAGAGCTGACACACTGCTTTTCCTACCCAGTGATTTCTGTATGGGACAAGGATCAAATTGTGCTGGCAAGCCTGACCAAGTTTCCACGAAAGGTGAGAGAACTTTCCTATAAGCTATTTCACCTGCTGGTTTTATATTCACGGTCTATGGAGTGGTTCCTCCTCCTTGGAGGAGGAAAGGCCCCTGCCCTGTCCTTTTCACTTCAGGGTGGGTGTAGAAGGTTCAGCAGCCCTCCTGAGCTGGCTGTGCTTGCTGTGGCTTTGCTGTGAGCAGTGTCCTGCTCTGGGCATGCACCTTGCAGAGGTGTGACTGTGTGGCTTGGCACAGGATGAAGGCTGCCCCAGGTGAAGGCTCTGCCAGCTGCTCTGTGTGACACACTTCAATAACATTTCTCTGCTGTCAGGTAGGAAAGTATTATTTACTGTAATGACTAAAACTGAGCCCCATTGTTCTTCTCAGGTATTTTTTCTCAGGAAACACTGTTTTTTATGAAATGGCATTGGGTGAATACTGGTGAGTTCCATGCAACCCCAAATTCAGTGTGCTCTTACATGCTATTGTGTGATGTAATGGCAGCTGAGGTGATGACATGCTCTGTAAGGAAGTTCTTACCTCTGAGACCTACTTAAAGGGGATTTCAGAATGGTTTTTTCTATAAAGTATTACTATGTTCAAAAGCTGAGAATCTCAAAAGGCTCATGAGTGTAAAGGAGCAAATCCTCCATACAAGCCTTTTCTGTCTGTGAAAATGATAGGTTTGTATTTTGTCTTTAATAGCAGATAGTTTGTCCTTGCTTGTACCCCTCAGCAGAGGAGATCTACTCCATTATGTGCTTGGGGTAACTGGATTTGTTAAACATGCCTCAAATGGTCTCTTCCTTTCTGTACCACTAAAAGAAATGCAGGGATGGGGGTATCTGTATCCTGTTGATCACCAGGTAAATGGTGTGTCTTTGAGGGGAAAAAGAAAAAAATATTTCTCTTCCAGGGGTAAAACACAGGGAAGCAATTAGGACCAGGAGGGTGGGAATATATAGAACACACCTAAAATGGCTCTAGTGCACTGGGGAGGCTGGTCATTTGGGAGAAGAAATTCTGTAATAAAGGTCAGGGGGAATGTGGGTCAGATGGCTTAAATGGCTGCCAGCCCAGGAGGGAGATAACGAGACTGGAAATGGCAAGTGTAGCATGTTATCCATGAAAGGAGGGAGAAAATGGTGACCAAAACAATGCAGGCATGTTGTAGTGTGCAAGGCCTTAGAAAAAAATATTGAGACAAAAATTATGAACATATGGAGGTTGACAAAACAAAGTTGGGTGCAGGTGGATGTGTTAACCTACTAATGTTTTGAATAAAAACATCTCTTGTCTAGTCCTGCTGAATTCCTCATCTCTGCTCCTATGAAACTGAATATATTCTCAGAAAAAAAAGTGATACCTAAATCTGGAGAAGTATTAGTGTGAGAAGTGTGATGCTGGTGAGGAGGTGTCTGGCAGACATGTATCAGTCACTTGGTATTGGTCCTGAGTATTATGCCAAAAAACACATGAGGACTGCAATACTAGAAATCAGTCACATATAGATATCCAAAATGACTGGATGGCAAGAGTATTAGCAGTCAACCATTGTTTGGTTCAGCCAGAGAAAGGAAAACAGTTTAGAAGGAGAGAAGTAGGGAGAGTAGCAGGGAGAGTAGTTTATCAAGCTATTTCTGGCTCTCTTCCTGCTGTAGTGTGGAAGGAGACATCTTCCAGTGCTAGAAACTCTGTTGTAGCACTAATGCCACATTTTAACTCCTTGAATCCCAGGCCAAGGCTAAAATTCTTTGAGTGAAGCTTGTTTTACCTGATGGGGTTAATACTGTGGCAGAAATAGCTTTAGTATCCAGACTGTTCTACTTTAGAACAGAAAAAATAAAGATAAGATAGAGGTTATCTCACAAAACACATCTTGCAATTCCTGCAAACCAAAGCCCACAAAAAAACCTGTGCATTTTCTTATCTGTGAAGAATTTACAGTATCACCAGGATCTGTGGACGAGACTAAGCATGTGCTTAGTTACACCCTGAACCTCCAGGCCTGTGAGCTTTCATTCCTGCTGGCAAGTTGTAAACCTTTGGGGAGGATGAGAGCTGCACATCTGACCCTGCTCAGCAGAGCTGGTGCACGTTTCTGTGAGGCAGCAGATCACAGCACAGCTGGGTTTGCCTCTGGCTGGGGGTGAGGGCCAGCTCCTGCCCTGAGAGCAGAGAGCACCTCATCCTCCTTCCCCTTCCCTCCCTCCCTCTGCCTGTCCTGGCAGAGCACAGCCTGCACTCTGTGCTTGCAGACACAGCTCTCTGTCAGAAATGCAGCTGGGGGCTTGGTGGCCCTGCTGTGCCATTCCCCAGCCCTGCCAGCTCCTCCCCAGCCCCGAGCTGTGAGCCCCAGTTTGTCCCCCAGGGATGGTGTCCCTTGGTGGGGGCTGGCACACTGTGCTGGGGCAGCTGCATGGAGGGAGCAGCCGTGCGTGCTGGGCTGCTCCTGCATCCTTTGGAGCAGCAGCCACCCCTGCACCTGGAGCACTGGGAGTCTGGGGCTGCTCCCTCCCACAGTGAATTCCCTTCTCTTGGCAGTGCCAGAGAGCTGTGGCTGCTCTGCTCAGGCTGCCCTGGGAGGGGGTGAGGCATGGGCAGAATGGGGAGCAAGGGGTTTGATGGTGGAACTCTCTGCACTGAAGGTGCTCTGGGGGTCCAGTTCAAAGCAAAGCGTCCCAGCAAGGACTGTGGCTAGGGCAGGAAGGTTCCCACCGTTACCTTGAAGCTTGTGTAAACCCAAATACTGTGTCAAATTGTGGCAGCAGGAGCTGAGGTGCTGCGGGCAGCCTGACCTGGAGGCCAAGGGGGCACTGGGAGTCAGAGGAAGCTGCTCCACTGGTGGGGATGATATGAATCTGTCACCTTACTGAAAGGCGGCACATTTTGAAGAATTCAGCAGGAAGTTTGTCAGCCATCTCAAACTGGCCACTCCAATGTGTCTGTGCTTACTGGCCAGGATAAAGCTGCCACCAAACCACTTCTTTTTAGAAAGTAGTTCAAGGACAGAAAATTCTCAGAAATGGTTGTTCAAATGGGCATCTCCCTGTCTTTGCTTTCAGAGAATAATTTTAAGCTCAGGACCACATGAAACAGGAAACTTTAAAACAAGGATTACAGAGATGTGCCAGTATCTGGGTATGGCACTTGTCTCAGGCTGCATTATCTTGTCCTTCACCAGAAATTGCTCTTAACCATTTATAGCTGTCTTAATCTTGTATCTTCAACATGCATCTCATATATTCAACAGATTGATTCCCTTTAATGTGAAATGCACTATGCAAAAATCAAGTATTATTATACTGTTGTCAGGCATAATTAGCCTTATGTATTTTGTTCAGTGATTACACAAAATGCTGGAAGCTGTTCTATATGCCTCCTGAACAGATCATGCTGGCTTTGCACTAATGCCATTTTATGGTCTGCTTTAATTTTCAAAATGCAAGACCAGCAGCTGAATCTTCCACATAGTAAATATGACACATTTCAGAAATGATGGGACTAAGAGTCAGTGGCTTTTCTGAGGAAATATCAGTAAGTCAGTAAAAGGCAAACAATAGCATGCTTGATATTACAAATAAATGGGTTCTAAAAGCTATTTCTCCTTCTTCATGCTACCCTTTGCTGTGATGGTTTGCTGTCTTAATCTCTGTAATGTCCAGCTACAGAAGAGCGCTCCCAGCTTACCAGACAAGTGCATTATGTATCACACATGTGAAAGACTCACTGCAGCTGGAATCAACATTAATGGGGACTGCTTCTGTGTGCAAAAGGGGAATTGGATTGAGTCTTGTGCACTTGTTTGGTGTGTGCAATCATAGTGTGAACCCTACCAGTTCCCACTTGGCAGTTTGCTGTGTTCCCATTTTCCAGTTTTCCAGGGCTTGTATTTCATGACACTATCTATTCACTCCTGAGAAACAGCCATGTGTTTCCCAAGGCACCACATCTAGAAAGTGATGCCCAGCTGCTGCCAGGACCGTGCTGTGTACCTGCTGTGGTGTGTGTTTATCATCCCTGAGGGAGCACGGCCGTGCCCATGTCCCTGAGAGCAGGTGGGCAGCTCTGCCCCATCTGCACCCCCTCCATGCTTGTCTCTGCACACTGAGGTTCACTGTGGGTGCCTCACACAGGCTTTCATTCCATGCACAGTGGTCCCTGCTGCCCTTAGTGCACCTGGGCTGAAAAAGGATCCTGGTTGTTATTCCTGCTGCTGTTTCAGTGAGAAGAGCAGCCGCAAGCATGGAACAACTACTCCTGATCAAGGGCTTCAGACTGGGGAAAAGTCATACATAACAATTATCTGAAATGTCTGCCTTCACCATCTCTGAATATCACAAGCTCTGTACTTCATACATTTTTATTTTGTTCAAGAGTATTTTTCAAATGAAGAACCAAACTCTCCCAATAATGAAAGAATGTGCTCTGTGGTGCACGACATGTGCCAAGCCTTGCTGGGACTGACAGGGGTGAAGGCTGGCAGGTCAAATCTTATTTCCTGGAACCAGGGACAGTTTACAAGACCTGTGGAGACAGCTGATTAAAAAATAGCAGACCAATCCAAGCATGGTGTGAGGATCAAGGACAGCAGGTAAGGTATTGTAAATGGGCTATACATTATTTATATAAATTAGCATAAAGTTACAGTTTTACAACTCTGAAAGTCTTGAGTTACACATCAGCTGTAACAAAAGCACCTCTTTAAATCTTAATATATGCAAAATGACACTTGTTACCTTCAGGTTTAAAAAAAAAGTTCTTCCAGTACAATTAAGAAGCAATTCTTCTCCTCTTGCTGAGCTAATTTATGCTTGTTACTTAAACAAAGAAACACTTAATTTGAAAGTAATGGAAGTCATAGGTTTGTAATAGTATAATTTTTATTGAAAGTGCAGGAACTTCAATGAAAATACACTAAATTATTATTAAGACTGTGTTTCTGCCAACTGATAGAGATGCTTTGCAAGACTTAAAAGCAAGAGGTTAATTAGGTCATATTATGCCAGAAATTTCTAGCTTATCAATGAGCATATTATCTGGGACTAAGTTTGAAATGGTTTTAAAGAGCAGCCAAACTACATAGCCAGTGGTTTATCAATTAATTTTTTAGAGAGGTAAAATTATATTTTCCTGAGCAGAGGAATTGTTTATAATGCTTTTAAAAGCTAACATGATCCACTCTTTAAAAAAAGAAGGTCTTTGCTGTAGTATTTCCTCTTTGCACTTGAGCAACCAGCCAAAGCTGAGATCTGCTTCCTTTAGGAAAAATAGCTGATGATGTATTCAGATATCCTTGAAGTATTGCTCTGTATTCCAAGAAATGTTCAAATTCCTGTTTCATTAATTCAGCTTAAGAATACAACAGAGAATATTTTGCATGTGTGACCATGCCATCACTGAGCCCAAAGGTTTGGATATTTATTTAATACCTTTGAGTTCTGCTTGGTGTACTCAGTAGGAAAAGCCTTTATAGATTCCAGGCTTTATAAAAGGATGGAGAGGGATTTTTCATAAGCAGAGAGTGACAGGACAAAGGGCAATGGTTTTAAATTGAAAGAGGGCAGGTCTGCATTAGATGTTCAGAAGAAATTCTTCCCCATGAGGGTGGTGAGGCCCTGGAACAGGTTGCCCAGAGAAGCTGTGGATGCCCCATCCCTGGAGGTGTTCAAGGTCAGGTTGGATGGGGCTTTGAGAAACCTGGTCTAATGAAAAGTGTCCCTGCCCACAGCAGAGAGGTGGGAACCAGGCAGTCTCTTTAAGGTCCCTTCCAACCCAGGCCATTCTGTGATTCTATGATTTTTCATATAAAGAGACACAATGCAATAAAAGGCCATCAGTTTCTGTCCTTTAAGGGAAGCAAACAGCAAAATCCCTGCACAAGAGAAAATCCTTTCTGTCTTGGGTTCCTCTTCAGGTTTGCCTTGTGTCTATTACAGTCTTCCTTTGTAAAAGCAATTATTGGTCTTGTTACTCCCTTAATTACCCCTTATAAAGCTAAAAATATTTGTGTAAAAAGATGAACTGTAAACAATTAAAAAGCAGCCACTGCCTGCATGCCTTGGTCAATATAATGCCTTACACACACACATTTACACTTCTGAGTCAATAGGAACTGTAATTGTGTGTGAACAGGAGATTTAATCTTTCAAAAGTTTATAGAAGCTATGTCTTCTTATTCTAGTGAAGTCACTGATTGCATGTATCTTGAAGATAGGCACCTGAAATCTAGAGAAAGTCCTGGGGATAGTATTTAAGGAAAAAAAGCCTTGCATTTCTTCATGTATGACTTAAGGCTGAGACTTATATCCAATTTATACTGCAAGGAGTGTGGGAATGGTTCTTGCACCATGTACAATGTCATGCTTTCAAGAACAAAATCCTCTAAAAGAATCCACATTTTCAGTGGCTGACAGCAGGACTGGATTGAAACTGTTTTTGTGGCACAGGCATCACTGAGAGATGGTGCTGTGAAAGAAGGAGACAAATTTTCTGATGTTTAGCACACTCCTAATTGCAAGATCTCTCAACTATGCAGCAAGACTAGTTTGCCTAATGCAGTAAGAAAATTACTGCAGTGCTCACACAGGAGAGGGCTGTCCTCACACATAACTCGACTTGGATTCCTTTCCTGGTTATCCTGGCAGGAATGGAATGGAATGGAATGGAGTGGAATGGAATGGAACAGAATAGAATAGAATAGAATAGAATAGAATAGAATAGAATAGAATAGAATAGAATAGAATAGAACAGAACTCAGTTGGAAGAGACCTACAATCATCATCTAGTCCAACTGCCTGACCAATTTGGGCTGACCAAAAGTTAAAGCATGTTGTTTATGGCATTGTCCACATGTCTCTTAAATGCTGACATGCCTGGGGCATTGACCACCTCTCTATGAAGTCTGATCTGGGGTTGACTTCCCTTTTGTTAAAGAAATGCCTCCTAATGTCTGGTGTAAGCCTTTCCTGGTGCAGCTTTGAACCATTGTCATGACTCCTATCCCTGGAGAAGGGAGGAGAAGGGATCATCCCTCTCTGTCTTTCTCTCTTTACTTCCCCTCCTCAGGAAGCCACAGAGAGCAATAAAGTCACTCCTTAGCCTCCTTTTCTCCTACATGGACAAACCCAGAGCCCTCAGCAGCTGCTCACAGGACATTCCTTCCAGCCTTTCACCATCTTTGTTGCCTTTCTCCAGATACATTCAAAGGCCTTTTTATTAGATGATAATCACAGGTAATTCCTTATAAACTATACATTAAGGGAAGTTACTGTGTTTGATATTTATTGAATACCAGATGGTTTCATTTTGCTGTTAATTTTCCAGATCTAGTTTAATGACTTGTACAGAATTAGGGAGTTGGACAATTAGTTGTATGGCAGTTATTTTAAAGAAAAGAGATTTATTCCCTCACTTTATGGCATCAGATCACCTTCAGGTGAGTCAGTCACCTAGAGCTGTCCAAAAGCTGTTTCATGAATAAAGGCTCAGAAAGGAGATATTGCCAAGCATTTTGCAACAGTAAGTACAGAACAGTGTCATTGATGAAATAATTGATAATTTTTCACCTGAAGTTTGAGGTGTTCCATACTTTATTTGGAATACACATTTTTGTGCAGAATTAGTGCATATGGCCTTTGAATGAGTAGTGTGTTCTTGAGAGACTATTTATTTTGTAAATCCTCATTTTATGCCACCCTCAAATCTGCCTTTTTGTCAGAATTAATTTGGGGATAAGCTAAGTAGGTGTGGGTGTGCCCTGTAGGCAGCAG
This sequence comes from Ammospiza nelsoni, assembly GCF_027579445.1. Classification (NCBI taxonomy): domain Eukaryota; kingdom Metazoa; phylum Chordata; class Aves; order Passeriformes; family Passerellidae; genus Ammospiza; species Ammospiza nelsoni. The sequence goes on along the minus strand of NC_080636.1, from coordinate 11,362,021 downwards.
GCAGAGGCTGCACGGCGCAGGAGCAGGAGGAGCACACGGGTGGGGATGGTGAGATGGAGCCTCTGTCTCTGCAGTCATGCTCAGCTGGCTGACAGTAATTACTCTGGCTTGTCCTGCTACCAGCAGCACCATGCCCAGTGTCAGCCAAGAGTTAACAAACCACGTAGGAGGAAAACAATGGGTTTCTTAAAATTAAACATATATTGAAACTGTCTGAATAATAAGGGAGCCAACATCGCTTACCTTCCCAAAGCACTTGAATCCGTAAGTTAAGGTTTGCCTAAGAGTGTGAATATTATTATTTATTTAAGAGCTCTCACATTTCCTTTCACTTCTCCTCCTCTTCCCCATCACTTTTTTGCTGGGAAGGTGCCACTTGAATTCATGTGTGACCAAAGTGGGAGGCAACCAGAGGCCTGTGGAATATAAGATTGGTTCAGAGAGTGAACAGGAGTGGGGAATGAGGAGTGTGGTGTCAGGGTAAGGTTAGGGGAGAGACTATAAAAAGTGTAAGGAAAGGTTAGCAGGAGGGGAATAATATTGGGTTTCTTTTGTGATTAAAAATTTCTGATGCCAAAGCATCACCAGGTCTTTGTCTTGGAGATTATTTTTTAATGAATTATCTTAACCTTTAGTTAAACCTTTTAGTTATACACTCCAGACAAGAAGTGAAAGTTTAAAACAGCTATGGTAAGCAAAGTTTAAAAATATATCTGGGATTTAGTAGTAAAAGCAAATTACATGATCCAGCTTTTTAGCATTCTTGCTGAAATCAAATGCAGGCCACTGGTGGTTCTATGTTTTCATGCCCCATTTTAGCCTGTGCCTTGTTGCCTCTGGCCATGCCTCCCTGGCAGGGGGTCAGAGGCTGTGGGAGCTGCCCCTGCTCTGAAGCCCTCACCCCAGAGCCTGGACTGCAGGCTCCAGATGAGCAGCCCCTTACATGGCAGTAAATGTTGAGAACAGTGCATCTTGTAGCAAAACATCAACTAAATAGGACGTTAAAATAAGATACTTCAGGAACAGTAAAAATAACTGTAATAAGCTACTTTAATGAAAACATAGCTATCATGGAAAATGTCAACAAAATAACTCCCTTAACTCATGTCTGAGGATACATTTGTACTGTCAGAAAAATTTGAGACATGGTGGTAATGAGAATAAACTCATTCTATGCTGAAGGAACTGCTCAGTTGTTGTAAGACCAAAAGAGATTTTCTTTTTCCTTGCAAACACTTCTATCTGTCTGAAATTGTTTGCCATATAATTGCTTCATAAAAAATATTTCCCTGGTGTTTAAATGTTTATTTTCCTTTGTATGGTTGAAAGCCCTTCCTGTAGGATTTCTTTTTGTGACTCCTTTGGTTCACATTTTATTTCCCCCTTCCATTCCTGGCATTGGTTCTGTTGAGTACTGTCTCTTTATGACTTTATTCATTACTCAGTTCTGGAAGTATGTTAACTGCTGTAACTCCATTAATTTTTTTTGCATATCATTCATGTTAAATGAAATACACAGTATTGTAACAGACAACCCTGTGATAGGATCCATTTTCTTTATACATGAAATTAGGGGTTTTCTTATGCCTGTCAAAGTAGACTTAGGAGTTATTCTTTACTATTTTCAACCATAGCAGAAATACTGGGAAAAAAAAGTTCTGAGTATGTATGGCAGTAATAGGCAGAAGAGTGTAGGGTAGCTAAAAGCCAATGATTTCCTTCAAAGACAAATTTACACTTCTCAATGGAAAATAAATTAATTAGTGAACAGCAGAATTGTAGCACTTACCCTCTGTTACAAAATCAAAGCATCCTATATAATGTCAGGGTCAAAGTCTGCTACAAGCATTGTTTCAAATAAATACCCAGCTGTACCACTATGGAAGTTCATACTCAAAAAACACATCTGACTGAGTGTTTCCATTAACAAGGTTCATTGCTAAAATGTTTATAGGAAGAATACTTTTCAGACAATACATAAAGCCAGGACTTAAATTTTTCCAGGTAACTACACAAAGAAGGAAAATGTTTTTCAGCTGAATGGGTGTAAGTCCTTAACCAAATAACTCTTCAGGCTGCAATTCCTATTGAAATCAACACTGGCCTCTCTCTTTATGATCAGGGCTTTGTGTTTTATATATCTGGAAGAGAGATTTACACTCATGTTGTTCCCAAATATAGACAACTAGATTTGGTCAAGGTTTCTGAACAAGAGAAAATAGACACCTCTGTTTCCAAATGATGGAAACAATTCCTGTTCTCTTCAGTAAAGAGCCATATTGCTGTTTTCTAGATTACCACCCTTTTGAATATACATTGTTTAGGTGTGGATTCTTTGGATTGTGGAATATTAAAAATTAAATTAAAATGTAAGAGAGAGAGATTTTTCTCCTGGTGTTAGCTGAGAGCCATGCTCATGCTTGCTGTCTTTTGAAGCTGTGTCTATAAAAGAGCAAACCTCATCACATTATTATTACTGTCAGTGAATATGTATATTGGACTGCACTGACACACCTTTGCAGGATAAATGGCCAGTTCTTTCACTTCCTTGTAATTATTTTTTGTTTTAGTTGTGACTTATGTGCACTTGGTTTGCTAAACTAGGGCTTGGGTCTTACAGATAGGATGGGGTTGACACTTGCACAGCAGGTACCCCTTTTGTGGGGGAGATCTGTAAAGCATCTTGTGGCACAGATGTTATGTGGACATGTTTCTTTTCTGTGTCATAACTTCTTGCAACATATAACAGTGACTGGACAGAGTTCACCTCTCACAGAATTTGCACATGCTAGGAATTTTTTTCTTATTCTGTGTTTAAGACATTTTCTGTGTTTGCACTTCCTGCTAAATGCTAGATTTTCACAGGTATTATTCCAAATAGCTGCAGAGTGTTCCAGCACTTTTGTTAGAGGAAACCAGGACCCTTGAAATTTCTTTACTTTATTTAGTGTTTCCTATTCAATATATGTATATTTTTAATTAAGTCAGTAGCTTCAAAGTAAGCTCTGAAGCGGAAAGATAGAGCATTGCCTCACACTTCCCAAGCAGCAGCAGCAGCATCAGCATCATTTGAGTGTGTGCCAACAAGCACTCTGAACTACCACTCTGACTGCCCCGGTGTTCCAGGAAGAACATCAGCTTCTCCTCTGATTTTGAATGAAGGAAAGGCTTCTGGAACAAATAACACCACCTTCATCCCTTGTGACAAACTTCTTATGAAGGCTCTTTCAGAGTGACTCTGCAGAAGATTCACCCTGGACTTCCAAAGACAGACTGTAGATTGTCTGCCTTTGTGTAAATGACTATTTTTTCTTTCCTAAAGATTTTTTTTTTAGTGCAATAGGTCTGACATAGAATTTTTGTCTTTCTAAAATATTAACTTGGTCAGCACTTAGGATTGTGTTTAGCAAATGGAATTAGCGATGTTGGAATAAAACAGAGGACATCACCACATTCTGATTGACCCACAGGGTACTTGGGTACTTGAAATGTACACATTTCATAACTTCCCACTCAGAAGACCTGGGTTTCACAACCAGTGACTCAGAAGAAAATAAGCCATAACTCAAAGAAGTACAAGTATTCCCAATTAAAACATTCACCTGATTTCCTGCATGTTTGGCACGACTTAAAATGTACTTTTAAAGATGTAATGTTAAAGTACACTTTTGTTAAGAAAACTGAGCCTGTGAACCACCAAGGACAACATTGGGTCCTTTTTCCATTACTTCTTTCCCCTTTTGCACAGTTCTCCACTTCACACAGAAGAGAAATTGGTTTCCTTTGCATCCTTTCCACCTCTGTGCAAGCTGCAAGTGGGGAGGGTGAGGCAGGGCTGGTGCTCCCGTCCTTGGGCTGCACCATCAGCCCTGCCCAGCACGGTGTGGGCAGTGGGGTCGGCACCAGCAGAGCCACCTGCAGCAGGGGAGGCGCTTGGTGGCTCTGCTGCCAGGATGTGATGCTGCACTCGGGGCTGCAGAGCTCTCCTGGCCACAGCTTATTAAACATTTCTGACGCCGACGCAGCAGAAGGGGAAATTGTGACTCACCGCTCCAAAGGCTGGACATCTCCAGGGGACTGAAAGGTGCAAAAAGCAAGAGTTTTACTTTACTGAGTTACTAAGTCACTAAGCTGCTGGGAGATATGACTGCACACAAGCAGACAAGGCAGATCTGCTGCTTAGATGGCTAGTTTGCAGCATATTTTCTCAGCGTAAGTTGACTACAGAAACAGAAAAATATCAAAGATCATGAAGCTGCAGTGCCTGATGCAGTCCCCCCATGCAGCTCCCTGTGAAGATGATCAGCACTAGGACAGACAGCAATGCTGGTGGCTGCTTTGTCTAATCTGTAGTACCACACTCTTTTATTGAATAACCTATCTCTTTATCATCTATTTGTCTTCATCTCCAGTGTTCTGAACGCGATTATCAAAGGTGTCCTTACACCTTTAAATCTACTTTGGAAGTAGAGCCACAGCCAAAATGCTAATGAGCTAGCCTTAATTGTAAACATTGAGCACTGATAAGAATGAAACTCCATCCTCTGTTCTAAGGAGTTCTTACGTGTTTCCTACTTACACCGTTTTTATCTGATTCTCCTTCACTTCTGTTCTTAGGCAGATTAATAGGCACCTGAACAGACAAATAACAGTACTACATCTCCTTCACACTCTTTTGACAGACTTTTGAGACTGCAAAATATTTTTGGAAAATTATTATTGGAAAAAAGATTACTGAATGATCAGGCGGACAGCAATTTTTCAGGCTGGAACAATTAGTTCTCCAGCACTCACATGAGCACATTTGTAACTTGTACTTAAATGCTGATGGGACATTTTTTAGAATGTGATAAGTGTGAAATAACCCATAGTTTTATCAGTGGTGGTTGCTGCCCACTCCTGCAAAAAAAAGTTTTATTGTGATCATTAAGTTGCAGGTAGGCAGTGCCTCTGGACTGTAAAATAGGAATGTTAGTGTGCAGTGATGAAAGCAAACTTTGCTCAACACCTGTCTATATATATTGCAGGTTTCAGTGGCTGCCCAGTTGATCCGTTCACTCTATTGTCTCGGAATTAAGTCGTGGTAAGTAAAAACAACTAAGACTGAGTTTACTTTTCTTCTCCTTTGAACTTTTTTAACTTGTAAATCTAAAGCTCTGCTTTTGCAGTTCAAGAAATAACGAAAGGGAGGTAATGGGGGTACTGGAGTGGCATGTGAAATGTCATCCTCTTGTTAATATTTTTACCTTGTTTTCCTTTAACTGCATCTATGTTTTAAGGAAGTGATAAAAAACATAGCTCTGAAAATAAACTGTGCTTTTTTTTCTGCAATGAGCTAGGTTTATTCTTATTAAATATGATAAAGAAATAAAATATTTTGTTAGCAGCTGCCAAAAAAACCACCTCCCCCCCAAAAAAGCCTATATCAAGTGAAGGTATTTGTTTAACTATTATTTGAAAAGAAGTGAGATTTTAAGTCATAGTGATCAGTGGTATTGGATAATGGAAAATGTCTAGGATATGATTAATGAAACATTGGAAGGAAATACGGTCAGTTCATGTGTTAGCATAGATCTTCTGTAAGGGCTGTGTGCCTCACCACGGCCGTGTCAGGCTGTTCTTGATGGAAACATTTTCTTATGCTAATTTGGTTTGATACACGGAGGTAAAAGGAATACATTAGACTCTGATGTAGTTTGCCCAACAAATGTGGCAGCAGGCAGAAATCAGCTGGTTTCTCAGTAACTTTTATTATCAGCTCTTCCATTAGATCAGTAAGTCTTTTTAACGTCTTTTTGTTTTCCTTTCTTTATTCTTTACTGTGTATTTTATCTATGGGATGGGGTAGATCTGTACTATTTCTTTGTTGGTAGAGTTATTAATTTTTTTGGCATTTTATTCTGAAAAAGTAATTGTTTTATTTAAATACCTACTAGGCATTTCAAGTAGCTCACTGGTATTTCCTGGCTCTGGCTCCTCAGGGGCAGTGTCCAGAGCTTTGCTTCGTTGTGAATTCAAAAATTAATCTTTGGGATTTATTCTCTCCATGCACATACATAGATATTAGTTGTCTTTTCTAGTTTGTTTTGTGTGTTTTTTTAGTTTTGTTATGTGTTAGATTCAGGCTTGTGAGCAATGAGTCTTACAGATCCATGGGAATAAAACTGAGCACAGTGTTTTTGTAGCTTTTGCATATCTCTTTCTGCCTTTACTACTGCATGAGTTGAAAGTTTACATCCCGGCTAATCCTGCTGACTTATTCAAAGAAAAAGCCCCAAGGAAGCAGCTGGTGCCAGAGCAAAGACAAGACTTGCTCCTAGCAAGGCTGAATCATTGCTGGTGTTTATTTAAGTTGTTACTGCTTCTGTTGCACCTGGGGCTTTGTGGCTTCCATGGAACTGGTTCTGGGGCAAAACTATCAGCTGATGCAAAGCTACTGAAAGAATTTGTGCTGGCTCAGAAGCTTTCTTTTCCTGTCTCTACATAATGTGCTTCTATGCTGCAAGTGGTACATTTTGAGAGGAAAGAGACAATTATTTCTTCAAGAAAGTCTGGCATATAGCTTGGTATTTATTCCTGTGAAGTAGGTGTGATAAATATTCATATTTACTAAGTCATATATTTGGATACCAAGCTAATGGTATCCAAAGCTAATAAATCCCTTTTTAAGATAAAAACTTTAGTGCTGTGGTGAATGATAAGGAAGTGAGGTACTTTAGTAGAAAAGCTGAGACAGAAGGAGGGAGTGAGAGGGAGAGAGAATGGGGAAAGCCTGGCTGAACCCAAAATCTGATATGGAGCTGCTTAAGCAGCCTGTAGGTGCATGTATGGTCACGTTGGTGGTTGTAGTTATTATCAGTTAGTTTTGAAAATACTTCTCTTTCCTTCAGTACTTTTTATTTTATCTTGTTTTGACTGGGTCTGTTCCCCAGGAGTGAGATTTCTTTAAGGCTTGCTGCTGCTCCATAGTTCTTGTGTGAGGCACAATGTGGCTCACCTTTGGGTGAGCTGTCATGGATGGAGAGGTACAAACAATGCTGGCTGGGCACACAGGGGGTAGCTCATTTAGCTGTGTTAATTCCAGCAAAACAAACAGATTGGCAGCTGTTTCTGATTTAGAACTGCAAAGCACAGAGAGTGCAGCTCTGCAACACAGGCAAAGCTGTTACAGCCCGTGAGTCACTGAGGAATGCAATATAGGGCAACTGCATGACACCTAGTGTTGCTCAGATAATTTCCCCAGAGACTTTAACTCTTTGAAATGCTGTAATGAGAGAGTATGGACATAAAAACCACAGAAGCCCACTTTGGCTCTGAGTTTTTCTCTCTCACATTTTCAGAATTTGAAGGCCATTGATTTTTCCCATCTATCTCCTTCTTAGAAGGGAGAGGGTTCAGTTTCTTTTGAAGTTAGAAAGGATGTCACACATGGTTAGCATTTTCCAAAGGCAAGGAAAGATTATACTCACAACGACAGAAGCACACACGATGGTGTGAGAGGATTTGCCACGAGGTTCACTGAAACGGGCTGGATTACACCTTGCCCAGGCATTGGTTTTCAGCCCTTTGCAATATGCATAGCACATTGTGACCTGCCACCTTCAGGAGGAAATCAGCTCCCGTTTCAGCACCGCTCCCCGCAGGTGGATATCCAAAGCACCAACGCCTGTCCTGACATGAGCTCCGTGACTTCACCCTGGCTGCAGGCACCCTGCCTGCTGTCCTGTCAGCCAAGGCAGGAGCCAGATGCGTGGCACTGAGGCACCTGGGGTTGGGCAGAGCTCATCCCTGCAGTGCCTCATCCAGCAATTGTGGCTCTCCTGCCTTTGGACCTGGTGCGTCCAGCTGAGCACAGCAAGTTGTTGCAGTGTGCGTTGCCATTGGCCTTCTCTCTAACATGTTCCTTTGCATGTGTCTGTCTTTGGTGCTCACAGGTAAACCACTATGAGGGTTTTCATTGTCACTGGTGTCTTGCGTCAGCAGTGCTGGTGCTTTCTGCCACAGCTGACGTCAGCCTCTGCAAAGGCGCGTGAGAGCAGCCGGGGAGCGACGCGGTCGCTCGGCCACCCCGCTGCCCTGCTCCTCCACAGCACACTGACTGGCCTCTGAGTGTGTTCTCAGGGTGCTAATGTCTGTATCTGGGCCAAGAAAAAATTCTTTAAAGGGAAAACAGTAGAATGTAGATTATCTTTGCAGCACAGCGGTTAATTAACAGTAAGTAGCCGTGGCTAGGACTCCAGCAGAGAGTATCAAGTGTCTCTCCACTATCTTCTCAGCTATTCCTCTTAACAAGAGCTGGGATCTGGGAAAGCTGACAACTATGGGAGGACTTCAAGGGTATACATGGTTCTGCTAGCATCAGTCATTAATACCACTCACACAGCATGGGCCATTCTAGTAATGCCTCTGCAAACCCAAATGCTCAAGGCAAATGCTGTGAAGGTGTCCAGTATTCAATTCTACCTTCTCAAATCAGAGGTTGGCTAGGGCTCATATGAATGACTTTATATACATACCTATAAAAACTTCCTCTACAGAGGTGATTAACTCTCATTCTATGATGTTTAATCACATAAAGCAAAAACAATAATAATACATGACGTACCTGTGGGCTCCTGACCACCTCAGGAACATGGGAGATGCTTATTATGGAAAAATGCTCTGCCGAATTCTTGTTTGGAGAGACTTTATTTAGGAGACATAGAGGCTGATTGTCTGCTGAAGTTTTCAAGCTCCAGTTTCTCCACTGAATGCATCAGCTCAGTTTCCATGCAGTAATAATGCAGGCTGAATCCTTCATTTCCATACTAAGCGTAACAGAAGAGCTGTAGTGCTGATGGCATCTCTGGGGATGGTGGTGTCCAGCATATTCTGTGTCTCCATGGCTGGAATAAGTTGCAGCTTCACATCTGACTTTCCAATATATTTTCATGATTACATTTCACTTAAGAATCACTTGTGCAGAGCAGTTATTTTTTAATAGCTCTTTAAATGCTGAACATATATAAATGAAACTTGTTTAACAAGATGGAGGTGTTTTTGTCTGGGTGGGGCTGGAGGTTGTTTTGGCATGGATGGAAATGCGAGAATTTGCTCCAAGCAAATGGGAATCCTTGTTGAAACAAGCAAGAATGACTTTCTTTCATCTGTTTGAAGATCTTTGTGTATCTTGGGAGCTGCTCTGGGTCTTACACCACAAATAAAGAATGCAAAACGTGTAATTTTTGCCAATGGAATTGCAGAATAACTTTTCCTGGTAATGTGGAAGAGGAGATACTCTTTTCTTTGTGGAGTGCCAGAAAACAATACCCACTTGTGTCACAGTAAGACACAAGTGATTTTGTCTGTGACTTTTCCTTCCCAGCTAAAGGGAGGAGGAGGATGTGTGGCTTACTGATGTGGGCAGGCACAAAACATTTTCGCCATCAGCTACATAAAGGATTATGACTAAATGAATGACTAATTATATTCCCTGAGAGCGACTGCTAACTGCTGGTGAACCTTGTTTATGGGAGCATGAAACCAGCTCTGGCTTTTGGAGGCACAGGGGGCACAGGGGCTCTGTGTATGAGGGGCATTGGAGGCAAATTTGCTGACCAGGGTTTCAGCCATGTGGGTGCCAGACGTGCTGCTCATGGGGCAGCTCTGACTGACTTGTGGGGCAGAGAGCATGGAAGAGACAGACCTGCAGGTGGGGCTTTCCTGGACAGGGTTCACTTCTCCCATCCTTTCCATGGAGTTTTTAGATGTGCTGGCTGATGTCACCAGGTCTGTTAAGGCAATATTGTGGCCCATATTGGCTCCTATTTCCATAGTCACTTCCCCCTTTCATGTCTCTCCATCTGGCTTCCAATACTGGTGAAGTAAATAGGGAGGACTTTTCCAAGCATGGCCACCTCTTGTGCCTGGACCAGGTCTGCCATGTGTGCTTGCACCCATGCTGGCAGGATCTGGACATGTGATGTCTCACTTTTTAAGTTATTATTCATTAATAATAGAGTGCATTCAAACGTGCCCAGAAAGGGGTCAGGGAGGAAGAGGTTCAGAGAGAGAGCCTGTGTGACATGAGCTGGACCTTGCTGCTTCCAGCTCAGCTCCATTTGCAGCATCAGCTGTGGCTTACAGACAAATACAGACCTGCAAATGGCCCCTCTCTCTCTGTCCTCTTCTCTGGGCTCTTCTTCCACCTTGTCCAGGATTCTCCTCTTCGTGTTTCCATGGCAATGAACCAGTAAAGGCAACAAGGCATTGTGTTATCATTCACAACCCAAACTAAGCAGTGCTTTAGGGAGGAATTTTTTTGCTAAAACATTTCTGTGTATTGAATTACAAGGTAAAGGTCTGTGTATTGAATTACCAGGAGGTTGCTTAAATCCGAAAGGTGGAAGAAAACAAAACAATTCTCTGACTTCTTGTTGAATGGAGTTAAAATTAATTAAAGAGAAGAAATGCCTACCTTTTGGAAAGCAGAGGAATATTTGCTTTAATGACAGTTAAAAGTGTATGAAAATATAGATGTGAGATTAAAATATATATAATTTTTAATTGTGTACACAAATAAATAAACTGTGATTAAAAAAATTGAGAAATCAATTTCCCAAGTAGAAGAATAACTCATAAAGTTTAGCAAAAATTTGTGTTCAAGGGAAAATTGCTTCTATTTAATTTTCATCTCCTGTGCTCTTTATCCTTATCATATTTCTCACATGCACTCTTATAAGGTGAATATTTTGACTGCACTTGCATTTCAATCAACACTGCTTTGTTAGTCACAGATCATGGCTCCCTGGCCGGAGGTAGAAAAGCCTGAAACCAACAATTATATTGGGGACTCTTCCAAACAAAACCAGAACATGGCTGGGAAAGAAGGAGAAAATCACAAAGGTAATGTGCTCACTCTGAGTTATAAAAAATAGATAGGATTTGGGGATCCTTGGAGAAGATGGAAAGTAATTAAACAATTTTTTAAATGTTCTAATTCATCAGGCAATGTGGCTTCACTTGGAAATAAAGGGGAAATTCAACCTGCATTTTCCACAGTAGCTTTGATAGATGAGACAAGACCAGAAGAAGAAGACCCGTGGGCTCTGCCAGAACTGCAGGACACCGGGGTCAAGTGGTCAGGTAGCCACTTCTCTGTAAATAACTTACTTACTTTGTTTTCCCATCACTTGTCTCGTGTTCTTCAAGAGTTAATGGGTTTATTATATTCAGTCAGCTAAGAAAAATCCCAAAATCATGCTTCTTAGCCTCCTTAAAACATGAGAAGGTAAATGTAAAACAGTCCAGCACTAATACAGTTTTATATCCAGGCAGCTGTTGGTCTTTTTTTACTCAGAAGAATGACTATAGAACCAAGGGTCAATGTCAGATTTCATAAGGCTTTTGTCACATACCAAAAAGATTTTTTGTGGTAAAAGTAGGCAAACAAAATACCTGCTTCTGCAGTTAAAATGTGATTAAGAACATTCTTTTGGGTTTAATCACACACTGGAGCCATGTCACTGTCTTTGTCCCCACTGTCTCTGTTTGTGCACTAGAGTATTCCAGAGAAAAATTCAAATGATTCTTTCATACATAATGTATTTGTTTTGCAGATCTGGATACAAAAGGAAAAGTCATTCGTGTACTCTATGGGATAGGGAAGTTCATTATGCTCCTTTGCTTACTCTACATGTTTGTGTGTTCTCTGGATGTACTGAGCTCTGCTTTTCAACTGGTAGGAGGTATGAAAATATCTAAAATATCAAGAATAAATTAATAAGGCAGTAAATTTTGTCTGAGATGCTTAATTACAACTACCACTCTTCAAGAACATTCTTCATGTGTGATGAGACACAGATTGAGAAGGAAGCAGCTCTGATTAAACACTGACCTTCAGTTGTTTGAAAGGGTCTTTCTGTCTCAAATTCCAAAGAGCTGATGTAGGGGTTATTGGCCCCAATTTCCCAGTAGCTTCCCATTACTTTAGTGACAGTTTAAAAAAATACATCTATACATAAATCTGTCCCATGTGAAAGACATTTCAACAAGGTGAAATACAAAAATTGTGCTCTTGACCAAAATATCTCACACTGAAATGTTCCCCAAATCCTTCAAAGATGAAAACTATTGAAATGTATTTTTTACATTTACCTTGAAGTGTTGAATTCAGTTGATGGACTCAGGAGTGGTTATCAGATAAATATGTGCACTTCTGTTGAAGTATTTTGCAAACACAGAAAGGTACAGGAACTGAATTAATCAGTATTATAAAAGTATCCAAAAATACCAAGTAATTACATTTAAATCAATGGGTGGTCTTTTGTCCTACAGTCTTTCTGCTGATGGCTGTGGCATTATATGCTTCTCTGCAGAGTTCAGCAGGCCTTATAGTCACTGAAATGAGAGAATATAAAGTATCCTCTAAAATCTGAGAAGCTGAGAGTCCAGGACATGAATCTGGATCCCTGGGCTACACGGTACTTTTTGGGATAAAAAATATGATTATATATGTATCAATTAAATGGCTGAATGATCTTGAATTAAACACTGACTTTCCCTTGTACTTCCCTCACTCTGTGAATATGGGTTTTTTATAGGTAAAGCAGCAGGGGACATATTTAAAGATGATTCAGTGCTCTCAAATCCTGTCGCGGGACTGGTGATCGGAGTTCTGGTGACTGTGATGGTCCAGAGTTCCAGCACATCCTCATCCATCATAGTCAGCATGGTGTCCTCCACATGTGAGTCTGCTCACAGAATCTTCCTAGAGATCACTCATAAACCTTGTCTCAGGTGCCAACATTCCCACTTGTGTTCCAATTGTAGAAGCTTTGGGTAAAAAGAATAGAGACTGTAGGAAAAGTTTTTCACAGCTGTTTCCCTGATATAAAATCAGATTTTAAAAAGGAATCATAATGGTATTAATACTAGTAGTAGCAATAGTAGTACTAGTACTAGTAATAATAATAAAACCACAACTGCAAGGAAAATCGTTGGAAGCCTTGGCACTGAATGACTTAATTTTGGAATTATCTGCATCATTTGTCATGTTAGGCAGTTACTGAACTGCATTTTTTTCTGTGACATCATTTCAAAATTCTGCAGTAAGTAGGAAAATGCCTGGGAAAGAAGAGACCTTATTTTCATCTGTACCTCTAACATGTGATGAAAATGGACAACCATGGGCCATAGTGTCAGTAGGGATTATGGGACTATGGGAGTGCCATGTTCCCAGGGGGCTTGATCAAAGCAAACCTGTTTGGACTGAAGCAGATCATTACACTGACATCAAGGGAAGTCAGGGTTTCACTGATAGCAATAGAAATTTTTGTTGAAACATAGAGCTTGCTGATAATATGATTTTTTTGATTTTTTTTTCATCCATTGTTTCCTTTTCTGTTTGCCAGTGCTGACTGTTAGAGCAGCTATTCCTATCATCATGGGAGCAAACATTGGCACCTCAGTTACAAACACAATTGTGGCACTTATGCAAGCTGGGGACAGGAATGAATTTAGAAGGTACTGTACTTAAACTTTGGATCTGGAAAATTGTTTCTTTCATTTTTTTAGGTCTTCTTCTATATTCCCTGTCACTACTACAGCCACTCAACCTTTCTAGATAGGAAAGTCACAAGCATGGCCACGGCAAAGGTTTAAAGCTGCCTACATGTATGGCCTTATATGCTCGGAAAAAAAAACTATATCATGTTCCTTTAAAAATTTTGTGGGTTTGTAAGAATTCACCATTCTTAATGATCTTACACAGGAATAAATTTTCAAGTGCTCTCACTACACCACCCATCTTTTATTATGTGCCAGCTATGGGAGGGCTGTACTCGAAGTTAGTATTACATAAGTTTGGTCTGGTTTCCTTAAAAGAGATTTCAATGTTGAAGTCTGCAGAAAGCCAGAGCTGGTAACTGTAAAGAAATGAAATGTTCTGGCTGTCTGATGTATACAGTGACATCTTTTAGACTGACACTTGACATTGCCACTGAGAGAGCTCATGGAGCACTTGGAGGCTCACTGGAGTTGGGCAGTGCACTTGGGAGTGATAGGAGACTGTGGTACCTTGTCATTTCTGCACTGGGTATATTGAAATACTCTTGGCCAAAGCCTCTGAGGAATGAGCTGTGGCTCCTCAGGCTTTGGAGGAGAAGATTGAAGGGACCTGTACAGCAACAGTTTGCAGAAACATGTGGGAGAACTGCAGAGCCCTCTTGTCCCAGGAGTCAGGGAGAACTGGTCCTGGAGGCAATGACTGGCTGAGGATTAAAAATGTACTAAAAACAGGTGAGAGGCAAAACAAACACAGGCTGTACAGCCACTTCTTTCTTCAAAAAAGTACTCTTGGCAGCCTCATGCTATGGATCACTTCTGTCTTTTCTAGTTTTTCTTGTTTTACTCACCTGTCTGGCTCTTTAATTGGCCAACAGTGTGGAGACAATCTAGCACTCCATAACAAAGTAGCTATTGCATTTGACCCCAGAAATTAAATTATTCCCATCTTGAAATGCCCTTCATCTCTACTTTTATGATTTCATATCTAATTGATGTTATACACATTTTGTTTAATTAAAAGCAGCTCTGTTTTTTAATTTCTTCTTGCAGGGCCTTTGCTGGGGCAACAATCCACGATTTCTTTAACTGGCTGGCTGTATTTGCACTGTTACCTGTTGAAGTCATTACTGGCTATCTCTTCCATCTCACCAATGTTATAGTTGAGTCCTTTCAACTTGAAAGTGGTGAGGATGCTCCAGAGCTACTAAAAGTTATCACAGACCCCTTTACAAAGCTCATCATTGAGGTAAGCTCTTTCTCACTTCAAGGAAGCTGCCTACCTGATTCAGTCAAATCAAAATGCTCTGAATATGAGAAGGCTTCCTCTCCCATCTCTGTGTTCTTGGGGGTAAAGTTCATTAACAGATTCTTCTCTTAATTCACATCTCATAAAGCCCCAGTTCTATGTTTCCAGTTTCTATTTCCCCCACATTTCACAGCACCAATGGCAGACAGGGGAGGAGGGCTGGGAAGGCTGGTGAGGACAAATTCAGCCATGTGGGATGGATGGGAAGGCAGCCTCTTGCCTGGGCATCTGCAGGTAGCACTAGCTGAGACACAGCCAGAGGATCAGTACGGGACCTGATGAGGACACTGAAATTATGGGACATAATCGTGTGCATCGGGAGGCCAGGGGGATGCACACAGCTTCTGAAATGACAGTAAATACAGTCAGGCAGTTGTGTCAGAGCAGCTGATTAAACAGAAAGAATGAGATGAGGTAGTGGATGATGTGGGGAGAATGAGACAAAGCATTTGTTCATGCACCGTTGTACCTTTTTTTCTGGGAGTAACCCCCCTCCTACCTGTTGGGCAGGAGTTCCAGCATTGGAGTCATGCAGATTTTATATGGTTGAACTTCCAAGGGGGGTTTATTTGAGTAGAGCTGAAAAGAAGTATGTGATACAAACTGAAAATAAAGCATTTTTTAAAATTCTTTTTATTCTTCCTTTTAAGCTTGATAAATCAGTAATAAATGCAATTGCCATGAACGATGAATCAGCAAAAAACAAAAGCCTGGTAAAGATCTGGTGTGTGACTGAAACCAATGTGGTGAGTATCATGTTAAATTAATTGTCAGGTACCTCAGGAAATATATTACTGATCTGTAGCTGATGCTCTTTATCACAGGATTGTGAAATAAGATTTTTTAATGAGGGTGGGGTTTTTATCAGCAGAAAAAGAATGAAAAAAATTTAATGCAGTTTCTGCTCCACTTAAACCAGGCTTGGTCACCAGTGGTGACCTTGACCTGGCTGCTTTCAGTACTGTGCAGGCCCTTGCCTATCAGAGCTGGTGGATTGGTGCCAAGCCTTTTACTCCTCTCAAACCCAAACGCCTTTAAACCCTGATAGTCTTCCAACTCCCTGAAAGTGGAAAAAGCCTGTGCCACAGGCCAGAGGAAAGATCGTTTCAACCACCGTTTATCTGCTGATCTAATCAGCTCCAGTCTGACGTGTGTGGGGGTGATCTGGTGGCAGCTGGCTGTTTGCAGCCCTCTTGGAAAAGCGCCCTTGGAGAAAGGCTCCGTGGGGCCGTGTCCTGCTCCTCTCCACCCAAGCAGCCCTGCAGCTCGGAGGAATCTCTTGCCCACACCAACACCAATGAGTGTTTTGGCAAACTATGGAGCTCAGTGTTTGGTTTGCATCGTTCAGCTAACCAGCAATTACAGCATTAAATATCCTTTGATTCTCTAATTAGACTATTCTACCTGCTGGCACGTATAGAAAAGTAATTCCTGAAGTCCTGAGGCAGAAGATACTTAAGGAGTCCTTAAGTGTTTCAACCTCCACAGGCCGTGGAGGTTGAACTTGGGCGCTCAGCTGCTACTGAACGGCGCTGTGGCTGGGCAGTGAAACGCTGCCTGGGAGATGGATGGGGCTGAGCTGTGCTCCCCTGAGCCCGCTGGGGTTACAGCCCTGGCTGTGCCTGTGGCTGCAGAGCCCGGCCCGCTGCCCCTCGCTGCCCCCCAGGCACAGCCCCCAGCCCCGAGCCCTGCACAGGGCAAAAAACTGCTCGGAAAGTGCAGGGAAATGTTCATTTCTAGACACACTGTTTTCTGTGTTGCCTGTATTTTGGCTGTGTACCTACTGTTCAAGCTTACAGTCAAATTACAAAACATGTGAAACCCCCAAAATTTTGATTTGACCTTGGTGGGGAAAAAGGAAAATAATTTAAATCATTGCATTCCTGTGAACTTGTTCACAGGGGTCCAAGGATGAGGGAAGAGATGAGGATCTGACTGCATATTTCAGAAGGCTTGATTTATTATTTTATGATATAACTTATATTAAAATGATACTAAAAGAATAGAAGAAAGGATTTCATCAGAAGGCTAGCTAAGAATAGAAAAAAAAGGAATGAATAACAAAGGCTTGTGGCTCGGACAGAGTCTGAGCCAGCTGACTGTGATTGGCCATTAATTAGAAACAACCACATGAGACCAATCACAGATCCAGCAGATAATCGTTGTTTACATTTTGTTCCTGAGGCCTCTTAGCTTCTCAGGAGGAAAAATCCTAAGGAAAGGCTTTTTCAGAAAATATCACGGCTACACATTCCTTCTAATTTCTAAAGCTAGAAATTAGAAGGAAAGTGTAGCCATGATAGAAATTAATTTTTGCTAGAAATTAAACTAATTTCTAGCAAAAATTATTAAACAGACTCATGGCCAGGATAAATACATGCAGACCCCTTATGCTTAAAGCAAAACAAACATTTTGATCTAGTGAAGCTGCTTTGAAACGAAGATGTTTGAAAAAACTTCAAGAAGGTCAGAAACAAGACTGTGTTGAGTTTGTAAAGTTTTACCAGGTATGGGGTGCCTGGAGCCCAGGTGCTCCCTGGAGTTTTGGGGGCACCAGATCCACTCCCAGTTTTGCCCACCTGCATCATCTGGAGAGAGGTACAAATGCAGGTGTTTGTAGGCAGTGCCCAGCAAAGAAATATGATTTCTCTTTCCCCATTTCTGCAAAAGAAAATCACTCAGGCACTTTGGAAAGATGCTTAGTGCTCAGGAGCATGGTTCAGAGTCCATTTGGCTGTCAGCTGCTCTTGTGTGGAAGTACAGCTCAGTCAGCAAGCTCTTCCTTAGTCTGCATAATGCCTTGTGGACCTGGTGTCAGAATGCAGCATGTCTGGCCTAGGAGGGCTTGTAAGGAAGCCTTTATTGTGGTGTACACAGAAATTCAGTAATTTAGTAATGCTAATCATAGTGCTTGTAGTGAGCTCTTAGACAGCCCTTGAACATGAAAATTAAAGTAGGAACAGCACTTCTGTTTCTACTGACATGGAAACTGAGGCACAGAAAATCAGCTGGAGCACTTTGTGCTCATCCAACAAGAGAGGCTGCACTCGTGCTGTAGCATTCTGACTCAGAGTGCTGTAGTACTCATCAGACCATGAGCTGCATGGAGATGTCAGGAAAGAGGTCTTTCTTTCATCAAGAAAGCTGTGGCAGTGGCTGGAAAAGGAATGCAACTGCCCCACAGCTGCAGCCAAACATGAACCTCACTCCACAGAAACTCATCAGTAGTTAAGTTCCTTAGCTGTTAGTGGATTGGTGCTATGGTTATTACAATGTAGATTTTGAGGCTATTTTAATCTTCAGATGTTGTACTGATTGACTTGGGTAACAGCATAATATTTTATTTTAAGAATGCAAAATGTTACCATGTCATTAATGTGATGCCAGCTTACAATTCTGACTTTTTAGCTGATGAATCTTGGTTGTAGTAAAATTTGAAAATTCTACATGAGCTTTTGGTAAAGGATTGTAGATGACTGAACTCTCTGCTTTGTCTGGCAATCACAGACACTGCAGAATGTCACAATTCCACCTTCCGAAAACTGCACATCTCCTGAGTTTTGCTGGAGTGAAGGAAACACCACATGGACCCTCAAGAATATAACTGAAACAGACTATATCAGTAAATGTAAGTAGTAGAACTACTCCTGTGCAATATATTTACCGAAGTATATGGATTTCTAATGGTGCTGACAGCTCCCTTCTGAGGTGTATCCAGGAGCCCTGGCCAGCGCCGGACACGTGGCAGTGCTGCAGGTGCTGCCTGAGGAGCCTGTGCTCTGCTGTGGCTCACAGCTGGAGTTACAGCAGCAGCACCACGGTGTCTGGCTGCAGGTGGATCTCTTTCCATGCTGCCTGATACCAGCAATTGAGGTTTCAGTATCATGTCACCCTCGATGTTCAGATGGCTCGGAGCTATGGTTACTTTGCTGTCATGGTTGCTAGGATATCCCATCCCTATGCATGCCCTGCAGGGCTTTGAACAGCCCTGCTCAGGCATGCAGCCACCTCTGGGAAAAGCTGACCCACCGTGCAGCTTGGAGCACCCCAGCATTTTCTCCTGCCTTGGTGCTCCTCTCCCTTGCTCATGGTCACCAGCTTCCTGCCTGCCCATAGGACTGCCCACTGTGCATTCTGTAAGCATGTCTGTAGAAGCACCTCTCCTGCCTCACTCAGACATGGCTTTTGGGGAGGAGGGAAGGTGGCATTTTCCCTCTTTGCATCAACCCCTCCAGTTGTGTTTGCTTTGGTCCAATTTTCTTAGGGGAGCGAACGAAAACCAGAGCGGGGCTTAGGATCACAGGCGAAAATGTGGGTAGGCTAATTCATTTTCCTTTTTTTTTTTTCAGGCCAACACATCTTTGTAAACTCAGACCTGCCTGATCTTGGTATCGGGCTCATCCTTCTGGCTTTGTCCCTGCTTGTTCTCTGCTCCTGTTTGATAGCGATCGTTAAGCTATTAAACTCTGTGCTTAAAGGACAAGTGGCCAGTGTTATCAAGAAGACAATCAACACTGGTAACTATCTGCTTTTCCTGAGGATTGCTTTTAGGAATGACAAGGACACTGAGCATGTTTATTGATGTCTCCTGTTCTCTGAAAGACATTATAGAATATTTTAAAGAAAATACTATTGAATGAAAATCATGCACACTGCCCAACAGTTTTTCTTTCAAGTATTTTTTTCTTTAATTTAAAAATCTATTAGTGAACAGCATGATTGAGAAATGCAGCAGATTAACATCATTAGAGACCAAAGTCCAGGCTCTGTTTCTAGATGTATAATCATTAGCTGTTACAAATGTAGATCTCCCATCCTCAAAAGATAGCACCGAAGTGCTGAGATTGTGATTGCCTGCTCTGGCACAGGGCCTGCATATTCCTTCTAAAGTAAGTTGAAAAAAGTATGTAGTAATTAGTGATCTTATCCTGTGCTGCTGCTTAGCCTCTCTTCAGCAGGATAAGGCAGCCTTGAATGGTGGTGTTTTTCTGTCTTTCCCTGTGTTGTCCAGCTGATTTTTTTCAGCCTGGATCCATTGAGTGCAAATGTTACGAGGTTTTTTCACCAGGCTGCTTTTCCTTCATACTCTCTTTAATGGAGAGATTAGGAGCTGTAGCAGAGAAAAGCAGTCCTGGCACAGATCCCACGCTGTGGCTGAAGTGAGGGTGCACAGAAATAGAGAAGGCAACAAAGTGGTCCCCAAGCTGTCTTCTCCTGGGCAAAGAACACTGCCCAAATTAAAAACAAGGGCTAGAAAGTAAACAGCTGACAGCCTCTGCTTATTTAATGTGGGATCTGCTCTGTGTTCCTCTGTGTCTTCCCAGCTGATTAAGTCCTCACTTCTCAGCTCTCTCCATAAATTTGCAGACTACAGGGGACATTTGTGCCTAGTTTCTCTAATCAGTGTAATTAGCTGTTCTCTGCAAGAGTTAACAAGTGCATTTTTAGGAGATAATCCACTTGGAACTAGTTAGAGCAAACAGCTTGGTTCTCTCAGGATGGTGTTCAGAGCTTTCTGAAGATCTGATCCATGCAGTGGGTGCCTGGTTCCTGAAACCAAGGCTTTTAAAACACCCAGAAGGTTTTGTATTGACCTCTGAGGAAACACTTCTGGTACCTAATTGTATCACAACACACATGCTATCCTGGGTTGGGACAAATGTCTACCTAGTCTGGAATCCATCTCAAAGTGTATCCAGTGGTGCAAGGCTGTAGAAGGCACACAGAAAACAGGATAAATCAAAGTAATGGAACTGGCCCCGAAATCATCATTTGAGACCCAATATGCAAACAATATATTTATATTTTAAATGCTTAACAGTCTTCCCTGCTGTGTTATTGTTACATGGATCACTCTGTTATGCTAACAGCAGTGTTCTCCCTCTATTTTTTAGATTTTCCATTTCCTTTTACTTGGCTGGCTGGATACCTGGCTATGCTCGCAGGGGCTGGTATGACCTTCGTTGTCCAAAGCAGTTCTGTTTTCACATCTGCCATTACACCCCTTGTTGGTAAGTTGTAAATACTGTGCTCTTTATCCCCATGTTTCTTCTCCTCCATCATCCTGAAGCCAACCCAGTCGTGTTTCTTTTCTTGTAGGCATTGGCGTTATAAGCATTGAGCGCTCTTACCCGCTCACCTTGGGAGCCAACATTGGCACAACCACAACAGCTATACTTGCAGCTCTGGCAAGTCCTGGGAGTACATTAAAATATTCATTACAGGTCAGTATAAAACAATGCTTTCTTGACTTCATTTAGAAGTTGTAAGTTTTCTGAAGAAAAACCTGACAAAAGGGGACGTGATGCAAATGTGCTGTTCGTGTTGTTCCTGATTTTGTCTGTGCTATTAATAACAATGCATTCTCTTCAACTGCTAGAGCAAAAAGGTTGCATTAAAAATTCCCAGAATGTCAATATATAGCTAATCTTGCTTTTATAAATTCTCTTGATCTGCAATTATTGATTCAGAACTGGGACAGGGGAGGCCACTTGACCCCTGAGCGTGGGGTCTTTTCTGCTTGGAGTTCAGTGCCCACATACTGAGAACCCTCTGAGGGTTATTGATTTCTGTAAGCTCTCTTCTGAGGATCCTAAGTCAGTTCATGAATTGTACAGGGACTCCTGTAAAGTAAGTGAAGGTTGCACAATCCTTAAGCTGGCAAGCTCTCTATCTACCCGATGTTGCAGTAAACATCCTGGCATCTATTTTTCTCCTTGTAAACTTACTTTGACTGGGTTTTATTGGATTCCTTTTGGTCTCAAACTATTTTAAAAGTGGGAAGCCTGGCTTTGACCTCCCATTTTCCACCCAGTAAAGAACCTGGCACCAGATAACATTTGAATGAATGCTTTACAATTAAGAGTGAAAAGATAATGACGTTTCCTTGGTGAATAGGATGAATGTCTTTACTAGCTAAAATAAATCAAGAAAATTACAGAAGTCATTTTATTGTCCTCAGGCAACAGATGTAATCATGAGAAGATGCTATCTTGATAAAGCTCAGATTTCATGATAACATACTGGTTTTATAATGCCCTTTATAAATAAACACCTGTACTTTCATATTTACTTTAGTCTGATAACAGTTACAAAATTAAAATAGGATAAGGTGAGCAGGGAATGTACTGTTTTGTTCAATATATGCTTATTCTGTCTAAGTGACTCCTGTAAGCACAAGTCTGTGCCTTTTAATGCTAATTTTTGTTTAAAATTTTTTTGAAGTATGTGAATCAAAGGATTGTAAAGACTCAAAGACAAAGTCCCCTTCCAGGAATCTCCTCAGTGCCCTATAAACTTATGGCTAATTTTTTGTAAAATCCAAGTTTGTACCATTAAAAATTTCTCTGTAGCCAGTGTGCAACATCAAATTTACATTTTCCATGTTTTCATTGAAAATTTATGGATGCAGAACCCAATGGTTCCCACACCTTATTGACAACAGTACTGTTTCCTGAGATCTGGAAGTAATTATGATGTGGATAGGAGTATTTATGGTGTTTTAGCTAATGAACTTCTCAAATGTTTTTTGCTTTCAGATTGCCTTGTGCCACTTTTTCTTCAATGTCTCTGGGATTATTCTGTTTTATCCGATACCTTATACCCGCCTGCCAATCCGCATGAGCAAGACCTTGGGAAATATAACAGCCCAGTACAGATGGTTTGCTATATTTTATCTTCTCCTCTGTTTCTTTCTGTTGCCTTTGTTTGTATTTGCTCTGTCACTGGCAGGCTGGGGAGTCCTTTTGGGTGTTTGCCTTCCCCTGTTTCTTCTTTTTATTGCTGTGGTTGTAATTAATGTTATGCAGAAAAGGAAGCCACATTCACTGCCTGAGAAGCTCCAAAACTGGGATTTCCTACCTGTGTGGATGCACTCCCTAGAGCCCTGGGACAATATACTTATGGCTTCCCTTGCTTTTTGTGGGAAACACTGCTGTGGCTTCTGCAAGTGTTGCAAAGTCAATGCTGAACAGGAGGGTGCCAAAGACAACCAGCTAAAAACTATGGAAGTTTATGAAAACACCATGGCAATGGCTGATGATGAAAGAGGTGGAAGAAGGGCACCAGCAGTAGCTTGTGTTGACAAAACAGGCACAAACAACACAGCATTATAGTATTGGATCCATGCATATTAGCAGAGATACAGCACAGGACAGCCAGGCTCATCAAAACCACCTTGGACCTTGCACTGAGGACAGAGTGAACATTTTGTTAGGTTTCTGAAGCCAGTGATACATCACTCATCAAGGAAGGGTGTGAAAACAAGCTTGACAGAGTCCCTAGAATATCTCTGCTCAGTTCCAAAGCTAATGACAGATTGCTTACAGAGGATCTTCTATGTGGTACCTTCCTCCAATGTTATCGGTAGCAAACAAAAGAAATCCTGATGTAGTCCCAAGAAGAGAGGGATGAAAGAAGTGGCAATCAATTAAAACTTAAAAAACCCAATAAATAATGCACTTGTAGAACAGCCTTTCTGACCTACTGACTCAGCAGAAATTACTTCATAATACCTAAGAAGTCCTTGAAATTTAAAAGAAAAAAAAGTGGGGGGGAAGGGGAAAAAAAGGGAAGAAAATAAAAGGGGGAATCCCAGTGTTTTCGTTGACCTGTCTGCAGTGGTCAAAATGGAAAACAGTAGCTTTCCTAGAATCCTAGAATAGACAAAATATATTCTATGTATGTGAAGGAAAATGAAATGCTGGGACATCCTTCAGAAGTCCTACTCTGGCATAAGAGTGTACCTAAGTCCACTGGAGCCCTCTCTGTCTCCTCTAACAGTGGGGACAGGAGCTACAACCTTTTGCTATCTCAGGCTAAAGGCAATTGCTGCTCCCTCTGCCTGCTGAATGCTAAGAACTCTGTATGGAGACATTGGGTTGCTACCAAAGGTCTTGGCTGACTGAGGATGTGATTGTGCGGCCATTCCTCTCTCTAGAAGGCCCTGCTCACCATGTAATGCCACAGCTATGGGCTGGTGCAGGAAGGAGGACACGTAGGAGAGGACAGAGCTGTGCCAGCCCAGGCTGGTGCCCGGGGATGTGTGTGCAGCTGTGGCTCCATTTGCCTGAGCCACAAAAGGAGTTTTCAGGGTAGCAGCGGAGATTGGCTTTAGTGCTACAACAGAGGGAGCCCGCAGAGCAGATTGTGGCTAGCACAGGGCATTTGGCAACGTTTACTGGAGAGAAAGGGGCTTCCACCACCCCTTTGTGCTCTGAACCACCCTACTTGGAGATAATGTGAATTTTACTGGCAATTGTATGTAGCAATCCAAATCCCAAATAAAATCCATAAGGAGTGTAGTCACTACAATGCCTAGCAAATCCATGGGTAGTGCAATACTTGATAGGGAGCTGCTTGTGCTCAAATTTTACCTTAGTGATGTTTCAGTAAATGCTTGTGAGACTGCTCTGAATCAGGGGCTGACAGAAGGCATAATTTCAGAAGAAGAACATTTCAAAGATGCACTCAGTACTTCTGCTGGTTTTCAACAGCTTAGACATTACTGAGTATGGGACAATATCTGAAGTCCAATCACTAATGTTCAAAAAAAATTAGACGGCTGAGTGTAAACCAAGTGTCATTTAAAGCCCATTTAAGTGGCTGAATTTTAAATTAAATGTGTAATGAAAATGCTGAGAAGACCCTTAGTGTAACAAAGCTACTCAGTGCTGCTAGAACACAATTACTTCTGAATAGTTGTTTTTTGCAGGGCTTGGAATTCAGCAGGTTAAATTCAGCAATCAAGTAAATACATACATTTTAGAAGTGAAAATTGTTTTCATTTACTTTTTTAAGCTAACAGTAAAACTGGCAAACTATGTGTTTGCAAATTGCATTCAAACTGAGATTCTAACTTTCTGTAATTGTGAGCCAGTGACAAAATGCTTAGAATCAGAGTGAAATTCCAAAAACATCTAGTTTTGGTATAGTTCTGCTCTTTTGGAGTGTAGTACCAAACAGCAGAATTATGTCAAATGTTCTTTTTATTTTCCTTATGCTTCATATATTTGAAACAATTTTGTCAGCATCTCATTTTTAAAGTGGAATTTTTATATTTTCAGTAATTTTTCTTCATTTTATTCTCACAATTCTGGATACTTTTTGAATCTGTTTCTTTAAATCCCAATGTGCATTTCCCATGCCCTATTTCTCTGGGAAAATATGAGAAAAATATCCAGAATTGTTTTCAAGTTATCTTACGTTTCCATTGACCACCCATCGCAAGAGGAAACATTTTAGTCTACTTTTACTCATTTCTTGAACAACATGCACCTTATTTTGCCTCTTGAAGTGAAGCCTTCAAGAGCAGTGATAATAACTGTGGGAAAGCAATTCTTGCAAACGAGTCAGGGTAATAATTGTCAGGCATATCAGTACTTTATGGTTCCTCTCTGAAACGTCTCCTCTCCTTGCTCCAGGTCATACCGTGCCATTGTGTTAAGCAGATTCCAAGGAGTATTTCTGTTTAATACAGCATGCTATGTCCTGGTACACTCACCCCCACACTCTTACTAAAAGATATTTACTCTTTATTTATAATTGTTTGAGTGTACAGAATTTTTCATAACTTATAGAGAAAAAGGCTCGTGATTGTGTTATATATTACATATTTGAAAACTATGCAATGTTTATCTATAAAAATGTAAAAAGGCACTACTGTATATTTTGTAATATAACTTTTCAATTGTTTGTAACTGTGTATACTGTGTATTATGGAGACTGTTGGCTCCATCAATAGGTTACTTAAAGATTGTTAGTAATGCAGAGACAGATTTCCTAAAGACGAAAAACAACTATAGACTTTGATAATATGGCTTAATGCACAAGGATATTGAACAATATGTTTCTAAAAGATTGAATTTTCTGCAATGAGAAATTTTGGAGATACAATGTTTCTAAAATACTTTTTTAAACTCTTAAACACTTTATCTTTTACCTCTTTCAAGGACAGTATATGTCTTTATATTTTGTCATGAATGTTCATCTTGTCTGTCCTCATGCATTGAATGTAAAAATAAAGAGAAGTTTAAAAAAGTTATTTTCATAACATCTATTTATAGAGGTGCAGAAAAATAAGTATTCAGACAAACCCTAGCCTGAGCTAACACAATGTGCAAGAAATGAGAAGGTTTTTTTAGCACTGAGAACTAAAGAAAAGCACCTATGTGTGCTTTTTTCTCTCATTCATTTTCATATGAATGAGAGATTTTCATAATGAGAAAAATAAAAAATAATTGCTCGGTGCAACTGTGTGGGTCAAGGTATTTTCTGGCAGAGTGCTACAGACTGTCCTTAGTGAAGGCAAGCATGCAAGAGCAAAGCCAATGCTATTGTGGCAACAGGATGCACGACAAGTCACCACAAATTATCTGTGTCACTGTACCAGGCTCAGATTCCTCCTGTATTCTCCAGCAAACAGAATGTCTCTGCAATGTTCCTTATACCCTGTGGCCTGAGTGATGGCTGCCTTATAACTGGCAAAAATATCCATCTTACTCTTTTTTTTTTTTAATCACACATGACCTATGGAGCTTAAAGTTAGCCAGACAGAGAGAAATAAAAAGTGCTCTTTAAATGTGTTAAAGAGTTTTGAAAATGTTATTAGGCTTCCTAATTATGAGCTCAATAGTAGCTGAGGAACCAGCCCCAAAAAGCACCTCTCATTGCCAATTACACCATGCTTTATTGAAAAGAAGATAGCAAAAGTATTTCTTATAACACCAATATTAATGCACTGAAGTTTAAACTGGTTTCTTCTGCAAGTGCAGTAATCACCCTAGGCCCATAATTTAAAACTTAGAGCTTCTTACACTCGTGCATAAATACTGTAATTTACCACCTTCCATGACTCTCTGTCTGTGGGGAATCAAAGCACACCCAGGACAGGCACACGTTGTGCCACCCACCCCTGTTTCCAAACTGCCTGGGACAAAGTTCAGCAATGCCTATCACTATTTAACCAATACCAGTCATGGAGCTCTGCACTCATCAGAAGCTTTCAAAATGTGCAAACAATGCTTCAGCTCATTGCCTGTTCTCTGTCCTCTTCCCCTCTGCTTGCAACTTCACCATGCTCTCCACAGCTCCTTTTGGTGCTCCTGTGCTTTTTTAGTCTCTGCTGAAGTGTCACATTCACTTCCCCCAGTTTCAAACTCTTTATAACATTGCATTGAACTGCACCAGATGAACTGTACCACTGTGCAGCGTTCTGGTCAGTCTGAAATGCTGTCTGAATGCTCCATCATCTCTACCTTCACCTCAGCCAGGCCCTTTGGACAGCCCTCACTGTGCCATTGGGAAAGGCTGTTACCTGATTTACAGTAAATTATTTGGGGGTGCAGCTGGTGCGGTGCCACTGGCAGCAGCTGAACCCACACACAATCAATAGCACAGGTTCCCATCAGGTCTTTTCAGAATAAAGAGTGAGACTGTGAAGCACAAATCCACTGTTTCAAGAACTGCATTAGCAAGGATACCACACAAGTACCAGGGAATGCCAGGGCACGTTCCTGTTGTGTCATTCAGAGGGCTGTCCTTCCATGCAGGCACTCTGTCTGCATTTAGAAGGTTTTCACTATCTAATGGCCCCTCCTGGTGTTGCCACATGCCAGAGGCATGACACTGACTGTATAAACCCACTCATGATCTTTTTACAGAATATTTTTTGGATCTTACTCCCTTTATGACAATTCTACTACAAAGATCCATATGAGAGAACTGAGTGTTCACTTTGCATATTGGATAGTAACCACACAGATTTAATGGAGTTGTCCTTAAGCAGGTCTCCCCTAACAGCTAAGATCTGAGTGTTTCAAGAACACACCAAGGGAAGCAGAGCAAAGGCTGGAATTAAACTGTCACAAGCCTTGTATCTTACTCAGCACCTGATGAAATTCCCTAATTGCCATTTACACTTTTGGCGTATGAATCTCTTTACATGGCTCAACGTCTAATGACACGTTACCATGACATAAACAACCAGGGTAATTACAGGAGCAGATCTTTTGCAACCAACACCACAGCTGATCGACTGGGGTTTTTTTTACACAATGCAAAATGCATAAATTATAGGACATGCCAACAATTTGTGGACCAAATGCTGCCCTTGGTGAGGCAATACATGGCCATAATTGACATTAGGAAAATGGGTGCTCATGTGAGTGAGGAGAACATTAGGCACTATTTTAACTGACTAATGCAATGGCCTCAGGCACTGAATCTCAAATGGTTGCCAGCTTGAAGGCTGGCTCTGGTGCTGCTGCATAGTACAAACAAATGATATTGACTCTTGCTTCTTGCTTACTGCTCTTATATCATCTGAAAAGATATTCTTCAAGATACCTATCAGTGCAATTTCCTTGTCTTCCTCAAAGAGTGTGCTGGAACAGTCTCAAACATATCCCAGCAGAGTGGGATGCATATGGCTGCTCCCACCTACAAGGTGCAGAGCATCCTTTGGCCTGTGCTTGAGGACAGGTAAGACACAAGGAGTGTTTCTTAATAAAAATGACAGCACGATGGCTCAAACCACAGCCTTCTGTGCTGGAAGTGGAAAGAAGCTGAGTCTGAGTATATCCTGGGGAAATCTACTTAGCTGCCTTTGACCAGGCTGGGCATGTCCTCACTGTCCTCAGAGCTGACACTTCTATTCATGGACAGGGGAAAGAAGAAATCCCAAGCAGCCCATTGTGTCCCAGGTGGGACCCCATCTCTGCCTTCAGCCCTTTGTGCCTGTGACAGCTCTTCCTCCTTCCCCTCAAACATAGCAACACTGCTAAAGCAAGGAACCCCCAAGCTGATGTTCACCCAGCTTGGGAAAAGGAGGGCAGAGAATGATGTTATTTTGTCTCCTCCCTCTATCACATTGCAAGCTTGGGTTGCTGGGGATTGAGGAATCACAGAGCAGGAGTGGGGCTGGAGGAACAGAGCTCCAAAGCAGGCCAGGACTTCCAGGGGTGGGATGATGTGGGATTGATGCTGGGGCTGGCTGGACCTGATGGTTGAATGACTGCATGTACATGGCAGCAGGCAGAGAGCACTTTGCATTCATCAGCAGCAATTTCAACACTACCTTGAAACACAGGGAAAGGAATGAGATTTACTTCCCTTGGACTAAAACAAAATGCCTGGTGAGCCAAGCAAGGCATCCTAAGCCCAGATGCATGGAGTGGCAGTCCTTCTCTAAGAACCTCATGGTTATGGATGTGATGGATGTGGGCTCCAGCCCAGCCCTCCTAGTCAGGGGACCACCAGCCATGGATTCACAATCTCAGCAAAGCCCTAAATAAGATGGGCTCAAAGCATTTGCTGGGGTGCTGTGGGAAAGCAGCTCAGTGTTGAGGGGCACCCCATCCCAGGGGGCTCATCTGGGGCTCTGCCAGGGGAGGGAGGGAGGGAGGGAGGGATGGAGGAGACCCTCCATCCACTGCCCCTGGGCTGGGCACACACATGGAGGGCTGTGTGCAGGGAATTCAGGTGGGTGCACTTAGAACAGATGTTGGCAGCTGAAGGATGACCCATGAGGGAAAGTAACCAGAGTATAATCAGTGGCTATAAAACTGAGATATTCCAGCTAGGAAAATAACACTGTTGAAACCAGTTACCGAAAAAGTGTCCGAGAGATTAATCTGTGGATCATTCAAGGTCATCATTAGTCCCTTCAGAGAATGAGAGATCTGGTTCTTGGTGAATTTGGAGATCCTGACCAAGTGGTCTTCTCCTGTAGCAATGACCTGTCCTGTGATGGATACAAATATTGCCTGAGAGCTCCACAAAGAGTCTTCCTCAATTAGCAAAACAAACTTCTTACCAAGTCATATTCAGCTGCCCCTCTTGGAGATGAGTCAGAGGGGTAATACCTGACAGGCAGCTTTTAATGCTTTTAAGATGTCTTGACCACGTGTAACAGGTGATTTGAATAAATTACATTGAGGCACAGCTCAGTGTAAAGCTTTTGGGCCTTCTTACACCATGTGCAGCAGCACCTTGCCAGGGAGGCTTGTCACACCACACACAGGCAGGAATGTTTGAAGCTACATTTACTCAGCCTTTGTCACTTTTAATTAAAACCCAGTCTCAGGACACCCCATTGGGTAACTTTTGGGCAAGAGTAATTAACAAGATTTTTGGTCAATGATAACGTTCCCACAGAGACACTATAGATGTCGTCACAGAAGGTGTTTTGGGGGTCAAAATCTCAAGCTGGAAGGACCACTCAGCCAGAGCATCCAGAAAGGCAAAACAAAACCCTGGGTGCATGAGGGTGCTTGTAGGGCAGTGAAGACTCAAATGATGCAGCAGGATACAGGAGACAGGTCTGCTTTTTGGGGTTGTCCCCATACTCACCCCATCAACCTGATGGAGCTGTTGGGTCTTGAGGACACCCTGGTTCTTGGGGTTTGGACACCAGGCCTTGGGGCTGGCTCAGACACAGGACAGAATGTAGACAGAGATCAGTGGGGGCTCCTCCCTCTTTTGCTCAGTCATGGATCTAAGCCAAAATGTCAAATACATGAGTTTTACAAAATGCTCTGTTCCTCACTTATTGCTTTCACATCAGATTTAGCATTTAAAAAGACTGGATGTCAGAATTCCTGTAGCATACATAGAGGATTTTCAATAAGCAAACTCTGGTTAATGGAGAATATCACAGAGCTGAGAATGGATTTCACATCTCACCAGTAGAAAGGGCCATTCCAGCACCATCTGTTGACACATCCTGGCAATTCTCCTCGTTGTAAATCCCAGAGGAATTTAAAATTTCCTCACCTGGGCCAGGTGCCTTGCTCACCTCAGGAGGAGGCATTGACCTCAGCCTCTGCAGGGCACAATTTTCAAGGCCTGCCTATGCCTGAATGTGCATGCTGTATGATGGGCAGTAGGATAACTGGTGCTGGGTAAGATATCACAAGCAGTTAAAAATTGTTGTTTATTTTTTAATGATCACATGTGTTTCCATACATGGAAATGAGAAAATTAAGTAGAAATGAAAAATAATGAAGTAGCCCCCAAAATGCTACTTTATATCTATTGGATTACAAACAAATGCCATTCAAGATGGGCTGGAAAACTTTTTTCCCACTGAAAGTTTCAAGTAGTTTTTCAGCTCAAAAAGGATGAGAAAAATTGCTCTAGAAAAAGAAAGTATCTGAAATAGCTAAATCAAGGTTCCTGAGGCACATGTGGGGAAGCTTGAAAGCAAAATAAAGGGATGGAAAACAGCTGAAAAGTGACTGAGGAAAAACAACCTTTGCTAGGGGCAGTCAGATTTAGGCTTGCTGGTGTGAGAACAGGAACAGCTCTGCATTTGTGTGCCTGAAGTTTTGCTTGTGGTGGGCAGGGTTGGTCCTGGAGACACATGGTCTAAAACTGTGGCTGTTTAATGAGCAGGTAAATGTTCAATGTTTTTATACTTTGGTGCCTGTTACTTGGTTTGAATCCACAGTATTATAACAGGAAGGAAAAAGGTTCCTATTCAGAGTACTTTGTTGAACCAGAGGAGATGTGGGGGAAGGAATTTTTTTCTTGGGGATGTCAGAAATATTGTGAAGGATGTACTCATTGAGGATCTTTTTGTTGATTTTTATTGTAGCAGTGTTATTCTTTCCTTTCTCTTCCCCAGTCATGAGTTGTGTGGAGGTTTTAAATGCAGTCAGAACTTGCTCTGTTGGCTGTGTGGTGGGTGTGATGGGAAAATACGTGTTGATTATTTATTATGTCTGTAGGAGAGAAAAAAGTCTAGTCTTTCTGCAAAAATATCCCATTTCTATCAGAAACTGTCCTGCTGGGTTTGTATGATATTTCATCTGATGTCAAAGGAATAGTCTAATTCTTCACCTTTTTTGTTGGTGGCACACCAATCCTGAGGATACTGTTATGTGTGCTCCTAGCAAACAGAGGTCTTGAAGGAGGATACTGAGAGAATGGTTCTATGAATCTAATGAAGGTAAAATAAATTTGTATTGGGATGTAGATTACACACCTCATGAATTTAGGTCACCTGTGCCAATGTATGGGGTGGACTTCCCTTCAGTGGTTGAGATTTATGCTGGGGCTGGTGACACAAAAGCTATGGAAAAACATGGAAAATTTACAGGGTACAAGCAGCAGACC
This sequence comes from Ammospiza nelsoni, assembly GCF_027579445.1. NCBI lineage: Eukaryota > Metazoa > Chordata > Aves > Passeriformes > Passerellidae > Ammospiza > Ammospiza nelsoni. The sequence continues at coordinate 11,330,055 of NC_080636.1, read as the reverse complement.
CCAGTCCAGCCATGTCCTGGACCAGTCATGGATGTTCAAAGTCTGAGATTGCTGCTCAACATCAGCAATCTGACATGGCTTGTGAACTCAAGCTGGGTTCAAGAACTGTCAGTCTGGACTTCACCCATTGATGCTGGCTGAAAGGGGACCATTATCTCCCCACTAAAGAGTAGAGATCAACTTTCTAATAGCATCTGGGATAATCCATGCAAGGATGAATCACTGCTGGACTACTTTGTCTTCTGCTGCACAGACATTTCCAGGAGAATATTCTAAGCTCTTCTGTGCTGCTAAAAACAGTCACTGTAATTATCAGAGAAATGCAATGAAGACCAAGATAACTGCTCTTCTCCTTCTGTATAGAAAAGTGATGGGGACTGTAAAATTCTCCAGAATACTCTCAGGACTCCAGTGACTGTGGGGTTTGGGGTTTTTTTATGTGTCCCTTTTCCTTTTGTTTTTCCATTGCTTTCATTTATTTATCATTCACAGTCAAACAAAAATTGCTTTCTTTTACAGCTACCCTCAATTTAAAGCACAAAACTCTGGTTTTGTTTGTTTTGCTGTTTCTGGCTGAGTTAATTTTCTTTATAGTAGCTAGTATGGAGTCATGTTTTGGAGTTATGCACAAAAAAGCGTTGACAATATGGAAATGTTTGTGTTACTGCCAAGCAGTGCCTACACGGTGTAAAAGCCTTTTCTGCCCCTCACCCCATCCCACCAGTGAGGAACCTGGCAGTGCACAATGAGCTGAGAGGTGACACAGCTGGGACACTGACCCCAGCTGACTCAAGGGGAAATCCATCATGCTGAGCACATGGAGCGGGGCAAAGGAGGAAAGGGAGACATTTGGAGTGATGATGTTTGTCTTTCCAAGTCACTGTTATGTGTGATGGAGCTCCGCTGTCCTGGGGTGTCTGAGATCAAGGGTGAGATAAACATCTAAGATAGTTTGCATCAATTATTCTTTAGTGAAGTAGCATTATTTTGTGTATCTTCAAAAACTGCATCTTGAAATTTTTTCTCCTAGGCATGTATTTGTTAACACCAGTGCAACCATTTAAATGTTTCCAAGAAAACACTTTAATTGGAGTAAGTAAAAGAATCAATTGCAGGTATCTTATATATTTGCAGAAGAGGTGTTTATTAAACTCCCATTATCATCCCTTCAAATAGTTCTGGAATTCCATGAGACAGGGGTAGATATCTAAATCTACAAGGCGCAGGGAAGAAATCTAAATTTCTGCTTTCATCTGCAAGTGGTCGTTGGGTGGGTTGGTGCCTCGGGAATTCAAATGTTATGGTTTTTATAGGCAGACTTATGGCCATAAAAATCATTTACTGCATCACAAAAGAATCTAAATATTCCTGGAATAACGGTATGGGGGCACAATGTAAATAGGCAGGGGTTTGCAAGATAATTCAATTAAAAAGAAAGTACCAAACTGTTATATGGGGTAGGAAAGCTTTCTTGGAACAGTGCATAGGTATTTTTTTAATTGAAATGCTGAACAAGGTGGTTTCTATCTATCATATCAGCAACAGAGTGTAACCGACTCTGTCATGCACTATCCCCCAGTGGGGCTGATAGTATCCAAGCACCAGGGATGTCCTGTGCATTGGCACCGGATGTTTGAGATATGAAAATGAGGCTTTTTATCTCCTTTTAACACTGTAAAAGCACAGAGGGTATGTTTGCAGAGCACACTAAAGCAGGGTAGAAGATAGGAGAGATCTAAAAACAGGCTGAGCAGCAAGGCTGCTGCCAGACAGCCTCTGGCTCCGGGCACCAAGGGCTCACACAGGCACTTGCCATGGTTATCTCTGCATGGCTGTCACTCCTCGGGTGGGTTTTGGCCTCTGTAAGGACATGCTTTTAATCAGTGTAGATAACCACTTTTAATCTTCTTAATTTAAATTGGTTATCTGAAGAATGTGGCAATTACTCTAGGCCTTGGAATATTTGGATTCATGTCTCTAACCTATGGCAGCTTTTCAGGTCAGAAAACCAACTCTTAAATATTGGCCTACTAGTGCTTCTGAAGGCTGCTGGTGATATTATAAAAACTTGATGGGAGTCAGACACAGCTGAGCAGTAAAGACTTAAAAAGATCTAGAGGAAAAATTTCTGATCAGAGAATGGGTAGAGTTGGAAGAGACCAGAGTTGTTTGGTTATCTGGTCCAACCTCCCTGCTCAGGCAGGATTACTCTAGAGCACATGGCACAGGATTGCATCTAGGCAGTTCTTGAATATTTCCAGTGACAGAAACTCTAAGACCTCTCTAGGCAACCTGTCCTCCAGTGCTCTGTCACTCACACAGTGGATTCTTCCTCATGTTCAGGTAGATAGTTTTGGGCATCAGTTTCTGCCTGTTCCCTCTTGTCCTGTTGCTTGGCCCCCCTGAGCAGAGCCTGGCTCCGTGCTCCTGCCACCCTCCCTCAGGTACTGACAGACATTGATGAGCTCCCCTCCCAGCTGTGTCTTCTCAAGGCTGAACAGGCCCAGCTCCCTCAGCCTGTCCTCACAACAGAGCTGTTCCAGTCCCTTCAGCATCTGTCACCCTCCTCTGGGCCTGTTCCAGGAGCTCCATGTCTCTCTGGTCCTGAGGAGCCCAGAACTGGGCACAGAACTCCAGATGAGCTTCACCAGGGCTGAGCAGAGGGGCAGGATCACCTCCCTCAGCCTGCTGGCAATGCTCTCCCTAATGCACCCCAGGGCACCACTGGCCCTCCTGGCCACAAGGGCACGGCTGGCTCATGGACACTTGGTGTCCACCAGGTCCTTCTTTGCAGAGCTGCTTTCCAGCAGTTTGGCCCCAAGCATGTGCTGGTCCCTGGGGTCATTCTTCCCCAGGTGCAGGACCCTGTATTTGTCTTTGTTGAATTTTAGATGGTTCTTCTCTGCTCAACTCTCCAACCTGTTGAGGTGAGAGACAGTGTCAAAAGCCTTGCTGAAGTTGAGGTAGAAAACATCCACTGTTTTTCCCCTCATCCATCCAGGAAGTTGTTTCATCAAAGGAGGCAAGCAGGTTAGCCAAGCATGCTTTATTTTCACTGAGTCCATGCTGACTATTCCTGATCACCTCTGTGTCATCCATGTGGATAGAGATCCTCCAGAACAGAGGTGCTCCCTCATTTCTGCAGGGATTGAGGTAGAGGCTAACTGGCTGGTAGTTCCTGGGTCCTGCTCCTTGCCATTTTTGAAGACTGGTGTGACATTTGCTTTCTTGCAGTCCTCAGACACCTCTCCTGATCTCCATGACCTTTCAAAGATGATCACAGGAGGCCTTGCTATGGTGTCTGCCAGCTCTCCCAGCACTCATGGATACATCCAGTCAGGGCCCATAGGCTTGTGGATGTCAAGGTTACCTGGCTGTTCTCTAACTAATTCTCCTTGAAAGGAAAGTGTTCTTTCCATCATTCCCTTACCTTGGTCTCCTGGGCCAGAAATTCCTGAGGACTGGTCTTGCCAGTGAAGGCTGTTGCAAAGATGATGTTTGGTAGCTTTGCCTCCTCTGCATCCTCCCTTACCAGAGTCCCCCTCCATTTAGTGACAGCCCCACTTTACCCTTTGTTTTCCTTTTATTATTGATGTATTTGAAGAAGCCTTTCTTGTCCTTCACAACCTAGGCCAGATTTGATATCAGATGGGCCTTGACCTTCCTGGTCTCAGTCCTATGTACTCTGAAAATATCCCTGTATTCATTCAGCGTGGCCCAACCCTGCTTCCATCTCAAGTATGTTTTCTGCTCACACTTGAGTAAGGACAGGAGTTCTATAAACATCCACACAGGTGCCTTCACACCTTTGCCTGACTTCTTGCTCATTGAGAGGCACTGTTCTTGAGTTTGGAGGAAGTCATCCTTAGCTATCAACCAGCTCTTTTGAACCCCTTTTTCCTACAGTGCCTGTTTCCATGGGATTCTTCCAAGAACATCCCTGAAGAGGCAGAAGTTAGCTCTCCTGAAGCCCATAGTTGCAATCTTGCTTCCTGCCCTGTTTCCTCCTTGTCTGGTGCTGAACTCCAATGCTCATGGTCACTGCAGCCAAGGCTGCCCCCAGCCTTCACATCTCCAGCCTTGGAGGCCCTCCCTGTGTGTTAGGCTGGGGTTGAGAAGCCCACTATTCCTTGTGGGAGCTCCTCTACCTGCGTGAGGAAGCTGTTATCAGTGCTGTCCAGGAAATTCCTGGATGGGCTGTTTGTGCTTCGCTCCGCTGCTTCTCCAGCTGATGTCAGAGTTAAACTCACTCACAGGAACTAGTGTCTGTGATTTTGAGACTACTTACAGCTGCCAGTAGAATGCCTCACCCACTTCCTTCTGATCAGGCTACCTGGCCCTCTGTGACTTCTCATATGTGTTTAATGAACTGGCCTAGAGTTTTCCGCATTGGAGTGGGTGTATCTGGGTTTCCCCTGCTGGCATTGTAACCAACTGAACTGCAAAGGTTAACTTGTTTTCTAGGACTAGTGTACTGTGTTTAACTCAAATTATACTGGAAAGGTTATCCTTGTGCAGCTGGAGCTGGCTTGGAAGAGCAATGCAGGACTGATGAGAGATGGAAGCCTTTAAACCTTGTCAGCTGGGTAGGACACAAGACAGAGCTGATACAGGACAAGGAATCAGGGACAGTGTTACTGCAACTACTAACTCTGCAGAGGAGAAGGGAAAAACTACAATTTGGTCTTCATGAAACAAGACAAAACATGAGTGGAGACACTAATTTCTCATTCCAGCTAGTCAGTACTGGTGTTTTTTGGAAAGACTGTCCAGTGTTCTACAAACACAGGCTGAGCACGCTTAAGAAAGCAAGCCTTCAAAACAGCTCTGGCCATGCTAGGGCTGCTGGAAGGCTCACACTGATAAACAGGCTGGTGAAATTGTGAGGACTAATCTCAGTCATTGCTTGGGGGTGGAATGGAGCCTTTTATGGCCTGTAAGAGAGGCAAAGAGTCTTGGTTCATCTGCACAACTAAACTGAACGAGATCTGGAGGATATGCTTGGGCACTGGGTTATGATTATCTTACCTATTTGGGGGTGTGCTGCTTGACCTACCTCAAGCCCATTTGAGAAGAATCCTCCTAGACAATGGCTGGGCACCATTTGGGGGTTTTACGGACCAAGACTGGTCCAAGAAGCACCAGATGAGACAAATGGGTTCACAGGAGAAGTTTAACTCATCACAATGAGACAGCAGAGCCTGGCCTTGGTTAGTTTATCATTACTAGTCTATCCAGGGAGATTTGCTTATAACTTGCACTATCACTATTGCTGCGTAAATCAATTTCTCAGCACATGCTGTAATGGACAGACAGATAATGCCAAGCAGGTATCTCAGTTCCCGCCTTGGCTGACTATCAAAAAAAGGGTGCTAGGTGTGCTAATGGACTTGTGCTTTTCCCTGCTCACCTGGCATAACCAATAAGAGCAAATAGCAATGCTAGGCATTAGGAGATATCTAGACAGTTCATGAGTGATTAAGGAGAGGTCAGTGTGGACAAATGAAAGAAACAACAGAAATCAAAAAATGCAGACTGGGGAGGGAAGGAAGGTCAAGGAATATGTTAACAGAAAGATCCCTGAACAGTTATAAACAAAGCTGTTGTAGTCAGTTTTCTTCTAAGGGATTATTTAGATGCCCAAAGGTGGATGCGTATCTGATAGCACTTGTCAAATAACTCAAGTCCCTTAAGTCAACAGGTACTCAGCACTGTTGGTGCAATTTCAGTTTGGAACATCAGTGCCTCAGAATATCTGATCTGCTGCAGGTGATTTGGCTTCTGTTTGGTTGTGGGTTTTGGGTTTTTTTCCTTGCTTACTGTAACTGTTACATAAGTATATACTGTAATAATGCAAGTATCTTTTCCATTCCATTTGGGTTACTCATGTCTCCTTATCTGGTCTGATTTTCTAATTAGCTATAGACTCACTTTCCTTATTGCAAATATAATGAAGTCTCCTGGCACAGGAATTAGATATTTAGATAAATAATGAGGCTGTGATGCATTTCCTATACACCTATATTCCAGATGCTGCTGAGGTTGCAGCATCTTTATTTACAATTTTCTGTTGATTATTTAGTAATTGTTCTTGTCACCTACTTCTTAGAAGACAGCATAAGAAATTGCTCCATGCTCAGATTCCCTTTGATATTCTTTAGTTTTCTTACCCTTGGGCTTTTTCTTAGAAAAAATCCAGCCTTTTATTTTTGCTCTCTTCCTACATCCCAGTCTTTTAACAGAGTTCACACATTTATGGGAGGAAGATGAGACTCTATGGATGGAGTTCCTCTGCCAAAGCTTATTCAAGTTGTTTCATGCCTTTGTGCTATCTTTCATTCAGGATAAGGGTCAACAGCCAGTGCTAAACGTCATAGTCCATTAGTCAATGGGGGCAATTTACACAGACAATAATCTGTTATAAATCAATTCTCTTCACAGATAATCCATGTTTCACATGTGATTTTTAAACATCATCTATGCTCTTCCAGTTCAAATGGGAATACAAAAATACCAGCAAGGGGTATGTTTATAATATGTAATCAGTATATCAGGAATAATTTACAAGTGTTCCCTCTATTACTAAATATTGACATTGATATTGCAAGGTATTAATATAGAACTTTAAGTCTGTCCTCATGCTTATTTACTGTGATGCAAAGCTCTTCACTGTATCTTCTGGGAAGCAACACCACGCAGCCATGGTCAGTCACCCCCATATGGGTGCCTCCCACATTTGGTGCTGTCCTGCTACTACCCTACCGTGTGATTCAGAACTGAGCAAACTTCTCAGCATAGATGCAAATCTTTCATAACTGGTCTGAATTGTTTTCTTCATAAAGCTGTAGTTGGTAACTACTCAGAACTGCTCAACATTGAGCAGTTTTTTTATTATTTTTCTTAGCCTATCTTCACCTATTTGATTCTCCCTTCTTCTCACAGCGTTTTGATACATTGCAGGCAGCAACCTCTCTCCTCTGTCACTTTCTGTAACACACAAATCCATTTACTTGGTGTAAACTGTATTCATTTTAGATAATTTGGCACCTACTTTGTAAATAACCCTTCTGAAATTCTTTCTTGTCCATAATTTATTTGCTAGAGATGATTCTGAGCAGAACCAAGGGAGAAGAAAAATGGTCAGCACTTACCCTGCCTTATGCATGACCTGTGTTGTTCAGATGGCTGGACTTCTATCAATTGTGTACAGGCAAACTATATAGAGCAGTTCAGCTCTACAACTGTGATTTATTATTTCCTTATTCCCACCCTGAACACTCAACATGGGCTGCAGAAACTATAAACTTCAGTGATAATGTTTCAATTTATGAAAAATAATTATTGATGCAGCAACTCTTTTCCCTTCTCTCCCTGCTTTCATTGTGGATGTAGCAAACTATGTAGCTGCTTTGTGTAAATAACCATTCTCTTTCTCACTGGGAATTGGTTGATTCTCTAGGTTGTCAATGGCCCTCTGGCTTCTATAAGAAGTGAAGGACAACAATGTGATTAATATTATTTTAGCCTTTAGGATTGCCAGTTTATTGTGAAGAGCTGCTTATCTTAAAATACTTTGGTAGAACTTCTGATGTAATAGGTAACAATAAACAAAGATGGAACTACTAACTGCTGGCATCATGAAATATATTGCAGTTTCAGCAATTGCCTTCTGAAATATAGATGTTGAATTGTTTCTGGCAGAACTCTTCAAATTAGTTAATTACTAGAGTTCAGAACATGGGCTTTGGTGAGGAAAACAGAGTGAGCTGGAGTGCTAACACTTAACTCTGATCTGTGTTTACACAGTCTAAACCACTGCTGATTGGAGAACTCCCAGATTGCAACACATGGGCTGCAATCACACCAGCACTGACAAACTCCTATGGGATTAGTATTTCACCAGGGGCTTTGGTTTGGCTACATGTGACATTTGTAGCAAAATACACCTTTAATGTGTAGCTAACTATAAGCAAGAATTGCCTTATGCAGGCCCAAACAGTATTTTGTGAACATCTAACTGTGCATGCCATATGCTACCTAACCTAACCCTGTGCCTATGTTGTGACATTTGTCTGCTTGTCTTCAAGGGCTACACTTGACTTTCTGCAATGCTTCTGGGTTTACCATCTAAACCTGCTCCAGTTTAATACAGCTGCACAGCCTTCTTCTATTAGGTGACAAAAATACAATTGAGAGGGCTCTTGAAATAGCCAAACTTTGTGTTAAGGAATTTGATATACGCAAATTTAGCTGCACAAGTTTTTGCAACTCAAAACAGACTCAAAAATAACAGGGAGCATTTGCAATGGATATCAAATACACATAATCTAACCCCAGTGAGCACAACAGTTTAGTATGTAAAAGTCAAGCTCCCTTCTCACACATTAAAATACCTGCCTATACATACAAAGAACAAAATCTGTATCTACAACTGTACTAAGAACAAAAAGTGTTCTTTGCACAGTTCTTGATCAAATAAATGAAAAACTTGGTAACATGACACACAATTTACTTTCACAGAGGGAGGGGGAGGAGCTTCAACATCTTCATTTTTATCCCATGACTTGTCAAGGGAGCTGCTGCCTCAAAGCATCAACTCTTCTCTCAACACTTTCGAATTTTCAATTTTCTGCAGGTGAAATATGCCTTGATGATATGTATGTATAGACATTTATATATAAAAAACCTCTCTTGAAGGTCAATGATTTTTTTTCCTTTTAAATCATTCTTTTCTTACTGAAACCTCCTAAACTTTGTTCTTTTGTTTTGAAAAACAAAGCAAAATATTCCAGGTTTGCTCTGTGAGAAGACTGTATTCCTCAAAGAAAGAGAAAGCTGATTGTTGCATTTGAAGCTAAGAAAACAGACATGTAAATAATGATCTTGGGAGATTGCAACAGCAAGATAGTATTTCATCCAAGAGGTGGCTTAAAAGAAATTCCTTCACATACAGGCTGAATTAAAAAAATATTTTTATTTACAAGAGTAAATAATGTAGTGCAAGGCAAGTGGATTTAACCCTCAATAATGCATAGATTGATGCAATTTATAGACTGAGATCTACATCATTTTGCAGAGGTGACTGCACACCTGCTGTAAAGGTTAGACCCTTCCTACAGCTGCTTTAAAGAGAACTTTAAATCAGAAGGTATTTGCACTCCATACATGTTATCTGTATGTTCCATCCAACATTTATCAAATACACTGTCACTTAAATGTGTCTTTTAGAGTCATTACAGAACATGAAATAAATCCTTGCCAGTGTTATCTACAGAAGAATACAAAAATAATTTTTGTTCACTTTGTGTCACCTGATCACACTTGAATATTCTTTTATTTATTCATTGGGGAGCTCCTTTCTCTAATCAGTGGCTCTTGGCAGGAAGAGAAACATTTTGTTGTGTCCACCAGAAAATGTGGATACTTGTAAAACTTTGACCAAAAGCCATAACTAATATGTTATGAAGATATTGCAAATATTCCTGGTGTTTTTTCTTTCAAAACAAAACACTTTTCACATTGAAAAATCAGCATGGAATATAAAATGCCAAAAACCACATTTTTACTATTGCATATACTGGAGTCCTGACAGGTTTCCATGGAACTTGGAAAGTATTGGTGACTGGGTTTCGCTTTTATGTAATTTCAGTGATTCAAACTTGGAAAACTTTTCTAATTTCACCAATAAATAAGCTCAAATGCAGTAAAAGCAATTTAATAAGAGATTAGACATGTAAGTAAAACCTCATTAAAACCTGTGGGATGCTTGCTTATTTTTCAATTAGGCACAGACTTTGCAGGCTTCCTTCCAGGTCCTTCCATGACATACAGTACGATCATGTGTTGGGTATAGTGAGATAATCTGCATCATCTGTTTGGAGTTAAATAAATTATAGGGATGGTTTTCCTCTGTAGTGGAGAAGTCAGATCAATGAACTTCCCTACAACTTCAGCTGTTGGACTGCATTATTAATGTCATGTACAGGGTTGGTTGCCAGTTCTTAGATTCGTAGTTGTTCATATCCTGTCTTCCCAATGGAAGTCAACCTTAAGAAAACTGCACTTCAGCTGGTGACTAGAGGACTCTGAGGGTTTGACTCCTGCTGTGATAAATCATTTGAAAGAGTAGGTTCATCTTGCTGTACTGCTCTGGTAGCATCCTCACTGTCATTCCCTAAGGAGGAAGGGACATCATGTGAGAATGGTTCTGATCTTCTTCCAGGGGAATTAAAAGCTTCAGAAGAATTTCAAAAGAAATTATTTAAGAAAACCCCACTGTGTCTAGGAAGTCTATTAGTTAATATTTAAATATTACATGGATGTAAAATTACATATAAAGATAATATTCAAAGTTTTGGAAATACTGAAAGAAGATCTATAACTATATACTTCATAAATTTATTGCATGATTCTAAATTAATAACTAGTAGGAAAAGAAAGCAGGATTTCCCAATTATTATGACAGGTTCTGTAACTCCTGACTGAATGCATTTTCTGATTCTGTTACTGGTGTTGAGTCTGAACTGACTCTTACTAAGTTACTCAGATGTACCAGCTCTTGGAACCCCATTTTTTCTCCCACCTTGCGTCTGAAGAGATCCAATCCTATGAAACAGGAAACACACTTTGACTGCATATTGCAGAGACTAGACAGGGAATCAAAGTCATATCATTACTGTAACAGTATTGCATGTTGAGAGATGGGGAATAATCACATGCAGTTAGGGCTTTTATTAAGAATCTCCTTTAGCAAGAGAAGTTCCTCAGTAACCAACAGGGTTTTTTTGCTTTGCTTCATCTACTCCTTTTTAATGATCAAAAAAATGACTTATGTGTTAAAGAAGCTCAGAGGTACTTCTATAAAATCAAGACTTCTGGTTTCATTTTTGAAGGTTTTTACTGACCTAAAAAGATCACTCCTCTTTCATCAGTTTTACTATGGCACATACTTACCAGACAAGGACTGAAAAGACTGCACTGCAAATGCAACAAGAATTGATAAGAGAAAGGTTCCCATGAAGTAGATCTGTGACAATAATTTAAAAAATATAGTTAGAGCAGTGCAAAGCAAAGCTAAAGTTCCAAATGAGCTGTGCATGTAATAAAGGGGCAATACATACCAGAGTAGAGTGTAAAACATTGTTCCAGAGAACTCTCATGTAAAAATAAAGCAATGCTAATGAACATGGGCTAATTGTTTCTTGGTTACTATTATTCCAGCACCTACAACAAGAAGATAAAAACAACTCATTAGTCCTCCTCCATAGTTTTGTGGCATCAATCATCTGGGCCTCTCAAATGGGTTTGCAGAACCAGTAAATCAGAAAAACAAATGAATATCATCATCACTATCTCACAGATGGTGAAGTAAAAATTCAGAAAGATACCAGCTTAAACCTATTAAGCACAGAATACCTTACCCTAGAAATGTGTCTTTTTATTTTCTTACTAGTCAACAATGGGTCTAAGCATCCAGGCTACACTTTCAAAGCAGTCACAGAACAAGCTCTGAGTAATGTGACTCAACAGCAGAAGGACTTGATTTAAAATTAGATGTACAAAATTTAGTTGCCTACACAGAACACTGGTGCCAAAAGTCTTTTAGAGACAATGCTGTCTAATAGAATGAAGTCAGAGCTTGAAGAGTGTTTTAGGTGACTAGCACAAGGTACCCACCTCCTGTGGGGTGAGCTGAGCAGCTTTCTTATTTCTATCAAGTAGGACTTCACCTACCAGGGGAGTTTAGACAGCTAAATCACAGGCATCTGTTTTAAGCTTCAATTGATCCTTTTCTACAAAGCTAAGGAAAGAGTGATGATGTGTATATATATATATATATATATACCTTTTCTACGTAAATTTTGTTATAAATATACATATAATTTAGTTATAAAGTCATAGACTGCGTATATGTATATATATAAAAATATAGAAAAGTATGTGCCCTTTTGGACAAAATTGTATGATGATGGGAAAACCCTTCAGCACTGTCAACTCTGGAATTACTCTCACAGCAAAGCAGGTGATTCAGCCCAAGTGAAGGCAGAATTCAGACTCAAGCTCACAACCCCAGATGGTCCAGAACCCCAAAGTATCTGACTAACAGTTTCATGTCCACTGGAAGCAATTTAGGGTACAAGTTCAGTCTAACTACAGTGAAGAACAATTTCAGCAGATTGTTGGTGAAGAGACAAATGAGCTTTCAACATTGGTGTCATCTCCACCTTTCTGGGTTCATTGAGTGGCAAAACAGATGATAAAGCACACATTCATCATTCCCAGCCTCATGTATTGAGCATTAGCTCCCGCTTCTTCAAATATTTGAAAGGCAATTCCACAAATTCACCAAATATTGTGTAAGCTTCACATTCCCACTGTGCCTTCCAACACCTGTTGCTTTACCTGGGTAAAGGAAACCCAAGTTCTGTACTGGAAGCAGAGGACACTAGGTGATTTGTCCATGAATAGTGCTGGCACAGGTCATTCAGGCAGCAGACCTGTAACATTCTCAGATATCCAATATTCTGTGCCACCATATTTGGACATATTTGCAGAATCAATAGGGAGGATTGCTGTTATCCCAGTGACATATTTTTAAGTTCTGTATTAAATTATGCTACATTTAAAATTCAACTATTGGTTTGGACTGCATACAAATCACCAGTGTCTAACTTAGGAAATGAAATATATTGAACTGGAAAAGACCTCCTGGATTATTGAATCCAGTCCCTACTATTTCAGGTAACCACATATAATCAGGTAAAAACTGAAATATAATTAGGGAATTTAAGAATTTTAAGTATGTTGACTGTAACCTGCCTTAAATCACAAAAGTGAACAAAGTTAATAATTACAGGAGGTGCTGTCCTCCAGAGTAAATGTAACTCACGTGGAAAACCAGAAGATGCTGATTAAGGGTAAAAAAGACTCACCTGTAATAGAGCTCCTGAAGAAGTGATGTATTACTAGAATGCAGTGCTTGATCAATTTCCAAGTGATCCAGAATGTAGGAAGGTATGGAGTTGCCCTCTTCCATGACAAGGGCCAAATTGAAGAAACCCTAACAGGGAAAAAATGCACACCTTTGAAACATTAAATTTTCATATCTGTATTTAAGCACCAAGTATCTAAATAATTATAACTGTCTTCCCTAAATTTGTTAGTATAATGTGATATTCACTGAATAATTATGAGAGCCTTTTCTCCTAACCATACACTCAGGTAAGTACTGAAAATGCCAAAGAAACATTCAGATGTTGTGCCACTCTTTTCTTAGCTCATATCTTTTTCCAGATGGTTTCTTTCTTATTTTGAATTGCTCTTTAAGTCCATTCACCATACCAAACTGACATTTTTTTTCTCCTAGGGAAATACAGAGTGAAAGCAGAAATGGATTTCTATTCTGTTACTGTTCCATTCCCCTTCACATAGCTCCACAGATAAACAGAATCTGAGTAGTGAAATTGAGAGCAGAAATTTCCTCAGACAATTGAAGTCCTTAATCTTATGGTTTTGCTTATTTGGGCAAGTCTTAGGCAACCCTGTGTCTCCTCAGAGTCATGAAGATGAACACACATGACACATTTTACAGGATTCCCTATCACTTTGATTTTCATACTTTAAAGTAACTATTTATGCATCTCTTCTTTCCTTTGCTAGTTTAGCAGTAATGTTTTATCCTCATAACCTCAAAACAAAACCCACCCATACCTTTGACAAGTTCATATACAATACCCCATCTGGGGATATTGCCATAGGGACAGGAAGAACAGAATATTGCACCCAGCACACTCCTGTTCTCTCCTGAGAACAGGAAACTCAGTGGTGAAACACTGCATGTCTTTGGTAATGTGACATGGTGTATTCTTTAATTATAAAGCATTTTAAGATGAAACCTTTATTAGGGAACAAAATTCACCCTTGGATTCACTTGGTATAATATACCAAGGGAAATGGGCTAGTCTTCTTTTTTTATCATAAAATGGGAGATGATAGGACTGGAATACAACTCAGTCTATTCATTCTTCCTCTTGCAATAGCAAAAATACTGAGGTCACAACTAAGTCAATTGCATCAAGGTAAGGTAGCACCAAATTAGGCCATTTACCTTTAGCTTACAAAGCAGCCTAATTTTAAGACCATTAATCTATGCTAAGTTTATCTTCTATTATGAAACAGCAACTACTGACTCACAAGGTATTTTGAAATAATTGTAATCTATTCTAGCAGGTTTCTTTGGTGCAGATGAGGCCAAGCAGAAGAACCAGTCCCAGCTCAATTCTCTGATTGTTCCACACTCTGGTGTTTTGCCATGAGTGCAGACCCACCTGTGAATCCCCCTCCAAGGCAGCCTGGGCGTACATCCGCATGGACAGCTCCAGGTCTCTAGACTGGTTCTGGTAGCCATAGTAGTAAAAATCTCCCATCTTCAAATAAGCTGTGGAAGAAATCAGCAGAAGATCATTTAGATTATTTGCAGCAATAGAATTACCCAACTATTAATGTGATGGAGAAATTAACAGTAATTCTGTTTAAAGCACAATACTAAAAGACAAATGTACACTTTCTCTCTGGTTGTCTCTGTGGCCACTTTATATCAGCCTCCCACTGAAAATAATTATTCTTGATGAAATCTCTCTTGTTTCTCTATAAGGAATTTAATAAATGACATTGCTTTTACAAAATCTGAGGCTTGAGAGTCTTTACATTTCATTCCTTCTTCACTTGCTGAATCTGTCTTTGGACAACCTGAAGCCTTATTTAGTCAGATTAGCCCTACTAAACTGATGAAACTTAAAATCATGTCATCTATGTGTTTGCTCTGTACCTGACACTATGGTGGCTGAACCGTTCCCAAAAGTTAGAAAATGTTGCTGCTGATAATTTCATTAGTTTCAAATCCAACTCAACCCAGGACAACAGTAGGGATACAATTCTCCCGGTCTACAAGGGAGCAATGCCTAGCAAACATTTTACAAGCATCTTTCTGTGACATTGCACCATAATGAAATGCATCAAAAGAGAGGGCACTGAGCCAGACAGGAGCAAGCATGATGATCTGTGCTACTGAATTTAAAAACTCCTATGACTGTGCCTACACTTACCTGACCTAAGCTTTTCTCAAATAATTTGAAACTCTTCTACACTTAGGCTTGTGTGTCTACACAAGAAAATCCCACACGTTTTTACAGCGGGCTGAAATGGAATGACAGTTTTCTCCTATGAGTCTGACCTTCAGAAGTTTTTCTCATGTGAGGTTGTACCAGTGGATCTACCAAAGGGTCAACCAAACTACACCTTGCTAAGGTGTCTACAAACTCCTCAGGAAAGCTAACAGTGTTTGTCAGCTCCTCTGGCTTCAGGCTATATCCACGTGGTATTCAGTTTCCACACTTTTAAATTTCCCACACTGTGCATTTAAACGGATAGCACAAATTATTTTTACACTCCACTTTTCCACATGCTTGTTACAAATGACTGTAAGACATTCAGATGTGAGACCATCAGATCAATGTTTTCAAATATTCAGTAAACTTTTCAGAGACACCAAAATGACTTAGCTATTGAAGGCCTAGATGTAGTAAAATTTAAGGCCTGAGGAATGTAACTGATTTGCAAATAGACCTTACAGAATCCTTTAGCTCTCCAAGGTAAGCTCTACTGATGTTGATAAACTCTGTACCCTAAGAGGAAAACTAATAATAAATTAGATAAGGACTCCCTTAGCCTTTATTAGCTTCTCATGACTCAATTATGATATGGAAGTATATTTGCTTTTGGATTTTCCCTTTGATAAACTAAACAGCATGAGCTCCTAAAGTCACCTGCTTTTTTTTCTTAAACTTTGAGTCAACTGCTCAGACTCCTAAACATCTAGCCCTTCCTCAGGGCTTATTTTTTTTATTTTATTAAAATTTTACCCATTTAATGTAATAAAAAGGAAATTTTCAAAAAACCTGTGCTGAAATAAACCACTTTAATTACCTTTAATTACCCTGATATTCCTATCAAAACATGAATGATTAGCAGGAATTTATCTTCCCTCCCTCAACCTGCTTACTCACATAGAAGTTGTGACAAATGCAGCCCTTGAAATTTAAAAAAAAAAGTAACCTTAAAATTTAGAAAAAATTCCTTATACATACCAAATGATGGAGCATTGACTTGAGAAACTGAGAAATTGTAGTACCTCCAGACACAATCAGTTGCTAGGTATTTTCTTGCTAGGTCCTATAAAGAAAATAATTGATTCATTCATATCTCAGGTAAGAGACTAATGGCACACATCATCATTAACAAAGGGTCCTTTCAGGATAATGAGTTGTGCATTCATTTACTCACTGGTCTTTCTTCACAGATGTGTGCTAAATTTGACTGTGACACTTCAATCCCAGTTTCAGCTGCTAAAATGTAATGCAGCAGAGCTTCATGCCTAATGTTAGATAAAATAAATTAATGAAAAACCTTACAAAAATAACGTGTATTTTACTTACAGTTAAAAGAAAAACAAAAACAAAAACCAAATGCATAAAATTGACTATGAGCAAAATGCTGGCACAAAGTTTCAGAGCAAGAGGCTGGGAAACCCATGCAACAGCGACATACACAGGCAATGCTTGGTGTAACCAGCCAGGCTGCATCTCAAAAATTTGCAGCCCTTTTCCTCTTGCATTGAAGCTACTGGCTCCAGTGTGTGTTTACTCTAAGTGCCAGACGGATGGGAAAGAAGAATTGACACTAAGCCCAATTCTATATTTAAATGTTTCAGATAAAACATTCTTAAAAGACTCTACTCAAAGAAAATCTATAATTAACTTAGCCATGTATATATCTGTCTGTGTATATATGTTAGATATCTTAACTTAGCTGCCTATATATCTGTATATATACCTGTGTATATATCTGTCTAACATTCATCTGTGTATTTCTTTGGTATGCTTTACCTTTCATTTATGTGACTTGTTTTTGTCTTGTCTTTTAGGACAGAGCTTTTTGAAAAAGAATTTCTCTCTTCATATTTTTGAATGTATGAATAGAAAACAGTCTCTGTCCCTCTAAGGACTTTATGCATCTCACTGACTGTAAAGCAAGTAGTAAAACTTAATATTGCATTTGCAGGATAGCAATTCAGTATTCTGATATAGATGAGAGCATCTCTCATATTCTCTGCCACTCATCTACTCTATACTATGAAGACTATGCATTTAAAATTAAGAAGAAGTCTTTAAAATCATGTGTGTTAGTTTTAAAATCCCAAAACAATAAAAAACCACACTTGGTGTACTTTTTTCCTTCTGAAATTTCCTATTAAAGAGTAGTGCTGCTAATGATTTTATCCAAAACACAAAGGTAAAAACCATGGCAAGTTTCAGGGTTCAATGGCTTGTTTAACTGGAAGATACAGTCAAAATACACATTTGACTTCAAGAGTAGCTGCTTAAGCAAAACCACTTCAAACCAAATTGTGAAAGCAGTTGCCCGTACAGACCTAGCAGGTGTAACCTCCTGTTATCCAGATACTTCTGCATGATTACAAATTATTCCTTGTACTTGCCCTGTAATAACATCTAGAACAAGAGAGACCTGGGACAACAGAAGGAATTCAAGGGAAAGCTGGGAAATTGGATGATCCTTAAGTGTCCAAGGGCAACTAAGAGAAGAAATTACATTTACAGCCTTTGCCTCAGTCTTTGAAGATCAAACTACCATAACAGACAGATGTGTAAAACACGTGTCCGCAAACAATGACTGAAGAACACATTACTTGGATGGATTGGCAGTGGAACAATTTATACCTATGCAATTTACACCCTGGCATCTCAAGTAGGACTCCAGGACATTTTCCCTCCTAGCTGTTGAGCCCAGACTTTCTGGAATCTTTATGCTTTACCTGTCATCTATTTGTGGACTGCAAAGTGAGCTGGGCAGAGTCACAGGCTTGCACAACAGAACATGCTACAAAAATATCAAGAGATTTTTCAGTGTTCAGAAGTGAGTTCAAGTCTAAGAAGAAATGTCTGTGATGGACTGAGTGAAAAGACACTTCTAGGAATGGGTTATTCCAGAACAGTTCACTGACAGTTTCTTGTAGATCTCCCTAGCCTGAAGCACTAATTCAGTACTTACAGGGGGAAGCTGCAGGACTAAATGAGCCATTGTTTTGATCACATATGACAGTCTGATGTTTGCACACACAATATCTGATGTTCATGCCTACAGAGGCTGCTAAGATGGAGCATTAACCTGGACACTATTTTGAAACCTCTTGACTGGCTCATTGGATATTATAGCCCCCTATTATACTTATACAAAAGACAATACTAACCATACACAGAAAACCCAACAAATCTAATCCAGCAGCTGGACTTCTCATGACACAGAAATATACAGAAGAGAGAAGGTAAAATACAAGATTTGTAATAGAGAGAATAGTAAAAGTGAAAGGTGTTCCTCTGGTTAATCCAGTGCACATTACACAAATATTATGGAATGAGAACCAGGGTTGACACAATTATTTCACACTACAAACCCCTTGTTTTTCACTTAATTCTGTCAGAACTGTTGACTTACATTTTGGGTCAACTCCTCCTTCCCTTTATGTCAATGGAGGTTTTGCAACTGATTTTTGTAGTGCTACTGCTTTTTTTTTCTTTGCAGTGATGGCCCATTATTAATTATTTTATCTTGCTATAAAGTAAGTGAAAATAGAAAATGTACAGAACAGAAGAAACATACCATGAAAGCTCCAGATAAGCATTGAGAGCTTTTCTGATTACATGACCCAAATAGCCATTTTTCTCTGCGATGTGTTTTGCCCAGCTGTGGAATAGAACAAACAAAAACTGAATGGTCATGGCTCCAGTAATGTTATCCCAACACATGTAGATTCAAACAACACAAAAGGATATGAGATCACCATCTAACTTCTTCTGTAAGACAAACTCTGGGATTAAACAGTAATCACTGCATCAATCCTGTGACAATTGACTGAGTACATGAAGTCCATTCATCTCTAAAAGTGTATTAGAGACATCCTATGTTTTTTTCTCAGCAATGTTTTTTAAGAAAACAAACCAAAGTTAATAGGTGCTATCAAAAATTATCTGCCTATTTTCGATGCAAAATGCCAATTCTACCACATCACAAATATTTCTTGAAATAAAAAAATAGAGAGGCTTTGTTAGATAAAACATTTCAGAGTTGCTCAATACAATCTCTCTGAGCTGTTCTGGAAAAAAAAGTAGTAAAAGTACTCAATATCTCTTAAAATCTACTGGTCATCTAAATAATACACATACTCATGCAGATCAAATATTACTGCAGAAGAACCTTTTGCCACAGAGGTAAGCACTGTGAAGTACAAGGTATTCAGGCCATGGACTTAAAAATCACCAATAATCAAAATAATCACATCAGAAATATATTCTCCTTTTATAAGTGGTTTCCTTACTTACATTACAGCTTTTTCTGGATCTCTAGGGAAGTCTTCCATATTTCCTGTGATGTAATACAGAGAGCATCGCAGAGTCCCTTCAATGTGTCCTCCTTGGGCAGCTTTATAGAAATAGCGTGCAGCAACTGTCTGTGAAGAAACAAGACACAATTAGCAACTCTGCATTATTAATCTTTATTGAGATTTCTTCCTCAGGACCCTTTTCATCAAAGGAAGAAAAATAGGTAGCTAGCTAATGAGGGCAAGATAGTTCAACTACTGTTAGTGTACTTAGATTAATTGAATTCTTCTAAATTTTTAATAGTTTAGGCTAGAGAAAGTTTTGAAAAACATATAGTTAGGTAATATATGGAACATCAAACAGAAAAGTGTCTAAATGTTTAACTAACACTCACTAACACAAAAGTCTTGCATGCACTGACAAAAGTAAAATTGGTTGTTCACTAGTAGGAAGATTATTAAGGCATCCTGGAGAACAGAACTTGTTCCAAATAAGGCTGTGGAGCAGCAGCAACTCTGTATGTTCAGCAGACCACAACTACAGTGCTCAAATCTTTGAAACTGGTTTATAGAAGATAACATAGATGGAGTAAGCAGGGCCAAAGCTACAGAAGTGGGAAGGCTGTGTGACTCCACATTTTACCCTCAGGAATAGTAATTGGTAAATAAACCAAACTAGCATACAAACAGAAATAATTTATTTCAGGAAATTTTTAACCATCAATGTATGCTTGCTGTTAGTGAGCATGGACTACACATTCCCTCTTGCCACTGGCTTTGATGAACAAAAAAACCTGGGCACTTTAAGTGTACTCTTATAATCAGTCCACTCTGAGATGTGTTTTTTGGTCCCTGGGGAAGGAAAATGTGTTTGCCAGATGCACATGTGGGTGAGCAGCTGAAATACCCATTTCTGCTGGCAGCAGAAATACTCATTGTCTGGAGTATATCCAGATCTCAGAACTCAAAGGCCACACTGGAAACATTTTTTAGCTTTAAGTATGAGGTCTGACAATGTTTATTACAGTCTACCTCATTACATTTTTGCTGCTGTTCATACACTTCTAAGTTAATTAAACCAAATATAAATAAAGTAGACCATTCCTATTAGGGGAAAATTTATTTTGCACATATGTTAATGGGTTCTGTCACAGAAAAATAAAATACGGCTGTCTACCAGGACTGTATCAAAGAGTCACATTTTCAAGTCTGGATTGGAGAGCTCTCACTGCAGCTCTGAGGCTCACAGAAGCTGTGTGAATGCAGCATAGCTGTTCATGGGTTCAGGGACAAGGTTGTGCCTCTTTCAGTTATTGTGGAATCCCCTCCCTAAAAACTTTCCAATCCAAAACTGAGAACCTGAAAGGTCACATGATGTGAGAGCACACACTATCCTTCCTGGCTGCTGTCACTGCAAGGGGTAAAACCTGCACCTGTTTTGTTTCTAAATTAAAAGAATAGAAACACATGCATATAATTTTGACTGAGATATTTGAGCAACATCTCTCTCCCTAAGTAATTTGACTGAATCCCCCAGTAAAATTCTTCCTTGTGATAAAAGGTATCAAAATCTAACTTAGGGTGAACAGAGCAATCTCAAGAATGAGACAAAAACTTCTAAATTGGGCCCTAATGTAAGAAATAGTACCATTAAATAATTACTCACTTGATTTCTACCAGGTACTCCAGGGTAAATGCCATCCAAATACAGGACACCAAGGTTGTATGATGCATCTGGATTTCCCAATTCTTCAGCAATTAACCAGTGCTTGGCTGCTTTTTTGTAGTCTCTTTTAAAATTGTGGTAATACCATCCTAATCCATTCACTGCCTGGGGCAAGCCCTTAAGGGAAGGAGAAAAGCAGTCTCAGGTCACACATTTGATTCTGCTTTATGTCACTTATGGGCCTAGGGGTTACAAACCCTTTTTTTCCTCACTACTTTCCTCTGTGGCCTTGTATACAGAGTGAGGAATAAGACTCCAGTGTCATCTTATTCTACAGAGTCTCAGCCATGACTTTCACTTGTTGACAAGAACAAACTGTGACTATTTTTCCCCTGTCTCCTCTTCAAAGCCAAACAGGACACTTGTTCTTGTGAACTCCCAGAAACTGATTGACAAGATTAGCAATCAAAAACCCACTTCTTTTAAACTAGAACATTTCCTTGAGAATAAATAGAAAGCAATGTACACAGAACTTTGTATTGCTGCTTTCAAAATGCATTTCACCAACATCATACAGATCAGCTTAACATATTGCTATCTGCTATTACTAAGTTGCATCTTTGCATCTTGGCTCAAGAGAAAGTCTTGAGACAGTTTTTACTGTTGTTCCAATGAGTCTTCACCTCCTTGTATAATCTGGTGGATCATATGGGGCTGTAAGTATGCCAGCAGTGTTACTAACTTGCACATTAAAATGCAAGAGCTGTTAAACTTTTCAATAATTATGATGTTGTTTCTGTATAGAAAATGTGCATTGGAGCACAAGAACCCAAGTATTTGAGTTCAAGGAGAGTAAGGAATTGATGTCCCTAGGAGTCTTCCAGGAAGCTGCTCCTCAGATCCTGAATCAGAGGTATTTTGATCACATCATAAAAGCCTCTCAGTTTATTTAAGCCTTTCCCAAATAGGCAGTAGAACAGATAGTCTCTCCTGTTTCAAAGGAATCCCAGAACTGGCACAAATCTTTTCTGATAGTGGTCAGCAGTGAAGTCCTACTGTCATAATCAGTCATTTAACTAATTCTGGTTCTAAGAGCTAGGAATGTATTCAAGGTCTAGGCACTCTCATTTTTATTCTAAGGACCAGATCATGGCCTGGGTAACCTGGCTGTCCTAGATCATTAGATGGAGCGAGGCTCCTCTGCTCTGTGGTGCTCAATGTTTCTCCCTGGTATGGAAATAAATCAGGAGACTTTGGGACATCCAGGTCTTCTCCCTTTATGCTTGGGAATATGAGGCAAAAACATACTCCTGTATCAAATATTCAGTCTGTAAATCACTTAACTAACATCAAGTTCCACAATATGTAAGTACAGAGAATTTTTTTCTTTCACAGAAATTTTGGCTGATTTTGAGTAGTCTAGTCTCCCAACTTGGCAAATAAGGCTTTCACCATTCATGGTGATAACACTGGAAGAAGCAAGCAGTATGACCCAGAATTATGGTAACAGGCATTTTATATAAATCAGAGTTCATAGCTATTAGCACCTAGTACAGAACTACCACAGTGAAATATTTATTGCATTTTACCTTGGCTGCTGCTTTCTTCATCAATTCCAATGCAAGTTTTATATTCTTTTTCACACCTTGACCCTAGGAAACAGATATGTGAAACAATCATTGTTTACAAATGCAGGCTGATAAAAATTCACTTATGCACATCCAAACTGCCTTTTAATATTGATACTATTACCTACTAAGTGTCATTCAGCTTTAAACAGTTACAACAAAACAAGCAGCTTTGTGTTCATCCTTCCTTCACAGCTTTAGAAAATCTCAGTGATGCAGTCTAGAAACAATTATTTCACCAGTATATTCAAGTGATTTTTATGGGTAAATAATATCACAGATCTTGAAGTTTGAGCAACTAAGGAAGAATAAATAGCATTTAAAGGGGCATAGGTTGTGCACAGTTTGGCAGTGAGTAAGAGCTCTCAGCTCTCCTGAAAAAGGATGTTAGAGTGTCTCTAGAGGAAATACACAGCTGTTATGCTTATGATGTCCACATAAAATAATTTTAGACAAAGGTGAAACAGATTATGTGCATTCAAAATTAACACAAGCAAAACTTAAGCAAACATTTTCCAGAGAAAATCCTCCACTGTCAAAGGAATGAGGTGAAGACCTAGCAGTTCCTTACCACCTAAGCTTTAGTGCTTGAATGTCTTAGGGGTGACATCACCTAGCTGATACACCTTATTTGATGCAGGTGAAGTCAGGCTTTAGTTTAGCATCTTCTGTCTACTGCTTCTAGCAGGGAAAAACTAACTGCATGCAGGGATAATTTAATTCCAACTGAGGAATTAATTCCAACTAAAAAAAAAAAATCCTAATAAAGGGCATTCTAAGAAAGGATCAAACTTTTTAACCTACACCTCTATACCAAAGCCTATGCTTACTAGCTGGTTGGATTCTTGAGGTGACAAGACATTAGGAAAAATTACAATCCACAATTTGGGTGGTATTTAGATCCTGAATATGGATAGGAATAAAGTAAGATTGTTTTTAACTTGCTCTTTTTAAATTTTGTGTGCCTCTTTTTAGTAAAAATCAACATTAGCTTCATACCTATTGATTGATTTTCAGAGTAAATGCAAAAGCATTTGTATACACTCTTACCATGTGTCACTGCAGTTAACTTAAAACATCATGTTACAGGAATGACTATTTTGAAGTGAAAACATCAAATATAACTTACCTTAAACAACACAATGGCGTAATCATATATCAACACTGGATCTTCTGTTTCTATTGCACCCTTTGCATACCATTCTATTGCAGCTTCAGGATTTTTTGCCACTCCTTGTTGGCCCCAAAACAGCATCTGAGCCAGACGTTGCTAAAAGAAAATAACTTAAGTGGTAATGCTATAAATGCTGGTATTGAAACTGGAATTGCAGGAACAGACTTTTGCAGGCTTAGATGCATTTCAGATATGAGAAGAAACTAGTATACACCCTCAAGAGTTTGAAAACAACTGGTTAACAGGAATGTTCAGACAGCTTTTCAGTGGTGGAATGTACTGATGCTAACTCTACAGCAGGCTTATTTTTACAGCTGTCAATATCATAGAGTCTGGATTGATTGAAGTGCAGGGGTAAGTGACAGATTTGATGCAGGTAAATGGCTCAGTATTACAATATACTGCTACTGGTCTCAGATCAGCAGCAGAATTGCAATGTATCAAATACAAAGCCAGGGAAAAGGATCAGACAGGGAGGTTGCCAAGACTTGAAGACTCTTCCTTTGTGCCTTGCATCATTGTTACAGCTTTTGCATGGTTATTGGATATTATTGAACAGGAACATGAGAAGTAGTCCGGACTTGGAAAAAAGAAGCAATTCTGGGTGGAAGGAGGAAAGTCTGTCTGCTCTCCTCTGCAACTTTCCTACATGGTCTACAGATGGACATTCCTAAGTGTGTCTAAAACCAAGAACGGGAAAAATTATTGCTTTATACCTGTGCAGCTGCATTTCCTCTTGTTGCTTCATGTTTTAACCACATAAAGACATCACCATTTTCTTTTGTTTGAGCTTTTAGCAGTTCATCATCCATCAGTCTTATAGTTTCAACAAATGCCTGAAGAGTAGGTGAACAGAAAAAAATTAACTTCCACATGAATTTCACAATGGATTTCTACATCTGCAACCAAAATGAAAATTTCGTCCATGTCCTGCTTATGCCTAAAAATCATTAGTTCTGGATTTTAAAATTCTTATCACTTCTCTGTTGGCCAGTGCATTAAGAACTATTCTTACATCCCCTGTAAAAAACATTTACTGCTTTGTTCCAAAACTGTAAGTCCATTCTACACTGGAAAGATATGCCAAGACAGCAACAACTGAAAAAAAAACGCAACCATCTTTTGGTTTCAGAAATGACAAAGAAGTATATTTAAGTCTTTCAAAGCTTTAGTATTTCTACAGAAATTGCTTTCAAAAGATTAAAAAAAGACTGGCAGAAAGCTTGATGAAGACATGACACACGCAGCACTCTTATCTAGGTAACTCTGTCAGCTTTTAGTTCTTCAGCAATTAGAATCTCTCTATTTCTGTTTCATGCTTTATGCCAGGATTCTAGCACTATTCTTGACTATTCTTTACAAATAAAGTTGTGTTACCTCCTGTTAGCAGCCTATTCTGAAATTATTTTATTGTAACT
Source organism: Ammospiza nelsoni (assembly GCF_027579445.1). NCBI lineage: Eukaryota > Metazoa > Chordata > Aves > Passeriformes > Passerellidae > Ammospiza > Ammospiza nelsoni. The sequence continues at coordinate 11,304,716 of NC_080636.1, read as the reverse complement.
TTATCAGGTAATTATTTAACAACCAAGTAATTACATTTGATTATTGAAAAGGTTAAAGTATGGAGAGGACAAATCATTTTTTGCAGGAACTTCACGATGTCTGTCTATTGAAACAGCAGATCAATTGCTTAATAAACACATCCAATTATATTAATAATTAAAAGTCTGAGTGAGGACTCAGGGGCCAAGAATAAGGCTTGGACTTTAATAAAAGACAAGCTTGTGGATAATTCTGAGGATTTGAGTCTGATATTGATTTTGATTACCCCTTCTTAAGAAACACAGTAATGATACCTACATATAATTTGGGGAATTTTGTAACAATCATTGGATCACAGAATGATTTGGGCTGGAAGGGACTCTTAAAAACCATTTAAAAACACCCCTGCCACAGGCAGGGACACAAATCAGATGAGGCAATATTTGTAAATCAAGACAAAAATCTTCTGGCCACATAATACAAATATGAAAAATAACTTGCACAGAAAAAAATCAGATACACTTATTAATTCTTTTACCTGTTCCCCTTTTATATTGTGTTGATCCAGGGATGTCTTTATTGCAATATTGCTGTAATAAGCATAAGACAGCTCCAAATCAAGTGGATAGTTATTAATCCCTTGGTAATGTTTATAGCCAAGATTCATCACAGAGAGTCTCTCGTTCCCCTGAGCACCAACCAAACTATATAGCAGTCCCTGGCAAAAATCAACAGACGTAAACAAGAGTGAATTCACTGCACATCTCACAAGTTAAGCACTTCCCAGGAAATTTCCAGGGAACAGAACGTTCATTCTGGTAGCTGATATACTAGCTATATTATGTAAACACAGTTACAGAAACAAACACAGCCCGTAAAGTAGTCAAAATGTCTTATGTTTGCACAGAAACACTGGAAAGGAAAACTAGGCTCTAAATACTTTTCAAGTATTGCATTTATTCTGTCATCACTAAATGTGCAGCAGTTTTTCAATGTCATTTTACTACAGTGTTGTTTATACTCTGACACTTCTTATACTCAGCAGTGACTTAACCAGTCCCACTGAAGCCAGCTGGAGTTTTCACACTGAATCCTGTGAAACATATGGAAGCTAACAAACAGCATTTCAGAATCTTACCCTAGGGATCTGACAGGACTAGTAGGATGGAATCTATGGATGATAAGGTTTCAGCACAAATCTCCCTTGAGATACATGTTAATTGGTCTATGCACCACACTTGCCAAAAAAATTTTCAGCACTACTATTATTTTTCACCTGCACAGTAAGAAAACCAATGGTGTCCCATCTGTGCTGGATATTAAATTGTTTCCTACACTACCAGAAGCAGATCCAACGATGAAATTACTCAGCCTCCATAATAAGCACTGTATACTCTATGATTAGGGTATAAAAAGGGTTCCTGTTTAAGGTTTCTTGTTTCTGAAGAATTGCAGGTGAGCTTTGTTTCTGATTGGCCTGTAAGAGGTTCTTCTGATTTAATGTCCTCTAACCGCAACAGACAGATCTGCTATTCTTTATATTTTACTATTATACCACAATTAAGTATCTGTTGGCAATTTTAGTGTTGCATTCTTCCCCTGACATATAAACACCTTCCCTTTATTTGAGCTAGAACACATTGAAACATTTCAGTTATTTGCAAGCTGCCTAAGAGGTCAGGAGTTCTCAGACTCTGCAGTTGCTCAGTTTGAAGCACAGTCACTTTTTTACAAAAGAAAACTGCTCTACTTTGGTTACCCTTGCTCATTTGACCATAATACACTCAGTGTCACATTTTTGCACACTCTAAAATCAGAATTCTTCCCTGACTGTACTATGCAACCTTTCCAATTTAGATTTGCCTGATCTGGGACTTTTTTCCCACCTGTTTTCAAATCACTGTGGGTGACTCAAGGGATCTTACTCATCCTGGCTCCACAGTGACTGGGAAAAGCAGTACTTTCTGTGCTGTTCACTTTACTACCATTTTTAGATCTTTATTATATCACTGATGTCCTTGCTCTGCTTGAGCAGAATAAAGATTCCCACCACCAGGCCTTCATAAAGATATCACTGCTTTTATATTTAAAGATATAAATAAAGGGTATTTATTAGTAGCTTTATTGGAGATTCCCTTCAACCACTTGGATCTGAGGGCCATTTCACTTTTTTTAATTCAATGGCTTATCCCATTTCTTAACTGTCTTTAAAGGTAATTAATTTCACAGACATAACAGCACATGTTGAATATGGTACCTTTATACGATCCACAGGCACCCCAAGGCCTGTTTCAAATATAACTGCAAGGAAATAGGAAGCCTTATGGTATCCACAACAACTGGAATCCACCAGGAGAGGGACAGAGGAGCCCAAATTGCTGAGGCCATTGGCACTGGACAGACCTTTCACAGCCTTCTCAAATATCCTTCGGCCAACTTCTACAACTGTATCACTTCCATCTTCTAACACCAAAAATAAAATATAGAACACACAGTTGTTGTAAGAGTTCAAATTAGGAACCAATTTCCCCAGAAACTGAGTAACAGACAGAATAATAGATTCTGTTATTTCTCAAGCTGAATGGTATTCTCAATGCAGATGAAATTCCTAGAGAAATAAGGTATTACTGAATAAGAAGAGTGAAAACAATCCAAAAGATCATCTCAAAGTGACCACTAAAAAAATAAGGATATTTCTATAATTCTTTCTACCTAGTAAGCCATCCTTCCATCTGCAGCATATTGCAATATATAACCCACTAAACACTCCTTTATTAAGTTAGCTAATATGAAAAACATGTATAACAAATTAAGCCAAATAATACTAAACTACACAACAAATATTGTTGAGATATTTAAGAACAATTAAAAAAAAGAAACATGATTACCATCTGGACTACTGAAATCCATCTCTTGTAAGAGTTTGAACAAAGTGTGGTACTTTTCCCTGAGCTCTTTTCCCCACATGAAAGCATCACATTTGGATTTTTCTCCATATTTGTGAATCAACTCCAAATAATAGTTTTCATAGTAACCTAGAGAAAGCAACATATTTAAGATAGGAAAGCTGACTTTTTGGTCTTCAAAAGAAGTTTCTGACAGAAAAAAAATTTCTCATAAACTCAAAATTCATGGACAAAATGAATACATCCTTAACACAAAGCTAAAAACTCACCCAGCTAGCACAGGCAACTTACAAATACATTTAGGTTTCTTTTCCCATAATCTAGTCACAACACATTCAATCTAATTCAAATTAGAAACATAAGCTAGTTTTCAGCACACATTTAAGCTATGTCATTCTCCTTTTACCAAAGTGGACACTTTGGTAGAAGCCTGTTGATTACTGAATGTTAGGCAACTGTGGCAGAAACAGTCTAGCAAAATCCACCCATTTTCCTTTAGGGTAATTTTGAAAATGAAATGGAAGAAAGGAAATAGCATAGCACACATGAAAGCCTGAGAGTATTTTTTTGTCCCTTTAGGCACCTCTCTTATTAGAGAAGACATATCAAGATAATTAAGTTTTTATTCCATGACACAAAAGTATTTGCAGGGACAAAACCCCAGTTTTAGCTACCAGTAATAAGACTAAACTCTTCAAATTGTTATGGGTGAATTGAATTTTACTTTTGATGATCAATATTCAGATTGTTAAAGTTAAGAAAACAGGTCTCCAAAGATGACAGTTTAAGATTCATGTCATAGATCAACACTTACAACTTCTGTGTGTTTTTTCGCCTTGTCTTACAATATATCTGTAATCATAAACTATTTCTTGAATGTCCATACATCTCTCGTAGTAAAGCTCAATTTGTTCCACTGTGTCTTTGTCATGAAGAGGATTAGAAATCTGTAAAAAGGTAAATGATGGATAAATGGCATCTCCAGTATCTGTTGTTGTGTATGCTCAGCTAGAAAGATGCACTGTACACAAATAACAAAAGGAGACAGATTGTTCACTACAATCAGCTTATCTGGCACACCCTATTAGTGTGTCAGACAGTCTGATGCTGACCCCAGTACATCACTGCCTATTTAAATGGTCAGCATAATCTAAAAATCACAGAAGACTTTCCAAAACTGACCAGATCCATGCAACTTTTACCATCAGTTTCATCAAAACCACAGATTAATCAAATATATCCAACACTGTATCATCAGAAACTCTGGGAACAAAGCAATAGTGAAAATATTAAATATATTAAATATATATTATTATAATTGTACCTATATTATTAAATATAGATCTACAAAAACTGCTTAACACACTCACTTCCCAAAGTATTATCTTTTAGCATTTGAAATGGTAACTAATGTTGCTAGATTTGAAAAGAAAATTATCATGTATGACATATGTTCCCAGATACTATTGTGCTTCATAGCTAGTTTATCACCAGATAAGCACTCCATCTGAAAAAATAAAATATACTCAGTCATAGTTGGCTGCTAATATTTCAGCATTTCCAAGTAGTGCCCTTGCTCACCTGTTCTGTTTCCAGCACATTGAGGCGATAGTATTTCACAGGTCCAAAGAAGGCTTCAATACCATTTACATACCCACTGCCCCCAAGAACAAAGTATCCAGCAGTGTCATCATAATAGAAATCTTCCCTAAAACTTGAGAATATGAAAGAGAAGTAAGCTGACTATCTAGAGGTACTGTGAAAGAAGAAAGAGAAATAAGTATTTCTCAGAATTTCTGCAACTGACGGTCTTAAGCTTATTCCAAGTATCTTTTTCTTTTGTAATTTGTTTATTCTCAAAATTGACTCTGCAATTTAGTGTGACAAATTATGGAGTAAATTTAACAAATTCCTTGTCTACAAACATATTAAACCAACAGGGGTGTTTTATTTTTCTGACCTGTAAGTATCTTTTGATATTTTAGGCATCATTATTTAAGCTCATTTTTTTCAGTTCCACCTTTCCCTTTCACTTTTCTAAAATCAGCATATGAAAATTTAAGCTATTAGTCTCCTAGAGTTATCACCTGCAACTTATCAATTTCTGGATTTAAAGCACAGCAGAGAAGGAACAATCCTGAAGTCTGGCAGTCTGCCATGCAGTTCACTGTTACATAGCTCCCTTAGTAACAGTGGCATTTTTTAATTATTTGCACAAGAAAGAGTCCATCTTAAATTACAGTGAAAGAAACCAATTAAAAACCCATTTAAAAATATTCAGTTGCATAGAATATTTCTACATAGAAATTTTTATATTTCTATATTTCTACATAGACAGAGTGTGAATACTTTTGGTAGAAATTTTGCTCTCTAACTAAGCAAAACAGGTAAGAATTTCCCTGCTGAAATACTACCCCTCACAGCAACAGCAAAACTAGACTTCAGTAAGGCCAAAAGTTCATTTGAAGACTGATCTTAATGCCACTGACCTGCCAATCAGTTTTTAGTGAGGGTTATCAGACTCTAGTACTAGATCATGCACCACATTAACTCATGGCATTAAAATACTCAGCTCATGCTTAATGTAAGCACAGTAAAGCAAGGTGGTTTTGAAAGGATAGTGTAGAAAAAGACCACAGACATTTTCAAAATCAATTAGAATCTCAGTTATAAACTGTGCTATCCTTCCCCCATTCTCTGCATCTGAACATACACACACATATTACTCCACAAAGGAGAAAATGCTGCTTACGTAAAAGATTGATGATGATGTCTTTTCAAATTCTTCCCAACACTGCTTACTTCAATCTAAAAGAGCACAAAACATTAATCACAATAAAAGAAATGTTATAGGGTGCATTTACTACACTGTCTAGTTGCTCCAGGGGAGGTTTAAATTGGATGTTAGGAAATATTTCTTCACTGAAAGAGTTGTCAAGCACTGGAACAGGCTGCCCATGTTAACTGTGGAGTCACCATCCCTGAAGTGTTCAGGAAACAAGTGGATGTGGCACTCAGCACTGTGGTTTTAACTGATGTGGTGCTGTTTGCTCAAAGGTTGGACTTGATAATCTCTGAGGTCTTTTCCAGCCTTAATGATTCAATGATTCTTGTTGATCCACAACCCAAAATCCTTCTCCCCAGGGCTGCTCTCAATCTACTCTCTGCCCAGCCCACGTTTGTGTGTGGGATTCCCCTGACCCAGGTGCAACACCTCGCACTTGGACTTGTGGAACATCACAAGGTTCACATGGGCTCACCTCTCCAGCCTGTCCATGTCCATTTGGATGGCATCCATTCCCTCCAGCCTCTCAACTACACCCCACAGCCTGGTGTCATTGGAAAACTTGCTGAGGATGCACCCAATCCAACTCAATCAATCAATCAAAGTTGATTTTCCAAAGCTGGATGGTCTGAACATCCCATCACAACTTCTAGTTTTAGATTTTTCATTCTTTTGCTATGTGAGCATGTACAATTTACAGTGTTTGTCTCAGCCTCAGCTATTAAGGAGTTTGTCAGTTTGTAATTCAGTGGCAAGCATACCTGTCCACCCTTAAAGGAGAGATCCAGTCGAAACCACTGCTTCAGAGGAAGGCTGAAGCTAGTTTTCACTGCAAGGTCATCCCCTCTCATGAGATGCATCTGAATATGCACATAACCTGAGAGCAAAAAAGGAAGAAAAAGGAAACAAACACCACAGAAACATTAGCAGCAAGAATGGGTTTACTAATGCTTTGTTCACAGTGATTCTGTCCTCTTCACCTTCTTCCTCACCAACAACAGAAATCTGGCACCACCAAGCCATACATCAGCTCTCAGAGCCCCACAGACAGTGCTCCACATTTCAGTTTCACAGCTCAGATGCTGATGCCCAGGCTCCCACATGAAACCACAGGCTGAAAACCAGGGTGAAAGAGACTGAACAGACTAAACCTAAGGGAGGCTGTCACAGCTGATCTCAAACATCAGAAAGCAGTTGTGGCTTGCAGTAAACAGCACAAGGGACCAGTAAACAATGGCATCCACTCAGCACTCAACTGGTGGCATGTGACTGCAATGATCAAGCACAAGGAGACTCTACCCTCCACTTCTTGGACCTGCAGAAGCCACACTCATGGTCTGAACTTTTAAGATCAGAACAAGCTACTTTGATAATCGAGGGTAACACTGAGAATAAAACTGGCCCTAAAACCTCACCAGGCAAATCTCATATTAATCTGGTAACTTCCATTTTTTTTGTTCTTCACAGAAAAACATCCAGTTTATAATGGATACATTAATTATTGAAATTGGCTACATGACAGAGAAAATGAAAATGACAAAAATGACAGTGAGGAAGAGGTCAGTTGTCAAACTCTTAAAGAAGGAGGAAAAAAATGTGTTATGAGAATGCCAGGTGTACCCTTTTAAAACTCTGCATGCTTATTTCTTCTGCGAGCCTGCCAGCCAGCTCCCAGCCCTCTTCTGACAACAACAGGCCCCCACTGCAAGTGTTGCAAGACTAAGATAGTGATACCTCTTAACTTTCTTCTGGATCAGGGAAACAGACTGGTTCTTGCCTACACACTGCAGTGTAGGCAAGACCTTGAATGACTTTGACTTTTTCTGAGGCTACTTCCAATTATCAAAAATTTTCATGTTGTATATATAGGAATTAAGATCAATTTAAAACAACACTTCAGTAATAATAAGAAAGCTTGTTCATTGAGGTGAGACTGTTTAATCTCAGTGTATGCTCCTGGCTGAGAGATACAGGCTATTCTCCTGACAAAGCAGACATTTCTGAAGTTAGTGAAGATTAGATGCTATGCAACTACTACATTTTCTCCTGTTAATTTAGTGGCTACTTTCCTACTGAGATGCTACAGTCAAAAAGAAGCATTTTGCAAGGGATCAATTTCACAAAATAAGTCTGATAATATATTTTTATAAATGTTATTCCTAGGCACAAATCGATAAAGACTGTATTAGACCTCTTCTGAAAGCCATTAGTAATATCCCTTACCTTCCTCATTTAGAAATACAGCAGGAGTACCATACATTTCTTTTGAATCAATAAAATAGAGTATACCACACAGATCCTTTTCACAGTGATGGAGCAGATATAGCCAGATTGAAATGGTGAACCTGTATGAGCAAAAACAAACACAAAATCCACTCCTGATGAGAAAGCCCTCTATATAATTTGAAAAGCATGCATTTCACTTTAATTTAGCAAAAACCTGTGTCACACATGTAATCTTCAGAATAGAACAGAACACTGTAACATCCTCTAAAGTACAAATCTTCAGAAAAACCACACTTAAAACTCTTGGATCTTTGATCTCTAACCACAGACTTTTGTGGTAACAAACAGGAGAAGAGAGTAAGGAAATGCTATCTGAATCAATTCCAGAATGCCAGGTCAGAGCTACTTCCAGATCCCACACCACCCAGGAACTGAAAACACAACCAAGACAAACTGGAGTCAACCTCCCCCACACAGACCAGTACCAAGCCCCCAGATGTGTGCTGTTGTCACCTTGATTGTCAAAGCCAGTAAAAACTATTAGCTCTGTCTTCTGTACTAAAAGTGAACTGTGAAAACAGACTTGTGAGAAGCAGTTAAAAATTAGTCCATTCTCTGGACAGTACAGATGGGTATGAATAGCTGTCACAGAAGTATCACGGGATGAATAAAGGTGGAGCCTCTGCAAACTATGGAACAGTGAAAAATAAAAAACCAAACACCAACAGCACTATGTACTTAGAAATTTCTGTTCAAACCTGGCTGAGGCACTAAAAGCAGAATATATACCACAATATCTAATTTTAAGGAGTTCCTCTGTGCCAGACTAAATCTGCTTCTGTGCTCTTAACAGAAATTTGATCACACTTATTTCTGTAACATTGCCACAGCAGTTAGGTCAATGCTGAATGACTTTGAAAATTGTACCTCCAGTGTATAATTCAGCAAAGCACTATAATTATTATCATATCTGATGAAATAGTTCACTTTTCTTAGTGACTTTTAGAAAGAGATAGTAAATTTTTGCATTTCTGTAATTAATAAAAATGGTCAATATTTGTTTATAATACTTTAGGATTGGGTCAGCTTGCCTTGCTTCTCTCTCAAAAAATTGCTTAACACAAGTACCTTGTATCTTCTCCTAAACTAAACCACTGTAGGTCTGAAAGCCTAACACCTGCTCTCCTTAAAAAAAAAAATGCAAGGATGATTAAGTTTTCCTTAATGGAAACTATGCCTTAAACAGCTAATAATACCATTTTCTCCAGAGATGGTATATGGATGTGGCAGAAAGGTTTGTAAATGACAACCACTTGTATATTGATTGCTAGGACGTACAGGCAAACACTGTGCTTCTAGAAATACTGCTCCTGTGTTCATGCTTATTTATTGCTCTTTTCAACTTTCATCTCTGCCAATACAGCAAACTCAAATGTCTCAGTCTCCATTTAATCCTTGATTGCCAGTCTGAGACTGTGTTTGTTCTGGACACATTTCTTGGGACAGAGTTTTGGACAATGCTGACTCATTTCATATCCCCACTGCTGCAGAGTGCCAAACAGCTTGAGCAGTCCCTTACAGTCCCAGCCTGTTCTTCCTGCAGGCTCAAAGAAAAATTATGTATCTTGGACTCCCTTTCTTTACAAATCCCTGACTGAAGCCAAACAAGTATCTCAGTTAGATTCATCTACTTCTGTTACCTTTTTGTACAGTGGGGAACCACTGCTCACATACACAGAACTGAAAAAGAACTGAAGAGAAGAACTCTCTTCCTCTTCCTAACAGAACTACCCCAGGCTGTCACACAACCACAGCACACAGCACACTGAAGACACTGAACTTGAAGGCAAGAACTATGTGGAGCAGACAAAAAGATGCATAAATTTATTCCATATACTCTACACCAGAGCTTAAGTGCCTCTGTACCAGAAGCAGGATGCACTGTGTTGGTGGGCAAAGAGCAGCAGGCTGTCACTCATCCAGAAGAGACCAGGAGCTAAAAATTGCTCTGTATTTATGGCTTCAGTTATGGTTTGAGAGCTAGGAATTTGCATGCAACCTGTGCTCTCTGGCAAGCCATCTTGGCACTCTTCTTGAGGCAACAGGCCAAATGCAATCCAGAAGGCAAGTCCCAGCTCCTGTAATTATTTCCTACTTCTGCAATAATGTTGCCAGGGTGAGAGCATCTGGTGGAAGGGAGGTCTATTTATGTATCTCTACTCCCCTGAAGTTGCAAAATATGACTGGAAAGTTGTGACAGTTTTGGGAAGGGGGACCAGAGCAGAGCAAGATGACCTTACAAGAGCAATTCCTCTGTAACTGAATAGTGTGCAGGGGATAAGGAGTTGCACTCCTGTCAAAATAGGAAAGCTTACACAGCAATGGTAGAAGGAAATGGAGTGAGCTCAAGCTGGAAGATTTATCTAGGCACAGGATTCTATCCAGTTGCTTGTCAGGTGCAAAATAAACTAGAGTGGGAATTTATAGTGATAAAGCTGCTTCATGCTGCTTGCCCTTGCAAGAAATCCTACTCTGCTCTTGGTCTGCAAACAATATTAGAAATGCACATCTGTTTGTAATGCAGAAAACCCCAGGCTAATTAGTCATGAGACAGCAGTCTGATCATGGCAGCAGGTAACAGCTAACTCACCCTCCTAATTGTACCTGTTACACCTTCAGTGGCATCTCTTACACAGCACTGCACTAACACATACTGCAAGTATCTTCCTGAGCTTCAGCTTAAGCCTGTCCAGAACTGGAATTAGAAGGAACTGCTAACTAGGCTCCTTTTGCATCTTTTATGAAATTAGTAGGCAGTATTCCTTGAATTTGTGGTAAAGCCCAAGAGTTTAAGTACATTCTATAGCCTTCAAAAACCAAATACAGCCCCATTCACTTACTTGCCTGTACTTACATGGGATAATCAACCTGGTGTTGTCTGACTGTCTCAAGTTCTCTGTTTTCAAACTGTTCAAATTTCTTCACAATTCCTGTTTTTTCCCCACTGGAAGCATATATAAATTCGAGAACATGGACACCATCTGCAAAATACAGTCTTTTTTAATCTGACAGACAGAAAGCATAAAACTAATTAATCAGCTCACATTCCTACAGTCGAACATTTAAATCACACAACAGATTTAAAGCTAACACAAACTCTCAATAAGTCCTTAGACAAAAATTCACTTGCTGCTGTAAAATACATTACAGTCTTGAACCAAATAACCCACAAAAAGTGAATTTGAGCCTGTTTCCAGATAAAATTAGAAGCAGGGAAAGAACAGACTTATTTAAATCTAAGATACTTAAAGAACCAGTTAGTAAACAAGTCCTACTTAATGTTACTCACTTACATCTCATCCTATCTTTGGTTATGCCTAAGTGACATTTCTCCACATCTCTTGGAATTGCTCTCCATTTGTGCCTCTCTATATTATATGTATGCATAGATACCAATTCTATTCTTAACTGATATGGATAATCCTGTAACAAAACTGATAAAGATGTCCCTCCTAAGAAACAAGAGAAAAATCTTCAAGGCCATGAGATATCATCAGCTTGCCTAGAGAAACCCAAAAACCAGACAAAAAACCACCAAGAAAACAATAAAATAAACCAAACCCTGAGCAAATTGTTACATCATTTTAAGAAACAAAATTTGAATATTATTTCCTTCTATTGTCTATTAAACTGATTTAATCTGTAATAGAAATAGATAATACAGACAATAAGATGTTTCACAGTGTTGTCAGATATCACATGCTGTCTCCAACAAGTATTTTAGAAAGCCCTTAAAGGAAACAAGATATTTCCAGTTCTTCTTCAGAGCACTTACATGCCAGTGTAGTGAGAAAAAATGACACAAATACCATTATGGGATTTTCTGGGAGAGAACCATTTAGAAACAAATGTTCTTTTTCCTTCTAGGTTCTGCTTTGAGCACTCACTGAGAGCAAAAACATTGTCAGCAAGTGTAAAGCTAGAGATAGGCAAGCAGAAAAAAAAAGGACTCAAAAAATCTAAAAAGCAATGCTGTTTCTGTAATCTGTACTGTTGGCAATACATGATTTTTTATTTAAAACTATTACTTTTTTTTTCTAAAATGCTTGTTCATAATGGTTCTAGGGGGAAAAAAAGAGGGTCTGTAAAGCTTAGCTGACTACAGAGACTTGAAAATATGTTTCTGAGTGTGAGGCCATCACTTTAAACAGAAGGAAACTACTTATGTGAAAATTATGTGTGCATGAACTGCAGAACTGATTCTGCATTAATGCAGTAAGGGACTGAACAACTCCATCTGAAGATAAAGGAATGATGTTCACAAACTCTGGTGGGTTTTGACTAAAATTGTTTGAAAATGCTTAGAAAAGAGGGGGCCAGGCTGCTACCAACCTCCAGGCTAGCTGTGATGAAACAATCTGAAGAGCAGGATGGCTTCAGCAACTTGCAACTCTAACCTCACAGTTATGGAGATTACATGTTCAACAATGCTTCCCAAGTAAACCACTGTGTGTAATATTTACTATTTACTACCAGTAGGCACTTTTTAACAGCTTACCAGAGATGTTATTTGTTTCCTTGGGGGAAAAAAGTGACATTGCACCTACCAGTTTCATGAGGGCACTGAGGTATCCTATTGGCCTGGAGCATCCACAAATAGTCAGCACCCCACTGAAGACAAACTTTGTGGTCCTTATATGGCCGTTCAAAGGGCGGAACTGCCTCTAAAAATGTGTAATTCTTGGCAACTGCAGCCTGGTAGTCTTCATTCTGCTCATCACCATAGCTGCCAGCTGATCTGTGGCTAATCCATGCGTACAGTATCACACTGTGCACTATTATTGAGTTTCTGATGATATAATCATCTCTGTAAACCATGATGCTTGGAAATTTCAAGTGTACTAGTCGAGTTCTGCTAACATAAAGGTTCTTCTCATCCTTCCATCTCCTTCTATACACTGGCACACCAGTCCTGAACTCGGAGGAAGCTACTGCTTCTAAACTGACAATACAAGGTTTAGAACATAAATATTGAACTGAAACCTCAGAATTGTTAAGAACTTTCTTTTCTAAAATGTTTAAATAGATAAAATCTACATAATCCACATTCTTCTGAAACTGTGGAGTAACTGCCGTTGTCTGTAATGTCTCCTTTCCAAAGGACAGCACAAAGTTCTGGAAGAAAACACAAAACACAGAGATGTTAACCAGAGAATCTATGTGATTATTCACACACTCACAATAATAACAGAACACTGCACAGGCACATATATACCACACTTTCACTTCAAAAGATGAGGTTTCTTTTACCCAGCAAGTAGACACGGATTACTGGAGAGCCACCATCAAGACTTTAATGGCATCAACATCCCTACGTCAAGGTCTCAAAGTTACACATGCTTCTACAAACAAACTGTATTTACAGGGTGTATCCTTCAGCCCTATGCAAGTGGAATCCGGTCTAAGATAGCGACTTAGACGTCACACTATTCAAACATGCTCCTAGGATCAGGCCTGAGGAGTGTGCACAAAAATGTACAGGCATACATTCATTATGTATCATTGTTTGCTAGGATTGCCACAGCCTGATGTTTCTGCTTCTTCTAAAAAAGTTAGCTAATTTTGTTACCTGTCATGCAGGTCCCTGAAGGACAAACTAACAACAAAGGCTTCCTGACAATGAATTAATATTTGTAAAGTGTTTCATTTTTGACATGTTCCTATTGTGAAGATGGACTTGGAAATCTGAGCAGCAAGACCAGCAGGCTGAATTTGCTCAGCTGTTGCTCTCCACAGCTAGGTACATTATATATAGTTTGAGAGTGGGTGCCTGGACATACAACAGGATTATCCCCTGTGATTAAGTTCTTGTCTCTAAAACTTCAAAAGCTTCTTTTCTTTCTGCCTAGCAGCCAGCATCCAGCTTGATGCACTGCCAAGGATACTGGGGATTACTCAGCTCTGAGGGCAAGCCACCAGCACAGCAGTTCCACCATGTCCCCTGGTCTAAGATATTCACAATTGTCACATAGGAATACCAGGGAAGATGGTCATTAAGATTGCTAAAAATGAGATCTGTCTTGGGTAACCTTTAACTTTGCTAAGATTAAACAAATTAAAATAAAATTTAATCTTGGATACCTATCTTGGATAGATGCCTTTTTCAAAACATGAGTTTTTCAAAACATTTAAAGGGTTTGGCCTAGTCATTAGTACATTTCTAATCATAGAAATTGTGTGTTGTGCACCTGGAGGACTAGACCTTGCCCACAATCCAACATGGAGATCAATAAAAGTCCCTAATGATAAACTACTTTGTTTTTTATTTCTTGAGAATATGTTGACACTCCTTGAGAGCTACCCTGAAAAAACATCAAGCCAGTATGACCTATGAGGGTGTAAATATTAAGAAAAGTCAGAACTAAGTCCTATACTACCTCCTTGCTCCTACAGATGAAGATTTTTGGATTTTTGGTCACCTGTGTGATCAAATGGTATTTTTACCCAGTTCCCTGCTTCCTTAGAGATGCAAAAGAGCTCAAGGTTTGTTGGAGGAACTATGCATAGAGGTGCTGTTCACTTCAAGACCTTGACTTTATTAAGGTCAGACACTGGAAGACGTAACTGAATGAGGGAACTTTTGGACAAAGAAGCTAGATACCATTGTGAGCAGATGGGTAGCTCTAGATCACTTTATTTAGTGTTCCTAGGGAACTTGTCACTTAAACCACTTACCATACTTGCAACCAAATGCTCTTTATCTTCTTGTATCTGACAAGAGACACTGCAAGTGAGATGTGCAGTGATGCTGAACACTGATAAAGACATGCAAGCACCAAGATATACACCTTCAACAAATAAAATGCTAAAAACCCACAGAAGACTATGCGACTTTGCCTATTGTAGAAAGCCAAAATACTGTCTCATCAGCCTTCCTCTCTGCCTTATTTCCCACTCCACAAAATGGATATTGGTTAGAGTACAGGGCTAATAATGCCAATGTTGTGGGTTTGATCCCTTTATGGGCCATTCACTTTAAGAGTTGGCCTCAATGATCCTTGTGGGTCCCTTCCAACTCAGAATATTCTGATTTTGTATTGTAAAAACTATGCAAACTGAAGGGGCTGAAAAAGGAATAGCAATAGGAGGTTGGTGTCCATTGGAACCCATGGCATGGTGTCTATAATATGCTGGAATAACACACATACACAAATACTGAGACAAAAGTTGATGAGAGAGCCTTCATTTTAATACTAATTTGAGTACCTTTCAGAGCTTGACAAAAGATACTATTCTTTTACATTTCCACCACAATTCTTCTTTGGTTTAAAAGTATTAAAACCCCATAGCAGCAGCAACAAATTATCCCAAACCTCTCATATTTGATGGTTATAATTAATATTTCTTGATCTTACAATAAAGAGTACTTGTAAGTAGCTTAATCTTTGTGATAAGGGCGCTGTGTCATGAGGAAGATGGCAATATACTATGAACACAGTGCCATGTCATTATCACAAGATGCAAAAGTCCACCAGGTAGATACTAAAAGCACAGGGGTACTAATGTGTGCTTACCACACACACTTACTGTCAAAACACACACACAGCCAGCTCTCAATTTTCTCAGTGGTTATCCACCACAGAGCAATGGGAACTAGACTCCAGCAATGACAGCTTGGGTCTGGCACGGTTCATTAACAAAGATGCAGCAGCGTATGAATTTGTCCATGTCATCTCCAGTGAATGGCAGAAATTTTGTGGTGGGGGATCCCAAAGCAGTAAGCTCTCAAACCCAAAGCCAGGTCTTTGCAGAACAATTTCCATGATGTTCCTAGAGCACTTAAGCACAATGCAACACAATTGCTGATGCTAAGTTTTGCTTCAGCTCTGCTGGTCTAGTGCCCTTCCCGTAGTGCCTGATCTGCTAAATGGCTCCCCATTTTACTTTGTATTCTTTGGTCCCTGGGTACTATTTGTGGCCTGTGCTGCCAAAATGCATGAACTATATTTGAGTCTTCTGTTACATCCCACCTAACTAACCCTTCTGGAGGCTCATCCAGCAAACAGCATGGAGCAAAGAACCCAGAGCAACCCCACATGATGGAGACCTGGCAGACACCGCAGACCATAAACCTCCAGACCATGGCCAAGTCTCTGTTACCACTACACAGTGCACAGAGTGTGTATCATCTCAATGTTCCTCCTTGGTGAGGGAGCCTCTTCCCTTCCTGTTGTATCAGACAAGGCAGAGTTAAATGTGCATCACCTCTGAGACAGCACAAGGATGAAAAGATGACACATTGAGTGAGTGTGATTAGGAGACTTAAATATAAAAGTTTTCCAGCGCACTAAAGAAGTCAGCTATGCTGATTCAAAATATTATCATGAAATAGACAAAGTTCAACAAGACAGACACAAAGGTTTTGTTGTGTGGGGCAACTTAAACCTGTAAATGGTTTTGGGTTTGTTTTTCTTTTTTCTTTTCTTAAATCCTGCTGAATCTAAATGATTTAGCCCAAGTAATCCCATCAGATCTTGGGATAAGAATCAATGTGGGAGGCAAACACGGCAAGCATTAGGAAACGGAACAATTTTGAGCACTGTAATAATACAGAAATGATTGAGCAAGTATTCTTTCATTTGCTGGAGGTCTCAATAGGACCCTTCATGAGTTCAGCCCTGAGGACATTCCACAAAACCCTATGAAACCTGCACCTGTTTGCACAAAACCTGAAGATAAGTGCAGTTCTTCACCTGCAAACGCCCAACACGTCATGCTACATTTTTATCAAGAGTGAAAAGAAGACATGACGAGAAAGGGTGTTGATCTGCTGCTCTCCATCAGCACCAACATGGCACAGGCACACAAACACTTAGACCAGAGCTTATGCTTAGCAACTAAAGAGATGAAAAAGTAGTTTAGTAACTGGCCCTAACCCACGGTTGTTTCCATAAGCCAGTGCAGCACTATGTTCAGTCGTGCATCTGTACGCAGATATCAAAGGCCCCCCCATTTTTCCCACTCTAGAAGTTTATGGTCACCCAGGGCAGAAAGCTTAACACCTGGCTGTGACGGCTCGGCGTCCCCAGCTCGGTAAGCCAGGCCGCAGGAACCGCGGGGCTGGCAGGGGGCGCGGAGCCAGGCCGGACACCGGGGCTGGCTCCGAGGGGCGGCCCCGGCCCGAGCCCCCCGAGCCCCGCCGGACCCGGCTCGGCTCCCTCCGCGCTGCGGGAACGACCCGCGGCCCCGCACGGGCCGGCCCTGCCCGGGCTGGGTCCGCGGAGCAGGTGCGGGGCCGACGGCACTCACCGTGAGCAGGACGAGGAGCAGCGGAGCGGGCCGGCGGGGGTCGGCCGGGGGCCGCATGCTGCTGCTGCTGCCGCTGCGGCGGTGCCCAGCGCGGCAGGCACTGCGCGGCCGGCTCGGCGACAAGGATGCGGCAGATCCGGCTTCCTGGAGGAGGGGCCGCCGCCCGGGCACGGCAGGGCAGGGCAGGGCAGGGCCCCGCTCCGCCGCCGCAGGTGCGCAGGGGCTGGGCCAGAAGACGCCGAGCCCCGGCCGTGCTGCGCAGCTCCTTAGGGGCTCCTGGCAGCTCCGTACAGCAGGCGCCGGGCGGCGGCCCGGGAGGGATCCCCGCGCAGGGCCGCGCCCGCCCACTCCCTTGGTGGCTCCGCGGCGGCCCCCGCTCTCCCGGCTGGGCGCTGCGCTACCCGGACAGTCCCGGGCCGGGCCAGCTCCCGCTGGCGGGCGAGGCGCTTTAGGGCGGGGCGGCGGGACTGGGGCGCATCGTCTCGGGCTGCCCGGGCCGGGCTGACGGCGCGGGCGCAGCGGCCCCGTGCCCGCGCTGCGCCCCGCCGGCCGCACGGAGGCGCTCTCCCGGCGGGCCGGGCGGTGCCCCGGAAGGCCCCGCTCCGGCTCCGCTCCGTGTCCGCCCGGCCATGGCCGCGCTGTCCCGCACCATCGGCATCTTCGGCGCCTTCGTGGCCATGGTGGGAGCCGCCCTCTACCCCATTTATTTCCGGCCGCTGCTGCTGCCCGAGGAGTACAGTGAGTCCGTGCGCGGGGGGAGCTGGCTGCGCCATGGCCCGGTCTGTGCCCGGGCTTGGGGGAATGCGGGGCTGCTGCTCGGCGAGTGACTCCCTAGGGGCTTTCTGCTCGTCTAGGAGATACCTGAAAACGAAAATAATACAGCTCGCTGTTGCTCTTATTTCAGATTATTAGCCAGTACAACATCCTTTAGTTGCTCCTCAGAGGACTGAGACGCTGTTGAAGAAGTTGAGGTCAGAGAGATGGAGCCCCTCTCCCATGCAGAAAGGCTGAGAGAGTTGTGGTTCTTCAGCCTGGAGAAGAGAAGGCTTCAGAAAAACCTTGTAGAACACTAGAAGAGAGCTTGTAAGAAAGATGGGGCAGGCTTTTTAGTAGTCCCTGTTGCAATAGGACTAGAGGTAATAGTTTCAAACGAAACAGAGTAAATTCAGAGTAAATAGAAGGAATACATTTTTTATGATGGTGGTGGTGAACCACTAGAACAGATTGCCCAGAGGAGTGGTGGGTTTTCCCATACCTGGAAACATTCAAAATCAGGTTGGACAGGGCTCTAAGCAACTTGATCTAGCTGATGTCCCAGCTCAGTGAGGAGAGGTGGTGTAGATGACCTTTAAAGGTCCCTTCCAGCCCAGACTGTTCAATGATTCTATGAGCTGTTTGAGTTCTGTTTTCCAGCTGCCATTGAGAATCTAACTTAAAACTTGGCAGCCAGTTGTGATGATTTGCTAGAGCTGGTCTCAGTCTGCTGAGTCTGGAACCGACTCCTGAGGAAAATCCCACTTTCCTGCCAGGAAAACCTGCCAAGCCCCGAAGGCACCTGCAGCTCCAGGTGTGAAGCCTCAGCAGCTCCAGGCAGGTGCTCTGTAGGGGGAGCACCCATTACTCCTCCTCGCCTTCTGTGAGATAGTGACAACGGAAATGGGGGAAAAGTGGGGGGTACAAGCAGCCTTGCACCCCACTTTATTTTTTTATGAGACTAAGCAAGCCAAAAATATGAAGATATATGTGATTAATCTGCCAAGACAACTGAAGATTTCTAGGAAGGAAAAGAAAAAACGATAGCAAACTTAATGGTTTTATTGGAGGGGCTTTGGCCTTGCATCAAAATTTAACTTGTAAGCAAGTTTTTATTCAGGGATACTATGTAGGAATTGTAGTTTGTGAAACTTCCTACAATTATGTTTCCTACTCTGTGTTCCCTTTGAAAACATTATTACTAAATCTTTTTTGCTTATTCTATACTTTCCAAAACTACTGTATTTGAAATGTGTCTTGGCAGTAAGGAAAGGACAGAACTAGTGGAGCAATGTCCTCCTTTGTACTTGTGAATTATGTGAGTAGATGTTTCCTATCAGTTTAGGGATTTTTAATGTCTATTTAGGACATAGAATGAATTGATGCACAGTTGGCAAGTGCACAAACTTGTGATTTGATACCTGATTCTAAACTTACTGCCTGGTGCTGAATCTCCATCTGATATCACCTTTATTCATTTCCAAGGAGCTTTTCTTGATCATCACTGCAGTATGAGAGGCACGAGCATTTGTTATCACAGTATTTGAGGCGAGACTGTGAACTACCACAGTTGTGGTGTTTGAACCCAAGTTTTTAACCTTTGGAGTACAGAGGATTTTCTGAGTACAGTCAAGTAAGCTGTCTGACAACTTACGTAGAAGCTCCTGCCCTCTGTTGGCCTGAGCTCTGGGAGAATGCTCAGTATTTCTGTTTGGGGATGCTGTGTCCCCAAAGTTGGGGGTTCTGATTAGCATCACAGAATAATCATGCAAAAGGCAAGAATGAATATTAGTTACCTGGAGTGACATTGAACCATGTAAACATGAAGTGCTATCTTTTCTTTCTTCACTCTTGTTTTTCTTGTGTATCTCCCAAATTCTGTAGAAGTGAAGTACATGAGTGTTCTGGAAGAAGACTTTACTGCACGATTCTCTAGGAACTTTCAGAGAAGTTCCTAGCAATTTAACAAACAAGATGAAAGCTACTTGGAAAAATTGTATATAATCAAATTGTTGATATGAACCGTAAATTGTGCACAAAGGAGTTTGACCTAATTTTATGTGGAGATGTTATAATTTTGTAGGGTTTTAGTACCTCAGTTGGTGGCTTTGCTGTTTCTAATATTTTCTTGTCAGTATCTAGCTTATCCAGTTTAGTGGCAATGATGAAACTTTGAGGCTGTCAGCACAGACCTTTTCCACATGGATTAACTAAAACAAAGAGGGGCTTGACAGCTGCTCTTTGTGACATTTTCACAGATTTCCTGATTTTCTGAACTGTGAGACTGTTTCTTCCCCATCCTGTGAGGTGGCTTTCCTGTCACCAAGACTGAATCTTGTTCTTTTCTGGCTTACCTGTCTTCCAAGTTGTTTGCAGGCCCCACAGCAATCTCCCTATTGACTGTTCTGTGTCCTGTCTCTGTATTTATCATCTCTTACATTTTTGCACAGGTTTCTTTGCCTGACCAGTTAACAGCTCCTGCTGTTCGACCCAAGTGTGTCCCCAGAACTCTCAGATTGGTTCCCATTTTTCCTGCCTCTCTTCTAATCCAAGTTTCTACTCAAGACTGAATATCCTTTTCCTTCATGTCCTACAGGAAGTCTCCTTTGCTGCCCTAATCTATTCTGTTCTCCCTTTCTGGGTTTTGTGCCTTTTCCTTTGGAATTAGACAGGTCCCTGAGATTTTGTCTGCTAAAAAGGATGAAATGGAATTACCATGCTCAGTGAACAGAACTGGAGAACCTGGATGTGCCTCTAGTGCCTGACCCCTTGCAAGGAGAATCAATTACTGTGATATACTGCTGTCTCCAG
Source organism: Ammospiza nelsoni (assembly GCF_027579445.1). NCBI lineage: Eukaryota > Metazoa > Chordata > Aves > Passeriformes > Passerellidae > Ammospiza > Ammospiza nelsoni. The sequence continues at coordinate 11,283,946 of NC_080636.1, read as the reverse complement.
TGGCATTAGGCTTGTACACAGACAGCCTGATAACATGTAGTGCCAGTGCATTCCCATTGGGATAGAATAATGAAAAATACCAGTTTTAAGGTGAGCTTAGTTCTGAGCTTCCTTTGGGAATGTGTACCCTGCAGGTTTTTAAAGGCCTCAGAAGTTCAGTGGTGGGGGCAAAAGGTGAATCCACCTGAGCTTTGACTTCCTGCTTCAGAGTAGCACCGTGGTGGTGAAGTGCATGACAAAATAGAAAAAAAGGAGGGGCATTTAGTAAGGGAAATAGTATAGTTTTCTCCATTTCTCTTTGTGGAAGTGGTTAAATCTTTCAAAGAAAAAAGAAAAGCCTGAGACAGGCCCGGTGTATGGGAAAATATCCCTCAGATGCTGAATTTCACAAAGTTTACAAGCAGTAATTTTGTAGGTGCTGTCATGAAATCCATTTGCAAGATCTTTCAGGGCCTGAAAACGGGAGTTGGCCAAAAGAAAAAAAATATTTTGACTCATTTTATGTTGAGCATATTAATGAACTTCTAAAAGTACTAGTCATTCCTTAGGTGTTGACTAAGGAATGACTGGTGTTTTGGCATCTTTATTAAACAGTAGGCATTGTTTGAGGATGATTATCTTATTGTTTGTAATCTCTCAAAACAGACTAGCTATTGATTTCTCAGTGAAGTAGGAATACTATATTTGTATTCTGTAGGTAGATACTCAACAGAACTTTACTATGTAGCATCTCGAATTAATAAAATTTTCAAGATTCTTTTATTAGGTGCAATCAAGATATCTGGTCTTTTCTTTTTTTTTTAGTAGTGTTCTTTCTGTTCTGTTTTCCAGAGAATGAGCAGTCAATAAACCGAGCTGGTATTGTTCAAGAGGATATTCAGCCTGCAGGTACACTTGATTTATGTGTTTGCATCAGTTGTTTTAAAGACTCCCTTGAAGTACGGCCTCAGTATTTGTATGGATTTAAATAATACAGTGAAAAATACATTCAGTGAAAACATATTTAATGAACTTGCCATTAAATTATTTTTTCAGGCTAATTCCTCACTGAAAAGCTACAGTTTTAATGAAACTCATCTTAAAGTGACTTAACTGGCCAAATAAGTTGCAGAGTATCTGTTGTCCTCACACTTTGTTAAATAGAGGCCAGTTTCCACTTCTGAACCAGCTCAGAGTGAGCAAGAACCATGGATTGGCTGAGCTGTAGCTATAAAAAGCAATGTTGCACCCTAATTTTGTGGAATACCAAACTGCTGGACCACAGTTCATCAGCACTTTGGCAGTGCCTTCTGGCTTCATGGGTGGATGGGCCATGCAGAAGTCCACTACATGTGAAGGAAAATTTGGAATGCAGTGCTAATGGCTTTTGGATCCTTGCTGCTGACAGTGGAAGGCTTAGAAAAGCATGTGAGGGAAGTAAAATTCAAGTATAGCAGACTATCCTTGGTAGTTCATTTTTTTATAATGTTAAATGGTTTGTCTACTCAAGGCTGGCATTTCTTGATTAAAGATGTGAGAGTGCCTGTCTTGATGAAACATGTAATATATGAATATGTTAAAGGATATTTTTGTTTTTGAGAAAGCCTAACATCAGCAGCAGGTGAAAATCAAACAGGATTAAAGCCATGACCTTATTACATGCATTGGTTAGATCATTACTGCAGGACTTGCTTTCCAGGGAAGTGGGGGAAATGCTGAAGAGAAGTGGGGTGAAATAGAGGTCTTGTAAACCTTTCTTTTTTACTAAACATTCAAGAGGACTAGACTGGCTCATTTATCCAAGATGCAGGTACTTAATGACCAGTTCTTCTTAGTGTAAATTCTCCTTTTCATCTGAATTTAGCTGCTGATATGTTACAAAATCCATTAGTTGAAAAGGAAACCTGGACAAATTTAAGTGTAAGGTGCAATTCTAAATGATCCAACAATTTTAGAACACCTTACCTATGAATGTCATAGATTTTTCCATTATCTGAAGTTTAAGATCAAGATGAGGTTGTTTTTCTATATATTTTTGTAAGTTTAAGCAGAGGTGAAAATTCAGTGCAGAAATTGTTGGCTTCTTTCATTATTTGTAATACCCAAAGCTGGAGTAGCAGACCTGTTGTTTATTTTTCTTCAACATTCTAAATTATCAACTGCTGCTATTCTGATGTTTGATTTGTAGGGTTAAAAGTGTGGTCAGATCCATTTGGAAGAAAGTAATTGGCAGCTGGGTGGATTGCAGAACTGAAGATGGACGTCTTCAGCTGCTACTTTCACTGAAGTGTGTCTTTAGGTGTCGCTGGAGCAGAATTCTGAATATGCTGTGTGGGCACATGAGGAGCAACAAAGGCTACTGGTTGGAATCCCAAGAGATGCTAGTTTTAAAACATGCTAGTTTTGAGAGAGAATGCTGGTGCATAGCTCACAGACTGTTAGAAAGCTGAATGATTATTGATTATAGAAATGAAATATTTATTTCCTTGAGAAAAGGAAAAAGGGTTTTCTTCTAATCTGTACACTTAGAATTATGGATAGAGTAAATCATGCAGACTGCTGCAATTTCCTCCCTAGTTTGAAAGTTACAACATGGTGAATGTAAATTTGTACATTAAAAAATTTAAACCAATTTGTGCTTTTTTTCATTGTTTTGCAAGTGTGTGTGGAAGGTACCTTGGCTGCCTGCCAGGTGTGTTCCCCTGGCCATTCTTACTCCTGCTCCTCCAGTGGACGAGGGGAGTAAACAGAGTAACAGAGCTCGTGGGTCTGGATAAACACAAGGACATTTCTTACCAGTTACTTTTGTAGGCTAAACAGAGTCAACTTGGAGAAAATTAATGTAGCTAAATAAGTAGAATTATGACACACAGCATTTTAAAGGTCATTGCAGGATGCTGTATGCTTTGAAAAATGTATGGGCAGAGTGTTATTCCTAATGTTAGCAGATGTTTGTCATCTTTTTGGATGTCACACACTTCTGTTGGGACAACAGATGAAAGACTCCATGTTTAGTGTTACTTTCCAAACTGCATCCTGCTACTTGCTATTCTATTTCTACCTGTCTTTGTCATTACTCTCCCACTCAGACACACCTCTCCTCCTATGACTCAGTTTTTATTTAGTCTTCTATTATCACTCTAAGCATTAGGATACTTTCTGTTTGCCTGCTGGGAAAATGTGGCCATGTTTGATTCCTTTGGGTTCTCAGGTCATTTTGGATGATGGTTGCAGCCAGAGTGAGTGTACCCATTCAGTGTAGGGATCATAGATTGGATTGGGTTGGAAGGCACCTTAAAGCTCATCTAGTTCTGGTGCCTTGAGAGGCTGCCTGGAAGACAGTCTAGACAGAGTTAAAGGAATAAAGTAGGTATTTATTAAAAGGCCTTCAAAGGATACACCTTGGGCAATACAAGAGCCTGGCTGTGGCTCCACCCAAGATGGATGCCTGGTCTGAGTTTTCACACTTTTATAAGTTTTGGTCAATTTACATATTGGGGTTAATTGTCCAATTATACCTTCAGGTTATGAAGTCCCATCCTCCCAAATTGCTTTCTTCAATTTGCTGTTGTTTATAATTTTTGGGCCTGAAGCTGCAACAGTGTCCTTGGTTCTCAGGCTGGAAAAGGATTGTTTTGTCTAACTAAACTGTGAAGAGAACTTGCTAACACTTTATATGCAGTTCAGAGTTATACTAAATCAGTACAGAATCTGGAAAATATGAAAGCTAAATCTTAGAGCATTGGTTCCAACCCTGCTGCCATGAGCTGGGACACCTTCCATTAGACCAGGCTGTCCAGGGCCCCATCCAGCTTGGCTTAGAACACTTCCAGGCATCCACAGCTTCTCAGAGCTACCTGTTCCAGTGCCTCATCACCCTCACAGTGAAGAACTTCATATCTCATCTACACCTACCCTCTTTCAGTCTGAAATTTCATTATATGGGACAGTGCAACATTGTCACAAAGCTAATTCAGTGTTTGCTGTGAAAAGAAGAATAGAGCTGAAAAAGAAGTTTTTATAATTTAAACCTTTCTTCAGTGAGACTGCAGAAATCAGGGAGCCGTAGGTTTTTTGTTTTCTTGAACAAAACATTCATGAATGAGACCATTTCAGCAAAGTTCTTTCATGTAAAATACCTCCTCAGTGAAAATAAAACATTGCTGAAATGCAGATACTCCATCTATAACTGACAAGCTGCAAACCAAAGATTTTCCAGCGAATGTGGGAATTTCTCCATTATGCACCTTCTGTCACTTGGTGACATAAATGCTTAAAAATCATATATCATGGTAGTGTGGAACCATCAGTATAAATGATGTGACACAGAATGTGAAATTACTTAGTTTGGGGTTAAGAGATAAGACAATCTCTGCTACTCATTTACTTTGTGAAGTTGAGCAATTTGCTGAGTCTGGATCTTGCCTAGAAAAATGTTGGATGGCTTCTGAGCAGTGGCTGCTGGAGGCAGGTACTGAGCTTTTTGCCTTCATATTACCTAAATTTTGCAAAGCATTTGAGTACCTGAAGTCAGTTATTTAGCATTTATGGAACTAAACATGTTTGTTGGTCGTGATCACTAATTCCTTCTGGAGCAGAAAAGCTTGATAAGTTTTGTAATTGCCAATTTGTACAGAATTTACAGCAGTTTATATCAGTTGAGCACTACTGAAGTGAATCTAAACTCTAAAAATAGTGTACATTGGTATTAATGAGCATCACTTCCCATTCATGTTCCACCTAATGAAGTGGGCTGATGGACCATGGCTTTAAAGCATTGGGATAGTGAATGTCTTTTGAGGGACCATGGCTTTAAAGCATTAGGATAGTCAATGTCTTTTTCAGATTTTTGCTATTCTGTCTGCATAAAACTGTGAAGCCAGCAAGGTATGTACTCCAACAATTATCCAGAATTTACACTGAAATGTTCTGATTGCTCTGGCATGTGCCAGTTGCCTGGAGACTTGCCCAATTCTCCTGTGTTAGGTTCTAGTCCTGCAGCTGCCTTTGAGACAATGCTTTGTTCTGCTCATGGATGCTTGACATAAGCCCCTTCTTTCAGGAATCAGTGATAAGTGAAGTTCAATGTAGTGAACTCTGCTCTCCAGGACTCTTACCTTGCTCTGGAAGTAAGAGTTCTTTACTACTTTCATAACCTCCAACTACTATTAATTTGGTGATTGGAAGGGAATAGGCCTGCATTCTGCAGAGCAACTGAATTTGGCAGTTTGGTCCAAGTTGTTCTGATTGTTTCGATAAAAATGCCTTCTTAAAATGTTTTTAAAGCAGTTATCTCTACCCTGTTACATGAATGCATTTTGCTTATTTATTATAGCTGGATGGTGAACAGCAAAAAAATACACCTTCATCCCTTGAAGGACTGAAGGAAAGTTTTAAACAGTGGTTTAACATCCCAAGAGAAATTGGTTGTACTAGGTTTTGGTCTGTTGCATGCTGATGTTTTGAAATTATTAAATCTTGTACCATAAAGAGCAAATATAGCATTTTAGAATAAACACAGCTTTGTTTTGAAGCACTGCAGATTGTTGACAATGTAATGAAACCCTCAAGTACAAACACATGAGAAGGAGTAAATATGGCAAAAGATATGGGCAAATTGCCAGATTATACACATGTGGGAGAAGGAACAATCTCAGTAAATGAGTATCATATTCAGCAAGAAAAATCCCACAGGATGTTGAAAAAATCAAGTGGGATTTTTCTTGCTGAATATTGTAATTATTGCTTGAGATTATTCCAAATGATGGGAGGGGATTTTTTATCTGTGATACTCAAAGCACATCAAATAGCTTCCAGTTATCATGAATTTTACTCTATGTATGCCCTCCTATGAAAAAACAGCCCAGAAGAAGCAGTTCTCATGTTTTGCTCTTTTCTAAACCAAATTAAAGCATGTGTTTTCCCTTCTTGCAGTCTAGCAATAATTAACTACTCATTTTCTTTCTATTGTGTACATTCCTACTGACCTTCATGTTAACATGCAGATGCAGCAGTAAATGAAAAGCTGTATTGGCTTTTTCTGTTGTGCCACACAACCCAAAAAGTATGTTTGCTTGTGGAAGGAAAATATTCTCCAGCTTCTTAGAAAGTGCTGTGGAATATACACTGTTTCTGTGTGTGGACAATTTGCAAGAGGTGAGAGCAAAACACAAAGTTCAGGTCAAAGCTTAGGTCGGACTGTGGTCCGAGGTCTCTCTCTCCATCGTGCAGACTGTGTGGGCCTTGCAGGAAAAATGGTGCAGTGTTTAAGGCACTGCCTTGGAAAATAGGACTGTTGTAGTCAGTTCCATATTCCACCACGCTTTTGTCTGGCAGCAGGTAAGTAATTTGAGCTTCAGTTCCATCTGTAAAATAGCCACAGGTAGTGATCCCCTTCTTTGCAATTGAAGGTAAATACAGAAGTGTGGGGTTTTTTGATGCTCTAGAGAACATTTCTTGTCTGAGAAGTTTTCTTCAGGGTTAGGAAAAGTTGGTCTGAATTTGTGTGAGAATCAGATATTTTGGTTCCAGAAATTTAAAATGTTTTGAAAAATCTTTTCCAAAAGAAAATTACAATGAAATTTCCCAGATCTTCATACTGCTGAAATACTATGTTCTGAGAATAGAAATTTTATATTTTGGGAGGCAAACAGAAAACTCATCTGTTTTTCACAATACTAATATTTTTTGAAAGAACTGCAAATATGAGTGAGTTGAAATTCAACCGAATGTGAGTGTTTTGTACAGATATACAAAAAAAGCAGAAAATTGGTCAGCTTATTTTGGCAGCCCAGCTGCCTCAGCAATTTTTTGAGATTCAGCAATTTTCAATATTTTGAGTTGCTATTTCCCTTGTTTTCTGTAACAATGAGTACTCCCTTCTGACCTTGGCATGCCAAAAAAGCAACTGTAATCCTTCCAAGAGTTACAGGTGCTAAGTGGAGGAGACTGGGGCACAGTGAAAGGAGATGAGAAAAAACTTGAGATACTGCTGGGAAGAGTGTTCCTCCTGTAGCCCCAGAGGAGCTCTTGGAAGTGGAGTGGTGGGTATGGAGAGGTGACAGCATTCAGTTGAGGGGGAGCATGAGGAACACAGGACATAAATCCATTGGCATATACAGCCATTGTGGGCTCTGCAGCTCACAGAGCAAATTGTGACACCTCTTGACCTCTTTTCTGTTTCCTCCCCAGCAGATTGGAAGTAAACCTTTATAAAGAAAGTTCCTAGGCAAGACAAAGTTATAATGAGAAGAGAGCATCTGAGGAGGAATTGTATAGCTGTCCTTTGCTCTAGCTTACCTTAAGAGGCCAAATATCACAGAATCATTTGTGCTGGAAAGGACCTCATGCTGAAAAGTGTCTTTCAGGCCCCAGGTTGCAGGGAAGGTGCCTCCTCTCAGCTTCTTTCCATAATTCAGAAGGATGAGTATCAGCAATGCCACTCAAGGCTGGAAAATAAGGTATTCCCTTTGCTTCAGAAATTCCTGTGGGAGGAGTTCTCAGCAACCCACAAGTGGATGGCTCAGGTGCAATGTAGGAATGTATTCTTCCACTCTGAATGAAGAGAAACCACTATGGATATAACCAGAAGTATTTGCTCCCTTATCTATTCTATATGAATTTTTGGGTGCCAGTGATTGTGGAAGCCAGCTCTAGAGCCATAACTCCTCACATCTACATAAATGAGGAAGGTTCATACAAGAACTGTAACTTGTGCCATTTCTGGATGAACAGTACCATTAGGAGTCCTCTGAAGCCTGGAAAGCAGCTAATCTTAGTATCCTCACTGTCTGCTTCTGTCTTCCTCTGGTTCTTACAGTTATCCTGTGAGTGGCTGATGAGGGCTTGCTGGATGTTCCATATAACAAATTTCTTATGGTTCAATCCAAAATCCCATGTCCTACCTGAAAACTTTTGGGACATTTCTATTCTTTGCATGTTCTGTATGTTTTTAATATGGGTTGTGCGATTTTGTGGCCTGTCTGCCTACCTCTCTGTGCTTCTGGATCAAAGCAACAATGCCAGAAACACCATGAAATGAAGGAGCCTGTAAGGAGCTGTGAGGATCTGAGTGACACATTCCCATACATGAAGTCTGGTAATCCTAGCAATATGTCTCAGAGTTCCTCCTGGTTGCTTTCAGTTGGTAAGCTTTTGGTTCATTGCAAAAACTTGCTATTCCTTTTTGCACTCAGCAGTTACATTTTGTCCCATAGCTACTATTCCAGCTACTCCTTTGCTCTGACGTTGCCTCTCAAGTTGTTTAATCAGAAAATTTCATTAGTATACTTTGAGTTTTGTGCCAAACAGTTATGTTAAATTTGGGACAGTCTTTTGAGGAATGCCACCAGTAAAATCCATCCATGCCAATGACTTTCTGTTTGTCATTTCTGCTTTTAGCTACTTTCATGTTTGGCTCACAGTTCTTGCAGCTACTAATTGTTTCCCATGTGACATCATTCCAAATGCTTTGCTAAAGTCCAGAGGGAATATATCCCCTGAATTTTTGTCAGGTTGACAAGCTGGTTACCTGATTAGGTAATACAAGTAATACTTTGACATATTCTACTTTGGGACTTTTCACTGTCCCCACTTTTCTTTATGTCACAGTTTGCTATGATTCTTGTGTACTTTTCTGGAAAGAAGAACAGGTAGACAGATGTTTTCCAAGGAAGTACCTGGACATTCTCATACTCCATCTGTTTGAATGCATTGTGATGCACATAAAATTAACCATTCTGTTAGAAGTACCTAAACATTGGAGAGTGACCTGCCTCCCCAGTCCAGGCAGGAAGGAGAGATGCTTGCTGCTATCAGTTTATTTCAAAAGTTCAGAAGTTACTAATCATCCTGTCTTTTGTCACTGATTATTGACTCATAAGAACCAGGCTTGGCTAATAGAAAATTGCTGTAAATAGTACAAGAGCACAAGGATGGATTTATTTAGTCAGAAAAAGCATCACTCATCAGACTTGAAGAAGAGGAAAGGCAGTGGTCAAGTCCAATTGACAAAATGTGGTTAAGTGAATTGTCACATCTGCATTCATTAGCAAAATTATTTAGGGGGGTGCAAAAGCGTTCACACCCAGTTCTGGTTTCCACAGGTCATTAGGTGCCTGTTGCCTGAAAAGGCTCTGACAAGGCAGGCATGCCAACCAGATAATGACTGCTGTGAAGAACATAAGAAGTTTCCCTTTGCTTCAATTCTTTGGAATCACAGAAGAGACACAGATAAAGGTAAAAATATAATTTTTCAATTGTGCCACCAGTTTTAGTTGAGTGATGCAGATGGCACTTTGTGATTCATTTGTGAAGTGTCACTTCCTTTGGGAGCTACTTGGATTATGATCTGTATGCCCTGTTGGATCCTAGAAACTCTAAAGATGTCTTTATCCCATTTCATGCCCTATTTACCATCAGTCACTCTGCCCAGCCTTTTTCAGGAATATTCCTGTGATGGTATGATCTAGCTAAAATTCAGAAGAGCAAAAGATGTTTTGTTTGTGTTATTTTCTGTCTTCCAAGATAACATAAGTTGGCAGGCAACTTTCTGTTGAAACTACCATGAATCTTCACAACCAATTTCTAATTCTGGCCCTAAATCTATGGAAAGTTTCTCATCTTCTAGATGATTTTTTCCACCTATGTTTGCGGGCAGACAGTTCCAATACCAGAAGTGTCCGTGTTAAGTGGTCTGCTGGTAGTACAGAAATGCATAACCACAAACCAGTTTCATTCCAAAGAGACATTTAGGACTGCCTTGCTTAGGAACATGGCTCTTAGGGCCAATATCTACAACAGATAGGAGGCTTCAACCACTTAATTCTTTCAGGAGTCAGCAATTTTGTCTCCTCTGCAGTTTTTGAGATAAATCAAAGAAAAAATTGTAGTTCCTATTTACAGTATAGCAATCTTCTTCACTCTGTCCTGAAATAGATCCTAAGCAGGGCTATCAGATCCCAACTATCTGAAAATAACTTCTGGAATTTTCAGGACTGTGTTCTGGGTAAATAGCATCCTTAGAAATGAAGAACTTATGAAATTGTACTACTAATGTATACAAGAGGTATGATAATATTTATGTCTGCTTTGTTAATTTTACCTGGATGGACATAGGACTCTTACCCTCTGCTCTCTAGTGTTAGTTGATGTGTTGACTATCCTGTTACCATTAAACTTTTCTTCCTGAAACACAGCAGGTGACAGCCCTTAAAATCATCTGCATATTCCAAGTATGTATTCTTTATGGACAGCTTCTTATGAATATTTCTGTGTTGAATGCTAGCTGTTATGTTCAAAGTCTTCCTCATCATTCTCATGGCTTTACCATCTTGTATCATTGTAGAAAACATCACAGGGATACTTCATATACAATAAGGAATACATACACTTATATTTGCAGATTCTGGATATCTGGGGAAATATTATGTTTAGTACAATAGTTGCTGTATATTTGGTGTTGTAAAAAATGACAGGGAGCTTCTGAAGAGGAATTATGCACAGGAAAGGATATCCTTGCCTAAAACAAAGTGAAAGCACAATCCCACAAGTCTTCTCTGAATGTTAGGCATCTGTCCAGCAAAGGAAGGCGGGCTGCTCAGCCCAGCCCAGTGCCCAATAAGAGAATTATCCCTCCAGTACACCTCAAACAGTCCACACCATCTATTGCTCTTCAGCCTAGTCAGTACTTCTGGTTCTCTAAAGGAGGGCTACTAACATTTGGAAAGTCTCTGCACACAAGGTCTTTCCAAACACTCCTCTCTCATTTCCCTTGGGCTGGAAATCATTTCAGATGTGCCAGCTGGTGCTCAGCCCCTGGGCTGATTCCAGCACCTGTGCCTAGTTTTATGTCCAAGTGAGCTGGCTGAGCCCGTGGGACATTACAGTGTGGCCTGATGCAGGTGGTGCTTGGAAAGTGCTGCCTGACTTCTGCCAGGAGGAGCAAAGCAACAGTGTCTGACCTGAGTGGTGGCAAAGCAGTGATTTCCAGTTCCTTCTGATGTTTGTTTCTTGGTGAGTGAGTGACATTTTAAAGAATATTTTTAATGCTTGTAGTAGTAGCAAGAAGTTGCTTTGCATGTTTCTTTTGTCTTGAATGTTAGTATATCTGCTGCTAAAGATATAGTTACCCTGCACTCCAGAAGAACCCCCAAAACAGGGACTAGTCAGCTGGATAATTGCCTACTCCCAAGTGTCTAGATGTAGAGTGAAACTTCTCATTTGGTATTTTCTGGACTGCTTATTTTCCAGTGAAACAAATTTTCTTTTTATATAAAATATGTGGTTCAGTCTCTAGAGAGCCCTGTCTTTGTCTTCTTCTTGTGCATTATTCTTATTACTAAATAAAAAAAATGAAACAAAACCCCCAAAACAGAGCAGCAACCTAAGTTCACAGCTGAGGAATGTAGACTTTCTTCCCAGGAAAAAGTTAATAGGAAACACAAATTTAATTTAGTTCTGTTAAGTAACTAAGAAAATTCTTTTAGAGAGCAATGCTATGTTTTGCTCCTCAAAGGTCTTGTATGTAACTAGCATAATTAGTTATGAAGTTATTCACAATGAGGAACAAGTATGTTTCATTCACCTTATTTTGCAAAAAGAAAAAAAAAAGGGTCCTCAATCTGCCAAGTGCAACATAAATAAGAATTGAGGATTGTTTCTGAGCACTGAAAATGGGCAGAGATGGGAAGTTGTGGGATAAGGATTGTCTCATGTACAGTGATGGCAACAGCGAAAGAAAGCATAAATGGTTTATTTACAGTCATCATTGTAGCTTTCAGTTAGAGCCTGGTTTATATTCAAAGCTCTTGCCAGACATTTGCTTTTGCAGTTTCAAGATTATTTATCAGCTTGGATTGACAAAATAAGCTTGGGGCCCATGATGTAAGTCAGATGTCTAAATCTGGTTTTGCATAGCGAACAGAGTGGGTTTTTCCCAGCCTAATAAGCCAGAACTTGGTCTGTCAAAGGTGTCTGCCATGAGGACTAGAGAATTAATGAAGTCTCACCCTTGTCTGTTGAGGTTGTTTTTGAGAGCAACACTACTCTGTGGCCATTAAAAATGGGCCAGCATCCTTTCAGTGTCTTTCTTCAGCAGGGCTGCCTCTTTGACAGCTGTCTGCTATGGCTCCTTTTCCAGCAGCTTCCACATGACCAGCTGCTCTCAGGGGGTCCTCCCAGCACAACAGGATTGAAGCTCAGGGAGCTAAATGTTGTGCATCCTCTCAGGAGAGAGGAATCTTGAGCTGTTAGGAGTTATATTTCTCTGGGTGGGTCTTCATGCACAGAGAGTTGTGTATGAATTCACAAGCCCAGGCAGAGTTGGCACCTGTTTACTCATGAGTAAATACTGGTCTTTCTTCTACTACTTAGTATCTTATATGCTGAAGAATTGAAGTAATCTTAGGTGGTGCTACTTGTACCTTGCAGATGAGGAATTATTGAGGAAGTCAGATGAGCTTAGATACAGAACTCCAAAAGTCCTGCTCTTGAGGAAACCGGCTTGCACTGTAGGCAGTTCTGGGCACTGCCTGTAGTCCTCATCTCTGTGCACTGTCCCAGGTGACACCTCAGCTGTCAGCTGATTGCTTCCCCTGATGTCTAGTGTGGAATAGAAGTATGCCAAGTGGCTGTGTGCCTGTGAGGAACCTCTCAGCAGGCTTGTGATGCTCAGAGAACTCAGAGAGGCTCAGAGGGCCCTCAGGACCTGTCTTCAGTGGGTTTTCCTTGCAGATACTTCTGGACACTGACAGTATTTCTTTTACCGCAGTCACTGGATAACTGGGATGTTAGAATATACATGCTTCAGCTGAAAAAACCTCTTGGCCCTTTTTGTGACCTCTAGGAATGTCATCTAGAAATGGATCCCAGCTTACACTGCAATTGTGAGCTTGTGCGAAAATTTGCACCAAGGCACTGTCATCTGTTTTTTTTGCTTTATAGAGTTTGGACTTGAGTGATTTCTGAAACATTTGACCATTCCCTCAAGGCAAAACTCATCAGAAATATACTTCTGGAAGGGGGCTAAGCAAACCTTTTGTGATGATCCTCAGAGTAGTGCACGTGCTTTATGAAATTTCATCTACAACCCATCATTTGGTTTACCACCAGGTCTAGATCTACTGCCAATGATTTCTTTCCCTATCTGGTATAGAAATGATATATTTAAATGTAGTTATAATTGCTTCTCAGATTTGTCCCCTGAGTTGAATTAGCCTCAGTGGGGATGGGATGCTGTTCCTCCTTTACAGTGTATTGTTGTATTCATATTTCTCAAGTCCCATACCTTCTCTCAATGTTTGGCTGCGTGTTCTTCCTCACACAGGGTCACCAGTTGTTGTATTCTTGTTGTATTCATATTTCTCAAGTCACATACTGTACCAAACTGTTCTTCTCTGCAGCACAGCTCTTCATGTGTCTTCTCAAGGGCTCCTCCTGGGCTCTTGACCCACCCCTTTTTATTCCAGTTACCTTCACGAGCTACAGCTGCTGCACAACTAAGGACTTTGCAGCTGGAGCTCGTTCAGAGTAACTAGGACCCACACAGATCTTACAGTACATAGATCTTAACAGGGACTCTCTCCATAACAATACATATATTCAGGCCCCCACAGTGTATTCCCTGCTGTGGCCAGTTTATTCTTACAGAGTTTCCTGGGTAGGTGGGGTCATAGCTCCTCAAAATGGAAGGTTGCACCTGTACTTCCTGAAGACAATGCTGAGCTCTGCTTGCTGAAGAAGGTGGTTCATCATTCTCTGTTGTGGTGTGACAATAACTCCTCTCTGAGCCCTCATGCCTGGGCCTAGATAGACATGCTGACAGTCCTGTTTCTGCTTAGAATCTACAAGACCCAGAAGTCCTTTGAGCTTGTGTGCCTTGCAGGAAATATAGTTGCGTACTGAGGATCTGCCTAAGCAGACTGTCAGAGGCTCTCTGGGGTCACATGGAGAGAGGATGGGTGTGTAAGATCTCATGGTGAGTCAGCTTGCAGGTATATTGGGTTACCTGGTGGGGAGCTTGCTGCCAGGGTATTTGATGGTCATTTTCTGGCTGCAGCTTTTCTCTAGGTACATCTGATTACACCGGCAACCAGCAGGGGCGGTCGTGGAGCAGAGGGATGCTACAGTACCAGCACAGGCACTGCCCTTGAAGAACATGATGAGAGTGAGGCATGTGCTGAAATAGAGAGATCCAGCAAGTGGTCCTCCTAGGATAGGGTAAAAGGTCTCATCAAGTCAAGCCAAAATTTATGTTTTCCCTTTAGACATCAGCCTGTTCCTCAAAGGAATAGACCCACTTCAGAAGGATGGATTCACTGCATGCAGAGAAGAAAAATATGTCAACAGGCCTTTAGGGAACCTAACTTGCTATCTAGCTATTTGTTAAACTAATGCTTATTTTAAAAATCCATAAGATGGCATGGTAACCTTGTGATGACCTTACTGACCTGCAGTATGTATGGCTGCTTTGTGATAAAAGTTCTGCAGGCTGCTGTCTTATAGCATTAATTTACCTTGGCCTACTTCAGAACAAAAGAAGGCATATTTATTTAATTTTTCAAGGTGAACAAACTGGTGTTACTGAATAGACTGCCCTAGTATTTCCTTTGAAAATAATATATTTTTCTCTTTGTTTGTTATTTCTATTTCTGCCATGCTAAATAATTGGCCTCGGGCTCCAGTTTGGTAGAGCCCTTCTGTGCTTAGCACCTTCAGTAGCACTTATGCATGTGTTTAAATTTAGAATTGATAACCTGAGAATTGACTGAATTGTGGCCTTTTAATGCTTTTAATTGCAGCGTAAATCCAGTCTTCCCAATGGCCAGTAGATGGGGCAAGTAGGCCTCTTTATAGTTATGGTTAAATTCTTTTGGGGGGGGGGGTTTTGAATGCAGGGTTAAAATGTAGCTGTCTTTGGCTCTCAGTTCAACAATCTAGTTTGAAGGCTCTTTACCTTTGTACTGTAAGGGTAAATGATGACCTTTGACGTAACTGCACTATTTTCTTTACAAACATGTGTCGTAAACAATCGTCCTGTTCCTTGAAATTCTGAGATTTAAAATTATGTTCCTTTCTTTACACAGGGATGAAAACAAATCTTTTGAAGGTTTTATTGTGCAAAGATATGGAAATGTGCGTTCCCTCCCCAAAACTAGCCAATCGTGAGGTGTTTACAGCACTCGTGGGGATGCAAAGGATCCAAGTTTCAGTCCCTGGGTAGTCTCCCATGTGCCTGTAGAGTGTACCAATGGCAAGATCACCTTACTTGCCTTTGGGTAATCAATCCTCTCCTGCTAAAGCTTCTGCCTCTTGGACACATTTATTGGTGCACCAGACTTGTACAGACTACATGAGTGGCCATGGTTGCTGGCCACATTACCTCTGCCCACAGTTCTTGCTTCCTGTTAATACTTCGTGTTACATACTTGTCTAAAGAGAGGGTGATCCTCAAGTCAGTCACTGAATACTGCCTGTTAAAAGGAGTAAGAGCTTTTTCTTGAACACATAGGTACACATAGGAATAGAGAGTGCTCAGTTTCCCTCTAGCCACAATCACACTTCTGTTCGTTGTTCATCACATCAGCTCTTTAAGTGTGCTCTGCTTTGTCCCCACTTCTTGGAGCTCAGCTTGGCTGTGTGAGTCCTGGAGCAGGCTGTGTTCTTACAGGCAGTGTGATGCAGGTGCAAGAGCTGTTTTCTGCATTGCACTGAGGCAAACAACTCCTCAGGTGCAGAGCCCAGGGACAGTGTCTATGTGTCACATAGAGCAGGTATGGTTTGCCTATTGGAGTGTATCTTGCCCTTGTGGAAGAAGCTCCTACTGTTCAGCCTTGAGTAAAAGGTAGTGATATTTCTATTCTGTTTTGTTTTAGAGTGGGGCAAGCTGGCTGAGATAGTTCAGTGGCAGGAGTGGGTGGAGGAGCCTGTATCTATACTAAACTGGCCAAGCAAATACAGTGTGTTAAAATAAAAGAAAACAGTTTGGCTAAAGATTAAAAAACCAAAGAGTCATCAATCCCTAGCTCTTTCTCCTTGAACCTTTGAAAGCTGAAATGGAGGAGTAGATGTGAGCCCACCTTCTCAGATATATAGGGAGACCCTCAGCTGCTGAGCTTTAGTTTAGCACAGGGGTCTCTGTGTGCCACCTTCTGTCATTATCTGTTTGTGATATCCAAAACTTCTCTGAGTGGTACAGAGCACAGGAGAATTCCTGTCTGGATTGGCATCACTTTCTCCTCTTTCTTGATGCTGTGGTTAAATCTAAATGGGTAATACTGAGTGCAGAAGGGGGGTACAAGGGTTAAGCTGGTGTAAACTGAGAGCAGCTCTTTTGCAGACAATGAAAGTAACCAAACTCCACAGATGTCTAAACCAGTAAGAGTCTGGCTTATCTTCTCCAAAAATACATTATACAGAATCTAGGCATTGCATTAACCTATTCCATATTTTGGAGGAGCAATGTGTGTTGTCCATTTCAAAGGTTGCTTCGGCTTCTCTCTGTTTTGCAGCTTCACGGTGTTCTCAGACCTGATCTCTAACAGTGCCCCCTATGTGGTGAGCAGCATGATTCACACAGGACTCTTGCAGCCAAACTCCTGCAGCCTGCAGCACTCCTGCTTTCTGTACTTTCCATTCAGTCCTCTGACAGCAAAAATTCCTTTGGCTCCTGCCATATCTACTTCTGCCTTTGAATATTTTTATTGGCTTACTGTGTTTTGAATGAAATGTAAATTCCTCAGTGCTTTTCCAGCCAGTGTTTGCATTTTGTTCCTTGTGTATGTCTTGACTGTCCAGCACCCTTTGACTTCCTTGTGGTCTTCTTCTATTTATAATTTTCTTCACATCCTTCCCTGTTCCCAAAGAGATGTTCTCCTCATAAGATAAGCAGTGTTACAAACTCTCAGAGCCTCTGCTTCCACCCTACTTCGGGCCTTCCCTGAAAAGCTGGTCATTTCTCTCTAAACTTTCTGGTTTGTGATATGGAAAGAACTGCTTTAAAAGTAACATATTGCTTCTGGGGTAGGTATGAAACATGGCTCAGATGGCACAGGCTCCTCAGAACATGGGTTTTGACACAAATACCTCATGAGGCAGCTGGAAGCACCTACAACATGCAGTATTTTAGAGTAAACCAACTGTTCAGTGACATGCTGGCCTCTGAGGAGAGCTGTGCATGCTGTTAGCCAGAGGTATCTCAGGAGGACAGAGTCTGTCTGCTGTTTGGCTCCTTGCAGCCAGCAGCTGTTCCACTAGAAGGTGAAACAGGCTATAAATGACTGCATTTTCTTGAAGCAAATCAGAGCTCAAACAAAGGCAGTGGTCCAGCCAAGTATGTTTACTGCTCTGGGAATGCTTTTGTGCTGAAGCAGCATCTTTCACCCAAAAATCTCTGAACATTTTGAAAACATTAAGAAGGATAGGCTAATGCCTGTGTTTGCAGATGTGTTTGAGCCAGGTTTTGGATGCTGCTGTCCATATAGCCTACACTGAGTTTGGTACTGCTGTGGCTGCTTGGCCAGCCATTTCCTTCACTGCAGAGATGGTTTCTGCAGCTGGTGCCAAGCTGATGCTGATGAAGTTATGGTGGTAACTGGACCTGAGCAGGCCACTGTGTGGCTAGCTCAGGTAGGTACACAGGAGCTGTGGTCACTTGAGTAGAAAAAATACATTTGTCTTATTTTTAGGAGGCAAGAAGATCTGTGACCTGGACTGAAGACAGAAGATCAGTCCCAAAGATACATTTCTACTTTCTACTGCTGTTTTTGAGGGGAGAGAAATGGGAAAAGTGAAATATTGTGTAGATTGTCACAAATGAAAATAGGTTCAGGCTAGGTTGTGCCATGTCCAACTGCTGAGTGAATGCTCAGATAATGTCTGATACAGGAAAATGTCCAGTGACCCAGCAGGGAGAGAAGCAGTCTCTTCACGTGTGTGCATATTTTCCTCATGGACCTCATGGATACATCTTTGGATGCTTCTTTAGGGACACAGAGGTCACCTGTTAATCTGCAAGGGCACACAGAAGAGGGCTCTATCTTTGGCCAACAGGAGGGTGTTCATGCAAGGATTCCATGTTGTTTTTCTAGAAAAGAACGTGCTGCCAAATAAATATCACCTGCTTCTGAGTATGTGCCAGAGGTTTGACAATGAGTTAAGAGCCAACAGAACTGAACAGCCCTGAACTATTTCCTGCAGATCTCTGGAGGCTGATAGCTCCAGAATGAGAGCAGACAACTGGGGTGAGTGGTTTCTCCCTGATGGTCTGGTGGTCCTCTACTCATTTTTTCTTGACATACAAAAGGGGCCAATATGAAAATTCTTGGAATAGACAACCAGTTCCTTCACACATTTTACTGAGAAACTTGCTTGTTCCCTTCTCATTTGCTTAGCTCACTCCTGGTGGTTTGCTGCAGACATTTCCCCAGATGACTTTGCTCGAACCACAGTGAAACTGAAGGCACTACCCATGTCCTACTCTGAGTCCCTTAACTACAATTGTTTTCAGTCTGTGGAGAGGGTTTTTTCCTCTCTCTTTCATTCTCTCTGCTCCTTGGCTTCCCACAGTGACAGCCATATCTGTTTGATTTGAGAGAAGCTTTGCATGTGCTATGAGTGGCTCCTTCTGCTAACAATTTGTCCTTTGGAGCCTGTTGCTGCACAGTATAAATAAATTTCACTCTTTAGTACTTTCCCATTCTGTTCCTCTGCTGCTGGCAGTGAGTTGACCTACCCTGTTTTGTTTTTCAAATTTATCTTTCTTTGCCCTTCTTATATGAGACAAAGTCACAAGATTAAATTAACAGGGATGCATTTTTGATGCATACTTTTTTGTTGTTGTTTTGTGCTGCACTAAAAGTTCTGCATAAAATGGGAATTAAAATGCAGATTACACTCTGGAATAGTACTCAATTTGGGCTTAGGATGAGAAATAAGACTTTTTCCCTCCTCAGAAAGTCTAATGGTGTGTGCTGATTAGATACCATGCACATATAAAAAGCATTTTTCAGTCATCCTGCCACATAAACTCAGTGTTTTTATAAACAGTTTGGCCCATTCCATGCATGTGTGCTGCTAGCATGACCAGGATGTTTAGCACAGCAGACCTTGCTTTGCAGTGGTGAATGCAGGTACTGGAAGTTCTCCAAGTGTAGTACTATGCATGCCCCTGCAGCCTCCTGCTCAGAATACGGTAAATATTTAGAGTGGCTGAGCCCAATTTGGGCTCTGTGCTGTTTTAACTAGATTGTTCCTGCCTGCTTTAAAGCTGGCTTAGGCATTTATCCACCACACCAGAATCACTGTGAATTACATGTACCCCTAATTGGGTATGATGAAGGCCACAGTCATGTTTTCCATGGTTCCAAGCCTGGAGCTTAGAGCACTTGAGGTTGTTTTTACTGCGTGAATGTGACTGCATGTGGATTTTAACACAGAGAAAAACATACTGGGACCAGCTAATGAAGTCAGTAAAGTGGTTACATTTGCCTACTTTCTCAGAATTTATCATAATTCCTGTCTTTCTTGGGATGAATAAAGAGAAATCTATCAATCTAGACAATATTATTTTTGTCTATTTTTGTATATTATTATGGCAAAAATAGGTTTTGAATAATACAAATCAAGTGGTTTTTGTTTTCCACTGACTTCTAAGCAAAGAAGGACGACACCATGCACAGGGTAAAAAAGGCAAGAGAAGCTAACCCGTTAGAATTTGCATTTTATAAACCAGATCTTAAAAAAAAAATACTTGAAGGAGGGGAAATTTGTCACCTTAACATTGCAAATTATGTGAAACCAGTATGTCCTCCCACTA
The DNA here is from genome assembly GCF_027579445.1 of Ammospiza nelsoni. NCBI lineage: Eukaryota > Metazoa > Chordata > Aves > Passeriformes > Passerellidae > Ammospiza > Ammospiza nelsoni. Next base: position 11,264,154 of record NC_080636.1, on the reverse strand, counting down.
CAGCATATGTTTGTGGTGGGTGGGCGGGGGAGATGCAGGGAAGAGGTGATGGTATAAAAATACCTTGTAAAAACAAATGTTTGGCTAGGGGAGAGAGTTTGTCACTTCAGCTAGACTAGAGGGGGAAACCAGACAGACAGGGGGCGGATGGGGGCGTGGGGGGAGGAACTTAACTCACTTCAGCGAGGTAAATAACTTGACGGTGTCTCAGAAATAGCAGTCAACTAATTTGCTGGAAAAGATCAGATATTAAACAAGAAGGTAGCCTGGAAAGTTAAAGAGTAAAAGCTATTGAAATGAAAAATTAAGACCTTAGGGGAGTTCAGCATGTGACAATTACCGAGCAGGAGGGTGACAGGTAGAAACTCCAAGGTAAAGGGCACAGTCCTGCCGGCAGCCACTCTTCCTGCACTTTCAAGAACAGAGAAATAGGATTTTTTTCATCTATCCTTCTAATAGGCATGCTAAGACAAATACAGATCAGGGGCTCTATATGGTAACATAAATGCAGCTTTGTAATGCACTGCTAGCATGGCTCTCTCCCTCCACGAGCCATATGGAACAGTTTGTACACTCCACAGCATCCAGTACCGTGCAAATGCGAGCAGACACCAACATGACCACCCACAGTGGCAGCCAGGGTGGAAAATGACACTTGCCTTGTCATGCTTGTGGGCAGTTTGTGTGCTGTGGAGGGAGATGACATCCCCACATCGTGGCACCTGGAGGATGCAGGAGCTGGCAGGAGGGAGGGACAGCACTCAGCGCCCCTGCGCAGTTCCAGCTGGAAGTAGTAGCTGTCTGAGTCTCCTTCCTATCTGAGATAATTGTAGTTTAAATTTGGTTTTAATTGACTTGCCTCAGTGGACAAACAGGTGCCCAGCCCAAGGAAGAGTGGGTGAGTGTGTGAGAGAATGAGACATGAGGAGAGAGCAGGCTGGTGAGGTGCCCTTACATCTGCTGATCTGTTACCTACCCGTATCCTGTTTTACGGACAGCTTCAGATGCTGCTTTCCTTTCTACTTATTCCTTGTTGCTTCAATCTAGGGAAGTTTAAAAGTGATTTGAATGCACATCTCCAAGAAAAGAAGGTGTTTTGCTAAATCAGACAAAACCTTCTCACCTTCTCCCTCTCTTCTTTCACTTGGAAGTGTGTTTTTCTCCTGCCTTGGTGGGTGACTTCTGAGGGTAGGTCCCAACCTCCTCCCCCATGGTGTGGGACCTGCAGGGTATTTTAGCTGAGTAAGCAAGGCTCTGTTGCTGTAGGGGCTTATGTCAACCAGCTCTGTGCTGACAGACTGGCTGGTGGGGCTTCTGAGAGGCAGGCATGGCACTGTTATAAGTGCAGGACAGGTTTTGAGGTTGGCAAATGCTGTGGAAGCTCCTTGGTTCTCAATTTGCAGTCAAGGACAGAAGAAGATTCAGCTCTCCACTCCTCCCCTGACCTAAAACATATTGCTGAGATCTGTTCTGCTGGGTGAAACTTTCCACTAGTAGGTGTTCACACAAATTTGGCTATATCTGGCTATCTTCATATGTTGGTATACAGTCATTTCATACTTACATTCCTCTGAAAAACAATGTGTATTTTCCCCCTTCAACCAATTTCAAAGAAAATACGCCAACAGAACATTGATAGAGAAATTTTGCATACTTCTGTCAGGAAACTGAAACCTAGAATACCTCTCTGTGCAGCTGTGTTGCTGCTTTGTCCTTCAGGGCTGACTTAGAGTAGCTGTGGGGATTAGTAGTCTGAGTTCCCTGACTTACGTGCATGTAATATTAATGAAATATTTTGGTGGAAATCTAGCTTTTACATTTCAGATTTGTTTCGTTGCACCAGTTGGTGGATTAAAACTGCCATCACAGCAGCTGCCTGAATATCACGTAACACAACATGCCTTGATGCCTTGTCATATTTCAGTGTTTGCTCACAGCACGAACAGTCCCAAGCATTGTGTGGGTTTTTTACGAAGGTCCAGAGTTAGTGAAATTGAGAGGATCATTTTCCTTCACTTTCTCACAACCCCCAAGCTCTCATGCCTTTCTGCTATCCCTTTCACTGATTTAGTGATCCACCCTTTACTGTGCCAGTAAAGGGTGGATCTTGGGGGCACTGTGATAAGCAATGCACTACAGAAAGCCTTTGCAGATGCTTCTGCATGTGGCTTCCTGAATATACTGAGGTCTGCCTGCATATGGGGAGCAGGTAAAACTACAATAACTGAAGAGTGGATAGTATAACACTCACAGCTATGAGGTTTACAATTAGTCAAGGACTTTTTTTGCTGGGGATCTTAACACTAAACCCTAAAACTTTTCATGGAAATTCAGTACTTGTGATGCAACTCTTTGGGGAGTTTCTTATGTGTAGAATGCAATTTCTGATGAAAAGGAGAAAAAGATGGTGTTCAATATTGTAGGGTGTTCAATAACCTGATCATTAGGTGATCATTGAAATGTACAAGACCAAGTTGTAAGTTCTCTGGATGAATAAGAAGAAACAGCAATATCAGTTAATCTTTCCAGTACTGTAGATAAGTGTCTTAACCGTCTAGCTTTTGAGGAGAATATAGGAGTCTGATTTCTGTGGCTTCTTTGTGTGAAAACTCTCAGAGTCGTTATCCAGTTCTAAAATTCCTCTTTTTCTTTTTTACTGGTACTACAAATTTATGGTTTTACAAAATGAAAACCTTGTTATCCATCCACATAAAATAATAAAAGTTGTAGGTGTTTTGTGAACGTGAAGCAAGGAGGAAGAATATGTGTTAATTTATTGGCTCTCTGTGAGAGGAAATTCTGGGCTTCATTTAAAAGTCAAATGTGATTTCTTTTTTCTTTTTTCTTTTTTCTAACTTTGGCTTGTGACAGATCAAGATTTGACATATTCTCATTTTTCCTAGCAAGCTGCTAAGGATTCAGACCAACTTGATGGAAATATACCTTTGACAGATGACAGCAGGATTTCATGAGTGATTTCTGTCTCAAGGCGACTGCCCCTCTCCACAGCCAGCAAGTAGCTCTAGCATTTTAAAAGAGCAATGTCAGAGAGCAGCTTGGTTTTCTCAGTTGTCATCATTATTTGTTTCTCTCCTGGCCAAACCACCAGAAGCAGGTTAAGGATGACACAAGCTAGCAACAAATCACGGGGTGGAGGACAGAGCATGTGACAATGCCCTGGCTATGGTGCAAACATTTGAGCTACGTTTCGAAAGCCTGGATTTGTGTTCAGCAGAGTTAATGAGTGAAAAATAAAAGTCTCTGACGATAACAATCAACAACCTCAATCTCATTAGTGTCTGCTCTTCAGAGAAGAGGCTGGAGTGGATCCCATCAAGCTGTGATTTGGTTCAGTGCACTGGGGAAGGTTCCTAGAAGCATTACCCCAGCTTCTTTACACTGTGCACTGAAGGGGAAAAAAACAACATTTGGCAATTTGTTGTCAATATTTGTATAACTCCTGATGCCACTAAAACTGCATATGTAGGCTTTAAACTAACAAAAACAAAGCCATGGCCAAGCTGGAGAGCTGGATTTGTTTCCATGCACAATTAGGTTTATTTGTTTAGGTCTCATTTTATTTGCTTTCAGATGACTCAGATAGGAGTATTGCAATCCTTTCAAAGTGAAGTAGTGTTCTGTGTATTTTGGGCATTGGGCTTAGCCAAATGTGGAAAGAATTGGCTGCTCAATAGTATTTTCCTATCCAGAGGTTTTTTTCAAACTTTTGAGAGGAACTGAAGGAATGTCCCTTCCATGCCAGGCTTTCCCCTCCTTCCCCTTCACAGCGTCTCTCCACATTATTGTTAAAGAGCACAGGAATTTTAAAACACTCCTCTGTTGTGCAACTGTTAGCAACTGCTCTTATTAATTGCTTTACCATTATGCTGCATATTTAAATCCTCACTGGTATCATCCATACCATGCTGCTGTGAGTGTCTTTTAACCCATTCCAATAGAATGTATCAGTGGGGCCTTGCTCAGAATCTCCCATCCTGCTTGGCCAGCTCTGGGTTTGCTGAAAATTATTTCCTGCATACATGAAGGGGTATGTACATTTTGGCAAGCAGCCAAGTTTTCTGTTGGGAATTAGTCACTAAGGGCAGATTATTTTCCAGTGGACATGCTGGCTTGCTATCAGTGTTAAGAGAATTGTCTTAAATCTCAACACCATGGTATTTCTTTTATCCCCCAGCCCACCAAAAAACAAAAGAAAACAAAAATGCTGGGATTTTTTTGTATCTTCTATGTGTCGGAGGCAATGGCTTTTAATTAGTGCTTTAGGCACCACTGTATTTTTGGGGGATTTTTTTTCCTTTGATTTCTTCTGATAATTTTGCTTCTAGAAATGCTACCTCGGATGATGTTTAAAATGTAGACAATATGAATAGATCCACATTTATTTCTATTTCTATGAAACATAAAGGATTTCCTGCACTCACCAGAAGTATGCATTTGATTTATAGCCTTCCTTAATGCTCTTCCCACTCAACTCATAAAGGAAATATTGTTACAAAGGCTATTAGATAATCTATTTTAAAGTTTGCCCTGATAAAACCAAACTGGAACTTTATTCAGTCTTAAATGTCAATTCTAAACTTTGGGATGTTTTTCTAATCAAGAGCAATAAATGTGGAAAGTGTCTCTGTGGAACAGAGCCATGGCTCAGCACGCTGCTGGCTCGCTGCTGCACGCACACTTCAGGGGCAGGTGGGGTTTGCTCATCACAGACTCCTCCCCATGCAATAGCTTGCTCTGTGAGACTGCTTGACCCTGGGAGAGGCTCAACAATGCTTATGATATGGGATTTGTTGGCGTTTTTTCTTTTTAGAGGATAGGAACCCAAAATATATCTATGACAAATGACCCCATTGAGGAGGAATGTACATCTTCAACTATGACAAAGAAGAACGAAATAATATAAATTTCCAAGCCTGTTTTAAGAAACCAAAAACTAGGAGAAGTAATAAGGTGGACAAGCTGGATGGTGCCTGGAAATCTGTCCATATGACACTTTGTTTCCCTCCCTCTAGCTGTGGACAACTGGACTGAGGCTGTCAGAATAGATGAAATCCATTCAGTGTCCTTACTTAGCATGGGATCACTTTCTAACACCTTCAGGGCATTTCAACATTGTGCCTGGAAAGCTGTCAGACAACACAGCCCTGTGTGCTGGCTGCAGCTCTCCTGCCCTTTCTCCACACAAACCATTTTGCTGTGTGCAGTTCTTCAAGTTTTATCCAGGGCTGAATGAGACTCTGGATTTCACTGGAAGCTGAGGAGGCTGGATCAGGAACTGTCAGAGCTTATATTCTATGGACTAGTGTTAAATATGTAATTTGGTTATCAAAGCATGGTTTTGATGCAGGATGCAGGAATTAGTTTGACTTCTATTGACTAATAAATATACAGTTTGTTTTTATAAGCTGAAAATGTGTAATCATTCCAGATGCATATTCTTTGAGTGCATAGGAAAATATAAAGACAGTACACTGTATTACAGGTCCCTCATCACATAAAACAATTCCTATACTTCCTATATTAGATTGATTTTTACATTGTTTGGGCTCCCTTAGTTGCCATGTACAATTAAGTGGTAAGACAGAGACTTTTTTTGGCAAGTTATATGTATCTTTTGCATTTTTACTTACAAGGCACTTTGAGCTACAGCCGGGCAGGTTGATTTGTGATTTCAATCTAAGGTGGTTTCACCCCTTCCTTCCTGCAGATGTGTAGTTGTGTGTAGGCAGATACTTGCTGATGCCTGGCTAGTAATTCAAGCATTGAGACTTGTGGTCTTACCACCACTTCCTGATGTGCTTTACAGGTAAGCCTGAAAGAGGAAAGAGACTCTGGGGAGGAAAATTAAGAGCAAAGAAGTTAAAGATTTAAAGCATCAGCCTTGAAGCTACAAGGCAGTCAGGACATGGAAGGAATCACAGAAAGCAGCACTGTGCTTCCTCTTCCATGTGATGAGAGACCTGAACGGTTTGAGAATAGTAAAAACTTATGGCAGTGCCAAGCACAAGTAAGATAATGCACATGTTAATCCTGTGTTATCCTGTCCCTCTCTTCCCTAAGACAGAATGAAGTAAGTCTGTATCTAAATGCCTGCTCCTGTTTAGCTTCAGGGTAAAGTAAAATACCTCACCGTGAAACATCTCTGGGGGGTGTAAGTAAATCATTGCCCAGACAAGACATACATGCTTTTCATCTGCTGAGAAGTATTACATCTTAGCTGAGGGTGGAAAGGAGGTGGCTATCAGCCTGAAAGAGTAATTTAAGTCACCTGAACATTAAACATATCCTAATCACTAATGACAGCACCAAATGCTGGGAAGCATGAGGGGAAAGAAGGGTGAGTAAGATGAACCACCAATGAAGCTTTGAGATACAAGCATGGCAGAATCCAGGAAGGCTCCAGAGGCTCACAGGAAACTTTCCCTGTTATCCTCTGAAAATGGATTTTTTTCTCCACATCTGAGGCTTGGTACACATAGTCTGATTTAATCTAATAAAAGAGAGGGTAAACTGCAGTGTGCTTTGGTGTACAGGTGCTGCCTGTCAAAAACCACTTTTCTCCCCCACTAATGCAGATCAAGCTGTCATGTAAAAAATCAGTTATTTTGATAACCCAACTTTTTTTGTGATGTTTCACTTTCACTGATAGTCTTTATCACCTTGTCCTGCTCATTTTAAAGAGGACATTCAGTCTTCCATGATTAATAACCTTATCACAGTGATACCTGTTTATTTCCTCACTGCTGGATTTCATAAAGTTGAATTTCCCATCTCTGAACTTTATCAAAATGGAACATACCAGGTATCTTCATTCCAGTAAATTTCTGTATGTTGCTTTTCTTATTGCTACTTCCTCATACTGTATCTATGGCTGTGTGGTCACTCACCAGCAGATAGGAGCTTCCTCTGCATGTGCTCTCAGCTGTGCCTGTAATTAGCAGGTTGCAAAGCCCAACTCATAAACTTGCAGCTGTGGCTTAACACTTCTCTAAAATGGCCATGTAGCTTCCAGTTGGCCCTGAGTGCCAAAACATCTGTCTGCAATGGACCTTATAATAAACCCTGTGAGTCAGTGGATTGGCTTCCTGGAGAGAGGAGTGCTGGTGTGCAGTTTAGCCGCCTATTTGTGCCAGGGTGGCACAGGCTGGAGCTGGAAGAGCAGTGGAGATAAATGTCATGTAGGCAGGTCAAGTGAACAAGAGAGTGAATGCAGTGCTGGACAGTAAGGTACAAGTAAAGGTAAAACTGCAGGTTGTGAGATCAAAGGATTGCAACTTGGGACAAACCTACAGATATGAATGAGGAGAAAATGGCACTCTGTAGGAGAGGAAATCCTTTTCTCACTTTTCTGAACTTACACGCAAAGCAGAATTGCTGGAGAATATGCTGATTCATCGTATCTGCCCTTTCTTCTCTCTGCTATCACTCAGAAAAGTGTGGGTGGGAGCCTAAAGCACTGTGGAAGTACCCATGCCATTATGGCACCTGCCAGCCATGTGGAGAGAAGCCAGTGTGCAGAGAGCAACACAGGTCTGTGGTACAGAACATGCTTGTAAGAGTGGGTGAGTCTGGGGGATATGAAACTCCATGACAATATTTCACCATGCATGGCCAAGCTCTCACTTCCACTTGAAAGGAGGAAACCTCTGTGCTTGTACATCAGGACAAAAATCCATCTTTTCACCCTGCTTTCATTCACCCCCTGCTAAGCTTTCTGACTAAGAGTCTGTTATGTCTCCTTCTCTTTGTCTCATGCTTTGTTTCTTCCTCCCAAGCCCCCCAAGCACTGAGGAGCTGTGCAGGGTCTGCACAGAAGGTGCTGCCAGAAGCTCCTTGGGAGTGGGTGCTGTGCCTCTTGCTTGCCCTGTGCTAACACTGGCTAAGCCCAATCTTGCACCTTGTTTAAATGCCTATGTGCCTGTTAAGGGCCCAGATTCCCAGTGGACCATGTATGACAGCTTTGTGTTGCTCTTGGGAGTCAGACATTCTCTCACCATGCTTCAAGGAGACAGGCATCCCAAGGAGTGTTATTCCCAAACTGACACTTTGCTGCAGGGTTTCCACTGGGATGACATCTGCTGATTTCCTGCAGGGGTGCTGGCCCAGGCACCGTGGACCATGACCACTGGAATGGCCATTTTCAGCCAACCCTGGTTAACCAGACCCTCTGAAATATCCAAGAAGTTTCCAGCTAGAGCAGAAACTGAGCTGTTTGCAATGAAATGTACCCCTTGCATAGTAATGGCTGCATGCAAGGACATTCTCAGAAATAAATGAAAGCCATGCTGGTAGCTGTGGGTGCTTTACAGCAGATCCAAGAGCTCTTTCTGTTTTCCTCAGCTAAAATGGTGCCAGGATGCTTTTGTTGCCTGACGGGCTGCTGGCAAGAGCCCCCCTTTTGGCCAGTGCTGCTGACTGCTGTGAGCCTGGAGCCAGGCTCTGTGCCACTGCCCCTGCCAGGAGCAGGAGGCCTGAGGGCACCAGCCCTGGGCACCAGGCACCCTCCCAGGGCTGGGGCTGGACCAGGATGTGCTGCTGTGACCAGGCAGGGCAGGGATGTGGGGGGCTGGAGACCCATCTTGCTGTGGTTCTGCTGGGGCAGGGACGAATAAACCCAAGGGATAATGAAATGGGGTCCTGGACAGGGTGAAATATGGAAGCCATGGGGGTGGCAGTGCCCTCAGGGCCACTTTGGCTCTCCAGCCCCAGCTCCAGTCTGTGCAGCTGCTGTGTGGCTGTGGGCCTGGGGATGGACACACCTGCCTGCTCCCTGCTCCCCCCAGGCCTTCTCTGGGTCATAAACCTGGGGTTTAATCCAAAACCAGACTGTAATGCTTCTGCCAGAAGAGGGTGGCTGCTGGGGTCTGGCTGTGTTCCTGGACAGCTTCAGGTGCTTCAGGAGCACTGATGTCCCTTGGGTGCAGCCAGACAAAGTGATCATCTGGCCAGGCAGCAAACAGAGCCATTTGTTAGAGGTGAGTGCAAACCCTCAGCACCAGCCTGGCCTTCTGGATAAATCAAAATGCTTGTGCTGGTTTGAATTGAGGTCTCCCTGCAAACCCAGACTGAGATTGCCCATCAGCAGAGCACATTTAAATGGAAAACCAAGCAGAATGTTGAGCACTCAGTATTTGAAAAGTGATCTCATAGAGAGCTAAACATCTGTAGACAGGTGAGAGAATCCCAATGCCATGGTTAGGTAAGTAGGACCTGAGAATAACCTGCTGCTTAACAACTGCTAAGGAAAAGAGGCCAGGATGGGAGAGGCTTCAATCTGTTTCAGAGGCCTGACTTTCACCTCTGTGCTCATGGCAATATTCTTCATTTGTGCAATATTTTTCACTGTTAATGATGAAATGATACTGCTGATGAACTATTTGGTGTTAGCTTTCCAGTCAGAAAAGTGAAAGGGTGATGCATTTGTCATACTGAAATGATGTCACTTTGGGAAGGGAATAATGTTTTTGTACTACGAGATAATTAACATCTTCTATCCCTGAGGGTTTGATTAAACTATCAAGTACCAAGTGACATCTTTGTCATATGACACTTCTTTGGAAACCATAAGTGCCAGAACAGCATTTCAGTGTATACTTTGGCTAACATAGAGCCACTGCTCCTCCCCAGGGCTGAATTTGTCATGACTCCTGGGCAGTGAGGAATCTTTGGTCTCTTGAAATAGGTTATTTCCTTTTTTGGAGAGAAATAAGAAGACAAAAACAAGGGATTAATAATTTTTTTTTAGGTAGAATTCCTGCAGCAAGGAATTGTGATCAATATGAAAAAGCAGCAGTACCGAGACCTTGGGCTGTGTTGCTCAGGAGAAATACTTTGCATTTCACAATAGGTACAAAGGGAGATACTGTTAATATTCTTTTTCTGTAGATGTTTTAGATACAGTTAACTAACTTTACTCAAGTAAAGTTACTTGTATTGAAGGCATTACACTGATAACATGTGAGGAATGTCCATCTGAGACCAGAGAGGTTAGGTAAAGAAAAGGTAGCAAAAAGGAGAAGAACATGAGACAAAGCAATTGTTAGGAAATTTATCAGGAATTAGCCCAACACACTGGAAATCTGTGGGCCCTGGTGGTCTGGTAGATTACACTGTCCTAGCTGCTACCACTTCACTTTTAAAATGTAAAATCTGTCCTGATCCTCCAATGTCTTCAGCCATTATGTTCAAATTGTAAGTGCTGTGCAAGAAAAATCCATGCATGCCAGCTCTGACAGAGTAGTAAATACAGCAGGTGAAAAAAAAAAGCTAATTAAAACTAAATCTTAAAATTCTGTTGCAATTCCATTATGGGCTTTGACATGAAATGAATTTTCATACAAAAATAAGGGGCAAATATTTGGGTTTTGTATTCTTATTTTTTTCCTCCTTTTAAGAAAGTGTAGCATAAAATTTTATAATGTTCAGTTGTCATCACATACAAAGAGTTTATTTCCTGTTCTAAAGCTTCATCATTATAAAGGGCACCACAGTCATAATGCTTTGTTGCTCCCTAGGTTTCCCAGCTGGAAGAAAGTTTGTTCAGTAAGTTAAACAACAGACATGAAAAAAGTAAAGAAGAAATATCCCCATATTCTACTGAATTTCTTAAATTCCATTGCAGGATGAAATGAGCAAACACACAAATGAAATTCAACTTGAAATCTTTTGTTGGATTTTGTTTTAAAACTTTTTGTGTAAAGATTCAATGGGTATTTTAACTCAATCCCTAAACTTCTTTTGGATGAACCTCTGTTTATAAGATCCAGACATCTTACTGGCAGTAATGTTTGGTTGGTGTTAGAAGACTTCAAGCTTGTATTCCTCAGATTATTTCATTCACCTATGTCAGCCAAAATGCCAGTGAAACAATTTGGGCATGCAGAACTGAACTGGGAAGCTTTTGAATTGTTGCCCCATCATTCACAAACTGAAGCTCAGGATATATTTCGTTCTTTTTCACATGCAGTAGAAATTGTCTGCAGTTTCCATGATCTTGAACAAAAATTATTTTGCTGTCAGAATGTGGAAAGCAGAGAAAATGTGAAACAAAAGGTGTTGAATCCAAACACATACATGTTACTACCAAACTCTCCCTAAGAATCTCAGATTTATTTAAGTGTTTTATTAAAGAATTATGTAACTTGATGTCTCTTGTTTTATTTGTTCTAAGGATTTGTGCAAGGGCATGGGACTGGACTCTCTCATCCCTTCAAAAAAGGAAGTAGCTTTTTTGTGGGGTAAATTTCCTTGCTTGATAGAAAATATTTGTATATTCTCTTCTTAAGTGAACTTATTTGTGTTGAAAAAGAAACCAATTAACTATTGTGGCTTCAGCTAGAGATATGAACTCATACTGTAAGACAAGGAACAAAAGCCATCTTTATTCAGTTGTCCCTGTAATTTTTGTCCCTGCCCAGGTCACTTTGTCACTATATTGCATTATTCTCTAGGAACCTGGTTCATAGACCTTCAAACAGCTCCCTGAAACTGCAAGTTATGGTGGGTCCCAGAAGATTTCAGAAATCTAAGAATAAAGTCACACCATTTTCTGGAGGTAGACTGAGGGTAATATCTTCCACTAAACAAAGGCTAAACCTTAAGTTCAGTGTTGACAGAAGCTGAATTTCTTGAAAGATAGCTGTGATTGAAGCAAGTTTTATACAGTACCTGTGGAGATTCAGTAACACATAGGAGAAAGTGATGATGCCACTTTGGTGGCACTGGTGTCATCGCTCTAAGAACAAGAAGACTCTTGTGCACCTATGGAAGGAAAAGTTAAAGTTCACCTGAGCAGCAGCTTTTGACTTTCTCATATGACTCTCATTAGGTAGGGCTGAATTGTTTTGGAGGTTTGAAAGAGTAACTGGGATGTGAGACATCAAACAGAATGAGGAGTTGTTTATATACTTACATGGTGAACTAGTCCTGTTATTGCTGTGGGTGAGCTATCTGACTTTTCATAAGGAAAAGAGAGTGACAATTTGGACTTTTTTGGAGATTTATTTACTTTTCAATGTTAAAGAGCTAAAAGATGGCAGTTTTCACCTCACCACAATCTTAGATTGTGACAATATGCAAAGTTTTGTAGGAGTCTTTGTGATTGCCTCTAGGCAGCCTGTTGGAGATCAATGAAACATTTTAAATTATCTGAGTTATTACAATAGGAAAGAATTATTTGAAGTACTGTGATATCACTTTTGCACTTTGTAGGCTTACCTTAGTAAAGCAGAAGTGAAATGCACATTGCCAGAACTTTAAGAGCTTGGAACTTTTCAGAATCAACCAGGTATTTGTTCTACACATATGGTAGACCTGAGGTGTGTCTGTGTGTCTGCTTTTGCGCTTTTGAAAACATTCCCAGACTTCACAGAGACAATCACCTGGTCTATAATATTCTCAGCAGAGGGCAGACAGTGGGATCTGATGTTGCACAGCCTATTTGCTACGATCTGTTACCTCTGGCAACGGTGTATGTGGGATTTATAGGTTAATGTCCTACTCAGAGCTTTGGGAATTCAATCTTCTCATGTTTTTTTTTTAATAAACTGTCTTTTGCTGGAAAAATTTATAGCAGTATGGCTTCTTGTTGGTATATCGAAGAGCACTCAGAATTTTGAAAAGGACCCACATGATTTAATAAGTGATGAAGAAGAGAGTGCATGGAGAGCTGGGGTGGAAACTGAGGCTAAAATTATAACACATTTGAATTTTTAATTTTCTTTTTTCTGCGAGGCTTCTTGTGCCCTTTGGTGAAACTTTTCCTGCTGGACACTTAAATGGAAATGTTCTGGCCTAAATGGACCTTGTGTCTAAGTGAGTCTGGAAATTCCTATATTAAACCATTTCTAGAATAGTTTCATACAAATAAAGGAAGGAGCTGACAGTTTATAGCATTCTATTTAACTTATATCCATTTCTTCCCATAATTCTTTACATGTGTGGCAATGAGAATATAGGTATTCATGGAGTTCATAGTTTATTTTATTCTGGTCCATAATTATATTGGAAAGACAAGTTACTGAGTCACTGTTATAATTTATTTTTTTTTCCTTAGCTGCTGCTAATTTCTGGATCATGTTAGTTTTAGAAATTTCTATTCTTCAATTTATTCTGATAATATGAGAATTTTTCTCACATTCCAAATTTCGGTCTCAGGCCGTCTTGTTTCTTTAAAGTGTTGCCTTGCTTCAATTTGTTCCTCAGAATGATGGGAGATGTTGAAGTTCTCCTTGTGGGGCATTTCCCCATTGTCCTGGTGGGTCTGTATTCTTGCACCACCACACTGGAATATAAGAAATGGTAGAGCCATAACTGAAATACACAAAGTAATATGCTGAGGAAAGAATTTTGGCCCCTTTTTTAAAGGTCTGGGATTCTAGCCAGCCATGCCACTAGCACTAGAATTAGGTAGGATCATAGGATATCATAACACCAGATTTTTCAGTTGACTGAATGCAGCTCATGTTTGCACTTCATTTCAAAACTGTTTGGTTGAATCTGTTTTTCTTTATTAGTTATGTTGCAACAAAGAATACTAAATATTCATCACCGAGCAACTGGAGACCTGGACAGAGGGTCAGGAAGAACAGATGTGGCTTTGTAGATGCAGGTTAGAAGTTCATGCAAGTGGGAGGGAAAATAGCTCTGTGTCTCAATAGGATGGGGGGAAATAGGAAAGGGGCAGCAAGGCATACATGTCTCCAGAAGGCCTTGCATCTGTAGATGCAGCTCTCTCAGAAGGGTGGCTTTTTTTGCTATTCTGAATCTCCAAAAGGCACAGAAAGCATTAATCTGAAACATGAAACCAGGCCCAAGGTCCTAAGCCACACTGAAATAGCAGTGTTGTTTCTTTTTCCAGATGAGTAATTACTCTTTGGAGCCAGGGAGGAGGGGCTTGGAATATCACTTAAAATTACTTCCCCACACACACCTCTCCACATTTTTAAAAAGACTTCCCATGTAATGAAGTCAGTGCTTAATTCTTAGGAGCACAGAAATGGTGATTAGTACACACTGCAGGAGGAGCACCTCTTGAGAACTGCTGGGGAACTGTTTAAAAAAAAATAGAAGGAAAAGGGGAAAGGTCAGTTGAGATTCCAGGTTGTTAAATCTTGGAGACACATTCAAGGTCCATTCCAGCCATTCTGTATCACCAGAATGGCAGAAAAATGTCCCATTCACTCTGGCCCAGATACACAGGCTGTTGCTTTTCTATTTTTATTGTTAGGATGGTCTATGTTAAAAGTGATACGAGCTATCCAAGTTTCCTAGTGGAAACATAAAATTTCATTATATCTACCACAAACCTAAGCAGTATTTAGGACACTCAGCTGAGAAACCCATCTTCATAAGCTTGTGCTTCTGCCTTTCTGTTCTTGCCCACCTTCTTTCCACAAGAAAAAAAAAAAAAAAAGCTTTCCTTTTCCTTCAGCTTCTCCCATGTTTATTCTGCTGTTCTTGTTAGCATCACTCTTTTGCCTGACTGCCTATATTCCTGTTTTCATTCCTCCTCAATATTGAGCTTAGCTGTTTATGGGATCAGTATCACTGTCTATTACCATGATGTGCAAACGCTATCTCTAAAAATTATCAAAGTACCTAGTAAATGTCATGGTACATTGTCATACTCATAAGAAAACTCTAAGTGCTCAGGGTAGAGTTCTTTGCAGAGTTATAAACTTGTTTGAGTTTTATTTGAGATGAGATCCATGATGGGGAGGAAGGTTTTGATGCATTGATTTCATTGGTCCAGAGGATAAAGCAGTTGCAGAGGCTTGTTGATTAGATTTAATTTTAGTTCCTGCAGTTCAGTCCATCAACTGCTTTAGAAATCAGGAGCAAGTTTTCAAACCAGTTTCAGTTTTCAAACCAGTTTCCACAGCTGTTGGAAGGACATCTTGACACAGGGGTCTGAGTCCATGACAAAGAGGACAGAGGAAGTGTGTCAGTGCTTAAAAGTTGTATTTTGTTTTGCTACAGCAAATGGAGCTGCCTGATTTTTTATCTGACCAAGGTATGGGTTGATCTTCACTAAGTAGTAAGGAACAAGTTTTCCAGCAGACCAAAGGAGGGAAGAGCTTTCTAGCCATCCACACCTATGAGGGCATCACTCAGTACCTGTTTTACCATATGGCTGCGATAGCTCTTAAAGTTTCAGGAGTATTTTCAGGCCCTCAAAGTATTTTTCCCAGTCTGACTAACACTGACTCAGTCTTGTTGGAGTTCAGCATGAGGCAGTCAGCCATATTTTACCAAAGAGCTGAATTCCTGTTGGTGTTTTGTCTTTTCAATAATAGTAATAGCTGAACAATTGAGAATGAGTGTCCTTGCAATATTATCAGCTGTGCCTCTGTCACCTTGGAGTATCCAGCAGAGATTAACAAAAAGGATGTGCATGACCCTGCAGGTGAAAGGCTGGATAGAAGATACAATTATACAACACTCTGAGCTCTGCTTCAAACAAGACATGGCAGGTACCAGGAGCAGGGTCACCTTTTTCTAAATCCAGCATTTTCATGGCTTATTGCACTCCTACATATGGCTCTGTACGGGAGTATCAGGGTTTTTTCTATATTAGTGATGGCCAGAGTGGCAATAAAGACAGTCTCCATTCTGTGTCCTGATGTGAACCCTGACTGTGAGGCCTCCAGAAAGCTGGCACTTGTATGCTGCTGGCATTTTCTGATTACTGTGTTTTTAATCATTTTGCCCAGAAATGAGATGGCAATTGCAGACATCTACTGGGATAATGTTTCCTTCCTGAGGAGTGGAAAAACTACTTACTTTTCTAAGAGCTTGATAGGTGAATCTCTCTGACTGAGACACTGACTATTTCCATCTTTGGCAGACAAACTTCTTCTGCATTGTTACCAATACAGAAAGCCACAAAACTGATTCATTTTTTTTTATGGTTCTATTTTTTTAGCACTTTTCATAAGCTTTGCCATGTGGATATGGGATGGGATGAAATAGATAATAGTATCTGTTGAAAGATGAAGCATTTATTCCCTACGTGGATTTACTTGATCTTACCAGTCCTGTGTCTTGATGATTCTTCACAGATTCCAGGGCTTCAATCTAAAACTGTAATTAAACTGCCTGGCTTGATGAGTTGTTTTCTGTAGTGAACTTCCTTTGCTGGTTTTACTGTGCAACACTTTTAAAAGGATTATTTCCGTCTCTCTGATTCATTGGTCTTGAACTACCTCTGAACTAGGTGAATTACCTACCAGTGTATGCAGGTTGGAATTTACATGTTGATAACAATTAGCATCAAGGCATTGGGCTGCTGGTTAAGGCATTATTCATACTCTGTTTGTGAGTGACCTTTCCAGGGATGAGATTCTTTTCTGAAGTAGACCTGTTTGGTGAGAAAACTCCAAAGCACTGAGAAAGCAGTAGTGAAACTTTGGCTTGGTAGCATCCTAATCAAACCAGAAAAGTGGTGTGTTGGTTTCACTCTCATCAGCAGCTCCAAAGTGTTCTGTCCCATGCATAAGATCTGTAGGGCACGTACATTGTTCAGCCAGAGTGCTTTCTCTGTTTGACCATTTTCAGTGAAAACTTTACAGATACTACTTTCTTATTGGTCTCTGTCCATTAGAAGATTCTGGTTTTAAATAGCTATGTGGTCACCCTCTATTGGTTCATTCTGTGATTTGTTCACAAAGACAGAGTTGTGTAGACTCATAAATTATAAGAAACTATCCTGGACAAGGATGTCTAGTCCTTACTCACCACTCAAGCTCCCTACATATCTAAGACAACTATTAGGGTAATAATAAGGAATTCATTCTTGTGCTTCATATACTACAATTTAGCTTTAGGGTTGGGTTAAATGATTGCTTTATTTATTGAGTGGGGTTTTTTGTGTTGGTTTTTTTTTGGTGTTTTTTTTTTTGTGTGTGTGTGTGTGTGTGTGTGTGTGTGTGTGTGTGTTTTAAATGAGAACTCTATTTCTGGAATATCTGAAACTCATTTCTCTTTGTTGTCATTCATAATCAATTCCAGAGCTACCAAGTATTTCATAAAATGGTAGCTGCAGATTTTTTCCTACATCAACCACTGGGATAAGAAATAAATGCACATAATAGGGTCAGAATCTCAAGACACATGTGACACTTTATTAAGCCTCTGTATATCATAGTTTACAGCCTCAGAAAGTTCTTGTTCTTTTCTCTGATTATATTTTCAACTACTGTTCCATTCAAGTGTAGCCAAAGATACGTCGTTCTTGTTCTAATTCCTATGAACAAAGAACACATCTTTTAGTTTTCATTCTTGGCCTCATTATTAATGATGATGCAAAATTACAAAACCAAAGTAAACAGCAAAGAACCTCTAGGTGACTGTCAAGTTCCACTTCAGGGTACACATTTCAGGAGCCCCATATATTCAGCTTATCTGACAGCCAACCAGTTCTTTCATGAATAATTTCAAACTGCTGGAAAAGGTAATGAGAAGCATTTCCCAAATGAAGTGAGAAAAAGTATGTTTTACGTACCAAAAATCTCCAAACACTTGTTACTCAGTACTCACAGGTAGAGGAACATGGCTGTGCATCTGTCTCTAAAATATGTGTGCCTGAGAAAGGAACCCAGTGGTATTCTGGCCCAGCAAAGGCTGCTTAAGACTCTATAGGTGCACTTTTTGGACCATTCCAGAAGCTCAAGACACACTGGTTCTGAAGCCTACAGCCTTTCTTCCTTTTCCTTATTCCATCTTTTTTTTTTTTGTGTGTGTGTGTGTGTGTGTGTGTGTGTGTGTGTGTGTAAACACAAAATGCTGTTAAGTACTGCTTCTAGAGTCAGCTTTTAGGTGAATGAAAGAATGCCCACTACAAACTAGTTTGCTTATCTCCAATGTGAGCTTATAGGTGTGGGGAAAAGATTTAAATGGAAAATGCCATCCAGACTATTATACTGTATTTTTATTGTATTTTGAAATGTTTACATATGAGCCTTTAAGCATAATTATTGTGAGTAATGGTGCCAGAGAGTTGTTCCTTCTTATGGCATTAATTCTCATTGTCACTACTATACATATTATCTTCTAAAACTGGACTTAATCTGTGGTTTGGATTTGTGGGAGCTGCTTTTTTTGGCCTTGTTATGTAACCACACTTACAGCTGTGCCAAACAGCTTGCTTGTTTCAATAGGATGCTAATTTGTTAAAGCAGGAGGGAGGAGAGAGGCACTGAAGTGCCACGTCTGCTTGGTTTTGCAAATATGGTACCTCATACCCAAAAAGCATTTGCAAACATATAGTCAGCAGTGTAGGTGGAAGCTGTGTAGCATACTGTAGGAATTACCTCTTTTCAAAGTCTCAGAAATCTTGTGGGCTCAAAATATTCATCAGCATACTGATGTTTAATAAGTTGCCATCTGTCAGCTGAAATGTGGTAAATCCAGTGTGAATGCTTTGAGCCCACAGAAAATGTAAGGCAATTTGGTGTAGCTTTGCCTGCAGGCAAAGATGGCTAAACTAAGCTGTACTACCCTGCATTTGGCCAAACTAAAAGTGTGCAGCCAGGTATTTCCAGGGCCTCAGCTGATTTACAAAAACTTGACCCTTGATTGAGAGTCCTTCTGCACCTCCATTTGCAGCCAGATGATATTCAGAAACTGAGATCTGGAGGGATGGCTAAATTTAGCTATTCTTAAATTTAATTCAACTGCTTTGGCGCCAGAAAGCCTTTCAGAATTTGCTCTGGCCAGGATGCGTGGAAAGTACGTGCTCTGACAATGTAACACTGATTATTTTATGGATTTCTATAGTTCAGTATTATGAGCATCCAGGAGCTAACCCCCTCTCCCTGCCCCTGCCAAAATCTTTCAAGTGATTTTGTGGAGAAAGGTTTCAGAGAAAAACTCAAGAAAAAGGAGCCATGTGCTTGGGGTTTGCTACCTATCACTGACTATTGAAAAATTGCAGGGGGATTTGTGGGTTACAAGTGTACAACTCATACTACACAGTTTGTTACTAAGTACAGCACTGTCTTGCAGGAAGTAAGGTTTGAATGTCACTCTTGGGCTTTGAATGCATTGTAGTGGGAAATGAACAGGAATTACCATTTCATCACACATCAACTGACAGTTTGCTTTGAAAACTCAACTTCTACTTGAGTGCCATATTCTTAAGGCCAGAAGAGACATTATAATCTCCTTTGCTTGTCCTTCCATGTGACACAGCTTGCAAAATCTACATTAACATTTCCCAACTGAACCAGGCCTAGAACTCAAGCAGGCTCAACACTGCAAGTATTTAAATGTCCATTTTTAAAAGGAGTCAGCTGGAAACCTCAAACTGCAACACATTCTATCTTTAGAGGAAAATGAATTTGATTTAGATATGAACTTTGTGCCTTGGCCTTGACTCAGGTTTTTTCTAAGTAAAATTAGTATCTGGCAAACATACTCCAACCCCCTTGCTTATTGGGTAATATAGTTCACTGGTCATCTAAAGAAGCGTAAAAAGATATACCTGGGAGACTGCATTCCTTTGGAAGGATGCAGAGTACCTCAAATGCACAATAGCCCTCACTTGGGTATGAAGTGCAGGAAAAAGCAACTAATTACAAAAATTCCTGATCAAAATCAACATGCAAATAGTCCTCATCTATTCAATCTGCACTGAAGTAATGACCCATTTGGAAAAAAAAAGTTTGGATTTCACTTCTTTTTTTTATTTAATGACCAAGTGTAGACACTAAAGAAGGGAATTGACTGTTTTTACGAGCTGATTCCCTTTCCTTCCTCCTTGGCTCATGTGTCTCTCTGGTGACTAATGGGGAGGTTGCTTCTCTGGAACATAAGGGGAAAGTTTCAGTAAATTGCAAAAGCATGTTTGTTACTTGGAAGTCTTTTGGCACATTTTTGAGCAAAGTTCATGGAAACCATAAAACTATTCTGAAGAAAGACTTAGAGGCCACATTATCAAAAAATGCACCTACGCACAGGGACCTGCTTGTGAAAAGTTCATTGCAGTGGTCAGATCAAGAATCTGAGCTGTTGTGCAGTCAAACAGGTGTGCATAAATACACAACTGCATCTGCAGATGAGGCAGTTCCCCCGTCATGAAAATACACATCTCTCAGATTTGCAGAGTTGTCTCTATGTTATATAAGGGTGAATTAAGTACCTAATTTTGTCTGACAATTAAACTCTTTCCTTACCTCTTTCCTTGACCCTTCTGTTTTCCATGTGCAAAAGATAAAATTTTCCCCTACAGAACAATCTAAAGCTTCTAAAATGCACTGCCCTCAGAGAAAACACTATATGAAGCAAAATAATTAATAAGGTTATAATGAGGTTATATTGGCTTGTTCTTACAGTAATTTGATCTCAGTAAGCCTTCTAAGTCTTCCTACCAGTAACTTGAGTTTTATTTTCTTATGTGAGGAAAACCATCAGAATCTATGGAATTGTAGAGAAAATAAATAAATCTGCAAGACAAGGAGAAGGAGAAGGGGAGAAGGAGAAAGAAGGAGAAGGAGAAGGAGAAGGAGAAGGAGAAGGAGAAGGAGAAGGAGAAGGAGAAGGAGAAGGAGAAGGAGAAGGAGAAGGAGAAGGAGAAGGAGAAGGAGAAGGAGAAGGAGAAGGAGAAGGAGAAGGAGAAGGAGAAGGAGAAGGGAGGGTGTCCTCTGGCAGGCTTTGAGTTCTGGAAGAGTAAGCTCACACTAGTCTTTTGGCTGCCTGGATTACATCTGCAGCTGTTCATATGCTCTCTTTTTTTTTATATGTCTGCTTGCTGGCTTTAGTAGTCATACTCAAAAAACCAATAGATTTTTCTTTCCTTAAAATGCCCATTAAAATGAATCTTGCAGTCACGAAAGCTGTTAAGTAAGCATGCTGAGACACCTGGGAGACATACATAGGACAGGAATAATTTTTATGTTTCACTACCAATATCTTTCCAGCTCAACCTGGAACAAACAACTCTAATAGGAAAAGGAAGCTTCATTTTCCATGGTCCCTTAGGTCTTGGCTTCCCCATTAAGGAAGTCATATTAACATCTTCTCTGATGATGACTTAGGTAATGCAAATAGACCTTTACTGGGATTGGAACTGAAACTACACCTTCATTTCATACAACCCAACAAAAAATTATTTAGGTCATCATTGGCAAGGTTTTAATTGGAGGCCAACATAATTTTCCTGAGCTCCTTGTAGTTCTTTGAACTTGCACTTTCTTACCAGTCCTGTACCCATCTTGGAGCAATCTGCAGTGTGTCCAACAGGAATGTGTTTGCATGTTTGCAACTGACTTTAAAATACCTGGCTGATACGGCTGTTGGCAGCAGCTTGCTCTACCTTCTTTGTCCTTTTCTTGCATATTCACATAACCTGAAACATGCTGGGCAGTTTTTGGTTTCATTTGTGATTTACCTAAAATTCCTTCCTTTGGTTGTTACAAGTCATGTCAGATATATCAACATGGAGTTTCTCTTCTGAAAAAGGTGAGTGCACACACACACACACACACACAGACACACACACACACACACACACACACAGAGAAGCTGCTGAAAATCAATAGATGTAACTTAAATACTGGGAGTGTATAAAACATAAACCACAATTCATCATTCAAAATGTATTAGCAAATGAGAGCCATGGGGAGAGCTGACATAAGCAATCTGCCCAACATACAAAGCATTAATTTTCTGGAAATGCCCCATATGTGCTGACTATAACTACCTAACCCTAAAAACATTCACAGACAAGATTTTAAACAACTATTCATAAGAGTAACAGCACTGACACTGGGTGTTGTCTGAGAATTAATGACTGCCCACAATTAATAGCCCTCAACTGTGTTTGAGCCATTAGCTCTTCTCAGTCAGTCATTAGTCCCTACACACAGTTCTCATACTCCTGTTGTCCATTCAGCGTTGGACCAGATGAAAATACATTGTCTCCAAACACTGAAAAAGCTTGTAGCAATGTAAACTTTCAGCAACTCTATTGCTTGCTTGACAGGGTTTGCGCTAGGGAAATTTCTATGTTGAGTTTGGTCCTAAATTATATTTTTTACATATCTTTTGATTCCCACAATTAATCACTGCACAGCACCATAGGGAAAGAAGACTTCCATATGCTGTAGTAATGAGAAGCCTCCAAGAAATGTGACTAATAGAGCAAATGTGCAGCTTAAGCTGTGAATTAATAATTTATGTGAATTGCAAACAAGAGTTTGCATACGGTGCAAGTATGATTACAGATGAAGCTGTTCATGCAAATAAAAGGATCTGAGAATTAGTTGCATGGCTCAGGACCCAACTCCCTTTAAAACCAGCTCGTAATAACTCTTATGACTTGGAAAATGCAAGGCTTGGTTACACAGAATATAAAATCTTGGGCTGTGACTTTGGCTGTAGAGTGTGATTCTGATCTGAAGAGAGAGACCTCCAAAAATATGGTGTGCTCATTTTATGAAATCTTCCTAATCCTGCACTCAGAATCATACCTGCTAACTTTGGAGACACAAATTCTGTGCTGAAAAACAACAGTAAGTAATGCAAGAAGTGGCACTGGGGCTAGGAGTGAGAGTGAACCCACACAGTTCCTTGCTTTGGGACAGAAATGAGTTAAAAGCTGGGATTTCCCTGTCATGGAAAATATTGTCACTTTGCAAATTGCTCTCCTTCAGAAACAAAACAGTTTGAAACTTCCTGTAGAATGGAAATTCTGTTGAAATACTCTGTAAAAAATGTGTCACAGTACAAACAGAAGGCTTCCCAATCTGTAAAGGGTTTCTCCCTTGATTTAGATACAGCTGTCCACTTATAAAATAAAACATGAAAATCAACTCATAGAATATTGACAGCATTGTACATTACACATCCTTTTAGACAGCATTTCTAAACTACTACATGAAATGTCAATAACAATATGTTTAAACCACTAAAAAGAAATTACTTTTCATAACAGATTTAATTTTCAAATGTTTGTAGATTGTCTGGATTTGGTTTCAGGGCAATTTGAAGTCTTGTCAAAATTTTGGCTTCAGATTAAAAAAAATTCTTTTTTAATCTCCTAAAGAGCAGTGCTTAGAAAAGATAAAGCCGTGTCAATGCCGTGCAGAGCTGCGGCGCTGGTGCCTCACGCAGACCAGCGCGCCCACACTGCCCAGCACAGCGCCGTGGATCTGCTTTGGATTGGCTCCTGTCGGGCCGTCCTTCAGAATGGTGTCTGTAAGTCTGAGAATGTAAAGCTCCTTGCTTTGTGGCCAACCTCTAACTACTAATGAGGGTTAGGAGAAAGTTTCCTTGGAGGCGGTTCATGGCCTAACTGCTTGCACAGATCTGCTAAAGCCCTTCTCAGAGGAGCTGGCACTGAGGCCTGCCAGGGCCAAGGGTTCGGCCCACGAGCAGAGCAGCAGCTCCTCCCTGCCACAGCCATGGCTGCCAGTGCTCCAGGGCCACACTCCTGTCACTGCTGGGGCACTGGGGACACCTCTGTTTGCAGAGGGCTCCAGTCAGGGCAAAGCAGAGCCCTGTCAAGGGTGGCAGGTGTCTGGTGACAGCAAAAAAGGCTCTGCAACTTCCTCAGTCTCTTGGAGGACTTGCTCCTTGGCCTGTCACTGTGGCTCTGGCAGGGATGAGCGGGAGGGCAGAGCTGTTGAGCTTAGGGCCTTTGCAATGTCAGGATGAGTAATGAGAGCTCTGCCCTCAGTCTTTGCCACACCTCTGCCTTTTGCCTTCCTCTCCAATGACAGTCTGACCTCTCATCCAAAGGGAGGCAAAATGCATTTTTGTCTTCTCTGTTGAGAATCCATGAATCCATTCTGATGTAGTGACCTACCCAACTAGCACTGTGGGGAAGTGGATTTGTGAATAAGAAAAAATAGGGACCTACTATTTGTGAGATGCAAAATTATTACACTGAGTGGTTTAACAATAACCATACCTGCCTGGAGATGGGGAATATACTGAATATAGGAGGAGTGGCTGAGGTCACTTGGTCTGTTCAGCCTGGAGAAGAGGAGTCTGAGGGGAGACATAGCAGTCAACAACTTCCTCACAAGGGGAGGTGTAGGGGCAGACACTGATCTCTTCTCTCTGGTGACCAGCGACAGAACCCAAGGGAATGGGCTGAAACTGTGTCAGGAGAGGTTTATGTTACGTATCAGGAAAAGGTTCTTCCCCCAGAGGGTGGCTGGGCACTGGAACAGGCTCACCAGGGAAGTGGTCACAGAACCAGCCAAACTCCAAGAAACATTTGCAGAATGCTCTCAGGCATATGGTGTAATTCTTAGGGCTGTCCTCTGCAGGGCTAAGAGTTGGACTCAATGATCCTTGTTGTGTCCCTTCCAACTCAGAATATGCCATTATTTTCTAGGATTCTATGAATATTTCCAGGTGTCTTTGTGCTGGTTTAGACAGCCCAAGAGTCCTTTGATCCAACTGAAATGGCCAGGCTCCAACCTGAAAGCCCTGGCCCATGCCTACACAGGGCCATGTCAGCTTGGACATGGTGGCTTAGCTTGCAGACCACAGCTGCCCCACAGCTGGCCAGGTTGGAATATGAGCAGGATGGGCTCAGGTTTCCCTGAGTTCAGCTACCCTGGGCATGAGTCTACCAGATCTCTAGGTAAAACACATAGATCCTAGCTAAATCACAGTCAAACAAATGAAGGTCTTAACTGTGGGTTTGGTAGTGTCTTCTAAACCCGTTATTTCAAAGCTTTTCACAAACATTACGAAGGTCTACAAAAGTGTCATTTCACAAATGATGAAACTGAAGGATGCAAATGATTGAAAATTGGTCCAAGTCAGCACAGCAGGAATGAGTGTGAGAATACAGATGTAATTGTCACAGGGTTTGGGTCCTAACCAGAGGATCATAGGGAGATGCTGTAACCCCTGTAGACTGTGATATTAATTTATTTCTATTTGCATATCAGAAAGATTACTATCATAATACACACTGGGACTGTATAATACACATAATACACACTGATAGTACTGTAGCAGTAACCCTTATATTACAGTCAATTAATAAAAAAGGCAGCATTCTAGAGATCTGAATGGCAGCCTTTGCTGTCACACAGCTTGGGTGACAGTGGTTGAGAACCGGCAGTGTCAGACCAAGAAGGGTTTCAAAGCTGAATACCTGAACTGGCTGTAGGTGTACATAACAAGAAGAAGAAACAAGAAGAAATCCTTTTACAGTGAGAGAATGTAAGACCTGTGAGACCTTTTTAAAAAAATCTCACTGTGGGCACAGTTGAATGAAGTAACTGGCAGCAATATTCAGCATAAAGTCATTCACTGTTTATTAACAACAATTCTAACTAATCTCAAGTCAGATCAATCTAAACAAAAAAAATTATTTGAATTGGCTCCTGTCAGGGTGTCTTTGAAGTATTCTGGATTATCTGGTAGACTCTCCCTTCTGAAATATTCATGTCTGATTATGAGGCTAGAATTAGTTGTGAGCTCCCCAAAACAAACTGTGTTTTCTGTAATGAGAGATCAATATGCACAGAAACTTAGAAGATGACATGAGAAGACTGCAAAGTAGTATGAAATATTTCCTTCCTGAACTCTGATATGTAATCAATAAATCAAGGCAAAAGTCAAAGAGGTGCAAGGGAGGCGAAATGGTCTCTCTATGGTGATTCTCTGTATATGAAGGAGAGTGTAGGCTCAAGCAACCTCAGTGATGTGGGGTTAGTGGGCTTGGATTCTGTGAGCCTGGGGACATGATGCTGCTCACTGGGAAGTCAGAAGTAACTAGAAGCACTAGTGCTGGAAGTGGTTTCATTCACCTTCAACTGGTCTATGCATGTGCAACAAGGAAGATGTATCAGGAGTATTTCAGCCTAAGAACTGACTTCCAGTGGAGAAAGGAAGCTCTTTCCTAGGCATTATAGAAATGGCTGACTGGAAACAACTTGGACCTCAAACTGCCCAGCACTGCTGCAGGATCAGGTATCCATACACATTCCTGACAGTTAATTTTTAACTTATCATTATGGACCTCATGTGAAGGAGACTTTACATTTTTTTCAAGGAACTTGACACACAGTTCTTCCTCAGCTTGACCAGTTATGAGGAGGCTTATTGTAAAACTGCTACTGGAGACAGTCCAGTGAAAGACTATGGATTTGATGTAGGGACTGGAGCATGTATCCTGTGAGGAAAAGCTGAGAGAGCTGGGACTGTTCAGCCTGAACATAAGGCACATAGGTTTCTCATCACTCTATATAAATACATGATGGGAGGGTGCTAAGAGTAGGACACCAGGCTCTTTTTAGTGCTGTCTACTGGCAGGACTAGAGACAGCTGGCACAAACCCTCTGAAGGTCAGGAAATACTGTTTCCCTGGCACAGTTTGCCGTGAGGTTGTGGAGTCTCGATCCTTGGAGAGATTCAAATGCCATCTGGACATGGTCCTGGAAAACTGGCCCAGCCTTGAGCAGGTGGGTTGGACCAGATGACCTCTGGAGATTCCTTCCAACCTCAAACATTCCGTGATTGTGTGACCTTGACAAATACATAAAGTCTGTATTTAATGCAGAAGAATCTGCAACACTGAGACAAAGCATAACAATATTTTTTGTTATTTGACTTGCTGTCTTGTACCTGTATATTCAGGACTCCATTTGTCTTAGTAACTGATCAAAGAACTGCATTGACTCCTTACAATGAAAATCTCAAATCCTAGTGTCATGCCAAGGTATAAGCCTTGGTACCACATCTCAGCTTAAATCAAAATTTAAAAAGAAGAAGCTGCTACATAAGTAGGAAAGAAGTTTCTTGCATGGCTACTCAGAAGTGATTTAGCATCCTACATGTGGGACTGCCATCCTATGGAAAGGGCCTTCTGAACAATTTTTAAATAGGGGCTAGCATGAAGTGACATAAAAGCCTTCAGACTTCATTTGAGATAGATCACAAATGAGTATCTCTTTTGTTTTCATTCTGTCATTTTACTTTCTCCTGAAGCATTCTATCAAAATCATATGGTAGCTGTGATTGTGGGAGCTGAGTGTCTACTTCCTCTCTATTTAAGTAACTTTAGTGAAGTTACTGCCTTTAGCTGCATGGTTTTCTTTGTTATTTCTTTATAATTGAAAAATCTCTTGCCCTGCCTAAATGAAATATTTTCTTAAGGGGAAACTTATTGTGCCAGAACACTATATTACTCCTGACTATGACCTATTAATACTCATGATGCAGAAGCCCACACATACCTTTTTATTGTAAATAATGATTTTCCCTGTTCTCCGTTCTTTTGTTTTCTGTGGAATTAAATATTTTCTGTCACTGTGCATCAGGGATAATTCAGCTAGACAATAACTACATGGAGCCTTTGGGAACTACTTCTTACCTAGAACTGAGAGGAGTGTGGAAATTAAGGACATGATTTATGCCACTGATGGCTCCTAGTCCTCCCTGTGCAAGCATGCTTGTTTTAAAGGACTTGTGTAGAGAGTTTACTGCCCTCAAAAACAACAAAGATGGGCCAGAGTGTCTTTTTCCAATGCTATTTTAAACATGTGGTTATGGCTCTGAGAGACAGGGTTTCACCAGCCACACCCTTCTCCATTTCCCAGCTTCCTCAAATGGTTCCTCAGCGCTAGGGCAGAGTCGCTCCACGTGGAGCAGTTGTGCAATCTTACATCATTCCTCACTCTTCGCCTCTCCATTTTCCTTATCTATCATGAAAAGTGTTGCTCCAATACACTCAGGGCTTAATCAGAGCTTTTTTACTGGAAACTCCTAAAGTAGGCATTGCTATAATCCATTTACAGGTTTCCTACCTATTAAGTGAGCAACAATTTAATCTCTAACATATCTGAATTTCACATTGGACAAATCAAATTTTCAGCAATACATTTATCACTGGCAAAGATTGTTGAAGGGTAAAAAGTTTTGTGGGATTATTTCCTTATATGATACTTCATTTCTTAGATAAATAGTTGTTGATGTTCCTCTACTTTGATATATTTTTTCATTTCATTTGTATCCACAACATGTTGAAAGAAATAGTAAAAAAATTATTCTGATAAAAGACTATCTAGACAAACAAAGTGTTTTTGTAATGTTCTCTTGGGAACTAAGCAGATAATGAATAAGTTTACCTGTGGGGTATTAGCAGAGGTCTGCAGAAAATGTGGAGGGGCATGAAGTTAGGAATAAATTACAAATATGAATACGGAGAGCTTTCACTCTGACATTTTCCTAATGGCCATTTTAGAGTTTTTATTGCCACTCTACCTGCTCATTAATGCATGTGTTTTAATAGACATTCCTGTGCTACAAGGGAATAATTCTGTTTCATGGATGAGGAGTTAAGAAACAGGATTAAACAATGTATAAGAAGTCACACAGGAAACATGTGGCTATCCCTACATCTCTTGAATGGCAGTCTGGTGGTGCAACTACAGCAGCAGCTCTCAGCATGCAAAAACAAAAAAAAAAAATCAGTATGAGTTGTGCTACAGCCCTACATTTTTTATTGTATAAGATCAAGATGATTATTAACTTTTAATATATTATTAATGTTACAATGCACAATCTAGTATCTATGAAGCCTGATTTGCCTGATTTATCTATGAATCCTGATCCTTAAGTTCTAGCAGTTATTACAAAAATTGCTGCTCCTCAGAGCACAGGATTTCACAACAAGGTCTACAAACAATGACACATCATTATGGAAAGAAGTAAATAAATGATACTTAGTAAATAAATGATACTTGTTTTAGCTATGTGATTACAATTATTTCCTTCCTACCATGGTAAAATGCAATCCTGTAGAAAATTGCTTAACTCTAACTTAATTTCAGTCCCCAGCTGTGGTTAATGTGTGTTTGTGAGCACCCACTGGTGCAGAATCCAGATTACCTCTACCCACAATACCTCCTATTTCTCTAACACCCTTGAATGTGTTTCAGAAATACAATGATAGAACAGAAAATTGTTGCTTTTAAAAGATAATTTTTAATGGCTTTAGACAGATTGTGTTGCTAAATTCAGTTGAGAAAATACAGTTGCTCATGCAGCTTTTTAGATTTAGCATGTATCTTTGATATTCTATGAAAATGCTTCTATAATGACACAGGCCACTTTGGAATTTGTGTGGGTCCCCTGACACATCCTTTCTGTGGCAGCTGGAAGACCACAATGTTCAAGGATATTGAGTTCTCCAGGTGGCAGTCCCTCCTAAAGCTCCTTCAAAACATCCTAATCAGGTTTTGGGTTCCATTTTCTCCTTGCCTTTTTATTTACATGCCTCAGCCCAAGATCAAATAAGTTTTAGGGCACATTGCCATTGGTTTCCTCTGCTATATTTCAGTTGCTCTGTCTCTGCCTCAGGATACTGTGCACCTCAGAAAACCTACACCTGCATTCTAGGTGGAAAAAGCAGAAGAACAGCAAAGACAGAATAGGAAGTTAATTTGTCTTTTTATCTTTTTGCTAAGTTTTTAAAATTTACTGATGGAAGAACCCAAAGACTAGTGACCTCTTGACTCAGAAGAAAGAGACCTAAGTCTAGTCCCTGACTAAAATCCTTTGCATGTTGGAGTAATTTGAATTTTTCATTACCTGGGACTGGGCTGAGGTAAACTGGTTGAGGCTTAATCTGACACAAAGGGGCAGGAGTGGTAAATTGACAGGCCTTGATTTGTCCATTTGTTTAATAAAATGCTAAATGGGCATTGCAAAAATACACCACATCCAGGACTTGCTGATTCTTATTTTCCACTGGGAGAGTCCTTACTTTGGAGCTGCCACCCCAGAATCATCCTGCACCTAATGGAAGGAGGAATGAAAAGAGCTAAAATGGATAACTGAAGCAAAGATATGTAGAAATTAGTTTGATACTGTAAACTAAGTATAAATATTTTTTGTCCAACAAAAGAATACATTTTAAATTGTGAGAGTTCTATGAAGTCCTCTGGAAAGTTGATGAAAAAGTTCTGAGGCTAATTATACATGTTGTGAGAAGGAAATTCTGCAGTTTACCAAAACCTCAGGAGACTCTAGCAAATTTACTTGTTTCTTGCTTCTACAAGACCAAATAAAACTATAGCATGTTGTCAAGTCCTTGAAATCCATCTTTTCCCCTGAAAATTGATATTATCCCTAAGTAAAAGCCTAGTGATTAGTCAAGGACTTAAAATATGTCTTTTCAGATTGGTTGGGTCAAGCAGGTTCTCTATTTCATCACAGGGGCAGGACACAGTTAGAAAAAGGTTGCTCTTGAAGTACTGCAAGCAAGGCTGAATAACAGTAGCAAATGAACATACAACATGATAAGGGATACCAGACTGTATTTACATTTTCCACTCTAAAAAATGGAGGAAAAAAAGGAAGGGTGGTGGCTGGAGAAAGCAATTCATTGTTTATAAAATTCATCCATGTGATCAAAACATGTAGCTAGTATTTCATATATACAGCTGCTGCTATAATAATTGATGACCTTAAGTGGGGCTACATTATATAGCTCATTTCTAAATTACCTTGCTTATTCAAACAAATCCTTCCAACGTCTATCAATTAGATTAGCTCAGCACATCAATCAGCAGCATTCAAATTGTGCTGACTTCAGTTTTTGTGGTGTCTTCTTTACAGTATTGTTGCCCTTATAAAAATTGTGTCTGTGGTCCTTTCAGATTTCCAAAGTTGGCTGCCTCCAAATTCTTCTAGCAGTGGACATTTTGGGTAGTGAGGGATAACTATTTCCAAAACCACATTTAATTTATTTATTACCTCATCCCAGAACTTATTTTACCCTAGGGCACAACCAAAACATATGTAACTAATTATCCTGAGAATGTCCACAGCTCCAGTAAGTATGATTTTACCCTAGCAGGATGTTTTTTTCATCCTGCTATTTTTCATTCTTCCTGGTGTCTGTAAAGTCCTACCAAGACATTTCTGCTGGATAAATTCAGCTTTGAGTTCATGTGCAAATTTGTTTATATTTCAGAATAGTCTGTTTTATCTTTTGCTGTTCAAGTAATAATCTAAATCTTGGCCCACAAACTTTTAACTGTCTGTCAAACACTTTGGGGCTATCAAAAAAGAAAGTCACAAAATGAAGGCATCAGGGCTCAGATTTATTCAGTTAAATTCAACTAAAATCCCCATGGCTGGTGATTCCTCTTGGCTGCACACAGCTGAAGATGCAGGGCTAGCCAGAGGGAAACGTCAGGCAAGAGAAATACATTGGAATTTAGCCAATACAAATCAGATTTTGTGTATCTGATTTTGATTTAAAAACAACCCCAAACCATAAAAACCTGAATTCTTCAGGATAGAAAGCTATCTTATGAGCCTGAAGTTTGTTTAAATGCAGATCTTTTCACTATCTTCCTTCCAAAAGAGGGAAAGAATAAATACAAAATAATTATTGAACTGCAGTGGAGTCATAGGAAGAATAAACTCAGGCCATTCTGATTAGGACCATGATACAAAGTGTTTAAAAAATAAAAAACAAACCCAAAAGTCTGTAGGATAGTTTAGAAAAACTTTCAGACAGATGGCTGCTAAATCTCTCTCAGGTATACAGATTTTCTTCATTGCCACAGAACAGACTCTTCCAGCTTGCTCATGGGAGTCAGGAGAGTTGCACGTTAAAAGTATGCTGGCCCCAGTTCAATGCAGTGTAAAAAACCAAACCTGTTCAGTCTAAATATTAGAAGCAGCTTAATTCTCACAGACATGAATTCTACCAATGCTAATCCATTTTACCAGGAAGCCTGCTAAATGAGCCTGAAGCAGCCATCACACACTGTCTGAAAATTGAATGTGCATAATAATATAGAGGAGGTACTTTTGGGTATCATTTTCTTTGCTGAAAATGTGGGAGCCTTACACATTTAATATTTAGACTCTTGAGTAAAGGTAAAATTCCTGCCTCAGTGAAAGCAACAGCAGAACTCCCCTGAGTTCAGTGAGGCAAGATGAGCCTGATTGGGCTGATAAAGGACAGGTACTTCTTCAACACAGCAGCTGTTTGACTGCAGCACTTGGTGTACCTGACACAGAAAGTGACTCTACATGGAGAATGAACCACATGGAGTTTCCTGGTTGCCTTGCCATGTGGGAGTGAGCTCTCATTGGAAATGTTTGGTTTTAACCCTGAAAGCAAGGGGATTTAATATCTGGTGCTCTACATTTATAGACTCCCTCATAGTTTGGGTTTTTTTAAAATTACTATTACAAGAAATAATGTACATGCCTGCTTTATTAAATTAGTCAAATGGTAACAGTATGCCTGGTTCCACAGAAAACTTACAAGTTAGCGTGTCCCCTGAAATATTAATCCTCCAGACAAATACAGCAAAAGCAGGTTTAATGGAAGACATAGAAAAATAAGAACTGCTCCACATTTCTTAACTGATTTTGATGCTGAGCTTTTATTTATCGTGTTTGCTGGACTTTTCAGGGACAATTTTCTTTGGAATGTGAACCACATTTGAGAGATTTCATACAGAACCATGTCCTGCATGGTCTTACATTGCCTGTGCATGTGTCATGTGTTTTTCTTGTTGCCCATTGAAGCTAATGAGCCTATCCACAAGAGTAAACACAAGATGATCAAAATTTCCCCATTCAGACCTTAGCTAACATCTCAAGATGTGTGACCAAATGTCGGACATTCCACTCAGAAGTCCAGATGAGCTCATCTCAGATAACTCACTGTGTTTCCATCTGGTTCAAATTTGAAGAAAACTATTTAGTTGGAAGAAGAAAAATACATTTTGTATCATTTTAATGCTGAACAGATTTAGTGACATACTTGCTTATTTAATCTACGGCTTTGGAGAGTCTAATGAACTGAGTAAGATTCATATCTTGGCTCCAGTTCTGTTCTGGGATACACCAGAGAAGCCCCAGTTGACTTAAATGGAATAGCATCTTTGTTAACGAGGGCAAAATATATTCCAGTGGAAAAAAGTCTACAAGCATGGTATGAATATAAGTATTTCAAACTATTGCAAATTACTTAACAGTTCATCTGCATTTATGTCTTTATTTATGTCTTGTGTGGTTTTTTAGAGGAACAATACTGTTTAGTCAAAACTAAAAAAATAGACTTTTTTTCTTAATCTGAGAAATTTAAGCATGTAAATCCCACTCCCAATAGCTGAAGAAATAATAGGTATGTGGATTGTCTGAATTCTGATGGGAGAGTGAAATCCAGTGTTGTGCTGCACATCCCATTCTGCAGCGTGTGTGCCAGAGGTTACCTCTGATATAAGACAGCCCAGCCTGGGGTGTGCCAAGCATCTATTAAAGAGTCCAGGGCCATCTGCTCCATTTCAGGAAGATGGGTGTTCTCAGGATGGTCCAAATATGCTTTCTTTTTGTTGTAGTGCAAACAGAGAGGCAATTGTCATAAGAACAGATCTCCCCATAACCCAAATGTTACAGCGAAATTCATGGCTCCTGGTGACCTTACCAGGAGCTATGGTGAAACTACCACGTAGCAGCAAATGCTGTAATTCTGCTTAAAATGACATCACCATTGCTATAAAAAAATATTGTTCTGTCCATCTCCAGCAGCTTATTCATTCCCAGCTCTGATCCCTTCATTTTTCCTATCACATGTGATGAAAAAGGTCAAGGGAGAAGAAGAGCTAAAGCTGTCCTGTTCTTTGTGTGGGGCCATATAGAAGAGATGGTAGGAAAGAGAAGGAAACGGTGCATCGAGTGTGAGATCCATGTTTTCAGTGGCAGTTCCATTTTATGTTGATTAAATCCTTGTCACAGTATACTTGGGGGTACATTTTCTGCTCTCGGAGGTGGACAGGCCATATTGCCAGTTCAACAATAGGATCTCATTTTACTGTCTCTGCCCCAAGCGTCACCTACAGCTCAGCTGTTCACTTTTTTTTCCATGCTAAATTATGCATATGAAACTCAAGCATTCTGCGAGTATTATTGCAGAAAAATAAATTTAAAAAGACTCAGAAAAAAAGTGAGTCTAAATTTTGATTATGAGTAGGGCTTATTGTAGAGTTCAGTTTTCTTAAAAGTTACGCTGACAATTAATGTTTCTACATTTGTCTTGTCATCAAAGTTGTGGCATAAAAGCCTTGATTCTTAAGCACCAAGACTGGAGTGCTGTTTTCAGTGCAACTGATGAGAGAAAAGTTTAGAGGGCTGCTTCTTTTCTCAAAAGATTATACAGTAATGAATTGTAGAGAACGTTTTTTGGGCACTCAGCTATAAAACATTAAGAATCTTTTGACAGTTCTTTTTTTGTCCAAAAATGTAATTTTGTTGCAGCAGTCAAACATTGAAATGTCAGTTCACCAAAATTTGGCAAAATAGTTTCTCCAGATGATATATAGAGGGAAGGAGAGACAAGCTAAGAGAAAGGTCTTGGCTTTCTCCCAGCTATGGAAAACCAAGTTTCCAACCCCAGTCTGGTTAGTGAAAGCTCTCCAGAGGAGTCTCGTCCTTTCCTGGGGAGTGCAGCCACAGTGAACCTTCTCTGGGGGCTTTGTCACAGAGCAGAGCTTTGTTTCCAGTGGAAAGGTCACGGATTGCATTCACATGAACACAGAAACAAATTTTGAAACTAGAAGCAGTTTAATGAAACGGAATTCCAATTTTCCAGTCAGCCTTCCTTGCTTCGTTTTGTCATCAGCAGAACTCGATGAAAAAGTAAGTAAAATGAAGTGTTCACTAAAAGGAAACAGACTCAAGGGAACATATTTCAACCAGGTACAAATGCCAAATTTCCATTGCCATAAAATGCCACTTAGTGGCTGAGAAGTTCTGTCTGCTTCATCATGGACAATCTGAGGGTGAGAAATTTTCTTATGAAGATGCCAGAGCATTTAACTGCCTTTTAAAATATCATATTGAGGCAGAAGCATGCATTCTGCCATGGGCACTGGTTGCAGCAATAACAGGCAGTCAGCTAAGAAGGCAGCAGCAGAGGAAGGACATTTGCTCTGAGTTCCTTCCAATGAAGCACTTGGGCATAGAGATTCACAGGTGTTAACATGATCTTCTCTTTTATGATGTGGTGACAAACAGTACCACTAATAATCACTCGGACATTTTTGGAGACCTGGGCAAAGAAGGAAATGGAATTAACCCTCCCTCTTCTTTCCTTTCCATTTAGCTGCAGCAAGTTCTGGTGAACATTCCTTTACTCCCTTTTCCTGAATTTTTATGGTGTTAACTGTCCCTTTGGTGGAACAGAAAAGAGAATAATTTTTTGACTCTTACTTAAAACCGACTCCTAGTTTCTTGAGGACAAGACAAGAAAAAAAATCCTATGAAGGGAGGGAGAATAGGACAGCAAAACAGCCACAGAGTGTTTTTCTTATTCTACTTCC
This sequence comes from Ammospiza nelsoni, assembly GCF_027579445.1. Lineage (NCBI taxonomy): Eukaryota > Metazoa > Chordata > Aves > Passeriformes > Passerellidae > Ammospiza > Ammospiza nelsoni. Next base: position 11,228,815 of record NC_080636.1, on the reverse strand, counting down.
TCCAAGCTTGCTGCTAGACAAAGAAAAAAATGTATCAGAAAGTTTATCAGCCACTCTGAGACCTGGAAAATTTACACTAGTGTTGGGCTGCCAAAGGCAGCTCTTGGTTATCTTGCTGGTAGCAGGATTGCAGCCATGTTGCAAAAGAAACAGTTTAGGACAGACTAACTAAACAGATGGCAAGAATAGAGAAAGATTAACTGAATTAAAGAAGGAAAAAGAGATAGCAGGGAGAGCCTGGGAACAGTAACCTGAGCCTGACATGCTGGATATCATTCAGAAGTGAATAGAAACTAGTAGAAATGGGGCTATGTTTTGGATCCTTCCCATCAACTCTGCCTGCCCACATCATCTCTTAACATTAAGAGAATTAAGGTCCAGCAATGCCATAAAGAACCCCCAAGTCCCTGCATATAGCGGGCATTTTGTGCTACAAAAGTATATCTCCCTCCTTTCAGCCTTCTTGGAATCAAATTATGGACAAAGAAGTGCAATAAGTAAAATAGGTTTATTCTTTTGTTGTTTGCCAAATAAGCCTATTTTACTGCTCACCAGTTTTGGAATATTTCTCCATTTTTAAAAATGTAATCTCACCAGCATTTCACTCAGCAAGCATTTTTCTCTGAACCTTTAAAATTCTTCTGTCTATAATCTTTCCTGACTTTAGAAAGTCAGGAGAGGGAGACTTTTGTTATTTTGACATTGCTATGTCCATGCAATATATTTTGTCAATTTTGGATTAGTGGATTTTGTCCAATGGCTTAGTCACTATTAGTTTCCCTGAAAAAGAAATAAACTATTATTTTACAAAATGTTTTTCATTGTCCTCTAAAACATCTAATATTGTCAGCTATCAGGAAGGGCCACTGAATGCTGAAATGCCAGCAACCCTACAGTTTCTGGGGTAGTGGTCTGTCAGTTTTTAAAGGCCTATTCCTCTCTCATATATGCCTTGCAAAATATCTTGAGGCCATCTGATGGAAGTGGTGTCAGTGTGGAAGTGTCCCTGTGCTATGTGCCTGTCTCCTTAAAGATTTGTGAGAAATAACTTAAGCATGTATTCAGACAGTAGTCTCAACAGAGTCAGTTTCTGGACTCTGCCCTTGGCAGTGTATCCAGGGCTCACAAAAGTGAGTATGTGGTACAACATGGCACTAAGAACTACCTGGAACCCTGGCTAAAAACTCTGCAGTTGTGTCCTCAGCCTCCATGTTGCTCTTCTTTCTGCAGGAAAGCAAGCATGGGCACACCAAGGCTTGCAGGAACCAGTTCTTTCTGCCATCATGTAAAAAAAGGAGTAGAAATGAGAAAGTTATGCAAAGAACACTACAGGGAACACCAAGCAAAAATTGTTCTTCAGTTGGAAAAACGTCATCAGCAGATTTCCTCTTTCTGCTTCTGTAAATTGCAGCACCAGGAGAAGAAGGGGAGGGGGCAGGGAGAAGGAGGGAAGTGGGCTCATGGCCAAAATTTTATTGGCCATTTAAATGGTAGTCCAAACATACACTAGGAAGTCTTCTGTTAAGAAACTATTTTTTTCAGAGTTGTCTCAAGTTTATCAAAGTTTAATGCTGGTTTTATTACACTATTTGCCTCAGTTATAAAATTCTGAAATTAAAATAGCCACCCTCTAGTGCATATTACCCCTTCAAGGTGCAAAGGACAGCCCTAATGCAAAAAAATATCTATTTGGCAGTTCATAGAAGAAAAAAAAATCTTGTGTGACTTCAGTTTGGATTTGAGAGTTATCTAATACTGAATTCTAAAGAAAATCTAAAAGTAAGAGCCAGCTTTTAAAAACAGAAAGCCTTGCCCTCTGGAGGGGTGACTTGAAATAGTAGCTCTATTTTAAATCTTACAGAGGAAGAGAAAGGCTCTATGACTTTCTTACCTTATGCAATCAGAATACTGCATTAAATGATTAAAGGAAAAGAGTGAGCCAATTCTTTAAACTCTAAGTAGACATAGTTTCTTAGGAACAGAAACTAGAGAACTGTTAATGAAAATTGGGAACTGTTCAAGGACCCACTGCTGCTTTCTCTATGCACAGCACAAAGGAGAAGTAAATGGAAACAAGACTAAGTTACAATTCAACATATACAGGTGACAAATGCAAGTCAAAAGAATAAACAGCCTGTTTAGAGACAAGTCTGTTCTGTGTTTGCAATGGACAGGAACACATTCTTTTGCTGGGCAGCAAACAGTGTCACACTGTGCCCCCAGCTGCCTGGGCACAGATGTGTGAGTACCTTTGGCACGGCGTGTCAGTCACAGGGACCAAGTACAATCCTGGCATGGGCTGAGTTTATGGGAGGAAACCTGAAAACTACATTTCAATTCAACAGGCCTGGTGAACTTAAGTCATATTTACAGCCCTCTCACTGCAAGATACCCACTTATGTATCTAGTTAGCTAGATAACTTGCCACCCTTCTACTCTCTTCTCTTGCACCAGTAAAGTTGAAATGGAAGGACAGCAAGGGAAAAAAACACAAACCAAAAAAAAAAACTTGAGAATCCAAAAGCTGTTGCAGAAGGGAGATTATTTTGAAATGTTTTCTATGAAAATATTAACACTTTTCACTGGCTCTAGTGAGTGCACGAAACAGAACTGCTGTGTTCTGGTGCTCCTACTCCATTCAGCTTGCAGCCAAGGGCAAGTATAGGTGGCTTTTTCTGCTTATGGATTTTTTGACAGGTTCCGTCTTCATCTTTTTATTTCCATAAGAAATCCACACTGAGCAAACCTTAAAATTTCCAAGCATTTCTTCAGTAACTGACATTTAAAACACAAAAATCTCAACACCAAACTCATTACTTGCTCTCTGCCCTCCCAAACTCCCAATGATGCAGAGGATTCTAAGAAAAGGAAGTGGAATGTGCTAGGAATGGTCCAAGAGATGGATCAGCTCCATGAAGACCTAAATCTAGGAAAGAAGCTGATCAAATGAAGGTCTAGCAAAGGAGCTGTCTCTCAGCTGCTGTGTCCATACTGTTGTGGACACCACTTTTTCTCTCATTGCAACAAAGCTCTAACAGCACCACTAACTTCCACTTTTTGTGTTTACATTGGAGAAAAGAAAATGCCAAACGGAAATTCTTTTGCCTAGGGCCAAGTAGTGTTTTTCAAAAATCCTGTCTTAGAAGAGGGTTGCTAAAATCCCTTTGGAATCTCCCTTGTGCAGTGTTTCTGTACAAACACAGCACAGCATTAAGTTAAATCACCACAGCCGAATGTTCTCTGCAATCCATGACAGAAGGAAAATAGATTGATCATATAGGTTGAATCACAATAGATAGGAAAGACTAATACAGAATATATCTTCTTTAATTAGGAATTTTTTCTGTCTCAGGTACTCAAAAAGTCAAGTTAATTCATGTAAACATTTTACATCTGGACAGACTTAAAAATGTATCAGTACAGAATATTTTAAAGTTGCAGCTTCCTATGGGAAAATCAATAATTTTCAAGGGTCAAAGCCTAGTGTACTGAAGCCAGTAGGATTTTCCTCTGTAGAATCAGAATCAAAAAAAAGAGGCCTCAACTCTCCCCTTGACTATTGATGACAGGCACCAGAGCTCTGCAAAGGAAAATAGAAAAAGGGCACTAATGAATTTTGAAGTGAACTTGCCAAGTTGCAATACTGTCTTCATTTATGTCTCTTCTAAAAATTTTTCCAAGGTATTAACAGGAAATAAATGGCTTATGAAAACAGTAATATAATTTCAGTGGAGCCATTGACATACCCAGGAGCCCAAGTCAAAGCTTTTTCAAGTGAGTGAGAGTCTCCACAGCCACTGGCAGAAGAGCAGACATTTCATTGGTTTGGGGGTTAGTTTGGCAAACACTTGTGGCTACACTTGCTTTCTCTGCCCCGGCTTCCTCTGAAAGTCTTCACTGCTTTTTTGCATGATCCTTCCAGTTCCTTTGGGTACCTTTCCATGCAGCGATGACCAAGACAGCTCTGAACCTTTTCATACCAAGACAATTTCTAAAGCCAGATTTCAGATACTGAGAGTCCCTTAATGAGAAATCCTGGTTTCTGGAAGCAGGATAATCTCATTAGCAAGGCACAGGTTGCTTTCCAGCAGGGCTGACTAGCTAAGCAAGCATGGCTTTTCTTTGCCCAGTGCCTGTTTTGCTGCTACATAATTGAACTGGGTTGATTCATGTGTCCCTGCACTGGGCTGTTTAGTTACAAGCACTGAGTCCCAGTTCTTCATGTGTAAAATGAAAGCAGTAATAGCTTCTTCCTGCCATGCACACATGTAAAGGAGAAAATGTTAGAAGATGGAAGAGCATGTGGGTGTTTCTTGTAAAGGTTACTAGACCTGTCTAGTATCTCAGATCTCTCTTTCTGACAACTTCGTGATTTTTGAATCCCATCAGTGCCAAATGGCCATGTGATATCATAATTTTATCCCCAGTCCCTCTTTTATCCTGTTTCTCTCCTATTAGTCACATCCTTACTTGGAAAGCACAACAGTTCTGAGGGATGATGAGAAAGGGGAAAGACAGGGTATCACTGAGCTGGTGCTGGAGCTCTGGAGTTACAGAACACCTCAAATGCAGTGGAAAGCTGACTGGGTCAGAAGCTTTCCAGCCACTTCCTTTTTCTTCTGCTACCACAGCATGATGTGAGGTGGGATATGTTAAGACCTATCTTGAAACTCAGGTTGAACTGGACCATTTAATATGTTTTTACTGCTAGGCTGTACTGGCAATGCCACTCAAAGCAGTGACACCAGACAGGAAGATGTAATTGAGTTGCTTGCTAATTTGGGAGGCTGGATCACATAATGACTGCTTCTGTATATGAACAAAGCAATATGCAGTCCTGCAAACCAAGGGGGAAAAAAGCTTCTGAAGACTGTTGCAAGTGCAGGCAAAACTTCTCTCTGTATCCCCTCTCCCCTTGCTTGGGTAAGATGTCTCACACACAATAAATGTTCCACATGCTACTGACTCATTTTCCTTCTCTTAGTAAGATCACTTTTAAAGCAAAATTTCAGTCTTTGAAAGCAAATCACTGCCCCTTTATATTTAGCTAAAGCAAACTACTTCTCTAAAATATGTCTGAATTTCTCCTGCAGTGGGTTTGTGGAGGTTATATGACAGACCTGGCAGTCATAGTGAAAGAGGAATATGACCTGCTCCATACATGAACCAGGAAGTCTGCTCTTTAGGTAGCTGCTGAATTTCAGATGAAAGAGCTGAATAAGTTCCCTTTTCAACTTCAAGCTAAAAAAACAAAGTTCAGCCCAAAAGCCAGAGGGGTACAGAGGAATGGGGATCAAGCAGGAGGCTGTCAGTTCTGTGGCTCAGGAGGTCAAAGCACTGCAAGATCATTGTTGGATACAGATCCAACAAAAGTCTTGCAAGTACTTATCACACTATTTAAACATACTCTTTAACAGCTTTGCACTTTCTCTGCTTCTGACCCACTTTGTAATAGCTCTTTTAGCAATACATTTTCTAAAGAATTGTTAATTTAACAACCCCAGCTTGATGCTTTAAAAAAGCAAAACGATGTAATTTTACATTTTCCCTGCCCTTCATGCCTAATTTTGAGAAATCTCATCTCAGAAGGTGAAAAGACTATTTATTTACTCTCTATTTCTAGCCTTTTTTTTTGCTCTGGGAGACTTATGGCTACAGTTTTGCGCCTCTAAAGAGAGTCTGAATGTCTCTGTGGACATGTTTACATTGTACACGAGGTACTTGTTGTGAAACAACTCAAGATAGCTGTTTTCAAGCTCTTCACTTCAAGCACGTGGCTGAAGTGTGTGTTGGCTCCCACCTGCCCACGACTCTCTCCAAGGAGCTGGGTGTGGAGACAGTGAGCCCCTGAATGTCTCTGAACTGTGACCTGGCATGTGTGTGTGCTGGTTGACATGTCTTTAGCATGGCTGGGGAAACAATGTCTCATATTTGTGAGCCTTTGATGAAGATCTTGGGGTTGAATGGTAATCTCATTGGTTATTTTGGCCTTTTAGCAGGAGGATGGAGCTCAGTGGTGGAATTCAGTATGTAAAACACCAACCTGAGAAGACAAGTAATTGAATTGGCTGGGAGTTTCTGTAGCTGGCATTGCTTCAACAGCTTCTACAACAGGACAGTTCTTGTTTTTACCTTTCAAGACTGATCTCAAAAAAATTGGAGGGAACTCAAAGAGGATCCAAAGCAATGGTTGAAGACCTGGAGGATATACAAAGACTCAAAGGATCTCAACCTATGTATTAGGCATGTAATAAAGTTAGGAGAGAGTCTGCAAGTTGTGCTCATTGAAGAAGAAAGAATTTGATGATAAAGGGCTTTGTAACCCAATAGACACAAGTACAAGACCTAGATGTGATCTGAGGCCTCCCCTAAAAGTCCAACAGAAAAGAAAATTTCCCCCATCACTTTGGTCCAGCTGAGATTGTGGAAGGAACTTCTGCTGAATGCAGTTCAGGCGCTGCCTCCAGCAAGATGGGCTCTGCCAAAGCCCTGCTCAGGCCTTGGTGGCAAGGATTGCATCAAATGCACTGTGCATTAGAGAAGAAGCCAGACAAGATTCTACACAGCTGACAAGTCACCTATGAATTCCTGGGGGGTTCTTAAGAAGTCTTGATTGATTTTAGTGTCATGGACTGGGGCTGGAAAATAAGGTTTTTTTAACATGCATCAGGATTGAGCAAACAGGGGCTAAAGAAGTGAGGTCTAAAAAGGGAAACATTTAATTTTTGCCTTTGGAGAAAGAACTTGTTTTTACTTTCCACTTTTGGGTACTCTGATAGTTGAACTTGGCAACCTAGAGTCAGAGACACAGAAATCCCATGGTGCAGCTTGTTCCTACAGGTGTCTGACAAATTCTGGAGCAATAAGGAGATTATTTCTGTTCTCATCATAATTTAGAAACAAAGTTTCAGGTAAAAATGGTTAGAAAATTTCATCTCTCTGGCCAAACTTAGAATAAATGCTGAAGAACCCCCTATCACATGCCACTTCAAACTGATAACAGATCCTGCCATCAAAACTAGCATTGATCAAACTTTACACAGCATACTCTGAACTACTTTAGCAACATCTGGATGTATAAAAGTCTGAAATGACTGACATTTTTCTTGTAAAGTGAAAAAACCCCAGCCACTTACTTGAACATTTTCTCTCCTTTTCTTGAAATTATTAGAATTGGCAATGCATAAGATACATTTAATTGATTGTACGCTATAAAAGATTTCTGGAATAATGAAGGAACTTACAGGAAAATGCTATCACAAAATCCTTAAGGGAACTCAACAACAGCAGCTCTAGTGATGCATCATTTTACTCTGCTTATCCTAATGTATGTCAATACAGAGTAAAGTTTTGTGTCTTTTGTATTACCTTAAGAAAAAATTAATTTGGATGATAAATATTAAGAAAAAAATCCTTGGTTCTGGGGAGGCAGAAGTGAGGGATGATTCCCAGACAATACAGATACATAAATTATAATTTTAAATATATATAACATCAAGGGCCAAAACTAATGACCAGAAAGAACCACAGACAATGTATTTAGTCTTTGCTAAATAAAAATGAGAAATAAGGAAATAATTCAGAAAACCTAGAAATGTCTAGTAAGTGGTTTGTTCTTTTTTAAGGGGTGGGGAATGCAATACTGTATTCACATAATCTGTTGATGAAATACTACAAAGTATAGCAGTTCTTAAGGCATTTGTATTCAACACATAGAAATAGGAGCTTTTTGCTGCTCATTTATCCCACCTGTCTTGGACTCCTCTCAGGACAGACTAAATAATTTTCCAAAAGTCCCTAAAGACAGAGGAGCTGAACTCCATCCTCTGGTTCAAAGAACATAAATTTCTGTTGTAAAGTGGAATTCCTCACGAGGGCACAGTAAAAATCCCCACAAATGAAAAGGCTAATCAGCCACAGGATGCAGTCAGAGGAACAAGGCAACCTGAGTGCAAAAAGGGACAAGTAATCTCAGGAAGAATCAGGTGAAGAAAGCTTTTCCTTAAAATTGGGAAAATATTAGTGCTATTTGTCAAGAGTATTAGTAAGATACTATCTGGAAAATCTGTTCCCTCATGTTTGAGAATTCAACTTGTTCGTGAGTAAAGCAGGCACCTGGATGAAAGAAAATTGCTCTGGTAGAGCAGGCATGAAGGAGCTTGTCTTGTTTATCATAGGGAAAAAAAGGCCTGGGATGTGATATGATTGCTTTTTGGAAATACATCAGAGGGCTGAGCACCACAAGAGGAGAAAGATATGTGAACTAACAGCATCTACAGGAAATGGAAGACGGGTAGGTAGATGGATAGATGTATAAATAGATAGTCACTTTCAGGGTGACTCTTTCCTGTAGCACTTGTATCAGAGGCTCAAAGAGCTGGAAGCTGAAACTAGAAAAACTGAATTCAAAACCAGATGAAAATTTTAGCTGTGATGAGAATTGATCAGTTAGCTGTGGATTCTGTCTCAGTGGAAACTTTGAAATGAAAATGGCCCATTTTCTCTAATAGATACATTTTTGTTCATTCCTGGTGCTACCCTTGAATCAGAACTGATTCATGTGCATCCTATGGCTCTTACTTTGCTGTGTGTCAACTGGGTAATTCTCAGAGTGCCTAAAATCTTCTTGCTATTACTCTAGGTTTTTACTTTAGAGCTCCTTTTAAATTGCAAGAACAATGCAGATCAGATTCATTGGAAATAAAAATGGGGTTCTATGCTTTAGCACTTCTGTGAAACAAATACAATTTTTTGTATTTCTTTAATAGGCAGTCTTTAATCTGCCTTCTTGAATAGTTTTATTTCATACGTGCTGATAGCTCAGCAGAAGGCTGTTGTTACTCACAATAATAGATAGCCTCTAGGTTAACTTCTGGAAGTAACTTTGGAAACTATTTTTCAGGCAGTGCTCCAAGAAAAAGAGGCACATGTTGAGGAACTGACATAACTTTTTAACACCACAACCAGCATATTTTTTCATGCAAACCCAGCCAAACCAAGTTGCCAAAATCAATATTGATCTAGTCCTTCATCCAATCAACAAATGCCATTGTTTATAAGATATAACTTTTCTTGGTTAAAGTTCAAAGCAAAATGCCAAGGATTTGCAAAACTATTAAAATGAGAGGATTTAGGTTTCCAGAAAGTCTGGCTTGCTTTCAGCCTCAGTGGGTATTCTGAGCCATCAGAAACTATCCAAAGAACCTCTGCAGTTTTTATATAGAACTTAATGGTGAAATGACAGCAAAGAGAACGTGAGTGTATGCACATGTGCATATGTGTGTGATATATATATACACACAAAAAGGCATTTTACAAATATTATACTAAGAAATGGTACTTCGAATTTTTCTGCATCACTGAAATTTAGTTTGAGACTTTGGAAAAATAATTATTCAGTATGATTAAAAGAAATTTGGAAGTTCTCCTGTTTGTTGGTAAAATGTCTGGTCTTCCAGTCCATCAAAATAAAAATTGTGCTGGGCTCAGAATTCCATGAATGTGGGTTTTATAATTATAAATACATTAAAATATTGCATAGGCATGGGATTTTTTTAACCTTTTCCTTAAGATGTTTCTTTAACAAAACCTGTCAAATATTCCTGAATTTTCCATGGTAATAATATGTCCAGAACTGCATAAACCCAGAACAGGAAATGCAAATGTTTATTTCTCTTAAGAAAAGATTTTAACAATTCCAGTAAAGGGTTATATTCCAGAATCTGGGCTTTATTTTGTGAGACACTCTATAAGATCTTCAGATAATAGACAGGTAGGCCATAGAGCAAAAAGCCAAGTTTTCAACTAAACTTCAGTAACCTCAGCAAATGAGGCCTCCATATTTCAAAGTTTTCAGTAATAATCTGTCTTCTAATAGCACTGTCAAGGTGTTATTTAAATATTACAGCATACTACTATCAAGCTTTGGCTGGCCATTAGGTAATGGTGAAGCCTCTTGCTTAGATATTGCATAGTCAAATTTGTTGATTTTCACAGTCTTTAAATTCTTGGAGACATAGTGTAGGCTGATTTTTAACAGGCTTATATAATATTCTGAGGCTGCTGCTTTACTTTTTCCTTTAGGATTTTTGGTTTCCTAGCTTGAGGGTGAAGTGGTTGGAGCTGATTATATTTTCCAGTGTTAACTCCCAGAAAACACCACATGTGGCTATTTGCTAAGAATTCTGGTTGTTCATTGCACTGGGTGGAGCTAGTGCTGCCATCTCCCCACTTTTACCATTTCAGTGGCCCAAGACAGTCTGTAAAGCGCTTTAGCAGCTCCTCTTTGTGCCTCCACATACTTTATCTTGTGGCACAACCGAGAGCTGTGGCTTAAATCTCCTTTGGTGCCATTTTCGTACTTAAATTTCTTCCTAAAACTTAAAACTCCTCGTTTTGTAAACAGGCATGGCTCCGGTCATGACAAAACTGATGCAAATTGCAGTAGTTTCACTCAGGTAATTTTTTTGTCTCCCTAGAAAAGATCATGGTGTATGTAATCCAGTATCTGGTAATCAGGCTGTAAGATTAAAAACTCAGCTTATTAGAGAGTGTGAATTTGGTACAAAAATACAAAAAGGCTATTGCCTTTTTTAGGTATTCTGAGAGTCCTTCAGGTCTTCTTCTATGCAGAAAAAAATATTAATTCATGCTATTTATTGATGAACACTCTGAGAAAGATAGGCCTAGTTCTTCCAGACATTGTGCCTTTTTGTGGTCATGGTTTTGGGTTTTATCACAATTCCAGCACAGACTCTGTGGCAGGACATACATTTCAGACAGCTAATGTCACAATTTACAAAATATTTCAAACATTTTCTCAAAGAAACACTTTTGTCAAGCTAACTATTTTTGTGTATCTCCGAAATGAGCATTCCACTCAGACCCTGGCAAGCAGAAAAATACCTACTTACCCCTAGTCTTTACCTGCAGGCCAATAATCTTTTCTTTATTAGGAGTAACTTGTTTTGGGTTTAGAGAAGCAAAGGTAAGATCCTTTCCTCCATCCTGCCAGCAGAGCCAGACCTCTGCCCAACATCACAGGAGCTTTCTATCAACCTCAACCCAGAGCTCCACCTGATCCTACAAATAAGGAGTAGGGTGCAGTACCATGAAGAGCCCTGAGCAGCACCTTGGATACAGGAGCACCACCAAGCTTTCAGAGGGGAAGGGACAGGGAGGAGCAGAGGCTCCCACTCTGGACTGGTCAGAAGGGGATTCCACAGCAGGAGGGGCCCCTACAGCCGGATGGGCTGGTGGGGACAATCAGCCTTCTGCTGTGGCTGCCTGAGCTGCCCTGCACACTGAGTGCCATCACTGCAGGGGCCTCATCTGAAAGTTTGGGCTGCTTGAAGGAGATGAGCTGCTGCTGTCATTTTCCAGCCCTCACAGATGCAAGGTGCTATGAGCCATGGGAAGCAGTGCTGCACTGGGTACATACCAGAGCATAATACACCCACAGGGGAGGAAGTTCATGTTTATCTGCTAATAGCCTGCTATGAGTTTGTCTACCTGTTCTTGATTCCTTTTTTATCACTGAACCCTACATAAATATTTCACTGTGAGGATTGTCACTGTGACTTACAAGACTACATTGGTTTAATTTTTTCAACATTTAGGTTCAGCTTTTCCACACAGCAAAACCAGAAAACCCCACCCTCCTCCATCATTGCTTTTTTTGAAAATCTTTCTGGATTGTGCTTTAAAGAAGGTGTTGTTGTTCACACTTCTTCTTCTCTCAGATACAGAAGACCATTCTGGAGTGGACATCTAAGGATATATTTTGTTTTGAGGGAGAAATTTAAAAATATTTGAAATGAATTAATTGCCAGCAAATATTCAAACTATTCCCTGCAGAAAAACTTGTACCCAGAAGTTGCCATAGGTGACATGGAAGTTCAGGAATGATAAATGTTTCTTTTTGCCGATGATTTCACATTTTCTTCTTGCTGCTGACATTTAGACAAGGTTTTCTGCTGACATTAGAAAAAAAATTATTTTCCCTTTCCAGACATTCCTGGCCAAAACATCACTTTTGTGCTTGCTTTAACATTCTTAAGTTCCCAGTTGTCCTAAACAAATTCCTTTTCATTGATCTAATGATTACTAGGTTCAAATTCTCCTGGATTATTCTTTCACTTTATGCCTTATATCTGTAGCTGTAATAGGAAAGCTGAATTGCTTCATTTTAATGCTTTCAGTAATCTTCCTTTCTGTCTGTCTAGCTGCACAATAACTTTCACTTGACTTTAGGCAGGTGGCTGCACAAATTCATATGAGGTTTTTTCTAGCCCTCGTGTAAGCCAAATGAGCAATATTTTCTTCATGCACAATTCTCAAAAGTACACCAACCCCATCCATTTGGTGCCTTTGTTTATGTGTTGTTTCATAGCAATATGGTTACAGTTTCCTCACTGCTCTTATATTATCAAGCATCTCTATTTCCCTCATCACATCTAGCATTGTCCATCCTCTTGAGTTCTGGGCTTGGTTTCTCTCTTACCATCATACATGATTTCTTCAGTTCTGTACAAAGTCAATTCAGGCCAAAATCAAGGCTGCAATAGCCACAAATGAATGTAGTTTGACATGGCCTTAACTTTCTAGAACAAACATTCAGTACAAGCTTTATGAGTTCCAGATTTGCACAGATTTTTAAACACTGCTAATTCAAAACTTTTGAATTTACTTTTATAACACTCAGACAATTAAAAGCAGGCTGGACATCAATGAAAAAAATCTGTGACTGGTTATGACACCATTGTTGTTAAAAGAGTTATGGGTGTTTGTATTTTGAAGCGAGAAAATTGAAAGTTATTCTGAACAAAACCAATGCTTGTGAATGCTAAATTTTAAACTCAATTTCACTGCCTTTGGTTTTTCTACCATGGAAAAAACATTCCTAAAAAAAACCAGCAAAAAAGTCTTACTGAGTGTCATTATCTGGCGACCAATCAATAAGTAAGCAAGAAGGGAACACTCTGGAATAACACAGGAAAAGGAAAACAAAACATGCAAGCCAAATCCTAGCAGATCTGAAAAATGAAACCCCTTTTACCTCAAAAGCCAAAACAGTCAGGGAAGGGCAACAAAAACATTCAGCAGAAAAGCCTACTGCACCTCAGTAAGTTGGAAAGATTTGTTCCATCAATTGCTGCCAAGGAAGAGAAGAAAGGACACAGTTTAGCAGGAAACACACACTTGTGCAAGACTTTGGTACTCTTCTTGTTTATCACTTAAATTGATAGGAACTTGTACACAGCTGTTTTGAATGAGCAAATCTCTTATGGTGGTAACACAGACCAAGAAAAATATCTTGGTTCGTGTTCATACTTTTACTCCCCAAATAAAAGCCACAGCACAGATACCTGCTAATTGCAGTTTTCTAGAGTTGTGGATTCCTTGGATCTGAAATAGTAAAATAACAGTTTGACTGTGGAGCCAGATTTCCTATTCCCATGCTTGTACCTTTGCACATTCAGATGCAGTTGGTACCAGGAAAAACTGTTTGCAGCAGTAGAACCTACACTGAACTTTCTGTCCTGCTACTCCAAACACTCTCTAATAGCCTTTATCCTACTTACCATACAGGGATGGACACACTTGCCAAGAAAACTAAAATAGTAAAGAATAACACAGTCCCCTAATTTTTAGCCCCACTGTCTCACAGTGCCAAATACCATTCTGCCATACCACACTGCTCTTTCTACCTTAACAAGCAGAAGCAATAATAAAATAATACTCTACCACTTCTTTTTTTAAAGCCTTGAAGCTTCATATAGCTGGAAGGTTGAAGGCCCTATTCCTGGGTATTTGGCTGGAGGCAAAATAGACAGCTGAAAGCACATGAAGTCTGATGAAGGTACACTACAAAAGAGACTCTCCCCCTTTCGCTGCTCCAAAATTCATTTTAACATAGGAACAAGAATTTCTAGCAGAAAACAGTAATCCAAAAACTTCCTCATTTTGCTTTTCTGTTCATGCCACTCTTAGTACCCATGAGAACAAAGCAATAGAAATGAGAATTTGTTCAACTTCATGGAGGTATAATACTTGACACATTTTTTTCATTTAAATACATTTCATTTCACACCTTGCCTTAGGTGACAGAGAAGACTGTATAAATAACAGGAAGTTTCCTGGTAAAGCAGAAAGCTATTTTTAATTCTTTTCAGAAGCCCTGCAGAGAGATATGGTAGCATTGATGCTGTGCTCTATCTTTCCTACTCATATGACCAGCACAATGGCTGAGGGACTTCTTTGTTTGGTAACCATAGCACCGCAGAAGGTAGATAAACCAGCACTGAAACCAAGATGATGCTAGATGCCCAGGCAAATGTCAGCTTTGGGGCCTTCTAAAACTGCATAGAGGTGTATCTTTAAATGGTGGTGTAATCCTTAAAGCTCCATGGACTGGGAGCCTGGAAACCCTGGTACCCTCAGCCCAGGTCAATCTGAAGTAGCAGTGCAGCCCCTTCTTTGGTAGGACACCTGGCAGACAGGCAAATTTTGGCTTCAGCTGGGGTTGCAAGCTGACTGCTATAAAGATGGAGGTCAAAAGAAAGTTAAAAGTCAGAGCTTTCAAGGCTTCCTTGCTCTTGGCTGGAGTAGGATCACAAAGGATCCTGGCCCAAGGACAGCTTGAGCAGTGGGCTGTTTTGGAAGTGTAGGCTCTGGAACCACAGGCTCCTAGACAGAGCCCTCAGAGCCAGGCCTCTGCAGCCCACCAAGACCAGGAAAAAGCACTTCAGGTCTGCAGATTTCACAGAATCACAGAATGGTTTGAGTTGGAAGGGACCTTAAAGATCATCAAATTCCAACCCCGCTGCCATTGGCATGGACACCTTCCCCTACACCAGGGTTGCTCCAAGCCCCATCCAACCTGGCCTTGAACACTTCCAGGGATCAAGCATCCACAGCTTCTCTGGGAAACCTGGTCCAGTGCTCACTCACCACTCTCATGGTATCAAATTTCTTCCTGATATCTAATCCAAACCTACCTCTTTCAGTGTAAAGGCATTACCCTTGACCTACCACTACATGCCCTTGCAGGGAGTCCCTCCCCAGATTTCTTGTAAGTCCTCTTCAGTTACTGGAAGGTGCTATGAGGTGTCTCCAGAGCCTTCTCTTCTCCAGCCTGAACAACCCCAGCTCTCTCAGTGTGTTTTCCTAGGAGAGGTGCTCCACACCTCTGATTATCGTCATGGCCTCCTCTGGGCTTGCTCCAATGGGACCATGTCCTTGTGTTGGGGTCCCAGAGCTGGATGCAGTACTCCAGACCAGGTTTCACAAGAGCAGAGTACAAACATTTATAGAAAAGTTTTCTAACTTCCTTTTTTACAAAAATTGACTAGATGATCTCTGAATGAATACTTCCATCCTGGCCATAGGGATGCATTATGTAAAAGAAAAATATAAATGCTTCAGACTGTAACATAGTTTCACAGAGTTTCACAGAGTTAGTAAATGTCTCTAAGATTCCAGAAAAGTAATTTTCTGAGATGCCATCAATCCTATGACTTTTACTGCTACAAAATAAGATAAAAACTCTTCCTACTCAGTTACCTTGCTATGGCCAAGACTGAGATTTTCTTTCTAATCACACATGAACAACTATTTATACATCATGTGTCAGTTGGAAGTGCACTAATAGAAGGACAACAGTGCAAGAACTTGCCTTAACCAGAAACCTTAATGGGTCATTTTGCCTTTGACTTTACTACAACTATATTTAATTCTTTTTCCATGTCACTGTTCAAAGGACCCAAGTAAAGCAGTCCATCGTGGGAACTGAACACAAACTGAGAACGCTTGTACTCCTGAAACTAAACTGCAAAGTAAGTTGAAGCACAAAGTGTCTAGTTTTTTAAGATGATACAGTTGTATCTGTACACTGACACAATAAAATATGTGTATCAAAAACATTACAAAACATCACACTGAAACACAGTGATTCAATTTCAGACCCAGATTGGTGGAAAAAAAGAGCAGACATTAAAACTGCATTCTTTTGGATATTGCTTGAAGGCCAAGGCAATAATACCCTTATCTCTGAAAGTAGCCAGTGTAAGTTTCTCTGAAGGTATAATACCCACTGCTTCTAATTTCCTACCTCTGTAAATTCTGTCTTCATCAATCTAGTGGTCAGCCTGTGAAGGAGGACTGATGCTTCCAAAGTCTCTCTGCAGCTGGTTATGTAGCAGTGGAAGCAGATGCAAAGACATTACAGAACATAGCACCCTCTGTTTAGTGATTCATCTATTCCTTTGATGCGACATATGAACAACTATGCAAGCAACCTTGCCCTAACAAATAGAACAAATAATAAATAGGCAGGAGGAAAGCTGAAGTTCACATGCTACCATAGTTTGTTTTTTTCTCTCTTTCCACAAGACACTTTCTTTAAAATGTGGACTAAGCTCATCATTCACATGCATCATGAACCCCACACCCTCCCGCTTCCCCCATCTGCCTATAAAGCAGGAAAGTGGTGGGAAAATACTGTGACTGGCTCTTAATGATTACAGTACATTTTTGTGATAAAGTGGTTTGGGGGACTATCAGGATGAACTCCAGCTGACTGCCTTCAGTCCAGCAATATTCCATATAGCCAGGAACTAACCCTTGAAGCACTTCCTTCTTTCCTAAACTCTGCAGTGAGAAACACTGCCTAGTTATCTGCATATCTTGAGCGCTTCTCTGTATTTCTTTAAAGCAAGACAGAGAGGCATTCAATAGGAATTTGCCTTTATTGTATGGCTTCTACTTCTGTTTCTGCCATTACCACATATCAGCTCTGTTTTTGTTCCCCAGCCAATTCTTTTCATATTTTCCAGACCATTCAGGTGCCTGTGCCCAGTGCCACAACAAATAAGTAGTATTACTTCTTAAGCAAGCAATTAGTTTTGATTCATCTCTTTTCAGATCTGTAAGGGAAATGGTCAATTAAAGAAACCAGTGGAAAGAAGTTGTTGCTGCCACTGCCATGTGCTGGCTCTGAGCCACAGTCTAGCTGATATTTGCAGGAGTCATGAGTGTGAAGTCAAGGTGGATGAAGGTTTTTTTGTAAAAACAGTGTTGGTGCACTTTCACTCTTCTCCTGGAAAGAAGGCAGACAGCTCTTTCAAAAGAGCTGAACTCAAAAATGTCCCAAGTCAGACTACCTTGGGGAATCAGGGTAACCTCAAACAGGATTAACTCATCCAGCCTTCCACCCTACTCCCAAACCTGTAAAAAGTTCACAGACAGGGGAATGTTTCGGAGTCTGGCACCAATGACTGCTGCTCTGAAGCAGCTCATACCAGGATTAGGTCTTTTGGATGGAGATTTGGACAGGAAAGTCCGTTTATTTCAACCTTGTTTTCTTTTCCACTTCTGTTGGTCTGGAGTACAAAAGTTTTGCATACCAATGCCCTACCATTGCCAGGATTTAGGAAACAGCATCCTTTTCCCTCTCACAAGGAAAACACAGCAGAAGATGATAGCTTCCACCAAGTTCTGACTGCACAGAATCTTTGGTTTTCCTTTTCAGCTGTGGTTTTCCTTTGATATCTCAGCTGAAAAGTATTGGGTTTTTTCTTTGTATCATTGACAACTTCTTATGCCTTGCATTTTTGTATTGGAATATGTGACCTATGAGCCAGAACTTCTGACATGATCCTATGACCTATGATTTCCAAGTGGAGGGCAGAGGGAAGGAGTGTGTGCTGTAACCTGTAAGCTACATCAGCATCTGATAGGTGCTGTTTGGTCTTCCCTTCTCTAGGGAAGGAAAAGTAACACATAGTGAAACTAGGGTGCTGACTTCAGTCTTCAGTGTATCTCATTTAGATGTCAAAAGCAGATAGCTTTTGTCACTTTTCTACATGCATACAACAATAATCCTTCTGGTTTGGTTTCACACCTGGAATCAGATGCTAGATGTGAAGTGATTGTATCACTGCCCTGCTTCCTCTGGAGCATTCATTGCCAACTTTGTGCTTCTGATGACTAAGATGTCAGAAGAAATGTTGATGCCAATAACACTGCATCTTCTCACATGGACTTTGTACTAGAGCTCCTTATCTCTGTGACTGCTTGCATTTGAATATCCTTTTTTTTTTTTCACTCTGTATAATGCTAATATGGATGGCTAATATTTATGCTGATATTGACGTTTACATTTTGTTTTTGCTCAGGTTGTATGCTTTTGGGCAGAGACAATATAGGACTGCTATTGTAAAATGAGTCGGCATTTTCAAAAACTATAGTCTTCAGTCCCCAAATACTTAACCCTTTGAGAACAGTTTTGTATAAATAGTATAGGATTCCCAAGGCTTGGGTCTGGACTAGCTGGAACTTGTAGGGGGATAGAACATAAGTAAATAAAGGGAGTATAGAAAGTAACCTTACCCCCTAAAGAGTTGCAGCTGAGCCAATTATTAAAGATTAGGAGCAGGCCTGACTTTACCAGGCCACAGCTGTAGTCAATAAGCAGAGTGTTATAGAAGAGTGGGTTGGTTGGCTGGGGGGGAATTGGAGTCAGTGACTGCTGTGAGGACAAGGATGAGGCAGTGCTAGAGGAGATGCCTATGAGAAACATCAAGGAGGTACACAACTCTGGCAATATAGAGCCCTTGCAATGTAATGACAATAAGAACCTTTGTGCTACAATGACAACAGGAACTGTAATACTTGAGATGCTGATGTAAGTTTGTGACTTCTATTTCACCCTAAAAAAGTCTCTATTATCACGTGTACGTGTGAATGGGTGCAGAATAGTTGAAAGAAGTCAGATTTAAACGCACTAGCTTAGTTAGATGTTAATTAAACTTGCTTTGGTGCCTATTGCCTCTGGTATTTTGTTTCAGAGAAGCAGCAAGCTCTTCTGGCTTAGCAGGCCAAAGGAACCATTCTCTTTGCTACAGGCAATTCCTAGACACTGGAGTCCCAGTCCTCCAGTGCTCATAGTTTTTAGTCCCAATATGGAGCTTTACCCAAAGATGAAAATATGCCCAGGTTCCAAACTTTATCTCCTGGTATCCATTTCTATTTGCATTATAAGTCCCTGACTTCCCTATCATTAAAAGACTTTTGTCATACTGAACCATAATCACAGCTGCAAGCAGTGTTACATATTTTGAACTGGTATGAAGCACATTCTCTTACCACACCTTCCACTTTCTCTCTGAAAACATCTCCTGATGTTGCCTACTTTGGTTGTAAAGACAGAAGCCATTTAGGTATTCCTCTGGACTGGCTGTAGCCGAGTAAAAAGAAGAGTGCAGCAACTTTCTAGGAAGGGGTTTAGTTTTAAAAATGAAAACAAAATCTATTGACTGGAAATGATCTAAATGTGATTATAGCCACTGCCAGGTCTCTTGGCAGTGTAAGCTGCCAGCTTTTCTTTCCTGTTTTTTTTCCCCTCTGATAACATGTGTAAACAATCAGTAGTACACATCAGAAGGTTTCTCTTAGACTTACGCAGGACCTGCACACACACAATATGGGATGGCGAAATCTCCATCAGGCATAGGACTCGCTCTGTCATAGGGCAAATTTGCGTTTGCAGGACATAAAACAGCATGATGGTAATGGAACTATTTGCAATTCAGGGAAACAGATGCTGATGACAGGGTCAGATGACTGGAAGCTTCTGCCCAAGGCACAGCGTGACATGAAAATTGCATGGTCCTGGCTTCTCATGATCATCCCATGGTTCAATCCCATTTGCCCCTCATAGGCTGACAGAGGCAAAGAGATCATTACTGCAAAAGCCAAGGTTTTGGAGGGTTTAATAAGGTCTTCATATTTTTCTCATCCTAGTACATGGGGTCATTTGATAAAGTTGTCAGGGAGCCCTGAATCTACTGAACACTGTTGGACTTTATGACGCACATCAGCATTGCTCACAGGTATTGTTTCACACTGTAAATGCAGGCATCAGTATCTTTTCAGAGGGAGTTATTTTTACATGAAAACTGGGATTGTGATACAGTCTAATGAATCCCAAGGCACGGTGGGGAGGGGGGGATCAAAAATATTTTTTAAAAAGATTTGTATGCTTCCAGGTAAGCCTTTCCCACTTTCTCATCTTAAGTCTTCCATCAGTTCTACACACACTTTTTAACTTGGGTGAAGCCCTTTAAATGTCTTTGGGCTCACCAAACTACCTATTTGGAGCAGGGACAGAACATGACATAAAAAGACAGAAGACATCTGAAATTACTGGTGAAAACAAAAAAAAAAATATGGATGGAAGTGCACCCCAAATCTTCTCCTTCTGAAATGAAATTTAAGGAACAGGGGTACAATGAAACTTGAGCTGGGTAACTAAACTTTTTGCCTTGTAAACTCAGACCTGGGACGCTCCAGGGCAGCTCTGAAACTTACCTGGTTTGATCACTGAAATATTTCACTGGCACTGGAGAGTGTGACCAAAAAATATGTTGTGTTGCCCTTTTGTGTTTTCTTCACCAATGTAAACAACACAGAATTATGTCTTTCAAAGTATCCTTAGAGACACTGACCTTGTGAATACTCTTGATTTTGAAGGAAATGTGAATGATGATTTTAAATGAACCCCTGACTGAAACAGGTGATCCTTTGTAATCCTGAGCTTTAAGTAGAAATGAACAACACCATTTAGGCACAGCAGAAAGCTTATTAATATTCCAGATAATTATCACTGAACTATTAAGGAGAAAAATATGTTTCAGTGTTAAAAGTAATTTGCTGGAATAGTTGAAACTGTGATGTTGGACAGAGAGCAAGGCAAGTCCATGGCAAAATGATATGCCAAAGTGATAATTCACAGACAAAATGTGCTGTCCCTGTGCCAAGAAAGCAGTTATAAGTCATCCATTGCTTGCTCCTCACAGCACTTCTGTGTTCCAGACTGGAAAGGAGAGGTATAAAAAGAGGCTTGGGCATCCAAAAGGACATGTGTAATGTGTGTTCTCCTCACTAGAGAGAGCTGTGAAAATACTTCACCCACAATAGCTGCAGAGCACACCAACTTTTTTGGTGTGACTTGACTGTAGCAGCAGGAGATGGGATATCCACAACACTGTGCTGCTCCATATTCAGGTGCACTTTTCTTGGTTACTGCATCTTGTCACAAACCAGAAAGCCAAACTACTCACAAGTGCACCTTCACTCCTGTTTTAAAACCTGTCAGGCAGTCAGATTTCTGCTGCTTGTACTTGCTGGCCTGCTCTGGCCCAGAAGGTAAGAATAAGTCACTAAAAGCTGGGCTGTTTTTATTTCATTTCTTGAGACTGACTCACACTCTCCAATTCCTTATCCTTAGGGAAGATACAAGGAAATTATGTAATTCTTTTTTTGGCTTATTTTCATGCTTTGGACTTTTTTCTTTTGGTATAATTTGTACTGGGCCTGTTTTTTAATTAATCTGTATGGATTGTGCCAAAGTAAAAGCCTGAGCTTACTCTGCATTCTCACTTGGTTGAGGGTAAGAAGTATTGAGCTACATGATAAACCAGATGATCCATTAATAATTACTAGGGATTTCTGCAAGCCTTCTTCTGGGGATGAAATTTTAAAAGGATAACCAAACTGAAATTTTAAAAGTGTGCTAAACTTTAAAAAAACCCTCTGTTTCAGACATGCAGTTGTAATAATTTCCACAGCTCTTGCTGTAAACCTGGGGTGGAAGGGGAGATAATTTACATTTTTGTGTTTCATTAAAAGAAGAAAATCAGAAACACCTTGAAGATTAAACTCCTGGTGTTCATCACCAAACTGAACTGAGACCTTATCTCTAAACATTCTTGTGGAGAGCCTCCAGTTAAGATTAAAAACCAGACCTCAAGCTATCTGTAGACCATCACAAAATTTTGGTTTTGCAAAACTGAAGTGGAAAACTTTACTAAAGTATCTCCTTATGAGAAGATACAACCTTGTGCTGTTCTAGGACTACAAAGGAAGACAACATGCCCAGAGGCAGAGGATGTCCAGAAGGATTGTGTTCAGGATGTCCAGAAGGATGTCCAGAACACAAACAGAATATTTGTGTTCTCCCAGACTCAGAAAGGAGCTGAGCATGGCTGTGGCTGAAAGTTTCCTAAACGAGAATGATATCTCAAGGCATGAGGGAAAAAGACATTCTAGAAGCTGGTTTTAATTAGGGAGTGACATACCAGGAGTTTGGAGCCACAGCTGACTGACAGCTCCCCAGGAAGCAGCATCTGCCAACTCCCTGGGCAAACTCAGCCTCTCATCTGGGGATAGGGAAAGTACAGTTTGGGACACTACCCTCAAAATATAATTGGCAAGAATATGGATCAAACTGCATATTGCATGAAAGTGGATAGCAGCCTTTTACAAGGACAAATCTTTCCTGCTCCTGAGCTCACACCAAACAAAGCCCTTTGGAGAGCCCCAGCATTGCTGCATCAGAGTTGGTCTGTCTGGTCTTTACAGCAGTAACCTGCAAATTGACAGACACACCTCTGCATAGGTACAAATGCACAATCACAGGTGGCTAAAGAGCCCCCAGGTCAGAATAAGGAGGCTCCTGGTGAGCTCAGGCATACTGGTGGCAGTACAGCACATTTGCTTGAATTTGCTGCAGTGTCTCATTTCAGGTGCCACCATTCCCTCGGGCAGGTAGCAAAGCAGCTTCAAAGGCAGATCGTGGGTATAATCTGTGGTGTGAACACGGGTGCACTCTATTAAGCTTAAACAGACGCTGAGATGATAATAGCACATACAAAGAACTTTAGGACATAACTGCTATTTTAAATAACCAAATCCCTTTATGGATCAGACCCCAGTGGAAGAAATTCAAAAGCATTAGCACAAAATCACTGGAGTACGCTACTGTAGGAATTCTCCTTTTTCTGCAATCAAATGCTTTTTAGCACTCACTTTACATTCCTTTCTATTGGATTCTGGAAATATGCATTCACTTAAAATGTGCCTGATCATTTGTTGAGAACAAATGCAAAAAACAGATATGCAAGAATTAACTGGAATTAGATTTTGTACTTATACCAGCAGCTGCAGAAGAACCTTGTCTGAGCTCTAGCAATCCAGCCAAGGAACTGAAATTACACAGATGAATGTGAGTAATGAAAATTAAAACATTTAGTGCAAACAGTTAGCCAGCAATAAATGGAATTCAGCAGCCTTTTAAGAGCAAAATAATGATTTACTCAAATAAATAAACTGGAAATCAGATAGGTAAACTGTTAAGTATTGAACTTTTATTTTGCTCTTTGAAACATTAACAATCCTTTGCTCTGGTGAGAAACTGCATAGTAATGAATTGACAAAAGCTGAATTCACTGACAAAGTCAAAATTAGCATGCAGAAGTTCTGAGTTCTAATTTCATCATCAATACCTTAATGTGCTATATGATATCAAGCACATTGCTTTAGGACTACATGATTTTGGACTTTCTTCACTCTTTATGTATTCTCATGAAACCCTATGTAGTGCAGGGTCTTTGATCATAGAAAATTAGTCTGTTTTCCTGATTTGGCAAACCCATCGCTTTCTCTTTTTCAGAGAATTGAATCTAGGAGACTGGTTTTTCATAAGTTTTATGTGAAAGCCACAATTTTTAATCACTTGATAAAATAAAATCTACTCTTCTGAGTTGCATGTAAAGCACACATGTAAGGATTTCTCTGCTTACATAATGATTCAGTGCAGCTTGCCTTCTCTTTGCATCATAAACACACAGAACTTACCAGAGGTTGCTGGTCAGAAAAGTATACAAATACACATTTGAGTTTTATCATGCAAAATTGCTTGGTTTGCACACGAGAGAAAAATATGCAGTGCCTTCCCAAAGGCACAAAAATACAAATGATTGCCTATATATTTACCATTTTGGTTCAGAGCAGCAATGCAGTTTTGCAACAAATCCCAGCCCCTGACTGTTCCCATTTGCTGCGCACTGGCTCAGCTCCCAGAGCAGTTTTGGTGCACAGAAGCCCTGAATTCCCTTTGCAGGGAACTAACCCAGAAGCTCTGCTCAGAGCACATGAAGTGCACTCCAGAGAGGATGTTATGAGTCCAAACCAAGCAGTGGCCTTTGGGCAGCTTTTGGGCAGCCTGCATGGGGAGAAGGGCCAATCCAATGGATCAAGTTAAAGGTAGCCTGAAGTTCAAATCCTTGTAATGTTTATAACAAACACACTGATTCTCAGCACTAACTACTTCAATATGGTGATCTGTTTCTGTTATGATGAGTTACTCATTAATGTAATCAGAACCAGTCCATGAGACAAACATAAAAGGGAAAAAATTTCAAAAAGTATTAGATAGGTTTTTGCCCAGTATTTTGAGAGTTATCTCTATGTGTTTATTTATCATGCTGGTAGTTGCTCTACTCTTGCTAGTATCTCCTCCTATGACATAAAAAATACAGCTAAGATTTTGGAGATGAAGCAAGATACCTGTACTTTAATTTAGATGAAAAAAATTCTGAAATGGTAAATTTGAAAATACAGTACCAATTTTGATCTACTATACATGAACTGAACAAATGAAATAAAAAAAGAAAACATCTCATTCTTAACCTACTACACAATGGGTGATTCCTGATCAGACAGACATGATGGTGTCTCATTTTGCAACTACTTAATTATCTGTAGGTTCTTTCAAAATTATAACACCCAAGAACTCATTAATAAAAATATCACAAAAAATCAGTTCTACACTGTCTACTACTCCTACAGAGAAAGACAAATTGATCACTGATCTAAATACTGGGGATTGTGTAGAGGCCATGGTTCATGCTCAAATTAAGTTTGCTTTGGAGAAACAGATTTTTTTTTTAACCTAAGCAGTTTCTACTTCACAGGAATTATTACTCATGACTGAAAATAAGAGCTAAGAGAGCAAATGGAAGCATTTTATTTCAAACCCCTAAGGTAAATGAGAATTTTAAGAAGGCTTTATTAATTGCAAAACTCCTGTCACCAGGACAGAAGCCTTCCTTTGCTTAAAAAGATAAGCTCATGTACGATGCTCAAAGGCAAATGCATATAAATTGAGTTTAGTCACTTTCAACTTGGGCAATACAAAATCTACCCCCTTTCTGGATTCCTGGCTGATAATCCCTATTGAAACTAACAGCAACAGTCCTTTTCTTGTCTCAATTTTTATGGAGCACTTCTCTGACCTTTCAGAAATTATGAAGAATTCCCAGAAAATCTGTAGATGCCAGTGCTCTCTCCCAAGCACTATTCCTTTTTGCATGTTACTGTACCAAGTTATTCCAAGTAAGAGCAGCTATCTGGAGTGAAAAAGTTGGTGCTGAAGACACTGTGTTCACCCAGTATATGTTTCAGGGGATTTTAATTTGAAGGAGCTCGAGCTGGACCCATGAACTAAAAACTCCCTGAGTCATGTGAGGACATTTGGGAAGTCCCTTCCAGTATAATTGCTTTGTAACTAGCTTTGGTTCTGGCACTCCCAGATCTCCCTTCATCCTGAACAGGCAGCATAAGTGGGAACAGCTGGGAGATTAATGCACCACAGGTATATCCCCTGAGCTGTGGCTACCCCTCTTGGATGTTCTACCTTATGACCAGGCAGACAGAGGTAAAAGAAATAAAACCCAGCTATGCTGCTTTGCTCTGAGCTCTTGGTGATACTCTGGTTCCACTCTGCTACACATTCTCATAGCCAGAGCAATGAAGTACAAGGGGAAGGAGAAAGCAAGCCAGCTGCCTTGCTTTATTTTGGGCAGCATTTTGTTTTCTCTCTGGGTTGTTTTGAGCAACGGTAAGGCACCATTCTCCTGACTAACAGGGCTCTTTAAATCTTTCTGCTTCTCTCAGAAACAGAGGATGAGGGTATTCACAATGCCATGGGGACCCCTGTGTGGTATCTGGCATCTTCCAGTCACTCAGTACTTCACAACAGTATTTGTGAAAGTAGGGGACTAAATTAAGCATGCCTGTATCTCAGAGAGGCAATGAGAGCAAACATTAGTAAAGTTTACCTCTTTTTCTCTAGTCTTCCTATCACAACTATACTGCTTGATAAAGCAGTGAAAGGGTGTCAAATATGACAAGGATGATTTATTTTTATTGCCCCTTTTGCAGTGATTAGCATATTTTTCTTTTGATTTTTGTCCTCCTGTCTTCAGTTGCTCCCTCATTCCCATTTAATTCTCCCCCCTTTCTTCCTTTCTCCCCCTTCCTTGTTTTGTTTCCCTCAGGTTCTTTCATTGTCACATTGTGCTCCTTCAAATGCTGCACACATTTTGTCAATGGAGCCTCTGTAGTGGCTGGAAACTGAGAAGACCCTGTGCTGCTGCTTGCCAGGCAGCGGGGGACCAGGGATTTCTCAGTTTCCAGCTGCTTTTGAAGCAGCACTGATTGGTTTCTCTTGCTGCTGCAGAAAAGGCTGGCACACGGGAGTAACAAATTCAGCATGTCCTTCTGGCCTGTTTTCAATAGATCTGCAAGTGCCAGAACAGAGATGGGGAGCAATTTGACACTGTCTGCTCAGCCACCCCTCTCTCTGTTTCCCAAAGCAACAGTCTCTCCCTTTGCCTTTCTACCAATTTTTCCTTAACTTCTGTGATTTCTCTCTCTCTGCCACATCTCTTTCCAGTCCACTACTACAGCTTAGGCAGAGTTTCTGTAGAACCTGAAAGACATTTTTCTCTTGTGCTACTTTTGCAGCATTTAATTTATTTTTTGCAGTATTTAAGCTGAGCAAGCACAGTTCTATTGCTCAGTGGAGTGCTGCTCAATCACTAACACAATGCAATGGCTCAAAATGTGCAAGTAAAAACAGAGTAATAACAGCTGCATTTGTAATCAACATAAGGGACAAGTCAAAAGTTTCCTAAGTTTATTAAGGCAAGACAACCCTTTGAATAGTCCTTTTAGAAGATTTCTATAACAAAAAACAAACAAACAAACAAAAAAAAACCACCACAGACAATGGGAACATATTTAAATATTAAAAGCCTTTTCTCCCTCATGAAGTTTTAAGCCTCTCCAATATGTTTGAGGAACCTCCTACATGATACTTAGGAAATACAACTGCAAAGACTTCTTCAATTAGGCAAATTCAAGGGGCTAAAATACAATCTGTAAGTAGGCAGAGTAAGCAGTGAGAAGAGATGCAGTACAAAAGCAACAAAAGTCCATGTTAACCATATATAGTTAACTGCAGACAGAATTCGGAGAACAGGTAGGAAGAAGAGAGGTCAGTAGATTTGAAAATGAGTTCAAGGAAGGTATGTTAAGAAACAGCATATAAGTGGCCTGGGGGTAAAAATCAGGCCAAGGCTCCACCAGGCAGTAAATCTAAAGTTACAACAGTTAATCCCAGATCAGAAATGTCACTGTCCCTTGATGCAATGTATTCAGTTGGCACAGCTGAAGGTGAAAGATTAAATTTGTTCAAAAAGGCCATACCTTCCCTCTGTGCAATCTGAGTTTGATCAAACATCACTTCTTCAACAGTTGTCATTGATGCAGCATAAAGAATGAAGCTGGCAAGAACAGCCATGATGTGCACATATTCTGTGTGCTGTGTGACTCAACATGCTGTGCGTGATGTGGGCTGAATTTATGCTGCCCAGAGATGCAGTAACTTGCAGAATTACTCTTCACAAAAACATATCTACAACCTCAGAGATAAAAGATAATGTTAATGAAATAAAAGAGTCAACATTAAAAGTTAAAATATTATTCTGGTCTAGATTTTCCCAACAGCTCATCTCCCACTTAAGTACCCAAACACAGAAGCTTCCACTCAGCCCCTGGATGCTGCAGGGTTTCAACATTAGACTCCTAAGGTTTATGCATAACTGGATACCCACTGGGCTGGACATGGTATAGATTTATTTCATCTAGGCAATTAAGAAAAATAAACTGAAATCTTTTTTCCTGAAATGATAGACTTACAACATGAAGTTAAGACTATGGTTTATCCAGGGCAGCATTTAAGTATGACACATATGATTAAAAAAGGTGGAATATTCCACCAATGAGAGCATGGTTTACAGGTAACATGTCACAGAACAAGAGTACCAACACAGTTGTACTGTTGATTGGTATGCTTGAGTACCAATGAGTTGATTGTTCATTCTGTAAAAGCTTTATTTCTATCAGAAAACTTATTTTTTTAGTCAGAATGTATCTATTCTTGTGGTTTACATTTGCTAGTGACCACAAGACCTGTAAAGTGCCTCCTGAATACTGAAGCCCCTTATTTATCTGCAGGATACATGAGACCAGTTCTAAATTTCCCAGGCATTATATAAAAAATATCACAGTATCCTATAATGGTTTGGGTTAAAAGGGACCTTAAAGACCATCTAGTTGTTTTGGGCAGGGGCACCTTCTACTACAACAAGTTCCTCAATGTCTGGACTGTGTCCAGAAGGATGGCTGGGAAACCCAGACTGTTCCCTACACTAATCTAGTCCCTGGCTGGTAGAACAAAGCCTCCAGCAGGGGTACAAGCAGGCACTGAAACAAGATGATTTCCACAATGTAGCGCCTCTCTATGGTGGAGTAGGCATACAGGACAATCACTTACATTTGACTATTAATGGAAATAACTTTCAGTATTTAATTACATCAATTACCTACAGGTTGAAGGCTTTCTGTCCTTTCATTTTATTGAAATGAAATTTTATTGAAATTGAAATATAATATCCAAAGAGCCACTCTGCCAGCTTCCCATCCTCTGCCTTTTCCTCCCCAAAATTAGAGATACAAAATCATTTACACTTTGCATACATTTTATTATGTAAATGCATCTAAGCTATACATTGACTACTCTTTGGCAACTTTTACTTCAAATGCAGTTCCACAGGACCAGATGGTAAACAAAATTATTTCTTTCAGTTCTGGCCCACTGCTGAAAGCCTGCCTAGCTGCAGTGCAAACTTGTGGAGTTCAGCTGTGTGTGGAATGGCTCAGGGCAAGTGTCCTCCAAGTACAGATATGTAACTGAGCTGGTGAGGTTCTCCAAGGAAGCAAGCAAAGGCTGCTGTGCATGCCCTCGCAGGCTCCAGAACCAGCTCTGCGGCTCTGGCAGCTGGGGTGTCCTGGTGCCAGTGAGGCCAGGAAGGTGGAGTCTGGAAGACATGTGTGTGCAGCTACCTGGAGGTCTCCTCTTCCATATCATGTTTCAGGCAAATCATCCAAGAAGGCTGTCAAACATTACATGGACTGGAGAGGTTTTATGCAAAAATGACGAGTGATGCTTAGTAAAAAAGCAACTGAGGACAGAACCTAACAAAAGTGTGTTTACTTGTGCCAAAACCACTAATTATCAGATGAAATGTCAAAGATTATGTATGTGGTAGTGCTGTGACAGATGCTGTAGCTATGTGAGGCAGGAACTACAGCAGTCCTTCGTGTGTTTTTGCTAGCACAGCATAGTTTCTAGTTATTTGGCAATGAGCCTCACTTGAAAAATGTTCTGGGTGCAGCTCCACCTGCCCTTTTCATAGCTTTCCAGAACTGCTGCCTATTTCTCTCACCCCATGCTGGCACTGCTGCCTGTTTTAACAGTGCTGATGCTGAGACCAAACTAATAAACTCACTAAATGCAGATGCCTCTGCACCGAGCATTTCACTTTGATGCGGCACCAAAACACTGGATGTAGCTCTGCAGCAAGCTAGCCCAGACCTAAAAGAAAGCCTGGACTTTTTATCTGTATGCCTTAATGTACTGCCAGCTAAGGCACCTCAAGCTCTAGGCCCCAAGGGTGTCACGCCTGTACGTGTACGCTCAGCCAAGGGTGCAGGGCAGTGCTAAGTGAAAGGTTTGCAGCCCGACAGTAACTCCTGATGTGTCACCCCAGTGCTGGTGGAGCAGCCGTTTTTAGCAGGAGAAATGAATTACTCACTAGCTGTTGGGAGGCCGAAGAGATGCTAAAACTGCTCATTTGGTTTCAACACCACAGTGACACAGTTGTACTCATCCGGTTTCCAGGAACTGTTCAGTTTACGTCAGTCAGGGCTCTCCACATCTCGCTCCAGCACATGGTATAAGCCCCAGAAAAAGAGACCTGCATGGACAAGCTGGGGTAAGTGGCAGAGATTATCTTGCTGCTGTTACAGAATAACATATCCAAGTTTTCAATATTTACCATCAAAGCTTTTTCCATGTAACTGTTTTCTACAGAAGACTTTAACAATAGGAAGAGGGGAAGCACAGAGACTCAGGCACCCTTTCAGCAATGCTGCGTCAATTACAAATACAATGATCACTAGGCCTGGGCTTATTGGTGACAGTTTTTCTTCCCTTCAATTTGTGTTACGGCCTGAAATCACAAAGCTGTGATCCCCGAGAACCTCCTTTGTAATGCATATCAACTTTCGTTGTGCCCCTTTGTTCCCAATGTGATGGAGCATTGTGGTGCCTGTGTCCAGGGAGCAGGTTTGCTTTATTGTTCTTGTAAATATGTACTGCTGGGCACAGCTCCGTGGAAGGCATTGAGTTTGTGCATGACTGACGCCGACCCGGACAACTGCTCTGACCCCCAGCAGATGGTGGTGCAGGGACTGCAATGATCTGGAAGTAATAGCATGTGCCATTTCTTTTTGTTTGGAACAGACAGCCAGACCCTGCATTTCCCTCCCCTGCGCAGCAACAGCTGTATATACAGTAGGGACCGGCGCACCCCTAACTGTCACTCCAGCCCTCCTCCTCCGACAGTAATCACAAAACCTTGGGCTCTGACACTGCATGGAGCTTAAACACTATATGAACACCACATGGCTCTTTCCAATGTTAATAAAATTGTGAGCACTGGGGCATAGATCAATTGCTTTCGTAGAGAAAAGTGAGCAATATTAAATATACCTACCACCCCTGAAATTAGACTTTGCAGTAATGGACTTGCTGGTTTTTTACCTCTGCACAGAAAAAGACAGGGTACAGGAGTCAGTATTAACTAATAATTTTAACTTTTAGACTACAAATAGCCTGTCTGCAGCCTAAATAAATTTTACTTGTCATTTGTATTTAGCAGAGACCAAAATAAGTGTTTGTTTTGAAAGGAAGGTATAAAACAGGTGAAAGCCCACAAGTGATGTTTTCTCCAAGGCCATGGGAGATTTACTGCTTTGAAATTATATCAGAGCAGTTTTAATTTGATTCTGTAAGAGGCCAGATTTTTTATAACTCACTGTATATGAGCCAGCTCATCAGAGGTCAGAAATGACAAATTATAGCATGATGGAGTTAATAATCACCCACTCTATGTCTGGCCTGTGCTACCAGTCCCCATAAAATTGTCCTGACGGTCCAGAAGGGAAGTTCCCAGGGATGGATGGAGCAACTGCTCCATGCTCCTCCCCTCTCAGCCCTAGCAGAGATGGCTCTCAAAGAAAGGGCTGAAAACCAGGTGCACTCTAAACATTGTATTTCTGGCTGCTATAATGCTTCTGGGAGGATTTCAGCTGGCAGGTCAAAAACCAGCAGACTTGCAGCACTCAAAATGAGGAACAAAGGTAAGGTAGGAGTAATAGCAAGCAAATCCTTTAGACTTTTTCCCCACTTTATACTGGCATAAACACCTTTTGAGGATTTTATACACAAGACCCCCAAGCTATGAGCCCATGTTCTAACTGTGAGACCATTCCTCTGAAAGAGGAAATGTTGTTTAATTCAGTGCTATCTCCCTATTTAAGTGCAGAATGAGGAGACCGGTTCTGGGTTTGCCTCTCTGAATATCCCCACATTACTGAAATATTCCTGGGGGAACCAGAGTCTCCCAGGGCACAGCATCACAACACTGCTATCAGGTTACACAGCCTCTGTTGCTGGGCTGGTAGCTGAGATGTCTCATTATCTTTAATTTAAATATTTCATCCTAGACTTGAGAAACAACCTTGTAAAGTTTGCTGAGACCAGCTTAATTCTTGACAAGCCCCCATCTTTTGAAGAAAAAGCAATGTTAGGAAATCCCTGCTCCCAGTGTAAAACCACCTTGGGTTGACCACACATCAGGGTTGGGTGAAGAGAAAAATCTTTGAATTTCTCTTTGTATGACATTTAATGAAAATTATTGTTCAGTCTGAATTCCTTCCAGACTTTCCTCATCTTGATTCTAGCAGCACTACCTCAAACAACAAACACTTGAACAGAAGTAGGTTTACTTTCTTGACTAATCCCATTAGCTTTAATGAGACTAATCACACTAGTCAAATTATGCATGTGCTTAGTTCTTGGCAAGGTCAGTGCCAGTAATGAGGGGAAAAACAAACTGATAATGAAACCGTGAGTAATACAAATGTCTGGATATCTGCATTTCTAGAAAAAGATATGGCTGTCTGGAACATTAAAAATGAAACACCACTTGTAAAGGTTAAAGAAGAGAGAGTGTATCCTGAACCAAGAATGACAGTAAATAAAATGATAGAGAAATTATTTAACTAATTATCATCCATGACATGTCTTCAGTTACCTCCATAACAATTATAAGATCATCACCTTAGTTGTGGCTTATCTGTTCATCCATTCATTTATATGAAATTCATCAATATGATATCCAAGCACTAATGAACTTTAGCATTAAAAGGTCATGTGTAATTCTCTAAGAGGAAAAAATTCAAAAGATGTCAGCCACTCTGGATTTGAGCACTATTCTCAGGCAATTTTTATGGAATTTATTTTCAATAGTTCCAACCAAAGATAGTCTGTCTCTTTTCAGGAGGATTATGGAAAATGGTCTATGGAACCGCAAAATGAGAGCAGAATGAAAGCTAGACTAAGTCCACAACAACTAGAACTTTTGTAACCCAAATAGAGATCAACATGGCAGTATTACAAGTTAAATATTTTTTAGGATTACATGTTCTTTGGTGATGCCTTTAGACTATCTTCTGTTTCAAGATTGTATAACTTCCTGAATTATTTAAATAAACAGCCCCCAAACAAGTATTATCTTTATAGACCACAGCCATGGACAGTCTGTAAGCTACTAAACACAAAATCAGTTTAACTTCTCTATATGGGACAAGAATGAGGTTTACCTGTCACTGAATTCTCCAGAGAGCATTTATATGGTATCCAGCTTTACACCTGTGAATCAATTAATTTCATAACTCCTCTCTCTATAGAAAGAATTCCTGTGTGCACATATTTGCATGTAGAATTACAGGTTAAGGATTTCTGTCCATATTTCCTCCTCTGACACAGTGTGTGTCACTGGGACAAGGGCTTTCCTAATACACAGTAAAATGGGATGGTTTACAATGGCAAATGGGTTTTTAGTAATAGTTTTATCAAGAGGTCATGTGCAGTTTGTGGCTTTCTTTTATAGTAGGCTGATGAGTTCTTTTTTTGCACCTTGTTATAGTTACTCTGAAATTTCCTTAAGCATTGTTCTGTTACATATTCCCTGTAAGAAAAATGTGTATAATTAAGAGTGTGTAATTCTCTTGTGTTTTGTAGAATCAAATGAGTTTTCATTCTTTGTTTTTGAAAAACACATTTTACTTACAGATAGAGGTGAAGTCTGTCAGCATACATTTTCTCAAAGAACCTAATGAATGAGAGACCAGACTAGCTGAAAAAATCAGCTCTAACTCAGTCACTAAATTACAGACTTGGGGTTGAGTGTAGATGTGAATTGATACACATTAGGAAAACAACAGAACTGCAACAGCACCTCTGATCAAAATGTTTTCCTGTAAAAAACATCTGTATTCACACCAATTCAGAATATTGCAAAATCTATTTGTATTTATATATGAATAAAATCAATAAAACATCTGGAGTCATATAATCTTTAAATCTTCCTTTTATTTTCTTAATTACTTGTGATAATTCACAGTCAAATCAACTATTCAATCTTGCCCATTTTCTTGATTTCAAGAGGATGCAAATAACTTCCTTAGGTGTCTTCAGCTCACAGTCAGTCCTACACAGATCAGACAGACTGAAAAGAAGCTGTATCTTCTCCTGTACATTTTGGAAACATGGAAATTTTTACAGTTTATCCTGCTGTACTCCTTGTAATGAATGACTTTGTAATCCTGCATCCCGTGGTTTAATCTTAGAGCTGCTTTGGTGCGTGCACACATTAGCCATGGCAGACGGTCAGGGCAGCACAGCACCCAGCTGCTGGCAGCACCAAGGCAGTGCCCAGGGAACCCCTGCTCTGCTGCTGCCTGTGAATGTAGGGACTGGCACTGCCCTGCCTGTGAATACTGGGTGCTGGGGCTGGCACTGCCCTGTCAATGCTGGGGTGCTGGGGCTGGCACTGGCACTGCCCTCACTGTGAATGCTGGGTGCAGGGGCTGGCACTGCCCTGCCTGTGAATACTGGGTGCTGGGGCTGGCACTGCCCTGTCAATGCTGGGTGCAGGGGCTGGCACTGCCCTCACTGTGAATGCTGGGGTGTTGGGGCTGGCACTGCCCTCCCTGCCTGTCAATGCTGGGTGCAGGGGCTGGCACTGCCCTCACTGTGAATGCTGGGGTGCAGGGGCTGGCACTGCCCTCCCTGCCTGTCAATGCTGGGTGCAGGGGCTGGCACTGCCCTCACTGTGAATCCTGGGTGCTTGGGCTGGCACTGCCCTGTCAATGCTGGGTTGCAGGGGCTGGCACTGCCCTGCCTGTGAATGCTGGTGCAGGGGTTGGCACTGCCCTCACTGTGAATGCTGGGTGCTGGGGCTGGCACTGCCCTGCCTGTCAATGCTGGGTGCAGGGGCTGGCAGTACCCGGTGTGTGGCGGGCAGGCTCTGCCAGCCCCCAGGACATTTCAGCCTCCTGGGATGGATGACTCACTGAAGTCTGGTGGTCCCTGCAGGGGCACCGAGGGTGAGGCACTGTGCCAGCCAGCACTGCAGAGGGCTGTGTATGGGAGGCAGGGCTCAGGGAATAACTGGTGCCACACGTACCTGGTGGACAGGCATGGTGCACGAGGGCAGGAATGCTGTGTGGGAGAGGAGCACTCTTTGAAGAGCCCAGTAAAACTAAGGAGGGATACAGGGTAGTTTACATGCAAACTGACAAAACATTTCACCCAATGGAAAATAAATGAAGATACTATTCTAGGGTGGGGTGAGGATCAAATTTTAATACAACTCAAAGTGTCTTAGCTAGGCTATTCTAGAAAACTATTTAAAAATAAGAGGTTATAGGAGTCAGCCATCAAGCTGTTCACACTGTTAACCTATATAACCATATGATGTTATTACTGTTAACTTCATCTTCCCTCCCCCTCTTCCTTTCTAATGTTTCCTATACTCCTTGCTTCTTGTCTTTACATTAAAAGAACACTCTGGGAAGGGACTGTACTCGCTTTCAAGGCAACACCATAGCAAGGGCCAAGCTTGACCGTAGCCTCTGGGGACTCCCACATCAAGGTATACTTACACCTGAGCCCACATTACAGCACAGATTCAGATTTTTTCTTTGCTCTACCATCCTCTTTCAGACTATGACACACAAGCAAAAACTATTTAACAGTGCTCCTGCTGCAGACTGCTAACACTGCTAATTAGCCTATTCTTTCTCGTCATCCTTAAGACAATATTGCACATTCTCTGAGCTGTGTTGAACATCAGCATCCATTTCAAGGAGCAGACACTTCTGACACCGAGCAGGCTGGCTAACAGCTAAAGTGATAACTTTTGTTGGCACCTACACCACAGCTCAGATCTAAGAGATGTTCTGTGGGCAGCTGCCTGTTGATTTGCTTTCCTAGACATGCAATTGAACCACACTGTGCATCCTGTGCTTATGAAATCCCAGCAAGGCTGTATCACAGTACCTACCACTAGAATGTGTGATTTACACCACCTACAAACTGCAACATCTCAAGATAGACCTGCTCCTTATAATGAAGATCCAGTTAACTGTGGTTCTCACTACCTACAATGCTTTTTAAGGTCACTGAGTTTTAAAATAGCTGGGATTTTACAGGACACACTGTGAGATGTTTTTTTTGTAAGACAGGCTGATCTGAGATGGAGACTCTTGTCCCATTGCCCCTCTCTCATGTGTTTGTGCTAAGCACATAAGAAACTTGGGATTACTTCTACACGAAAGTGTGCAGGTCTTTTGTTTTCTCATCTTTCTCCAAACCAGTGAGGTGGGAAGCAGCTGCCAAATGACAGCCATATTAATTAGCTAGTGCTGTGCCCAAAGGAATGAGCTTAGGGGAAACCCAGAGCCAAGGCTGAGCTGGAGAAAGTTTGGTCTGGACTGGTCAAACAAGCTGTTGAAATCTTTGGCATGGTTATCACAGCTTGCATCTCATGCTCCCTGCTCATGCCCGCCCTCCTCCTCCAAAGCTGGCCTGCTTGAGCACTGCTGGCCAGCAGCTCCTGTCTGCAGTACCACTGGTGGGACACTCCAGGCCAAAAGACCTCCTCAGTACCACTGGTGGGACACTCCAGGCCAATAGACCTCCTCCTCACCCACACAGAAGGCCTAACAATTCCATGGGCTGGTGCTAGGCTCCTTTCTTTCCTCCTCTTTCCACACAAGGCAAGACTGAGAGGAGAATCCTATGGATTCCCAAGATGAAGCTGCTGAGATCGACTGAGCACTG
The DNA here is from genome assembly GCF_027579445.1 of Ammospiza nelsoni. Classification (NCBI taxonomy): domain Eukaryota; kingdom Metazoa; phylum Chordata; class Aves; order Passeriformes; family Passerellidae; genus Ammospiza; species Ammospiza nelsoni. Next base: position 11,192,313 of record NC_080636.1, on the reverse strand, counting down.
CCAAGTGGCTCTGTCCACATACACACCTGCTGGTGAATCCAAGTTCCAGGTGGTCCTGTCCCCCAGCTGACAGGTGAGAGTAAACTGGATTTCCTTCATGATCAGCCTTCCATTTTCAGAGGTCACCAATGATTCTGAGCACCCAGCTGGAGTCACCTGGCAGGGCATCTGCTTGGAACATGGGTGAGGCCCAACACCTGTGGAAAATCACATCCTTCAAAGCTGCCTCCAGCTGTGATTCTCCAAATTGTCTCTGAAGTGACAGGCCTGATTCAGAGCCCTTCTGACGGCCTCAGCTGAGCTTAAATAAAAACGTCAAACTACTGATTTGCATAGCAAACAAAAATTTAAATGGTGCAAACCTGGTATTTAAATTTTTCTACCTCAGCTCTGGAAGTGCTTATATTTGTTACAGGCCAGAAGGTGAGGTCTAGTTCCCTGAGGTAGTGGATGCTTTCAGTTTCCAATAAAGTCAGCAGAAATTGTTCACACTCTGTGTGAAATACAAACTTTTAGCAGCAAGAAGAAAATTCAATGCATAAACTATATTATAAAAACCTTTAGGCTTACTATCTTTTCTTCCATCAGCTATTCATATGAGGTTCAAGCTATTGTTTTTGATTTGAATAGTATTCCTGGCCTTTTGAACTGCAGATAATTTATAATTTAAGAAAACAAAATCAATGGTTATTTGTTTTATAATGTACCGCTGTCAGTGATGGAAAGGACTACAATGGTTTCTATGATTATTAATTCTTCAAAATAATATACCTGCTCCAGTATCCAGTTAATCTGGTTATTAATCAAAGTGCCTTAATTGTAAATTATTAAAGGAGGCCAGACACTGCAGATTATTGTGTGCTATATTTTTAGATTTTCCAGTTTGATTCAAAACACACTAAAACAGGGGCCCCATAAAATAACCATCTAGAGACAGTCCATGGCAAACATTCAGAAACTATTCTTAATGGAATGGAGTTAGCATGAGCTGAGATCATTCTTTAGCCTTGGGAGGAAAAAAAAAAAAGAGAGAGATATGTTTTTAGGAAGAGATTTCCAAAGGGATTACGAGTTGCTCTTTGCAAACAATACAGAGGATTTCCAGTATGCATTGTGCTTTTGCCGAGAACTGTGCGTACAAGGGAGCCAATCAAAGTCCTCCTGTGTCTAATGAGGAGGGGGAAATCATGATGGGGAAAGTCCCTTAATGACAGGAGACAATAGCTGTTTGTACAGTGACACGTACAGAAAACTCTGTCACCAAGGAATCTCTCCAAACGTGATTTTACTTATCTGAGACATTATTCACTGAATTAGCATAAGCAGTGAAGTGTGTATGTGGGCGAGAAATCTGAAATCTTATTCATGGGATTACTGAAATGTTACTTTTTCCCCTTAATTTCGAAGACAGCAGAGGTACAGAGCTAACGTAATAAAAAAGATGTGGGCTTTGGAATCTCAGCAATCTTTAAATAAATGTAGCATTTGTCCCGAAGTTAGCCTGACGTGCTATACTAAACACAGAGGAAGCTGAAACAGAAGTCTTGATGTAAAAGGATTAGTTTTCAAATTTGGGTCTCCTAATGGACAAAGAGACCCGCACCCTGAAGGGGTAATGTTGTCAAATGAATCCAAAATTGGGGTCTTCTTTTTGTGCCGCGCCAAAACACCGGAGCGCACGGCGGCAGCTCGGTGTGGAGACACCGCCTGTGGCCGTGCCCACACGCGGCCGCCTGCGGCCACAGGGCCCGCTCGGCTGCTGGGACCCTGCCAGACTCCCCGGCTTCTGTTTGCTAAACAAACGCATCTTACGCACTTCAGCTGCACATAAAAACAAAATTATGAAACAGGGCTTTTAATGTAAAACCCACTTCTAAAAAAAACTTCTGTTAACAATTCCACGTAAGAGGTCTCCCTAAACGCTGTCCCTCCATATCCCAGCCTCCGGCTCTTTTCATTCACGTTTGACACAGCTCCCTCCGCCCTGTCCTGGTTCCCAGCCCCGATGGCGCCCCAGCCCCGATGGCGCCCCAGCCCCGATGGCGCCCCAGCCCCGATGGCGCCCCAGCCCCGATGGCGCCCCAGCCCCGATGGCGCCCCAGCCCCGATGGCGCCCCAGCCCCGATGGCGCCCCAGCCCCGATGGCGCCGCCGCGGGGTCTCGGGCCGCGCACGTGCCGGACCCGCGGGCAGCACGAGGCGGGCGGCCCCACGCGCGCTCCCCGCGGGGGTGCGGGGCGGAGGCGGTGCCGGCCGTGGGCGATCCCCGCGCGCCAGCGGCGGCCCCGCCCCTCCCTCCGAGCCCCGAATGGCTCCTCCCCCTCCGCCCCTCCTCGCGTCGGCGGGGGCGGGACGCGCGAGCGGGCAGAGGGAATCCCTCGGCTTCCCCTGAGCGCGCTTCACTCTCGCGAGACTTGCGCCGCTCTCCGCATGCCGGCAGGCGCCGGCCTCTCGCGAGAGCGGCGCGGTTCCCACGCCCGGGCTGTTGTGTCTGAGAGGAGAAGCCCGGGCGCTGAGTGGGCGGGGCGCACCGCCCCCCCCCGCCCCGCGCGTGTCTCGCGGGCCCGCGCACGCGCGCTCCGGGCCGCGGGGAGGGGGGCGCTCTCGCGAGAGTAGGAGTTTTGGCGAGAGTTTGTGGAAGATGGCGCCTGTTGTGACAGGGTGAGTGCGGGGCGTTCGCGGCGCCCGCCGGAGCCGCCGCCGCCCGGGGCTGCCTGGGCGAGGCCGCGCCGCGCCCGCCCGCTCGCTCCTCGGCCGCCGCTCGAGGGCACGGGGGACTGCCCTCCGGACGGCCCGCGGGCGGGCCCTGCGGCGCAAACCTCGTGGGGCTGGGGTCCCGCCGGGTGGGCGCACGGAGGAGGCGCCCCGGGTGCCGGCCCGGCAGCGGCCGCGCTCTCCGGCCGCCCCGCGGCGCGGGAGCCCCGGCGCGTCCGGGCGCTCACTTTGCTTTCCTTCTCTCCGGCACGGACGCGCCGGTCGGGACTCCGTGCAGGGTCAGTGCTCATCCCGGCTGCTTCGGAGCGGGTCCCGCTCGGAGGGCTCCCAGGGGAGCGGCGGAGCCCAGCTGGGAGGGGACCTGGGGCTGCCACGGGCTGCTCTCCCTTCTCGGTCGCCCCGGCTCGTCCCGCAGTAGGCGGGGGTCCTCCAGGCTCCCCCGGCTGCGGACGGGGAGCGCTCGGACAAAGGCTTTTGCTGCCGTGGTTGGAAGTTGAGCGCGGGCCCCCAGCGCCCCTCGCACGGCGGGCCCGGCCCGGCGCTGTCACTGGCGGCGGGGCGCTCCCGGGCGCGGGCGGCTCTCCGCCCCTGCGAGCAGGACACCCGCTCCCGCAGCCTGCGCCGCCGGGCTTCCCTTTCTCTGCGCACCATTCCCGGCGCTTTGTTGAGTTTTAGCTGCCCTCCTTCAAATGCTGCGGTGCAGGGAAGGGTAGCAGCCTCCCTGCGCCACTAAGCCACGCTGGATCATAATGAATGGTAGTCTCCATCCCTTTCAACCACACTGGGTAATACTTAATCATGGCTAGCCAGCTGCAGCATGTGTCACTGTAATAAGTGACACCCTCTTAGCCACCTACAGCTGATGAATAATAGCAGACCTACTGCTGGTGTACAATACGCAATCACACCTGCAGTGTCACATTGCACGTTGCCATCCTTGCCACATCTCGATTGCTGCTGCTTATTTCGGGTGCCGGATCCTTAATTTTGGACGACGTGGAGCAAGTGTGACCTCCCTCTATGTGTTGAGGGAAGAGACAGTCAGGAGAAGAACAGGCTGTTTCTGTACTCCACCTGTTTGTTCCAAATGAAATTTTGTCTTGTTAAAGTACTTCTGGGTCTTTCTAAAACGTGGACCTTATTTTAAGATTTCACAGTGTGTCTGTGACCTTCTGTCTTCCCTGTGGGATTACATTGTCTACAGCATTGGCTCTGTGGTTAGAGAGCAACAGCCTGCTTGGGGGTGGGGTGGGGTTGGTGGTTGATGCTTTTGTTCTCGTGGAGAAGGTAGCATTATGGTATTTTGTTGTTTTGATTAGCTGCAATAGTGTTTCCAACTCCTCACTCTTGTTTGTTAAAAACTAAATTGAAGCTTTTGCTTGATTTCAGTCCTGATGAAGGTATCTTGTGGCTGATATACAATTTCCCAATTAAATGTTCTTTAGGGAAGCTAATCTTGTTAGTTATGATTCCTGGAGTGTACTAGTTTAGAGGTTGGGCTTGAAAGAAGGGAAGAAATGCTTTTAAAGTTTGTTACAAAGTTAGCCTGTGCTCCAGTTGGCAATTAAGTTTTTCCACATTTCAATTAGTTTACTCATCTGAATATTTGGGTTCCATTTCCTTTTGTTTATTGATTATTACAGGATTGTCAGAAGTGTTGTCATGTTTGTGACATTAGTTTTATCCTTTTCAGATGTCTGTTAAAATGTTGACAAAACAGCTGTGGATTATTTTTAAAACAGTGATCAAATAATCAGAGCAGTAGAAAAAATACCATTTTAATGAGAGTGAAATGGTTGTTTGTAGTTTAGAATTTTATGCTACATTTATTGTTTAAACCTATAAGTCAAATAATTCTCTAGAAAAAAAAATTGTTATTGTTAAATACTTCCAGTGTAGGTGAAATGAAATATACTAACTTTTGTTAATGTTGTAGATATATTGCATTAAGGAGCCTAATTTTTTTTTTTTTTAATTAAATGACCTGTTTTTGGAGTATGACTCTGATGCTGAGTTGTCTTTGTGTATTAGGATCAAAAATTGATGATTCTCCAGTAGCTGATTGATTTTTTTTTTCCAGATGGTTAGAATAAGGAGTTTTCTTTTGGGAAAAACTTACTTGGACAGGGGGAAAAAAAGTGTTTGAAATTAAAAATAGCTGAAGAATGTAATATGCAAATCCTGCATTGTGTTTGAATGGGCATCACACGGGCACTCAAACTTTGAGGTGAAGCTTAAGGCTCTTTTGCAGTCAGCGTTACCTGAAAGAGAAGGGTGGTTATTTTTTTTTTCCTGTGAAAACTGTATGCCTGAGCTTAAGTTTTGGTACACAAGTTTATGCAGTGTTGGAATGGAATAGTAGGAATTTCCTGCAGCAGTTTTGGGGGGCAGGCAGAGTTTGTTGTGCTTTGTTATTGGCAGTATGTGGCACCCTCGTGCTACTGCCTCACAAGGAGCGTTTGCATTGAACTCGTGCATGTGTGCAGGGTGACAGGCTGGGCTGTGCAGGGTGACAGGCTGGGCTGTGCAGGGTGACAGGGTGAACTGTGCAGGGTGACAGGGTGAGCTGTGCAGGGTGACAGGGTGACCTGTGCAGGGTGACAGGGTGACCTGTGCAGGGTGACAGGGTGACCTGTGCAGGGTGACAGGCTGAGCTGTGCAGGGTGACAGGGTGAGCTGTGCAGTGTGACAGGCTGGGCTGTGCAGTGTGACAGGCTGGGCTGTGCAGGGTGACAGGGTGAACTGTGCAGGGTGACAGGCTGGGCTGTGCAGGGTGACAGGGTGAGCTGTGCAGGGTGACAGGCTGGGCTGTGCAGTGTGACAGGGTGAGCTGTGCAGTGTGACAGGGTGAACTGTGCAGGGTGACAGGCTGGGCTGTGCAGTGTGACAGGGTGAGCTGTGCAGGGTGACAGGGTGAGCTGTGCAGTGTGACAGGCTGAGCTGGGCAGTGTGACAGGCTGAGCTGGGCAGTGTCACAGGCTGGGCTGGGCAGTGTGAGAGGCTGGGCTGGGCAGTGTGACAGGCTGAACTGGGCAGTGTCACAGGCTGGGCTGTGCAGGGTGACAGGCTGAACTGGGCAGTGTGACAGGCTGAACTGGGCAGTGTGACAGGCTGAACTGGGCAGTGTCACAGGCTGGGCTGGGCAGTGTCAGAGCCAGATACTGGGAGAAAGTGAGCAGCAACATCAGACAAGTAACTTGGGAGGAGTTACTATTCACAACTACTGTTTCAAAGTGGATAATTTATGGCTGGGATTATAGGATAGTATTTTTGGGGTTTTGTGGAGTATTTTTGGTTTTGATTGGGAACAATGTAGGGAAATATATTTTTAAGATTACAAAAGTAATGAAAATGCTTCTTTAATTATATTTTGAGTGCAAACCACTTGTTTCTAAATAATTGTTATACTGCAAAAATACCTGTAGGCATCCATTAGCTTGAAAATTGCCCTGCTAGGTCTAATAAAGCTATATGACAGAGAAAATCTCTGGTGCCATGAACTTAATTTTGTAATTTTACAGTGACATGCAGTGGTGTCTTCTTAGGAGCCTGGGACAACCTGATCTTTAAAATACTAGAATCCAACTCAGAAATAACAGATGGAAATCATAAATAGCAGGCATTGTCTTAAGTACTTGATTACCAGTTAAAACCTCTGTAATAGCAGTATGCAATATAGCATTTGGATTATTTTTCTAACATGTTGAGAAGCCTTGGAAAAGACAAAAATACTTTGAGTAGGCTTCTTGCTGGTATGATGCTGGTTTTCCATAGGCACTGCACAGTAGAAAATTGTTTTAGTCACATTTCTAAGTAACAAGCTATTCAAGTTCCATGTCTGAATTAGTCATCCTGGAGTTCAGTGGTTATGAGGGGTGTCCTGACCCAGAATGCTCAAAGATTTAAGGGTGAGGGAAGACTCATGAGATCTGTGGTGGCGCAGGAGAATGTTTGGCATGAGTGCTGTGAATTTTAGGGCAGTAGTGTAGATGTGACAGCCATCTGGTCATTTTGTTTCTTTGTTTTTAATGAGAAATACGAAAAAAAATTGGAGGAGGTTTTTGAAAGAGGGTGCTGCTTCATGGAGCTCTCCCAACCCCAAGGGCAAGAGAAAAGAAGTTCAGAGGTGAAAATAGAACAATTCACCAGAATTTTAACCTCATCTACATCCTGATTAGTAATTTTAGAATGAGGACCTTGACCAGTGAGGGTCTTGAAATAGAGAGTGAAGTGGATGCTGCTCAGGAAGTGAGATGGGGAAGGACTTGTGTGGTCTGGCTGTAGGCTAAAAGTATCGAGAGAGGAATGTTCATAAGGATCAATCCTGGATCTTGAAAGATGAGGAAGATTTCCTCACTATTTCACCTGCGAACTTCTGTGGTCACATGATAGAATTTCAGCTACTAGAGGGAAATCTTAGTGATGTGTTGGGCATTGCGAGGATCCCAACAGCAGGTTATTTCTAGGACCTCTAGAGGACAGGCTAGGTTGGAGAGCTAATGCTTAGTTAAGTTCAGGACTTGCAGTAGTGGGAAGGAGACTGAGGCAGTGGTGAATGAATGTGACCTGTGTGTTTGTGCTGAGACTGAGCTGATTGTGAGGCAGCAGTGTGGGGAAGGAGACTCAGGCTGGGGTGTTGACTTGGACAAGCACAGGAGAGAGGGAGTAGGAAGAATATTTCTGATTCATGGTTGAATCTGAATCCTGGCCCTGGACTGAGTGAAGACAATTGGAAAGGGATGCAAGAGCAGAGCCTAGGAAGTGATTAATAAAATAATACAGGTGAATGAGGAGGCTCCTTCAGGAGGATGCACTGAAAGAACAGAGTGGTAAGGGATGAGTCATGAGAGCAGCAATGCCAAGGGAATGAGGGAGAGTTATTTCTGGAAAAGAAACATTGCTGGTAGTCTTGGGTGATTGACAGGCCAAGGAAGAGAACAAATACGTATTGATTCTGATCATCACAGAGTTAGGCTGCAGGAGGTGTTAGAATGCTTTCAGTGATGTTTAAGGAGTGGAAACAGGATGAAGTAGACTATAGGACTAGAGTTCATGGATGAGTTCTTCAGGCTACAGTTTTTACTGTCGCTGAAGGTTTTAACAGTGCTCATTAAGATTTGAGTAGTAGTATAACTACAGCTATTGTGTTGTGCATATGCACCTGATGAGTGTTAAAGATTGGGAAAAACTTGTTCACAATCAAATGAGTAGATGACTTTGTGTGACTAACATTTAAATTGTTATCAAGGAGCAAGAGCAGTCAAGTCAGACTATTGGGAAATCCTTGTGAGCAATATATTCTTGGAGGAGTCTTCTGAAATGCTGGCAAATACTCTTTTTAACCTTTTAACCTTCTGCTTTCAGTAGAAGCAATTTTATGGAGTTAAAGTCTTAATTTGGATTTTATTTGCTTTTGTTGTGTATTCACTGTGTTAAGTAGCTCTTTGTTGTTTGACTTATTCTGGTTGATACAGAGCACAAAGAAAGTTTGAAAATAATCTTTCTATAGCTTGATTTCTCCAGAAATAATCTGTAGACTGTTGTATTTGGCATAGTATGTGTGTGCTTGCTACAGCCAATTAAAAAGCAATATCCTTTGCTGATTTGTCTTTGCAAAAATAGTTCTCTTTAAAGTATTGTTCTGTACTATGAATTGCATAATGATCATGGGTTTGTGAATGAGAGTGAGTTTTTTCCCTCTGATTTGCTAATTTCTATTTTGCAGTAGTAACTTATTTTAGGACTATTTTTCATTATTTTGAACTCCAATTTCTGTGTTTAAAAAAACTGTGAAAAGAAGAGCAAGTAGCCTGTAGGTGTGCATAAAGTCTTTCTAGAAGACTTGTGGTGCCTTCAGAGGCAAAGATTTTGAGGAAAGGTTTTATAGTTGCTAATTCATTGTTGGTGAAGATTACAGTTATGGTGCAGTGCATGCCTGTTCTGTGCTGTGTTTGGTTTTAGATAAACTTGAAAAGATAGGTTGTCATTTGAATTTTTAAAACACATATTTAATACAAACAAGTATTCTCTTATGCAGTTTGTTAGAATCTCTGGGATGAAGAATGTAGACATTTGGAGACCAAATAATGCTGGCAGAATTCTGAAGTTTCAGGACATCAATTTTCTGTGTTCATAATACTTGCAAATTCTTCCTAAATTCTTTGGATGGTAATTGCAAGCAAATTATTAACTGAACTATATGGCACTAATGTGCTGAAATATTGCTTGAAAGAGCATTTCACAGGGAAGGTGTATTTTAAGTGTTGGGGTTTTTTAAATTTATTATTTCAATGTTTCTAAAAATTGAACAATTGTATATGCTGGCTTTTATAGAATTACTTATTTTCTTCTTTATGTATAGGTGAAAAAGAGAAAAAAATAAATGTCACTACCTGTATTGTCAGGTGAAATCTTAATTCTGTTGACAAAAGTGGGTATGCCTTTTAAGTGTATGGTATTTCAAGGCAGTTTTATAAGTATATATTATATTCTTGATCTCAGTTAACTTCCATTATTTTTATGTGGAAATGCTTAAAGCATTATAATGTCATACACTTTATCCTTACCTTGAAATAATTGTATTAATTAACAATTAAGATTATATATGGTAAGGAAATAATATAGAATTATGGTTATCTTTTATAATGTAAAAATTCAGAAAAGGAACCAGCCAATACATTTCATTGAAGAAGAAATTGTTAATATAAGCAGTTTCCATATCCCTGTATTCTTACTGAGTCTTGGAAAAGTAAGGGCTAAACTTAGAGTTTCTCATTTCCTGGGGTTCTACTTATGTGGTGTTCTTTACTTATATTTTGTGTGTGTATTTTGTGGTTGCTACCTTTTACAAAAAGAATGAAGTAACCTTTCCAAACTGAGGAAACACTTTTGTCACCTTTGCTGTGTCACATCACAGCCATTTTTCAGAGCCTGTTTACACTGTTAAAATAATTTCATTTTCCAAAAAATGCTTCATGTTCTTCAACTGCACTTTAGTTATCCAGATGGTGGCATATGGCCGTGTATCTTCTTGCTCTTATGCTTGTAAATGTATAAACTACATATTTGTGGTGGCAAATTTTTTACCAAGAAAGAAAAGAATGCAAGAGTTTCAGTATGTACCATGTGAGAAGTCTCTTGATTGTGCTCGCAGATTTCAATCCTTACAATAGACAGACCATTATTTTATATATATAATAGATTCTAATATTATGTATTTATTACAATTCTATATAAAATATAAAATAGAGATTAAGATAAACACTGATTTTTAAATTTTTTTTAAAAGCTTGACTGATCTGTAAAATATTATTTTAATATAAAATTGCTATCATGTTTTACTGTTTAATTAATAAGACTTTTTAGTGAATGGCATGCTGCTGGGACGTGATTTGTTCTCTCTAAAGCAGCCTGTACACTTCAGTCGACAGCACGTGTCTTCAGGAAGCTTGTGAGGCTGTTCTGAGGATGTCTTTATGTTGAAAAGTCTTGAAACATTTGTGCTGAATTGAAGTATGTATTTCCATTGTTATTTAAACTGAGAGTGATCACCTGCAGAGTGATCTCGGCTGGTTAGAGGGCTGGGCAATCACCAGGTGTGAAATTTAACAAGGGTGAGTGCCAGGGATGGGGCAGCTGTGGATGTGCATAGCCTGGGGATGGGGGCTGGAAAGGGACCTGGGGGTCGCCAGCGGTGCCCTGGCAGCCAGGAGGGCCAGCCCTGTCCTGGGGGGCACCAGGCACAGCATGGCCAGCAGGGCAAGGGAGGGGATTGTCCTGCTCTGCTCTGGGCTGGGACAGCCTCACCTCCAGTGCTGGGGGCAGTTCTGGGCACCACAGTGTAAGAGAGATGTAGAGCTTTAGAGAGCATCCAGAGGAGCACTGTGAAGGTGGTGAAGGGTCTGGAGGAGAAGTCATATGAGGAAAGACTGAGATCAGCTGTCTTAGTCTGGAGGAGACCAGGAGGAGACCTCATCACAGCCTAGAGCTTTCTCACAGGGGGAAGCAGAGGGGCAGGCACTGATCTCTTCTCTGGTGACCACTGACAGGACAAAAGGAAATGGCCTGTATTTATGTCAGGAGAGGTTTGGGTTGGACATTAGGAAAAGGCTCCCCAGGGAAGTGGTCACAGCACCAAGCCTGACAGAGTTCAAGAAGCATCTGGACAATGCTTTCAAGGCACACGGTGTGTATCTGGGGGTGTCCTGCACAGGGCCGGGAACTGAGCTTGATGACCCTGGTGGATCCCTTCCAGCTTAGGGTGTTCTATGACTCTAAAGTTGTTTACATGCTTCACTTGGAAAACATGAAGACCTTACAGTGGTTGTGGTTATAACTTTTCTTCATTTGTTTCTTATTCAGGAGCAAGAGTTTATCTCCATTTTGTTGTCCTGCATGACTAGTTTGTATGCAGTGGTATTTCATCAGTGCATTGAAAATCCACAACACTTTCTCAAATAGGCAACAAGCTCTGTTGGCAACTAATAATTTTTAGTGGCTCTGTGTGAGATCATACCTGGTTCTCCTAGGTTAGATTAAAGATATATACTGCAATGGATCCTAGCTGGCATTTTGGTTATTAATGTAATTTCTTATAGTTATTTGAGTGGAGGAATGAATACCTAAATTTTTTCCTTTATGAGTACAGACAAATATAGACATTTTTCTGAATGTGCCATAAAAAATGTCCTTCTGCTTTTATTCTTGGTAACATTGCTTGGTCTGTAGGAAGTTTCATCTGCACTTTGTTTTTTTCAAAGCCATACTTGTGGCATATTTTAGTGTGTGGTGTTTTGGGAGATTACCAGGAAAAGTTGGTATCGAAATGAAACTTGATCACGCTGCTGTGAAATTCAGAATTTTCCAAGCCTAAAGAGGGAATTGAATTGTGCAAAATACTGGTTCCTGATTTTTGCCGAACCATAGAAACTGCACGGAATAAAAGATACTCTTCAGAAAATATCCTGCTTCCTTTTCCTGGCAGCTCTTATTTTTACTCTGTAATGTAATTTTGTCTGGGAGCAGTGGCAGAGGGTCTTGCAGACAATGTTTGCAAGTTGCAAATTGTGGATTAGGAGCTACCACTGTAGAAAAGAAGGTTAAAGTTGTTTGTTTAGCAGAAGAATTTGTGAAACTAAGCTTTTCTCAGTTATGGATTACAGGGGAGGTTGTCTTGGTAAGGGATGTTACTGCTTTCAGTGTGATCTTATATAAAGGGAGCTTCAAAATGAAGGTCTAGAGTCTTGGAGGTGCTTGTGCACACTCTGAGATTATGCCATTGTGGAAGAGTTCCAAGGCCGGGCAGAATAAATAATAATTAGTCTTACTCAGTTATTGTTGTTCCAGCCGTCTGCGTAAAAGCTCCTCATGTCCTGAACGTGAAAAAACAAGCACAAAACCCCAGTGACTTGCCAAGGTCAGACAGATTCTGTGGAGAGGTGGAAATAGAATTACTATCTCCTGCCTCTGTTCTTGTACTTGGTGTAGTTATGGGCTGTCTGCTGGGTTTTGACAGGTGACATCATGTTGTCTCTCCCAACTGCGGCCGTGAAAGCTGGTCAGGAGAAATCAGACTTCCTTAGGTTTTTCATCTGCATAACAGAAAGGTATGGTAAATAAGACTTGAGTGACTGTATTCATCATTAATGTGTTCTGGCTAGAGTGGGTGATAATAGAGTGGGCACTGGAGAGGTGCTGCTCTTACACAGTTGAGACAAATGCTGTGGTTAGGGCTCGACCACTAGATAAATGTGCCATGTAATAAAATGAGCTGGTGCTGCGCTGTGCTGTTGCCATGTCTTTTTACTGCACGAGAAATTACTCTGCATAGGTACTTATTTTCAAAATTGAAAATATTTCACTACTTTCCAAATCTGCCACCCAGCTCTGGTTTCAGTGGTGAGTGTCAGAATTCAGGAAAGAAAAGGCTTTGGTGAGAGACTGCAGTTATTCTGCATGTGTGTGCTTCTTTTCATGCTTAGTTTTGTAGTAGATAAACATGACGACTAGTAAAATCCTCAATAATGTAATATCTTCCAGAAGTTGTGGAGATATATCAAAACTATTTTGGACATGTCTTTTTGTCCAAGTATTTTTTTTGGCCAAATTCTTTTATTCTGCTGTTCAGTACTTCTTTGTCAGCATTGAGTCCTGGGGTGTTGTTGGTTTGGTGTAGTTTGTTGGGGGTTTGTTTGGTTTTGTGGTTGGTTGGTTGGGGTTTTGTTTGTGTTGTTTTTGTTTGTGTGGGGGGTTTTTGTTTATTTTTTAAAATTTACTTTTGCATTCCAGTTTTTTTTATTTGCTATTGTGTGGTTGGTGTTGCTTTTCGTTCGTTTATGTGCGCGTTACAATTTTCTCACTAAGTCACAGAGAGCAGTTAACCAAAATAAGTATTTGGGATAAGGCCTCCTCTTTGAGAGAGGCTTGTAGCACTCCTGATGTATTGTGACAAATTGTTTTAGTCAGCACAGATGATACTGAGATGGAATTCTGATCACAAGATAGAAGCTCAAGGGATCTTTGTGTAAATACTAAAGTTACAAGAGTGCCTTCCTCTGTTAATTGTTTTGCTGTTGATTATGGAGGTAAGGTGTCTCTTAGTTTGTAAGAGTGATAGAAGAATGTGTTAAACAGGGAGAAAAAACCAGGCAGTTCTCTAGAGCTAAAGCAAATTTCTTGCTCCAAGAGTCACCTAAAGGAGGAAAGGCATGAAAACCTATTCCGATAATCTGTTTTAATTAATAATATAGATGTTGGCCAGGCTCATGTTCAGTTTTGATAATACAGTAAATAAGATTAGTGTTCCCAGTGCTTACGTTTAGATAGCAGCACTCTCAAAATACCAAGAACTGTGTTAAAACAAACGTGAGAACTATGCCAAAACAAATATCAGAACTTACTGCTTTTTTTGCCCTTTTTTTTGCAATGGGCAAAACACCTGTATTTCACAACAGTAGCCGGCAAAACAAAACAGTCGTTATGAAACAACGTTTAAAAAGGTTTTACTGAGTTTCACTCCCAGTCAGCTTGTTGAAGTGATAAATCGTACTTGAGATGTAGCAAAGGAAAAGAAGAGCAGGCCTTTACAGTCAGCTGTGATTGCTGAAGACTCCTAGAAAGTGTAGGGCAGCTTTTGTTACTGGCCCCCTTGTGCTGTAAGGGCAGCTGTCATTCTTTTTGGCTTGCTGCATCTGCCTGTGGCTTTTGAGGCTGCAGCAAACAGAGGGTGACCTCAGAAGATGTGCTCAGGGTACCTCTCAGGATGGAGTATGAAGCCAGTCCTTGAATGTAGCCTGAATTTCCACATGGAAATAAAATATAGAAGAAGAAAAGCTCTAGGCATATCCCTTCTTTTTCTAATGTTTCTGGGTTCCGTGGTTTTTTCTGGAAAAAATCTTGACTTGTTTTGTTTGTTAAATACTTAGTAAATAATCAAAAAACTGAACTGACCTTCCTGCCTTAATGTCTCACCATATTGCTGGATGGCACTTAGAGTTAGCAGTAGACTGGTTAGACTTGTCAGTTTGCATAGTCATGAAAGTAGTATTGCATCAGGTTAAATTTAAAAGTTTATCTTTCTCAGTTTGACCAGTTCTCTAAAAAACCCTGAACCATAAGCGACAGACCTATGTTTGCCAGAAGGTATTAGGCATGATGAATATTATATCTGTAGAGATAAGAGACTTCTTCACTTACTGAAAGTTTTCCTCTGTCATTAGGATTCAAATTGTGGATATTGTTGTTGGAAGTACTCAGCAGATTTTGCTGGTGACACTTGAGATATTTTCTTTGTTGTGTTCAGTATTCTCCTGCTTAATGGCCCTGATTGTAGAACAGTTTTTTCAGTAATGAAATTAGATTTTTAAGAAGAAAAATACTATTCTGCCATTACACAAATTGCATTCCTAGCTAATATTGTATTTTTTTGGTTTGACATTAGTTGAAAAAGATGTATAGCTACAGCTTTACATTCCTTTTCTCTGATTCAGTTTTATATCTTTTTATATCTGCTTCCTCTTGTTACATATATAAAACGTATTGAAATAACAGAGAGTGTGTTTTGCTTAGTCATTTTCAGTTGTGCCCTCTCCTGAATTTTGTGGGCAGCCCTCAATTAGTTTTTGCTTCTGGATTTCCTTTTTTTTTTCCTCTCTTAATTATTTTTAATGGAGTAGCACACCAGAATACTTTCCCTGGGTTGTTTTTTTTTTTCTGTGAAGTTTCTGTGTAAGCCCCATTGTCTTTGTTCCTGGGCAATCCATGCTCACTTAGGTTTGTCCAGAGCAGTACTTTCAGACTGCTGCCCAACAGTGTTGTTGCTTTTTTCCCCTATATTTGGCTGTTACTAGCCCTAAGGCTTGTGGTGTACTTAGAGCATCACCACAACCATTATCTACAGAGCAGTCACTGTTGCTACTCAGCTAGTGTGATAATCTAACAGCTGTGTGTTTTAAATCAAATCCAAACCCTATTCCTTACTTTTGGGAACTTGAAACTTCACTTTGTCACTGTCTTGGATCATGAGAGGGGATGTCTAATAAGATAAGTACTTGTATGCACCTTGTCTCCCCCCTTAACAACTGATGAGGAGTGGAGAGAAAATAAAATCTAAAGAATTCAAGAACCTGAGATATCTCATATAACAAAAGACAAAACATTGATACAGAGGGAGAAGCTTAAAATTTAAGTTATACTGGTAAAGCCAGAGAAGGATTCAGTGTTACTGTTGTGAAGGCAGGAAATATATTTTGGGAGGGGGAAGAAGGCATAGTGAAGGATTATTTTATTTTGGAGGAGTTTTGGGTTTTGCTTCTTTCTTTTGAAATGTTTCAATCCTCTTCATGTATTGGAAGCTACTGCTATTTTTTTATCCTTTTGCCACTCCAAAGAGAATGGATAAAATAGAACTTGGAGTGAATACAGACTGTAGTGTGTTGCTGGTGGCTTTGAAGGGTGTATATTGAAAGCTGTGAAGAAGCAGGACACTTTGTTCTTACTCACATGGTATATTTCTAAAGCAACAGAACAGGGAGAAAGGATTGTTTTGGAAGTGGTGAAAGCAAACAAAGTGAAGCTGAGACCAGGTTAAATTCTGTAAGTAAGCACTGCCCAAAAAGTGGTGGGTGTGTGTCTGTGTATATAGATACACTTGAAAGTGTTTGTTAGGTAACTTTAGTACACAACTTGGATTTATATTTACTATACAGTTTCTTCGAGCATAAGATGGGTCAAAAGAGCATGTGTGACACTCTGCATAAAATAGTAACTTTTCTTTTTGTCTGGTTCAGTGGTTGAATGCAAGCATTTGATTTGCTTTTCTTAGTACCTTTTCAGAACCCTACAGAAATGTTATTATACCAGGGTGTCTTAATATAGGTTAAAAATTACCAGTTTGATCAGGATAGTTTTCTTACACTTGTGGTTCTCATTATAGAAGGCATTTTTATTAGTGATACACATCCTGTTGTTGTCTGATCTTGCTTTAAAAAAAAAAGTATTTGAAAGATTACTATACAGATATTCTGGAAGTAGATGTGTAACAATGGTGCACTTTTTCTTCCAACAGTGAGCCTCAGTTTACTTTTGCTGATTAAACAGCTCATGTAGGCCTTTGTCTAAAGCATTTTCACCACTTCATTTTGGAACAAAATTTAGAAAGTCAAACAGGCATATCCTTTGGATATCAGAATTGAATAATTGTTATTCAATTACTGTTATTCAAGGCTAATGTGTGCAGCCTTGCTCCTTTGGTTAAAGGGTTTTTCATTTGGTAAAAGAAATCTTCAAACTCAGACTTGCAGCACTGGTCCATAGTTGGAGAAACAGGAAGCGAACACTTTAAGCATTGTCCCAGATCACCATTGCTCTTTCAGTCTGTGGCGTCTTCCTTCTTTTCAGCTGCTTTCTTAATTTCTTTCTTGGAAGCCAAAAGTAGCTTCATGCAGTTTTCCTAAGAGTTGAGTCATTTATCAGCTTCTCCTTTGCCAAATAATCTGTAATGGAATCCACTACATTTTTTTCTGCCTGAGGCTGTTTATTACATTGTCCACTTGCTTTTGACTTGTCTCAGTCCTTTTGATTGCTTATTCTCTCTGTTTTCTGCAGTGTTGTAGTTAATTGTGGCTGTTAGAAACACCTTGAGGACTCTCAAAGTGCCCTAGGTCTTGGCACTTGGCACTTACAGTGTCCTGGAAGTAAACCTGTATTCACCTGTCACAAAAGCTTCTTGCAAGCTGTTGGGTGGCATGCAGGTCCAGGGGGGCCTTTAAACAGGGCTCTAGTATGCCTTAAAGGGTGAACTCTGGTTTTCTTCATAAAACCAGCTTTCTGTACTCCTTGTGTTTTGGGAATGGTGTGCTGAATGTTGGGTATACTTCAGGTTTGTCCCAAGGTGTGCTGGCATAGCCTGCCAGATCTTACAACTAGTAAAAGGATGATAGCTGAAAAGCTGTTGGGTTGAAAAACAGTGCCTGTCGTGGCACTGATCATGTAGTTAATGAAGATTTATTTCCTAAAGGGCGTTGTGCTTTGCAGTTGCCAGTCTCTTGGGGAAAACTGGAAAATCCTTTCATTTTTAAAAAAACCCAAGAAACTAACTTGATCCAGACAACTCAGCAGTACCATTCCTTTGCTGCCCTCCCCTCCTCCCAGAAAAAATTACCAGTAGAGATTTGTTATGTTTTCCTCTAAAGTTTGTGGCTAATTTTATTAATAAGCATTTGTGTTATCATGCCACACTTGCCAGCTGGTTTCTGTGTGTACCTTCAGATAGCAGTGGCATTCTGTCCCAGCACTTTGGTCAGTGGTGAGCAGCTGTGGCTGCTGAGCTGGGTGATTTGCAGGCTCTTCCAGTGTCACTCCTGTATGAACCTGGATTTACTGCTCTGTTAAAACTGAATTTTGATTCTGGGGTGGGATGACTCTTTGAGGCTGATCATATTGATGATGTGAAGTTGCCTTGGGATTTCCTTGCACTGAACTGAAGAGAGTCACAGACAGGAGAAGCTTGAGGTGAGGTAACATTTAGGCTTGTATGGTTCTTACTCTTCTTCAGCTGTCCCTTAATCCTGCTGCTGGAAAGGGAGAAGTGGATTGCTGGAGCCTTGGCCTGAATGAGAATAACCTGTGCATCCCCTAGCAGTGGGAGCAGAAGGCCTTGCACACCTCAGTGGGTTGTCTTCACTCTGTCCTTCTTCCTCATCTTTGCCTCACTTTGTAACAGCAAAAGGGAATGGGGAGAAATGGATGGATGCTGATCTGGGGCTGGGGAACAGAATGAGGGTAGATAATGATGTATGTATCTGTGTGTGGAGACAATCATCTCTTGAATTTTCTACTGCTGCAAAGACATTGAAGAAATTTTGGAGTTAGGAAAAGTAGGTTTTGCTATCTCAGTGTTAAAATTTTTATCTGATTATTTATGTTTTTATTTATTGGGGTACAGAAACATTGAGTGGCTTCTCTGTTTTACATGTGTTCTTTTATTTAGCTGTAGGGAAGTTGTTCTTTCTCCTCCCCCCAAGGGAGTTTCCTGTGTGTATGGAAAAATAAAAAACAGAAGCGAAAAATACCTCAGCCTTCCATACCTGAGGCTCACGTTTCACTTCTCCCACCACCTTTCTTGTCACACAGGCAGCCCAGCAGTCCTTCCCCTACCCACAGCAATGCCTCTATCTGGAGAGCTACACACTGGCATAGCAAATGTGATAGCTAACGTGGCACACCAAATTATTACAACAACCTGTGAACCACCAGGGAAATAAAAAAATTTACACGGTGCTTCACTTCTCTGGTGTTTAACTTGCCAGAACGTTTTATTAGGCTTTTTCAGGCTAGTAAATATAACATAACTTTGATACCTGTTCCAAGAGGTTTACAGTTATAAATAAATTTGGTATGCAACTCATGGGATTTTTTTGTTCAAAAGTCCACTTAGGGCAGGGGCCCTAAAATTGTTTGTAACTCGACAGTTAAGTTGCATTTCATCAATGTGTTACTGTCACTAGAAGTTCTGGAGATGCCCTGTTTACAATCTGACTACAGAGCAAATGGTTTCTCTATTTCTTATGCCTAGGTGAGCAGTATGTAGATAACATATTGTATTAAATATGAATGCTGTCTTCACAGTATTTGATCTTTCCCACAACTATGTAAGATAATTTAAGCACTTTCAAACTTGTATTCTGAATTTCCTTCATTTGTTTAGACTGCATTTTGTGTATGTTCTCTTGTCATGTGACTGGTTTGTGGGTTTTTAGCCTCTTAAGTTGTTCTATGAATGGTAGGACTAAAGAACTTCTGTATCCTGTACACTTGTGCCTTGTATGGTGAGGGAGGTTTATGGAACAGTACCACAAACTCCTTCATCCCTAATGGACAAAGTGTAGTGCTGATCTATCTAAGGCATAAGCTTACTGTCTAGCCAAATGGCATATGCAAAGGGATCAGCTGTGAAACTGTAATTTCCAAATTCTGCTTTGTCTTTTTTGGTGACATTGGCAATGTCTGTCCAGCTTCCAGTTTTCATAAAACTCATAGCAACTTAATTTTCTTTTAAAGCTCGTTTCTTCTTTTGAAACTTAGTTAAAACAGATTTATGGGCTCCTAAGGTATTGCAAGGGTGGCTAATCAATTTATTAATTGTAATAATACAGTACTAAGCCTGCTCTGTGGACAAAGTGTGCCATATTTTTCAGAGTTCATGCATTGAAGAAAAGATACCATTTCTCTAAAATGGTGAAGTCTAAGTGGTAACTTCTAATATAGGTTATCCCTTGATTTTTTTCTGATGGGATTTTTTTCTTTTTTTTCATTTATCTGGGCTGTGTGGCTATCTTCATATTTTCATTCTATAGTTCAGGTTATCTCTCTGGTTGTTGAACTTTAATGATTGCATTTGTCAATTTTTTCTTCTGCTTTGGAGAGTTCAGACTGCCGTGTTGAAGCAGCAGTGGGCAGAATTTCAGGAAAGAGATCTCTCTATGGACTGGCATGTTTCACACACTACATACTTGGTAGTCCTGTGTTGGTTTACACTTGGCAGGGTTGGTAGCTGCTAACTGAAATGACAGATTTGGTTGTTTAGTGCTTCAAGACATTTCTGACAATTTACATTCCCTTCTGGCCTGAATGTTCTTGGAAGGATGAGACAATGTTTTGAAAAGAGGTTGGGTTCAGAGCTCAGCAGTTGGGAGCCTTCACAAGAGTGCTTAGGCACACTTTTCATGCTGTAAACTCCTTGCAAAAAAATTGTGCCAGCACAGGCGTTATTCTGGGAAACTCGAGTTGTAGCAGTCACAGGTTCAACATCATGCAGAAGTTAAGTGCTGGGGGCTAGATTTTTGTAAAAAACTACTGGTTTCTTAAATATTTAGAATACCTACATTAAGTAAAGTTTGTCTCAGGACAGCATTCTTGTTTTCAGATTGGCTTCATGTTTTATAGTGTACCTCATTAGGATGCAGGGAGAAGTTTTACCAGTAATTTGCATCTGTGTGGAGTTTAAACTTGACAAACCCGAAAAGCAAGCCTCCTTGAATTAGGTATGATTCACACAATTTCCATTTTTAAAAATGGACAATAATAACTGCTTTGCATTTGTGTTCTTGAGATTTTTTTTCTTATGAAAAATGCTGCATAAAAGCTGTTAGGGCACAATAGGAGCATGTGTGACTATGTAAGAGACCTGTAATACTGTAATACCAGAAAAAAAGGATGATAAGGTGTTAGCTTGCTGACATTCCAGCCATGTAATCTAATCTTTTCATATGGTTATTGTAAATGTACTGTGATAAGGAGGAGTAAAAGTTTATTATTGCAGTGTCTGTTTAATTATCTTGTACAGGGATCATTGACCCAGTTACCATAACAGTTGTTAAAAGTATTATCACGTTTGATGGTAGGCATTGTGGAGATTATATTTCTCTTTGCAATTTGTTTCCAAATATTTTAGTTTTACAGTTAGAACTAGCAATAAGTAGAAGGAGCTTCTAGCTTATAAAATTTAAACAGAAATATAGTTTTTGTTGTACTTACCTATTTTTGCCCCTCTCCTTCAAGCATTTTTTAAATGGCAGGATGAATTTCTGTCTTTCCTGTATTGGAATGCTATTAATTATTGCTGGGGCTGTAGCTGTAGTATAACTTACTATCTTAGAAACTTGGAATTTAACTGTAAATTAATTCAACAACAGTGACAAAAAGTCCAAAGCTTTTGAATCTTTTAAAACAACTGCTCTTCTTAAAACACAAGTTTGTAAACTGTGATGGAATATTACCAAATTTTGCTGTCTGTGCAAGTTATGTCAGTTTAAAGGTTTAAGAATAATTTGCTTATATTAAATGCTTCCCAGTTAGAGACCTTCAGCACAGTCCCAGGGAAAAGGCCAACAGTGGAGAAGGCCTCCAACTGATTTAGTTGTCTTAGAAAGTTAGAAAAGAGCCTTCTAATTCTCATTCTTTTCTGAGATGTGTTTATTGCTGCTGTTTTTATATTCATGGGATGATGTATTCATAAGCTTAATTACAAAACAATACACTTGAGATTGATTAATTCTAGGATACTGACAGCTCATTTTACAGCTGCACCCAGTTAATGTTAGTGTGACCATGTAATTCCTGGGTGATGCAAGAAAACATCTGATATCTAGGAAACCCTATAATTTTGTAACACAGGTTGGTGCCAAACACAGCTTTGTTAAAAGGTTTATGTATGCACCGGTTTTGTGTCATTTTAATCTACTGAGGAGATAAATTTTATTTACCAGTTTGGAAATTACTGTTGGCATGGCAGCCTGCTTAGGTGCTGATAATCTATTCTCTGCTTGCATACTGATACAATTTTTGAATTGTTTTACAAGTCTAGAATCAATGGGTGAGACATAGTTCAGAGAAATAAGCTTATAGAACTCTAGCAGTGTGCTTTTATTGACTATAAGGAGCTGCTTCCATATTGCATTTTGAAGGCTCACAGTATAGAAGTTGGAGGAAGAAAGGGAATGAAAGGAGAGGGTACATACTGTAATGACACTGTGTTTAAAAAAAGAAATTATATTGCATAAAAAAGTTGACTGAAAATGACTGAGTTGCCAGAGGAGGGAGATGATAGGGAATTGTCCCCATTTCTTAGAGGTGTGTTTTAGAAGTGTGAGAATACAGTAAAGATACTTAAAAATGGCTCTTGAAATTGCTTTGGAGGGCTAGGCACTGCTGTCAGAGCTTACAGTTCCTAAAACAAGACCAGTAGAGGGAATATATGAACTGGTTTTTGTTGGCCTTTTGCTATTATTGTTATTATTATTAACATTATTTACAGTATTTACAATAATATTAAATGGATCTAAATTGGAGGTGGGGTGTACCAGGTTTCTAACAGTGCCCTGCTACCAAAGAAGGTGCTCATGTTCTCCTGAGTGTGCCTGTGGGTGGTGCTGGCATTCACTGGCTTTGTGACTGAATCAGTGAAGCCTTTCCCCTTTCCGTCTCTGGCCTCCCCAGAAATATAGGTTATTTTCTGGATTACTGATTTGAATTATCTTTGGAAAGGTCTGACAAGTGCTGGAATTTGGTGTTTGAGGGTAGGTCAGTGCAGCTGGGGGAAGCTGGGAGGCAAGACCTGTTTGGCAGTGACAGATCATCTCAGCTGCCTCTGAAGGCACAGTCCAGCTGTGAACTGGAGCAGCTGGGATACAGGCACGTTTGCTTGCCCTGACCTAGCAGGGAGGTGGGAAAGGCATTTGAGACAGTGGTGACTTAAACTGTCAGCAAGACTTGTCACAGTTCCTCTCCTTAAACCTTAGAGATGCCAGTTTGCTTAGCTGTCATTTTGCATTAAGTTCTGACTGTGCTTGGGCTGAGAGTCTTACACGTATCCCAAGCTAAACTTTGACTAAGAATGTTAGTCTCTTGGTGAGATCTTTTTTTGCTTAAGTTCTGCATTTTGCGAGTCATTTTCCATAATGGATTCCTCTGTGTGTTCTCTTGTGTTATAGTTCTTTCCCATGAGAGTTACAGGCTTGCTTAGCTGCTCCTGTAATCTTTTTTTGCTTCTGTTGAAGCTGAGTTTGCTGAGGTGACCAAACAGCTTTCTGCAACCAACATGACTGTCGCAGACATTTTTTCACAGAAATCCTTTCTTTCAGATTTCTGTGTCTTCTGGAAGGCTGAGGCCTCAGAAGAGAACATAAACAATTATTATCAGCTGCTGGGGAATGCAACAGAGGCACCTATTTTGATTGGTGATTGGTTCATGTTCTATGTTTATAATTAAGGGCCAATCACCAGTGCAAGCCAGGGGACTGAGTCCTTGAACACAACTTTGGTATAGTTTCTTTCTATCTATTCTTAGCCTAGCCTAGCTGCTCTGCAAACCTCTCTCTATATTCTATTAGTATAGTAATAATGTATTATATATCATAACTTAATAAATTCAGCCTTCTGATTCAAGATACAAGATTCACCGTCTCTCTCTCACCAGCTGCGACCCACTCAGGCGCGGTAATACGTGACTGGTTTCCCTGTCTCCTGCTTCTCTCCTGCTTGCCCATGTGTTAGTGGTGTTCAGTGTGTTAGTGTAGCCAGACTGATGGACTGAGTTAGCTCCTTTTGAAGGTCTGAGCACCGCAGGTGGTGCAGGGCAAGTGAGTTGAGGAGCTTGGAGCAGGGACAGTAAGCCCCTTAGAGACAGCTTAGGCCATTCTCCTTGTTTTTCTGCTCATAGTTGCTGTAGCAATAAAGCTCCTTTGTTTATGAGGGTATAGGGTAAGGAAAAAGACATGGAAGAGTGATTATCCTATTACTCTATTAGAGTGGTGGTTAGAGACTTTGAAGCTGACCAATGACTGCACCAATCAAGAACCTGTTATCTCCTAAAGAGGTGTTCCAGAGAATTCCTATTTGCCTTCATGGTTAGCGAGGTTAGTCTGGGTTTTTGAGAATCTTCTGCCTTTGCAAATTTAATATGGTTCCTTACCACTTCCTTATAAAATCATTCCCAACTTCTCCTCTTACATATTTTTGGTGTTGCAGTGAATGGTGGTGGTTCAGAGAAAACAATGAACCTTAACTTTTTTCCTTCTTTTTATTCACTTTCTTTAAAGTTATCTTCTGCACAGAATATCTGCTTATCTTCTAGTTAAGGATGGAAATTATATTTACAGAGGAGAAACTGTTCTTTGAACACTGCAGACATTCAGTCACTGAAATGAAGGTTGAACAAATCCTTAGGTACTATACTATAGTGCTGGGTTCCTGTATTGGCAGTAAAGTGGTTGAAAAATTCTCCTCTTATTTCTAATTTGTGGCCTTTTTTTCAAATAATTAGGCAACAGAGATAATAATCAGTACACTTAGTAGTTTTTCCCTCATGCTTCTAAAAAAATTTCTTCAGACTAAATCTTATGTGCAGTTATGGGCCAGTAGTAACTCTAAAAAGCACTGATTTGGTACTCAAGAGCTCTGTTCTTGCCATATTTAGAAATTTAATTTTTTAATAGGTAACTGCTTGTTTTTAAGGACTTGCTGATACTTAAATGATGGTCTGGTAAGGGATATAAAATCACTTTCTTTGGAAATAAGAGTCAAGATTGCTTGTGAAGTGTGTATTCAAAGGTGATGTGCAAAGTGAGATCCCAAGGAAAATTTGCTGTGTCTGATGGACAGGAAGAGTTCTAGTAATCATAAGCTGGGCAAAGTCATTGTCATTGAAAGCTGTGACTGTGGGATGTTTTGTGTAGAATCATGCTCCAGGCTGATTTTATGCATTACTTTAATAGTCTGTTTTGTGAACTGAATGTGCAGGTGTTTTCCCTTTTCCAAGTATCCACTCTCTTTTGGTTTGAATGGATGAAGATAAAACTAATGAGCACATTTGCTATGCAGTTACAGTAGCTGAGCCAGATTATACTGTGTTTTAGAGACTGGGATTCTGTTGGCATGCTCATTTTTCAAGCTAATAACTCAGTCAGTTGCTAAGGTATGTGTGTCCAGGTATACAGTTTCCACTAAATATTTGAGCCAATGTTATTAAGCAATTAATAAAAAAGAAATAATAGCATGTGAATATAAAGGAATCATAATAACTTGACTAATGTTTTACTATGTTTCTTATTCTACACCGCTCCAGCATTTTAGTGGCTTTATCCTTTAAGTTGATAGTATCCAAATTCTTTAGTATACCTGAGACCTTTGGATTGCTAGCTCCTTGCTGTAGGTACCTACAGCTCAAAGCAAAATCGGGGAAATCACATCTCCAGGGGTATGTTTTGGCACTTCCTCATTAAACAAGCTATCATTACTGACTTCCTTACCTCACTTAGTGTGGCAAAGTTGTGTAAATGCTGTCTTGATTAAAATAATGTCCTGTTTGGACAAGACCTTTGACTTTTAGAGTCATATACAAGTGTAATGATTACTGCATAGAGCTTTTTTCCATATCTAGGTAGACTGCTATAAAGAAGTGAATTTGTTTACTTTCTCTAAGTTGTTAAAAAGTGAGCCTGCTTACTGATACAGTGCAAGCTTTTATTTAAATTGCAGCTGTGGTTCTGTGATTTTATGAGGATTGGAAAAGAGAAGACAATAATGAGAGCAGTGTGGGAGGATGAAAGCAGGTCAGAAAAGGGAGAGGGAGTTTCTAATTGAACCAGTGACTTGCAGTGAGAGGGCGTGACTAAGTGAAGCAGAGCTTTTGCTGTTGTATTTTTGTCAGTATTATTTGATACAGTGCCAAAAGTGTGTACAGTGCTGTAGAGTAGAAGACTTGTTTCAAACACATAACATGCTTCCTGTCTTGGGGGACTTAAATTCTTTAGGTATAGTCAGGGGCAGGACAGAATCATGCAGTACAAAGATGTGATAGTGCTTGGTTGGTGGCATTCACCCTGGAGCAGGTGGGTCTTTTTTTTGTTGTTGTTGAAGAGGGGGAATGTTTTGTGTATTGATAAAAAAAACCTTCTGTTTTTGTGATTTCAGGGGCTGCTGTGCCCCCTGCTTCCAAAGAGTCACGGTGCAGTTGGACCACCCATTATTGACTCTTTACAGAGGAGAAAGGGACTTCAGGAGTAGTAGAAATCTATTGTTCTTGTCTGTTGGACGTTCTTGATTGGTGTGGTTTTAATTAATTTTATCTCCTTTTGTAGGATGGATAAGAAAGAGGGTAACTTGTGTCAATAGTGTTTCAAAGCAAGTTGGCGGAGATTGGTTCCTTGTATGTGAATATGAAAACTGTATTTATTTTTAAAAATGGGTTAGCTTTGAATTCAACTCTTAACCTTCAGGACAAAGTCTTTATAGCAATATTTATTACAGTAGACACCCTAATAAGAATCAGGGCCAAAGTGCTGCTGGCAGGCAAAAGTGAGAGTGAGTTGATGACTGTGTGTGACTCTGTTAGAGTGTGTGTGCTCATCCTGAAGGATGAACCAGCCTGGGATGGGTGAGCTGGAAGCTCTCTGTCAGTCTGTTGGCTTCATCAGCCTTGGGAGGATCACACTTATGGACATAGTTGTGTCTAGAGGGAGCAGCAGGGGGAGGGAAATAGGTGGCATTGCTTCAGCAGTTTCTGTACCTCAGCTGTGTGATATTTTAGAACAAGACAATGGGGTATTTAGGGTGTGAGTAGTCTAAGGATTTAAAGACTCCTTACCCTATGATGCTACGCAGATACTTAGGAATATGGGGTATGCTGGGGCTCATCAGACTGTATGGCATTAAGCTACAGCAACCTACAAAAATCAGTGGAGGGCAAAACCCCAAAAAGCTTGTGGGACATGGAGGGGGAGTTGCCTGAGAAGTGTTGTGAAGAATGAAGGTTGTGTAGAACTGTGGACTGTGGAGTAAAGAGTGGGTAAGAATTACTTCCTCATCATCTGTCCTTTCTTTTGACAATATTAGCTAGTTTATTTTAGTTCTTTAGTTTGTTTCCAGTGTGGAGGTTGTTTTGTGCTGGATGTTACTGGTAATACAACTGTTTGTTTCACATAATCAGACTTGTGTATATTGAACCCATTTTGCTTTGGAGAAGATAAAATTTTGCTTCTGATGGCTTTTTTTAGCCACTGGTATGGTTCATTTATTTCATATCTTTATCCATGGAGAAGATCAGTGTGAAATCTTCAGTTTGAGTATAGGTGATTGTTTGTGTTTGCTTCCATGTTAACTGAATTCTTACATAAAATTATATGTGTTTTGCATTAATCTCTTAGAAATTGTGTCCTTGAGTTGTTTTGGCCTTTTAATCCTGTGTAAAACCTGTAGATCATCACTTTTTTGAGCTCTGCATTTTTAGCATTGATATATCATAACAGTGTGCTATTTTCAGATTCATGTAAAAATAAAGGATATCAGTGTGGAATAAGATGCACTTACAGAAATCAAATCCAGCAGTTATCTCTTAGAGGAAACATGTTAAAGTGCTGTGGATCCAACCACTGTGAGAAATGTGGTAGTCTTTATATGCCAGCTCATGCTGGATCGTAAATGGCCCTTTTTTCCAGTACATAGGAATTCCTCTTTGGGTCTTTGAAACCACCAGATGGGAAAATGTTTTCTAGTTACACATGATCATTTCACTCTTGAGTTGTGTTCTAAAATGTTTCTAGCAGACTATGGCTGTGTAGGTGAGTGCACAGAAATATTTTCAGCATTTACATTTTGTCTTCACCAAAATCTGTGCACAGAAAAGTATACCTATATTGACAGAATATCCTGTGTTTTAAAATGTACACCTGCTTTTGCAGTTGATGTAACATGTTATCCTAAATGTAGAAATCTGAAAAACCAAAACAAATCCGATGTAGAGTGGCTGAGTCTTCCCATATAAGTTGTACTATGCTGTTCAGTCCAAAGGTAGTGTTTGTAGCAAATCCCAGATTAAGGGATCACAGTGTGCCCTGTGCATGGGCACTGTGGCATATGTTAGCTTTGATAATTTCATGCATTTTTAAAGTCCATAAATATGAACTTCCCTCAGTGCTTCTTCAGTTATTCACTGATTTGTCCATGGCAAGCATATTGAAGCTGGAAATAGGCAGAGGATAGACAATTAAAAGAAAGAGAAAATAAAGTCCCAGCATGCTACTTAAATCCATCTTTCAGCTTTTCTCAGATGATGTCTGTGTTAGTGGCTGGAAAGGAATACTTTTATATTGATCCTCAAACTTTGAATGGAAACCTGAGTATTTCACTTTCCTGGATCTTAGATAACATCAGCAGGCCAAGAAAACCCTTGAGATCCCATACTGGTGAGCTTGTAGTGTAGTGAGTTTGTGGTAACAGATTGCAAAGTAACTTGAAATTAATTCTTTGAAAAGTATTTTCATTTCTCATGGTAGAAAGTAATAGAGTCTGTTACCACGAGGGTCTGGATATCTGGTGCTAAGAGCTGAACAAACACTTGACAAACTTTCTGGCTTTCCAGATAGCAGTTATTTTAAAGCTGAGGGGGAATGATAAAAAAATACCTGTAAATTACTTCTCTTATTTTAATTTATTTCCTTAAAAGGCTTTTGTCTGACTTTTAAGTCACAAACTCCTGTTGTTTGTTCACAAGGTACATTGTAAGAGGTCTAGGAAAAGGTTGCTGACATTGACACTGTTTTTAGAACTGGAGTTAAGTGAAGCACAGGAATTTCTTTTGCTGCACTCCTGGCTGAAATGCACTTGAGAGTAGTTGAAATTGCAGCATTTTTTTCTTCCCCAATCCTCTCACACATAATGGTTTGTGGGATACCAGCTGTTTGATAGGTATTAGAAGTGTTGGGACTTAACTTGAGCCTCTCACCAGACTTCTTTGTCACTTCATATCATTGGAGAGCAGAGGGTGGATTTTCTTTCTTTATTTTTGAATTCATAGTGTAGTCTGAGACATTGCCAAAGACTATATAAAAATCTGGAGTTCTTTTATTAGACTCCTCCTGTTTCAAGCATTGTTTCCCTTGGATCTCCTCTAAGGAAGTAAAACCTTTCCTTGATCACTCTGTTCTGTATTTAATTTCTATGTTTAATACTCTGGGTCTTTTACTGTCTTAAATTAGTGATTGCCATATCTTACTTATCACAATGTTGAGACATTTGTGCTCTGGGAGATGGAACTGAAACCACTGAACTGAAAAGTGTGAGGTAAGTTCCATCCACGCCAGTTTCTTTGTGACATTTGTCTGGGGATTTTTTCCAAAGTCCATACTGAGGTATTATAGTCATCTCTTGCAGCCTATTAAAGAGTTCTTCTAACATGTTCTACACCAAATACTGTGTCATGTACTGTGATATAATAGGACTAAGAAAGAAAAAATTGAGTTTAGTGTTCAGGAATGATGTTAGGCCTTTGCTACATCAGTCAACAGCACCAGCAAGTGAGTAGGTCCAGCTGGAAATGATCTTGCAGTCAGGTATTTGGGGGTGAAACTTTTCCAATGAACGGGCACTCTGTGCCTTTTTAAAATCTGGCATTTGTTTCCCATGCAGAAAATGTGGACTTTTATTTTCTCATTGTACTTGGTCTGGCTGGCACAGAGTTAATTTTCTTCCTCGCAGCTGTTATGGTGCCATGTTCTTGGTGACCAGAACAGTGTTGATAACACCCTGATATTTCAGCTCTTTCTGAACAGTGTTGGCACAGCATCAAGGCCTTCTCTCTTTTTCCCTCTGCCTGCTGTGTGATCCCCCACAGTGACTGAGGGGGGTACAAGGTACGGGGAGGCATGCAGCCAGGCAGGTGTCCCAGAGAAGCTGAAGAGATATTCCCTGCCGTATAATGTCATGCCCAGCAATAAATTGGAGGGCTGTGGGATTTAGAGAGGTTACCCAGCTTTTGCTTAGGAAGTGACTTGGTATCGATCGTGGGTGGTGGTGAGTGGCCTGTTTCACTTTGTTTTTCTCTACTTCCACTTCTGTTTTCTATGTTAAACAATTATATGATGTCAATACCTAAGTTTTCTTGCTCTTTATTCATGTTTTTCTCTTCACCCATCTGATGGTGAGGGGGAAATACACACCTGGATCGTTTAGTGACCTATGAGCAACAAAGCACCTCATGATCTCTTTATACTTGCGTAAGGCAGAAAGGAGAGAGATCTCAGCACATGGATATTTGTTTTGAAAGGAACCTCTAAAGGTCATGGAGTCCAAATACCCTGCAACAAGCAGGGATGTCTTCAGTCAGATCAGGTTGCTCAGAAACCCTGTCCAGTGAATGTTTCCAAGGATGGGGCATCTGGCAGCTTTCTGGGTGGTTTTCTGGTTTTGGATACAATGCTTTTGGATTCTTCAGGGTAAGGAAAGTATTTACTTTTATTTTCAGTGTTGAAATTTTTAAGACACCAGGGAAACTTCTGTCACAAAAAAAAAATTGACACAGAAAACAGTAACTGTAGTGTATTTTTACTACACTTTGTATATTCTGTTAAATTCAAATGTTTTGCCTTGCCACAGATTTTTCTGGTGCCCCATTTCCCATAGTGGTCTCAGGTCCATCTTTTTCATTTAGCAAGTCTTAGTTTGCAGCTCTTGTCTTCCCATTCCTAGTCCACACTGTTTCTGCTGCTCCCCCATGTTGGCCTCTCCAACACACTTGCTTTCTGCTCAGCTGTTGTTTCTGCTGTAGTTGAATTTGACAACTCCCTTTTGCATTTTGCTTCTCTGGAGACCATTTTCAGAAAGATCCATGCTATTCTGACTAGATGCCAAAAATTGTGTCAATCCATAGGCCAAGTGAAGATACAATACCTAATTGCTGAAGCTTGTCTGTATTTGTATGTTGTGGAAATATTTCTTTAAGGCTTCTGTGCTCAGCACATGAAGGTGAATGGTCTTGGCTGAAGACCAGTACTGGAAAAATTTGCAGTTCATATTCCAGGCAGGAGGATGCTAGAGCTGTTCAGTGACCATAGATCTTCAGTCAGAGTTGAAGATAGTATAGCATGTGATTTTTGTAGATTTTTTTCATAATTCTTTTTCCTGCGAATGGCAGAACTGTTTTGGTAATTTTCATTTATTTTTCCCTCCAAAGTTCACTTGACACATAGCACCATTGAATTTAAAAAAAAAAGAGCCAGATCATTTATGTCCAGAAAATAAGACTTTATAACAAAAGAATTTTGGCAAGTTTAGTAAAGGCATACAACTACTGATAGATGCTGAAAACAGTGAAAATTCATATTCCTGCAGCTGTAGAAAATTGCAGTGCATATTGTATCTGAGCTAGGAATTCCAAATAGAATTTCACATTCTGTATTGCCTGAAGACATTTGAAACTTATCCTGTATATTGTGCCATGTGTTTACCTAACCTGAGAATTTTAAAAGTTTGAATAAAGCTATCCACTGTACTGACAAGATTAGTGTTACTTTACTTCTTAACTTGCATACTTAGTTGAAGGGCAGTAAAATATAAAAGGAGAAAGACTATGTTTCCTTACATTTCTCTGAATAAGGAAAAGCATTTTAAATGGCAAACTGGGACTTTCTTAATGAAAAGAATTATTTGGGACATGATATTGAAGAGTTATGCCTACAGTGCAAAGTATGGAAGTGATAAAATTTATGCAAAGCCTCAGAAAACAAAATACAGGAAATAGTAGAATGCTAACGGGTGGTTGGAAAAAAAACAGGACTGGGAAAAGAATTATTAGGGCAAGTATAACTTGCTCCAGTAGCAAGTGGTTATGGTGTGACTAATGCTGTCACTCATGTTTCCAGTACAGTGTGTTGGGCTTTACTAATAAATACAGCTTGACCTGATGTGAATGAAACAGCAACTTCACTGTATGTCTGTGTGTCTAGAATCCAATACAGAACACCTGAAAGAGCACTTAGCCTTGATAGTAAAATTTAAAAACCCAGCAAATTAAAGGAACTTGGTGAGCATTCAAATATAATGATACATAGCCTGTAATTAGGACTTCAAATTACATATATTTTTCTTGTCTAATAACCTCTGCAAGAATATAATTATGATACATTTTTAGTTTCCTCTCCTGTACCTTTTTGTTATTCATCAATCTGCATATTTTCAAGATGAAAAAAAGAGAAATAGAAATACTGAATAGATAAAGAAATTCCAGAACAGTGAAATCCAGTGAAAATGTACACAAGAAAAGTGTTGCAGTCTCTGTCATGTCTGACAGGTAACCTTGGAATGATTGAACTGGCTCATTTTTTGGCATGCCAGTCAAATATGAAAGTTTGAAACATCAACAATCATAGCTTGTGCAGTGGATGTCATTTAGTATAAAACCATAGATAGAATGTGCTTCATTTTCATCTGTCTTAACATCAGAAAACTTAAAAAGATTCTTTGTCTTCTGTGTAGAAGTTGCTGATGGTTTCTGTCCTTCAGGTTATATTGTCACTACACATCTCTACTTCAGTTTGCAAACATATGGAAAAAGTAAACCAGATGAACCATTAAACAAAATATTTGTGATACTTTTTAAAAAAACAATTGTGTCTTGTTTGTGTATTTGAGTTTTGTAGTGTGACTACAATTCTGACATCCTGAATGCATTTGCTGCTTTGGAATTATCTGGTTCATAGGAGTATATATACTGATCCATGCCTGCTAGTCATCAGTAATGGATGAGTAAGGAGAGCATGTAAAAGACAGGGTAAATGTAGACTGGTTTGGGTTTTTTTAAACTTACACTATTTTCTTTGCTGCTGGTAGAACATACTTAAGCTTTTCCTGAGGACAAGGTTGTAAAAAACAGGTCATTATACTGAATAGAATTTAATTGAATTCTGTATCAGGCTTCTGTTTAGTCTTTTGAGCTTACTTCTGCTTTCAGCCTCCACAATATTCTCTAGCACTATGTTTTACAGCTTAGTTTTTTGTTTGTAGAGCAAGGAAAAAAAAGATTTAAATTAAATTTTTGGTGTTGGATATATTTCCCAATTCCTGTATTTGTGAGACAGCAGAGAATAAGTATATCCTTTCCACATTTTGCATATCTTTTATCAGTCTCCTAGACCTTTTATCAGATCTTTGCATCTGTTTGTCACTTTTCTCTCATGCTCTCACTGAAGGCTGGAGTTTTAGCCAGTTGGATACAAAAACTATTGATTATTCATACTGACTTTCATGCTAACTTTTATTACTCTGAGATAACTTTTTTCCACTGCTGCAAGTTTTCAGAGTTGTGGGAGTGTGGCAGAATAATGCCGTGGCATGATGATGTTTCCGTTTCCTATTTCATTCTTAATCATTTATGAATTCTAACTTCTTTAACTGTTGCTGTTGAGCTAGGGAGGTGAATATTTATGGGATATTTGAAATGATTTTGTACTGATGCAGGACAAGGCTGTTCTTTGACACTGTGGCTATGGTACATAGCCATCAGTCATCTGTCAAGACAACATTATTGAGGAAAAGTCACTGAATTTAATTTAGAAAGAGTTAACATGAGACTTAAAGTAAATATCAAGGTGCAATTTCCTCCAATTCTACCTCTCTATAGTGTATATTGAAAGAATAATAAAAGGTTTGCCCAGTTTACATCATCTCTTTGAAAGGCTCATATTGCTAAGGGTAGCACTTATATGGGTTCACAAGTGTTACAGTGACATAAATAACTTCATTTTGTGTGGAGGAGGCTGGGGAAAGCTGGTGTATGTGTTAGGGAGGTACTGCACTGAGCATCAGATCAGTTTGCCCTGTGTATCTCCAGAGTGACTGATTCTGTTTTTGAAGAGTGGGGATTTTGGTACTTTTCTCCTGTGTTGTATGTTCAGGATTTGACTAAGGGAAAAGATGGAATTTATTTCTTTTAGTAATTGCAACTGTGTTGTGTAGCTCTCTTGTTAATAAGACTCTTTTTAGTAATTAAGTGTATGTGCAAGTGGAATGTATGTGCTGCACTCCAGATCTGCAAGGGTGTGTGATACCTTAGGGCAGTGTGAGGTTTTGTCTGTAAGGGGTTTTTGTGTTAATGCAGTTTCTGGTGTACTGAGGTCCTCATCTTGTTTTGGATCTATTGGCCACAGGACAAGTGGTAAGTGTGGTGTGCATAATGCCTTCTTTGCTCCAAGATAAGCACCTCTTCAATTTTGTGGTGAATTGAAATGTGCAGAGGAATTGAAACAAAGACAGTAGTTCTGCTCAAAAGCAGGGAGCTAATGTATAGGGATGTTGTTTGTAGAATATTGCTTTAAGGCAATCTGTTCTCTGCTCAGAGAGTCACAGACCCTCTGCCAAATGGGATGATCCTGAGTCTTCAGGGGAGAAGAGCAGCTACACAGACACAGGGGAGCTGGGATATACACCTACTTTTTTCTGATTTTCCTGTTAGCCAGGGAAAATCAGAGGCACAGGGGGTGCTCAGGAGGTAGCTAGGCAGATCCTGAAAACATAGGTGTTAGAAGCGGAAAGGCTTTGGATGAAACTTTCCCTCTGCCAAACTGCAAAGCTGTTTGGGTTTTCTAGTTACCTTTTCTGCATTACAGATATGTCTATGCAGTGATGCATACCACAGAGAAAAATATAAATTAAGTTTGTGTCCAGTAGACCTCAGAATTTAAAATGAATAAAAACAAATCTCACAGCAAGAATTCTGGTTTCATAGTTTCATTTAAAATTAAAAGCAAGCCAGAGAAGTGAACTGTATACTAACAACAACAAAGTAAAACATGAAGGGAATTTATGTTTGGTTGGAAAAATAAATTTTTATTTCATTGTTTTAAGCTGGAAAGAAAATCTGGCTTCATGTCATTTATTCAGTTCCTCTGTGTAGACTGCCAGTATTTTAGAAGACATATTTCTCAAGTCTTGAAAAATAACTTTTAAATTGGCTGAATGTTGTCACTGCCCTATCAGGAGAGTGCTATTTAGCTCAGCTATATCAATGATAATAATTACATATTTGTACATTTCTGGGATTACAGAAATTAAATTGGAATGTATGAAATCATTCCACCATCAGTAGCTCTACAGTCCAGGACAGATCCATTGCATGAACAGGGGAATTTCTTGTCACATCACTTAATTCTTGTCCTAGGGAGCCTCTAACACTCTTGTAGGACAATAGTAGGAAAGGGTTCTTTTCCCTATCCAGGAAACATAAAGGGGAAAGCTATGCCCACCTATAGAATGAACTTGGCATGTCATAGAGATATTTATGAACACTGGCAGTAAAAGCAGAGACAAAAGTCTTTTATGTCTCTGTTTATTTTTAGGCAAAAAGGTGTTAAACTTAGCCTGTCTTTTTGCTGGTTTGGTTTTGCATTGTGGGTTTCTTGGGGGTTTTTTTCCCCCCGTCTTTGTTATCATTTTAGCTTGTGGTTGCACTTCCTCACCAGGATTAGCAGATGTACATTGCTGGGTGCAGCCTTCCTTTTTTCAGATCTTTTACCTGACCATTTAGTTCTAATCTGAGGGTGGTTTTGGTAATGAAAATGTATCTGCCATGTGTTAATTTGGTGTCTTATGTAAATAAAGACTTTCGTGGAAAGTTTTAGCCTAGTGTAAAGAGTGTTCTTCCTCTCAAGGATGGTGTTGAAGCACTGAAAGAAGTACAGCTGTCTCAAAACACTTTATGGTGAAAAAACCTTGAGTGTATTGCAGGCTATTTATGGATCAAGCTTGGCTGCATTCCATAGGAGAGATTTTTCCTGTAATTCTGTACTGGCATGTATGAAAATGTTGTCATCCTTTTTGTAAGAAGTCAAGAAGGAAAAACAGATTTTTGAGAAATTGTCCTGGTGGAAAGCATTCACTTATTTGTCAACACAGATATGTCTGTTAATTTCTGTATGTTTACAGTAACTGCTTGTTGATGGCACTCCTGGTCAATTCTATGGCAAAGATCTTCTGCTTCTTTACATTCTTGTGATGTCTGAACTTTCCAGAAGTGATTCTGAGAGCAAATGTGACCTCAACAAAGAAAGTTACTCAGTGTTCAAATTTAAAAAAGCCTCTGCTGTTGTGGGAAAAGCTGCTGCAAGGAGGTGGTTAATACTTTAATAGTGATCTTATCTAGGAAATTACAAAGAAAAGACATAAAATTCTAATACAATTTCAAGAATTCTGAAATTGGGATAGTATCTTAGTGTAAGATTATGTCTAAACCGTTTTGTTTTAAATTAGCAACTACTTCTTTTTTTCAGGAAATTTGGAGAGCGACCTCAACCGAAACGGCTCACAAGGTAAGCATTCAAGAAACTCAGTATTTAACAATTTTCTGAAGTTACCCCTTGCATTCTCAGAAAAATTAGGTTAAAAATGTGTGGGTTGCTGACACTAGAATTTTAAATATCAAAGCTTTTCAGTTGTATATGCAGTCAGCAGCCAGAAGTACAATTTTTAACACACTGGCTTATTTTTAATGTGAAACTCAAAAGGCATTTTGAGAAATGGTGTTGACTTCATGTATCAGTTATTGTAGGTTATATTGTAGGATATGGATCTGCTTGTTTTTAAATCCTCAGGAATGAGCTGATTTGTTTCTTGAGTCAAAGTGAGATCATGCAACACTTTTTGCTGCCGGAATTGAACACGGTGTTGTCAATGAGTGATCTGAACCAATTTTTGATGAACCCTGAGTAATCAGAGAGTATCAAACAGAACTGTCAAGTCAATCCATTCTGGAAGGTGTTTAGGGTGACTGGAGTAGAGTGCTTGATTTGCTCCTGGCCTGCCTGGGATGTATTTACACCACAAACTGTTAAGAAGTCACCTTCTTTTTTTGAACTGCTTTAACACAGTCTATGCAAATATTTATTATTCTGTGCCACCAACTGGGCCAATTATAATTAGCTTCTGGCTTATAAAATCCACTATTTGCTTGAAAGCAAAAAAGGATGTGCCATTTGTTGTTATAGTTTTGTGTGGTGATAGAGGAAGCCTCTTGTCACCCTGACAGCCTGTGTTTTGAATGAAATGATACCTTATGTTAGCACATGATGGGGGGGAATATTTACTTTTTGTGTTGTGAATATCTGTCTCACTGCATTTCTGGATACATTTTAGGTTAGCTTGTCATCATTAAACTTCATTTCAGTGCAAAATTGACCCATACTGACTTACAAGCATTTGAACAAACGTGGCAGTTTCTTGTTGGCCTGGGACTCTTCAGGGATATTTGAAGATACTATGTTTTAATAATGAGCTGCTTTCCATCTTGGGTAGTAGCATCTATACTATAACCCTGAAGTTATTAATAGAATTTATCTTCCTTCATTAAAATAGTGAACAAAAATAGAATGTATCTTCTATGTTTCAAAAAGAGCAACAAAAAAAGAAATTACTATGCAATGAGAGCTTTTAAATAAGTTTTCTATTTACTGTAGTCACTCTGAATTTCATGTGCAGGATTTTAGCTACTAGGTATGCTCATTGCTTTTTCCTGAATACAGGGTGAGTATTTGAGAAGCGGCAGCCATCCTTCAAAACTGCAGTTTGAAAACCTTTCCTGTGATGATAGAGGTTGGAAACAAACAACCTAACTTTCCTCTGAAGAGTAAACTGCTGAAACAGAACAACTGTCACCCATATTTTTAAGATTGACTTGTTTATGCAATGCTGAAAATGTGTCTGTAAACCCTTAAAAGCATTTAGTTCAATTATTGGAAAATTGCTGTGGGTTTTTTGTTTAAAGGTTGTCTGGTTTGACTAATAATCTCCAGCAGAACAACACTACTCTGTTCATACAATGCCAGTTAGTTTTAGATGTAAACTGTACTAATACTACCTTCATGAAGAGTTTTAGCATTGAATAATGAAAAATGTCACATAAGATATCAGTGGGAGAGGTCAGAGGGGGAACATCACTTATTCTCACAGGAGCTTGGATTGTACCAATCCACTGTATGAACAGACCAATAGAAAACACAAATTTTCTTCCTCATACAATGCTAAATAAAGATTAGATAGCATTGAGCAGTTTTCTGTGTGAGTTGCTGGGTTTGATAGTCAAGTGTAATAATAGTCATGTCAAAGTTCTTAATACAACAGATGTTCTTAATTTAGTATGATAGTACTCTTAACAGAATATTCCAAATTGTTAGATTAAAAGTTTTTAAACAACTTAAATGCAGCTAATATATATCATAATGAAGTGTATAATAATAATTTCACAGTGAATTATGTTTTGGAGTTTAAAATGTACTCTTTAAAAATGTCTGTAAATTAGTAAGTCTGTGAGCTTTGAAACAGTTCATCCAGCTGTATTTCATGGATAAACATCAGTTTTACCAATGTCAAATGTAAATAGATGAAGTTAGTCCAAATTTAAAACAGCAGTTCAAGTCTATTCTCTGTTCTTATATCCTGGTATTTACACAGAAAATCGGCTCACTGATCACTAGACATTAATCATGTCCTATGCAGGCGTGACAAACACAAGAATTTGCAAAACATCATTAGCAAAGCTGAGTTGTCATTGTCCAACCCAGCCCTGGCTCAATCTACTTGCCTTTCTGGGGATTTCTTCTGGAAAAGGTCTGGTCAATAAAATACTGCTTTCTATCTTCCACGATTTTTTCACTAGAAATGTTTGGTTTTCCAGATCTGTCCTAAGGGAATTCAATAGTTGGCGCAGTTCACAGATAAAAAGACAAAAATCCAAACAACCAAACGAAAAACCTTCTTGTGTAGAGTTTTGTCTTTTCATATAAATTCCTGATAAATCCATAATTTATTTCTCTGGTAGATGACTTTGAAGATGAGTGCATTGGTGGGCATTCAACCCACAAAAGCTCCTTCAGGAACTGGTGTTCCTGCCAGCACTCCGGCACAGCTGATCCCTAGGGCGTTGAATTTGGCATGCTGCTTAATGAACAGTTAGATTATTATACAGAAGAGTGACTGGCTGTTATTGTTCTCTTGCTTCTCTCAAGGAATTGTTGTTGGTGTGTTTGAGGTAATTACAGCATTTATGTAACATCTGTAATTACAGTGATGATGAACAATAAAGCATTTTTTAATTTTTTTTACCTGATTGTATGCAGAAAGTAGATCTTTTCTCTAGAAAACTAGGTGAAACAATACGCTGAAGAATTTTAAGTTTTTCTTAGTATCTTCAAAACCAAAAGAAAACTTGTATAGAAATATTGCACTGAGTTGGTTAAAAGCTTAGACAATTTGTCCTTATCATGAGATACTAAATAGGTCATGAAGAAAATATTTAACTAATAAAATGTGTTCTAATTTCTGGCATGTTGCTTAATGAAATAGGACTTTAAACATGGTGTAATTACTGGCATTGGTATGATTTTACATCAGAAGAATTTTTTTCCTGGAAATACAGTAATTGTAAATGATCACAGACCCCATATTGCTAGTTTTGTGGGGGATAGTCACTTCTTTTTCCTGTGTAATTGTCTTAAACAGTGAGCAAACACATCTTGACCCTGGTAACGATGGCCTTTTTGGAATTGCAGGTCCTGGAGTTTTTTCCCCAAAGTTGTCTTCATTTTGTTGTAAACAAAACCAAAAGAACTTTGAAAGCTTATATTGTGTTTTGATTTTTAGGGAAGCAATGCGAAATTACCTGAAGGAGCGAGGTGACCAAACAGTGCTAATACTCCATGCGAAAGTTGCGCAGAAATCATATGGAAATGAAAAAAGGTAACTTTTTATGCTGTGCTGAGTCTGTCGGCAGCTGGCAGCCAAGGAAACTACACTGAGTATTTGGGTGCACAGTGCTTTGCAGAATTGCTCCGTTTGCACTGTAGTCTGCAGAAACATAAAATGCTTCCTCCTAAATCATTTAATTGTGTAACAGGTACTGCAAACCTATAGCATTCAATGGAGTGATGCCAGTTTCTACCAAGAGGTTCCCTATCTATGGGCTAAACTTTTCTTCCATTACTTAAAATTGTTCTCATTTTAAACCTTCCATTGTAATGTTGGAGTAAATGAGGTGGTCAACAGTGAATACTTGTAGAGGAGTTTTTTTCTGAATAATTTCACATTAATATGAAATGGAAATTGGTAGTCTTAGTAAGATAAGTTTCTGAATCACATCTGCACTAAGTTTAACAAGAATGATAGGCCAATCATGACTGTATTTATGATAAACATTTCCTTGCAAAAATCAATACAGTACATGTTACAATTATAGGTACTTTTCTAAGGGACAGAATCTGCAGGAATACGTGAGAATGAATGCCTTTTAGGCAAAGGTGCTTTTCCTGCAGTCTTCTCTTGCTGTCTTGACTGTGTGATGATTTTCTTGCATGACTAGTAGAAGCAAATAGGATGCTCCTTTATATGTGGGTTTATTGACCTAACAGTTGCATTTATTCATGCAGGTTATCTCTGATTCATCTGTTTAAGAATGGAAGCATGTCAAATTAGTGTAGAAAACTTGAGAGCTTTATAAAAGGAGATCAGGAATGAAAATAGTTGGTTGATGATTATCATATAATATGGTGCTGAAATGATTGCTCTTGTGCTATGGGTACGAAATGAAGGTGTGGAATCAGTCACCAAATCAATCAGGTTGGAAGGGACCATGTGGGGACATCTGCTCCAACCTAGAGCACGTGGCACAGGATTGTTTCCAGATGGTTCTTGAATGCGTTCAGTGAGGGAGACTCCAGAACCCCTCTGAGCAACCTGTTCATGTGCAGTCACCTGCACAGTAAAAAAGTTCATCCTTGTGTTCAAGTGGAACTTCAGTGCTTCAGTTTCTGCCTGTTCCCTCTTGTCCTATACATACTAAGGTTTCATTTTTTCAGTTTAAATATTTTAGTTGTTCTTAAGCTGTAACATACCATGTAGACTGTCTCTAATACTCTTCTGTGAGTTCCCAGACTGTCAGCATCAGTAATGATGTCCTCTTGTTATCAGCATAAAGGAAACTGCCAGTTATTAAATCCTTGGATCCATGTGTGCCCTAAGGTACATAGTAAAACTGAATGATGAAGTATTATATTCCTGTTTCTTCTTTTGTTTTTCTCTTGAGTTTTTAAATTGTTTCTGCTTTATTTATTGCAAACTGTGGCCTTTGTTTCTTCATATTTCTGGAGTAAGCAAAATTAGTAAAGTTTTAATGGTGCTTTATGCAACTCAACAGCCAAGTTTTTATCATTTTTACATTCACCATTTCTGAAGTGAGTTGGTTTGCGTACATCTTAGAAAGAAACTTATTTTATACTCATTTTTGTAGACAAATTTCCTGTTTTCCATGGGATTTCATTGTGGCATTGATATCATCTGGTTAATTTTTGGACCTTAAAGAGTAACTTACTTTGCATTACTTTTGTAATGAGGAATTCAAGTTACAAAAGGAATTATTTCTTAAATTTGCTATCTCTTTCAAGTAAATATAGAACTTAAACCTGGACAAATTTCTACCTCTTGTTCCTGTCTTTATTTAAGTCTTACTTGTTGCGAAGTCATGGAAAATGCTTGCCATTAGCAAACTTAGGACATCATAATTAAAAGGTTAGCACAACAACTACTTTTCAGTGTTTTGATGAGGGTTACTAGGTGGTGAAATACTCTGTTAAGTGCTTACTGTAGATGGTGCAGATGTCATGTAGCTTGGCCTGTTTTAAATATGCATCACAATAACACGATTCCAGGTGCATGGATGCAGACTTCCTAGGTTCATTTGAGAGGTTTTGGTACTTCTAAGGAACAGGAATGAAGGGAGTTGACTTTTTTGAGTCCACCCTTCCTATGAGCCTTGCACTTCACAAAGTCAATGGTTTTTAGCTTAGCAAAGAAGCCAGGAGGTAAGAAGCTCAGGTTGGGCTTTAGTTGAATTTAAGACTTTGTGCCTGATATTTGCTGTTGCATGATTGTCACCTTTCAGAGGCATTCAGCTGATAGAGACTCAGGTGCTGTTTAGTCTTGATGAGTTGTGGGTATTTGGTTTGCCCTTCTTGTAGTGTTTTCCATATTTACCGTTGACTGAGTGTTGTCTCTTCAAAGTCTGAGCAGTGTGAACATTCAGCAGTTTAAAGGACTGAAGTGTTTTGGATTCCAAGGCATAGTTTATCTAAAGACTGCGAGCCAGATAGGGATTTTGATTGTGCTGTTTGCATTTAAACATGATCATTGCTGATTAGCATGAGAATGCTGTAGCTGCATCTTGTTTTACAGCTGTTAGTGAAGGAGCTCCTGTAATTTCTAATCAAGTACTTCCTTTCTCTGAACTGAGTGTGCCTGTCCTCTGGATAAAATTTTGTTATTGAGAGCATAGCTTTTTGCAGGGCTTACCCCATGGCTCCGCTGCTTTGTCCTTAGCACTGTAGTACCTAAGGATTTTTCATTTGTTTGTTGTCATATTGAGTTCTTTAGTGGATGTTGTTAGTTCTTTAACCTCCTATGAAGAAAGTTTGCTGAGCAGTTTCATACTCAGAACAGTGTGAGTAATTGACAAACACTTAGAATTCACCAACAGATACAAAGGAGAAACTTCCCTTCCAAAGTCACTCTTGGTATAAAATAACTAGCTAGTAGAAGCATCTGAATTCTCCTGAAGACTCAGTTTTCTATAAGATGAACACAGAGATGATTTGGATGATTTGAAACAGCAAACCTTTGTGACAGAAGCCTGTGGTTTCAGGAGAGCATTGAGTCCATCAGAATTAGGTGGAAATTACACGAGCGGCTCTTATTTCCCTTTAAGCCCTTGCTTCCTAGCAAGGTCAGTTGGAGTAGCTGCTCTGCTTGAAGTACCACATTTTCTCTGTATTGATTGGCTTGAATTGACTGAAGGAATACTGTTCTCTCCTTTGATGTTTACCTGATTTAATACAGTGTTTTCAAAGTTCAAACCTGGTTCACATTTCTGTATTGGACAGAATATTCATAGCTAATTTCTTCTGTATGTGAGTTCGTGGAATGGTAAATACGAAGTTAAAAAGACCCAAGACTGTAGCTGTGTCTGCCTGAAAGCTGAGAAAGAGGTAGATATATGAGAAGGAAAACCCACTCAAA
The DNA here is from genome assembly GCF_027579445.1 of Ammospiza nelsoni. NCBI lineage: Eukaryota > Metazoa > Chordata > Aves > Passeriformes > Passerellidae > Ammospiza > Ammospiza nelsoni. The sequence continues at coordinate 11,149,720 of NC_080636.1, read as the reverse complement.
TTGTGAGTGTCCAGACTCTTTCTACATGTTTGTAGTTTCAACCAAACTTAAAATTTTATCAGCTGTAAAAGTTTCTTAGTTCAGTAAGTTTTCAAAGATGTTTCTCTGCGTTCTAATTTTAAGAGTGCTTTTTGTTGTGGTTTGTTTTCATCAGTGGGTTACACCTTGTTTCTTACAGGTCTTTATTGCCATCTAGTGGCTGTAGTTATTCAAAGGACTTGGTTTAGAATAAAGCTGAAATGAGAAAGGGTATGAAAAAAAGTAGAGATTTTCTTTTCTTGTGTTCTAACCAGTAAGATAAATACAAAAGAGTACATAAAGAAAAAGGGTAAATATGTCTTGTTCTTTATGGTGTAATATTTGGAATAGAAGGGATTTGTTGGATTTTTGTTTTGGTTTTATTTTACCAGACCATTGCTCTGTTAATAAAGGTTGACACTAATTTTTAATCCATGCATAACTTCTTCATCAAGAATAGCTTACAGATGATGACCACAATACTTTTGAAAGAAGTTCATAGATCTTTTAGCTGTATACCTATTAGTATAACACCTGCTTTGCTGTGTTGTAAATAGAACAAATGCAAGGGAAAAATTTTGACTACAGATTTATAGTCAAGAAAGAAAGTTTGAGGAGTTTTTTGCCTGCAGACAGGTAAATTTTTATTCATTTTCATAACCACTAAGGCTTTTTAAACAGCAGTAAGACTTAAAATTTGGTGATTTGCTTCTCTGACAGAAAATACACATTATTTGTGTCCATTAACCAAAAATACTACAAATACTTGGATTTATTTATATGTATTCTTAATATGTGTATTTAATTTTATGGTACTGTTAATAACACTTTGGTTAATCTATTAAGAATTCTGTAACTTACAAAACCAATTTATATCTGTTAAATACATGTGATCATGCTGGAAAAAATAATGCTGAATAGCTGAGATAAATAGGAGTTTTACACTAGATTTTCATACTAAAACTAGCATTAAATGGTGTTTAATAGAAATAAGAATCATTTAGGATGAAAAAGACCTTTCATATCATCAAGTCCAACCAGTTACCTGGCACTGACCTCTCTTGCCCAGGACTCCCACAGACACTTCAGAAACTGAATAATTGTGTCCTCTGGTCATTTTCCATGACTTGGAGCCCACAGTTCAGTTTACTCCCCTGCCCTGACATCTGCCCACCAGCACAACTGGCTGCTGCCCCAGCGTGGAGCCTGCTCCCCCTGCCTGGAATTCAGATGTCCCAAGCCCAATTTAAAAAACAGAAGAAGAAAAAAAAAAAAGAAAGAAAAGGCCAGAAACCCCTCACCTGTAAGGTAGGAGTCATGGTTGGGTTGCAGAAGTTGCAGAAGTGCAGAGTTTTAACACTACTCTCCATACTGAAGTAAATAAAATAATGAGAAACTTTTTCATGTTCCCCTCCCTTACATGCCTCCTTTGCTACCTCACAACTGGTTATATTCATTCCACTTTATCTTTGACCATAGTGTAATGATGGTAAAAACACAAAGCTTGTTTGCTAACTACAACCAAACCTTTTCATGATTTCGGCTTTAACAATTTGCAGAAACTTCAAGACCAATGCATTGTATTATAATGCTGAATTTAATTTTGAACATATTGCTATAAATAGCATCTAGACTGATAAGAGTCAGTGCTGCTGAAAACTAGGCCTTATTTTTACACATACTGATGAAGATATAAAATTATCGATTCCATTTAAAAACTGGGGAGAGATTTATGTGATTTATGTGTGGACAGAATAAACTCCCTTCTTGCTTATGACAAAACTCTCAACATTTAGGAATTGTAGTCAGCAGTTGTCCATTAAATTAGTTTGTGAAACTGTTCTGTGTGTATTAATTGCTCCATCATGTTAAGCACCTGCAAAAGACTATTGAGGCCTTTTTTCCTTTCTTTCAGAATTTCTTTGTAAGGTATTTTATAGAGATGCAGACTGCTACCTGGAATATATTGAACTGGAAAGATTCTCAGTGACAGTACATCTACTGCTGATTTTCCTTGCTTTTTTTTTCTAATTTGCCTTTTAGACAACCTTCAAGACAGATGAAGGGTGTGCCTGTATAAACTCAAATGTGAATGTGGAAGCATTGGGTACACATCAGTTTGTTTATCTGGAAAACTGTGTGTGATTCCATAATGTTCCTTGTTTTCAGGTTCTTTTGTCCTCCTCCATGTGTGTATCTCATGGGCAGTGGATGGAAGAAAAAAAAAGAGCAAATGGAGCGGGATGGTTGCACCGAGCAGGAGTCACAACCTTGCGCCTTTATTGGGATAGGAAACAGTGACCAAGAAATGCAGCAGCTGAACTTGGAAGGAAAGGTAGAAAAACTGTAATAAACCACTAAGATAACTGACTGCAAAGGATATTATAGCTGCACGGTGTATATTTCAAAGAATGCCCTTTCTTATTTTTGGATCATTTTCTTTCTAGGTATTGCATAGTGGTTTGAAAAAAAATCCCTCAAAATATTTAGGACAATTGAATAGTTGGTTTTGGCTCCTAGGGTCATAGCAAGGTACTAACATCTAATTTGTAGGTTGTTGATGCAGACTCAGTAAACTGTTAGGTTATTTGGTAGGCATCAATGGCTAACTAAAATATGGTTTGTGGCCCAAATTCTCTGTCCTGCTCCTTGGCTTGCATGAGTGGATGGATAATCTTATCAAGGAAATATCTAAACATCTGCTTCTAGAAGTAGTCTTCAAGTCCCTTTGCCTAAAAATGCAATTGAAGTAGCATCTTAAAAATCTAGTAGGTTATTTTTACAGGGGTATAAATTGCTTACAAGTTTTTTTAAGGTGTTTGTGATGACTTAAGCAGTTGGAATAGAGGTGGCAGCAAAAGTGTTCATTTTACCTGGTTGTTTTATTAAGCAGTATTTTATAGCTATCTGGTATTTCCAGCACAGTCTACCAGAAATGCTTCATATATTCAAAATAGGAAAAGAATAAAGAATAATTGAAGTTCTTGATGAGATTTTTTAACTAGCATAAACACTTAGCCAAAGATAACTTCCTTGTGTTTCAAAACCCAATCATTTCCCATCCTTTCAAGAAAAGTTCAGCTCAACACATCTTCTGCACAGGTGGGCCCTTGTGGATGCCCAGTGCAGGGTCTGCACAGCCCTAATCAAATGTAATTTTTAGTAGTGCTCTTGACCCTTCACAGGTGGCTTTGACACAGTTATGGTCTCCAGTCGTCTCTTCTAGTCCTGGTAAGGGTCTTTGGAATGATGATAGAATAATGAGGTTGGGTGCAGCACTTCACAAAGCTAAACAGTCATAAAAGAAATGCATAGGGAAGAAGTGGAAAAAACAGGTCCTCATCTGTTTTAGAAACTATTGCATCAATTTTCCTATTTTATTCATAGTTAAATATGCCTAGTTTCTTGAACTGGGTTGGCTTCAAAGAGTAAACCACAGTATATTTTCATCTACAGAATTATTGCACTGCCAAAACATTATACATATCAGACTCAGACAAGAGAAAGCACTTCATGTTATCAGTAAAAATGTTCTATGGCAATAGTGATGACATCGGTGTGTTCCTCAGTAAACGGATCAAAGTCATCTCCAAACCCTCTAAAAAGAAACAGTCACTGAAAAATGCAGACTGTAAGTATTTCTCTGTTTTTTCTTTACTTAGCAATTAATTTTGTTTCATACTACTTTTTTGTTATGTTTTTTAAGGTCTGACTACAAGAGAAATACATTGAAGTTTTCAACTCCAGTTTTTTTGCTGTATTTTAGAACTGTACACTTCAGTGTATCTTAAAATATTCCAATATAGATAGGTTACCCTGCTTAGTTCTATGCAGTCATGGTTAATTAATTAGTAAATATAATAGGCCCACCCAAACCCCCATGTGTTCCAAGGAATGAATTCATGTAGACAAGTGTATAAAGAATGTTCTACCTCAACTTTCTAAGCTTTTGGATCTCTTTAATTGCCGTGATCTGGTGCTTAGAATGTTTTGATCAGTATCAAAGGGATTGCTTTCAGATTGTGATAAATGAGTAGCAGCATGTTATCCAGACTGCACTTTGTCACATCACAGCCACCTTCTTGCTGTCTCATACCATTTTCATGTTGTTCTTATTTTTGTTTTGCATGGTTCCTTTTAAGTAGTCATTTAAGAAATCTGTATGGTGATATTTCACCCAGATTTATTTGGTTACCATGTTTTTCAACTAACGGTATCTCTGGTGCTAATGTAGAATTGGGAACGTTTTTGCTTTTCCTCCACCTTTTTTTGCCTGCGTACCACTGGAGCACCTCAAGAGATACCCTTTTTTTTGTTTGTTTTTCTCTCTCTCTTCACTAGTGCTTTAAAAGGCTCTTCCATCTGTGTTGGGCTGGAACCCATTCACCTATGGAATGTGGATCTCGGGGCCGCTAGCTTGGCACATGACTAAAGGCAATCTGTTGCTGTGCAGTTCACGCCCGGGGGCTCAGAGTATGCACTGTTGAATTTGTGTTCAGACAGATAGTTTTGATGGACAGTGAATATGAACCAAGCATTCTTCAATAGTAAATATGAACCAAGTGGAGCAACATGCCCGTTCTGATGGCAAAATTTTAGTTGCTGTTTTTTTTTTTTAGGGGAGCAAACTTTACATTTCTGTCTTTTGAATGATAAATAAGTTCAAATCTGAGAACCTTACAAGTTGCATGGTTATAATTTGACATAGTTACATCTGTCTTCCTTTCAATTGCTTGTGATTTGTAAGAATACTGTGTCTTTATAATTCAAATATTCTTCAAATGATTGCTGAAAGTTGTCTTAAGTACTTCACAAGGGCAAGCTAAAGCTTCTGCTTAAATCAGCTGCTGGAGAACTGTGAACAAAAGGAGTGTTCAGCTGGCAAGCTCTAGCCCATTTGGCTAAGTGGCAGAATTCTGTGAGCTAGCATGCCTTTGGAGAACAGCCACTCTATATGTTATTGCACTCATAATTTTATGTCTATTTTTGGTCTGTCACAAATATAAATATTTTCTAAATTCGCCAATATTTTATAATTATGTCTTGACTTCAAGTATTCTTCAGTTTATTTTATGTTATTTGTGACTTTTTGATACTTTTCTTTTTAATAATGAAGTAATTTTATAATCTCAAGTCTGTATGTGTTCCTTGCAGTATGTATTGCATCAGGGACAAAAGTGGCACTATTTAATAGACTTCGATCCCAAACAGTTAGCACCAGATATTTGCACGTAGAAGGTGGTAATTTCCATGCCAGTTCACAACAGTGGGGAGCATTTTACATTCACCTGTGTAAGTAAAAGCAAATCTGTATATTTTTCTTCACTTTCTTTCCTTCATCCTCATAAAAAAGCATCCTGCATTTTTTCCTCCATATTAATTGCCCATGTGCACACTTGTTTGTTACTGAGTGTATCTTTGATGTAACAGTGTGATGTTAAATGTTTCTCGTATCAAGAAAAACGGTGATTAAAACAAGTAATTCTGAAAATTCCTGTTTCATGCAGTGGATGATGATGAATCAGAAGGAGAAGAATTCACAGTGAGAGATGGCTACATTCATTATGGGCAGACTGTCAAACTTGTATGCTCAGTTACTGGCATGGCACTCCCGAGACTGGTACAGTTTCATTTCTCCAATGCTGTAATTCATTTATAGATGGCAATTTAGTGCAATTCCATAGTTGGGTTTGCAGTGTTCACAGGTTTTGGTCTTGTGTGTTGCCTTTGGGTAATACATGTTTTTTATGGCAAATGACATTTATTTTAATTAAAGCATATTTTTGTGTCTGCAGATTATTTCTCTAAACAAAGAACAACTTGTAAAATAAGATAGGGATTTTTTCAGAATTTAAGCCTGCCAAAACAGGTTAATCTGTCTGTTTTAAAAACAGTATTGTAGATTTCTCTGTTCCAAAATGCTTCAAATATTGATCTTGAATAGATGAATAAAATATTTTCAACCAGTAGGACTCCCATGTGTTGAGTTCCAGCATAGCTTTAAAAATACTTGACTGATCTGAATATAAAAGCACTTCTGTGTACTCCTGAGGATGTATTATACCAGTAACAGCTTGCAAAAACCATTTTTTCATATTTATTAATACTGTCTGTTTTAAATCTGAAACATGGGAATGGCCTTTGGAATAACCAGTTAAGGTTTGTGAACAAAATAAAATATTACTTCTGGATACACAATACTGGGTTTTGTAAACAAAGTTAAGTAGAATTACAGGTTTTTTCCCTGTTTTATGCACTTAATGCCAGCCTGAGTGGAATTTTATGTGATTAATAATCAATAGTGCTTCATACGGGATCTTCTGTGAAATTGTGGTTTGTGAGCTCATTGTGAGTTTTGTACTAAGCTCTGCCAAATCCAATTTAGGTAGAAGTAATCTTTAGAAAGCACCAATGTAAAAACAGACTTCCTGCTGTCAGGCTTTTGTTCCCCTTTCCAGACTAATTTTGTTGGGAATGTAATGTGAATTTCTCTCCCAATACCAAACTTAGCTAAACAAAAAAGATAATAGCCTGCTCACTGTAAATGGTACAAAATGAAAATTTTGTTTGACAATAAAAGCAGTTACACTGGTTACACTACAGATATGGTTTAAGCACAGGAAATTCAGTAAGAGGATGTCACCTTTTTGTGGGCTTCATGTTAATACTTTTTTATTGATGAAATGAGATGCCATCCTTTATTATTCCAGAAACCTTATTTGTAAGTAGAAACAGATTAAAACAAATTAGGCTAAAAGTTCCTGTTTTGTTTGCCATGGGGAACATTTGTCATACTGCTTCCAGGACTGATGGAAGGTGATGCAGTTAAAAGGTAACTTGCAGGTATTTTATAAGCAAATGCAAAGAATTTAGAAGAAAAAAAATACCTTTAAATTTATTTTGCTAATAATACTCTCTGTTATAATTAGATATTGCAGAGGACAATTGGGTTTCTGATTGTCAGCTTAGAAATATTCAAGCACTTTGGCTGTTGCATCTGGGAGTGTTGCATAAAGCGTTAAACTTCTTTCTAGGAGTTGAGTTAAAATTACGAGCTACAGATTTTCACTAAGGGAATAGCTCTTGATTTTAGAAATTAATTGGCAAAAGAGATCTGAATTGAGTCAGCAGATATTTTTTCACTGCACTGCCAAATGTAAGGAACAGTTGTTCTTTGCAGTTGTCTTTAAGTAATATTTAATGACCAACTACTGCTAAGATATGTTATGATTGTTGTTTCCAAAACTGTATTTAAGGACATCTCAACACCTTTAGTAAATTCTTGTTTTAATTCTTCTCCTTCAGCAGCCAGTTTGCCACAGAGTGTTGGCAATCCTGTCAATGGTGAAAGATCCTGTAGAAACATATTAATTACTAAAAATAGTAATTAATAATAAATGAAGATGACAATATAATTAAAAATTGCTTTTTTACACCAGCAAATGAAACAAAAGTAGATTTTGCTGAAGCTTCAATTTTTTCCCCACTCCTTCAGCAAAAATAGGTAAAATATATATGCCTGCAGCACATTGAAGTAGTACTGAGTATCACTTCCATGTTGTGTTCTTGTTTCAAAAGCATTAAGAATTGTGAATCTAGTCTTGATACCAAAATGAGAGGCATGGGAATCTTACAAAAATTACTTTTCACTTCCTTTACTGACTGTATATATGTAATAAAGTGTAGAAATTGTTCTAAGTATATATGTACAATTTTCATTCACAGATAATTCGAAAAGTAGATAAACAAACGGCATTATTGGATGCAGATGATCCAGTATCACAGCTCCATAAATGTGCATTTTACCTTAAAGACACGGAGAGAATGTATTTGTGCCTTTCCCAGGAGAGAATAATCCAATTTCAAGTAAGTTGTTCAAAACTATTTCAATAGATATGTGTAGTTGCAAAGTTTTCTCAGGTATCCCCAAAATATGTATGAACGCCATTTTTGCAGTAGGTTTTGAATGCAAGGCTAATATTTTGTTTTGAAAAGGGAGGATGGAAAGCAACAAATTGTTATCTGTACTTTTCCAAATCTGTTTTTCTTTCCTCATAATCTTCTTCCATGTCTGTCTGGAAAATGAATTCTGGTTTCTCCAGTGGAGAAATAGCAAACACAGTAGAAACTTGTGCATGTGGTCATGATACTGTGGCTTACATGTGCCAGTGGAGCTGCACCACTTATTTGTGTGTCCCTTTCTAGGTTACAGCAAATAGGAAATGATACTCGTTGATAATAGTCTTGTTTCATGATGAACTCAGCAGAGCTGCCATGTGTTGCTCTTGGCTAAGAGAGTAAACATGGACAGCTGTGGCAGTTGCCCACAGTAACTTGAAAAGCCACAGAAATTTGATTTGTCTGTAAAGAATAGAACTATCTCTGAAATATTTTTTTCCCCAGCAGGTGGAGAAAAGCTTAGAGTTTTAGTCTCTTGTAGGTTAGTATGCTTGTAGCACTTTCACATGGTAATTCCTACTAGAAAAAGGACCCTGAGATTGGCTCAGCTGGTCAGAGCATGGTGCTGAAAACAACAAGGTGGTGGGTTCAGTCCCTGAACATGCTTAGTCTTTACTTGAGTTGGATTTATGGGTGACCCTTGTGGGTCACTTCTTACTCAGAATATTCTGTGACTCTGAAGACTTTGGCTGAGTTGAGGACTAGCTAAATATTGTAATTTTCTTTAAATATTTTGGGGTCAGCTCAAATAACAAAGGGTGTTGAGGGATAATGCTGTGCTCCAGGAAGATGGCCATGCGTGGCAGAGATTCAGGACTTCCTTAGAACAGCTGTACCTTTTTGGGTAAGAAAAATAGAGGTAGGAAATTAGAAGCTAACATTGAGAATGTCCCTTAATTTAAGGGAAGAGACAGGAAGGCTTGGTAAACAGTAATTTCAATTCTGTCCTGAATTGGGACAATGGAAAGAGAATATGAGAAGCTTTGTTCCTATTTCAGTAAACATTCACGACCTGTGGTTCAGAAGGGACTAGATCTATTGTTTCTACCCACAGCACACAGCAGAAATATGTATCTGTCAATATATATTCTTGTAAAGGAGATGGACTGTCATTAAGAAGAGAAAGCTGTGAAAAGTGAACTACAATAACTCAGGATCAGCCTGCTATTTAATCATTCTTAGAGTACTGTATGGGAAGTGCTGAATGAAGAAACAGCTCCTGCTTCTCTGACAGCTGCCTTAGTTCAGCATCCTGGAATTGCCTGTGGGACTGTCAGGATGTCCTACCACCTTCAATTTCAGCAGCACTCGTGGAGCCCAGTCTGATAAGAGCTCTGAACTTTCTGCATGGGTAGGAGTTAGATAAAAGGACACTCCCTATCCTGAATTCTCTTAGTGGAGTAGGAACCTGCTGCTTATACTTGTATAAAGTCTGGTTACTTGCATGTCAGACTGCTACCATGCTTTGGTAGGTGAATCACAGTGAAAGATAAACTCTTTCTTCCAATGCCAGGAGAGAAATCCTCTTTTATCTGAGTTTTTTATTTTGGATCAGAACACAAAGACAAGGGAAACAGCATGTGTATACTGTTCTTGTAGTAGGAATCTAGACAAACTGTGATCATTCTTTGAAAAAAAAACTAAGAAAAACAAAAACCAAAAAAACCCCAAAATAACCAAAACAACAATAACAGCAACCCCCCAAAATCCTGAAACTTATGGATGACAAGTCTCTTTTGGGTAAATGGAAATAGCCCCATAGAGAGACCATAGAAGCTTAAAGCAAAGAGGCTGTAAAAAGTCTGCAGGTGAGTATGAAACTTGAAATTCAGGTGCCGAAGCACCAGCCAGATCTCTCTTTCAAGACATGCATGTGCTCTGGGGCATGGAGAGAGGATATGAATGGTGCCTTACTGGATCAGAGCACATCCCTGTCTGTGCCCAGTCTGGCAGCAGCAGCAGGGGTTGGTGCTTGCAGGAAGCAGGTGGATCTGGTTGTGTTTCACAGTCCAGTGTGATTGTACTCTGCCAGCACTTGTACCAAGTGTTGTTGAAGGCTGCATTCTTGTCTTTTAGTGACATTTTGTAGATGTGTTCATTGGTTTGATAACCTCAGAATGTGCAAATGTTCTTTTTCTTCAGTAACCTGTGGCAGAAAGTTTAAGAGGTCCTGTTCCCTGTGTAGTAAATGTTTGCTGGATTTGTTTTGAATGATGTAACAATTTCTGTGAGTGATTCCTAGTCCAGTTTTGCAGTATTTAGTGAGCAACAGTTCTGCATTCACTTAGCCATTGACATCTTAATTTCTTCTCTCCTAATTGGAAAAGCACAGTCTTCTCCATTTCTTCTCATAAGTTCAGCACTCCTTGGTGATTTTAGTTGCCCTTTCTGTCACTTCTCTTGTTTTTTCTCCACGACTTTTTTTAGATAGGGAGACCAGAACTGCACCCAGTATTACAGAATTAGCAAAGGATTCACACTGGCAAAATAATACCAGATAGTTGTTCCCAGCCCTGTTTTCTGATGGTGTCATCACTCACAGCTGCCACTGCACATCAAGGTGGTGCTTTCAGACGACTGTCAGTGGCAGCCCTAGGATCCCAGGTTGTAACTTCTGTCTCCAGTTGAAGCCAGACAGTACATGAGTACTGACCATGATGTTAAGGTATTTTAATCTTCCAGTGCCACCTGTTGAAAAAATTTAGTTAAAAAGGGAAAAAAGGGTGAGAAATGTCCTTGGAGCCCTATTTGGAAGTGACAAGTGCTTCTCTAAGAGGAATTGAAACCTGTTAAAGATTTCTGTAACAGACAGAGTAATGTGTTACTGAAATGATTCTTGATGTAACAGGATTTTGAGAGCAAATTCTGTGGCATTTGCCTTCCACATCATGGACTTAGGAAATGTGAAAGAAGTCAGTCAGGGATCTATTTACAGGGTTGTTAATTTTTTCACATCCATGGTTTTATTTGTCATGATTCAAAGTATATCATTCCATGCCAACAAGAATTGCAGTCAGCCCATAGGAATGGTGTCATGCTTCAAAATAGAATACAACAGTTCCTATAGAATGGCTCCTCTTTTGAAGTTGGGCTAGTAATAATTTAGAAGCTGTGAATGTTTCTGATGGAAGTTTAATTTGGGCATCTCGAGTTCGGAGAGATCTGTAGTTACTACCCGTGTCACACACTTCCCTTGCCAGCTGTTTTCAGTGCTTTTTACATGATCATACCAGAATGAAGAGTCCACATGAAAATGCAGCTTTGTTTTTTAACATCTAATATGGACAACTCATGCTAATTGAAGTTTATCTGCCAGTTTGAAGAGTGAAGGTTATGGTTACCTACCTACCAATATACACTTAAAGCTTAATGGAGGGAAATATAATCTAGTTATTAGAATTTTTTGTCCCATTTTTTTCTGTGTTTAACCTATACACAATTTTCTTATGGGTTGCTAGGTGGTGAAATTGTTCAGAGAGGCTTCTGTTGCCATAAAAAAATTGTTTGTGTATTTTCTGTGTATCTACCTGTTTAAGTATACTAATTTAGTAGTATTTAGAGGGAGATACTAGATGACCTTTGAGGTCCCTTCCAGTTCAAGCCATTCTGTGATTCCATTATTCTAATTTGTAAGGCTGTCACTTCAGCTTTTCTCTTGTGTCTTTGCACAAATGCTGCAATACAGGTTTGTGTTTTCTGTCATTTTGTGGAGGGTGAAGAACTCTAAAAAGAAAAAAAAATCTTGAGCAGATGAAAATCATAACTAATGAAAAGTATTTCACTTCACTCTGTAGCTGTTTTAGACATTTTGCCTTTATAAGATATCTGTTTTAAAGCAGCTGCTTCCAGTTGCTGTAGGTTTTTTTTGTTAATGCCTATTGAATAATGTTAAAACTTTGAAAGTTGAACTAAAATAAAACTCAAACATAAGGTTGGAGAGGTGACAGTGTTGTAGGTGAGAGTTATGGTGTCCTCACAATTACTACTTTGCTATAGTTTTTCTGAAATGTGGAGAGTGTTTCTCTAGGTCATTTTTAGAGGAAAACATAAGGAAACGTGTTTTTGAAATAACAGGCATTGTTACTGGCTGAGTTGGTTTTTAGGTCTGTGACTTGACAAATATCTCTGCAGATCAGATTTTAAACTTTTCTTTTTCTCTAAGGCCACTCCATGCCCAAAAGAACCAAATAAAGAAATGATTAATGATGGAGCTTCTTGGACAATCATTAGCACAGACAAAGCAGAATACACATTTTATGAGGGGATGGGTCCAGTCCATGCTCCAGTGACACCTGTGCCTGTTGTGGAAAGTCTTCAAGTAAGTTAGTAGTTTGTTTTAATAAACTGATCTTCTGTGAGATTATTTTTGTCTTACTCATGTAACCTTCATGGTACCCATGTGAAATAGTGTAGGAAAACAGTTTTAATAGCTTTATAAATAATAAAATTACTTTGTTGTTATAATTTTTCTTTCTTACATTTCAGAATACATGAGCCTATCCATCATAGGAATAATACTAATATTGTATTTTAGAATTTTTATATTGTATTAATACAATTAATTACAATAATTGTATTGTTGTAATTTAATATTGTATTGTAGAATTTAATTTCTGAAACTACCATGGTAATGATATCCTTAGAACTTCTGTTTGATTATTTAGAAATTGGTTTTGACTCTTGCCAATTATAGATCAAAGAGAACCTTACTAAAAAAAAGCCACAGCATTTGTCAGAGGAAAAACGTAAAGCTCCCCTGACAGCTTCTCTGAAAGATTTTGTTCTGTTTTTAAAGCCTTGTTGACATCTGTTCTAAGCAGCTATTATCAAAACTTGGAAATTCCTTCATAGTATCAAATTAATTGGCAGTATCCTTTAGAGGTTTTACTACTTTATACTTCAGTTGTGTAGCTTGTGTTTGTGTTTTGGTTTTGTCCAGCTGATAAAAACAGCACTGTTTAAAGTGCTTATCTGCATGTGAAGGTTTTGTTTGTGAGGTTTTTTTTGGTTGGTGGAGTTTTTTGTTTGTTGGGTTTTTTCTGAGGGAAGAGTGTATATTTTTAATAATACATATTTGGGGGGATTTTCTTGTTCTTTTTGTGTTTGCTCTGTTTCCAGTTGAATGGTGGTGGGGATGTAGCAATGTTGGAACTTACAGGACAGAACTTCACTCCAAATTTACGTGTCTGGTTTGGGGATGTGGAAGCTGAAACCATGTACAGGTACAGTATTTTCTATTGCTTCTGTGGCGTTTATGTGTTACTGGGTGTTGATATGTACACTTTGAAGAGTGTATACTTGTGTACACAGTCAAGTGTACACTTTTCTGCACGGCAGAAAGGGGTCTGGGAGGGCTGGTTGGCAGAGGCTCAGCATGAGTTAGCAATGTGCCCTGGCAGCATGGAGACCAAACTGCATCCAGCTGGTCAGAAGATGTGTCTGTGCCACTGCAGTCAGCACTGGTGCAGCCTCACCACCAGCACTGCCTGCAGTTCAGGGCTCCCCAATAAGAAGGATGTTCAGGTACCAGAACATGTCCAGAGAAGGGTGGCAAAGATGGTGAAGGGCTGGAAAGCCCAAGGAGTTGCAGCTGAGGACTTTGGGCTCGTCTGGTTTAGAGAAAAGAGGCTGAGAGGTGACCTCATTGCTCTCTGCAGCTCCCTGAGGAGGGGAAGTAGGGAGCTGCTGAGCTCTGCTTCCTGCTATCATGTGCCAGGATGCCTAGGAACGGTTTAAAGCTGCCCCAGGGAAGATTTAGACTGGACATTGGGCAGCATTTCTTTACTGAGAAGGTAGTCAGACACTAGAATAGGCTTCCTAGAAAGACAGTTGATGCCCCAAGCCTCTCTGTGTTTAACCAAATAAAGGAAATTGGGCTTTAATAATATGATTGTAACTTTTTGTCAGCCCTGAAGTGGTCGGTGTGTGCACTAGTTGAATATTGTAGGTCCCCTTCCAACAGAGCTGTTCTATTGAATGCTTTCAAGTTAAGGACCTTGTACTCAGTTGACTCTCCTGTTTTTCAGATGTGCAGAGAGCATGCTTTGTGTTGTTCCAGACATTTCTGCGTTTCGAGAGGGCTGGAGGTGGGTCCGACAGCCAGTGCAGGTTCCAGTAACTTTGGTCCGTAACGATGGCATCATTTACTCCACCAGCCTTACCTTCACATACACACCGGAGCCAGGGCCACGGCCACACTGCAGTGCTGCTGGAGCAATCCTCAGAGCCAACTCGAGCCTCATGGCCTCCAGTGAAACAAACACAAACAGTGAGGGAAGTTACACAAGTGTCAGCACAAACCCCACCAATGTCACGTCATCTACGGCAACCGTAGTTTCCTAACTACTGTTGTTTGTCTGGACTTTCATTGACTTTTCGTGCTACATTCAAGAGAACTGAACAATTTTTGTGGTTTCATGGGAAAACACTTTTCCATTTTAGGTGATATGATTTCAACCTTGTTACCTGCAAGTGCTGATCTTAAAAACAGAAGCCACAATAAAAAAAGAAAAAACCAACATCCGAAACATAAGAACTTTATTGAAAATCTATTTTTCAGCTGTGGTTTTTTTTTAGTGGGCAAGAAACAAAAATGTGGCTGGGATACATGTTGAGCAAACTAGAAAACATGAACACAACGTAGTTTTTATGGACCAAGGAACTTGTATAAGCTTTAGTATAAAAGGTACATTTTCACCATACCTTTTTTGTATCACAACATATAGTACACTTTTGTTACCAAATAGTTTATATTTTTTTTTCCTCTGAGCTTTTGCTCTGAAGTATATTCAGGTTCCAAGCCTGACCATACTTGTATAATCTAATTACCATACTCTTCCAGTTTTAAAAAAAAATATATATTTTTGGTCTGTGGCTGGAACTGTTCCTTTTTTTAAACTGAAGTCTTGTGACTTTTTATGAACTGAAATTGTTTTTATTTCAGCAAGTAGAACCTTGTAAAGGCCAGCATATTTTTTTTAAGATTATATGAAGTCTGTGCAAAAGCTTTAAAAAATGCCTCTGCCTTGCCTGCAATACATGCAATGTATGTTAACTTTAGTGCTCTGTTTTCAGTCATTGTTAATAGTTATTTCTGTTTTTCTTTTTTAAATATGTATTTATAGTGATAATTCATGAGGTTCTAACATTACATGAGTTTTTTTTCCTAAAAGTGGCATCTCAAGCAGTCATATTAATGATTGTTCTTGTCACAGGCAAATGTTGGTGTTTTTGAAGGGTTGTTACTGGGTTACTCCTCCTCTTCCTTGCTCAGTCATATTACATCTGAAAATGTTTCAGGATCTGTTCAGGTTTTTCTAATCTTGTACATAATTTGTATTAAGTGTAAGTTAAATGTTTTATTTCAAAAGTGGAATGTTCCCAATAACTTCATTTGGCAGCATGTCTTCTGTCTTGTTGGCATGAAACTAAAGTACCATGAGAAGTATGTGCTACAAATGGGATTGGTAGGTGATGCCCTTCATCACTTGAGAATCACAACAAGCATGTTTTTCTTCATACTCTTCAGTAAATTAGGCCAGACTTTTGTGTAACACTTGTATAGAGAACGTGCTTTCATTGTGAAGTGATCATACAGTAATAACTAGAAGTAAATTTTATTACTTAGAAATGGGCAAATAGAAAATCATAAAAGCACTATGAAGATGTCAACTCCTCCCATCCGTGTTTCCTGTGGGTTTCCCTTTCCCTGCCAACAGCTTGTGCAACATTCAAGTCTTCTCTCCAACATAAATTCAAGGCTCATTTGCACTTTGACTTTGTTGGTTATTGCATTTGTTTTTCATTTTGACTTCACCATGTTTTGTCCCTCCTCGTAGACCTGCTTGCTTCATTTGTATTTGAACGTACCCCAGTAGTTCATTTGTAGTCACAGAGCTAGGCATAGACTTGTAGGACAAGTTCTGACAGTGTGATCTTCCTCTTTAAAAGCCAAAATTTCATTATGTGTTCAGCCTTTTCTGTACCCTGAAGCAAAAGTCACAACTGCTGTGTAAATGTGAACCTGTGGTTTCCTACAGTGCATTGCTTACAATCTTACCTGTTGACCATTTTCATAGGGTTTTTATTTCTGACCACTGATTCCAGTTTCAACACCCACCACCATTTTAAGGCATTGTCTCTGCACCATGTTTGTGTACTCTGACGCTCCATTCTACCTGTTTGCTTTAGTGATCTGTTGTGTGTGTGAAAACAATGTGTTTAAAGGAAGAAATTGGTTATAAAGCATATTTAGCAACTAGTAAAATCAGTGCCACTGTCCTCCTGAAATGTGCTTGTATTCTAACACAGGCCTTCATACTCGTGACTCTGTATTGCAGAACGTGTTCCCGTGACGTAGTCGCAGTGCTGGTTCCTAGCACTAGTGAATGCTGCCTCACCTCATCTCCATTTCAGTGACCAAGGGCAGGATTCATTGTGGCCTTATCTCTGTTTTAAACTGTTTACTGGCATTTACTTGCAAATCTGTTTACCTTTGTGTGTGCAAAATTTTGGGTTATTGTGTTGTGGCGGGAATCGTTTCACAGTGTTTTTGTTAGAAGCACATAAATATCTTACAGTACAGCTTAGTTCAAGAGCCACAGAATTTCATCACTAATTAGACTGAGAATTAAAATAAGCAAGACACATATATCAGATTTAGAGGGTATTCAAGAAACCATGATAGACACACAGCAGGCAAACCATAACAAGCCTTTTAACCTTCAAAGACTATTTAAAATAGCTTTTCAGAACTTGACACGTGCTTTTATACTCATTATTTTAAATTTTTTTACATATAAATGCAATACTTTTTATATTCCGTTTCTTTACATGCGGTGATTTTGCCCAATAGGTATAATATCCCTTGACTTGTAAAGATTTATCCTAATATCTGCTGTTCTACACACTACAGCCAAGTGGGTGAAAAAAGAGCCTATTCTGCTTACAATACCATTTTAAACCACATTTTTTCATTTGGCTTGTGGCTCTCTTGTTGCCAGTAGTTATTCTGTAGTACAGAAATGGTCTTCCAGGTCCTTACTGTTGTTAATACATCCAGTTGTTCAGATATATTATCTTCTTGAACTTTTTTTCTGTGGGGTGATATTGTTACATATATTGGCCTTGTGAGCTGTTAACAATTTTCATGATATTAACAATATCTCAAGATTTTGATAAAACTACTTATAAAATGTTTCACTATGAAACTCTTATAACTGTTCAAGTCTAGCTGTTAAGTCTGCTGTTAATTCTGTATACATAGAAATTGAGTCTGTGTTCAGAATGTTGTTATAGTTCCAACTATAGGAAGAAGAAGCAAAGTGAGTGCTCTAATTTAGCTATGCCTTTTCTTGTTTTCTGTTGCTTGGAACTGCGTTTCAGAATTCAACACTAGCATAGTCCTTAATAATCTGCTGCTGATGTTTTCCCTAATTATTTGCCCCAAGGGTATCCCACAACTATGTTAATAATGGTATTCTGTACTTGTTTTCATTGCACAGACTTAAAAAATCAGAATGGTTACCTGAAAAGACGTTAAGACATAAATTGATGAATTCCCCATATAGAAAATATTAATGCCTAGTGAGTTAAATTATCTATTGGAAGTAAGCTACCCACTTGTGGATTAAATGACTCCATAGAGATGTCCATCTTGAAACTAAGATGCTCTTCAATTATTAACCATATTATTTACTTTCTTTCAAAAGCAGCTGTGTTTATGAGTACTGAACAAATGTGTATACTTTCCTGTGCCAGACTTTTGACTTTGTTTTCAAGCACTGTACTGTGGGATTGAGTGGCAGCTTTGTTAGAAAAAGAAGTATATTAGGGTTTCTACTTAACCCTTTTAGGACTGAACAATTTCTTCCCTTTAGAAGCTGTAAAATAAATGAGCAGTTCTAACTTTGTAAACATTCTGTCTGTGTTCAGCACTGCATTTGCCCCATCTGGAGGTGCTATGCTAATGTCATTTTTTAGAATCCTGTAGCATGTGTATGCATTCAGTCTTAAAAGGGTTATTTTTACAAACTGTGCACCTGTAAAGTTTCTTAGCAATAAAGGTAGAAAAACGAGCAAGTTTTTACCATAATTTTGTAGAATTAATTGCTCAGTTCCATATTTCATCAAGAAAATCCCTGCAATATGGGCAGTTTTGAGGATTAAATAAAAGTGAAATGTAAACCACATAAAAGTGTTCTTGTCAAGTGTACTCTGTGTGTGTATGTGCATAAACTGTCGGGTTTCATTTTTTCTACAAGGCTAATGGTAAAATGCCATGTTACTGTTGCTGTGACAAACATAACTGAACATCTGTATGATGATACAAAAGTACTTATGGTTTGAACAGGTGTTGAAACTTGCCACATTTTGTTGGGTTTTTTTCTATGTTGACCAAGCAATATGGGTTTGTTTTTTGTTTGTTTTGGGTTTTTTTTTCCCCCCAAATGAACAGTGAGGCCATCTGTGGAACCAGAACATCACAAAAGAAGACCAACCCTGGGAGTGAGAAGTCATCAGTACTTGTGAGGCTGTGCGCACTGGACTCCACTTAAATGGGATATGGAATGTCCACCCAAAAATCTAAATCGGTTTCATTTTTGCTTGTATTATTGCTGAAGTTAGATAAGAAACTGTTTTTTAATAATGTGTAAAAAAAAGTTTCACTTTTTTATATAATTTATTAAATAAGAAAAAATGAACTGTGTTTAATTGTTTAACTTTAGCAACTTCATTTTTGCAACTAGTGCACTTGACTCCTTTTGATCTTATTCTTAGTTGCAGAATGTGTGACATTTCATTCAGCTGGTTGATAGCTAGAGCCAAAAATTCAGCAAATTAACTTATTTCTTGTTTTGACAGAATAGTAGGGCTGTCAGGCACAGCTAGAAATGATGCACTCAGTTTGCAAGCACAAGTGACACAGTCACTTCAAGAAAGTTTTTTAGATGGGAAGTGGACATGGCAGAGAGAGAATATAGAATAGGAGCAGCCTGCCAGTACTAACTAGTGTTGTATTAAACTGATTGAAGAACTACAAGTTTACCTGTAAGAGTGAGAAGGGGTTAAAAGTGGTTCTTAAATAGGAGACCCAAGAACAACAACAAAAACAACAAAGAAAATATCACTGGCTTTAAAGAAGGATTACAGATACTTTTATTGAGACATCTGCAACGTGTTTGCCATTAAGATGCATAAAATAGTCAGAGACTCAACAGTTGCAGAACTTCTGTTTTTTGAAACAGAGACATAATGGACATTATTCTCAAAATTATGGTCTCAAAATTATTTCCAAGACCGTTCAGTCTTTTTTTGAAATGGTAAATTGATTCTTCTGGAACAGAGTAGAAATTAGATCTGAGGTTTTTGCAAAGACAATGGTCACTTGCTAGACTTTAATGTTGGTGTCATTGGGAGAAACTGCATGGGATGGTGCTGGTCTTAGATGAACAGCTATGGATAGAAAAAAAACCTTTTCAGCCAAGCCTTGGCAATTAGTAATAGATTGTAGTAGGATTCAGAGAAGATTAAAAGGAGAGTGGTGTGAGGGCTAGAGGAAATGATTCATTTAGTGTTTGCATGTAATATTTCAGAACATTCAGAACTACTGACCTTGGTCGAGTAGTTGGCTTTTCATGGTGCACAGTTAAGATTGGAGTTGCATGCTCCTGAGCAGGGTGGAAAAAACTGAGTGTCTCTGTAAAGGATATTTATTTCTGATATCCAGTAGTACAAGCTCAGTGTTAGATAGAAGCATGAGGAGTTATAGCCCATATTACTTAAAAATACTTCTGTTTTGAATATAGACTTTAATGGCTATGCTAAAGTGAGGGAAATTGACAAAGATCTGATTAAATCTTTTGAATTTGACATCTTTCAGGTTCTGCATTTCCTGTATTGGAGAGGGATGGTTAAAAGTTGGATATTGTCTGTTCTGTGTGCTAGTGCCTATGTATACTAGCCTCAGCTCCCTTATTTTTCATGTGTACTTTTCCATGTTCTTAATTATGTTTCAATTTTTCTCAGAATGTGTAAATTTTGCTGCATAATTTAGGAGAGGAGTTGGTTTTAAGTAAGATGAACTCCCAACTTTTGAGACTGCATGCTGCCATCTCTTGGTGCTGTTTCTACTGCTGGACTGTGGGGTGGGGAGAAAGAAATGTTTGTTTTTTAAGCTGCTTGTAGATGGAGAGGAAGGATCTACAGACCTGGCCCTAAAGATCTACAGGTTTTTAGTTGAGGGGGGCACAGTTTAGAACCATATAAAGTTGTAAATTCTTTTAATTTAGAAACCCTTTACTTTTTATTTATCTTTTAATTGTATTTTCTGTCATGTTGCCCCCTCAGCTATGTTCATTTAAACCTTCAATCTTCTCTGTTGTTCTATTTGCAGATCTGTTCACTGGTAAAAGTTTATTTCCACTCCTGTGAATCCCAGTGGGTGTATTCACAGGCAAGCTGGGGCCCTGTGCTATGGCAGCTACTTCTGTGCCCAACCTCCATCTCATCTTTCTGCTTTAGCTTCTCCTGAGTGACTTGACCTGGAAGCCTTTGGCATTTAGTAAATTGCCATCTGTTGGCGATCAAAATAAGGATTTTGATACAGAAGCTGCAGACCATATGAACAGAATCCTTCCAAGAGCTTCATAGTTCTGTTTGGAGAATAATCTCACCACTTAGATAAAAAATAGAAGCACAGATTTATACATACTGTTTTCTGTCATGAAATTACCTGTTTTAATAGCTAGCTAGTGACAAACAAAAGCTTAGTTCTTAAAATCTCCAAGTGAGTTTAGGAGACTTTTTTTAAATGAGACAGTTTGTTCTAGCGTTTCTTCTTGATTTTGATAATTCTAATAGAATTTTACATGATCTGTTAAAATCCAGCCAAGGTATCTGCTGTGAAATGGGATGTCATCCTGAGATCCATGTTGGTGGTGTCATGCCTATAAAATGTGACCGCAGTGCCTTCCAACTTCATTGGTCTCTGTCCAAGTATCTGTGTGATACTTCTGTATGTGCAGTGTAATTGCAGAGTTTAGTTCAGGGGTAATTATAAATATTTCTTTATCTGCATAAGCATGCCTTGTGCAACACCATGTAGATACACACACATACAAAAAAAACCAGACACAAATAGTTGGTTTGTATCTTGTTAGCCCTATTTGTTGCTGTTTGTTCTCTCTTAGGTGAGCTTCAAATTCCATTTTAGTTCTTTCAAAGTTTTTCATTGTGGAAATTGGGAAGGGCAGTGGAGGATTCATAGTAATTGAATTTACTGCCTTAAAAAATGTAATTGGAACTTTTCCAAAAAGGTGAGCAACTTAGATTTTAACACAAAAGAAATCATTAGGTTGGGAAGTAGCATGTCTGATTTTTAGTGTCCTCATCTTAGTCCTAAGGCAGTGTTTCTATGCTTTGCCTTTGAAAGAAAGAATTTTAAATTTCTTGCATTATTTAGCGTAGTTCTGGGCAATTCCTTGTTTGCCAGAATGAGAAAACAAGCACTTCAGTGTACAGACAGAGCAACTGCAGAGCTGCATCTTGGTGTCAGTGCAGTTTCTAACAGCACCTGCTGCTTTTAGGAGAGGGAGTGATGGTCCTGTTGTTCCTTTACCCTGCTTCCATAGGAGCTGCAGCCTGGTCATTTCCAGCATTGTGGTGAGCTGTGGTTGCTGAGGTGGCACAGGCTGGCAGTCTGCAGGAATGCACAGCAGGATCCCTTATGAAACCATCAACAGAAAAGGTGTTAAATCTTGTATTGACCAAATAGACAGCACAACATTCTCAGCAAAGGAGGGGTTCGGTTTAATTTTGTTCCACGTGAAAATGTCTTGTGGCTCTGCTGTGGAGATTCCTCACCAGTTACTACAAATTTCAGAAGAGAGATCAGAGAAAATTAAACTTCTTGAAGGACCTGACATGTATTAATCTATTTTTGGGCTTTTGTATCTTCCTTTTGAGTCCTGCTGCTGCTCCATTCTGCCTTTTATAGCATTCCTGGGCTTAAGGAATCCATCTGCCTTTTGGACTGTGCTTGATGTGGTAACCTCAGGCATGAGACTGATGTTGTGTCATCTTCCCAGTTTCACACATTCAGAAAGCTTTGGACTTCTAAATCAATTTTTTGTTTAACAGCTTTACCTTGGAGATTTAATAGATATGGAATTCAAACTGAGGTCTGAAAAAGTCGTTTAGTCTTCATTTAATTTAGAAATAATGTTGATAAGAAAAATTCTTTACTTTGGGAGGATAAATGCAATTGGTGAGTGTTTAGACTTTCAAATACAGCTCCACTTTTGACCAAGTGGTTCATTTTTCAGGTTAATAATAATTTTGTGCTATTTATTCAAAGAAAAAAAAGCCTAATCTGATTTTTATTGTTGTTCTATATTTCTGCCTTCAGATACCTGGGCTGTCATGAACCAAGTGAGTTTCATCCTAAACTTATGATCTGGGTGTCTTTATCCCCTGGATGTCTTCCAGATCTAGAGCTTGAAATAATAAATTTTTATACAATTCTATTTTTGCACAACTTTTTACTGTCAGCTTACAGGTAAACTTGTAGAAAATAGATACTGGCTACCAAGATAAATGTGTTAAATTAGAAAACAAAGCATTTCATCTCCTCTCACTGGATTTTAGGTTGGTGAAACAATAAACTAGGCTTATTACCTGCATGGGGTTGTCTTCAAGTCAAGGGGAAAATTGAAATATGTCATGCAGCCGTAGCTTTTTAAAATGATACAAAGATCTCTGCAGCATGTTTTTTCAGCCACCTTGAGGGATACAGCTATGAAATATGATAGAACTTTACCATTCATCTGCTGGCATCTGAAAAATCTTTATTAGTTAGTTGCACATTATACACATTACAATCTACCAAATATTGCAATCTAACTTCTTTCTCTCACCTGTACTTGCATTTACTTGTTTAAACAAATTCTTTGCAGCTGGTCATATTAGAGTGGACACTAAAAAATGTTTACCTTGTTTTTTAATTTATTCTGTATATGTGACTGAAAACTTTCCAATTGTATAGACATGTATAGGGAGAGAGTGAGTCATAAGGTCAAGAGGATGGGCTGTTACAAAAACACACATGAAATCCCTCTGTTGAGTACCAGATGTAGCCTTGATGACCAGAACTTAGGAATCAGTTTGTTCTAAAACCTGATGATGTAAAATAGGAAAAATTAAATTACAATTCAATGTACTGCTAGACTGTACCAGAACCAAGTTCAAAATTATTATTCTCTAGCAATTCATTGTCCATGGTAAACTGTCAAGGGCTCAGATATAAAATATCAAATCATATTCAGGATAGCTACTAAAAAAACTCAGGCATGTACCCCATCCAAGTTGAAATCATCTTGAATTTACCTAATCTTAACTAATTTGGTGTGTTTTGCCAGGGTCAGAGAGAACAAGTCTAAAAATAAAATTTTTAAAAAGGGGGGAAATGGTAAAAAAAAAAAGTCTGGTCAAGATAGTTATTTCAGATGCAAAGCTGGGACGCACCTTACTGAAATAATTTCTCTAGAGATTTATGTTTCTCTTGTTTTTTCAATAAAGAATAGTTCATAGATGTTGATAAAGCATCAGACCAGAGAGGCTGTAAAGTCTGTCTTCCATCTTAACCATTTAGTGAGTCCAACTTGCCTGGAATGGAGCCAACTGAGGTTTAAATCCATTTTCTGAGGCAGAAAGGACTAAAATCATGATGAACCATGGTGGGTGCACTGAGGTTAAAATCTGATTCTCTCTCACCTTAAAGCAGAATTTCTGTCTTGGACAATAAGAGCTTTCTTCCTGCCAAAAAAAAAATAAAAATTAACTCTGACTGGCTTACCTCTATAAAAAAACTTTCAATTGGGTAGTTTAATAGGAAAGCTCCTGAAGAACTCTCACTTCACCCAATTTCCCAGCTGGAGTTGAATTGTGAAGTTATTCAAGGAATGAATTACATTCCTGAGATGGAGAAATAGGAATTATTTAGTGTGCACAAATGAAAAGTCATGTTGACTGAGGATGCTGAAGAACCATTACCTTTAGCACTTGCAAGTCCTCAATAAGGATCTGGACGTGGCAGACCTTAAGCAAAAATGCGAGAGTGTAGTTGTGTGAAAGGGGAAATGGGGACTGATGAGCTTCAAGCTGTAGCTGCTGCCTGGAAAAGCCCTGCTCTGGGAACTGTTGGATGAGGAATATGCCAGTGCTGTGCTGGGCTTCTGCGTGGTGAGGCACCTAGATCAGGTCTGGTCATCAGCTGAGCTTTTGGATGGAGACATGCAGGAATCTCAGCTTGGAGGCAGAGCTAAAAGTTCATTAGAAAAGTGAAAGAATTTTTTCCTTGTAAATGATATAAATGCTCCACTGCCTTGCTACAGCACTAAACCTATTCTGCCTCCTCAAAATGATGTGAAAAATAATAATGAAAAAGCCTAAACTTTGACTGATCCAATGGACTCTCTGCCTCTGTGGCCTTCCAGCCCCACCCTCACCACAGATGGGTGTTTGGGGTCAGAATTAAATCCTGATGGACACAGCCAGAGTAGGATTCTGGGCAGATGTATTGTGACTAGTGTGGACAAACACTTGCAAACAAATACACAATGTTTTGGACACCCAGAGGAACGGGAGTTGTGCTTTATGGATGTAGTAGTTTACACTTGCAATAGAATCTGCAAATGTAAGCCCAAGGTTGTTTGCAGAGCTGCTGTTTGGGAACAAGCAGGGTTACATGGCACTGACCTAGTCTGAGTTTGAAGTAGAAGTAGCTAATAAATGTGTAAAAGGTTTCTAGATCATCATCAGCACCTCAGGTAATGTGCACCTTTATTTACACCATTTCTTGCAAGATAGAGCTGTTCCTTTCTGAACATTTCTGCTGCAGGTATAAACTACCTCATCCCCTCACCCACACCAAAGACTTCAAATGTCAGCATTTTAGGCTAATTTCCTCTCCAACACAGATGCAATCTATGTACTCAGTGGCCTCCTGCTTCATCATGTGCTAAAAATTTTAATGTCCTCTTGTCTTGCTGCCCAAACCTTCACCCTCCTTAATGATGCGTAAGTATGTGCTGTCACTCCTTCCTTGCAATTTATTGCAGAGAGTGAAATCTGGAAAATGTATCTGTCTCCCCTTATTCTCAGTGTCTCCCGTGGACTGCTCCTACCAGGTTATTGGTCATCACATCTCACTTCACCCACAGAAAGAGCTGAAGGGTCCAAATGCAAGAAACCAAAAAGTGCAAGATGGTCCAACAATTGTGAACAGTAATTTGTCAGGGCAGACATGGAAGTCCTGAAATATTAATAAAATTAACCTTTTAAATTTGATGAAGCTGAACACAATGCATCAGGAGAAGCAATCAAAAATTGCTTTCATTTCCTGGATACGATAAACAGTAGTTTTGTTGGTGACCTGTGTGTGAGATACTCCCCAAGGAAAAGGGGAATTGCTGGAATTAGAGCTCAGTTGTAGAAGGTGAAATAGGAAGATTCATTTAAAGCTGTGAAACAAAGTAGAAGGACGTCAAGCCAGATGTGAAAATTTGCAGTATTAAAAATGGAAATTTAAAAAAAGTGGGTGTAAATGTACTCGATGTTGTAAGCGAAAAGCAGGTGTTCCCAAGTGTCCCTCCTTCAAAGGCCTCCCGCCTGATACCCACGATAGCCGCTCACACAGGTGGGGAGACTCTCACACACACAGCAAAGTGCTCAAAAGCACTTGCACAAATAACGTTCCTCTGAGAGGACCAAGGACAAATGTAAGTAAATAACTATTCCTGGCACACAAGGAGAGCCTGAAGTTGCACAGATGGCTACGTTCGAGCCCACAAGCACATGGAAATAATATCAAAGTCTTCAGTTTGTTTTATGTGTTAGTAGATTAGAAAACATTATTCAAACTACATTTGGAGGAAGAACAGACACAACACGAATCAGTTATAAAGTTGCATTTTGGTAAGTTAATATTAATTTAGAAATGTTACTTTTGGTACAGTTAGGAGAATAATTGAACCCTCGAGGCACTGTAGCCTAAGCAGACACATGGTTTGACAATTATTATCTAGCAAAGCCAGGTGGTAGCACCGAGATGCACCACAGACTGCTGCTATTGGTCCTCAAAATGAGGACACTGGAGCTCTGTGGTGAAAAAGAACTTTAGAAAAGTGAGCTGCAGGTGAGGCAGGAGAGGCAATACCTGCTTCTTTCCAGTGAAATGCTGGTTAGTTACTGGTAACTGTTAAATGCAAGCACCACCATTTGGGGAAGGGTTTGGTTGTGTTTTTTTTTTTTTAATAATCCTTTGCTTCATTAGATAGTTGTTTCTCTACTTACTGAAACTGGTTTTTATGGTTTGTGAAGGCTTTGTCCCTCCTGCTCTGTCTGATGGAGTGTCATGTTCCTGGAGCTGCCTCCCACCATGGCAGTGGCAGCAGAGGTGAGCTCTGTGTTGGCTGCTGGACAAGGAGTGGAGGAACAACTCCTGAATTAATTTCAGTGCCATACCTGTAGTGTTCTTTTTCCTTTTTGCATGAGGCAGGATCATCTTTTGGGATGCCAACAGGAAAAGCAGCTCCCAAGACAGAGTGTCTTGGATGACGTTGCCATATTCCTTTCCAATAGCAGCAAGCCAGCCTCAGCAACACTGCCAGATCTGGTTGTTCCACACCTACCTTCCTGAGGATTCTGAGGATCTCAGGTGTTAGAAGGACCATAGCAGGTTTGTAGGAGTCAATGCAAAGTTCCCAGCTGGCTGGAAAGTTCTCTCTTGGGCACTGTTATCTGTTTAGCAAAGTTTCCCCTCTGGTTTCACCTCTGTGTGTCATTCTTCACTTGGTCAGGGATGAGGCCTCTTAGCAGTTGCTAAATATTCTCAGAACAAGGCCCTGAGCCAATGTCCATTCAATAATAATTGAAGAATTGCCTCTGACAGCAAGCAAAGTGCATGAGTATCTCCCTTCCTGTGAATTTAGGTTCTGTACACGTGACTTTTCCTCATGCCTGTTTTGTAACTCTGGTGTTTGTATGACTTTCACAGGACCTATGCAGTGATTTTTGTCTACTGTTTTAAATCAGACTTTGTGTAGAAGTTGTGTTTCTTCATTGTATCAGGAAATATTTTTTAAATTTTTAATAACTGTCAAAATAGCAGGACATCAATTAACTCGTGTTTACCCCATAGGGGATGATTCCTACTTGATGTTTACTACCAGCTGATGCTAATGAATATGCTTTGTTCTTGTCTCACTTTACAGTGGAACAACTGACATCTTGCTACCTCAAAATCAGCTTTTTGGACACAACTGGAGTGGAAGCCAAGAAAACTCTTCATGAAATAGTTATCTGTGAAGATGCAGACAAATAGCTCCTAGCAGGGATGAATTGCTATTAGGCAGCAAAACAGGAGTTTTACAATTCATGAATATTTCCTTTATATTTTTTTCTTTAGGAGGTACCCAAGGCAGCCTAACAACAACTTCAGAAGGAAAAAATAAAAATGGCTGATTCTAGAAGTTGAGGTTTTTATACACACTGAGAGAGAAATTCTGGCATGTTAAAGGCACACATGGCTGTGCTGTACTGGGAGATGAGCTGGGTGCATGCTGGATGGATTGTGCATAAAAGCTCATGCTGTTTAACTGAAGTTAATAATGCATATAGAAAAAATGACTGGAAAACAGTGGCCAGAGGGTGAGCAAACTGCTGACCTACATGCACATCTGAGTGAAGTGGTATTTAGTTGGTCTATGTTATATTTGAAGTGAAGAGCAAAACACTTTACAGACAAATACAACCCAACCAAAAGTCCAAACCTTCATTTTATACTCTCTACCACTCTGTCTCTGATGCTGTAATAAAAAGGCTACAGCCTCTGCTCTCACATAATCCTTTCCCAAATTCAAAACCAGTAGGTTTTATCTCTCTATACTTTCCTTTTGAGAATAGGCATCTTTTACCACCAGAAACCCTCAGTTTAGCTCAACATCCATTTCAGTATTGACTGATCCTGATGTTCTCTATTCCAGGCCAGAAAAGCATTGTGATGAGCCATGGTGGCTGTGCTGGGGTCACTGTCATGAGCCATGGTGGCTGTGCTGGGGTTGAGTTGTGATGAGCCACGGTGGCTGTGCTGGGGTTGTATTTTGATGAGCCATGGTGGCTGTGCTGGGGTTGCTCCATCCTTGAGCTCAGAGGCAGGAGGAACAGGAGGGGATGCAGGAGCAGGTGGGATCACAGATTTGCCAAGAAGGGCTTGGTGGTATTGGAAAAGAGGCCATGACTTGTATAAGGGGTGTAAACCTTTGGTGGCTGGAGTTCCAAATGCACACACAGCTTTCCATTAAGAGCATTAAAGTATTTTGTCTTGGCAATAGTGAAATACCTTTCCTTTGGCCCCTCACCAAGTCCTGTATTTAGCAGTATTGTGAGGCATCAGTATTAAAGCATGCCCTAATAACAGAGGTTCAAATGACAGTGACAAAAGTATCAAAGGAGGGTCTGGGTGTAATTGATGCTCCGCTTTTGTTTTCTGAACCAGCACATCCTGCTGGTCAGAGAGCCAGTGTTCAAGAGCTGCTGTGTGAGCTCAGCCTTAGGAGTGTAGGGGGGATTGCAGAGCTGTTTTGTTGTGGGCAGGATGTATTGCCTGGAGAAATGTGCTCCAGGAGTCTGTCAGCCAGAGATGATAGGGGAAATGAAGATGAGAGTGCTTTCTGGGAAAGTAAATCTGGGAAAGAAAATAAACCTGTCAAAGAGAAAAAAATCATCTAGCAATTGGTGGTGCTGGGAAAGTAACCTAGAGACTGAGAAGCATGCAGGAGAAAAATCAGATGGTGTCATGCAGCTGAAAGAGATAAGAGAAAGAGAGACAGAGGGGGGAAAAGCTCTGGGAGTTGGGAGAAAGGGAAAAGATAAAGACTTCCGAGAATTATGAACGTTATGCACCTGGAAATTCATTGGTTTTGCCATTTGTCTGCTACATCTGGAAAACAGTTTGCTTTTAGCAGGATACTGCTTGCAGTAGGATAGGATTTTTCTCCACAACCCCTGTAAACTACTGCTAAAATGAGAAGAGTTCATAGGCTGTTTTTATTTTGGTATGCCATATTCATTACTGAAGACACCTTTTCAGTGACATCAGCATCTGAATTAAAGGTACTGGGAGAATGTAATGATCTGTTAACAATGAAAGGGAAACATTTGGACCCAGGAATGACTTCTGCAATGCACAGATCAGGAAAAATGGCATTAAGATGCAGAAGGGCTGAAATTTCCTGTGCTAGGAGACCAGGGCAGAAAAATACAAAATGACTGGGTTGCTATATTGCATTTTAAAAGCTTAATTCCTAATTCTTGCTGGAATTTGGCACAAGGCTTGTGGCTTAGGGAGCTTGATCAAAAGAAATATTGTGTTGATATAACAAGAAAATAGGTGCAGAGGGGGCAATGGAGGGGACGAGTGACGCACACACAGATGGGCCTTGGAGAAATGGCACATTTCAGCCCTCCCCTGATTGTCTCCCAGCCACCGCTCCATCAGGATCTTCCCCTGCCTTCCTCATTTCATCTCCTCCTAATTGTGCTCCCTGACAGCTTCGAGAAGGGAATCAATCAGAACCTCTGCTCCTCTCAGCTGCAGCTACTGGAGGCCGTGGGGGGCTGAGATCTGATTAAGGCATTGTTGAAAATAGCTTGTGGCTTTCATCTGAAACCACCATGCTCAGACTCAATCAGTGAGAGCAGGTGAACTGTGCATGTCCTCTTATGTCACTCAGGTGACATCACAGCTACTGCAGAAGCTGCATTTACAAAAAGGAATTTGTAAATTAGCAGAGCTGTGCTATGGGCTGTCCTGCAACGCATCACACAGGCAGCAACAGTCACATCCAGTATATTATTAACATGTGGAAGGTTTTCTTGCTCAGACAACAACTTTTAAACTATTGCCTATAATCGATCCAGGCTTTCAGATGGTATAAAATACTTCACAAGTATGTTTGCTGCTGTCACTGCTCCACATAAATTCCAAAGCAGCTAAGTTTGTTCCTTCAGTTTCAGCACACAGGACAGGTTTGTAGAGGGTCTCAACATGTATCTGTAAGCGAGGTAGAATTTTCATTTTATTGCTATGAATTAAATCCCATAATTTAATTTGTTGGGTACTTGAAAAGTTCAGATTGATGTCGGTGGTCTCAGCACTGTTCCAGGAGCAGCGCTGCTTTATTAAGTAGGCAGGCAAAACATTGTTTCTATGGATTGTGCATAAATAGTGTTTAGATTTTTTTTTAATTTCCTGTCTGTGGACAAGCTGGATGGAAAAAAAAAAAAAAATAGCCGAAGTTGTGTCCTAAGTTTTTAGGGTAAACCATTTCAGGCAATAACTGAGTGCAGGACATGGATCTGCGTCCTGGAACTCACAGTATATTTCTAATTTAAAATCATTCTGTAAAGAGATCAGATTTTCCTGATTAAAAACCTTGAGAGGGCTTATATTTAATATCCACATCTACATTCCACACTGTGCTCAAATTTAATCTCTATTTAATAACAAGCGTTTATAATGATATTGATTCAGCTAGAAGATAGAAACATCTCCAACAGGATATTTTCACTAACCAAAATAAGGGATGTAACTTCTCCATCTGAGTTCCACAGAGCAAAGGACAGGACCTGAACACCCACACTCACCTGTGTGCTGCACAGGAAAGAGACTGGATTCCTGCTCCACAAAGCACCAATAATTGCTTCGTTCAAAGCTGCTCTACTCCATGGTGAATCTGTTTACATGTAATAAACACATAAGTGTGTGTAGCTGGAGAAAAGAGCTGCTCCAAAGTCTAGAAAAACTGTTTTCTGACCAAGCCTTTCAGCCTTTGCTCGTTGTATCTGCCCTTTCTGCCATTCTGCACCAATGCCTTTATTTCACCAGTGCCGTCTCTGAAGTGGCTGTGAATGAATTTGTGAAATGGGACTGCTGTGGGCACCAGCCTGTGCCTCCAGTCCTGCCTCTTCTGTAAAACACCTCTTTACTTTATTCCAAGCATTTATCCCTGTGCTTCCCACTGTGGAAATTTCCACACGGGCCTTTGTGGCTCATCTTAGACCCCACCACTTGCATATGTGTGTGTGCTTTCAGCACCAAAGAAAGCCATTTCTTTGTCCTTGTTCTATGGAGATTATATAAGTGAAAAATACATTAAATTATGCTAATTTATGCTGTTGTCTGAGTGAAGAAAGCACTCCACTCACAAAGCCGATAATATTTGCTTTCATTTTATTTTTTAAAAAGAAATTACTTTATTTAAAAGCATTAATTTCACATGGACAAGCCCATTCTCACCACCCCAGAATTCCCATGAGAGTGGCACCAAAATTATCTCAACATGTATTAGCTCAGCTAAAATAATGTGAAAAAGTACCACAAATATAACAGAAAGATTTTTGCTTATGAGACATAGCTGGTGAAGTGAAGACTGCATTACATATATTTACGTTTGAGGAGAATCTATTTGCATCTCGGAAATATCTTGAGATACTCAGGACTGCATCTGAAAACTGAGCAAAGCCGTTGATGTAGAGGACACCAATTTTTGCAGTGGAATTTATTACAAATAGAGCAACTTCTAAGGCTTTTCATAAAGTCCTTTATCTTCAGAGCTCTCTTCCTCCTTTGTACTTTTGAAGGGAAAGTGATTTAACACTCATACAGTGATAGCATCAATTTCCCATAAAATTCTTGCTGTGTTTACTGCCAGCTGAAGCGTTTCATTAACTCAGGACTGAACGGCGTTCAGCTGATGCCGCAGCCGCGTTCCAAGAGCAGACGTTTCACCACTCGCTGCCCCCCCGGTGCAGCTCAGGGGGGTGCAGAGGCAGCCATGTGTGTGTAGGAACATTTGGAGAGGGAAGCCCTCGTCGTCTTGCCCTCCTCCTCATCAGCAGCCTCTCCGCGCGCGGCGGGCGGCGTTTGCGGGGCGCAGCAGGCGAAGGTGGCCAGGAAGGCCATGCGGAAGCGCTTGTTCATGAAGCAGTAGATGATGGGGTTCACGCAGGCAGAGGTGTAGGACAGCAGGTGGATGAAGGAGATGGGAGCCCCCGAGAGGCGCCGGTCGGCGGAGGCCGTGTCGAAGGCGCGCCAGGCGTTGACACTGAAGATGGGAGTCCAGCAAATGAAAAACAAAACCACTATCACCATCAGCATACGGATGACAAGTTTCTTGGCCATTAAGTTGGCAGAAGAGCTGTTGCTTCTCACTCTCTCTATTTTGTTGTGGCTCATAGCAGAGAGCTGTTGCAATGGCATTTTCCTTTTCCTTTTGGTTTTGTTGAGGTAACATCCATCTCCATCCTCGTATTTGGCGCTGCAGGTACTTATTCTTCTTTCTATACATATAAAATGCTGTTTAAATAGTTGGCTAAATACCTCTGAACAGTCAGCCAAATAAAAAATGAAGAACGCAGTCTAAATCTAAATAAACAACATAATTCATAGCTGAGCAACTGTTGCAAAGAAAGCACTGGCCTGCTTCTGAGTCAGTCATGCTACCAGCTGCTCTGAACCCACTGTCTCCCAACATTCTCACATTTTAGCTCTATATAAACTGATGCAAAAGTTGTAAGAATGTTACTTAGTCTGTTATATGGACAGAAAATAGTTTTCAAGGTTGTATGTTTCTACTTTATTTGACAATTTTCATTGTGACATTTATTGGCAAAAATGGTCCTCATCCATCGCCAGAAAAAAAGCTTGGTATTTCTATAATAAACAAATTAGAAATTTAATGTATTCTGCCCAGAATCTTTGCAAACAAGCCATAGGTAAGGTTTATTTGCAGATTAACTGTAAGAAATGTGTCTGGCAAGTTCACGACATAACTGACCATAACGATCATTTTTGGAAGTAGAAAGCTTTCCTTTTACTAGCCTCAAAATGACTGCTCGTATCTTCAACTGTAACTTTAAAAACCCCACTCCCAAATCACATTGTTTTGTTACCTCGTGAAGATTTTCTCTGGCTGGCATCAAATTTTATTCCTCTGTAGAGTTCCAAAGAAATCAAACCATACGCAATCATCATTATAATCCCAGGAATAAGAAAGAGTGTGAGGAGCAGGAAAGTGTACCTAAGGAATCAAAAGATAATAGGGAGACAGAATAGGGAATGGCAAAAAACCAGAAAAAGTCCTTTTTATACAACTGAGAATTGGGGAACACAGGATTTCAAGATTTTTTGAATTTTTTTCATGCCAATGCAAAGTATAATTTTGACACCTCAGATTTTTGAAGCTTCCTACTTCTTCTCCTCCTTCCCTCAGAAAGGAAAAAGACTATAATGGCCAAAAATCATCTTTCATCCCACCTATGCAGCCCAGAGGAGATGGGCAGTCCCACAGTAGTGAAAGGGGGCAGAAGTTCTCTCTGCCCATGAGTGGGACTCCCTGCTGTAACCAGATGAGCATCAGATGCCCTGTAGTTTTGGTCAATGCAAAAATTGCCTTGGAGAAGCTAAATGAGCACCTGCTGATTCTTAAAGGGGTTCTTGGTACATTAAAAATATTTTAATGGTTGGACTCAGTGATCTTGGAGGTATTTTCCAATGCAAATTATTCTATTACTGTGTTTCAGAGAGATCTGACTTCCAGAGGGCCTTGGCACATGTGGGCAAAACCAGAGCAGCCACAACCTGGGTCCTCATCCCTGGAGCCATGAAGAGCTCCTGAGGAGGGATTCCAGGACTGGCAATCTCTCTGATAAAGGAAGCAGCTTTTATGTGGTTTCACATAGGCTGCTCTCCTAGTCAGCCTCTCTGATGTGGTGACAAGCTGGGGAAATAATGATGTTTAAATGCATCCATGAGCCCATGCCCCTCCTGATCCCTGTGGCCTTGGTGCAAACTCAGTAACACAGCTGGGAATTTCTAAGGAGACCACAGAGAAGAGAATTTTTTCTGTACCCTTCCTCCTCATGCTGCCGAATACCTGAGATTACTACTGAAAGTATTAACACAAAGTTACTCTTTGTGGATATACCACACCAAAATGGGGAAGACTTTAATCTTTTCCCCAGTTCCAGCTGACCTTCAGTGTAAAAAAAAATCTTACACTTTGCCAGTGCCAGTCAGTGTTTAGTCAACGTGCAAGGACATCATGTCTAAGTACTACTGCTGTTTGATAGTGCTGCTGTTTGCCCTGCCTGGATGTGTAGGACTGGGAGCTTGTCTCTCCCCACTTCTCTCTGCCCCTGTTCTCCATAAGCAACCAAAAGGATTCTCAAATAAGACATTTGCAGCTTCATATTCTACTTCTCTGCTACGGAGCACCTTCAAACAAATTAACAGGCCAGGCAGCACACAGAGGGGTGTGTCTGCATTTCTCAACAATTAATCAAGGGTTTCTCTGAGAATGTTGAAGTTTATGTGTAAATGAGTGAAAGCAGTATTTTTGCTACAAGTGACAGATTATTTCCTGACAGTGACAGCTGGGGCTTAGCAGACCATGGTGTGAGAATCATTGCTACGTTGGGCAGTCTTTCCCATGGCAAGGGAAGAGTCATTCAAATGTCAAAATGTAAGCAGCTTAAAAATGTTGGGGTTTTCTTATATCTTAAATAAGAATGATAGAGCGTAAACATTTGCTGAAGGTTAATACTTGATTTTCCATAGGCTGATTGCTACCAGCAGATAATTGCACATTTGCTAAGAGCCAGCTGTTCTTACCAGGACTGCTGAATGACATCGCTTGGCCAGAGGAGCCGGCACATATTGGCTGTGGTGTTGTTGTACTTGGTGAAAGGTACCAGCTTGCTGTAGATTGGGTATGGTGACATGATAACAAAGGACACACACCAGGTCGCAGCAATCACTCTCAGGGCGTGAGACTTTGTCTGCCAGACCCTGGACTGCAGTGGTTTGCAAATGGCACTGTATCTCTCCAAAGATATGGCAACCAGGTTGAAGGTAGAGACACTTACAGAGACACCTATGCATGTAACATAAAGAAAAAGGTTATCTTCTTATTTTAAAGGTTATGTTATGTTCAAATGGTCCTGCTAGCTTGCTGTATGCATACAAAAAATTAAAAATATAGCAAACTATTTATAAGCAAAAGGATTTCTAAACAGCAGTCTGATGAAGTCAGTGAGGAATGTGTGGGCAGTGGGTCTGAGTCTCAGGACTGCTCCAGACTGATATTCCTGCTCTGTGCTTCTCTTACTCCAAAAGTGCAATAAAAAATACACACTCTGTCAAATGATAAAATTCTGGTAACAGGGAATGAAGACAATTTTACTCTTAATTATTCTCTTTACTACTGCAGTTTGTTCACTAATTGCACTGAAATTCAAACAAAGCATTTGAGATCAGTTAATTACTCTCTTAACACAGATGTTCACAGTCCCTTTTTTATTGTTTTAATTTTTATGAGTGTCCTGCTTGACTTGTGATCTGATTTTTTCATTCAAGAGAGTTAAATCTTTTACAACTTTTTAATTAGATGCTAATGGACTTACAAACAAGGAGAAATGAAGTGATGAAGCAGAGTCTTTGTCCTTCGAGTATCCTTAATTTCTTCTATTCATATTTTATAAAATATATTGTTGTTGTCTGTGTTTCTGTCATTGAGGTGCCCAAGTTCACCACGGTAAAATTATCAATATTTCTTCTTAACTTGACCACAAATTTTTCTTTCAGTGAATGATTTTTTATTTGTCTTTATGAATATGTGTCAGACTATAAAATGCCAGTATCATTACAGTTTATTTTAAAGAAATCATCTGTAATTGAAAATTTGTCTTTCTGCATCTTAAAATGAAAAATTGAGCATATTTGATGCAATGTGATGGTTTGTCAGGTGATGCCTCTGTTACCTGGACATTTAGTGGGAAATCTTCTCTTTCTGACTCTTAAAACAGCTTCATAATGAGAAATTTTATGCTGGTTTATTTCACTGGATTTTTTAAATAAAGTAATTTACACTGTGTGCAATAAGAGGAAGATGACAATGCTTCAGTAATGTTTCAGGGTATTTTTGCCAGCAATTCATTGTAATTGTTTAAACATGGCCTTTAGTTTTATTGGTTTTATCTACAAAAAGATGTTGATTTCCCATTCGTACACTTTACTTTCACATTACATCAAAGTTCTCAAGGGCATGGGTTGAAAGGGGACCTGAGGTTTCAGTAATCAACTAAGAGTCTCCCAAAGCAGCAAAAACTTTACATAATGTTCTCCTTTTTTCCTTTTCTTTTTCTTCTTCTTTTTCTTCTTTTGTTTTGTTTATTTGGGGTTTTTTTTTTGGTTAAGAAACAAGCAAATGCAGAGGAAATATTAAAGTGAGACAAAAAATCACTTACACATACATAACCCAGACATTTTGAAACTCCTAGATCCTGGCTCCACAACCAAGAAGAGTATGGCAAGGCACACAAAAGTGATGTTTATTAAAGTCAGCCTCTAAAATCTATATCTGTGTTTTATGGTCTTCTGGGGAGCTCTGATCACACCTGGTCTGTGTGCAAAGAGTACTTGCTCCAAATTCCAGCTCTGCAAATTACACCTGCTTTGGCCTATTTCTCTTTTCTTGTTTATGTATCACTGCTGCCAAAAATCTGTGGGGTAGGATCTGCCCTTACTGAGGGTGTACAAGCCCATCATTTCTGGTGGGTGATCTGGACACTGGTAAGAATCTTGCCAGTGATGGCTGAACAAGTGCTGGGCTCCTCATTAAAGTTTGATCATGCAACATCTTCACATCCAGCAAAACACTTCTGTATGTCATTAAAGTTAAGTGTGTGTGTGTGCCTCTGTGTTTTGCTGGATCAGACCAAGGACACCAGAACCATGAAGATCTGCACTACAAAGTTGTTTCTTCATAATACTGGTAACTTCAATGGTGGATGGAAGCAATCAGCCCCTTATAGATCTTAATACCTTCTCACCTGTCTCATTAGTCAGTCTTCAAAATAAGTATAAACTTCCCAGACTTACCCATGAAATAAGTGGCAGTTTTACAAACAGCACTTCCAAAAATAAAATCTTTTAGCAGGTTGGGAATGAGGGTGAAAGGCATGCAGAAAAGGCAGAGCATCAGGTCACTGACTGCTAGTGACAGCAGGAAGGTGTTGGTGACTGTTCGCATACGCTTGTTTCTTATCAGCACCGTAATCACCAGAATGTTCCCCAAAATGCTGAGCAGAAATATCAAGCAATACAGCAGAATCCTTATTATCTGATGCAAATCTGAAAATTGTCACAAGAAAACATCAGTTACACAGTATTCAACTCAGATTAATATTATATATTTCAACCTTTAATCACAAGGTAAAAGCCTTTCTGTATTCAGTTTTATGAAGGTTTATGTCATTACACCAACACAAAATCAGTGAAACTGCTGAAATTCTTAAATGCATTCTGATCTACCTAAATTGCATAGCATTAATCTACAATATAAGCAATACAATGTACATTTGGAGAGTCAAATACAACTTCTTAAAGCATGTGCTTCTCATGCTGCTGAGTGCGCACCACTCACCATGGGAGATTCTATTTTATGCAGAAGTAAGAAAAGATCAAGCAATCAAAAGACATTTTAATATATGGATTTTTTTCAGCTTCAGAGTACTATGATTTCATATTAAATCAGTTTCATACATGGTATCAGATCTGATCACTCCATTGTTATTGAATTGAATAAAAATCATACTACTCCAAGTTCTTAGCAGAGATGTTTGCATTTTGTGCTCCAAAGTGTTACTGTTTTAGTGTTCAGTTATATCCGAATTTTTTCCTAGTTCAATTTTGAACTCGGAAAACCAGCACATACTAAATTTTTTGCTGCCCATTTCTCATACTAACTTAAAAGCAAGCAGTTGATTTTGCACTCTTTCAAAGAAAATGCCTTGCATAGCTCTTTCTTTCTACAGTATCTCTGCATCCAGCTAGAACTAAAACTGCCTGGAAAAAATCAATTTTCCATACATACCTTTAGAAGGATAAGGTGCATCATCCACACAGAAAAAAGTGTCATTTTCCAAGATGATATCGCAGAAGAAATCAGTAATGTTGGTGCCATTCCCAAGGAAGCTACTGGCATCAACTATTTCCATTCTTCAGTATCCACAGGTCAGCTCTGATGAAGAAGAAGGTGGGCTTGTAACTATCTGCCCATGCCTTCAGTAAACAAATGGTTTCTGAATGAAGTCTTCAGAAGAAATGCAAGGGAGGCAGCTGTGCAAGGAAGCTGTTCTGACTCTCCAGCAGCAGCACCCAGCACACAGAGTCCTGCTCTGGCTGAACACGATTTATTCCAGAGGCACCACGGCCGCTCGGGAGAGCAAAGCGTGTGCACACACACACTCACACACACGTATACACACACTCACACACACACACACACACACACACTCACACACACTCACACACATCCCCCTGGGTACTTCTTAGATCCACCCTCTTCTGTTACTGCACTATTGTTGGGATTATAAACAGGCTAGAAAAAGATTACAGCATTAACCCCTTGCAAGATTGCTTCTACTCATGTCTCTGCCTTATTTCTCAGAGGCAGCCTCTTAGGTCACAGCCTGTAAATGAGACCCAGTGAGTGAGGAGAGTGATAAATCTGTCTCTCAACTAACATTTAAAATGGTAAGAGTTGCTAAATAAAAGGGCAGAGAAGATAAAAACACAGTGAAGATTTTGCATTCCTTACATGGAAATGATTCTTGTCTTCATATTTTTCAGAGTAAACTGAAGATAGGGTAGACTCAGAGAAATAAAAGCAGCTGCATTTACCTCAATTGGCAAAGTGCTAGTTTCATGTGAAAGTGCTGTACGTGCCTGATCCAAACCCCAGCAAGTCAATAGAAAATCTCACCAATTTCACTTAGTGGATCAAACCTTATGAAAGTATATTAGAATTGTTAGTTAATATAAGCAGAAGTCTAAACATTTCCTCTGTGCAAGAACTTGTATATGACTTGACAAACTTGATAAACCTGATAAATTGTGCCACATTAGTTACACACCAGTGGAAAACAAAGATCTTTATGGCTTAGAAATTCTGCTTTTTTAATAAATATCATCCTCACTGGTTTTTTCACAAAGTCATGGGCTTTTACTTTCCAGTATATAGCTTGTTTATATAGAAATGCAAATTAATATTAGAAATTAATCTCTACTATAACTGAATGAAAAACTAATTTCACATTTTAAATCCCTTTTACTTAAAAGCAGAGCAATAATAGGTTCTTTGCAATAAATCCTGACCCCTCAAAGCTGATATACACAGACTGGAAAGCCTGGCTTTCTCTTCCAGTCTTGCCATAAAACTTTGCTTTATAGTACAAGCAATGGGAATAGGTATGTAGGAAACTAGATTGAAAAGTTAGATTGAAAGTTCTGATTTCTCAATTATCCTTTGTGCCTCTGGGAGTCCTGGATGCAGCTGGCCACCAGTGGCCCACAGCACAGCATGGTCCCACTGCCCCCCTTGCTGTCCGGCTGGGAGAGCCCGGCCAGGGCTGGGATTAACGCTGCGAAGCCACTGCAGGTCTCTCCTATCAGTCTCAAAGATGGGTGGGACAGGGTGAAGGAGCAGCTGCCCCAGGACAGCAGGAGCCCCTCACTGAGCCCCAAGCCCACTTCAGGGTCAAGACACGCTGGCTAAGCGCCGGTGAAGCCAATGAGGCCAGGAGGCTGCACAGAGCGGGCAGAAAGGCAAACGGAGCGCGCCCGTGCGCAGCGCGGGCAGCCAAGGGCTGGATCCCAGCGCTGGCACACAGCAGGTGCAGCACAGGCTTGAAGGGCTGAGGGATAAGCACCGAGCCATGACCAGCTCCAGAAGGTAGAATTTCAACAAAAGCAGGAGCAGAATGTGTGAGGGAATGCTATTCTCTGCAAATCCCAGCAGCTGTGGAGTTAGTGTTTAAAACTAACTGGACCCCCTTGTTCACTTGCTCAGGACTTTGAATGTATAAAGTGCAGCTTTCCTCTACAAATTTGTCCAGAGATTTTTATCTGTTATTAGAGTCCTCATCAGTTTTCCTTTGAACACCAGGCTTACAGACTGGCTCACAATTCCAAGGGTTTGTTCCCCTGGAGTCCTTTTTAAACATTGGCATCACATTTAAACATTTTTTTTTCCCTGGCAACAACTTAGTTCTAAACAATAGATTGCACATCCTAGTTAATAATTTTACTATTTCCTTTAGAAGTTCTGGATGAATACCATCTGGTCCTGGGCTGAGCTCGATTCAGCATCTGCTAGTTAAATTGCCAGAGTAAATGAGGAAGAATTTGCTATGAACTCTTGACTCCCATTTTGGAGTGGGTTTCTGTATGAAACATACCAAGATCAAAGAGTTTTGTTTTTCTAAGCTTTCATTTTGCATAGATTTACTCAAATGTACAGCCAATAGTCCTCATGTTTGAACAGTTCTGAGTTGCCTTTATAATATCATTTTTCTCCACCACATTTAGCTAACTGCTTGACAGATCACTCTCCATGCAGATCAGTATCATCTCATTGTCTCCCTGCACGTTTCAGGAGACACAAAAAAGGAGGCTTTAACAAAATGCTTGCTCATTGCAGATGTAATTTCATCATTTAGGAGAAACAAAAACCCGAATGCTTGTCCTCTTGTACTCAATCATGCATTATTTGGGATGTTGAAAGTTTTAGGCAAGAACTTCTCTGGAGCTGGTTGTTTTATTAGCAACACTGATTTATTAATAAAATTGTTTTTCAATTAAGAAATAATTTAGATATCTTAATGTGACTGTGTTGATAGTTTGGACAAAAGTATACCAAAATATTTTTCCCTGTATTTGAAGGAGGCTTGCTAATCTGTGATAATAAAAGAATCTGCCTCTTCTAATTCTAGTCTTAATTCTTTTCTCTCCTGTAATGTCATATGCTGAACACACTGCCCTTGCAGCCAAAACAGTTGGTGTGCTCTGCCATTTCCTGCTATCTATATGAACCTTTTCACATCCAAAACTAAACCACATCAATTTACAGTTACCTCATTCTTTTTCCCTGAAGAATATTCTGTTCTATTCTTTCATTAACTTGACAAAGATTTTTACTTAAATAGAAAATCCACTTGTAAAATGATGGCTTTGGAAAAGCATATCTGTATCTGGAGTCAAATTTACAAATAGGTTTAGGTTTATCTTAGGGTAGACCTTACCAGGTCTTTTTTGAACAACAAGTGAAATTAAATAAAACAATAAGAAAAAACATATATGGAAAGTCATGGTCTAGTTCTGTTCAGGTCATACTGATCTGAACTAAATAATATAAGGATGAAATTTACTTCTGAGCACCTTGCTGTACTATCAGTGATTTCTGAAATCCCATTCACCAGCCATAGATGGGATCAAAGGCAAACAAGGTGCTCCTGCTGCCCCTGCAGTGCTTCTGCAAAGGTCACATATTACATGGCATGGTGCTTAATTAATCCTGGAAGACTCCACAGGTCTTCAATGACGAAATTCTTGTATTTAGGTCATGTTATTATCAAGACACATCTCAAGGTATCTTTTAAATTGTTTGGGGGTGACCACTTTTCATTGTTTTGAAAGTGCAAAGTCATACTGTTTGAACTTACTGAATATTTGCAGTACCATCTACCTGACCTGCCTGTGAGATGCACTGCAGCTGGTCCTGATGCATTCATGGCATCCAGCTGCTACCACCTTGCTCAGAAGAGAGGAAATGAGACCTCCCAGGTGATGGCTGTGAGTTCTGTACAGTGTCCGAAGCTCTCTGAGGAACGGGATGAATAAAGCACACTGTAAATCTCTGTAAATCCTCAGGTCCAGTTTCATAATCATGGTAAAGTTTCTATGGGCTTCCAGGGTGCAAAACGGATTTCTGCTCCAGAAATTTCTATGCAATTTCTGTATACAATTTAGGGAAACTGCTTCAAAGAAATATGTGTAAATCATTTGTCCAGTATAAGTTCTCATAACAATCCTTCTGAGTCCCTGTGATGTCACTGATGTCTGGGATGAGTCATGGTGCACTCATTCTGCCCAAATGGTTCACCTTGCATGCTGCTACTCATGTTGACACTTCTCAGACTGTCACAGCTCAGCTGCATCTCCTGTCTCCTCACATCTGGCCCTCTAACTATTAAAAAAGAACTTACATCAATGCTCTCTGAACAACTGAAGCTGATCCTTTTCCTTTTTGTGTCTTATCTTAATGGATTCAGAAGTGCTTTGAGGAATGAATGCACACCCATGAAAAAGGAACACAGATATTTTAAAAGGTGTTTGTTTCTTTTGCAGGCTATACATGATATTGTACAACCCTTTTTGTCCCTTCACCCTGTGAATGTTAATTTGCTAGTAAAACACAGTTCAGGATTTAAACTAGGCATTCAAGCGAATAGCCCTGCATACCCTTATGCTGTGGGTATATTATGTGCTAGAACTCCACACCAAGTAAACTGCATCAACCCATGGCCCAGGAGACCACTTTTTCTGGGTTATATTAACACCATCAAATGTTGGTGCCATTAATGTTCTCCCTTGAGCAAATCTTTGCATATTAGACCAACCTCAGTCAAAGTCAAAATCCATCACATGTTCTAAGGTACTGGTCATCTGAGACTTCTCTGAGGTACAGTCATGACATGGTTTGTAAAAAACAGACAAAAGATCAGGGATTGCCACCAGAAACAACCCCAATAGGTTATAGCATCAGCAACAAAATGGTACAACTGCTCTTGACAGTACTCAACTCCCTAATAAAGCTCAAAACAGCAACAGGCTGCTAAATAAAACCCCACCTGTCACAACTAAGAACTGTAGTGTTTAATTTTAATATTTCAGTTAGGAACATAACAAAGAGTCACAACTATTTTACCACAAGAGATTTTCATTAGCATATCTCACAGAGGTATATTAATGAAATTGGTTATATTAACTGCAGCTGCTGTGAGTTTCAATTTAAAGATGAAAAAACAAAGCAAGGATTTGGCACAGGCCACTCAATGGGAGAGTGGAACAGTTGGGAAAAGCAAGGAAAAAGCAAGGAAGTCTTTTCAGACTGCTGCTGTCTGATAGTTTGCCCTCAAAAGAAGCCACTCTATCCTCATGACGTTAAGATCAAATGGATTTCCACATTTCCACAGAATTAGATAAAGAGATGTTAGTTTCACAACACCAAGTAAGTAATTTAGAGAGTGGCTGGGCAATTAGCAGGGAGGAAATGGAGAAGGTCAGCTGATGTATTATTGGGTGAATTGGTACCAGCATGTCTGAAGCCAGGGCTTCAGTTTGTGTGTCTTACTATGTACAGAGAGAAATTACTTTGTGTTCCATAGCATTTCATCCAACATCAACATTTTTAGAGGAGTATCAGTGTCTGTTGATAATAAATTCCCTGAAGGTAATACTACTGAGCTTTGTTCACTGACATGTGAGTTCCCAAGAGTCATCTAATCCTTGTTTTAAGGGAACCCAAGATATGGGAATCAAGAGAAGTATTGTCTTTATTAGACAAATACTGAAAATTACACTTACATAAAATGAAGAAATTTAATCAGCAATAGTCATTCTTTAAAGTTTCAGTTTTTTACAGGAAACATAAACTTCCTATGAGCAGTCATCTGATTTGACATAAATTTGTACAAGTCTGCACAAGAAATAGAACATACAATTTATTATATTTCGATGAATTCTCTGTTATTTAGTACCAAAGAGGGGCACATAGCCTCAGATTTTAAAGAGGAACTAACTGGCTAAACCTCTTCTTAACAACTGATATCTGAGTATAAATTTTAGTCATTTGAAAAAATTCAAACCATGAAATGAGGGTAAAGAGCAAAAATTTTGGAAGATATTGCAAAATGTCTCTCCTCTAGAAGACCTATCTATCATTACTACTGGTACAACATAGACAGAAACTGTACTCTATTAAACCCTGTCAGCAGAGCCCACAGGAAAACAACACTCCTTGAAAGTATCTAACAAAAGTAGGATTTTGATCTAATAAACAGAAAAGCAAAAGACTGT
The DNA here is from genome assembly GCF_027579445.1 of Ammospiza nelsoni. Lineage (NCBI taxonomy): Eukaryota > Metazoa > Chordata > Aves > Passeriformes > Passerellidae > Ammospiza > Ammospiza nelsoni. The sequence goes on along the minus strand of NC_080636.1, from coordinate 11,105,706 downwards.
GGGATGTCTGGAATTTTGCTGGTTTCCCATTGTCATGATTTTGCATGGAAGGGTAGATGGACAGCAAGATGACAGGTTGTCCCCTTCAAACTATGGACTCATATAATGAAAGTAAGATTTTAAATTAGGCTCATGGCCTGTGTTCTGCTGTACACAATTAAGTATTTTATTGTTTGACTCTTGTTCTCTTACTGTGATAATCTCCAGGCCAGTTTTTTCAGTTCAATGGAACTCTGCTAGCTGGCACTTTGGACTAATTATTGAACACAATAAGAGGAGGTACAGGGAGACCTTCAGGAGCAAAGACAATTTACCCCAGCTGAAGTTTTCTTCCAGGTCTTAACTTCTGTGATGTCTAGCTCTATTTGTAAATTACCTAAATGCTCTTTGCATTTTGGACTTTGATTGGTCTAATGCCATCCAATAACTGTGTGCAGAAAGTTGTCAGTTATAATTTTCTGAGAAACTGGGGGAGGCAGGTCAAGTCCATACTGACAAAAAATACTCTAATTTATTTCAATTATTGTGCTAACCAGTCCTGGAAGTATTTGATAGCAATTTCAAAACACTATTAAAATACTGAAAATAATACTTTCCAGTTTTTCAGCACAGATGAGCTGTTAAATTATGGTATTGTTTGCCTTACTCGCCAGACTTTTGTCTATATAATCCTTAAGAAAATATACTCTGAGGAACAATTGCTGCAGTTAGTTTGGACTATTTGCTCATGTTTATATGGTATTACATAGTGCAGGGAGTTAATGTGACTGAAAGTATGTAAGTTTTAAATTAATTTTCATTGTTTAGTCTTTGCTTACATTAAAAAACTGTTTTAAATCTGCCAAGAAGACTCAACTCTCAAAAGAAGGGAGAAACAAAACTCCAAGGACAAATTCAGCTCTGAATTCTCCACACTTATTTTTGACAGAGTCAGATGCAGTCAGGCTGCTGTGGTGTGTCCAAATATCCAGGGTTTATAAATTAAGCATATCAGAAGTTGGATCTCTTGGATGTAATCCTTGTATATAGAAAAGTTATGCGCCACACTCTTGATTTTTTTTTAATGAACGTTTGAAAATTTGAAGTATATTAACTGCAATTAACTGGGTGATTTTTTCCTAATATTTTTGTGTGTGTGCCTGAAGTCATTATCTCATATTTGCAATTTCATGCCATTCTGGCTTGGCCCTTTCCGGAACCAACTGCACTGGTGCTCTGTTCAGAAAAAGCAAAGGAGTCACAGACCATACTCATATTCTGGCTGCTGTGTCTCTTCTTGGATACCTCACCTCTTCACAATGCTCTCCTTTCATTCTAATGCATTCATTCTGCAATCCTACAATGTGGGAAAAATGAATAAATTGAAGTAAGAAAGGTATTTCTGATGAGATAATGACAAAAGATCAGTAATATTTTGTCTTTTGTTTTTACAAGCTTTGCTGACTTGAGTTCCTGGAGCAAGTAAAAGGTTTTTAAAATATTCTAAGCAATATGCTAGTTAAATACCCCCAGTTTACACTGCTACCCACTCTGGTTTTAAACCCCGTGGTACTTAAAGCATAATCCTGCTCAAACCATAATCTAACAGTGATTTATCTCTTTAATTTCAATTTAAATTTCTGTTAGAAAGTTAGAATTATCAGCTGTGATTTTATACTTTGTAAAGACAGACTTCCCCAAAGTCTTCACTTAATCCTCAGTGACTGCTCATGAAAGTTACTAGGAGTCAAATAGGAATGCTCTGGCAAAAAAAAAAAAAAAAAATCATTATTTCATTAGCTGTTAAACTGAGCCATTTCATACCAGAATATCTTTTTCACAAGACCTTATAAAGAGAAAGCTAAAAATTTAAAATTGGATTCTGTGAGAAATAGTAAAATAAATTCTAAAAAATCAGATCATTATATAAATTGGTAAAGAAGTTTTCATCTTCTGTTTCAGGAGGAGTAGATGGTAGGTCACATACAATATTATCTAACCTAAAATAATAGGAAACTTTTATTCCTGTAGTCTGAAGTGTTACTAAATAGCCAAGGCCTTGCAAATTTAACACTGTTTGAGAAGAAACTGGCAGTACAAATTGATAGTTTTTGATGAAATCCAGCTTAATTATCAAGAAGGCAACACATTTATTTTCCCTTAATAGTACAGGGGAATGAGAAAAAAACCACAGGATTCTTCCTTGCTTACACTTTTCCCATCACCCTGACATGGTGGCTCTTTTAGTTAGTGACATGATAACAACTTCTTCTGCTCCTTCTTCAGTGCATCCTCATGAGTGTTTTTTTTACTTATTGTTCATCCTATTTGTGCATAGTTTTCTTCTGCTTTAGGCCAACTTAGCCAAAACTGAGTTTGAACATGGCACCTTACATCTGGAGTGTTCATGCCTTAGACAACTCAACTGATCTGGGTTCAGTACCCCCAACTGGTGTTATTTCCAGCTCGAAGGAGGAAATAAATGGTTGAGTCTCAAAGACTTGTGCCTCTTGGATAAGATTATGAAAGCTAGTAGAATCTGTTTTATATATTTGTCTCATCCATTTTCTTGCTGCAAACCCCACATATATATCTGGAAAAAAGAAAAACAACCCTACATTTTAAAAGTACCTTCCTTAAAAGAGTCAGTGTCATGAAGTTGTGTCAGAGGGAGCTTTAAGTTGGATGTCAGGAAGAGGTTCCTCACCCAGAGGGAGGTTGGGCACTGGAACAGGCTCCCCAGGGAAGTGGCACAGCATCCAGCCTGGCAGAGCTCAAGAAGCATTTGGACAACAGCCCCAGGCACAAGGTGTGACTGCTGGGGATCTGTGCAGGGTCTGGAGCTGGAGCTGATGATCTTGAGGTCCCTTCCAGTCAGGATATTCTATGATTCTGTGATGATCTCATGCTGTTATCTCCTGTATGCCAATGCATGTGTGGGGGCCGAGCTCACCTATCACACCTTTGATCTAAAATTTTATTATGCTGCTTTTGTTACTAGCCTAATTTTGCCAAAATGAGAAGCCCTTCTGCTGTTGAACAACTCCAATAAGGAATTTTAATTCCATATTTTAGGTTGAGGCTGTACATTATCCAGCAGGAATCTACCCAGCTCTACTCTCTATAAGTGCAAGCCTCAATTCAGCTTCAAAGACCAGGAAATACATGTATTTATTTAAGCTCAGAGCACATTTTATCCCATCTACTCTGGAAAATGTGTCCTTTGCTTAACAGTGGGTAGGAATGTTGGGTACAGGGGTTCTTCCTATGAAGAGCAAAAGTGATCAATGATAAATTGTATTGCTATATGACTGCTTACTCATATTAATGACTGATAGTCTCAGATAGGCTGTACAGTTTTTGGTTTATCAGTTTCATACCTTGTCTCTTTACTTTTTTTTTGCAATAAATGAATTTTATTTCAACCTTTCCTGAGCCCTTTAGCACATTGGCTTTTGTGAATGTTTTCTAATATTCCTTCCTGGTCTTTCTGGAAACGTGCTGCAATATAGATTATAAGATTCAAGCCTGTATCCTGTAATTAACAAAATAATACAATTTTTTAGGTACTACCTCTGTTCTTTTTTTGATTTAGCAAATTTGTTGTGCATTTGAAAGATTTCTTTACAGACCTCTAAACAGAGATGCAAAACAGGAAACATAACTGCAGTTTTATATTTAAAATTTTTTGTTTCAATGTGCAGAGCTTCATCTGAAATCAAATCATTTGGGTTTGTTTGCACTCCCTAGAGCTGTGTATAATATTTTGGTGTCATTTTTCCTTTAAGCAGATCCCTATATTAATTTGTATGGTTTGGGTTAATGAAAGCAGGGCAGTCTGCCACTCAATGGCTCTGAATCCAGCTTCGAGCTGTGCTTCACATATGTGTGCTATTCCATCCCACTGTTCCACTCTTTTTTCGGTAAATTTTTGAGCATGTTGTTATAATGAACTTATTTCCACAGTAAAAGTTTGATCATCTAGTTGTGCTTCATATATGCACAACAATTCCTGTAACAGGCAGTATTAGTAATCGATGTTTCAGACAATTTTCTGCAATAATGTATTCCTGTATATAAACAGAGAAACAGTAGAAACTTAGAAATTAGGGCTCAGTTTTACATTTTGATTTAATCTCTTTTGAACGAATACAGGACAACTGCAACTGTTTCACCATAGGATTCTTTAGGCCCCCACGATGGCCTGGGATGTGTCAGAGAAGATTCTTTTCCATAGTTGGTGATGATATTTAATCAGTGCCTGGTGCTCCCTTTCGGTGATACACAGCATTTATTTGTCCATGCGGGAAAGGAAAGCATCATCACTGGAGAAAAAACTATGAGAAACTTAGGAAGGTTTGCCTGCTATCTTCTGCTCATTCAGCATTTCCTTTTTGCTGCACTTCCAGCTGTCTTTCCAACAGAGCAGACATCAAGTTAAAGAAGTGGAAATCAAGGTAAATAATGTGTGAAAAATCCTTGTAATGGAAGTAAAAATCTCCCTGACTGAAACTAGATTGTTTTTTTGAACAGTTACAGTAGCTGGTGAACCATAACAATTACAAAAACCCTTCAAGAGTTTCTAGCTCCTTTTGGTTTATTCTTCACTTTTGATTCTTCTGTTTGAAAAATTATCAAACAAGGAAATAAAACAATGGAATAATCCTTCACAATAAAAAAACAAAAAGAGAGAAAAGATAAAGGATTAATCAACTTTGTCATCAAATCTTAATCGGAGGAATAAAATGCACTCAAGAAGAGATCCTTGTTCTGCCAGCTGAAGTTTATGATTACCTCTTAATGATTAAGGAGAAGGCAGCTATGATCTAGACACTACATAATGTATCCAAGGTGGTCTGCTGGCTGTTGAAGACTTGCACCAGGCACTGATATGACTGTGCAGTAAATTGTATATATTCCAGGCAGTGAACAGACATATAACAGACTACCTTAAAACATTTATTACATTTTCCACAGAAGACAAAATTCCCCTACTGCAATAAGTAGGATATAGCATCAACAAGCTATTTCAGTGGAGTAATGCTCAATATTGTGTAACAAATAAACAGAGAATGAGAGGATTTGATATTTTTCAAAAGTAGACATTAAAACATCACCACGCCTATGTTTTTAGATATGTTCATAGCATCATAGGAAGGTTTGGGTTGGAAGGAACCTTAAAGATCATCTAGTTCCAATCCCGCCCCCAAGGGCAGGGATGCCACCCACTAGATCAGATTGTTCCTATTTTCAAAAAGAGCATACTTCTTGTGACAGACAGGACCCAAGTCCTGCTTGTATTTACATCACATAGACTGGCTGGTGTCACTGGGTTTGAAAAGAACATAGAATCTCACCCTAGCACACCCACACACCAGTAAACTCTGACATGGAGATGTTAACTAAGAATCCACTGAGACAGTTCTTTTCACTGCTTTTCTTCCTGATAGACTAATTGGTTAAATTTTACAAAAACCTTAAAAGAAATAGCTAAAGTAAGCTGCTATGTGTGACCTGAGAAAAGGCTTGTTCATGAATGCTGAATCATGTATTTTTAAAAGTTTGGCTAAGTACAATAGTTGTATACATTTTCCAACAGACTTGCTCTCAAGTGAATATACAATTTAAAGAAACAAAATATACATGCCATGTGTGAAGTGCATAAATACTCAGTGTATCAACTGTATTTGTGATTCAGCATGTGTTTCCCTTCAGTGTGCACCAGGATGGACTCCATTTCTGCCTTAAGTCCAAGAAATCCTACATTGGCATAATTACATCTTCAGGCATGGCAAGTGCACACATGGGATTTTACCAACCAGAAGATACAGAATATTACTGCTAAACCCCATGTCACTTGACTAATAATACAACATATGAAAAATTGAGTTAATCTAATAACACTAGAAAAACTAGGGACTGTATGCATGTTAGTTTTGAAACATAGCCAGTAACTCACAGCTCCAGCTATTACTCAGAAATGCTACAAAAAAGTACCACTAATAGATATTATCACCTGAAATACATGGTCCCCTCTAGGGAGGCTTACACTATCTAAAGCCAAGGTTTGGTAGGAAATTACCTAAAATCAAGAACTGGAGCAACATGAAACTCCTAAGACTGAAAATCCTTGACATCACTGGTAGTCAAAGTCTAGCTCTCAAGTTCAGCCACATATTAGAGAAAAGATATTACTTCTCATGGACAACATTCTGCAATAAGAGATGTTTTCTGCTCTGCTAAGTGCAGATACATCATCTAAACTTCCTACATTCTTTAGATTGCATCAGTGGTACTGGGGCAAGAAAAAAAATCTCATTACTCCACAGGAACTGATTATTTTGAAGAAAATATTGAAACTTGTCAAAATACACACTGTCACTTTTTGGTCATTTGGATAAAGTTTGAAAGTCAGAAGGGTGAGTCACTGAAAGATCTTCTTTTGTCATACATCTGTTATCAGCTCCAAACAATATATCATGATTCAGACTGCACAGGGAAACCAGTGGATATTATGAAGAGGAACTTGCAGGATTGGCCCATAATAGATATTAAAGTTTAATATACATTTGTCTAATATAAAGAGTCAGCACACTGAACAAAAGACTGAATATGATGTTCTCTGAAAGTACCTGCTTGGATTAGAAATCTTTTGGAACTTGACACTTCAGTTTATAGATGAAGTTCTGATAATGCCTTGAAAATAGAGAACTAGGGTAATGGATTTTAAGCCCTCATGAATTAAAATGGTTCCAAGTGGAGAAAGAAAAAATGAAATTTTGGACAGGAGGAGCTCTTTAGATGAAAATAAAACACTAACCAACTACACCAAAAATCCAATTGTCATTTCTCACAGCAACAGAATGAAAGGTGAAGGTGGGATCAGGGCAGTGTGGGTGTTGTGAATGGTTAGGCAGTGTCTTAGGAGCAGCTGACTGGAAGTGCTGGGATTTTGTTTACTGCTGGGATTTTGTGATTGGGACTGTTGGGATTTTATTGACCTTGCTGGGATTTTTTTGTCTTCCCTCACCCATTATCTGTCATTCAACACCCCTGTCTTCTTTGGTGATACCTGCAGACAGGCTAGTTTGATATTAGGTCAAGTACCATATTACATGGAAAAAGCCAAGCTGACTGGCTGTGATTTTTACTTTCTGTTTCCAGATTCTCAGTGCTTTCCAGACCTGTTGTGGCAGATTAATAGAACACACTTGGGATACCAGTATCAATAAAGTAAAGTGAAGTAACTTGACACAGAACACAGTAAATCAAGGTATAACACTGTAGAGCACTGCAGTGGAATGGAGGAGGAATACAAAGGGGAGACAATTGGTGTTCAAGTGTGTACGACTGAGACACTGAGAAGTAAAGACCAACAACCCAAAATAGAAAAATGATGACATCTACACCAGACCTCCTAATAAAACCAACAAGCTACCTCTGGTATGTGGTACTGGACATCATAAAACCACTCTATGCTGACTGTACTGCAGTTGCTTATGTGCAATTTAAAAGCAAATCATGATGAAAAAGCTGTAATTGTCAAAAACTTATCACAGGAACCAAGTTAAACCAGTTGGATGGTACCAGGGGATAGGCTAAAGCATAAATTGGGATTTCTGCCAATGCCTGTTATTTAAGTGATATTTTCTAATATAGACCCTGTATTTCTCAAGCTGCTATGCAGCCCACTCCTTGTAAGGAAACAAAAAATAAGCACACACTTAAGCATGAGATTTCTTAACTAGATATGGTAGGGATACACAAGAAGCTGTTTGGTAAGATTCTCTAGATTATCTTTTCATATCACCCTTCTTTTAAGCTTGAGTTGGCATTTACAAGAAGTAACTTTTCCAACCCATACTGGAGACGTAACTGACCAAAGGGAAATGCAGTGGAGGGAAACCAGGCTGGAAACAGCCTAAAAAAACAGGGAATGAAGACTGACAGATGTGCATAGACAAAGGGTTATAAAGGGGAACCTTGGAGCAGAGGTAGTCAGTGGCAGGAAATTACTCCTCTGCAGCTGACCTTCGTTTTTTATCCTGTTTTTTTGACCTACAGGGATCAGGGTGGTTTTTGCAGACCTGCTGTCTTGTGCATTGCACATGAAACTCACCTGATGTATGATTTCCCCACCTGTTAACAGAGGAGTAACCCTTAAAAACAAGAACCTGTTGCATATTCATACACCTCATACATGATGCATAAATTCCATTCAAATACAGGATTCCGTCTGGTCATCTTCAACTTCTTCCTCTGAATCCGAACTGGCATTGTCATGGCTGAGCAAGGTGCTCCTGATAACGGAGCAATAAATTCTCTGCCTCTGAAAGATTTAGGCGTTCTGTGGCTGCTATCTCGCTGCGAGTCCTTTCTTTAAAAAACTACCTAACTTAGCATAGTTTCTATTTTGACATTATGTTATAACCTAAAACTATATGTAACACACTACTTAATTAATACAGCACGACTTTCTAACACATATAATATTCATTTTAATATTTGCAAAAAGCCAATCATAAAATATGCATTTTTTACTCCTTCCTTCCTTCCTTCCTTCCTTCCTTCCTTCCTTCCTTCCTTCCTTCCTTCCTTCCTTCCTTCCTTCCTTCCTTCCTTCCTTCCTTCCTTCCTTCCTTCCTTCCTTCCTTCCTTCCTTCCTTCCTTCCTTCCTTCCTTCCTTCCTTCCTTCCTTCCTTCCTTCCTTCCGCCACTTCCTTCCTTCCTTCCTTCCTTCCTTCCGCCACTTCCTTCCTTCCGCCACTTCCTTCCTTCCGCCACTTCCTTCCTTCCTTCCGCCACTTCCTTCCTTCCTTCCTTCCTTCCTTCCGCCACTTCCTTCCGCCACTTCCTTCCGCCACTTCCTTCCGCCACTTCCTTCCTTCCTTCCGCCACTTCCTTCCTTCCGCCACTTCCTTCCGCCACTTCCTTCCGCCACTTCCTTCCTTCCTTCCGCCACTTCCTTCCGCCACTTCCTTCCGCCACTTCCTTCCACCACTTCCTTCCGCCACTTCCTTCCTTCCGCCACTTCCTTCCTTCCGCCACTTCCGCCACTTCCTTCCGCCCCTTCCCTTCCCTTCCCTTCCCTTCCCTTCCCTTCCCTTCCCTTCCCTTCCCTTCCCTTCCCTTCCCTTCCCTTCCCTTCCCTTCCCTTCCCTTCCCTTCCCTTCCCTTCCCTTCCCTCCCTTATACAGGAGGCCAGGACAATAAAATTTCCACTAATTTCCAATAAAATTTTCTGATTGTTCGCGGACCCTCTGACTTTTGTCGTTCCTTTCTCACCTACGGCCCCGGGCCCTTCCTTCTCCCTCAGGGCGGAACATTTCCGTGCGGCGCCGGTTCCCGGCCGGGCGCAGCGGTAGGCGGGCGCCGCTGCTGCCGTTGCCGGGTAACGCGGCGGTGCGGCGGCGAAGGCGGCCCGGCCGCGCAGGGCCCGCCATGCAGGACCCGGAGCGCGGGCTGTCCCTCACCATCGCCAGGGTCGTGCAGCGCCTGCAGGGCTCCAGCCTGCACTCCCAGCTGGAGCGACAGGCCCGGGTGAGCCCTGACCTGCCGCTGTGCCCTCATGCACGCCTCCCTTCCGCGCCGCCCCTCCCGGCGCTTTGTTCCCGGCCGCCGCCCCCGGCCCGGTGTTCTCCTCACGGGCAGGGGCTCCGGGCCCCGGCTCCCCTCGTCCCCTCCCTGTTTTCCTCCTTGTCCCCTCCTCTCCCTCCTCGGCGGGGCCGGGGAGCGGCGTGTTTGGCTTCTAGAGCCGTGTTTGTTGTGTTTCCCCTTGGGACACAAGGATTTCGCAGGGAATATGAAGACTATCCGTCTGAAATCTCGCTGCTTCAAATATAGGTCCTGGAGCGAATAGCTTTTTTAATCTTTAATTTGGAGAGCTTTAAAGTCCACCCCCCCCCCCCCCCCCCCCGCTCCCCTAGTGTCCCTGAGAAAATGAGGATTTGCTGAAAGGAAGTGAAAATAAATGAAAACAAATACGCATGGAAGTAAATTTTAGTAGCTGGGATAACAGTCGCCCCTTTTTTTTTTATATTTAATAACTTATCTGCACTTGGAGACAGATTTTCATATTTCAGCTGAATTTAATTTAGGATGTTTCAGATTAAAGTTGCATCAATTTCATGATCATAATAACCTTGTCATGGTGCTGTAACATATTGTGCATTATTGAAATTTTTTGGATTGGGTTTTTTAAAATCTTGTGCTTTTGTATTTGGGCTTTTTTTTCAAACACTGCTTAAAATTATACAGGTTGGGGGGGGTTGGGGTTTTTTTTGTGGTTTTTTGTTTGTTGGTGGTTTTTTTTTTGTTTGGTTTGGTTTGGGTTGAGTTGGGTTTTTTGGGTTGTTTTAGGATACCATGTCCATTATTTGTACAATAGTTTTGTTGCATTTTTAAATGAAACATGGTTTTCCTCTTTGAATGTCCCTGTAGCAAGTGACATCACTGTCACACTGCCTGTCTTTTGTTTGTTTTGTATTTAAATGTGCTGATTTGGTCTCTAAATGCTTTTATTAATGTGTGTCTGCCTTGCTTCTGTTGACAGGGCTTTCTAAATATTTGAATAAGCCAATGTACATGACTTGAAGGGGGTTGGAATTATGAAGGATTGTAGAGGCTGGGTTCTGCTAAATGTTGGGAAATTGAGTATCCTAAAAAAACTGACATGAGGAGTGCAGAGTCACATTTTGTCCTCAAAAGAGGTCTCTGCTCTAACCACTCTGTTCCTGTTTCTAGCAAACCTGAATGCACTCCCTTGCACAGGATCCTTCATCCCTGTCTCTGGCAGGGCCACATTTCACAGTCACTTCATTCTTTGCTGGGTTTCTTGAGACAGGAGGCAGCTTGGTGTCCTCAGGAGGTGTCCTTGGCTGGGTGTTCAGGAGGTGCCAAACTGGGCGGGTGGCTTTGGTTTGGTGGAGGGATTTTGTGCAGGTGAGAATGTGAGCAGTGCCCTCCCAGGGGGGTTTGGAGTCTGGAAGGGCAGTGAGGTGCCCAAATCCCTGCTGGACACGAGGATGTCTCTGCTGTGATGGCTTTGCAGAGTGCTGTGGCACAGGTTTCTTGGAGAATAAAGAAAAAGTGTTTGTATAGGTCATGATCATTCTAGTCATATGAAATGCTAAGGGGAAAGGAAAGAAACACAGCCACAAATATTCAAGCTGATTCTTAGAGTTGTGTGTGAAGGGTTTGTAACAGCAGGTTAAATCAGAGCTGTAGTTTAGTGTAGTGATCTGAAAGTTTATAGATACATCAACAATGGGATTTCTCAACCGAATGAATTATCTCTAGGAGATTGTAGTTTAAATTAGTAGGGCCAAATGTACCCTGTGTTTGCCAAGAATCTGGGTGTTCTTGGTAGAGGAGCCTTTTTTATTGACCCTGCATGCATTTATGCTCTTCCATGAGCAGAAGACTTGCTGTGTTTATAAAGCTTGGGCAGTCATGTTAGTGCTGCACCGTGCAAGGGCCCCTCAGTCAGAGGCTGCTCTCCTGTTCTGCCCTGGGCAGCTGCACAGAATTCTCAAAGTTTCTGCATTTTCCTTCACTCTGTATTAAGCTGATGCTTGACATTACATTACATGGGGTATTGCTGGAGCTGCACTGTCAAATAGGAAATCTCAGCTGTTGCTGTGCATCACTCCTGAAATCCTGGTTATTGGTAGGATGTGATGGAGTTCTTTGCCTGCTGGTTAACAAAGCTTGGTCTGCACAAGTTGTGATTTTGAAGGGTGGTCCCTTTTTTAGGGGATTTTAAACTATTTTGGGAGATGCACACTGTGTTTTAGGAAGTCTTTGGAATCAGTGCATCAAAGTGAAACTTTTGTTTTGGATATTTGTACTGCAGCTATACTTCACAAATATTCTTCATCTCTTAGTAGAAAATGATGTGGATGTTTGTGCCTCAAAAATATTTACTGTCTGAAAACACTACAGTCAAAAAGGATCTTAAGGTCCATTATAATAATCCCTGAAATTTTGAGAGAACATGTGGTCCCACATACAGTATTTTAGTTATTAGAAAAGCTGTATTTTGTACATTTGTCTCTTATTTTCTAGGAAGGAGAGCACAGAATGAACAGTTTCATTGATGAGTTAATAGAATTTTGGGGAAAACACAGTATCCTGACATTATTTGTGAGTGGGGAGAGAGTAGCCCTGTGGTTATGAACTGATCAAACCAGTGCTTTGCTTGGCTGTCACTGGGAGCCTGAGCTGGTGTCAAGGGCTGTGATACACAATCTCTTTGAAATAACTTTGGCATGGGCATCAAATGATTTGCTGTCAGAGCTTGACTTCTGGGGATACCAAGATAATCACATTTTTATCCCTAGGACTCAAGTAGAGTAGTGTCGTGTAAGTGATGAATGAATAAATAAATAAATGTTGGGTTGATTTTTGTAAGTTGATTTTTGATACATTGATATGTTACTGCAGTTAAGAAGAGAGATTAATGTGGGTCAGAGTTCTAATGTGCCTATCACTTTGGAATTTCTTCTGAGCATACTTTGTAGTATGTTTGAAAGGAAAGAGTAACAGTGACAAAGAGCCAAAATATTGGGTAGTAACTTTTCAACAGGTAGAATTGCTGCTGGTGTTAGTGGGGTAGCAGAGAGACCTCATTTTCTGGGCACAACTTCACTGTGCAAGCTTATAATCAAATTTGCTTGTTTTTGTCTTAATTTTTCTCTTCCCTTTCTGAATTGTAAATGTTTTTAAGGTAGAGGTTAGAGGTGTTTAGAAAAACTAAAACGTGGATATCTCAAGGACAAAATGCAGTTTTAAAACAAATTATTTTGTGAAATCTTGCTAAAATTCTGCTCTAGGGAAGGTCTGTGTCAGTGAACAGACAATAAAAATGAAACTGTTCAGAGACATGAAAAGGTGCTACCTTTTTAGCACATTTTCATTTGCAGCCAATTCAGAAACTTCATTTTTCATGATCTTTGAAAACCTTTGAGTTAGGCTTTATTAATCAGTTGAGATTAATCAGTCTTAATTTTTGTCCCATGCAAACCTCTAATCGAGATCAGTCCAACTCAGAGTTGCCCAGAACCTCTAGTGACCAGAGCAAATGACAAAGTTTAAAAAATACCCAAAAAACCCAACCAACGGACAAAAGCTTCCGTAGTTTATTCCTAAAGAACTTTTCTAAAACAAGACGTGACAATAAAATGAAAGGTTCTAAATGAAAGATAAAGGTTCTAAATTACGATTTAAATGGAACAAGAAAGACTCACAGTGCAAGGAGTCCCCTCCTGCCATTTCCTGCATGAATGTTCTCAGATGTTTCTTGTAGGTATTTCCTGCATGAATGTTCTCAGATGTTTCTTGTAGGTGTGGCTGGAGTGGGACAACCTGAGGGGAACTGATAACAGAGCGTGATAAGGGCTGTTGCAGTAGGCTAAAAGGGGTAACGTCAATGCAAAAATCAGGCCTGATACCCATCCCCCCCCACTGTAGCCATTCAGTTTGGGAGTGAGAACACATTGGTGGAGGTGCCTGAAGTACAAAGAGGTGGAGAGGAGATGTGCTGGTCAGAAACACTCTCCAGAGGAGCGGGCTCTGCCACCCTTCTTGGAGCAGCGTGGTAGAGCCAGAAGGCTTTAAAGGCAGTTTGATCAAACAGAGGTAAGGGTCTTAACAAGACTTCAGGTGGGGCAAAGGAGGAGGGGGCTTCCTTTGGGAGTGCTAGGAGCATTGCAGCTGGAGTAGTGCCTGACGCTGCTTCTAAAGAAAGTGGAGGTAAATAAGCTTAGAATCATTTATTAGAATTTATGGTTTGCAAAATGTCCCAGCATATTGTTTTCATGATATTTTTTGCCAGTTAAAAAAAAAAGTAAATTGATACCAATCTCAACTTGTATAAAAGATCAAATTCAGAAGGAGAATGTTTCTATGCAATGTAACATTTATTTAATAAAAATTAGCAAACAAACGTAGGTTCATGAGTCATCATGGAAAAGTAATGGTTCGTTTTCATGCATTGTATTTGGCAAAGGATTTACTATGCTTGCTGATAGAGCTTGTGCCTTTGGTTTAAGTGGCTCAGCAGTAATATTTGCATTATAGTGAATTTTTAATTGAATGCAGTTGAGTATGTGTTGATCAGATGATGGAGTTCAGAAGCAAAGCAAGCTTGACTGGCTGAGTAGAACTTTTTTAGTAATGTGGATTCTGGTTTTTGCCCTGTGTTTTCAGCACTAATTTTATTTTCAGCACTAATTTTATATTCAAAACCTAGAAAATTTATTAAACATTAAAATTACATTATTAAAATATATCCTTATTTCTTGTACCACAGCATAACATTTGAAGCTGTTTACTTCCATATGAGGCTGATTGAAGCTCTCTGTATCTGCAAGGTTATTTTTACTTGTATAAGAAAGTTCACAATATTTTTTCCCTTATTATAGTTCATGTAGAAATGTAGAAGGGTTGGAAAATTGTCATTGTAATCAGGGTTTCACACTTACTAAAATTTGTTTAGTTAGTCTCAGAATGATTCTTCTTTCTGTTTCAGAAATGTATAACCAAAACTAATCTTTCTCTTAAAGTTGCAGGGGTTTAAGTTTTTAGTGAGTGTTTATGTTGAAATTGTGGTGGTTGTGCTTGAAGTGGATTTTACCAAGTCAGCTTGGTCCTTATGAAGTCCAGTTATGGTAGAATGGAGTTCACAAGGAATGGTGGATATTTATTAGCTTTCATTGAATTTACTTCTTCTAAAGATGGGTTATATTTGGGGATTCTGTTTTATTGTAATTTGGGAAATAATAGCAATAAAACCGAAAAACATTGTGCACTTGTGCAGAAACATACTGAACAGTAATAAATGCTTTGAGAGGGTACAGGTTTATCTAAACAAAAAAGGCTTTGAAGAGAAATTATGGTTGATAGCCTGTAAAAATATTAGGATTGTGTAAAGTCATTTGCAGAACTGTTTGCAACAGGATAAAAATATGTGTTCACCTGATGCGATTCCACATTTCAGTGTAGTTGGATCACTTCTCTGCAGTGTTTATTCTTGTTGAGAAAAGAAATAGTATAACACAGGAGTTATGCTGGAACACTTTGTTCTGTCAAGCCTCCTCTTAGTAGTCTGTTGCTGGCCCTCTAGTTATTTTCCTGTAGTTCTTTGAGTGCTGTCATTGATGGATCATCTCTTGCATGATCAGTGCTGCTCCAGTCATGATCACTGAATGCCACTTTCAAATTTAGATGCTAATTTGTAAATAGGTTGAGCTCTGTGTTCAGTTCCTCTGTGAATCAATTTCCTATTTCCACCAATTTTATTATTTTACTGTTGTGCTATCCTTTTGCTTCCTTTCAGCCACAGCAGTGTTGAGTGTCTGGATCTTTTTCCATCTTGGCATCCAGGTACAGAGAGAGTACATGTAGGGTATCGCTTCCCATGGTGACTGCCCAGACCCCAGCAGGATACCTTGCCAAAATCAAAGATGCACACACAAGATTGTTAGTGGTACCTTAGGCACTGGCAAATTTGGCAAAATTTTAGAAGTCCCCCAAGTCTGGGTGTGTACAGCTGAAGAATTGGGGGTGCCAATGCTGTAATGACAGCTTGTTTTATGAAGGAATGTGGAAGGGACAGATGTGCCTTGATCCACAGGAAGCTGACCAAGACTGGAGAGGACCATAGACATCCCACACCTGGACCTCAGTGCCCTACCCATAAGATTATGCACAATGCTAGTTTTACAGGGAAAAGCTGATAGGCATTAACATTTATTAAAAATGATTTGTTATTTCTTGCTGAAATGTTTGACTTTAAGGACTCTGATTCTATATTGCCCTGACTCAGCCTCTGAATATTTGGCTTTTTCCCTGTTTTAACTGTCACCCTTTGCTTTCATGGATTGTTCCCCTATATTGCTCACTCTCTATTACCCTGCATGTTATGGTCTCCTTATAGCAACAGATAGTATTTTTCTCATAGAAGTAAGACATCCTTTCATCAAGATGTGTGCGTTGAAATTGGTAGTTCTGTCTGGGTGTTTGCTGTTTATTGATCATGCAGGGAATTAATTCAGTTCATGAGTACAAATCTCATCAATGTGGGCTTTTCTCCCAGTAAATCTTAGGCAGGCATTTTTAGCTATGTAAAGTTGTAGTAATGTTTTTTTATATAAATTAAATTTTGTCAACATTTTTTTTTATTCTACAGGGAATAAAATCACAGGAAAAAAATGCAAATGAGACTTAGTCAGTGTGTTAAACTGTACCAAGCAGTTTGAAACAAACCAACCCTACCAAAATATAAATACCTAAATGTGTTTTCCAACATGGTACAACAAAGAAATAAGTTAGATCAGTTAATCCAAAGGAAAAACAAGATTATATGGACACCTGGACTAGTAATTTTGGAATATCAGCTCTGCTAAGTCCCCTTGATTCCTCAATTTACTTCCTATAAACACCCTTATGAATTCTAAAGAGGTACCATACTGTTAAGTTGCAGCAAAACAGTTCTGAAGAGAGTTCCTTTCATTTACAAAATGAGTATTTTCCCTTGTTGTGTTATACAGAGCTGGAATATGGTCTGTGTTAGAGCTGGCTGCAGCTGCCAGCTGAACTGTTTGCCACATTCTCAAGTATCTAATTTCTGATTTGAAAACTGATCAGCAAACCTAACAGTTTCTGTGGCTTTCTTGTTCTGCTTATCACTTAGGAATGTGTTGATTGTAGTACACAAGTAAACAAGAGGGAAAGTGTAAATGGGAGGAGGCTTTTGCAACTAAGCACTGAATTGGTAAAAGTGGAGACAAAAGTGCCCCCAAATTTTGGGGGGGTGGGAAGTGTTCACATTTTTTATGTGAAAATTTGTCTCAGTACAGCTTTTTTCAGTGAAGAGAAGAAAAAGGACACAGGAAGGGTGTGAAACATCTAAAAATAGATATTTTGATAAGTTAAAGATTAGCCTAAAAATATTGGCTGCATCAGGGCTAGGAATAATGAAATAATATCTGGCTGAATACATGGGCATGAAGAGGTGAAGTTAACCAGTGCAGGCTGATGTAATGATGTGATCCTTGGGGAGGATTTTTCCCCAGCGTGCTGCCCTGTTTCCTTTTTGACTGCCTTTCTGCTGCATACAGGAGTCTCTGGATTTGGTGTTCTGCAGCTGGGGGACAGGTTCTCTTGGCAACAGCAGTTTACAAGAAAGACCTCTCTTGTTCTTTTGGCCTGACAGGGAAAATGGGAAGTAGTGTGTGGACTGAACTCCTTAATGCCTTCTAATGTGATATGCTGTATCAATTTCCAGAATTTCCAGGAATCTCCACAAAAACCCCTGTTGTTGTCAATAGGAGTATCAGATACTCCTTAGTAAGCCAAGAGCTCACAGGTGTGTGAACAGCAGAGAATTAAAACACTGTTTGGATTGCACTTACATAATTTCTTGTACTGTTTCCAGTGTCAAGATAATTAATCCATTTTATAGCAGATTGTACAGGAGCTTTCTTTTCTTTGTGTGATTTATCATCTGTAATAAGTTCTATTTGTGAAGGGGATTTTTTTTTCATATCTAAAAAGTATGCCAGACCTGACACTCCGTGGACCTTGAGATTAGAATCAGCCATATTTAACTCAAAGACAAAGCTGAACATTCACAAAAGGGTGCACAAAAACTTCTGAGGAACAGTATGGCAAAATCTGCCCTGCTGGATGTGTGTTACTTTATTTAAAGTTTCTACAGTAAACACACAAAACCTCTGCCTTGCGGCAGAGAAAACCCTCAGCCTGGCAAATGTACAAAAAGGACAAAGGACATCCCATCAAAGTAGCTTCAAAAGGAATTCTTCATAAAATCTTCCTTGGGATTTTTGTTTAAAAGGGTATTTTGTGAGCTGCCCAAGAACACACATAAAAATCTTTGTTTCCCAGATATTAGGAACCATCCTTTGCCAGCTTTTACCGTTGTGATGGATGGAATATTTGTTTGTCATTTGACATGAGTTATGCAACTCTCCACACCTTCTAGTCTGTGCTTATGATGACCTTTCTTTCTCAGAAGCATGCTGAGAAATAGTCTCTTTGCTATTGCACTTAATAAACTAAGTATAAATGCCTCCCTTACCTGTAATGACAAGGGATCTTGAAATGCAGATGCTATTATTCTCTCCATTATTGTCCATTCCTCTTTTCATGTGGGGAAAATGGAAAGTTTTCTTAAAATTCTGCATTGTGAATTCACCTAGATGAGCTTTTCCAGTGCAGAAACACCTTTTTCCATGTATAAACTGTAAGGCAAAGTACAAGATTTTGGAGTTTTAGTTGTGTGCTGTGGACTTAAAGCATGCCATGCTGTCAGCAGTGCTGTTAGGGCTGGAAGACTGCACAAGTTGGTGAAAGATTATTTTTAATTAAATAAAAATGAAAATTCTATTGCAGCAGGAAAGCTTGCTGCAATAGAATTAGCAGTTGATATGCCTACAGCACATTGTTGAGTAGTTTTTGGTGAGAGGTGTCTCACATTTCTATGTAGATGACATGGCCATATGCTTCTAACATATGCCTGGAGCTCTCATGGCTGTGGACACACAGATCTTCTGGTGTTATTTTCAAGTTAGCATGCAGCATTGTTTTTTTTCTCTATAACTTTAGCTTTAATATCTGATGTTAATCAGATATTGCCATGTACCATGCATAGGAAAATATGTCTTAGAAGGCCCTTCACAGGAAACTCCAGAGTTTCTGCTTGTTGTCCTTTGGGACCTTTGTGATGTGTTGGTTTTCTCCTCTTGGTCTAGCTGCAGAAGGAGATGCTCTAGCAGCTGGTCCTGCTATTGCTGAAAGATGTGCAGATGTGTGTGGTTGTGTCATGGTATGATTGTAAAGCTGGTTAGTGCTGGTTAGTGCTGGTTAGGGCTGGTTAGGGCTGGTTAGGGCTGGTTAGTGTGTTGAGTGCATTTCATTGCAAGAGGCCGTATATACCACTAGTCACAGCTGCAGTGGGGAGTGTTTGGTGCACAGTCAGTTTTTTGGGTTGAAAATGGCATTTCTTACCTGAAAGAGGTGAACTGTGGAAGGCTAAGTGAAAAATGATGGAATGTTTTCAGTTTTAATTCTTTCAAGTGAAATACAGGGATTGGCTTCTAGTTTATTCCATGTGTGCCTTATGACCAATTCCTTAATGTGTACAGTCTAGCATTTGTGCTGAGTATGTGGGGTGTTTGCTCAGATTATTAAACATGTATGTTCATATGTGTTCATTGCATATTCTAGTCCTTTTTTCTCTCTTCTTCCCCACATAACACCTTTTAGCATTGATGACAAAGATGAAGACATTGAATGAGAAAAAAGTTAACTGATGTTTTTGACTGCTGTTGCTCAAGGAAGGAGTTTGCTTTGGGTGTAACTTTAAGCATGTTCATTACTTACTTTATAACTTGAATAATGTAATTTCTCTTTAGTTCTTGATGCTTATTTATTTATTTTTCATATTAGGTTAGCCTACACAAACCAGAAATTAAGCTGGAATCTCTAAAAGAGGATATTAAGGATTTTCTGAAGACATCAGGTTTGTGATATTTCATTTATATATTTGTGAATAGGATAGATGTATGTAAGAATATATGTGATATAAGTGATGAAGACAGTGCTTTGTGGAGCTTGGTGTCTTGTCACTGACAGTAGCCAGAAGCAGACATTCAGGGATTCCAGATTATTGAATCAGATAAAGAAAATTTAAAAGGGAAAGTGTTGTTGGATTCCATCTGCATTTTGAAAAACATACTATGCAAAGTGCTTTTATCATTTTATAAGATACTCGTGATTTTTTTGAAAGTTCTGGGTGAATAGAGAGTTCAGTCACTTCTGAAAATGTAAATTAAATTCCATGGGGATACTCTTGAAATGAAAATTTTACCTCTAGTTGAATTTCCAATTTGCATTGAAAGTTGTAGGCTATGTTACTATAATGTGAGGATTTTATGATAAATGATGTCAGATTTCTAATCATCGGGAACACTGTCTCTATTAATATTAATTGTTGGTTTTATAAAATGATGGCTTTAAGAAATAGAATCCAAGTTTTTAAACCAAAACTATATTGTAATCATTTGAACAGCAGGTGGAAATAAAGGATATTCTGTTTGTATAGAGATTTAAACTTGGAGATTTCCTATCTTAATTAGATTAAGGTTTCTTTGTCTCCCCTTGTCTATCTGGTAGGTAGACATGAACTGAGACCAGACATAAAACTCCAGTGACTGCAAGGCAACCTCTGATTGATGTTCCATTAGTATTAATTCCTAAAGTTGTCTTCTGGTTGTTTTTTTATTTTAACAGGTTGGGAAAAAAAGCTTCAGAATGCTGTTTATAGTGAACTCAATGTGTGAGTTTATTAAGTATTTTCACTTAATGAGTTCTGCTCACATGATTTACTTTTGATCCATTTGTTTATAGAGGTGTATGGTATGTTACTGTAATCTGCAATATCTGTCATAGCAATGGTACCTGCTTAGCTTCAGTTTTTAAAGTGCCATTATTTCTTTTTCATCCTAGTAAAAATATGGGACTCAAGTGCATTTTAAAGAATAAATGAAATAAATATCACCACATTTTGTAGGTACTTTAGTATTTTCCTTTTGGCTTTACTTCCAAAGGTACCAAGGGTCATAATATAACTATGTAAATGAGGTAGTTGCTGCAAATGAGTTTTAATTGAGGTATTGGTCACAGCATTGCATGTATTTTTGTATTAATTATTTTTTAAAATCTTAAAGATACTGGATCTCTAGGTTTCTCTGGTCAGTGCTCATCATGCTTGGGATATGGTTATAAACGCAGTCAAATCAGCCAAGTTTCCTTTTTATTATTGTTCAGCAAACTTTGGGTTAGACTTCTGGGAAACATAATTTTTCTTTATATTCTGGCACTGTGGAAAGGTGAATTTCATAACAGATACAGCCATGAATGCAACTATAAAATAAGAATTGTGTATGCAAATCTATTTGTGCTAATAAGCTTGTTAGAGTTACCAGTTTAGCACAATGTATATTTAGTAGTATGAGGGACTTAATTCTGCAAAATGGTTCTGTCTGTTAGCAAGGATTCATCTTCATTGTATCTTTCCAGGGAAAAAATATTTACCTGTCTCTAGGGCTAATGCACGGAAATAAGCAGCAAGATAATGGAATTTGCCCTTGAAAATTGAAATTAACTGTGAACACCATGGTTTCATGAGTATTGTGGAAAAGCCAAGAAACAGCATTTCTGAAATCTGTTGATATTAATTCTGTTTTACACATTGGAGCAGAATAGTCCATAACAAATTTGCAGCCAGTACAGGAATGATCTTACCTGATAAAAATGGGAAGAAATTTGGGGAGGGTTTCCCAAAAACATATGATAGGAACTGATTGAATCATTCAAACAAATGAAAATTCAGGCTAACAATAGTTAGGGAAGCTATGTGAAAATTTTGTTTCCTGAAAGACTTTTGAGACACTTAAAATTAAGCTGAATGTAATGTTTGGCAAAAACTCATTGGAAATAACCTACACTACTGAAAGATAAATTGGTGGTTTGGTTTAGTTTTTAATTTTTATGAGTGGATATTCAGCTTTGCCTAAGTCAATACCTCACTTAAACTTCTAATTACTTTGGACATGTACATGTTCACTACTGATTTTTAAAAGGAGAACCTCAAAAAAATATTGTCTCTTAAAAATTGTGATGACTTGGAGAGGGACAGTTACAGGCAATCATAAAGATGACACTATGTGAAGAGAATTCACTTTTAAAATACCTCATTTGTTAATGTCATTATTTTACTTTATTTTATAAGTATGTGAAATTATAAGGGAGCATTGTTTTTAATACAAGAAGAACTCATGCTGAAATGTTACTAATTCTTGCATATTGTTATCTTATTTGTATCCATAGAATGGATGAGGAAAAAATACTTAAAAAAATACTCAGTTTTGATCAACACACACTTGTGTTTTTGCTAGTGCTCTCTATATATAGAAGTTATATTTAAGTTTACAAATATGGGATTAATTAAGCAAAATAAAACATCAGAATATTTAAAGTTTGCCATATTTTCTTCTTAAGGTTTCCTTGGCCCTGTCATCCTGCAGCACCGCCTGAACATATTAAAGAACCTTTAGCCTATATGAGGAAAGCACAGGTTGGTGGTTATCAATTTTACCATTCATATCAGAGCTTTAATTAGACTATTTGAGATTTACTCTGTAGAATGTTACTGTGTTTCTAGGTTTTATACCTTAGGAAAAACAGAGATTTGTAATTGCATCAAAGTGAATAGTAATATTGTGTATGTGACATTTTACATAAATACAGAAAATGCTCAAGTAATTCTCCAGCCACAAAGGAAGTAGGATATAGTGGCAGGTAGGTGAAAAATGTAGAATAGAGTTGATGTGAATATGTCAAAGAAGAGAATTTGGTTTCATTGAGAAGGAAAAAAGGGGTAGCTATAGGTCATTTCCTTAGGGTTACAAAAACATTTTTTTGAAGGGACACGGGCAGTTTCATGATGAAAGATAACAGGCTGCAGAGATAGTGAGATCTTCAGAAAGAAGAGGTATATTTAGTACTTAAAAATGTGAAAGGAAGATGAAAAATATAGAGCTAAGGAGCTTAAGGTATATTGAAGGAGAATAAGAAAGACTGGACTGTAAAGATTAAACAAGGATTTTTGGTGTCAGCAAAAAATACTCTAGCTTGTTTATCTTTTTGCCACTATATGCCATTTGAAATAAACAAAAAAAAATCCACATAAAAATGTAAAAAAAACCAACCAAGTTTCAAGAATATGGTCTAACAAAAACATCTGAGGTAGGGATAAAGGTGTGTTTAACTCTGCTGTGCCTAGAAATACATTGCAGTATTCTTTTACAAAATATTCAACAAATTGTGTTACCTTGACAAGCATATTGTTGTTTATTCCCCTAAGTCTTATCTCTCTGTCCTGGGTTTCAGTCTTTAGGATTTGGGGCTAAGGATTGCTTTAATCAATTTTTCTTGTGTGGTGTGAAATGTAATGCCACAATTTGCAGCCTGAAAAAATCACTCTTACTAGTTTATTAATGCAAAAACCAGAGAGATATATCTATGTGCATGTTTGTCTGAAGCAGTTTCATGGGTTATTACTTTACAAAAATGTATGTAATACTTGCAGTGTTTTTAGCTGTATGTAGAAAGGCCTGTTATTCCAGTAGTTTAAAACTGAGCAGGAGAAGTCCTGTCTCTGCTGGTTTCAAAATTTGATTCCCTATTTCAAAGAGTATTAGTCATCCATGTCCTCCAGGTGGGTTAACCCTGGTAGGCAGCTCAGCCACTCACTCACTTTTCCCCAGAGAAGCATGAGAGAATCAAAAGGGCAAAAGTGAGAAATGGGGGTTACAAAGACAGTTTAATTGGCAAAGCAAAAGCTACACATGTCAACAAAGCAAAATAGGAGTGCATTCATTACTTTTCATCATCAGGCAACTTCTGAGAACTTTAAAAAAGTCCCAGCTTCTTTATTTGGAACATGATGTTGTATGGTCTGGAATATCCCATTGCTCACTGGGGGTCAGCTGTCCTAGCTCTGTCTCCTCCCAAATTCTTGTGCACTCCCAGCCTCCGTGCCATTGGGGAAGCATTAGAGAAGACCTTGAACTTCTCAGCAATAGCTAAAGCATTTGTGTTTTATCAACACCCTTTTGGTCACAAATCCAAAAGAAAGCACCAGACCAACTACTGTGAAGAAAGTTAACTCTATCCCAGCCAAACCTGTATGATGCCCTTTCAAACCCTTTATTGAAATACAGCTCTTTGATAAAGACTTGTGAACCCTTTCCATAGAGAAATACTGGTAAATTAGGGTAGTTGTGAAAAAAAAATAAATGCACAGTTAGAGAACTAACATGATATTTTCTAAAACGTGCAATTGTTTGATTTTCAAGATGACACACATTTATCACTGTAGATAATGGGCCTGTAAGAAAACAAGCATCATCAGAGCAATTGAATCACAACTAGGTTTGGTTTTGTTACTGTTTTTGATTGAATAAACAATGTGAAAAGCTTACAAAGCCAGTGTTTCAATGATTTAGTTTGTTTAAAATATTTGGAAATAGCTAAAATACAAGTGTACAGGTTGCTAATACCTTTTGGGAGAGAGATAAAAGTGAAAACAATTTACTTTCATAGGTGTTGAAAATCTAGTTAATGTTTTGACAGTAAAGACTTCGGGTTTTTTATTTGTAGGTAGATTTTTTTTTTTATTTTTACTTTTTTTTCATTTAGCATCACAGCAGTTGGAAAAAAATACTTTGGTGCTACCATCAAAATTTGTCCCCATATAAAAATGTCCATATTTGTCATATTCTGTTTTTATTAGATACAGTCACCATTTGAGATGCTGTTTCCTTTGTTATACGTTTGTTGATAATTTCTTTATCTTTTTCTATCTTAACAAATTTTGCTCTACTTCAGAATTCTGGAAATAAGGGTAGTACTCCCAGCAAACCATCTCTGGTAGTTACTAGAATGACTTTGAGTCAGTGATTAAAGCAATATTAATATGTTTTTAGAGAGGTATTAAAATGTTCATGATTAACCATTTTTCTCCTCACATTGGTTCTGTTTTCTCATAGCACACTGAAGTTTTTACATTGTTACTGAAGTTTTTATCTTGCTTTCTTTTCCTGCCTCAAAAGAAAACCAGGTTTCTAGAGAAGGATAGAACATTAATGGCAATGAGTAGTAATGCTGTAAGTCATAGGATGATAGAATAGTTGGGGTTGGAAGAGACCTTAAAGATCTGGTTTCAGCCTTCCCTTGCAAGGATACCTCCCACTAGATGAGGTTGCTCAGAGCCCCATCCAACCTGTCCTTGAACACTTTCAGGCATGGGGTATCCACAATATCTCTGGGCAACCTGTTCAATGTCTCACCACCCTCACAATAAAGAATTTCTTCCTCCTATCTCATGTAAACCTACCCTTTCAGTTTAAATCCATTCCCCCTTGTCCTATTGCTGCATGCCCTTGTTAATAATCCTCTCTCCCTTCAGGTGTGGTCTTTAGGTGTTGGAAACCATGTGATGCTATGAAATTGTCTCCAAATTGCAGTGCTACCTTCCTCAGTTTCAGCTATTTTACTGAATAATTGTAACCATAGCAATCCTAATAGTGTGTTTTCTTAGTGTTGAATTTCTTTGTAAGACTAGAGAAATCATCTTGTTAAATGTATTGTTCCCATCAATAAAAGGACTTTATGACCTCTCCCTCTGCCTTTTATTTCAGTCAGGAACAGTGCATTCTGTTTCTGCTCACTTCAGGTACCTGCTGTTCTGGAGAGAGGGCATGGTATCTTGCTTGGAAAGGCTGCATAACCCTCACATTGGTTTTGTCTTTTTTGCATTTATTTTAATATCCTTACTGGGTCTTGAAAGATGAATTACATCACAGTTTATGACTGAGTATAAGTGGTTTATTACAAACATGTGGCATCCCCAGTGCAGTGAGAGGATTAATGTCTGGTATGGCCGTTGTAAGTCACACCAAATGTGTTGACCTCCATTGCTCTTTGGAATTAGATAGTTCTTGGTCTTGCAAAGCTTCCATCTGTCTCTTCTTCTTTTGTAGCTGTCATATCTTTAAGCATATCTCTGCTATTCCCCTCCCTATGCCCCTTCCACCTATCCTCCCTTAATTTTGATGGTATCATGAAGTGATGGTGCCAGTGGTACCAAACCAAGTGGAGAAGTGGCCATGTTAGAAGGGAGAGTCACTGTGCAGAAAAACTTGGATATGCTGGAAGAGTGGGCTAACAAGAAACTTACAATGTAAAAACACAAACGTAAAGTCTGGCACGTGGGAAAACATCCAGGAGTGCAGCACAAGCTTGGATCTACCTGTCTGGGGAGCAGTCTGAAGGAAATGAACCTGGAGGACCTGGTGGACAGCAAGCTGCATATGAGTGGACAGTGTGGTGCTGCATCAAGGAAAGGCAGCAGGATGCTGAGCTGCATCAATGTGGGCATCACTAGCAGAAATAAAGAACTCATTGTCCCACTCTACTTAACACTGGTCAGGTCACATCTGGAGTGCTGTGTTCAGGTTTGGTCCCCACTGCACAGTAAAGGATGTGGACAGACTGGAGAGGGTCCAGAGAAGGGCCACAGAGATGTTCAAAGAACTGGGCAGCCTGAAATGTGAGGAAAGGCTGAGAGAGCTGGGTTTGTTCAGCCTTGAGAACTGGAGGCTTAGGGGAGACCTTGTTCCAGTGTTTAAAGGGTGGCTACAGAGAAAATGGAGACTTTTTTACAAGAGTCACATGGAAAAGATGAGAAGTAATGGGTACAAGTTACTTTTGGGGGGATTCTGATTGGACAGAAGAAGAAAATTTTTTGCATAGGAACAATTAGCCATTGGAATAATCTCCTTAGGGAGACAACATTGAACACTTAGGATTTGGCTGGACAGGAGGCTGGGCCATCTGATCTAGACCATAGTTTTACCAAAAAAGACTGTACCTTTAACTTAGTTTTTGCTGCTACTACCTGTGTTTTCTCCATTTCCACTTTCTTATCCTATATGGCCTAGTAATCTTCATGTTCTCTCACTTCTTATTTCTCTAGAAACAAAACCTCAGTTCTTAGCAAAATAGTAAAGGCTTGATACTACCACTTTGTGAGAGATGAATCAGTTTGTGACATGGTGTTGTGTAACTGCAGCATTTGAAAGGAATTTAAATATGATAATGCAGTTAAAGAAAAATATTTTACAGAGTATGATAAACAGTATGCAATTTGGAAAACATACCTTACATTCAAAACTCAGATCTGTTTTGTTTATACAAAAGAAAGTGAAGGGATGACTTGATTGTGAGGAAAAAGTTTTGGTGAAAAAGAGTAAGTTTTGATGGAAAAAGGTATGAGAGGGTCTTGTAAATGATCTTATAAGTGAAAACTGAAATGAAACAATTATAGACAAGATTTTGATTTATTTTTTTAGGTGCCCTTCATTTGCCCCCTGTCTAATAAACTGCAGCCTCTTTTGGACAGAACTTTGAGGAGCATGGTTAAACAGTAACTAAATGTTGTAGAATTTGTGTCTAGAGCAAATTACAAGCAATAAATAGAACTAAATGAAATTAAGAGGAGTCTTTGCATTCATGTGATTGAGGTCTGGCTTGCTGTCCACAGAAAACTAAAGTATAAAACGCACCAGTGGTGCTGTAATCACGGAAGCACAGTACCAAGTCCATTGACAAGGAAGTCATTACTAATTGGCATTAGCTTCAGAGGAGTTAGCCATGGAGTAGGCACTACTGAAGCCTAATGCAATTGTCAGAAGAATCTGGTTGCTTTTTAAGCTGTCCACTGGCCACTGAGGTATTGTCTACCTCTGTTTTCTCTGATTAGACAACTATTTCCTAAGCACTGTGTTAGAGGAACTATTTTTTAAGCATTACAGAATCCCAGGTTTCTAACTTCCCTTAATTTCTGACAACATCTAAGATACTTTTTGTGGAGAAAGACTTCCAGTCTCTTCAGGCCCCAAAGTGGAGAAGGTATTTGCTATGCACAGTTGATTGACCTCTTATAATTGTTTGAAAAATTTGTTAAATGTTGATCTATAAAGAACCTTGATCATTAAACATATATAAAAAGCAGTAATTGTGAAATACATGATTTTTCAAAGATATGAAATATGAACAACTAAATTTTCTGGTTCTTTTTTGTGTTGTAAAGAATGAGATCTGTTTGATCTATTGTTTCCATGTAAAGAAGCATATAAATATTCCCTTCATGTTTGCAGATGTCAGTCAGTGACTCTTGCTATCCTTTTATAAATATCTAACTTCAGAAAAACTGCTTGTTATTGCATAGTAAACTCAATTTTCAAGAAAAATAAATTCCTTATAATTTATCTTTTGTGTTTATTTTAGGGAAGCTGGGAGAAGCGAATTCTGAAAAGTCTGAATAGCATGTGCACAGAACTCAATATCCCACTAGCACAGAAGGTAATGTATTGTTAATTTTCTATTTTCAAACTGACATCTTCTCTGAAATTAAGCCTCATCTTGCACACTTGTAATGTAATTTTCATTTTAGACATGGTTATCAAGAGGTGCAGGTTCAGTATCTAAATAATGTAATGCCGAATAATTTTCAGAGATGGTGGCAATGAATGTGTCATCTCAGCTTGGGAGAAGATGAATGCTCTAGGTAGATTTTCCTCTTTGCTGTTGCAGTGGTTATCCTCTTGAGGGAGCAGCATGTGGGAAAGCTCATTAATGTGTTTGTGTCTCATAACAGAGTATTTTGTGTGCAGACTCAACTGTATAACTTGTGCAGCCTGTGTGTGACACCAGTGTGCTTTGTGTGCACAAGGCTGTAGCTGAACTGGTACATGAGGAGAGAGACATACTGGTACCTTGCTGATTTGTTTGTCATTCATTCTGATCTGTTTTTTTTAAATTTTATTTCTTTTTAATTAATATAGAGGCTTTAATTTTAAAGGTCATGGAACTAGGGAGTAACTTTTGCATGTTTTGTTCATTCCCCTGCTTGACCTCTGTGATAGGTGGCAGAACCTCTGTGGTTCATCATGAGCTAAAGGATGCTGCTGTATTTGGTTTTCATGGCTGCCAGGGACAGGAGTTTTATTGAGTCCAACAGCTCTATGGAATGGGCAGTAAATCTTCAGTAACACAAAAACTGAGTCCTAAATATCCTAAATTCATTTCTAAATACCCGAAACTATTTAATAGGCTTCTTTCCTTCCAGGAACTGAACTTAGCCTTTCCCAGTGTAATGTACCTTCAGGCTAGTTATCATTTGTTAGCAAATAAGTTTGTATTGCTATTTTGTAAAACACTGCATTAATGTATAGTTGAAATTAATACGTATTTGAAATAAGCATGTTTTTATTCATTCTGTTAAAAAAAAGAAGATACACTTTTTGTTTATTTCAGAGGCCTGCGAATGAACAAAAAGAATTGCTTAATAAATGGAATGAAATGGGAACTGATGAGCCAGGTAAGGTCAACTAAATTTACATGCATTAAATTTTTGTGCATAGAAAGGAAGGATGCATCTTACTTACCAGTCAAAGGTTAATCTAATCTCTTCAAGGCAAATTGATTTTGATCTTTCTTTCATTGGTAATGTGCCATTATGCCTAAATAAATACTTATTTCCTTATTATTTTGTTTCAAGTTACTGTACTAACATTGAATCATTACTGAGAGGCAATTGTGTCTTATTCCATATTCCAGTGCTTTAGAGATTTACTCAACTAGGAGACAGCTCCTCTTATTATAAACTCAGGCTAACAGAAAATATTCAGAGATGTGGATAATTAAGCTCAGATGTTTTCTTGACAAAAGATAAAAATAACTCTTTCACAGAATAATCAGTGATATTATACTTGGGGAAAATAAGGCTAACTCTTATGCTAGTTCATAGCCATGTTCCTTGAAAAGGATTTTGCAGAGGTGCTGGTTTGTATCACACTATCACCTCTCTGATGGCAAACACTTTGCATGGATTTTTTAGTACTGCTCCCCAGTTTTCATTTGACAGCAGTGTGTGGAATTCAATAATCTAAGCTGTAAAAAAACCACCTTGCTTTTGAAAATCATATCTTTCCTAAGTCTAAGAGTGATTCAGTGTAAACACTTAGGAGGATTAAGTAAAAGCTTCCTGTGACTACTCTTCACAGAATCATAGAATGGTTTGGTCTGGAAGAGACCTTGAAGAACCCCCTCCTCTTCATTTAGCTGAGGTTTAAAAAAATAAGGCAATTATCAGTAGCATAATCATGACAGAATATGTGGTAGTTGTTGCCACATATTTGTGAAGATGTTATTTTGATCTTTGCTCTAATCTGTTGTTTAAATTGCTAGATTGTGTTATAAATATGGCACATGTGTTTTTGATCTTTGGGTTTTAACATAGTGTCATTGAAATCTTACTTCAGATCTAAGTCTTTTCCGGCCTGTTTATGCACCTAAAGATTTTCTTGAGGTAAGCCTCTAAAAAACAGTACTCAGCCATTGGCTTGTATCCATTATAGTCTTTTATATGAAGTGGGGAAAATAATTGCTAAGTGTATTCCATACTAGTTGTTGTGTGTAGCAAGTGAAATTTGGCATGGTTTTTATGAATCCATGTTTGGTTTACAAAACAAAACGCTGTTGTCCCTTTTTTACTTTTTAACTGCAGTTTTAAATTGAACCTGTGATAAACTTCTCTATAGCATAGTCTGGGCCCAACTTTTTTTCCTTGGAGAGCAATTCTCAAGTGATTTTGTAAAGCATTTTACATTTTCAATTCCAATATATTAAGCTCATAAATCACAATATGTAAAGCTAATAGACTATTTGGTAGTTGGGTGCAGACTTGTATGCAGTTGTAATTGTAGGTCATCTAGGAAGGTTTTAAAAAATCAAACATGAAACAGGACTATGTGGAATTTCAAGGCTTTTGTATGTAATCAAACTGAATCATTAAAAAATTGGTGACTGGAATCTTTAAAGCCTTAAATGTCAGTATTATTAATAATTTTCTATGACTCAAGCACAGAACCTGATAGTAAAACAGTACTTATTACATGTCACTCGTTTTGTTCAGTTATGAAATGTTGAAAATATTTTATTTATTTTGTTTTCCATCACTGTACTAACAGCCATGTGTGTTTTTAATCTGGGATCTGTAAATAAATCCATCTTTTTTTTAGCTTTATTCAGTGACCTTCATGATCACTCTCTTTTTCTTTTATGCTATTTTCTTTCCAGAGTTTGCAGTTTCTTTAAATTAACAAGTCCGACAGTGAGATTATATGATATTAGAATACTTACAAGAGTGAGAACTGTAGAGGTACACAGTTATGAGAGAATTTCATAGGAGCTGGAAATTCATGGTAGAAAGAATCTTTACAGTTCAACATTAAATAAAAACCTATACTATGGAATAACAGTATGTAAGAGACTGTAAATTCCTTTATAGATTGCAGGTACTTACCTTCAGATGATTCCTCGTCCTTTAAATTATATTTGCTTTAAGTTTTCAATTCTGTAATTTCTTTTTCTTAAATGAAAGAAGATATTTTGATATATTATTATTTGGTAAAGAATTATTTTAGTAGCAAGTTATGTAGCGTTTTTATTGGAAACCCTGTAAGATTGCCGGTGTAAAAAGATGGATAAAAATTCTTTCAGAGAAAAGTAATGCTGAAAAATATCCTGGATACTATCCTGGATAGCCATGTCAAATATGTTGTTGGTATAGCTTAAATGAGGAAGTAAATTTTAGTCAAGACATTGCTATGTAGCCAGCACTTAATTGTGTATATTAAAAATTATTTCTGCTTTTTTATTGAGCTGACTTTTCAAAGTAGACTGTGTTAGCTTCCTTTAAAAATTCAATACTTTTTGATTTTGAAAATGTAGAGATATAATTTGATCATTTGTGTATATATATATAAGTTGTGGGAAATTATTTTGTGTTGAATGTACTGTTTGTAATGCTGATGATGCTGAGAGGAGTTCTGAATGTAAGCAAGAAATGACAGAGCTACAATTTTTAAGGTACTGATGAATCTTCGAAACCCAAATTATGAAAATGGAGAGCAGCCTAGTTTCAGAAATCATCTGGGACTAATTCAGGTTCCCTTAAAAGTTAAAGATATTCCAGAATTGGTAAGTATATTTTTTTCTTATAAGAGGTTTCTGTAGGAGCTTTTTTTCCTTTCTAATGAAAATGATTCTAACTAATAAAAATGAATATTAGTATCATAAATTTTTCCTTTTTGAAATGAAAATCAATCTAAATATGTAGTTAAAATACAGAGCATAAAGAAGTTCTATGAAAAAAAAATATTTTTAATGAGAAATAAAACATAACCAGTAAAATTTCTGCAAGGAGAGAAGTTTTCATTTTATGCTACACAGGTTTAATTTGTGCCAAAAATACACTTCTGTACATGTTATTCACTTAATCATTTTTCTTCTGTACAAGAAACTTCAAATTTGTAGCACATCTCAATTCTGCAGATTCTGTACAGGATCAGTAGCCTGACAATGAGTTAGCTTCTGACTTTGTTCTCAATATAATTTTAAATCCCTTTATTGTCAGGTTGTAAATGAAAAGAAATGTTTGAGTACTAGTGTATTATATGGGAGAGTTTTTCTCAATGCTTCACTGATGAGGCTCTTGCAGATTATATGCTAGTAGAAAAACCTTCATCTGGGTTGGAAAAGAGATGGGAATTAGAGATCCTTAGCCCAGTCTTTCATTACCCCTTCACTACATCCAGGTGTAGTGACATCCACACCTGACGTGCAAACTGGGACTTATGTGTAAAACTAAAGTAAGAATTGATGTGAGATTCTATTTCAAATGTGTGCATTTAGAAGAACTTAATTTGGTTCAGAAAATATTCCCAGTAAGCCTTCCAAAAAAAATCTCAAATGATTTAGAGAATTAAACTTGTTTATATGTTATGGTTCTGTTCCTTTCCAGAAAGAAGACTTTAGTGAACTAGGCTTAAATATAGGACAGCTAGGTATTGATGATTCAGCACAAGTGCCTCCTGGTAAGCTAATGCCATGCTCCAGTCATTCAAACAGAACACTAATGAGTAGAATCCTTTGAAATGATTTTAAAAATTGTGTCTTTTTCCCACAGTAAACAATAAATGTTTGTTCTGTAACTATGATTGTAGGGATTTTTATAGTAAAATATAGCTAATAATAGAAAACATTGCATATATGAAGAGTCAGATTTGGAGAAGTTTTTAAGACATCACTTCAAGTAGAGAATACATTAATTTCAATATGTTTGAACACTGCAAGATCTAGAGAACCACATTGCCTGTTTCCAGAAATACAGAAATTATCAGTAAATATTAATCCAGCTAACAGATAGGTGTATTTTTTATACATATACATATATATATATACACAAACACTTAAAATAGCTGTTGTCAAAATACTACAGGACATATCCATATATTAATATTCAGTAACTTAAATAGCATATAACCTCTGTTGGTTTTCCATGTATGAATCTGTTGCTGTAGGAAGAGGTTTTAAAATGGTATTTCCACATAAAAATGGAAATCACTGTAATATCACAAGATTTTTCTTTTTAAATGGAAACTTGCCTAGTTGAAAATCATGTAGTATAGTGCTGCTTTGATATTTGTGTTTTTGAAACACAAAATTAGTTTTTGAAAAAATTTTGACTCTGGTGCAGGTTAGCTTTTAGTGATATTAGCAATAAATAGCAGCTGAATGTAATGATGTGTGTTAAAATTATTAAATACATTATCAGCTGGGGTGTCTTTTTCATTTATTTTTTGTCATGCTTTTCTGTGTTTTTATTTTCTAGAGTTCTTTGAAAATGAACATGTACGTGTTGGGCAGAAAGGTATCGATCTGTTTTTATCTGTAATAAACGGAGTAGTTAAGAATGCATTTAGTAAATTGGTATTTGCATGTACCTCTTAGAATTTTGAGAACTTAGACTTGTAATTTAGATAGACAATCACTAATACTGTTATCATTTAGACAGGGACAGAAAAGCAAACATTTGCAGTCTACCAGCAGCTGTCAGATAAAGAGCTCCACAGGTATTTCAATAAAAACAAAATAGGAAGCACATTGACATCTTTTTGGTGGCAACTTAACTTACTGCACTACTGAATTGCAGTTTAAAATCAAAATTCTGTGGAGTCCCTTGTCTGCACACAAAGATCTCATCATTGTAATGGGATCTATGCCTTTGTGTCAGAATAGTCCTTTTAGTGAAATCAGTTGCAATTGCAGAATATTGCAGTGTTAGCAATTAGTATTCCATATTAGCCACTATGGAATATTCACTTACTTGTCTCTTTATACTGCCTTTTCTGAAAAGTTCCGGGATTATTTTTGTAGGTTGAGAAATAACCTACAAAAGGAAGGGGAAGTTAAAAGAAATAATAATTTAATAGTTTAAGTTTGCTTATAGAAGAAGCATACAAGGAATGGTTGAAATACACCAATGTTTACTCATTACTCTTCTGATTCCTGAACATTAACATTAAAGGAAAAAAATGGCAGGATACTGTCCAAAAAGTTCTTCATCCTAATTTTTTTGTTGCAGTAACAAAACAAGGATCTTTCTCTCTTTCTTTCTTTCTTACTTCTTTTGTTGGAATCTTTCTGTCCTTACACTGTCAATTTTCTAATCCAAGAGCAACTAATTAGGTACTGTCCACCTCTCTGTTCTTTTCTCATTCTTCCAATAAATGAACTTCTTGAGCCATTCATTCAACTCCACATTGTCATTCGTATTTGTTGTGTATATAATACATATATATACATATATATATATATATATATATATATATGCATATATATATATACATATATGTATACACACACACATATATGTATATATATTTGTCATATTGTCTATACTGAGAGGCTCTATTCTAGAGAATGCCTTAGCTTTTCCTATATTCAAAGATCAAAAATTTTGTAAATATGTGAGTGCCTTGACCAAAAACTGAAATATCTTTTCATTCAGCGGGAGTCCTGCTGCATGCTCTAACAGGTGTTAGTTATGACTTTGTTTGCCACTGAGGTATTGATTTTGCTTTTATATTAGATGTATTTCCAAGTCTGAGGATATTGTGA
Organism: Ammospiza nelsoni; assembly: GCF_027579445.1. NCBI lineage: Eukaryota > Metazoa > Chordata > Aves > Passeriformes > Passerellidae > Ammospiza > Ammospiza nelsoni. The sequence goes on along the minus strand of NC_080636.1, from coordinate 11,071,053 downwards.
ATATCAAGTTCAATGAGATACAGAAAAGCAAGCTGTTAGACACTTCATAAAAATTAGAGGAAATGGATTTGGAAACTTCTGAGTAGCAGTCAAACACCTATGTAGTGTCTAGATAATAACAAAGAAATTTCTCACCAACTCTCTCTTTTGTGAAGGACATTTTGAGTACCAGGGTACAGTTAATCACACACCCTTGGTGAGGAACATTTTTACCAGATTACAATAGCTGAAGATGTTTGTCTTTCAAGTTTATAGATTGAAGTAGGGAACGAGGTAATCTCTTCTGTGGTATATACAGTACTGTATTCAGCATGAATTCAGCCCTTGTGACAGAGTAGCCTGAAGCTTCACAACTGTGACCCAAATAAGCAGACCTGTCAGCAGTAGAGTATTTGTTTTATGTCAATATGAAGGCAAACCAATATCTTCTTATGTCTTTATCCTCTAGAGTAAATATACCAATAATGAGAGAACATGACAGTACACTCTGAAATGGAAAATTCTGCCCCACAGTTATCTGTGAAGATACTCATATAGTTAACATGGAAAGAAGGAAGACACAAAAAAAGAATGAGTGGCAATCTCCTGTTTCAACTGTGATACCACTCATAGTTAAGCCAGGAATATTTTGTGGCTATAAATGGCTGCTTGTTCTGCATGATGCCAGCTTAGTAGCTGCAACTAGCCTTGATATAGTCATGTGTACATACTCAGTCCTATTTTATGACAAAATGTAGTATAGCCTTTCTGATTAATACCAATTGCATTATTTCCCAAGGGATTACTTAAAAATTGCAGTGTGGAAACGATATCTTTTCAATATTTGCCTATTAGCTGATGCTTACAGCATGGTAAGCCAGTTTTTAAAGTTAAACATTAAGGTATTTGATAGAAGTCTTACACTACATCAACTCTTTACCTGTTTGTTTCTTACAGTGTTAGCAGAGCAAGATAGTGCTGCAGCTCAGCAGTATGTTCGTCAGGGATGTCCAACAGCCCTCCGAGCTGATCTGTGGGCTCTCATTCTTAACATTTCCAATCAGCCAGAGGTAAGCAGTGAAGGGAGAGTAAAATGTGAAGACTAGGTGAGAGCACAAAAGTGCAAGCACATATTTTCTAGTGATGTTTTTTTCCAAAATAGAAATGCTCTACCGAGTTGTCACAGAACCTGATAAACATTTTATGATTTAAAAAGCTCTGGGCTGTGGTGAAGTTTTTGCCACTCTTCCTAATTTTTAATAGATATGTGAGCAAAATACCGTAGAACAAATTATTCAGTTGATCTGACTGACTCCTGAGATTTTCCTATATGATCCTGATTTTTTTTAGAAGGGACAAGAAAAAATACCTGGGAAGGAGACTGAACTGCTCATATCTTTGCTAAGTTTTATAAAAAGCTTTTTCACGGTTGTTTAACCCTATCATCATATGCACTTACATATCTTATAAGTTGCTTTATATGTTATGGCATATACTCTGCATAGGTACAATCAGAAAGACTTAGAGAGGAGCTGGTAAGATGTGGGTTGTTTCTATGTTCACTTGTACTGCAACAGTTTTTCATTGTACCTTATATTTAATATAAGTCCTCAACAATGAAATTTTTCAGTATCTTAAGCCATGCCATAGTTATTGTATTTAATGTACCTTAAAAAGTTAAATCCCTCTTTAAGATCTTTGCAAAATTGGGGAAACGTTGATGTGAGGCTTTTATATGTACATAATAATTTACCTTGTGATATTTTTTTACACACTTAGCAAATTATACTTGTCAGCTATAGATGAAAAAGAAAAATAAACTATTTTAAGCATGTGCATTATTCTGAGGCTGAATGCAGTAGAAGTTTTCATTTAAGAGACATTCTGCCAGATCCAGAGCCTTGAGACTGAACTGAGTAGATTGTGTGCAAGGAATTAGTGGTGAGACAGTGCTTTGTGATGATGCTGAAGGAACTCCAGAAAGATGAGGGCAAGTGGCTAGAAAATGGTAATGATAACAATGAGAAAAAGTGGTAAGGGCAGATAAAGTGATGCAGAGTGGGAAAATAGTCTGCTACTTTGAGATTATCAAAATAAAGGATTGAAAAACAGTGAAATACAAAATGCACTCTCAGTCCCCATAGAAAACAGAGGTTATCAAGTTGGGACAAGATACACTATGTTGAAGAAAGTAATTTAAGCTGTGAGGTAACACCTTAAACTTCCCATTTTCTTCATGCAAAACTGAAACTGTTCTAATGTAACAGCTGTCACAATCTTCTGTCTTCTCTTCCAAGACTATTTTTGCATAGCATTTTTTGTCCTGGGTTCTAAGTTAAAGTTGTTCTGTGAACTTTGAGTACATGCATTTAAAAGATCGATTTTCTGAATGAGTTCTAGCAGGCTGCCCATGGATCAGGTAGAACAGCATGTGGATTACCACAGCTATGTTGTAAGCTGAATAGCCATGGTTCAGTTTAAGCACTGCATTAACTAATGTTTCTTACACAGAAGTAAGCTGTGACTACTGCCAAAATGCTAACACCCTGAGATGTTCTTCTTGCATAGCATGAATACATGGCTTTCTTTTTTGTGAAGTATAGCAAAGCAGTTTCCATATACATGTAGCTGTTTTATGATCTGTTGAATTTCATGTAGACTTTATGGATTTATCTAATATTTCTTTTCTCTACCTCTTGTGAATAGTTCCTCTGCTGGAGTTGAGTTGTCTGTGGACATTCCTTGCCGTAATATTTCTGATTTGCAATTTAGGTTCTATTACATTTCTAGCTGTATGAATCTCTAAATCACATGAAATGTGAATTTCCTTTCTTTGATGTGAAACATTATGAGGGTTTGGTATGGGCAGCATTGTGTGTGCTAGCATCTGATATTGTTGTTTGGACAATTTTATTCAGTAAAGCTCAGCCTCTGTATAAAGCTAATACACAGCCAAGCAAGGAATGATACTAACAGTCAAGCATTGAATAATAAAAATGATAAACTGTGAGCTCTGTATGCAGGATTATTTAGAAATGTATAAACACATTGCCTGACAATGAATGGTTTCTCAGTTTTCATTTGTAATGGTACACTTTAGAGGAACTGTGTTAAAAGAGCCTTTTTAGGGTTACAAAGATAAACATTTGAAGGTGAACGGTGTCACAGTTAATATTGTCTGTGTAAACAGTCCAATTTGCTGTATATATATTTTAATCATATGATCTTGAATCAGAGAATCACAGTTATTTCCTGTGGGATGTCTGTCTCATTGCATGAAATGGATGGCACACACTTACTGAGAATCTGTTTAATTTTTTTTCCCCTTCTGTTCATAGTGTTGCAGAATTGTTTAGTCTCTGCATGCTACTGAAACAGTGTTTAGGAAAGAAGTTTGTTCATTATCTGATAGGCTTTTTCTTCCCCATTTTTTGAGTTAATAGGTGGAAAATCTTAATGCTGAAAATTCCAGCATGGAAAAATCAGTGGTGCTTTACTTTGTTATATGTATTATTAAATGTAGTTTCCAAAGTTTAAAAACTTAATAAATACATGAGGTGGCAAGTTCATAATGGGACATTATGTAAATCTGCCTTATCAGAAGGTTTTTGAGATTAGGATCAGTAGCCAAAGGTCCCCACTGTACCATTCAAACAGCAGAAAACCCAGTTACAGTAACAGACTGTTATCATCTTTGGCTGCACAAGGATGTACTTTACAAGTAGATTTCACAGATCTCTGGCAAAAGGAGAATGAGCTTTGGGCCTTCTTCAAGAATTCACTGGGAAGGGTCTTCCTTTAACTCTTCTGTTTTCTCTTTATGTAATCTGATTAGGTGTTTGTTTTGTCCTTGTTAGATTGAGAGGCAAGTGCAATCACATGGTAAGGGTGACTAAAAATGGGTCATGACCTGCCAGCAGTTCATCAGTGAGTGTAGCTCTAGTGCCAGGGATTTCATGACAGGACACATGTGGACTGTGCTGGCACGGAGGTTGCTGAGTAATCCAAACCTTTATTTCAGAGAAGGTGAATATCCAGATTCTGTTCAAAGTAGCTTTGCTGGGTTCTGCTGAAAGATACTGTTCTCTCTGGGCCAGTCCTTTCAGAGCTCTCTTATGCTCTCAAGTGGATACAATATGAATGTTTTGGGATGTGGCTCTGTAAGGTCAAGAAGGCTGCTCACTGCAATCCTGAAATGTACTTAATTTCAGTTTGGAAAGATAAGTATATTTGGAGGTATGGTATTTTTATACCACCTATAATTTTCAGAAAAGCTGCAGTCTATATGAAAATGCAACATATTTTTGAGGGAGAAAAAGTTTACAAATCAATGTTACATGAAAATTCAGCAGACGAAAAAGAAATGTTGAATCAGGTGAAAATAGTAAGATTTTTGTTTTATAACTGAAAAAATTTTAAATAATGTAAGAAATGTAATGCATTTTTGGACACAAACCATGATAGATGTTTCATAAATATGCAGTGCTTTTTCAGTTGAACACATGCTTCTTTTTTTTTAATTGCTCAAAATTAATTTTTTTACTTTAAATATTCATGTCATGTCTCAAATGATGGTAATATTCTTAATTTTAGGACATCTTGTATTATGAACAGCTTAAGTCAAATGTGATTCAGCACAACCTTTTAGTGGACAGCCTGATTTACAAAGTAAGTAATTCACTAAACAGTGAGTTCATGTGCTTATCACACTTTGTATCTTCTTGTTGGTTTTTGTAACAAAGAAAATACTAGATGGTTTGGTTTTGAGGAGTGCAAAAATCATTAGTGTGAACTTATTATTGTGAACTTATTCCTTGTGCCTGTGTTGTCTCTTGTGTAAGACATTTGGGTTGAACTATTAAGTCATAAAGGAATGATATCTTCATTTGAATGAGTAACTGGGTTTGTGAGAAAGAACCAACAGGGTATGACTGCTTCCATTTCAAGTTTCAACTGTTAATATAAAATACTTAATCATCAAGTTAATACAGCATTTTTTAAATTTTAAAATGTGGAGTCTAAGCTTAGCTGTAGTTCTTGGAAGGAAAGTGAAACAGTGTCTTCTGTCACCATGTTAAGTTTAGCCTCCATGGGAGTCTGAAGAAAGGTCTTTTGGCTTCAAAGTCTTGTATTTTTTTATTACAGGATGTGAAGCTGACAGCAAGCAACGATGATTACTATTTTGTATTTGAGGATTATTTATATCAGGTATGTAACTATTTTTTGGTTAGAAAACCTAGGAGGTATATTTCTGTAGGATTGTATCATCCTTGGAGAGAACTGCCTTTGTAAGGCAGAGTACAATGGGACAGATACATCTCTTCACTGCATATACTTTCTCTTCTGCATAGCAATCTTGGGCACTTCAACAGATTAAGCAGGGCAAGCTTCTACAACTCCTGCTATGAAGGACCATACACAATGTCTTTCCAGTGCACTAAGCTGGAAAATACAAAGTCAGCCATATTTGTCCTCTCTCCAGCTTTGCAGTGAGTAACCCCCAACAATTAAAAGTTGTTGTGTACAGAAAAACTAAGTAATGAGAAGTATATTCAGGGTTTCATTTTAAATACCCCCTTGCTTTACAGTGACCTATTGCAATAAGCATATTGACATATTTTTAAATTAAAGACATTGATTCTAAATAAGGTAGTGACAGGTATGGTTACTTGTAGGATTGCTCCCATCACAAAACTGGCTGATTGGTGAGGGTCAGATGGCTGGAAGCTGGCTGATGTGACGCCCATTCACAAAAAGGCTGGGAAGGAGGATCCTGGTAATTATAGTCAGCCTGACCTCAGTACCTGGTATGGTTATGGAACAGTTTATATTGAGTGTTATCACACAGCACTCACAGGAGGGCCAGGGTATCAGACCCAGCCAGCAGCACGGGTTTAGGAGGGGTAAGTTGTGTTTGACCAGCCTGATATCCTTTTATGACCAGGTGACCTGGCTGGTGGATGCAGGAAAGGCTGTGGGTGTTGTGTACCTGGACTTCAGCAAGGCCTTTGACACTGTGTCCCACAGCACACTCCTGGAAAAGCTGCAGCCCATGGCTTGGCCAGGAGCACTCTACTGGGTTACTGAAACTGGCTGCATGGCCGGGCCCAGAGGGTGGTGGTGAATGGTGCTGCATCCAGCTGGTGGCTGCTCAGCAGTGGTGTCCTCAGGGGTCTGTGCTGGGACCAGTTCTGTTCAATATTTTTATTGACGACATGGATGAGGGGATGGAGTCTTTGATCAGTAAATCTGCGGATAACTGGGAGTGTGTGTTGATGTGTTGGAGGGTAGGAGAGTTCTGTGGAGAGACCTGGAACAATGGGATGGATAAGCAGAGTCCAATAAGATGAAGTTGAGTAAGTCCAAGTGCTGAGTCCTTCATTTTGGCCACAAAACCCCCTGCAGCACTACAGGTTGGGGATGGTGTGTTTGGACAGTCCCCAGGCAGAAAGGGCCCTGGGGGTGCTGGTGACAGCCGGCTGAACACGAGCCAGCAGGGAGCCCTGGTGGCCAAGAAGGCCAAGGGCATCCTGGCCTGTGTCAGGAACAGCCAGCAGGAGCAGGGAGGTCATCCTGCCCCTGTGCTCAGCACTGGTGAGGCCACACCCTGAGTGCTGTGTCCAGCTCTGGCCCCTCAGTTTGGGAAGGACCTTGGGACACATCCAGAGGAGGCAGCGAGGCTGGAGAGGGGCTGGGAACACAAACCCTGTGAGGAACCCCTGAGGGAGCTGGGGGTGCTCAGCCTGGAGAACAGGAGACTCAGGGGTGACCTTACCACTCTCTACAACTCCCTGAAAGGTGTTTGCAGTCAGGTGGGGTTGGTCTCTTTCTCCAGGCAGCAACTGACAGAACCAGAGGGCACAGTCTCAAGCTGCACCAAGGAAGTTTAGGTTGGATATTAGGAAGAAAGCTTTTAATGGAAAGAGTGATAAAGTACTGGAATGGTCTCTCTGAGGAGGTGGTGGAGTCACCATCGCTGGATGTGTTTAAAAAAGACTGGATGTGGGACTCAGTGCCATGGTTTAGTTGAGGTGTTAGGGATGGGTTGGACTTAATGATCTTGAAGATGTCTTCCAACCGAGTTAGTCTGTGATTTTGTGAAATTCGCAAACTGTCTGAATAATGTCAATGCAAACATTGATATTTGTTCAATAAATGTTTACATGTAAGAGTTTTTCTTGATTTAATGGTCAAAGATGATCTTCATTATTGTTAATACTGTGTCTTCATCTTGGGATGTGAAAATCTGGTTCCTATTTCTTTTTCATTCATTATGTAGACTACCATGACATTAATTAGTCATTAACTGACACTTGCAGTAGGCAGGGGATTACAAACTATGAAGAACTTGAAAGTAGTATATGATATAATATTTTGTTTTAAGGCCATCAGAAATAGATTTTGCTCATCATTCTCAATATATAACCCAGTTGAATGTTTTCCTTTTTTATATCTCTACTGACTAAAAGAATAGCTGCAGAATGAAAATCATTAAAAAGACTAAACTGTCTTTAGTAGTTTGAAGAAGACTCACCAAAAATCTCTGAAAAATTATGTGGCGAGTTTTACTGCAGGGCTTTGAAGCAGCAAATATCTCAAACTTCTAATTATTTGTTGCTCTAGTTTTGATTGCCATTTTGTAGTATTCCTCAGACATTGTTCTAGAAAAAAGTTATCCATTTTCCTTGATAATTTCCTCTTCCAACCTAATTTGCAAATGCTTTACTGCCAAATTATTTTGTTCTATAGCCACTGGAAAAATTTTGTTGTATGAGTCACTGTGATATGGGATATTATTTATTGATTTAATATGATGAATGGAATTAAATATTGGCTAAATAAGATAGATAATGAAAATGTTAGTTTAAACGAGATACATTAATTCCGGGTTTGCACTGGTTTTATCGGTTTTTTTCATGACTAGTTACTGCCTCTTAAGTTTTCCAAGCCATTGAGCAGAGTGTGTCCTTTGTGTGTTGTGAAACAGATGAAATGTCCATCAAGATGAGAAAATCTGGGTTTAAAATTATGATGAGGATATTTTGTTGCGTTATTGGTACCTCTTCAGTAGCATACTACTGTTTTCAGGAAAAACACTGTGAAATGGCAGAATTTATTTCCTTTAATATCTTTACTTTCTTTTTACCAAAGTTTACTTATTTTTATTACTTCTTCATAACTATACAGGTACTTTTAATAAAGCAGTTTCTTGTTGATAAAAGCTTTGACTTTGGTTTTTTTTTTCTTTCCCTCAATAATTTTAATTCAGTGGTTCTCTTTTCAGTTGGATTATAAATATCCAATATTTTGGTTAATATTTCTGTATTTGAAAAGGGCCATTGTTTTCTTTAGCACTATCATTTTGTTAATGAGGAAAATAACATGGATTAATAGATTTGTAAATTCTTTGTTTCAGACCAGAAGTTCAATTTGAACGATTTAGTCTTATATCCTGCAGAATGAATACGTGCAAAGAACCTTGCCCAGAGTTTTTGGGCATAGTCATAACTTAGATTTGAGCTAGAGTCTATCACTTATAAAGATGCAGTCTTCATTTAAAGACTTCCAGATAATGGGACTGGACAGTGTATTCTGAAAAAGAGGGCCTCAAATGAAGGTTACATTCTTTCCCCCATGAGAAAACATAGTTTATGTCCTGTTCAGATTAGTTTCTCTTTTGTTCACCTCAGTTAACATACACATAGAATTACATTTGCCTGTGCATTGTTATTGTCAGTGATATTTTGGCAGCTATTAACATGATTGTGTATTGCAGAAAAATAATATTTAGTTTAAACTGTTTGAGATAAAGAAAGTATTATTCATTTTTAAAAGATGTTTGTATTTGAGAAATAGTTTTGAGGTTCAAAAAAGAAAAAAAGTCTCAAAATATGACCTGCTTTCCATGAAAAAAAATTTAAAGCAATAATAGTCAGGTGTGTCATTTTGCTTGTTTCCTTTTGACAAATGCTGATATGTGGAAGTTGTTTGCACCAATTAGTGGAAGGAAAAATGCATTCATTTTTATTCACGATAAATTATATAGTGAAACATTTCCTCCTTTTACACCTTGACTACAGTTAAAATAAACTCTTAAAATCTTCAAGAGCAGAGTGTCCTGGGTTCAGCTAGGGTAGAGTTTATTTCTTCTCAGTAGCTGTTGCAGTGCTCTGTTTTGGATTGGGAATGAGAATGGTGTTGATAACACGCTGATATTTTGGGGTATTGCTAAGTTGTGTTTATCCTAAGGACTTTTTCCTTGTCTCATGCTCTGCCAGTCAGGAGGTATACAAAAGAAACTGGGAGGGAGCATAGCCAGGACTGATGAAAGGGTATTCCACACCAAAGAATGTCATCATGCCTGGTCTGGGTTTGGGAAGGGTCTGGCATTAGTCTTTTATTATCATTATTATTATCATTTGCCATTATTCTCTTTCTAAACTGTTCTTAGCCTACAAGTTCTGCTTTGATTGTCCTTCCCATTCCACCGGGGTGGAGAGGGAGAGGGAGGGGGTTGAGCGAGCTGAGAGTGATGCTTGGTTTCCAGCTGGGCTTAAACCCCGACAGAGAGGGATTGAGGTGTGCCAAAGTCAGCCGGGAGTCAAAGTCTGCCTTACGTCTGCCCTCTCGTGTATGTTCTCCATAGTGCAGCCTTTCAGTGCATGAAAACACGAAGATTTTTAAATACAGTACTAATTACTACCACTTTTACAACTCCAGATGGGATGAGATTGGTTTTTTTTCTATGAATGCTTTTACGGCTTAATTTTATACTCAGTTGCTGTGAATACAGTTGTTTTCATTTATGTAAACAATAAAACCCAAATATACTTTAGAGTATACTACGTGCATTTTTGATCTTTAGGATACAAGGCAGGCATTATAATCTGTTTTTTGAAGGAGCTGAATTGCTTGCAGACATTTTGTAAAAATCCTGGTAATGAAAGCAAATGTAATTTCTTCCAAAGCTGCACACATTTGAGAGTGTAAATGATTAGTATGCTTATTCACTTACTAGGACATCCCCAGGTCATAGTAACTGAGTTGAAAAACAGTCCAAAAGCTGTAAAAGCAGCCAGGTACACATAAAGTCACTAATGTTGTGGCAAAAGGGGATCAACACCTGCCAAGGAGGAAGGAGGAGGGTGGAAGAATGTGGATATAAATCTGATAACAAATGAACGGGAATGTAAAATTATAGCAAGTTCAAAGTGAGCCTGGAAATTTGAGCAGGAAAACAAACTAAGGTGGTGAAGAGCTTTCAACCTAATTGGCTCTCTTAAATACCATCTAATAGGTGCTAATAAAATTAAATTTGTTTGACATTGCTTTGATCCAGTTAATCAGCTGACTTTCTTTTCTGCAGGTGTTGCTGTGTTTTTCTCGAGATACATCTGTACTGGAGCACTTTACTTACAGTAGTGCCACCCCACCTAAATCATACATACAAGGTAGAAAGAGTTGTTTCTAAAAAGATGATGTAGATTTTTGTTGACTGATACACTAATGCTGTATGTGAATTTGCTTTGTGTTCATTGCACCCGAGCAGATTACCCTTTAAAGAATGTTAATAAAAATGTATCCAGCTGACTTCTGCATAGATTCTGACAGTTTAGAAGCTGATCACAGATTGCAATGTTGTTCTTTTACTCCACTTTGCTGTATATAGTTCTGCAATGTTTTACCAGGAGAAATGAAACACAACAATGACAATATGGTAAAATCATGACAATGCCTGTCTTCATCAGTGCTAGATGTTTAAATAGACAATATTGTTCTCTGCAACTCCAATAAATTTAGCAACTGGAAGTTGTTATAGAATGTTGTCTTTGCAAAGCAGTGAGTTTTGCAAATATTTGTAGACAGGAGCAGAACATGTTGCTGAAGAACTGTTCAATAGTGTGGGAGAGTAGAGCTTTACCAAGCATACTTAGCACTGATTTTTTAAAAAAAGCATGGCATCTTCCAGAGTGTTAGCTTATTTTTGGATGTTCTTTGACTTGAGGTCTCATTATTTTTCTTAACAATCTTTAGACTTCTTGTTTCACTCCACTTGCCTTCTCTGCCAGCTTCTCATACCATTCTTCTGGATGTTTCCGTGTGTCTTAGAACCTCACCTGCCTTGATTTTACCTAGAGGTTCCTAATTTTGCCTTCCTTCTTGAGTCATTCAATAATCCAATCACTTTTTTTTCCCATGCACCTTCATCTTCTACATTCCCATTGATTTCCTTGGTCCTGGTGCCTGTGTATTTAGCCAAGTATGGTCCCTAAGTACTTTTTTTTTGCACAGGACCTCTGCTGAGAGTTTTCATCTTGCTGCCTCTTATGTCACTATAAGTAATGTTTTTTTCAATTTTTAAATTTCTTTTTTATTGCTTTTTTTACTGTCTTTCACTGAATGGTGGAGTTTTCTTTATCTACTCCCTGAAATCAGCAAAGGGCAAAACAGCAGTGGGATCCCAGGCCTCACTTCAGACACAGAGCTGTGGCAGCCCAGAAACACAGTGGAGACCATCCTGCATATTCCTAGACAAATCCTGGGAATGATGTTGCTGATACCTAAATCTGTGCAGTGCAAATCCTAAAGGCTTGTACGTCCTATTTTTAGCTGATTTTCCAAGAGATGTACTTTATGCTAAAAATACTCATCCTCCCAGATTATAATTCCTGTTTGCACAACAAGCAAACTGTTGAAAGGAAAAGGAGAAAATAATTTTTAGTTTAATGAAGCAATTCATTTGTATAATTGGAAAATAGTGGATTTTGTTTTCATGGGGTAGTAGGCAGGAATTTTGCAGGTTAATTTTTATCTTATTTTAGTCAGTTTATGCTATAGGAAAATATCAAGGTGCAGATTCCATTGAACGTGACAAAAGTTCCATGTGCTGAAGTCTATTGCAAATACTAAATAGAGTACACAGAATATTCTATAAATTTTCATGTAATTAATTAAATTTTTAGTTAAATGTTCTCATTTTAGAACTAAAATAATTGCAAGTATTAATTAGTTGTAATTATGTTTAATCACACTTATATTTCTAAATAAATTGTTAAATTTTATTAATGGATTTTGGATTAATAATTTCTATAGTTAAAATATGGTTTAATAATGTGTTCATTTTGCAGGGAAGTTAGAAAAGTTATATGATCAGTGATTTTCTTCACTTAATTCTTTTGTATCCAGCAGATTACTTAAATATTTGTTTGTTACATCAGAACATCCATCTTCCTCTGTTGCAGACCTAACAGTGCCTTGAATATTTTTTATCTGTTTGAAGGCTTTTCCTGTCCCTAGGTCAGTCTGCCCTTATTCCCTCCTAGAGCTTCCCTGTCATCCAGGTCTGCAGCAAACACCTTTAGAGTTCCTAAGACTCACCCAGATAGAATCTCAATAGAACTGAAAATTTTTAAATTTTGCTGAAATTTTGCTTTTCTTTTTTGTTGTTTGTCATCCTTCTTTATTGGTGCTGCATTTCAGTTTTATATCTGACATTGTACCTGTCTCATTGCATTGCTTGCCACACTTTGAGCAATGTCAGATGCTCAGTAATGTAATTATTCACGATTTTTGTAATTGTAGCTGAAAATCTACTTTTTAATTTAAATTGTTTAAATCTTTATACCTTTTTACAGCTTAATGACATTTTATTTGTGGTTTGACGATTCACAGGAAAACTTGGAATGGAAGAATATGCTGTTTTCTATCCTCCAAATGGTATGAATGATACTCTTGCCTCCTCTAGTGGTAGTTTGGAAAGATTTTTTTTCTCAAATGCATGATATTTTCTTTTTCTATTGCAAGTTATGTTTGGCTATTACTCTGTGAAATTCATTAATTTAAAGGAGTAAGCTGGATGGAAGCTACTCCAAACCCACATTCAGCCTCGTGTCAGTGATCACAAACAGATTTTGTCTTTGTGTGTGGTAAGGAGAAGGAAAACAACTTGTGATGCAGCAGCTTGTATTGAGTCTTGTATCAGCACTTAGAGGGTTTGAATGATAAATCATGAAACTGGCTGACCTCCCAGCTTTTCAGTACTTAACAAACCACACCCTAAAGTCTTCTCCTTTTAAAATGTGTGTTGACACAACAGATCTATGTAATTTTAATATCATTGCTGTTGTTATAACTTCAGTTATTAAAATTGGTTTTTTCAGCTCTTATCTTGACCTTTTTAATCCCTTATTGAATCCTTTCCCTCCATTTGTATTTCAAGCTCTTTCCTCTTGCTTTCAAGGCCTTATGTCACCAATCCTAAATCTGTGTCTCTGGCCTTGTCTTTTGTCTTATGTATTTCAGTGTAGTCAGTTGCAGTACACACTTTTGTTTCGCTTTTCTCTGTGTTTGCCTCTGCAAATCCTGCAGCTTTGTAGCCATGAAGCATTGTTATTACAATCTTTTGCCAAAGCAGCCACCTGTTAGCAGTGTTATATAAAATCCACTGAATGGGAGCTAAGATCAGCTGGGAAGGAGGAGCAAGCTGTCATGCTACCACTGCCAAGTACTGTGAATGTTCTGAGTACTACATGAATTACTAGAGGTCTTGGCCTCCTTTTTTTCCTACTCCATTCTTGTCAGTGCGTGACATTTATGGGTTGTCATTTATCTGAAATTAGGTTCTGTTATCAGCAAAGCCTCTGTGTATCAGCTTCATGGAAACTGAGCTTTACTTGACTGTCTAGGAACTGTAGCTTGTGTTTAAGCATGTCATTGGTTGTACTGACATAGTTGATACTGTACTTAGGTATGTACAAGATGGAGACAAGGAAATACTTTATTCCTGATGTAGGCAGAATACAATTTGATAATGTGAGGGGGAATAATATTTATTGCATGCATAAAGAGGATTATTAAAGAACAAGAAAAGAAATATTTTTGTTTTGCAGGTGTAATTCCTTTCCATGGCTTTTCTATGTATGGTAAGTGTGATTCTCATAAGCTAAAAGCTCAGATTACTTTTCCTCATATTGAAGTTTAAAGCTGTATATACTTTTCTGCAACTTTTAAACTTGTGTATGTGCTTTTATGGTTTTTTGTGTATGAAGATTATTGAATATCATTTTTAAACTTTCTGGCTGTTTTATTTACTCATATTACAGCTTGTTGCCATGTGGGAATTCCTTCTTTGAGAGCTAATAGCTGAGCTAAGCTACACATCTTAATCTATATGAATAGAGGCATAAAGTTTACCAAGAAAGTGCTCTTTCCTTGTGTTTCACTTCTGGATAGACCAAGTTACCCATGGAAAAAGGTCTTAAAAACATAAATAATCTGAAGGGCCTGTTGCTCTCTACATTTACCTACAAGAGATGTTAAAAGAGCATTACATAACATAATGCTTGCTAATTTACTTCATAGAGGAAAGCACAAATATCAACAAGATTTCTAGGAAAAAAAGTAGAAAAATCTGGGGTTACAGACATATTGCAGCTATTGCAGATGTGAGATTAGATGTTTCAGCTTTTCAGTTTTATCTTTTGGTTTATCAAAGATGTTCATAGCATCACAGAGCAAGCAGATTTTAAGATTATACTTAAAATGCTATATTTTGCTAATAATGAAATTTAATCATCACATGCAGTCATTAAAATAATGGAATTGAAATATGAAATGCAAATTTGAACCTGAGTAGGGAATCCAGAGTCTTTGGAGTAATGAGCACTTAAGACACAAGCTCTTCCTTGTGTCTAAGTCTAAGTCTAAGGGGACTCGCTTAGAGACGTTCACTTATTCTGTGTGAACTGCTTTTCAAAATGTTTGGATTTGACTTTGCCCTTGAGAACAGAGTCTCCCAAATAGAGGTGTGAGTTTTCCTCCCTCCCTCCTGTCCTTGCTCTTTGCACAGGCTCAGAATATGCTGGCTGTGAGAAGGGGGAAGGGTGGACAGCAAGGCAGCAGAAGGATGGTAATGTAGCTCAAGACTGTGGCTACAGGGGCTGGGACCAAGCAGAGCATCTGCTGTATCCTATGCTGTGCTGTGAGGAAGTGTTGGGGTCCTTAGGAAAATCCTATACCCTTTTTCCTGTTTGCATGCATTCACTGTCAGGGTGCCAGCTGTCAGAGGCTGTTCTGTGACCCTTCAGGCCTTTATGTACATGTGCACACTGACAAGTTTTCCACCTCCATCTTCAAGCATTAAAAACATGAGCACGGGTAACACCCTTTGCTTTTCTGGCCCCTATGGAAATACATGTTTCTGTGAACATCTCACCCTACCTTAGCACCCCACTTCTCATACACAGACACCCTTTTTGTTATTAAGCCACGTTCTCTAATACTTAGATGAGAAAATAAATTCACACACGCATATATCCGTACATATATTAAGAAATGTACGTATATCTCTGTGTGTATGTGTACATACATACACAGATAAATATATCCATATCCCTAGCTTATTATAAAATGGAGGGGAAGGTGAATGTAGAGATAGAAACTATGAGTGTGTTATAATGTAAACTGTCAGCTAAAATGATTAAGTCCGTAAAGTGAAGCAGTCAGCATGATGACTGGACAGATCAAAAGGCTGTTCACAAAAAGGTATGACAGCTGTCTGTGGGAATGCACTGAGTGTATGGACTGTCAGTCTCAAGAAATGATGGTTATGTTTGAGCAGCACATACATATAACAGATTTATCTATATGCTAGACTTTTACAAAACAAGCAAAGTTTCACAGCTGCTGTTTTACAAATGTAATCAATTATTTTGAATCAGGTCTGCTGGAAGACTTCTAAACAGTAAACTACCAGATGTCCATGGTTTACAGATCTTGTAAGAAATAAATATGGCTCCATGAGTTTGTCATACTCAGTGATGTTATTGTGGCAACCAAAAGCTGTTCTTGTAATATTTTAATTTTCACAATATCTGTCTTCAAGCAGTCTTACAAATAGGGCATCAATTTGGAGCTGGTCACTGGCCCCATGGCACACTGAAAGTTAGAGACAGTTTAATCAAAAACTTGCACTGTTCACATTGCCCTACACCTCAGGGGTGCTCTCCTTACAGCATATTTCTTATGGTTCAGAAGCGCTCACTGTAGTAAGCAGGTTCTAATTGGTTTAGCTTCTTGAAATATGTAGGAATAATATGTAGAATGTATCACACTCCCTTTTTTGACTTTTTACATTAAATGATAGACTGTGATGGAATACTTCTTTCTCAGTAATTGGTTTAGTACTGGTTTTGTAAATTGTGGTACTATAAATTACCTGGCTTTTCCTCATACTTCATGCGCTTAATCATTGAACTCTTTTTGCAGTTTACAGTGTTGAGTCAATTATAATTCTTTTATCCTTTCAGTTGCTCCACTTTGTTTTCTGTACCATGAACCTTCCAAATTGTATCAGATATTCCGTGAGATGTATGTGCGTTTTTTCTTCAGACTCCATTCCATCTCTTCTCATCCCTCTGTAAGTTCATTAGGAATTAAATCCACTCACTTGATATCCTGTTTGCTGCAGAGCAATAATAAATAGCATGGTTTTCTGTGTGATTGAAAGTATCCTTTTAAATATACTAAAATATTTCAGGCAAGCTTGGAAAAATTATTAGGTAATTCAGGTCTGGATATTGTTGTTTTCTATGTCAATGTTAGTCTTTACTATTATGTACCTTATTGAAATAGTAAGTTCTCATTTGATGATGGTATGGGTCTTTTATAAGAGTCAAGATTTTTAATCCAATAGATTTCTCAGTTCAAAGAGTCACACAAATTCACCTTCATTAAAGATTTGTAAATGGACTCTGAAATATTGTCTGGGGTAAAGGGACTAAAATATATGTAGAGAGATATTGTTTCTGTTATACCAATTTAGTGTCTGTTTCTTTAACTGAAGAATCTTGGTATGACAGCACGTGCTTTTTAGTACTATCAGATGAGTTTAAATAATTTGTCTGTTTGTGACCAGGATCAGCTGTCTTGAATGTACAAGAGTTGTAAATATTGGCTTGTCTTCTATTTGTGAAGAATAAAACAGAGTAGATATTTCTTTTTTCCTTCAAAAAGATTTACATTGCTTTTTGAAAATATTTCCTGGTTAAAAGAAAATCCTGTCCTTGGTATACCATTTCAAGGCTATGTATTGTGCTTTCCATCTTTAATAGCAGAGGAAGGGGTCAAACAAGAATCTATTAATTTCCATGGTAGTTTTTGAAACAACTTTAAAAATATGTTTATGTTTAACTAATTCTGTAATTTTCCCTATTGCTGTTTCATTTTACTTATCAGAGAGATACTTTTTCTCACATCCTTTATTTTTTAATGTAACTGAGGTCTGTTTCACCAAAGTGGAAATATTTCAAGTAGGTTACATTATAATAACCCATTAAATACTTGAAACCTGACATACAAACACTATAAGTAACTCAGACTTGCAAAGGACTATCAGAACTTATTATGTTGCTAATACATACATGGAATTTCAGGAGCAAGGCTTTAGTGACAAGGTATTATAATTGCTTGTGCCTTTCTCACCTGAGTTGAATACTGTATCATTAATAGTATTTTATTGCTCGAATTAAAAGTTCATGCACACTTACATGCTGCTACTGTTTTCCCAGATTTAATAGGATGAGTGTTAGTATTCATTATATGATCTTGTTTCTTTAGGGCATTGTATCATTGTGTTTGCTTTTTGAGACTCTTCTACAAACTCATCTGCCCCAGCTCTTCTATCACCTCCGAGAAATTGGAGCTCAGCCGTAAGAACTTCTTTCTGACTTGTTACAAATATTCTGAAAATGCTGTTCTGTAGTGTTTTAATTGAAGATCTATAGGAAATTACACAAAAGTATAACCATCAATGCTCCTTTTTTCCTTAAGAGTCAGATGGAGTGCTTTGTCTAACTTGCATATCTGTGCTTTGTGCATTTCTTCTGTATACTCTGTGAAAGAGAGAGAATTGCTCTGTGAGAAATGCTCAATGCTGCATTATTCAGCTAAATTTCAGTAATTCATGTTGTATCTGATGGAACTAAGTGATGTATTTCCTAGGGGACAGAAGACACAGAGATGTGTTAGTTGCAGCAGAAGGTACTGGAAGAGGCAAGAGAGCAAGAGTCATTCAGTAATGAATTCATGGCACCAGGCACAACAGAACCTGAAAACCGTTTTGTCTTAATTGGTATCCATCTTAATAGCATAATAGCAGAAAGGATGAAACATCAAGGGTGATAATGGCTGAAGATCACTCTAATGTGATTGTTTGATCAGAATGATTATGAGAATGATATTAGTACTTTATCAAATGAGATGCTAAATAATTTTATGATGGCTGTTGCAAATTAAAATATTGATTATTACTGCAGCAAGAGAAAATGCTTATTCTTCCTGGAAGAGAAATGCAGAAAGATAATGAAATACTTTCAATTTATAGACACTCTGGTCATTATGGGAGGCAGAAATATAATAACCATTGTTTGTCACTTGTTTGCAGGCTACGAATTTCATTTAAATGGATGGTACGAGCATTTTCTGGTTATTTAGCTACAGACCAGCTCTTGCTTCTGTGGGACAGAATCCTGGGATACAATTCTCTAGAAATTCTTGCTGGTAATAGAATTATTTTTACAAAATATGTGAAGTATGTGTGAATGTAAGGCAAATACTCATTAGCTTCAATGTATTTTGTGATGACAAGAAAATAGTTGCTCTTTGACAACCTGCAGACAGCAGGTTACATACATGTCAAAGCATATGTTATCTAGAAAAATAGAATTGAATGAGTACTGCATCTTTAATAAAAAATATTTCTGGTAATTTTTTTAATGGCAATACTCAAAAAATGCTAAGTGCTCTCTGAACAGAACACAGGATGTTCTCCCAGCTTCAGTGGTAATGGTAAATGAATTCATCACCTTTCACAAAGTACAAGATTCATGTTATTTATGGCAACTACCTCTACAGTACTTAAAGCAATTGAGATTCCCCCAATTTTGCTGGATTTCTTCCTTCGAAGTGGCATCTTTTAAGACACTTTGAAAGTTCTGTAGCTAAATAATGCCCTCATGTTTAGGAAGGTTTAAGATGGATGTTTTAAAGAAAACATGTATCTTCAGTTGAGTCAGTTTTTAATATAAAGTTGATGAGAAGAGAAAATGTTTTGGTTTCATTTGTACATGTAAGACAGCTTGTCCCTTTTAATTAAAAACTATTCATCTTAAACTCAGATGGCATTTTCAGGCATTTTAACTCACACTTTCCTGAAAGAATGTTGTGTTTTTCCTGTCTGTTTAAAAGAGTGGTTGAAGAAACTCAAACACGGCCATCTGTTTGATATAATTCTTCAGAATCAAAATAATTAAACTAAGTGAAAACTGGTATTTTATATCAAGATTAATTCTAATCACTACTTATCAGGTCAGAAACCTAAATACTGGACATTTTCTTTCAGTCCTGGCAGCTGCTGTGTTTGCTTTCCGAGCAGTCAACCTGATGGAGGTGACATCACTGGCTGCAGCTGAAGTAAGGATAAGTTTCACTTAGAGGAGATTGAAATAGTTTCTGATGCTTTGCCAGTAAGAGTAACTTAAGCTTCACATGGCACATGATGCATAGTGCAAATCTTTCTGCCTAAATTCTTACCTTAGATAAAAAATAAGGAAATTGTGAGCATGCAGTACATAATGCTGATTTTCTGGAGTAAAAGGAAATAAAGCATATTTGCTATAAAAATGCAGTGTTATAAAATTTTTTTTTACAGTTACGTTTTTTTAATATATAATCTGTGTTAGTGGGATATATTGTTTTTGAAATATTGCAGAGGTTTGTACTACCCTTTTCCTCAGTACATTTTAGTTGCTTCTGTTCTACAAATTACAAAAATTTTACAAGATTCCTTTGTCAGTGTGGATCTGCAGTTTCACTGTGTGTACTGCCATAGGAAATGAAGAAAATGAAGTTATTGGCATGAAGATTATTACTATATATAGGCACCTGGTAATTTTTTTCTTTTTTTTTCAAAAATACAGTGATGGATTTTTTCCAGATTTTGAGAGTTTGTGATCACTTTATTTGGCTTTTTTAAAAACATACTTTCATGAGAAGACATTGATTATTTGAGGCATTACATTGGACTTAGTTCACAAGTACTAGCCAAGCCACAGGATAAGGATTCTTAATTCCCAATTATTTTTAGAAACAAGTTGAAATGTTAGACTCCTTATTCACCCATGATGCAGTGTATATTTGAAGTAAGGCTAAAGGCTAAAATAAAGTTACTTGGGTACTATACATTGGGTAAACCTGTTTTTTCTTTGAAATGTTAGAATGAAAAATTATGCCATATGGTACTAACATAAACCAGTATAATTTGTTTCTACCCATGTCCACATCTGATTATTGGCAGTATTGTAGTCAGTATTTGAATATTTTCCTGACTTCTTAACTTGCTTTAAGGAAATCTGATTCAAATGTCAAATTTAACAAGCTTTTTTTATTTTCATCCTAGGCTGTACTTGCTGACCTTTCAACCCTGAAAGTTATGCCTCTTCTTCAAATCTTCTTGTTTGCTACTGTCACTTGATCTGTTTCAACAATAGTGGTACCACATCCCAGTCTTTCTGGAGAAGCTAAGCATCAACTATGCAATGTCTGCATAAAACCAAAATGAAACTCCCATGTATAAAATCAGTTTAGAAATAATTACCTTCGTATTTTCTAAAAATAACTTTGCACACAATTGTGTGAAGTGCATGCTAATGAATCCCACTGTAAAAGCAATGGTTATTACTTGTACATTGAGGATGACTACTTGTGCAAGTAAATAATATGAATCACTGTCTAAAATGCATGTAATACTAAATTAAATAAAGTAAATGGAATTAGTGATCTGAGTTTTGTGATGTTATTGTCAGAGTTGTAAAAGCTCTTATTCTTTTAATATGAAATTACTTTTTCAGGCTCACAGCTTAGAGGGTATCATCTCCAATACTGTCAAGTGAGAAAATAAAGATACTTCTACTTGCAAGATTATTTTTTCTTGTTTTCTGAGGAAAAGATGGGATCATACATCAATTTTGCTATCCCTATCCTATTTATTCTTTTCACAGAAATTTTCTCCATGTTCTTTCTCATGTTAACTGCTCCTGTTTATTCTTTTCATACACAGAGATGTAGTGACACGTTGCTCATTCGTCTTTGATTAGGTATAGAGCTATCTCAGGCATCTGCTGAACTCCTCCCCAGATCAAAGGCACAAAATGTGTTCCCCTGCAGAGAAGGCCTGAGCACAGCTTCCTTCAGAACTTGTTGGAGCCAGTCTTTGCATGAGACAAAACATTGTCCTGAGAATGATGCCAAGAGTCCTTTTGCTGTGCCCCACACCCTCTCTGGGAGGGCCTTTGACAGTTTTCCAGCCTCTGTGATTCAACAGCTCAGGCTTCAGTGCAAGAGCCCTGCCCATACTGATGTGTGATGGATTGTCACTACAGTCAGGCTGGCATCATCTGCTAGCTCTCATACCTTTTTGTGAGGTCTTCCTCACAAAATTTGATTTGTTTAATACCAAAGTTGGAATCAATAATCTGATTTGATTGAGTGTATCTCAACACCTGAAAAAGGCTCTAAGCCAAAACATGATAATGGATTATGTAGTTGCTGCATTTGCAATAGGACTTTTGTCTTTGTCTGGTTTATGAACATGTACATGCTTATGTACATGTAGTTGCCATTATTTGCCATACTGAATGTAAGTCAGTGAAACATGAATCCTTCATACTTTGCTCAAAATTTGACAAGTGATCTAAGCTGTTGTCCCAGGTAGGGGTATGAGCTCTTTGTCTGTGAATCTTCTTGTCTCTGTCATGATAATTTAGTAGAACCTTACTGAACTAGTAAATTTATAAGGCTAATTTAAAAAGAGGTTAAGTTGTGGATTTGGTGGTATCACTTCCTATATAAAGAATCAAACTGCTTAGCAGATATAATGTGTGAGAATATTTGGGGAAATTTTGCTGTGGATAACAGAAAACTGACGTTTTCCTTAATATTTGCAGGAAGTTGTTGAAACTGTTTAACCAGAGGTTTTTCTTTGACACTTGGTTTTTAAAAAGATGTGATAGCTTTTATCCTTTACAGTAAGTATTACCCTGTTTTATATATGGGAAGTGAAGGCGTAGAAAGATTAAGTGATTTGCTAAAGATTACAGAGTAGATTCCTAAAGGAGGTGAGCACTCTCTCCTCTCTTGAATTTCTCTTGGCATTTCTGGATACTCAGTTTGTGTATAAACCACAAGGTCTTATTTCATCTTCAGATCTACATCTAAAAATGCAGCATTTTGCAGTTTCTAAAATCCGTAAATTGGGTAGAAATTTAGAAATTATAATGTTACAAAGCAGTCACAAGGATTGTGGCTCATTAAGGTCATTACAAGGTTACCATGGCATTATAAAGAATTAAAAGTATTTAGTAAATAGCAAGGGAGATTCCCTACAGGCCTGCTGACCCTCTAATTCCCTTTGCTTTGTGCTCATACACCGTGCAGAATCTGAACAGTACCTTAACTTTTGCCAGATTAGGATTTTTGAGCACTATCTTCTCTTTCATTTTCAATAAATTTGGCAGAGATAGAGACTGTTGGATTCTTGTTTGAACAAGCAGTTCTGTGACTAACAGAATATGGTCTCTCTTTATCTCCCATCTGCCTTGCATCCCCTCCATCTTCCCCACTGGGGCTCTTAAACTGTGCCTGTCCTGCACCAGTGCCTCTCCTGATGCCTGGAAAGGAACCTTGTGCCCTGGAGCTCCTGAGGGTGCCCACACACCTTCTTGTATACAGGAATAGTGAGTGTAAGTGCCTTAAAATGAGATTAGGATGAGATTAAAAACTGAACTAGATCTTCACCTTAAGCTTCAACTATACTGTTAGATTTTTATATATTTTTAAAATCTATTTTCAAATGTTTTTACTGAAGTGGTGTTGTTTTCATGTTCCCCTCAGTTACTCATTTAGTTCCAGCATAATACTCTGTTTCAGATTCTGGCTGATACTTGTATTTTTAATCTCCTTTGATTAAATAATACTAATTTAATTTAATATTAAAATGATTGGTTTCTATCCTGCAGCTAAATATTTCTGTTTTAGACACAGGTAGTATAAATTATTGAAGTTTTAATTCTTTAACTGTAGAGATCAGTTCAAACATCTTGACATCTGAAGTCTGCCATTTGACTTCCAAATTCCTAAAACTCTTTGTTCATTTTTGCCGTTTTAGGTAATGGCCAGATGTGATTGTAGAATCATATCTAACTTGATAATTACACTGTTTTAAACAGGCTCAGCTTAATGTTCCTATGGCTCGATTCAGTCAAATTGTTTTGGTCCATTCCTCCCTATCTGAAATCAATATAAACTGACATTTCAGTACAAGAACCAGTTGTCTTCATTTTTATAGATAATGATCAAATATTTTGCTGCTTACCTTAGGATTCTGGCTATGGTCTGTCAAGGGTTTCTTATAATGTCAAATAGACTGTTGTAAAAAATCCAAAAGTAAATAGGCTTGTCTAAAAATGTACCCAAGTTATCTTCCTTCAGTACTTCCAAAATATGTTGAAGCTCAAATCTTGATGGCTGGGTCATGGAACAACTGAATAACTAGAACGGTTTATAATTTTTAGTGGATTTTTTTGTCATAGTAACAAATTTTATTATGAGAAATGATGAGACTATAAAGACTGTGAAACAGTTAGATATCCCAGTAAAGGGAAGAGGCTGCAAGGAGTCTCCAGCTTAAGACACATTTCTACTTGTTGCCACAGCAAAAAAAATATGCTGAAGCTTGCACCTATTTTACTATCTTCTCATGAATTTTATAAAATGCTTCCAACAAGTCTGAAGGGATTCCTTGAAACAGAATTGCTATATAAAGAACATTTTGGGCATAGCAATACAATGACCTGTTAATTTACAATAAAATAAGCATTTTATAAAAGATATTGAAATTGCAAAACTGAAGGGCTGTATCTTTAGTGAGGAAGGGGAAGAGCCTTTCAACATATTTTAACAAATCAGTAAAATATTCTGTCCAGTATTTTATGTGAGGAAATGGGGGAGGGAGGGGACGGATGCAGCTGGGGCAGTGGGAGCTGCTGGGCGCTTCCTTTTCCTCTTTTCCTCCGGCCCTTTCTGTCCCTGCCTGGCAGCTTGCATGGGCTGGAGCAGCAGCTTCCATCCCTCAGCCCACAGAGAAAGGGCAGTGAGCTGCAGCAGTGTTTGTGCTGCCCAGGCAGCTCCTGCAGGTTTCCTGCAGCCCCAGGAAGCTCAGCTGCTGGGCAGGGAGTGCAGCAGGGCCAGGGTGAGGTGAGGGCACGGGGGTATTTGCCAGCCTTCCTGTGCGACTGGGCAGCACTGCAGGAGAAACAGCCCCTGGGAATAATTCCCCCAACAGCAGCCATAGGAATGGTAGTAGGTATCATTGTTGTGGGGGCTTTCAGAAGTGCTGAAGGACAACTCCAGCACTTGGGTTTATTCACAGCTTTAGCAATCAGTACAGAAGGCAGAAGGTACCCTTCTGGAGGTTTCAGGCTTTTAGCACAAAGTCACATGTGTAGTGAGGGGCTGCACATCTGTGATCTGAATCACTTATTGCAGCAAATAACCACAGAATAAACCAAAATTTCTAGAACCTAGAGATTATGTGCTGCTATTTGAAATCACTGAAAGGCTGGGTTTATTTCTTCCTGTACACTTTATGCTCAGCTTTTTCAGTACCTTAACAAAATTGTTAATGCAGGGAAGATCGTTTTGATCCAGCAGTTTGACGGTTGTGCTCTGCTTTAAAACTGTGAAAATGTCTCAGCTTAGTATTTTTTAAATTAGGCAATTAATAGTATACCTACCAAATTACAGCATTACTGGCCAATTTTGCTTTGGAGAAGCATCTCAGGATACTTGTCTTTTCTGTGGAGGACACAGTGCAGCACAAGTCTCCAGTTATTAAGAATGAGTCTGTGGTTAGGACAAGATGTTTGGCTTGGGTTAATCACCGTGCTTTATAAGACTGCAACAAATAAACAGTGGTACTGCCATCTGACTGAGCTAAATACTAACCAGGGATCAGCCTTAAAATTAATACAAAGGGAGAAATATTGCTTTTTTGGCAATTTTTTTGAGTCTCTGTTTAAGCCCAGGGAAGTTCACCTGATTTTGTGTCTTGTCAGACATTGGTGGTTACAGGAAGTGAACTTGAGGTTCTCTGAAGAAAGTTGCAGAGGGGCCTGAGTGTGCCCAGATTTCAAAATCAGCATGTTGTAGATGTTGGACTACTGATATGCGCAAACAGTTATCTCTAGAGAATTGGCTTTATGGAGGACAATGGTGCTTTGCCAAATGACATTGTGTTTGGCTGAACAGTTTGAACAAATTGTTTCTTTTGGAATTATAACCAAAATAAATGGAATATTTAACAAAAGAGTTAAAGACACACTTTGTGCAAGACAAAGCATGTGACCAATTGCAGTGCTTTGCTTTAAACAAAAAAGTCTGTATCATGTTGCTAAGAGACAAGCTGGAATCTGATAGTCAACGGCAAAATATTATGTTTTATTCACATAATATGTTTTAGTGGGTATCTGATTGTTCATTTTATTCAAGCAACATCTCTGAGTGTTACATTCTATGGGTTTGGGTTTTTTTTCTGAAAATCTCTATTTAGGATAGTTATACCCTAATAAGTCTAATTATAAATAGTAAATCAGCAGAAAATATTAAAAGCAATAATATTTAATTTTCTATGTGTTCAGTACTAATTCTTATCTATTTTTTTTTATAATAAGTCTAGTGTCACAACATTTTCCCTTTTCTCCCTTTTTTCCAAGTGCATCTGGGTTACAAAAACAAGGATTTCTTTGAAGCCCAATTGTGGGTCGTTAATGTTAACACCAAGTTCTAACTGTGGAAAACTGGCATAGTTACAGCTTGTGAAGGAAGTTCCAGTTGCTAGCAGCACTCACATTACTGGTGAAGTTCTCTCCATCATTTCTGACCTTAAGACATAATTAGATGTCTCATTTTAGTTTGTGATATATTCTCACTGGACTCAGTTTCTGAAAGCATTTCAGCTAGACGTGGGAAAGGGGTGTTAGGAGCATTAATGCCCCTCATTTCCATTAACACAGAGGCAGCAGAGCCCATCTGCCACCTCTGCCTCACCCAGTGCACTTCCACTGTGGGGAAAGCCATCCTTGAAAGAAAGGGAAAAGGTGTTCAAATGCTGTAAACTGACCTCTTCAATACAAAAAGCAATCATTTGCTACTTGTATTTTTAACAAAGTAAACTTTCTTCTACTGACTTAATATTGCATCTTTATTGAACAATTATTTTTTTTCTTATTTTAAAAGCTTGAATAAGTTTGTTAATCATACAAAAGAGAAAATGTCTTTTTGAAATGTTTGTATAAATTTTGAAATTCAGACTTGTACCACTAGATTTTTCTATTCCAGAGCTTTATCTTCTCTCTTCTCCTTTTGCTATGTTCAACAAATATCCTTACATAGTTCTTGTCTAATCTGGACTTCCTGTATGGGAATTACGGTTTACAGCTTAGAGAAAAATAGGAAACTTTCTGATTAGGGTTCCCCTGAGAAATATGTTTCTATTCTGTTACAAAGAAATTCTGGAAAAACTTTAAATTCAGTATCAGTCCATTCCTGCATTAGGTGGTAATGGGGATAAGGGATGAGGATTATAGTGCAGAGTTGGTTTAGGGCAAGTATTATTTATTTAGGCAGCTAATCAATATTCAGTCTTGAAAACACACAATTAAAAGGTGGAAGTGGTAGATGTTTGACTTTGCAACAATCTAGGTTAATAAAGACCTAAAGAGAGGTTTGCAATCTTAGAAAGCCAAATATATCAAAGATCTTCCTGTCAGTGCAGTCTTCCAGAAACAGCAGGAAGTGATGCCCAGGGTGTTTTCTTGAACATCCTAGGTGACCATTCTAAATGCAGACACTGGAGAGCTCTGTGGACAAAGGGAGTGCTGCATTGCCTGCCAGGATTTCAGGTAGAAGGGAGTAGTGAAAGAGAAGCAGGGAAACTGCAAGCACCATAGGAAGTGCAGATTTCCTCAGGCTGGGTGATAACCTAAGTGTTTACTCAAAGTTGGAAAAAACCTGTCTAAGACCTTGGCCACCTTGGCTTTGGAAGAAATCACAGACACAGCAGTGTTAGGCACTGACTTGCAAGCAAATAATGGAAAACATTGCCAGAAATCTCATCCCTACTACTAGGCTTTGGATGAGGGAAGGGCCAAGGTGGGAGATTGTACAAATAAACTTCTTTGTTTTGTATACACTAGATCTTTACACAGGATTCTAGAACATGAGACTAGGACAAAGTGAAATACTGTTTCCAGAGAAAAGACAGAAAATGTTAGGGCTAGAGTTAGGCTTAAGTTAACCTGGCAAGCTGGGCAAAGCTTACATGGTATCTACAATAGTCATACATAATGTTAGCAGCTGGACAGTTTTATCTAGTTTGTCAGATTTTCCTGGTCTTTGCAAAATGATGAAATTCTGCCCCTGAGATTTGTAGGGGTTTTTTCTTTTTTTTCTTTTATTTTTTTCTTTTAAGAAACTAGAGAGTTTTTTGAATATAAAGAGCATGAGTCTCTCTGACATGTAAGGTCCATCTTTGCCCATTCAGATGAGATTTTTTTGTTTTCATTGAATTATTAATTTTGTGTTTGTATATTATTATATGTATTTGTATTTTCCTAGTTTAAAAGCTTGATCTGTAATTTTTAGTTCTGTGTTTTCAACTCAAGGCTACTATTCTTCTTGCTAGGCAGTTCTGAACATTATTATAAAATCTCAGTTCAGTCTGTTTTATTTTATAAAGGAAAATATCACCTTCTTTTTCAGTAAAAATACATGCAATGTAAAATGTTTTAGAAGAAATAGCCCTTCATAGATGGAGATTTTTTGTTCACAAGTTCCAGACAGTTTAATAAAAAAAATATTCTGAGTTGAACTGGCTTTTTTTTTAGTTTAGTTTTTATAGAATTTACTGTAGATCTTCCAGAAAACTGGGCACAACCCAATGAAATTAGTATGTTCTTGATGCAAATGTAAGCCATCTTTTCAGTTTTCTATAGATGGAAGTTTTGTTCTATTACAGCGACCTGAGGAGGTCACTGGGGTGAGAGAAGGATGAGAATCTTGTTGATGATCAGAAGGCTGGATTTATTGATATATGATATATAATATATTATTACTATACTAAAAAGAATAAGGAGAGAAGTTGCAGAGGATTGCTAAGCTAAGAATAGAATAGCTAAGAATGAATAACAAAGTTCTGTATCCAGGGAATCTTTCCCCGAGCTGCTCCTGTGATTGGCCCTCAACTGCACACATGGAACATGAACCAATCACAGGTGCATCCTCTTGCATTCACAGCAGCTGATAACAATGGTTTACATTCTTCTTCCAGGGCCCTCAGCTTCCCAGAAGATGGACAAATCTGAAAGAAAGGATTTCTATGAAAAAATGTCTGCGACATTGTTCCTTCTTAGAAAACACCATGGTGAGATTTTTAAATGACAAGTGCAGGATAAATGACTCTCTCCTGACTTCAGTCCAGACATTTAAACAGAGATGGTTACTGATACTGCCCAGGAAATTGTTCCAATGCAAACAGGTCAGTGCTGTGCACTCTGCTTTTGGTGGGACCATGCCATTCAAAGGCAGGGCTATTATAGAACAGAAATGTTCTTTCAAGACTCAGTGCTTTATTAAGATTTCAGTGAGGATTAATGCTAGGCATTTAAGCTTTCTATTTCCTCCATAATGTAATATATTTTGAATTTTCACTAGCCCACTTACTCACTGTGAGTTTTCAGGCCGTGAGATATGTTAGATCTAAAAAGGGAAGTTTGTAGCGTTTAAGAAGTACACCACTTGTTCTTTTCAGCTTAAAACTCTCAGGACAAGGCAACCACCCTGTCTTAAGGAACAACACCCACTGCCATAGTTTATGTTTTACTGCAGTCCCTCTCCAGTAACTCCCTATAGGTGTCACACCTGCCTCAAGCCTTTACAGTTCAGAGCCATTAGCAACATACAAGGTGACCTGTAAGGTCCCTGCTAACCCAACCCATTCTGTGATTCTGTGAACCTAATTTTTTGGGTCATGTAGGTAACTGTTTCTTGAGCTTGTCTCTTCTTACAGATTACAGAGAGATTGTGTAGAAGAGACCTCCTCTGAAGTGATACCAAAACTTTCAGTATTGAGTGATGACAGACACTAATTCCAGGGGAAGGGGAACACTGCTGGTGCTAGCACAGGTAATCCCAGTGGGAGCACATCTTAGGAACCAAATACTCTTCTGAGTCTCCCTTTAGTCATTTTTTTTCTGAAGACATTCTCTGAAATTACTACAGCATAAACATGAAAGCAGATGCTAAAACATTAGGAAAAGTTTACCCATTGCTATGGGATGTGCATTCCAACTCCTTCATGCAGTGAGCAGTTTCTTTTATGGCTGCTTTCTGGTTATATCAGTAAGGCTTAGAAGGTATTTTGATTCCTGTGTCCCAAGAACAGGAAACAGAGAAAGGCATCAGGGGCAGTGTTAGTTGGTCATTTCCTAATGGATAAGAGACAGAACATACATTGTTTTTCCTGAAAGCTGATTTGCCTCTCCTCTCCATGTTTGAAAAGCTTCAGATCTTAGATGCTTATTTTAGTAAGAAATTAACAACCTGAAGTTCCCATTACTCTCTGTTGATTCTAAAGGGATTAAGAGTTGACTGTCTCAGATTTAGACTTTTAGTTGAGCCCTTCCCTGCATTTCCTATTAACTACTATAAACAGTTCAGAAAGAACTGCTCGAACTCATTAAGTAGAAGATAAAAAATATGACCTGTCCTATACAAGTCATATCAGAAAGCTGAAAAACTTTACTGAATACAGAACCTTTTTGTCTCATCCTAACCAAAACTGTCACAATTTCATAATGGGCAGATTAAGGAATAAAAAAAAGTCCAGATCCAAAGAAGATCATGAAAACTTGTTAGACTCCAATGCTCAAGGAAGCTTAGCACATTGCACACAATCTTGCAAGTACCACAACCTGCAAAGCAAGCAGTAACAAAAATGAACTGTGTTTACTCTTTCTGAAAACATAAGCAATGGATAAAATTTTACTCTTTTTAAGAATTCATTTTAATTTTTTTGTGAGAAATACAGCTGTTTGTAGCAAGTGATAACACCAAATGCCAGGGTTGTGTTCTGACAGTAGGAAGATGGTTTGTATCCAATGACCTTGTAACTGAGGATGCAGTCTCCAATGCTTTCCCCTCTATTACCCAACTCAAAACATATAAAAACTGAGGCAAAGAAAAAATATCTATTGTTTGATTTTCTTAGCAGTGGTTTTTATGTGTCCTTCAACTTTCTGGGTAATTTGAGACCAGCTTTCTCTGCCTCTGGAGAATGATCTTACTTACTACAGTCTGTGTCACTCACAGTACCTGGCAGTGCAATGCCACAGATATAGAGAGCTCCTGTTTACAGGATGTGCAACTTGCCTGCAGAAATTCCAGGAAACAGGCTGCTTGCTGTGACCTCAGAGCAGCCATTTCAATTCACCACAAGCCATCTGACAATGGAATTCTATTTACATGATACACATGTTCACTAGGCTTTTTATTGCTCTAATCTCCTACTCACTGAAGTTCTGACTTCTGATTGAGTGATTTCTCATTCCACTTTTCAATCAACAGCTTCTAAAAGTATCAAAACCACACTTGAAGTAAAAGCTTTTGCCAATTTCTTCTTGCTTCTTCAGAAGGTCATAAATAGTCTTTGTTCTTATCCCAAATATTATCTTAAAGGGACAAATGATTTCCATTGTAAATAATTAATCTGACAGCATTTTCTGACCATGCTCATTCAGGTAAAGAACAGCTCTATATATTATGAATTAAGCCTTTATTTAGACAAAAAAAATTTTGAAAGTTACTACTCACATTATTTTTAATGCAACAGTTACTTTATAGGCACTGAGAAAATGAAAACTGATCCCCAGAATGCCTCTACCTCAGACTCCATTCTGATTGTTCCTGTTACACGTGAGTAGGAACTATTTTCTCTGAGCAAAACCATACCCAAATGTGTCCCAGGAGGCATTCTTCAATACTTGCTGCACTCACAAGAATGTGCTAAATGACTCTGTCCAAATGATATTTTAATCGTGATTTTTTTAAATTGTGATTTTTATTCTTTTTTTTTTTTCACACAGTTGGTCAATATGCTTGTTATTAAATAAAAAGTAGCCATGTGCAGTAGTGACTCTCATCACCTCCTGATTGTGCTTTTCCTTGTTTCCTGTCTAGCAGGAAGGGAGGGAATAAGAAGACACAAAGCACTGACTGTCTCTGCTTAGGTAATGGCAGATTTAGAGATTTGCTGAGATTCAGGGAAAGTGAAAGAAATATTATGTACATACTGGGATCTTTTTTTTTTTGTTTTTTTTTTTTTTGGTGGTAAAATGCTCTGTTCTCCATTCCCTCTAAGATAGCCTTTTTTGGCCAGTCATGTCTATAGCTCTCACTTCTGTGTTGAAATTTGTTCAATTCTCACGTTGCTTGAAGAGTGAAAAAGTCAGCAATTTATTTTTAATGTATAGATTTGTTGTGTTAATATTGCTGTTCATTAAACATCAGGAATGGTTGCACTGATCATTTAAAGACAGTTTGAACTACAAATGAACCCATTATGATTTTACTGTGAATGCAATCAAAGTCTTGTTAAAATTTAATATGATGCTTGGACTTTTACAGTCTGGCAATCAATTTTGGCAAAACCAGCTGTATGTTCTGAGTAGATCGGATTATGAACTTTGTCATATCATGATGTCCAGGATTGTCCCTTGGTAGTTTTTAACATATTTCTGATCACTTAAATCTGTAAGGTAATTCATTTCCACAACCATTTTTGTGTTGCTCCAAATGGTCTTTAGCTGTCAAAATATGTAACAACCCATCACTTTGTTGTAATTTGACAAGCCAAAATACTCAAGATAGCAAGGTCCCTCCCTGCTCCTGCACCACCAGTAAGATTGTGTCCTGGCAACTGTTTGGCTCCTACTATAGATTCCAGAAATCCAAGTGCTGCCTGAAATATTTTATTCCCTCATTCTGCCATTGTTTTCCTTCAGACTCGGTATCTCCGGATGTGCCTCCAGATCTTGTGTAAACATATTGAGTCTTTGTTTATTTTTGAAATAAACAGAATCCAACCACAGTCTGCCTAGCCAACATCTTCTAACTGGAATGGCATTTCTGTTCCCATAAAGAACTCAACAATTTGAAAAAAGGATAAGCAAAGCTTCTATGCAAATACAAGAATCAGCTGCAATGAACACTTGCTGAACATTGTGTGTGTGTTCCAAGATTTCTTTTCTATTTGTCTTTACTCCATAAGTGTTAAAGAAAAAAATCTTCTGCAATGCCTGTGAGAATGCTGATTGAAAAAAAAAATTCTCAAACTAGGAAACTTAATTAAAAAGTTCTTTGCAGATCTGCAGCTCTTGTTTTGCCCTTAATGACTGCTCATTCTTTCTTATTGAAAGAGATTTTGTATTTTTTGCAGCATTTTAGCCTATTACCAGGGAATTTGCTCATTTGAGGGATATCTAGACTCATGGTCACTGATAAGATCCTAAGGGCTAATACTCCCATCAGATAAGGAAGATGTTTCACTGACCTCCATTCTCTGAGTTCAATTTTCTTATTGAACTGAGACAACAACTATGACCCATACTTTCTTAGTCCATTAACAGCTGGAACGACAGGACCACTTCAAATACTTTGTATAGGTTCCTCTTGAACTAACAGGTTTCCCTCCCCACAACATAAGCTTCAGTAATCCAGAAACAACCAAGAAGGGGTTCCTAAACGGACCCTCTCATCCTGGCAAATATATATCTTACAAAATTCCACCTTCATTTGATATTTTATCAGCACATGAAATCTGAGAACTAGAAAGTTTTACATAAATATTTCAAAATATAAATATTTATTTATAAATAAATATAAATAACTTCTCTAATCAAGAGAAGACATTTGAATTTTAATCTCAAGTCTATTCAAAAATGAATGTTTCTTTTCACAGCACTAATAGAATCAAATGTTTCTTGGACAACTTACAAATAATCTGAATTGCTTATCTGAATTTGAACTTATTGCCAGTTTGTATTTGCATTGTTTTTTTAACAAAAAAAAAATTGTATTAATTTCTGAGCCTTCTTTCCTTTAAGATGACCTTATAGCATTTTTTCCAAGTTCGTGCTTTGTTTCTGTTTCCCCACCAGGTTTCTTTCTCATCTGTTATTATTAGTCTGGCTCATTTTTCCTCATCAGTCTTCTCATCTACCCAGAGCATTCACAGCTTTTAGTTTGGAGAGACTGCAAATGGCACTAAAGGGCAGAAAAAAAATATTATTTTTCCTTTATTCTATTGTTCAGACCTGCTTCAGGTTTACTGTAGGGCTAGCTGAATGTATATATTGGAAAGAACTATTGGCATCAAACAACTCTGAAGAATATTTCTCCTCCCTTTTTCTGTTCAGATAAATCAATGTGGTGATTAAGGCTAGGTGAATGATAAAATTGCTAACAGGAAAGGCAACTCAAAGCAGTTAATACACATTAATAAAAGGGAAAAAAAGCTTTCTGCTCTGAAGATCAATGGAAGAATGCAGGACAGAACTCACATAAAAGCCTCTCAGGTTATCCATACGGCAAAGAACACTTAGAAAATTTGACCAAGACTGTAGGAGTCCATTAATACTCATCAGGATTCGTGACAGAAAGTAACATAAATGGCTGAACTCTTAAGGCTTCGAGACCAGTTTGCTCCCTGCAGAAAGATAAACGTAGGCACTTTTGGGAAATGCTGTTGCAACATTTTGTCAACAATGTGCATGTGTCAGTGCCAGACCTTCTTGGGGGTAGGTGGTTGTACTTGGAGCAGACCTGGAAACAAAGCAACTTTAACTTTTGCTCCCACTCTCAGGGTGTCCCACGCAGCGGAGCCCCATGTCCAGCATCCATGGCAGTTACACAGGACAGAAGTGACACCAGCTCTGAGGTTCTCCTCATGTCTGGGTTCCTCTTGGCTGGCAACAGGCAGAGATTTTGGATATGCCTCTTTGTAGCCTTTAGCAGCTGATAGGGATCAGTGTCTCTATCCTGTCTCACCTCTCTAAGTCATCAGGATTTCTTCATTGCTCTTCTCCAGAACAAGAGAAGTGTCTTGCAAAACTGCACACAGATGTGCTGGGTTGGATAATTTGGATGCCAATAGCATAGTCCGAGGTGAGAACTCTTTTGCTGCTGTGTGCTTCATTCAGCAACCCCATGCCCAGAAATTACCATCCATTCTCCATTCACAACAAATTCCAGCCCTTCTATTACAACTGTCTACATCCAGAGGTAGAGAAAGCATTCTAAATAGCAAGCATACCCCAAACCCACACAGCTCTGCTGATGGATGGGGCGGGTCACTAGTGATAAAGAACTGTGAAAAGGCTGAGATGCTCAAAGCCCTCTTTCCCTTGTTCTTTACTAGCAAGGTCAGCTCTTAGGGTTCACAGAGCCCTATGCCTACCTAGTTTGGCAAGGTTTGGAGGAGACTTCAGCAAATTTAGCAAATTACATGTTTGCAAGTCCTTAGAGCCGAACAGGAGCTGCTTGCAAAGGTGCTGAGGAAGGTGAGTAACTTCATTGTGCTGCTTCCTATCACCTTCTAAAGGCTGTGGCAATCAGATGGGATTTCCAGTTTTTGGGAAAAAGCAAATGTGACATCCATCATCAAAGCAAGGTGCAGGAAACTGCAGAGCAGTCATCCTTACCAAGTATCTCTCTCAGAGGAGATAATGAAGGAAAAGTTTCTGGCAGCCATTTCTGGGATGACAAAGGAGATGAATCACTTCTGAAAACCAGCACAGTTCCACCAACAAAGCTGCCTTTGGTCATGAGAGAGTTGGCTCTATGACTGAAGTGATAAGAGCAGCACATACTGATTTCAGCAAGGGTCTTTTGATGTGACATCCACAGCATCTTTGTAGTCCAGTAGGGACTGGGTAAGTAGATGAGGTGGATAGCAGTCTGAACCACTCTATTAAAAAGTATTGGTGACCAGTCTGAAATGAAACTGGCATCTTGTTATGAGTGATGTTCCTCAGGGCTGAGTAAGGGAGTTAGACTAGAGGAACTCTAGGGGTCACACATTTTTCTCTGGTTCTGTGATGAAGCCTTGCAGGGCACTCCTTTGAATATTGAAACCACAAATTATTTAGGTTTCTGTGGATTAATGGGTTAGGCTGCAGCCTTTCCTTGATTCTGAGCTCATGCAGCTGATTCAGCATGATATGAACTGGCACTGCATCGTGAAGCATTTCCAGCCAAGAAGCTTCTCACTGCGAGATCTGCTATGGTGTCCTGACCAGCAGTGACATCCCCTCAACTCCAGAACAGAGACATTGCTTGAAAACAATCCATTCCATGCTTGATGATTTGGGGACTTGAAGTTAAAAGCAGGAGGTGAGAATGAACCAATACTGAAAGAGGACTTTTATTAAGGATCATTTATTATTTTAGGCCCACATCGTTTTTATTGGAGCGTCCCCATCTCACAGCTATTCTGATGCAGAATAGGCTTTTCTTTACAGTGCTTGTGCAGTCTGGGTCTTTTGACTTCACTAACTCTCAGTTAAAACAGTTCACACTTGCTCAGGAAACTTGCCTCTTTCATGTGCCCTTTATGCATTCCTCTCTCTTTGTAATATAATATTAACTAATTAATTAAATTAACAGCTGGTTTCTTTGTTTCCATCTGGGAAATTTACTCTGCTCCAGCTCCCCTCCCAAAAGTTAAACAACACTGAACAAGCTTTCTTCAGATACAGGCTTTTCATTGTTCTCTTTGCACAAGATCTGGTCAGATACTGTTGGTCTTTAAAAGCTGTTGTATTCACCAGCAGAAATGGTAACGCCATGCACAGACTTCAAAATTCAATCAGAGTTCATTAGCTTTAGACACATTTTCCAAATCTTTATATGCTATATGATTACTTTTAAGTTTTGGTATTTTTTTCCCCATAAAAACATGTTTCAACTGGGATGGAGTTTGCATGCCAACTATATTAGTAGAGAAATTGTTTCCTGCTGCATTTCATAGTACTGTAATGATTTCAGACTTAGCTTTCCAGATTTTGCTGACCCACAGAAGCAGCCTGTACAACTCCATTTCGTGCTCCTGTCTCCTGCAAGGTCTACATAGCAGGCAAGGGCTTTTCTCAAGGCTCTTTCAACCCCTCTTCTGTTATTTCTTAGGTAATTGCAATAGTTAATAGAAAATGTAATGTTTATATAGCTTTTAGCACCTGTGTTGCATTTTTTTCTCACGTACTGTGTATCTAAGATAGTAGATTGAATTTGGTCTTTAAAGGCTGTGTTATTCTCGTTAAATGGCTCTAAACGGAATGCTGTAAAGTCCTGCAGGTTTGGACAGGACAAAGCACAGGCTTTACTGCCATTCAGTGGCTTGATGGAAACATCAGCAGCAAAAGTGGTTTTTTTTGGTAAAGATTTTAAGCACAATGAAATCACGGTTGAATCTTTGTGAAGAGTTAGTTCTCCTGGCTTCAGTTGTGTGAGATCAGATTTGAGACTCCTCCTTTTCTCGTTTTGTCGATGTTTTGAGAGTGCTGTAGTACACCCGAACCTGAACTTCAGGCAGTTCTCCTCAGGTGCGTGCCCTGGCCGTGCGATAAGGGCAAGTTTAACAAAGTCCAAGGTTTTGCCCTGTAGCTAAAACATCTTATTTTCACCTTGTGCCTTTCCCGGGTCCGGCCCAGCCGGTCTGGATCGGAGGGGTTCCGGGACACGCCAGGCGGCGCGGGGGTGCCGGCGCTCCGCGGGTCCCGGCGCGGGCTGCCGGGGAGCCGGGCGGGACCCCGCACCCCGACAGGAGTGCCCCGGAGCCCGGCCATGCAGGCACCTGCGGCTGCCGCCGGTCCGGCCCTGTCCTGTCCCGTCCTCTCCGGTCCGGTCCCGTCCGGGCCGCGCCGTCCGGGCAGCGGGACCGTGGCCGCGCGCCGCAGCCGCCCCCTCCCCGGTGACGTCACCGCGCGGTGACGTGTCGCCCGGCGGCGCGGGGACCGCCGGAAGCGGCGGGAGGCGGCGCGGAGCGGAGCGGAGCGGGTTGGTGCCGCCGGAGCGGCAGCGGCGCAGCGCGGAGCTCCAGCCCTGCGTTCCCTCCTTCCGTCCTTGTGTTCCTGCCTTCGCTCCGCGGCAACGCCGGTACCGATGAGCGGGCTCCGAGCGCCCGGCGTGCGGCCGGTGCCGACCTGCCTGCTCCTGCTGGGGCTGCTCCTGCCCGCCGCCGCCGCGGGCGCGGGGTGCGAGCTGGAGGCTGCGGACGGCGGCGGCGGCCGGCGGGGAGGACGGTGCGGCGCGGCCGGCTCTGCGGCGGAGCCGGTGACAGGTAACGGCCCCCGCGCGTCCCGCCGGCGGGCGGCTCTCGGCACAGGGGTGGGACGCCGCTCTCCCGGGCGCCTCCGAGCAGCCTCCCGCCGCCGCGGGGCCGGGCGCGGTGCGGCTCTGCAGAGGGCGCCGGGCCGGTCTGCAGGGGGTCCGGCGGCGGCGGCACTGCGGTACTGCCCGGCGCGGCCCTTCCCGGGAAGCAGCCCGCCGCAGGATGTGTGCAGGATCCTGTTGAACAGCGATATTGTTGAGATCCGGAGCCGCCGCTTCCGTGTCGGCTCCCGCGGTGCCGCCCGTGCCGGTGTCCGGGGCGCCGCCAGCCGCGGCCGAGCGCGCCCGCCCCGGCGCCGCACCCCGCACGGCCCGGAGCCGGCACGGGCAGCGCGCCGGTCCCGCTGTGTCGCTGCTCGGCTCCTGCAAGGCACAGTGGCCATCCCTGCCCCCAGGGCGGTTTAGTTCTCAGAGAAAGGGGAAGCATTCCAGCCTTCGCTTAATTCTTTAAAGAAAAGTCACATTACCGTACTTAGGGCAGTTGGGAATGCCTGCAATTAAACCAGCGGTTCTGCTGAAACATTTGAAATCTAATTTCGGCAGGCTTTGATGGCTCTGAATTGCTTATACGTATTCTGAATCTATCTTGTAATGACCAGGAGGAAGCTTTACTGCCTCTACACAGTTCACTTAGAAAAATGGCATTTGTACGTTAGGAAATTCTCGGAAACATTTAGAAGTTTGTCCAGTCTCATAATGTGCTTTTCCAAAAGCTCTGTAATTGAAAGGAAGAACTTGGAAGGTGGACGAAACAAGAAGAACCCATATCCCTTCAGAATCAAAGTAGTGTGCGTTTCTCAGAGAAAAACTTCTGATGTTGTTTGGAATATTATTGACACCCTGAACGGAAAGTGTTGAACTTCAGCTGATGACACACACCTAGTTTTCTTCTCTGCCCAACACCTTGAAGACATGAATTTTAGTTAGAATTAATGAAACTTCAGCAGCAGTCATGACATAACTCCAAGGTAGAGATGCAAGGCTACGTGATCTAGCGGGGGACGCGACATTCCTGCAGTGTGAATTGTCCAGACTGTTGGCTTGCAGGATGAACCAAAGGAAGCTGGAACATCCGCAGTCTGTGGAGCAGCAGTTGTACCTCCCAGGGGTGTTGTGGAAGTGCTGTATCAGAACAGCTCTTTCTGCTTTTTGATTGTGATTGATCTGGTTGTAGGTGGTGTTAAGCGGTTCTTACTATGAATACGGCTGATGCTGTCTACATTTTGTGCTTAATCAATTTTGATGTGTCAGTCTGTATGGAAAAAAACAAATTTTTTTAATGTTTTATGGACTGTAAAGGTACTGAGATGCCTATCAGTGGTGTTCTCTTCCACTTTGTAGTGACTGGTGAAGAAGAAATACAATTATTTGAGAAATCTAACATGCTCTAAGGGGATTTATTGTGTTACATGACAATATCGTCTGGAAAATACATATGCTTAAAAGCCATCTTACAAACTGTTTTAAATTTTAGGAGGTTTCAACATAGTTCTGTGTTCATCCACATGTAATAAATACATATTTCAATTTGTCATGGAGGTCGTTTGCCTATCTAACTAACTCTCAAATAGTTTTAAGTTATTTTTTGCAAAGCTGGAAGACCTCTTGAGCATTTGGAAAAAAACAGATGGCTTTTTCAGGGGGTGATTTTAGTTATATTATCTATCATTTTCCTAAAAGGCGAAAGTTCCAAATATGCTGCTGAGTTAGGAGAGAATATTAACACTTGTCTGGAGAACAACAGAACAAACTCTTAATTCACTAATCTTGACTGGTTTGAGAAGTACAATACAGAAGATAAAAAGCTGATGCACATAAAATGCTGTGCTAGGAAGAGGCTATGGGATGCTTAGATAGAGATGCTTGGGAAGCAGAGCTGTAGGAAATAATTCAGGACTTCTAGTCACAAATTGGTCCGAATGAGAAACATGCAGCTGGCAAAAGTAGATGCCATCCTTGGATATGTTGATTGAATTTAAAGTACAGAAGGTTTTTTTCTTTTTTTTTTTTTCTTTTTCCTTTTTGATTGCACTTTTGTGTCTAGGTTTGAGTATTAAATCATGTGGCTTGAGAGGTTGAGAACCTATGAATGAATTTTTTTTTAATTAGAGTATTGGATTATTTTGATGTGGTGGAAAAAGCTGTGGTATGGATATGTAAGAAATGGTTCACGGAAGCACTGCGAGTTTTTTAAAGCTTTTTTTTCTGTGTTTTTTTTTTTAACTTTCTTGTAATTGGGGTGTAGGTTAAGAGGAAGTAAATTTTTGTGGGTGTGATTTAGATTAAATATAGGCTGGAAAGTTTTTACCTATAACAGTCAAATTGTGTAGATTGTTAAACAGGTTCCCAGTATCAGAGGTTTTTATTAGCTTAGAGAGGAAGCTGGCAAAGATAATCTAGATGTTTGACAGAAAAGGGATGTGTAGTGATGAGTTTTAGGACTGAGGGAGAGCTTATGATTCTATTTTTGCCATATTTTATCAGATATTCAGGTATTTACTTAAGTGAGTATATAGATTATCATTACTGTTGTCTTTCCTGTGTGTGTGTGCCTTTTTAACAGTATTTTTAAATGACAGCTGAATATGTAGTGTGACTTGACTGTGCCTGAAGGTATTTAGTCATGATTATGAAAATTGGACCAACAGAACTGTCTCCCTTGGAGGGAACACCATGAGGCTGTTTGCTATTCACTCCAGCTCTGCTTGTTCATTGCTTAATTTGGTAGAAGGTTTTCAGGAACTTTCTGTTCTAAGCTTGAAGATAGCACTGGCTTTCCACATTTTTATATTCACCCAATTTTAAGTTGCTTTGTAGTTCTGGATTATTTTCATGTTTAAATTTAATTCCATGATCATGGATTAGCTTGGCTGCCTTTGGGTGCGACAGAGATCCTATACCTGTATTTGGCTAATAAATTTCTCTCTAATTATGTCTCACAATATTTGAGACCAGTTTTAACTACAGCACTGCATTGAAGCAATAATAGGCAACGTAATGTAACCTGTTTTTTTTTTTTAGTAATTCAAAGATTTTTCTTTAATTACATTTCTATTCTGGAACTTAGCCATCATATTAACACTCTGAGCTCTTCAAATTAATCAGGCTTTGGCATTTGAGAAGTGAAGGTTTCTGGAAAATGTGGTTTTAGCTGCAACTCTAGAGTTGGCTTAAGCTGTTCTAGTGTGGGTGGCTGTTTAAGTGGGGCTTTTTTCTCTGGATTGACCCCAGCTGGTCATGCAGGCAAGAGTTCCCAGAAGAGAGCTGGTAGGAGTAGTCATGCTCATCCCACTGCTGGAAACCCAGCGGGAGGGAAGGACTTGTACAGTCCCTCTCTGCTCCGTTACCACCTGACTCGCCCTGATGTTGTGATGAGCACTGTCTGTGGCTTTGGCCTGCAGGAATGTGACAAGAACCACAGGCAAGGGGTAAAACCATGAGTTGTTATCAGACTGTTTCCTAACTTACTTTAAGCCTAGCACCAGTGCAAAGGAGAGGGAGACCATGGTGTCAGGAGAGGGGAACAAGGATGGTCTGCTTCCTGTGATGGCACCTAGTCTGAACAGAGCTGTTCATAGAGTTTTATCACTAAGGTGGCTGTGAAACTCCATCAGTGACCTTTTTGGGGCTTGAATAATGCTTTTGGAATTTGGTGGTTGTGTGTGAGACTTCATTGTATGGTGAGCTAATACCAAGAGGACGGTGAATTCAGGCACACGGTGAAATGCTTTTGCATGACTAGTTTGGCATGCACTTGTCCTACAAGTTTGAGAGCTATGAGATTTCCATTGCTTTCTTAGTAAATTGCTAGTAGATTTCTCTAGCTATGGAGACTCAGCACTACAGGTTTGGGGTTTTTTTTGTTGTGTTTTTTTTTTTTTCCATTTCTTCAGTTTGCCTCTAGAAAAGCTCCTTGTAATCTGTTTTTACTATTTCTGGTGGGAGGACTAATTTCACGTCCTGTCTCTAAAGGGTGTTGACTTCAAGCTACTATTTACTTTTTGATAGCATCTCAATGCTGTCATTTGTCTTTGAAATAGAATGAGTTTCTCAGTTAAATTAAGTTTTTAATTTCTTAGCATGTTTTTTTATTTTTAGTGATGAAGAATAGAAGAAACTCAGGAGAGAGCTGTGTTTTGATAGCTCACTCAGCAGTTGCATTGTCATAACTGTGAGATACAGTTAAAAAAGCTGTGAGTGACTGGATTTGTAGACAGTTTTGAAACAAATATTAATAATTAATAAACAATTAACCAGGAAAAATCCTGGCCTTTATGTAGCTTAGTGACATTGGATTCCCACTCAGAGATTAGACAGCAAGCACTTGTAACTTCCTTTGCCCTTAGCAGAGTTTTTTTGCCTTACAGCCTTCCAGTGTTTTGATTGTAACTCTTCAGTGCTTCTGCCAGTGTGTTCTGCACCTTCTGGTGTCCTGTGAGGATTTTCCTTCACCTCTTCTGAGGATTCATTCTGAGTGTTTTCATTTAGACAGGTTATTTAGCTGGTATTTTTTTCCTGTGTTAGAGTAGTAGCATGTAGCAGACCCTTTCTTAATACCCCCAGTGTTGCTCCCTGGAATGCTGGAGCTCTGTCATCTCTCCAGCAGCAGGATTTTGTGCTGCCCTTTCAGCTGTGAGCTTTCTGAAGACAGCTCTGCTTTTCTGAGGAGCTCCTACCCGATTCTGCAAAGCTGGGCCCACGCAGCCTGGGCATGACTCATTTTCTTCTGCCTGACTCCAGGGATGCTGATCTGTCAGAGCTGCCGTGTATTTGTCAAAAGGGGACTGTGCCCAGTGACAGGAGCAGTTATCTTGATAAGATTTCCTATGATGATGCTACAACTGTGAAAATCACCTAAAAATACTGGGGTTTTTTAGCATTTGTATGAAGAAAGCAGTTTGATAGTCTTCTAATTGATTTTTAGGTAGTGTTCTCTAGCTTGGACATCTTTACATCTTTTTTGTGTTTAGTGTTCATTCTCAATCAATAGGAAGAAGAATGCATAGTAAAGAGCTGTGATGTGAGGAAGCTAAGAAAATTACTAGTGTTTTTTTTATTTTTTTTTTTTTTAAATATTAGTGCATGGTCAAAGACTCTTCAAAAGTTAAAAGTTTATTATTTTACATAAGTGCTGACTAATTTACTGCAGAAATCTGATATATGAGAAGACTTCTTTGGGATTAGTCTGTTACAACCTGTCTGTGAAACTGGCTTTTTGAAATACAGAAACTTGAGATATTTATCTTGACCACATAGGGAATGTGTAAAAAATTAATAAACACACAGTTTGTTTTTCTAAAAGAAGCATATACCCTTTTTTAGAAACCAAGGTAAGTTTCAAGTTATTACATAAGTTAGTGTTATTCTGCCTTTGGTTACTACTAAGTAGTGCCAGTTCCTATGGAAACTGCATATCTGAAAGAGGAGGGGTGAATAAAATTATCATGTGTTGTTAGAATTTAGAATCAGCACAAACAGAATGTGATGATTGTCAGAAAATTTTCCCTTGTTCACTTGATTTCTCTGAGCAATTCAAACTTAACTGAAGAGAGTTTATTTATACCTTTCCTCCCCCTGCCCCTTTATTCTGGATCTTGCTCATTTTCCTTCAAATCCAAAAAATCCCTGGCATTTTTCAGAGACCTGGTAGAGGCAGGCATCTTTAAATCTGTATAATGAGATGTAGAATTTTAACTAAAATTCATCTTGGAAATCAAAGATAATGTGCTTGTCAGTACAATTCAGAATTAAGAGCTCACAGCACTCAGAACTGTTGACTCATTCATTTCAACAGAATTCAAATTAAGAGGCAAGAGCCACTGACCTTTTTGATCTCATTCCTGCGGTGTCTGGCCAAGGTTTTTATATCAGGAGATTTTCTCTCCATGCAGGCAGTGTTCTGTTCCTGCAGGTGAATCTTCAGTGATTCCTAGATGTTGAGATGGGAAGGGAACCATCACTGAGTTACTGCAGCTGGTACTGCAAACCATAAGCAGCACCACAGAAACTTGTAAATTGGAATTGTTGTTGAGGCAACAACTGGAATTGTTGCTGGATTGTGTTAAGATTAACTTCTGCAGTAACTCAGAATTTATAGGAATGCAAAGATAGCTTAGATCCTTTTCCTCTAGGCAACAGTTTCTGTTT
Source organism: Ammospiza nelsoni (assembly GCF_027579445.1). Classification (NCBI taxonomy): domain Eukaryota; kingdom Metazoa; phylum Chordata; class Aves; order Passeriformes; family Passerellidae; genus Ammospiza; species Ammospiza nelsoni. Next base: position 11,027,373 of record NC_080636.1, on the reverse strand, counting down.
CCTACCTTTTCTTATGCATCATAAATAATTTAAAAACTCAGCAGCCCAGCCTTCTGGTACTGTCTCCAGCTAAAATTTTAATACCTGATTTATTTTTTGTGTGTGCTGTGTTTCTGTAGTTAATGTTCATTTCTAAGAAATTGTCACGTCCTCAGCCTCTAGAACTGAGTAGTTTACTAAAAACAGTAGGTTACCTTAACCTATTTAAAGCTGTGTTTAAAAGCAAACAAACCCAAACAAACCTTCTGATAGAGTATTCATTTAAGCAAGGTTGTCTTGAATAAAAATTTGCTTAAAATGTTTTGGTTTTCTAGGCTCTGTGTACTTTCTCCTTAAAAGGGGAAACTTTGTGAAAGTGTGGTCTGAATGCTCCTTCTCACTTTGTAGTTTAGAGTAAAGGAAGGGGTTAATTGTATGCAGTTATTAAACAAGTGTTACAGAGATAAAGAAACAGTTTTTCTCAGTTCCATCTAGTGGCTCTGTGAACTGAATTACTTAAATTCAGTTTCCTGCCAGTTAAATATGTTATTTAGAAAATAAATTTTCACACAAATGTTATTTTATTTTTAATAGTAAATAACTTCTTGTGGCTCCCCTGGATATTTGTCAAGAATATCTCCTGAATGGTGTGTTTTTTGTTTCTAAAATTTGTTTTTGTTTTGATTTGTTTTGTTTGATTGTTTTTTTTTTTTGATTATATGTAGCCTTGACAAATGAGTGAATGGCTCAATAAGTGATTATTTTTAAGATATACTCAGTTTTCATACAGAAGTATGTTCAGTGAGCTTTGGTGGGGAAATACAAGCTTTGACTAATAACTTTTGTCAGTCTGAATTTTCTTTTGTCCGAGCCACAGGCTTTACTTGAAATGCATTCCTCCCTCCTGCCCTCACTAGATGCATTAAGTAGATGAGTCTTCTATTTTTGTGCTTAGATCTAAAGCATACAAAAAGAATATTTTCTCTGTAGTTGTCTGGAAATGACAAGCTTGATTAGTTTTTCCTCATTTTGAAGTGTTACACAGTATTTTCATTTGAAGAACAACAAATAAGAAGTACTATACTGTTAACAAATAAAAATCCTATGCAAATCAGGTGTTCTGTGATGATTTTTAAGCAGATATGAAAGGTAGTTATTCTGAGTAGGAGTCTCCCTTCTAGCATAGTTTTAATTCTAGATTGCTATATATAGAAGGTTGCAAGGTAACTTCTTGCTGTAACATTGTATGTCTATATGAAAATACTGCTGGCTTCAGTTGTTTTCATTGCTTGAAGTATTAAAAATTGTTTTGAAGTGAAAATGAAATTGCCTTTTTTTTACTGCCAAGTACTTTTCACTGTTTTGCTAAATATGAAATTTAGATTATATAATATCATATAGTTCCAAAATTTATATTGTTAAGTGTCAGGAAGGAAAAATATATCCTTTCCTACTGGTAGATCTTAGTTGCAAATGAAATATATAGAGACAGTTCTGTTTTTCCCAGAGTGTATTTTTAGTTTTTATTTGAAAAGCTTAACTTTGCCAGTATTTTTGTGGAACCTGGCTGCCTCAGTCTCTTATTGATACCTGGTTCATGTTCCCTGAATATATTTACTGAAACTATCTGTGCTGTAGAAGGTATTCTAGTTACTTTGGAAGCAGCACACCAAAATGTCAGTCTAAAACACAGATAAGAGCCGCTGAAAAGGATTCCATTGACTTGAGTGTATGAGTGTATTCATTGGGATTGCACTCCAAGACTGCATTTAAAGTAAAAGAGATGTTTTGGTTTTGGTCCTGTGAAGCTCCACTGCTGCCGACTGGTTTCAGAGTGGCCGTGCTGGGGGCCTGGAGCTGTGCTGCTGTAGGGGATGTTGGTTGGCCGTGTGACTGCTTTACCTTGCCCTAGAAATGGGCTCTTTCTGCAGGAGGGGCTGCTCCTCCTGTGTGCTCGCTGCTTTCTCTCCCTCCCTGCCTGTTCTGGGTGTTCTCACTGCTCACTTGTCCTGTCTGCAGGTGTCTGCTTGGGGGAATCATTGAGCTCAAAGCTGGGGTTTCTCATCAGGATCAGGTCCTTGCTTCAGTTCAGTGCACTGCTGCACAACAGCATCTTGTGAGGAGATGAAAGTGTTGGGGGAAGTTATTATTAGCCATTTTAGTGGAAGCCTGCACATGCCAAGTAAATAGCAATTGAGAAAGGTGGGTAAGGGAAACTGAACTTATAAAAAAACAACATTTTACCCAGATGTTACCAACTGTGGATCTGGAAAGTGTCATTCAAAATTGATAAGGAAGTACTTTGGCTTTCCATAGTATGTGGGGAGGCTTTTAGATTAGCAGTAGAGCTGTGATTTTAGTAGGGCTCCTTAAAGAGATTAGTTATTGTAGATGATAGTAACTTTGCTTGCAGAAAAATGGATGGTTTGGAATGAAACTTTTGTTTTGGGAGTTAATTTGTTTTGTGCCTGTTGAGTTATTGTAAGAGAGTTTGTATCTCAAAATTAAAATGGCTTGGCAGGGATAATTATTTACTTCTATTAAGTGAAACTGATGAAATGAGATTTTACTAATACAGGATAATAAGAACATGTCCCATTCTGATTTGGCTGTAGATGTTTGTAAGCTAAAATCCCCACCTATCAGAACTCTAAATGCATCCAGTTGACTACTTTACTTTTATAAAAGAATCCAAGTAAAACTAGTTTGTTTTGTTTATTAAGTAAACATCCTAAGAAACTGTGCATCTGTGATGTGTTATTCTTTTGTCTCTGAAGCACTCGGAAGTTTGTTTTATGTTGCCTCATGTCTGTTTATAGTATCCCATGAACAGTAGTCAAGGCTTTAACTTCTCTTGATGTTGACAAGTGGTAAGAGTTCCTTATTCCAGCAGAGTGGGAGCTCTGTGTGCAGCCTGCTCTGTGATCAGGTTTCAGAAATCACAAAACAGCTGTGAACAATCCCAGGTGCTGTGTTGTCCTACTGGAAAAGAAAAGGATGCATCTTCACAGTACTAGACGGTTACAAATGGAGCATCAGAAATGGCTGGGAGTTTGGAGTGTAGTGGGGTGATGAACTGGGACTCAATCTAAGCTGCTGTTGCTTGCACAGGTCTCTGAAAGTATTTCATGATGCTGTGTGACATGGTAGTGCTGACATGCAACGGAGGGGTGCAGGGAGGGAAAAGAGGAGGGAGCTGACTTTAATGAGTGCTTTTGTACCATTCAGTGTATTCTTAGAGTTGATTTAACTGATTAAATGGATCTCTGATTAGCTGTTATACTTGAGATTTTTGGGAGTAATTGTGGATTGTTCTTTGGAAAAAGCCTGGGTGTTGGTCAGGAAGAAATACTACAAATTATGAATACTGAGAAATGGAATACTAATAATTGTCTCTTGAAAGGATATGTTAAACTAGAAAATACACAGAAACGCAGAGAATATTCTGAGTTAGAAGGGATCTGGAGGGATCATAGAGTCCCTGCCCCTAAGTAAATGACCCATACTGTGACTAAACCCACGTCCTTGGTGTGACTAGAGCCATGCTCTAACCAGCTGAGCTAAGATACTTGAATCAAGCTTGCCAGTGCTTTTATATACATATTTTTGTGTAAGATAATCTAGTAGACTCCTTGGTGTTAAAAGACCTGCCCTGTGGCCATTGTTCCTCAGAAGCTAAAGGCCTTCAGCATGTCTTCTTCCTCATGCTGAGCAGTTCAATTGTTGCTGGAATAATACACTGCAATTAGCTAAGCAAAGGTTGGATGAACACTGGGCTGGAAGCAAGGAAGGCCAAGAAGGTGGAGGGAGGGATGGATGGAAAAGCACTGTGATGGTCAAATGGGTTTCAAGTCTTAGGAGGGAGGTAGCAAGGGTGTGGTGGGCCTTTTTTGAAATAATGAGCACTATAAAGCAGGCAGCTGTAAGAAAACAGGTACATATTTTCATGCTGTGAGACCCGGAGGCATTAATTGTAGAATCAGCAGAATGTTTGAAAATAGAAATATCCCTGCCCTGCTTCCCAGTTTCCAGGGTGAAATGGGAGAACATGTCTGTATGAACAGGTACAGTTGAGCTAGCTCATTACAGTGGACTGTTTTGTTAAAGAAAAATCTGTTGTTTGGGGGGGAAAATTGTTGTTGCTATCACCCTCTGTACTGCATCATTTGCTGCTAGATAGTTCTTGACAAGATGGAGTTGGGTGGACACCTTGGAGTAAGAGTGGCTATTTCATATGTTTTTGCTAATCTTCTGTGAAATTACAGGTATGATTGTGTTGTTTGAGACAAAACAATTTGACAGTATAGTTGCCATTTCCATGATTTTTCTTTTTGTGCAAATGTTTAAAGTGATTGCTAAAGTAGAAAGAATAAGGGTAGAGTACTTAGAGGAGAATGTCATAATGTTGCAGTAAGCTGCATCATAATTTAGTTGCTTAGGTTTTGGGAGGTGTAACTAATTTTGTCTTTTCAGTTTGAGGACCAGCAAAATTTTTGCTGGCATTGACTTTTAAAATTGATTTTACTGAACTGTGTTTCTGCTGTTGATTTGTATTGGTTCGCAGTCTCCTAACACTGAAATTTCTTTCCTGGCAGAAGTTAGCAAAATCACAATGACTTTTTTGGTTTTGATTTTCTTACTTAGTTCATACTTAGTTTTCTGTACTCAAAAGGCTGTCAGCAGCACATTAACATTTGTATAGAAGCCAAAGAACAAGACAGCATTGCCTTGTTGTCCAAATTATTGTTTTTATTCTTTTAATAGGAATGTAATAGTTGATTGTTCATTTGAATAGATGTTCTTTATGCTTTAGTAGAAATGTCTTAAGAAGTGCTTCTTCTGATAATTTGTTGTTTGCTACTGTGTTTTTAGGTTCTGTGAAGTGTTTGAGAAGACTTCAGGCAGAGAATAAGCATACCAACTGAATATACAGAGTTTTCAGAGTTCAGTAATAGTGTCACTGCTTAAAGACCACATATTGTGGCTTGCTGTCTTTGGTCTTTGGCCTTCAGGTCTGACTGTGAGTGGCGATTTTAGGCAGCTGTAAGGTTTTAGGTGATAGTGACGATTTTGCAGGTTAGTCAACTAATTTTTGAAGATTATTCATCCAAATTAGTTCAGAAAATGAGCATTTGCTCTGTAGTTACTACCAGGGCATTCTTATTTGTAGGATACTGAGGGAACATAACTAACTTCTCAGACTTTGTGGCCTCTTGTATTTTTTTTATTCAGTCCACCATGTGCCCTGCCCCCAAAGGTTTATGAAGGTTATTGGAAAGAGAAGAATTGTTTCACTGCTTCTTATATGATTGTGGATACTTGAAGTGAAACTGTCTGGTCTTGTGTGTGCTCTGGAAGCTGACTGTAGAAATGTTTCATGAATTATGTCTAGTTCAGTTTGCCTTCTTCAAAATTTTGTTGATGTACGCAACTAAAATGAAAAGTGGAAGTGAAACACTCTGCTGGTAACGAAGACTTGTTGCACGTAAAAATTAAGGGAAATATGATGTTTAAAAGAGGGAAAATTGTGTTTGCTTTTCCAGGTCTGTGCTGTAGTTAGAATAATCATAAAGGATAAGCTTAATTCTTTTAAGTTAATTGAAAATGTAGTAAGAGACTGGTTAGAAGCTGGAAAGGAGCGAGTATTTAACTATCAAGACAGACCTTGGCGAGTTTTGCATTCAGAATGTTGAGGAAGACTGACTTAAATATGAAATTCTTTGTTGCCTTTTGCACACAAATGAGAATTGGAAAAATCAGTGGTAAACCATTATGGAAAGCAACATGTTATGTCCTAGGATCAGCTCAGAGGCTGCCATTTATACTCCTGATTGGGTGTTTCAAAGCTCCTTTTGTTTGGCTAGGTAGTGAATTTGACCTCAGCACCTGACCACAGAACAGTTTGTATTGTGTGGAGCTAAAGCATATAAGGAATTTGCCTAAAGTATTCTGCTTAACCCCAGGTTGTTTGATACCTCATGGAGAGGATAGTTCTGAGTCTTTTCTTAGTGTTGGTGTGTGAGCTGGGTGTAAGTTAGAGACATAGTAAAGGGTGAGTTATGACATTGATGCTGCTGTCGGGTACAGATGCCAACATCAATAATGAAGTTCTCAGTGTATTGCAGTGCTGGGGCAAGGTAAATGCTGTTCTTATAGAGAGTTTTAAGTAGCCTGTAATATTTGCATGACTAATGAGCCATTGTCTTTGATGTGTTCACCTACTTTATGAAGTAGCCTCAGCTGATAGTCTTGGATATTTTGAAACTTGCTACTTCTTTGGCCTATCTCAAACTGCTGTTAAACAGAGAATACTTCAAAGTACAAGCTGAAGCTAGTTTGTTAAATAGGCAAAATCCCTTGATTTTACAGATTGTATTTTTCTGTTAGCAACTGAAATGGTTATGAGGTTTAATTGTAATGAAAGTAACTTCAATATTTCATTCCTAACCTAGAAGATTTTAAAGACAATAGGTATACCTAAATATCTGAATATGGGTTAAATACTTCCATCAGAAATGATACTTTATTTTTGTTATTTTTATACTTGTGTTATCATGCAAAGGGAGGCTTTCAGGCATCCTCCAGTTCTCTCTTGGTTGTTGTTCCTTTCAGAGGAAATAGGGAAATAATGATTTGCATTTGGCAGGGCAGGCAGAAAGCTTTGTTTTTGCAATGCTGGGTGAAGCCTTGTGGTGGTTACTGGTGGGGTGCAGGGTGCAGGGCAGAGGAAAGCAGCCAGACCAGTAGCAGCTGCTGCTTCTCACACTGGAGATATCCAGCAGTGAGCCTGCTTCCTTCTTGGCTTTTCTGAGTGACTGTTGCTCATGCCAAGGCTATTGTTGTTGTTGTCCTGGGCTTTGAGAATGCAGCATCATTTGGGAGCTGGTGTTTCATACCATGCAAACTTCAAGATGTGGTTGGAAAAGCATATTTGCATTTACTATGCAGTTTCCTGCTTCACCTAGTCATATTATTTTAATTTGTTGTTTAACATCGTTGAGTTTGTAGGGCCCAGAGATGTTCAAGTGCATACCCACAATGTTACTGACCAGAATTTTTAGGCATAGGATTCATTTCAGGTCTTTTGAGGTGTCAGCATTTGGGCTCCTTCTGTAATAGACTAAAATTGTTTTGTTGTGAGATAGGAAATGCTGTTTGGGCATACGGACCTTGCCACTAAGTCTGCTCACTGTGTCAGATTTCTGTTGAGTGTGAAGATGACTCTTAGGTCAGAAACGGGTGAAAAAATATTGCTCATCTGGCTTTATGTGAGAACTGTTCTAAAAGCTTTATTCTGTTTAAGGATATATGTTTATATGTAAACAGAAATGTTTTTTGAGTCAGGGATTTTTGCCACATTTCTTTAATGTCTTTAAGTTTTTTGAATGCTACAGAACGAATAATTAATTTGATATTTATGTTTGCAATGCTTACTAAGTGCACTTAAGTTTTGTTTCCTCTGTTATTTAGTTTGAAAATGTTGCAGGATAAGGTTTCAGCCAATCAGTAATAGTACTTCAGAAGCTACAGTTAATGTTACTCAAGGAAAGGGAAGTGGTATTAACTCCTCCTCCTCATCTTTGATAGCCTTGTTAGCAATAATTTATTACTTTCAGGAGGTTTGAGCTTTCCTAGTAGATGGTTTATTTACTAGAGAAGATCAATGCTTGAATCACGTCAGCTTTTGAACTGTTTTACAAACTTTATCTGACTTGCAGTGTAACAGAAATTTTTAGGATGTAATGTTTCCTAAAATATTTGGTGAATTCTTTTTTAAAATGTCTTATCTGTTGCATGTGTCTTGCCTTGCTTTCTTCACCCCAGCATCAAATCCTGTACAGATTTTATATGTTCTGCATATTTTATATGTTCTGTACATATTTTATATGTTCAAGCACCTGTAACAGACTGTCTCAACTCCTTTGGTTTCCCACTTATTTTTTGCTCCAAGCTTAGAATGGAACAGGAATACTGAAAAGGTAAAGACAGCATTTCTCTAATGCTAAATTTTTGATGCAGGAGTTGTGTAGGTTTTGTAAAATGCTGGATGCAAGAGTACATAACTGGAAATGCCATCTAGATTCCAGAAAGAATTTCACTGCTTTACTGGATCTTTTTTGGGGGAGCATATAAGATGCACAGCTGGTTTCATAAGCTTCTGCCTGTGTTCATAAAGAATGTCAGAAGTAAGGAGTAGACTGCCATCAGTCAACATGGTTCTCTTAGCAGATAAGACTGAAGCAGAGCTATGGAAAAAAGGAAGAACAATTCCACCTCTGCATTAATTGCATCAGGGAGCTTAACGTTATGCTTTGTGCTTCACAGCAGAATGTTGTGCTGAATTAGAAATTGTGATATGCTCGCCCACAATCGTTCAGCATCGTGCAGCCGTGGTTGGTTTAGTCACAGGCACAGTGCTGGGCTGCCTGCTCTGCCTGTGAAGCTGCCACAGCCCTGGAGATGCTCCGAGTGGCTTATTAGCGTTCATTTCTTTTTCCAGTCAGAGGGATGAGAGTTGTGGGCAGTGCCTTTTTTTCTGGTGGCATAGACTTGTCTTTGAAAGATATCACAGAGACACAGAAAACCCAGAATCTTCAGGAATTTCTGGTAACATAATTTGCAGCTTGTTAGGAGGCTACAGTTGTCCTGTGTTTGAGGATCTTTCAGAAATTGTTGGGAATATCTGACAGGATTCTCCTGAGTGGCTGTTCACTTTTTTGGACTAACGTTGGAATCTGCAGGAGCTCCTGTCTGTTATCTCTGATTAATGCAAGTTGTAATAGATGAACATTTATTCCTAAGTTCTGCACTGTAATTCTGAGCACAGCAAATGTTTTTAATGTAATTAGGGCTTCTAGAAATCTTCCGGGGAGCTCTTTATATGCAAATCTTTTTAATAACTAAATATTTTTAGAAGTAATGATTTTTCTAATATAGAATTACTAACTTTGTCATGTAATTTTTAAAATATATATCTTTTTGTTTGGGGAAAACTCTGGCATTTGATGCCTCTTTACCTTCATTTTTGGTCTTTTCCTCAGTTGACTGTCCAGTGGAACTTGCTAAGCAATGGGTTAAAAAAATTCCAGAAGTAGATTTCTGTGCAGATTTTCCTTTTATATTGTTCAGAAAGTAGTTTGGTTCAGATAGAAGATAAATGATGTGAGGGAGAGTACTTGAGAAATCTGTTCTTAATAAATATGATGCACGGCCATTTAGATTAGTTAAGGCTGTATTACTGTCTGAATTTATTTTAACTTTTTGTAATTTCTGCCCAATTATTGAATGCCTGTATCATTGAATATATGCAAAAAGACTGTTTTATGCAGTGTGACAATGTAATATCCCTGAACTGGGACCTTGCTTGTGTATAGTGATGCTAGTAAATAACTGAACGTTCCATAGATATGAAATACTCCATGATTAAAAGTGTCATAGTCAGCTTTCAGCAAAAGTTATGTCAAAGTTTTCACTCTTCCATTCTCTCCATGCTCCTGCTTGCTGCAGTATGTGATGTCCCAAATTGCTGTCACTGGGGCCAGACCAGGTTGTAGAAAGAACAGAGTAAGGAGGGAGTGCCAGTCTGGCCCAATGAATGTTCCACAGGAGACAGGGACTGACTGAACATGGGCAGAGCAAATCAGTAAAAGCTGCCAGTGGAGTGAGGGTGGGTTGGGAAAACTCTGTAACAGTAGGGTAGCAAAGATTGTCCATGCTGTTCCATTGTAAAAAAATTTGAGTTATTTTTGCATTTTTTTAGGAAAGAAACCCCTGGCCATTAATGGCATACTATCCCAAAGACATAGAGGTGACAGATTGGTTTTGTGTAGGGTTGAGGGCTTGCATACACAGTTCCCAGCAGTAAACAAGCCAGGAAGCTGTGAAATGTTGCTTTGATTATTCCTTGTCTCCCATTTTTTTGGTGTATTTGTTCATGTAAGTAAATGATACTTTTTAGCTGTATAAATTTTATAACTGTAGAAGAAACAATTACAAAGCAAAACAGACATGCTAAATTAAGAAACATCTTTAATTATGTTGTTTATTTTTATAGGAGAAATATGGTGATTTTGAAATGTTCCACTCTGAGGGTGCCTGACAGGTTACATTGTGTATTTTTTATTCCACTCATGGCATATTCTTGCATACTTTTGTTACGTGCCTGGAAGTTCTTAGCTAATTCACTGACAAAGCACCTTTGTGTTTGGAGTAGGTTTACTTTTTTAAAAACCTTGGTTTAGCAGAATTTGTTTTAGTGGACGCATGAGAACAGATTGTCCAAAAGTCAGTAGCACTGAAAATATGCTGCAACAAATCCCAGAGGTTTTTCACTTTGTTGTACATAATTTAGCCTTACTTACAATTATTTGTTTTCTTCCAAAGACTTGGATAACAGACAAGGAGAATGCATGTATCATATTCTTTTCCTAACCCATTTTAAAGAAATTAATTAATGGAATCAAATTTTGGATGTAACTGTAGATCTTCACAGACTGTCCAAATACTGCATTCAGAACAAAGTGGTCTTGGGCACTATTTTTACTGCTTTCATAAAAGAATTAACTTGCATTTCTGCTGAGCATCTATCACTGTCATCTCTTACTCAGAAGCATATTGCTAAAATTTCACTTCCTGATATGACAGAGAATTCAATTCCTGTGGGATAAACTTTAACTAAAACATTGGTGTGTGCTTTTGTAAGCAAAAAGCCATGTTTATTATCCATGCTGCTGTTATGTAGAAATCCACAGTGGCTCTTTAGGGAGTTGTATTTTTTCCAGAGACTGCTCTGTCAGACAAAAACTGATGCTATTCACAAATAGGATTTTAGGCATGTTATTGTGTGATTTCCCTCCTGCACTGGTCCATGAGTAACTGATTAAAATCTTGTTTAACAGCCTAGTCATTACCTTACAAATTCAGAAAATAAATACCTTATCTAATATCTTGAAATAACCATCTGCCTGGGGCTTGAGAAAGGGTATTGCAAGAAGTCTAGTGCACAGCAATTTAATATAATTCTTCCTTACAAAAAACAATTACTAATTGCCTTGTGTCCTGAACTGTGAAGATACATTCCGGACTGCTTGATTTTTATCTTACCCAATATAAACAGGGCTTTATCTTCCATCACGTAGATCTCATTTGGAAGAAAATTGGTGTCTTGGACATGATGATCAGTAGATTTCATAATCGTAGCTATGTATCAAGGCATTTCTGTAAAGACAGTTTGTATCTAGTTTGTATCTTTTTTTATCTAGTAGCTTTTCAAAATACTGTCAATTGGAGAATAACTCTTCTTTATTTTCTGTTGTATGCTTTTGGTTTGTTTCCTTTCACTTTGTTATCCTTTGTATGCTTTTGGTTTGTTTTTCTTAACTTTTTTTTTTTTTTGCTTATGAAGACTTGTTTTCTTTTTTTTTTGCTTATGAAGACTTCCCCTTTCTTTCTTTGAAATTATGCTGATTCTGTTTAGAGATGAGATGAGCAGAGCAGTATGCAGAACTCAAGCAAAGAAGGTTTAATTACCTCTGCTTTTCTCTGTTTAGCAACTTTTAATAGCTGCTTATTAAGCAAACAATTTAATGGAGTTAACACCAATTAGCAATCTTTCTGGTAAGAAGTTCTCAAAAGCATTCCAGTATGTTTAATTACCTCAGGTGACTTAGTGTGCCAGTCAGCAATGGTCAGCTGCTCTGCCTCTTCCCCTCCACGTCTCCCTCTGCAGCTCAGACCTGAATTTCTCTGCAGATTGTCATAGGTGGTGCTTTCTGCTAACATGTTTTCCTTTGCCAACAGCAGAATTCAGTAGGAAGGAAGAAGATTGTTATGCTCAGTGTCATTTCTGCAGCTGAACTTACAGCTCTCCAGCAGGAAAAAAGGAAGTTTAGTGTTTGTTTCAGGCATAAAGTGGTTGTAAGCCTCTGAGTACAAAAGAAGTGCTTCATACATTGTGTTCAGTATTTCTCTGATGCATTTGTATCCTGTCTCTGAAGATTGTCTTCTGTTTGGTTTTACATGTCTCTTCTGTTGAGCACAAGAGCTTATGAAAAGGATTTTGTATGATCTACTGCTGTTGAGTTTGTCTACAAGTAAAATACTAGCTTTAAGAAACAAAGACCTTCAAGAAACAAAGTCAGTATTTTTCAGACAGAATTGAGTGCAGCTGTTTCTCTCCTAGAACATATTTATGAAATATTGTATTGATGAGGGAAGAGAAAACCCAATGTGCTCTGGTAGGCTGAGTTAAAAAGGCCCCTTATGGGGAGGGGTAATTTTCTCATCTTTGGTAAACACGTGATGTTAAATAGCAAACAATTGGAGGACGTTGTGTCAGGAATCTGTTGGCTCTGTGTGACCAAGCATTCCTGTGGATCCAAACAAGGCAAAATTTTCCTGATTTCTGCTAAAACATTTCACATATCAAATGATGAATGATACCACATTTTTTGGGGGGGGGGGTAACACTTATTAAGAAGAAACATTTTATTTATGTATTATGCATATTTATGCACAAACCTTTGGTAACGTTGCTTAGATTCTAGTGAGTTACTGTATCTCCAGTTGAATATGGAATTGTGGGGATTCTATTTCCTGTAGTTTCAACACATTTCTTGTCTCTCTATTGTCCCCTAACAGAAGGGGTGAACTGAGTGTGCAAGACCACAGACTGGTGATTATGTTCACTTTGTAAGTCCTGCTTGAGGCATGTGCAAGCTGAGTTAAATATTTGCACCCATACAGAAGAACTCAAAACTGACTTATGAAATCATCTTTCTGTTATCTTCCTCATTAGTTAATGGGGCACCAAAGGCTGCAGCTTCAGCTTGTGCTGCAGTTTGTTCTGGTGCTTTGTGCCTGTGCAGGGCAGCCAGGGTGGCTGGGCAGGGCAGCTCTGGTCGGAGCTGGGACGATGCTCCTGAGGAGAGAGAGGTTCTTGAGTTACTTGGGAGGCTCAGAGGTGACAGGCAGACACGAGGCAGCAGACATGGCTGTATGTTTGACCTGATTTCCTTGTTGCTGCTTGAAGCCTCTCTGAGGTGTGGCTTCTATCAGCCACATCTTCATGTGGGTGGGTAATTTGCTACACTGCAGAAACAGATTAATCAGACTCGTGTACAGTGTGCAGGCAGAGCAGCATGCAGATGCACTCTTAGGTTTGGATCAAGATGATAGGGATCATTGAACAAATTCTAACATTTTTTGAAGGATAAATGTACCATGAAACTGTTGCCAAGTTTCCTCTAAGTTGCCATCTGGCTTATTTTCAACAAGGTAGAAAACTGTTCTCAAAAGCTCCTCCTCCCTTCTGGGTCTTCCTAGGCTGCTGCAGGTGTTTTTCATATGTAGGTCAATGGGCCTGTGCTCAGGTATTGTTGTATGAACTTGGCATATATTGATGTGGTTTATTATGTAGCAATACATATGGGAATAAAAATAAAATATTGTGAGAACATATAAATCTTCAGATCCCATTTGTATCAAGATGTCTGTGTGAAAAATGGGGCTAAAATCTTACTTGTCTTCATTTTAATTTTCTGTAGCTGCTTGTGTTTTGTTTCCTCAAATATCTTTTATTTATGAGCTCCTATTTGTGCTCATGTGTGTACTTTTTTTTATGCATGTATAGAAGTACACAATTCTAACAAATGCTGTCTAATTTGAAAAGTGCGAGTGGATGTTAAAGCATATAAAATATCTCCTTTTATGGAAGTCCTTACCCTCTTGCTCTTTTTTGGAGCCATTTCAAATAGGTCTGCAGGTAGAAAGCCCTTTCAGGTAAGAAGAGCATGTGCTTGTGTTTATTAAAGGAGATTTTTTTAAAGGGTATATGAAGTTGCATGTGCTGGAGAGTAGGCAGGAATTAGAAATTAGTTGTTACTAGTTTTTAGAATAAAGGAATACTAGCTTTTAGCATAAAAAGCTGTGAAAATTCATGTTATGGAGCTAGTTATTTCATTTGTCACCTCATTGGTCTGCATTTTTGGAATCGCTTTTTCTTGTTTGGCCTGGAAGGGCGCACACAAATGATGGCAAAAGGAATGATTAATTTACAGGCAATGCTTTAGTAGCATCATAGGTTGCATTTTTAGTAAAGTAGATTTTTGTATTATCTCTGCCTGTATTTGCAAAATTTTGTTGCAATTTGAAAAATTGTACTCAGCTCTCAACTTTTTAAATTAAAGTTGTGGGGTTTTGTGTTTTCACTTGTTTGATGGTTTCTGTAAATTTTTGGTTATCTGTACTTGGACTAGCATGTACTTAATTTTTACCCCAGTCTAGCGCTCTTGCAGTTGTGTCTTTGCCTTTAATAGTTGTGTAATATTTATTTCAATTGCCAAGCTAAAAGAATTCTAAATATCAGGTTTTACTACAACACATAAACCTTTGTAAGGGATCAGCAAATCATTAACCATGTGGTCTTGTATCAAACAAGGGAATTTAAAGAACGCAAGTGTTTAAGTTTGTTTGTTGTAACTTACTTGTTGTACCCAAAATGTAAGTTTGTTTTTCTGTTGAAATAATTACAGTTCTTGGGGAAAAAAAAGAAGAACAGAGAAGCTGTTAAATTTTGCTGTCATAATTTGTATTGTCTTCTGACTTCTATATTCTCAAAACCTGCAGATTTAAAAGCCAATGAATCTTGCAATTGTTTACACCAGTACATTTAGTAAACTTAAGCAATGTTTGTTGCATTGATTTCTCTCTGTTTGTTACTTGAGACTGATTAAGTACTGTTACTTAAGTATGTTAATAATTTTACTCTGCTCACTGGGTAAGCTACTCCTGGCAGGGTGAGAGACAAGGTTTTGATTGATTGATTGCATTCTGTCCTACCTTGAGGCAATGCCCCAGCTCAGTGAGCAGTTCCATGGAACAGCTGATGCTGTTCAGAAAAGGTTGGAATTCTTTTGGGTGTTCTGTGTAAGTCCTGAATTTGCTTCAGGGTTTGCACCTTCTGTTAGATGTTACTGTAGGTAGCTACAAACAAATGAGCTCTGAGCTCAGTATTTTTCATATTAAGGTAGAACTTCTTTGAATTTAAGAACTGAACTCTATTGAGATGGATTTGGGTTTTTCAGGGTGTTATTGGTTGCATTAATTCTGCATATTAATTTCACTTCATATGTGGAATATTTTCTACAGCTTTCCAGCCAAAATATGGATAAAGTTGAAGGTTATCTAGGGTTGCAAATAATTTTGCAATTATTTGAATGTTTTTTGTAAGATGCTTTTGTTACGCTGCTCTTAAACAGATCAATGAAATTGATGGTTTACTATCTTGTCTCTTTTTCTATTATTTCCATACTCTTCTCTTTCCCTTCCCTCTGCTTTTGACTGCGACTTAGCTAACAGCATCTCACATCTTATTTTTGATCATGACTGCAGTTGTAGTGCAGTAACTTATGTAACACATTTTCATTAATTACTTTTTTGGCTTGTAAAAACATTTTCAAAAAAGCCTGTCTTTTCTTCCATTCTCCTTCTGCACATGAAAATTGCTAATTCTTCACAAGATGTTTTAAAACTTGGTAAATGCCATAAAGCCATATAAAACTTTTTTGAATGTATTAATTCCCAGAGAATCTCAGATGTCTCTATTATTAAATCACTGAAAGGAACGGTGAGGCTTCTTACCAAAACAATGTGGAATTTTGCTGGAACTTTAGAAGACTGGCAGTGTCAGAGAGTTTCTTTGCTCTAGCTATAGGACAGATGTGTAGACTTTCATAATAGATCTCACTTAAAAGTATGGGTTGCCATTTATTTGGGGCTACACATGGCCATGCAGGTAGATTTTTAGGGTTTTTTTTCCTTTATAAGGTTGTGCATACAAATTTCTCCTTGTGTAAAAAGCAGTTGGAACTGCAAGATACAAAGCAATTGTATACAAAGCAGTGTAGCTTTACAGAGATCCTCATTCTGGAATGAACATGCCTGTTCTTGTTGAGATGAATTCTTTCTTCTGGATGGTTATTGCCCTGTTCTCAAGCTCTGGGTTTCTACAGGCATACCAATTCTTGGCACCCTGTTCTCTTAGCATGCCTTAAGTTCCACTGAAACTCGTCTCTCTTCGTTATATTCAGTGTATTGGTCCTAACTGGTGTGATGGTAAAAACAAACGGATTTTGCCAAGGAATTGCTTAGGAGAAGTTTATTTGTATGCATGAATGAATACAGACATTCTTTACTATTGACACAAGATACATGTTAAAAGGAAGCAGAACTTGTGCACAGGTAATCCTCTCTGGGATTTGATCAGGACTTTCCAAGGGTTTCTTCACCTTACCTTGTTTCTTGTTCTAATTTACTTCATGCTTTGGGATGTAAATGTGCTGTGTCAGCAACTTCCTTAGTACAGAGTGCTTCCTAGGAGAAAATAGGGTGAGGACACAGTATTTCATAAATAAGGATGACATTTTTATTTGCATTTGTGAATTGGAGCCTCAGTATCAGGGGGTAGGGGAGGAAATGATGATGACACAGTTGTTTTTGTGGGATTTGCCTTTGCAAAGAGATGATAGATGCTGATTGAAAAGGGACCACTGAATGTCAAACTTGTGCTTTGACAAACTTGTAGAATGTCACCATTGCATAAGAACACATAATTTGGCCAGCTCCTAAACACTGAGGAGAAGTAAATTTATAGACTTGCTTAAAAGAAAGATTTCAAATTGAATTTCTGACATGCCTGGATGGAAGACTTTTCCTTTAATGCCTTGACACCTTCTCCTTTAAACAAATCTTAAGAATACCAAATTTAAATGTTAAAGAAGAAAATAAGGACAAATTGAGAACTTAACTGATGATTACTAAGCTAGTAGGAAAGTGGGTCAGTAGCATAGTCTGGTGTAGGCTGTGTGTAATGTTATCATAGGTAAAGGAAGTGAGAAAACCTGCATCTGCTTACAATATGGTGAGTGTACTAAGCTCCCAATTTACAGTGATACCACTTGAAGTAAACTAGAAAAGCCTTGGTTTTCGAAGTTGAGTTCTCTTTTCATGATAGCCTCATCTTTGTCATGTATGCAAGTACTGCTGTTCTTTTGTCTCCAATGTGTTTTCTCTAGAGAATTTTTGAATAGGAATGGGAATGAAATTTTTCTGAGTATATTCTCCTAGTTTGAAAAGTGTTGATATTTTTTTTTTTAATAGTGTTAACTGAGTAAGTTTAAAAACATTTTAGAGGCAATGTTATGGCCTTGGTTTGATATTGGTAGTAAAATTTCACTTGCATGAAGAGAACTTCAGCAAACATATTTAATGCCAGAAGAGGATTTTTTATGTGTGTCTGTTTTCATAGGAGCTGGAAACTTTTCTAAGTGTGACCTTATATGTGTTATATTTTCTTTGTTTAGTAGAGCAAATAGAGAATTTAGCATTTTGTTATGAGCAGTATGGCATAAATATGCTCCTGTTTTCTGGTATCAGCTGTATGTCAGTTGTACTCAGTATTTTTCAGAAATACAGAACAGAAGAATGCTGTCTGCCTGCTCCCAGCAGATGACTCGGCATAAAAAATACTTAAAAATTGTTACAGACAGAAAAAAAATTAAAGCGAAGATTTACAGCCTACAAGGCACTGTGTTGGTATAGAAAATATTAAAACATTTGTGCTGGTTGATAGATGTGACTGACACGGAATAGTTGTTTTTTGGATGTCAGCTTTTAGGGTATTGCATTTAGGGCATGAGAACAGAGATAAAGCCTGGAGTATGTATGTTCCTTACATTTGATTAAATCAAAGTGAGATTACAAGGCAGAATAGTATTACCAAATGTGTTTCTCAGAGATGTGAATGAACAGCTTCATATTGCCTGTGAAAGCCATAGCCCAGCAATAGGACGCCTAACAAAACAAGATAGAAACCCCAGCATATTTGAAAACAATTCTGATGTATTAAAATTGTTTTTTTTTTCTATATGTTGTACTTGCATGTATTTCTATGGGAAGCAGAATCACATTTCTTGTGAAATTAGCTTCCTGTGGTTTTTGAAAATGGAGTCTAATTGAATGTATTGAAGTAGAATTAATCTTTCATGGTTCTGGTTTATTTTTGTTTATGTTTAATGAAGGGCAAATGGCTTTTTTAACTCTAGGAAGTTGCTTCCTTTTTGATATTGAAAATTATGGACTGCCTGTATGTGTTGATACTTGATACATTAAGAGGAGGTAATGTAGTGGAAACACTTGTCTGTGGCAGTTTGACTCAGTGCCTGTTTTCCTGCTGCTGTCTGGTGGGGAGAGCAAACAGCACCTTCAGTAATGCAGTGCAAGGGATACAGCTCCATTTGCAGTATGTGTCCAGGAGAGTTGGAAAAACCTGGAATATTATTTTTCATGCATTAGTATTTTCAAATATGATAGACACAAATCAGTGTTAGTGTTTGAATTCTTATGTGACAAAACTATACACTTAAATTTCATGTTTAAATAAATAATATGTATAAATGCCATAAAGTATGTGTAATGAATCTCAGAAGTAAAAGTGTCATTGTCTGGGAAAAGCACACTGCCCTTCATTTCTTCTTGACTTTTCCCAGTGTGTGTCAGGAACATACAGAGGGGTTTAAATGAGGCCTGAAGAGTAGATTATATATCACCTAATGTCATTGGTTACCTTTAAGGATCTTATATCAATATTCTTTTGCAATTGGTTATAATTTCAGTTGTCACAGTCTTAAATTATAAAATGTCTTTTTACTTTCTTTCTTTCCTTTGAGCTTTCCTTAAGTATGTCTGTTTCTTCTCTTCAGAAAGTTGTCGTCTCATCTGCCAATAATAAAAATTTTTAAAAGTCCCTAAAGAGCAAAACAGTCCCAAACACAAAGCCATTTGGTTTTGTGTAGCCAAATGTCAGAGTTTGTCAGCTTTAGGACAGATTCTGTTATGCTGCTTTTTTATAGCCTTGTGTGTTTAGTTGTTAATGCATGTTCTGGCGCCAGGGTTTTGGAAAAGGGTCAAAAAAAATGGAGCTGAAATGAAGGCACAGCATAAATTAGGGCAGTGTTTGGGGCAGATGTGCACTCAGCAGACACCTTGAGCTTGCTGGTGTGTGTTTGTAGAGATGTGGTGTCTGTTTGTGCCGAGGACTGGCTGCTGCCCGAGTGGGCTGTGCCGGGAGATGGGGCTTCCCATGGCTCATGCTTGGAGAAAGGACAAATTGTTGGCTTGCTGGCACTGGTGTTTGAAACTGTTCTGGGAGATGTTGTGGAGAGATCTTTTTGAGTTCGCTATTACTTCATCTCCTGCTGTAGTGTTGCAAAGTTCTGTTTTAGGTTTTGTAAGGCTACAAAATACACTCGAAAAACACCTGATAGTTGTTAATTGCAACAAGTTGTCCAGGACACATCCTTGTCCTGCACCTCCTAGTAGTGAAAGCCAGGATCTAAACAATGAGGTGGAGTTTTCCACTCCAGTAGTGTAGATGTTGTTCCATTCGGTGTTTTCAGTGCTCGGTCCCTGCCGTGCTGCTGGCGGATTCAGCTGGAGCGTGGGGTTGGGGCTGTGCAGGGCATCTCTCTGCCTCTCGAGGTCTCCTCCTCCTCCTCCTCCTCCTCCCCTCACCTTTGCTGTCAGAAGTGTTTGTGCAGGTGCACAGAGATCAGATTCAGACGGGATCAGTTTCCCGAACCTTCCTGCAGCAGGATGGTACAAATGTGCTTGTGTTGGTACCAGGAAGGAGATGGTACAGGGACAGAAATGAACAGCAGGGGCAGGAACAATTAGAAATCCTTTTAGCATTAGTCTTTGGCTTATTCTGCCGTAGAGCATATGTGGAATTACTGTCTTGGCTCTTCCTTGCATCCCAAATATGCTCATGCTGTTGGGGAGAAGCTGTACAAGTGCTGTTTGTACAAAGTGTGCTGTTCAAGCAAATGGAGAGTTTCCCTTGTTGTGGTGTTCTGTATGCAGTGACTAGAGGTGGAATAGCACTACTTTAAACTTTTGTGCAAATTATATCTAACTCATTTTGATAGCAAGAGCCATGTGTTTGTAGCATGGACTTTTTGTTAAACAATCAGTCTGAACTAAATTTAACATGATAGAACTTATTGTAGGTTTTGGAGTTGTTTAATTACTGAATTTCTTCTTTTTCTACTCTGAGTGATTGCATTGCATGACTTTATGCACAGAGTATATCCTCAGTGTGTGCTCATTGTCTAAGAGCTGCCTTCTGTTTTATTCACCACTCTAACACCTATGAAATACATGCTGGAAAAGTACACCATTTCCTACTGTTTTTTTGGGCCCAGAAATACATTTGCCAGAATGGTATCAGACAAGATGTATCTAAGATATGTGCAGCTCTGGTTTATTCTAACATCCTGATAATTGTATATCTTACTAGCTGTGTTTGGTTTGAGCAAAAGCATAATGCTGATATGGTATCTCCCAAGATCAATGACTATTTAATTTTTTAATTTTTTTTTCTTCTTTATAGGATTGGGTTTTTTTAAAGGCTCTTTACGTCTAATTTCCATCAAATAAGCCAAGGTGAACTGAGACACCATAAGTAGATTTGTCAGCCTGGTTTATCACTTGGTGAAATTCATCATGAGAAAAATATTTAGCAGCATATTAGTAGGAGCAAAACTGCCAGTTATGCAATCTGGAGTTGGAGTGCTAACAGCAGAGCAGTTCACGTAAGCTTCTGGAAGTAGGCTAGTCCTTAACCAGCCAACAATCTGTACTACTGAATTTTCACAAAGGCTAATAGGACTCTTTAAAGAAAATTATATTTGTACATACTTAAAATTACTGGTTTGTTGAATGGAGCTAAAAGGAAGTGTTTCATTATGGTGTTAGTAAATAAAGTGAATCTATGCATTCAGTGCCTTTGTATTTCTGAAAGTATAAAAATGGGCTGGCAAATTTAGTACTCAAATCCTAACAGATTATATATATTAAAAAAAGAGTGCCCAGGTGCTTTATTTTAATCTTCTTTTATAGTAAATACTGTGTTACATCTTTTCAATATAGGTTTCAGTTCTATAATTTTGATATGATCTCTTAAAGTATAAATACATCTTGACAACATGTTGTTACAGGAACTGTGAGGGAACTGATGATGCTACAGATGGTGCTCACAGAGGATTAAATTTGATTCCTTGGTTGGAACAGTTAATAATATGAGTACTAGATCAAATGGTGTAGAAGAGTGAAGTAATTCAGTAATGCCAGCAATGTCATGCTTACATGCCTGATTCATGGATATGGGATATGATTATGAATCACATGTGAAAACAAATATATCAGAGGAAACACTGACGTGATTCAAACTTTAAGTTTAAAGATGTATACCTATATATTTAATTTTATATGAAAATAATTAATTTGACTTTAATAAACTCCTCTAACTTTAGAAAATTTCAATTTGTTTGTCTGAAAGTATCAGATGTTTTTTAAATTTTAAACCCACATCTGTAAAACTTTCTAAGCCTTTTATTAAGCTTAAAAAGAAAAATAAGGAGCCAAAATCCTTTTCTCCAGTGTTTTCCTCCCTTCACCTTTTTCACACTTGGAAGCTGTAAACTACCTTTTCAGTATGAAAAAATGTGTGACTTCTTAATATCAACCATATTATCACAGTTGCTATATTTTGCAGACACTGTCTTCCAAAAAGGAATTTAGTGGTTCATGCTCCTTCTAGGTCTTGAGCCATACTTGAATTGAAATGAATACACTCAATATTGATTATAGGCTTTCACCAGGTATCTGGAGATCAGACTTCCAGGTTAATGTATTAATAAGGATGGAATTCTGAGCAAGAAAATGAGTTTTTAGTAAGAAAATGGTTACCAGCATATTTGCTTTTGGAATCACATGGGCATGTTATCAGATATTTGAAGGTCACCTGTGTATATCACTTTTCTCATTTCCTGACCAAATTAAGAAAGTGGCTTAAATGCTATGCTGCTGCTCCTTCTTAAGAGCTGACAAATTCTTGGGCAGATTAAAGTATATAACCAGGGATATACTGCATCTTTTCCAGCTCCCTGCTGCTAGAAAAGAGCAGTAAAGAACTAATCAGACCTGAAATACACGAAAACATAGAAGCGTGATGTTATATGTGCTTAGATGTGTGTTATGCCTTGTCACCAAGTACATATGAATACAAATCTGTAATTTTTTTCATGAGATTGATGAACATTGTATTGAGAAATGAACTCAAAATTCACTAAATCCTTTTTCTCTAAATGCGTTTCTTCTAAACATATAGGGAAAATAAGATTGTCCTTTTAAATTTTGTTTGAGTGAAGGATGTGTTTATTCCAGGTGAATTCATGTCATATTTAAAAGTCTGTAAGTTTTTTTTTCTTGGAACTATTGTAATTTTACAGTGTTGATAATCACTATAATGTGCAGAGTACATCATACATTTCTGAAGATGCATTTAAACAGTCTTTACTACCAAATCATGAAAACTTAAATCTTTAAACTACTTTAAGTATTTCCCTTCTTGGTCTTTTACTAATAAATATAAGTAAAGTGAAAGAGACTTTTCTGTTGCTGAGAGCAAGTATCAAGCATGTGGCATCTTTTTTTTACTCTGAATATCCATCCATATGTGTTTGTAGGTTTGTATAGTAGGTATTATAGAAGTACAAGTAAAGTTAGAAGGAGGAAAAACCAGGATTTTAGGGGCTTGCGTAAGATGCATCTCCCAGTTTCCTCTGGTTCTGCTTTGTTAGGGTTGGCAGGAGTTCCTCTTCTAAATCAGTCTACTTTGACCATTGTATACAATAATTGTCGAACTTCCTCTTCCCTTCAAACTGTGTAATTGCTCAGGGAGGGTGTGGGAAGGAGATGGAAAAGCCATGAACTCATCTTCTTGATTTTTATGTAGTCAGACAGAGCAGCACTGTAATTTTAATAATTAATTTCCTATCAGTCTAAATGAAGTATTTATACTGATACTTTCATCTTGACAGAATGATCCTTGGCATGATTAACATATTCAACCCCCTTTTTGCAACTTCCTTTTTAAACAAGCATTACTGATTTGGAATAGTTGCTTTTAATGCAGTTACATTAAAGTAAAATTAATTTGCCATCAAATCTTATTCTCTAGGGAATTCCTGTCATATATTTTCCTTTGAGTTACTGTTTATCTGGGTATGAAGTTCTTAAACATTCTTCTGAGATAGTGTGTGATGTTTTGATGTCTTAATGAGCGACCAGAAAATTAAGTGCTTGCTGCTTCTTTTGAAGATTTTACCTTGGAAAGATTAGAAAAGCTTTAATAAACCTGCCTTAACAATTTTGTTAATAATATTATTTGACTGAATTTCTACTTTAAATAAACTGATCTCACTGATACTCTTTTTTTTTCCCAGTGCCTAGAGAATGAAGTTCAGAATTAGACAGCTTTTTTGTGGGTGTGGAGAGAGCAGAGATGAGCTAGTGATGATTTAAGAAAAAAAATCAAAGCCTTGCTTGCCTCATCAAGTTTCTATGCGGGGGAAAGAATCTAATTGATCTGTATATATGATAAGATACTGAAATAGCAGAATAAATGGACACTTTTCAGTAGTGACAAAATCAGATTTGAATCTCTCATGCGAAAATCGTTTGTTACGTATTGAAACTGTAATGATTTTTTTTAAGGCTGTTTGAAATGTCATTTTTTTATTGAAGGTGTTTAGTGGATTTTGAAAAAATCATGGCAATTTTCTTCCAGCTTATCTGCAAGTAGTTTGGGGCTTTTGTTGAATTTTTTTTTCCCTGTTAAACTGCAGTTTTACCAGTCACTAAACATTACATGTGTATTCAGAAGCAAGCGCTCCAGATACCAGACTTAGCAGTCAGGAGTTTAATATATGAATTTAATTACTGCTGTTGCATGAATTTATAAAGTCACTTGAATTTCTCATACAGAGCAATGGAAAAGCCCAATGTGAAACATTTTTAAAATCTTTGGGGACAACAATGTTCCAAATTTCCTTTCCTGTTGCACCTCTTCCCCTTGCCCTTGCCCTGCTGTCATTAATAAGCATTTTCCTCTTCAGGAAGCTCATTTAAATAGCATCACTGTTGTGGTTAGAAGATAAGGTATTCTATACTTTTAGTCAAAATTTTATCTGTTTGTTTTTTTTTTTTAATGTTTTTACTGGAAAAATGTGCTGCAATGATGAACTTTTATTTAAATAATTAGAGTGAAAAATTATGTCACAAATTACTTTTGTCAAGTTAACTCTTAGATGCTGCTCAGCCTACTTGCCATATGGAGGAGTTTAATTATTAAGAGTAGGAGTGATTTGCTTTGGGAGCTTTTAATTGAAAGATTAAAAGAAGCTCACTCTGAGGCTGTCTCAAGCATTTGAAGATTTTAGTGACAGGATATATTATGTAAGGATTTGACATAAAAACATGTTTGCCTTTACTGTGAATAAATTTATTTTGAACATCAGGTAAAATTCTTGAAAACACTTGCTTTTCAGTATTTTTATTAATCCCTGTTCTGTCTGACACTCCAATTTGTACTCAGGTCTTCAAAAATTGTTGTTCTTGTAAAGGTTTTTTGCCTTGAAAGGTGTCACTGAATTGATTAAGAAACTGCAGCACATTACTGTACATGTAAAACAGAAATGTCAGGGAATAGGAATCCCAGTTAGGTGAATATTCATTTGGCAGGGGGTTGAACATATTGTGGACACCTCCTTTGTGTCTGGAAAATGCAAAGAAATCCATGTCTGTCATGGCATACTGAAGCACAGTTATTTTAAGATGACAGTATGTACTTAGGAAGCTGATGCTTTATAGTGCTTGCCTTTTCTGTGAGGCTTCCCTTTATCCCCTATGGCTTTTTAGGAATGAGGAATCAGAAACCGGGAACAGCACGGTACACTTCTGAATTCATCAGCAAAAGACAGGCATGGGAACCCTGCAGGCTTCCATAGGACTGCCATATGTTATGATAAAAAACAAGCTTTTCTTTCTTGGTGAATGCTGAACATCCTCACAGAACAAAACCAATGTGTGGTAGTCAGGATCTTGAAATAACTCCCAACTGCTACATTGCTCTCAGTGAACTAATGGAAAAATTTAAAGGTATTTAAATTTTAGATTTGGAAGTGTCTACCTGATTCCAGGTATCTGTGAAAAATCATGCAACTTCTGTGTGTCCCTGTATTCTTAAGAAGGCTTTTTCAGACTTTGAAAAGTTCCAGACTGGAGCTGTGGACACCTGGTTGGAGTCATTCTGTCAGCTTGGCCCAGCCATAGCTGTTGTGCTCCAGTGTGTGTATGCAAAAGGAGGTGTGTGAGAGAGCTGCAGGCTTGTTCCCTCTGTTGGTCTGTCAGTCCCTTTTATTCTGAAGTCTGGAACATTTGCAGCTGTTTAGGGAGAGGCAAATGCAAGGTGCATGAAAGGCTATGAGGTGCATATACCTTTCTGCTTTCAAAACCCTTCTGATGGTGTAGTCCTAAATAAAGTTCAGGGGCTTTGTTGAGATGAGTGCTTGAGGATAAAGGGATATTTAATTTTCCTTACTGGCTTGTATTGACAATGTCACATTTTAAGTTTAACCTCTGTTGTCTTTAGGAAATGGAATAGAGAACTGTGAATCTAAAGTTGAGGAGAATTTCAAACTGAAATTCTTTTTGTAGTCTCACCTTATTTTAGTCTCACTGAAGAAGATTAAAGTGGGGGGGAAGGAGGGGTGGGGTGAAAGGGTGTGAAGTGTTATTTTCCCTTTACTTATAAAGTTTTCTTTATCTTGGGTTGGATAACTGTGCTTGGTTCATTATCAGACTGTCTCCTGTGGGAGCCTCCTGTGGACTGGTGAGGACTTCCCCTCTTGCCTTAGAGCTGGGAGGCACTTACTGCCTTAAGGCGGGAGGAAGGCTTGTTTAAAAATCCTCTGCCAAATTTTGTGAGCCACGAGTCTGACATTTAGTAGTTCAGGAACAAATTCCTTCCGTATTATGACCAGTATTTCTGAAACTTCCTTGCTTCTGAGCAACATGGAAAACTGAAGTATAAAATAACTTGTGCCTGGAGTGATATCTGCTGTGCCTTTATGCCTCTTGCCCACCTTGTCTCTTTTGTTTCCTTTGCTAATTCTTCTGTGCTTTTCATTAAAGGAAAACTCAAATTCCATGCTGTTGGTTCACTCCCTGAGTGAATTTATCATCTGTTCTTTCTTGTGGTGATGATTTTGGACTAAGCGTATTTATGACAACACACCAGACTAGGATGGAGAAATCGGTCTAGACGTTAACTCAGGCTTTTCCTTGAGGTCCAAGAGAAGGTCTGGAATCCCAGAACATCTTCAGTATTGTCAATTCAAAGTGAAAAATTATCAGCTAGGCTTATGATTTGTTGTGGGGCTTCAGGGCTATATTTATGGTGTTTGCTGTGTCTTGAGGCTTTGTCTCTTGGCTTTTGTCTTAAAAACTTCCCAGACATCCAGGTAACTAATCGTACTCCATCTAATATTAATTTGAATTGGTTTTGCCATGCAACTGAGGCAAACTACTGCATTGTAGAAATATTCTGTTGAACTGCAGATGATTAAATTTCCATCAGCTGTTTTTTGGATTTGGTAGGGCTCCATAGGTATGCTTGTGAAATGCTTTTCATATATTCTTTAGGTTGTGGCTTTGTAGTTTGGTTTGAGATTGTTCTCTGAGGAAAGGGATGACCAGTGTTGTCGGTCTGTCAGTCTAAAGGTTTAATTTTACCACATGAAAATAAGCTTGAAAATAAATCTGGATTCTCTTCAGAGTGGGTTAATTTTTATTAGAGTTGACATGTGGTCCTGCTCTTTTTCTCCGTCCCAAAAAGAGCAATTGGCACTCTATTGGCTCTTAAGAGAGAGATCAAGTGTTCTTGGAGCCAGCACATGGGACATTTGAAGCACAAGCAGCCTGTTTACTTCTCTCAAGAAAAGCCATAGCTCTTTAAAGTGCCTTCATGCTTAAATATCCTAAAAAGGCATATTTAAGATAAGTACTCTGATTAAGGGGACTGATCAGCCTCAGTTGTGAGAAAATGTATTCTGAGAAAACATTTTTGATTTGAAAAACTCTGCTGATTAAAATGAAAAAAAACCACATTTGAATGAGTGCTTGCAAACTGTGAACATGTATATCTGGAATTTTATTCCATGTTTGAATAGAATTAAGTACAAATTAAACAAGTTGGGTTTGTTTGAGGGATCTGTTTATGTTTTGACAACTATACTTTCTTCTAACTTAAGATACAGTATAGATCATAACTTGCAATACAGAGATTTTTCTTCTGATATGATTATATTTTAGTAAAATAATATTTTTTGTTCATGGCCATGGAACGTAATAATTAGAACTTTGAGGTGGTTCATTGTTATTGCAAGGGAAACCTTTCTACATGGAGCACCCTGTAGCTGGAGGAATAGGTCCTTCACTCCCTCAAATGATCGTAATTTTTTCATTGCAAGGCAAAAATCTAAATGCTGAGTATTGTGCAAATTAAACCTTTTGTAATAAATAAAAAATGGACAAATAAAATAGAATTTTTTAGTTTCAAAATAGATTTTAAAATTAACCCTTTCCCCTTCATATAATATCAGTTGCATTCCAAAGCTGAAAATTATATTGTTTGTGATTGGTCCAGTTTAATATTTAGTAATCAATAATAATAATAAGTATTTTATTAATTAAATATTTATTAATACTTAATAATTCAGTAGCTAATAAATATAGAAATCTGTCTTTGTATTAAGTGTTGCTTTTAGAAATACATGAAGTAGTTCTAAAATCAACACCTCTGTTCTTGGACAGTGTCAGTGAAGTGTTCAGGTTTTTTCTGCTGTGTTTTGTTTGTTTGTTTTTTTAATTGATGCCTGGGAACAGATAACAGGTTTCCTTTAACTCCTGTGTAGTAAAACTGAAGTATGAAGTAGGAATGCATTGACTCATGTCTAGCTGTGGAAGCCAGTCCTGTTAATTATGTGTCTGAGATTCCAGCTATGTCATGCTTGTTATCTTTGCACTTCCTGCTTTTGTAACCTTATACATTCCTTTATTTTGATTTTTAATTATTTTAAAATTTGTTTTAGAAAGGAAAGCAGAATCATGCTAATCCAGCTGGTATGAAATCATAAACGAAGTAATTTATTTTTTTCTGAAGACATTTGATTCCTCTCTTTTTCTACAAGTGCTTCCTTTACTTATATAAGTGAGCCTTTTAATAAATTCTGTAGCAACATGAAAGCTTAATTCTTTGATAGATTAGAAGGAGCAAAATTACTTATATACTCCCTCAATTTTTACTTGCATTGATATGATTTAAGTGTAGTGTAACAATTTATGGAACTAGTCAGTGCAGTTTTATAGTGGCTAGTACAGTGGGAATTTGTTACCTTATTTAAGTTCAATTTTGAAAAAAACTATTTCTGTATCTTTCTCCACCTTCTGTTCTTTGCAGGTGTTCAGTACATCAGAATTAATGTAATAGCTGCTATTAGTGAATGCCAAGGTCTGTGTAAAGCTGCTGTGGTGATGGTTGATCATGTGTTGTAGAATTTTGGAGCATTTGGCATGTACTTTGTAGAAGGGAAAGAACACAGATTTAGCAGTTTGATGTGGTGCAAGCTGAACCATCAGATGTGTGCAAATCATGAGCCTTCAGTAATGAATGCAAACGAAAGAGTTCTATTTTTGACTTGGAATCCTGCTCTACAGTGACTGCAGTTTGTGATCAGAGTGTACAGGACTAATACATCGTGTACGACTATCAGCTGAATTCCCTTTGTAGTGTGCTTTCTGCTCTTGCAGTCCTTGAGTATTTTGTGTTCAGTAGTACCACCTATTTAGAATTTGATCTGCAATGTGATTACTATTCCTTTATCTGTTTATGAAACTACGATTGTACCATATGACAATTCCTTCTCTTTTCCCCCACCGTTCTTTGTTTTGTTCAGACTTTCAGAAGAAGGGTGGGAAATGCAGTAGCTTTATTTGCCTCTGCACTGACATAAACTAAATGTGGATGATAAAGGAAAAAATGGAGATAGTAAGTTATTGGGATGGAAGAAATAAATGGAAGTCAAAAATATTCCAGTCTGTTTTTGGGACTCCTTCCTGAATAAAAAAACCAGTTGATTTGCACACACAAGCCTTTCACTTTTTTTTGTACGATTACTATTTTATGGTTAAATTTGATATCTGTGACCTGGTGATTATGTGCAACGAAGTACACATACGCAATGCAGAATTTTAAACCCTTTCTTTTGCTTGGGAGCTTTGTATTCTGAAGTGAAAGTAAATAACATTTCTGTTGTGTTGTTTGTTTTTGTTCTCCTCACTTTAGATCCCTGCAGTTCCCTGAGCCCGCCGTGCTTTACTGAGGAGGACCGGTTCAGCCTGGAGGCGCTCCGCATGATCCATAAGCAGATGGATGATGACAAAGATGGTGGAATCGAGGTAGATGAAAGTGATGAGGTAGGAGTAAAAATATTTTACTTGTGCATACGTGAAGTCTTTTTTTATCCTTTTGTTTTGTATAGCTGCTCTTTATCTTTCAGCACTTGAGTAGTTGTTGCTGTTCTTCTTTAATTCAGCCCTTTCCTCAGACACATATGGAAGGAAAGTAATTTCTGTATTTGTCTGAAGAGGGATATTACTGTCCATTGTTCTAGCCTAAAGGAAAGTTTTGCATGACTATATATAAAAGGTGCTACTTTTGTGATTGGTGTGAGAGGTGTGTAAAGGTGACTTAGCTTGCAGTAAGACAGTGGTGTGATCCATTGCTTGGTGTTGCAGTTTCTTCACTCACTTTTCTTGGTTGAGGCATCACTGGCTTATCTTATTTACCTTAGATCTGTTGCAGGCACTTCATGTTATAAAACAATACCTATTACAAAGAGCAGTCCAGAAGAAAGATTTCTGGTTTGGTTTACATTTTACAAACAAGTATTAAGGACATTGTCCTTACTAATGGTAAATTAAGTCCTCCAACCTAAGGAAGTTTTTGTGACTGTGTTTGAATGAGTTTGGTAGGTGCTCCTGGTGGTCCTGGCAAAGGACTTGCCCTTGCATTTACTCAACTTTACCATTGGGATTCTCAGAATTGCTTGAGTAGGAATGCAAATGTCTGTGTAGTTTGTTGTGCTTGCTTATTTTGCTTTCTGGCCGTTATTAGGCACACGCTTGACAACCAAGGGGAGTGAAGATGTCCCCTAAAAATGAGGGTATTGTCATGTGGTTCTGACACCCATTCTTACTGTAGATGAATGGGAGAAGAATCTAGCCCCGTTTTGTCATCCTTTTTTATAACATCTAGGGGAAGATTATTATTAACTCCATGAATGAGTTATGAATTATCATTGTCAAATTTAATGTGATGCTGCTTACTTTTCTGAGTGCCTATGTGCAAACAGCATCAACAGGCCCCATCCAGCCTGACTCTGAACTCTTCCAGGGATGGGGTCATCACAGCATCTCTGCACAGCCTGTTCCAGTGCCTCTTTACCCTCTAAGTAAAGAATTTGTTCCTAACATGTCATCTAAATCTCTTCTGTTTTAGTTTAAAACCACTCACCCTTGTTCTGTTGCTATCTGCCTGGGTAAATAGCTGTTCTCCCTCTATTTTATACTCCTCCTATATGTACTGAAGGTTGCAATAAGATCTTCCCGGAACCTTCTCCAGGCTGAACAGCCCAGCTCTCTCAGCCTGTCTCAAGATAGGTGCTCCAGTGCTCTGATCATCTTTGCTGACCAGACTTGTTTCAGCAGGTCAGTGTCTTTCTCGTGCTGGAGGCAGCACTCCAGGTGGGATCTCAGAAGAACAGAGGGGCAGAATCATTTCCCTCGACCTGCTGGCCACTCCTCTTTCAATGTAGCCGAGGATGCAGCTTTTTGGCCTGTGAGTGCACACTGTTGGCTCATGTTCAGCTTTTCATCCACCGGCATCCCCAAGTCCTTGGTAGGGTTGCTCTCAGTGACTTCTCCCAGTCTGTGTTCATGTCTTGCATTGCTCCAATGCCGGTGCAACGCCTTGTCCTTGGACTTCATGAGATTCTTATGGGCCCACTCCTTAGGTTTGTCCAGATCCCTCTGGATGGTATCTCTTTCTTCTTCTAGTTCAGCTGTGCTGTTCAGTTTCATGTCATCTGCAGACTTGCTGAGGTGCTCTGTCTGTGTTGTTGATGAAGGCATCAGCCCTGAAGGGCACTACTGATCACTGGCCTCCACCTGGACAGAGAAGGATTGACAGCTGTGTCCCTTCAGGCAGTTCCTTATCCATCAAATGATCCATCCTTCTAATCTGTCTCTCTCCAGTCTGGAGATGATGAGGATGTTTTGTGCCACTGTGTCAAAGGCCTTTCAATGATCTAGGTACATGACATTTGTCTGCCCCCATCAACCAGTGCAGTCACCCCACCATAGAAGGCCACCAGATCAGTCAGACACTGCCCTTAGTGAAGCCAAGCTGGATTGTCTCAGATCACTTCATTGTTTGTGCTGTAACATTGCTTCCATGAGGATCTGCTCCATCGTCTTCCAAAACACAGAGGTTTGAGGCTCAATGGTCTTTATTTTCTCAGGTCTGTGTTTCTCCTCTTTTTCAGCAGGAGTGACGTTTCCTTTTTCCTGATCACCAGGGACTTCACCTGACTACCATGAGTTTTCAAAAATAAGGCATATAGTCTGCCTTTGTTATTGCAGAATATTTGGTGCAGGCACAGTTCAGTCTGCAAGCTGAAACATTAGTGATGGAGTGTGAGCCTCCTGAGGAGCTTCCCAGTACTTTGATTGTTTCTCTTGTACTGCATTTTCTTATACACTGAAGCTGAGGAAGTTTCTGAAAGAAAATACTGGAACATTTATACATTGGAAACATTTTATTAGTATTCAGAAGATTTGCCCTGGTTTCCAGTGGACCATCTTTCTATCTGACCTTAATTTCTTCCTCTTCCAGAGAAAACAAGAGAAACTATGCTAAAGACCTGCTTAAATGGCTGAAATTATAATGGTTGATGAGGCATGCTGTTCAGCTGGGGTAATTAGAGATGGGTGAAACTATATGTTCAAACTACACATTGTGCATAAAATAAGATGACTTAATTGTAGCCCTTGTTTCTTCTAGTTCATTTTTAATTATTGAAGAAATATTTAATAACCCGCTCTGTGCAAAGTAGCACTTTTCTACATACAATTTCCATGCAAATCAGTGATGAATATGTATTTGCATAGAGTGCTTTCTTCTAAGACATTAAATGCAAACCTGAAATTAATGAAAAATGCAGTTTAATTGCAAGTTCAGCTCGTAAGTTGTTTTTCTTGTAGTGCTTTTACTAAATCTTTACCATTATCTTAAAAGATCTACATTTACACAACATAGTTACATAGTTACCTAATTACAGTAGGTCTGAATATGTACTAAATATGTCCTATTTATATTTCAGAACAAGATTTTTTTTTGTTTTGTCACAGTGGGTAATGCTGCTTATTCTGATTAAGAATGAGGACTGATAATTAAAAAACCCACTTTATTAGAAGTAAAGCTTACAAGGAATAGAGGGATTTTACTTAACAGCAGGGAATGGATTTTCTGTTTTATGCTGCATGGTTTTTACTTGCAAGACTCCTGAAGAGCAGCATATTGAGTATGTGGATTAGGTGTTGGCAGGAAGAATGTGACAAAGTAGAATAACTTTCTGCTGTTTTAGCAGCACTGCAACAGTGTTGCAAGGATATATTTACAACAAGGAAGGAAGTTCTTGTAAATAAGTTATTTTGAGACAGGAAGGTAAAAAGAGCTAAAGATGTTGAACTATTTATTTTAACTGTTTTAATTTGATAATTCCAACAGTTAACTCCCTACAGTGATTCCAGACATTTCATCTGCATGCAGTGTATTTTTCCTAATGTTTTCATGCCCTGTTTTAGGTTGTAGCTTGTTTTTCCTCTAAATGAAGGACCAAATGAAACCATTCTGTAAAGAAGGAATTTTTCTAGGATATTAAGAAATTTGAACGAAGATATTTCCTATTTTCTCAAAACCTATCTGATACTAGAAGACCTTTGGACGTACTTTGTACGGACTGGAAAGAAAGTTGTATTTGACTTTGATAAAGTTGATGTGAGGAAACCTGATCTAAATTTTTAGCATGGGATTTAATAGCAAAACATGAGGGATTTTGTTGAAGTCTTATTAGGAAGTTAGAGGGGCTCTAGTCTGAGCATGGAGTAGTTACTTATCACCACAGTTCCTTTTTTCCTTATTATTTGGTGTGGTACAGCAGAGAAAAAGAAAAAGGAAGAAAAAAAAGCCCTCTATGAGGGCAAACTAATATGGATTTTTCTATCAGACTTTGCTGGTATTATTACTTTATATGTCAAGGATTGTGATTGTTGAAGCTGGTTTCAGGAGGTAGGCTGTAAAGGGGTAAGTGAAAGGGAGAACGTGGTGTTACTAACTGAGGTTTTAGTCATGTGTTGTGGGAGGCTATCTGCCTCAGGAAGCATCTGTTGCACCATGGGAACTTGTTTTGTTTTAATGATGAGACACAAGCAATAAAACACACTTATCATATGTTCACTATTTACATAGGTTTTTCCTGTTTCCTTCACTTCCCATAGCAGGTCCTACATAAAGTAATTTCCTCAAGGAATCTCTCTGTAGTGTTAGAATAGGTTGATGTTTTTGAAGTGTTAGTATCTTGCTGTGTGTCTGATGTCTCACCAAGCTAAAGGCACAAATGTGCAGTTGTGCGTGGGATCTCTGGAGAGATCACTTCATATTTTGCTTAAGTTTTTTTAAGTAGATAACTGGAATTGTCACTTTATAAAAAAAGTGCAAACTGAACAAACCCCATAGAAAATCATCAACACCCTAACCCATGCCCTTCTCCCCAAAAATAATTTAAAAAAAGACAGAAAGTACAGTAAGGAGAAGAGACTGCAGCATTGAAAGCATCAGAGAATAGCTTTTAGCAGGATGGTCAAAGCAGTTGGGACCTCAGAGATGATATGCCAAAGTGACTGGCTTAAAAATGTTGTCTGGAGGCAAGAATCAAATAGAATCCAACTTTTGTGGGCTAAACCAGGGAAGATGATTCTCTTCTATACAGTGATTAAAGCAGGAGAAGTAGCTACCATGGCCTGGAATGATAATACTGTTATAGCACTTGGGCTGCAGTAAGTTTGACAGGCATAGGCTTCATTTTGTTCTCTGGAAATATACTCTTAGCAAGATGTTAAATGTCCTTTCAAATTCCCTTAGTATTTTGATTTTGTCATTGTCATTTATGTAATAAAAGTCCTTAAACTGGAGTTAATATTTCTGTAAACAACTTAATATTTTGGTGTCAGCTTTTTAGACAAAATTTTGCCTGTGGAAAAATATGTGCTGCAGTGGTTTAGAAATGGAGGATATTATAACTGTTTTTTTCATGATGGCTCCTGAGTGCATTTACATCTCACTGTGCAAGACATTCTGTTACAAACATTGGTCTTTGGAACAAGGATTTTGAGCTTCCTAACCAGTGCAGCAAATCCTTGCCCCCAAAGCTACTGGGTTACTTTGAATTCCTTAATTTGAGGAATAATAGAGGTCTTGAATAAATAGAGGTCTTTTTTGAATTGGTTTTTTTTTTTTTTTTTCATTCAACTGCTAATGTATTTGTCTCCAGGCAGAGTGTGTTTTAGTCTCCTGAAGTTTTGTAAGCAGCTCTGAACGTGTCTCGACAATTTATCTTTGCAGAGCAGGATAGGGAGCCAGGTCTTGTGTGAAAACACGGATGGTGTTAGTTGACAGCTGTGCCAGTGCAGAGAAGCCCTTTGCAGAGGCAGCACGTGTTCTCCTGGGTACGGTTGCATGGAAACCTTTCCAACGTGGCTTGGAGCAGACCTGCCTCACGCCTCGCCTCCTTGGAAGTGCTGAAGCTAACACGAAGCTGTCTGCACCTCTTTATTTAGTCCTGCTACAATGAAGTGATCCCTTGCAAGTTCTGTCTTGGCTTTGCAGAGTTTACTTTGCAGTAGATAGCTGCAGTTTTGTTTTCAGCTGGAGTAACTTTTTTTGATAGAATGTGTAGGTTATTTAAGATATACTTGATAATACTTTCCTGGCTGTGTCCTACGTTGTTCTTGTCATGTTTTATTGTTAATATTATTAAATATGTTTTATTTTACTTTATGGCATCTTTAGAAGCCATTTCTGTAGGGGAGGCAGTCATAGCTGAATCATGGTATGTTGCCATTTAAAAGCACATCTGCCATCATAATTTAGTCAGTATGTATGACACTGCAATAGCTGCAACAAATCTTGTAGCAAATAGATGTGAGGAAATGCACTAAAAGGCTGAAGTTGGAACTTTTGCTGATTTTTCCTTTGAAGGTGTAAATATGAAGGAAATAACACTGTTTGAGGAATAGATGCTCAAGGGTGTGAGTAATACCTGGCCAGGAGATGTTACTAATTGTTCTTAAACTTGTCAGTTAGAGTCTATTTTAAGCTGATGAAACTGAAAATCATAAACTTGAGCCTTCACCCAGAACAAAATATAAACATCATGAGAGTGGTTCCTGCTGCTGTTAGTGAGTGTGGTTAGTTTTACTTTTCCAGTGGCATTCTTGAAAGTATGCAATTGCTTGTTTGTCCTGAGTCTTGCAGCATCGATATTTTAACTTACTTTTCTTTCTTTTTTTTATTTTCTTTTTTTTTTTCCTCTTTCTTTTTAACAGCATATATGTGTGTGCTGTTATAGTACTTCTGGGATCAAAAGTAGTTTCAAGTCCAGGTGTGGTGTTTTTTTAATTCTGTACTTGTTTTTGGAGTAACTGCTTCAACCAATGATTATTTTTGTTTCATACAGAGTTTTTAGGCAACTTATCTTCTGCTTTCTTGGTTTCAACTTTGTAGTCTTAAAAGGACTTCTCCTTCCTGAGTAATTATGTTGGCTAAGATAATACTTAGATGTGTTTTTCTTAGAGCTTATTCTTTTAACCTCCCTGTTTAGAGTTATTTTTCTAACCTTTTCTTTGTATACTTAATGACCACAGCAACAAAAGAGAGATTAGCTGCCATGACAAAGAATAGAAAAATCCTCTTTTTAACTAGAGTTGTTCTGTTTTTGTCTTTCTTCAGTTTAGGTCCCAGTTCTTTTTCTTAAAGAAACACTTCCATATTAGGCCACTTTGGAAACAAAGATACAAAAGAAAGATGTTTGATGTTGTTATGTACCTCTTCCTCAGTGAATGCACTTACTCTTTGAAACACGGTGACCTCTTTCCAGATACGTGCACTGTCACTTTAGCGTTGTGACCTTGTGGTGTCAGAAGATCTCTTTGAGGAGAAGTCATCGTGGTTATTTTCTCGGGATCTGGGAGCAGTATGGGTAGGAGAGAAGAGGAGCTTTTCACTTGGAAGAAGTTCTCACTCAGAACTCAGTAGTACATCTCAGAGATATACTGTCTCTGCCTCTGAGCAGTAACTGTGCTGGTTACTACCTGCAAACTGCTTTCCACTTTGTGTTGACGCTCCCTTTTAAAAAGAGGGCGGTAGTTAAATCCTCCCGCGGCTGTCCCGGTGCGCGGGGCCCGTCCCGGTGCGCGGGGCCCGTCCCGGTGCGCGGGGCCCGTCCCGCTGGGCCCGTCCCGGTGCGCGGGGCCCGTCCCGCTGGGCCCGTCCCGCTGGGCCCGTCCCGCTGGGCCCGTCCCGCTGGGCCCGTCCCGCTCCTGGCGATCCCGCGCAGCGGAGCCGCTCCCGAGCGCCTGCGGGCGGCGCCCTCTGCGGGCGGCGCGGCGGAACTGCAGGCGGAGGGAGCCGCGCTCGTCCCTGGGCCTGGCCCGGTGCGATGGGCAGAGCTGCCGCACCTTGGAGCTTTATTTTTCAGTTGACATCTTCCTTCCCTTGACTTCTAACAATTGAGCAGTACTGTTGACAGCTATTCAGATTTTTCTTGACAGCACCTGTAACCGAACAAAAGTTGTCACCCTTCGATATTTTACAAATTTTACTGACAACTATCAGTAAAGGTAGCGAGTTTGTACAAACAAAAGTGATCTGAGTTTTAGCTGAGAAGACTCAAAATTGGGCCAAGCGTGGATATACAATATATTCTGTCCCTCTTCAGCAACTTGATCGCCTTACAACACTTGTTTTGGAAAAAAAGTGTCCCTGCTTGACATTTGGAGTCCCCAAGGGCTGTGCATCATCAGTCACTGGAAAGCTGAAGAGTGAGCGCTAGCATTTACCTTAACCCTCACGTGAAAAGAGATAATCTTTACAGAAAGGGACATATAAGACATGTTTTTGCTGTATTTTTAGTATGTTATTTGCAAGTTCCTGAAGGATGTTCTGGGGATGTCAGTTAACAGCAGATACTTGCAGTCTGGAGGGAAAAGGTAAGGTGGGAAAGCATCAGTTCTTTCCTGCTGTTCCATCTGTAAGACTGTACTATAATCTGGAAAGCTTTAGGGACATTAGTGGATAAGAAAATTATTTTGTTTGTTTTCTTTTTTTTAGCTCCTGCTCTTCAGTTTAGCCTTTAATAAACATGGAGTGGGAATGAACAAGACAATCCATCTTTCATTGCACGTTGCATGACAGTTGTAGAATTTGGCAGCTTCATGGTAGAATTGCCAATATGGGAAGTATTCAGAGTTCCCACTTGGATGATGGAATGTGCAACAGATATTTTCACAATTCCATACAGTTACAGCATACAGTCCTGTGCTTATTAAACCTTTTTACTGTTGCTGATCCATGGTTTTTCAGAAGATCTGTAATTGCCTTTGCCCCAGCAGGCTGCTATTTTCAGTTCTCACATATTTCATAAGTTTCTCATATATTTCTCATGTATATGCATGTGTGTGCTTATATATATTTATATATCTCGATTTATGCCATTCTTAGACACATGGGGAAAAGGAGTTAAAAATGCTTATGCAGCTTGTATGGGCTAAATGGAACTATTCTAGGAGTCAAAAGGCTTTACAAAATTAATGTCTGACAATCAGAAAAAGTTTTGAAGTAATAGATAAAAGTAAGAGGATTTACATCCAATCAGTGTTTTGATACTATGGCTCTGTGGTTTGCTTAAGGAGGGCAAACTAGTATGTTGTCCCAAATCCATCAGTTAGGGGAGAAACTTGAATCCATTCATAGTTTGAGATTCCCTCACATTCTAGTAAAAATATTTTAGTTAGGGAGAATTTGCATATT
Source organism: Ammospiza nelsoni (assembly GCF_027579445.1). NCBI lineage: Eukaryota > Metazoa > Chordata > Aves > Passeriformes > Passerellidae > Ammospiza > Ammospiza nelsoni. The sequence continues at coordinate 10,989,230 of NC_080636.1, read as the reverse complement.
TAGTTAGGGGGAATTGCATATTTCTTTTCTTGCGTATTTCTGCTATTGTATACTCTTCCTTTTTATTAAGAGTTAATATTGTTATTTAGTGTTGGCTACTTTTCAGTGTCTCCTGCAGTTTCTGAATGGTGTACTCTGTAGGTTTGTTGGAAATGGAGCCTTTGTGGGATGCTCTGCCCTAGAGTTATTACCCAGACTGAATTTTAAGAATTGAGTTCTTTTGCAGTGCATCACTAGCATGGCTTTCTTCCTCACCCTTCTGGAAGTGGTGATGACATATGATCAGCTGTATAAAAGGCTGTTTTTTGACTTGGCTGTCATGACTCTCTGTAGCTGGTTTTGTTGGAGCAGCATCATTAAAGTTTATGAGCAGAGGAAAGCAAGCTGTCTACTGTGGAAGGTTACTTGGTTTTCTGGTACTGTTAGAACCAGATACTTGTTTTCTGATACTACTCCTAAGGTCTTCACCCACAGAGACTGTTCATGCAATGCTTTCAGGGACTGATACTTATGAAAGGTTTCCACTATTAACTAGTTGGAGGTCATTTACCAACTAGTGTTCCAACTTTTCTAGGCATTTGTGAGATCAAAATATTGAATGTATTTTGCAGTTCCATGGCTTTATTTGGGTATGTATTTGGAGAACTGTTTGTAGTGACTTGTGGAATACTGATACGACACTGCCATCATAAAATTGTATCACAGAACCATGGAATGGTTTGGGTTGGAAGAGACCTTAAAGATCATTTGATTCCAACTTCCCTGTTGTAGGCAGGGACATCTTGCACTAGCTCAGATTGCTCAGAGCCCAATCCAGCCTGGCCTTGAATGCTGCCAGGGATGGGGCATTTACAGCTTCTCTGCACAACATGTGCCAGTGCCTCACCACCCACTCTGTATGTCATGATTGCATGATATTCCTTTTTATAATGTTTGCTAAAAGGCTTCCTATTAATTACTGAAAATGAAGCAGCTTTATGTAATGCTTCTGTGCTTGAAGTGTAACCACTGAGGAATGATTAGCAAGCAGAAAATTGGCCCTTAGATGACTTCTGTTTTTTAATTCGATGAATAGAAGTCAAATTTTTGTTGTCTAATCAAAAGACTTTAATACTACTTGGTAAACAGCTTACTGTCATCCCTCAGGCAGTTGCATTTAACTGGTATGGCAGGATTCAGGCATTACTCATCCAAAAATGACTGGCACACTTTCAAATCTTACATGGCCTTGTTTTCAAGGAGGGGAAGTTGGTTAAATGTCATCAGAATAAAGAAGTGTACAGTGTGACTGTGTGGTGTGTTCCTGTAATCACCGTAAATCTGAGGCATACTAATGATTTTCAACTCAGTGCAGTGGCAACTGCATTGTCAGTTTTTCTAGGATTTAACAATTGTGAAAAACAAATCTTGTAAGAGGGTTTATCTTACCTTCTGAGTCTTTGATGCAGAAAACTCAGATCAATTCTCTGCTGCTTGCATGGGGAAGAACTGGGAAAGACTACCTGATTTCTGTGCAGTTTCTCTTCAGAAATCATCGTTTAGGCATTTAAGATTATGTTTTTCTCTTTTCTTCAGTTTCTAAGGGAAGATATGCAATACAAGGATGCCTCAAATAAACATAGTCACCTGCACAGAGAAGACAAGCATATCACCATTGAGGATCTGTGGAAACGCTGGAAAACATCTGAAGGTAGGTAAAGAAGCGTAGCTGAGCATGGCATAGGTATAATTCAACAATTTTTCCACCAAGTATAGAGTAGTGAATGAATGACCTCTTGAAGCATCTTCATCAGTCTGTTTTGACTCTGTTATTTATAGGCACACATAAATTTGATTAAGAACTCAGCTACAGGTAATTTCCTCTTCATATGCTTTGTGTATTGTAAACTAAGTAAACTAAGATAGTTTACGTGATGTTGTAATTTATCAAGGTGATGGTGCAAGTGCTAAATTCCAGATTAGCATGTTTTTGGTTTAATAAACCTGAAGAGTTTCTCCCAAGCTATTTAATTTTTTTTAATATAGTATTAAGTGGAAAATTCAATGCACTTTGATTTCGATTTTATTTGAGCTGCAAAGATCTAGAATTCTTAGTCCAAAGAATTTTTGAAAAATCTTCTTTAACATGGGATACAGTAAAATGCATTGACAACCCAACACCATCAGCCCTCCCTCACTTTGATTTAAATGAAATAAGTTGAGCCAACTATTCCAAGTATCAAAGGACAGTATTTGATCAGCACAGTGTTCATTGCCAAATATGTCCCAGGATATAGTGATTAAAAAAGAGATCTGAAATGTTAGAATTGTTAGGAGAAAAATACCTGACTTCCTCAGCCCCTTCCCCACCCCAGCCCTCATTCCAAAGGTGGTGTGCTGTCCTGGCTGTGGCCAGGCCAGGATTAATTTTCAGCAGCAGTCAGGAGGGGGCATGGCTGCAGCCAGGGTGTTATCCTACACCTGCACCCCACGTCACTGCTGGGAGCTGGAACTGGAGTGTGTCTCTGTGCCGGGGAGAGGAGATTCATTCCGGTGGATAAATATGGGCAACGGACCCATCTGGTATTTGTTTATTGTCAGGGGCTTTCCATGTGAGTAGTTTAGTTTTCTTATACCTTTTGTTATTGTATTGTTGCTCTTATTGTTCATTTTCTTATCTCATTGCTGTTTCCAGTAAATTGTTCCTATCTCGATTTGTGATCTTTACCCTTTGTGCCTCCAATTGGAGGGGGAGGGGAAACTGCACATGTTTGTAAAAGGACTGCTAAATTTGAGAATACCTAAACCACAGCTTGCTCTAATGGTGAGCATAGAGAGATCTAAAACTTGGTATGGGTCAAACAACTGAAAGTAAGAGCAGGAGGGGAATGAATCCAGGAATATGGCATTGGTTCATTCTGCTAATGCAGGAAGTCACTTAACTGCACTCTGAGGTAATGCATGGAGCGTTTGGAATGTTGTAAATTTTCTGTTTTAACCAGTAACTTTTGGCCTTATCTCTTCAAATATTCCTTAAATACTTACTCACTGAAGATCCTGTTCCCTGAAAGTATTGCAACTAAATTATCCGAAAAAATTATTTCCTCAAAACTGTAGGTGTAAGTCACGAGTAAGTGTTAAAAATTTAGGCTACAGTGATTCTAGAAGTATAGTTCATCTGTTGTGTATATCTTTATTCCAGTGTTCTTGAATGTAGTGAGTAAGACTCAAAAGACTTGGAGAGGAATGTCTCATCCCATTGTGTCTGCTTATAGTGGCTTTACTTTTATATCTTGCTGAGAGAACTAAAATTGCACCAGAGGGAGACCTTTAGAATGAGACTCCTGAGCAGTGTTACCAGTGGTCTGATGACTGTTAGAAAGCATGAAGCCCCTCAGAAAATGAACTACTTTAATTTGATTTTAGGTAACATGGAATATGTTGCCATTCCTTTATATGTTTTAGGAATTTTTGATTTATTTGTTTTTATGTGCCACTAGTTTACAGCAATTTGACTACATTAAATAAGAGGATGGAAGGTAGTGTAAATGATAGTATCAGTAATTTGAGACTTTTAACCAATCTGCTGAGCTATCTGTGTGAGAATTGCTAACTCTATTGCTCCTGACAGTATATACAGAAACATCTTCAGGGTCTACTGCTGCGTAGTTTATGCTGAGTAGAATTTGCCTATTCTTTGCCATAAAGCTTGCTTTATGTGGATGTTTGTCTTAAATATTTGTCAAATAGCTCAGAGGTGTTTTTGTTTAACATATTGGTGGTGCAAGACAGATAAGATGTGAGGGAAGAAAGCAAAAAAATGTCATTGCTGTTTGATGTCTCCTTTTAGGACTAAGGAAAGTAGAGGTTGCTTTTAAATAATTGAAAAGGATTTTATACACTGAATGTAACACTGAGGATTGGCTGCATTCAAAGCTCTAAAAATTGCCTAATAAAACAAGGGGCTTCAAAATACTGCTTTTTTGTATTTCTGGCACTGGGCAGGTTTTTGATGTCCCTGCCTGGTGCAGAATCCTTAAGGCATAGTCTAGGCTGGTGCAAATTAAAGGAAGTTCAAGGATGTTACAGGTTTTACCTGCATGGCAGGAGTAATATCATAGCTTGAATCAGCATCTAGCCTCTTGTTGCTGTGTTGCCACTCAGTTTAAAGGACTCCTTTGGTACTAAAAAAGACTATAATTTAATTTAGCTTAGTTAGAATGTGCTTTTTATGACCTTTGAATTTTTTAAAATCTAATTCTACAGACTGCTCTGTTTAGAGGAGTGACTATGAACTATCATAGCTGTTTAAAATGTAGAAAACACTTCTCTCTGAGAGTCTTCTGACTTCTATTACTGTTACTTTTCTTTCAATATAAATGCCTGTGTATGTGCTTGTTGGATGGTATTCTTTGTCTCCTAAATAAGCAGTATTATACATGTACTACAGAGTCTTTCAGCTATTCACAAGTAACAAACTTAATAGCTACTGTTAGGTTAATATCAAAGGTGTAGTATTTTTTCTGCAAAGGCCTTGAAGAGGTAGTAGTTTTGAGTGTGGAAAAGGGGACAGATGAACATTTGTTCATCTGTTCATCAGTATTTATTGATGTCTGAATAGCAGTCTTTGTACAATTATCTCTGGAGGTTCTCTCACTCAGTGGCACCTGCTGTCTCTCTTTGCCCCTGTAATGGGCTGTGGTTGTGTGAATTTGCTCTCTGAAGAGCAGGGTGTAGGTATTTAGTCTCAGTAGCAAGAGGGCTGTAAAATCAGTCCAGAGCCTTCAGCTGGGTGGTTCTCTGACCTGTCTCAGTGAGTAGGGCTGGATGCTGCATCCTTAGTGATGCAGAATTGTCCCTTGGGACTTGATTTTGTAGCCAAGTAAAGACTGTTCATAAATGCTTGGCTATTGTCAGACTTAATTTGAATCCTATCAAAACCTAGTTGCTACAAACAACTTAAAAAAAAAAAGTTTTTTTTTTTACCATTATGGCATATTTGAGCTTTAATGTATAGTATCTCCTATGGACTGCCCTATAATACAAAAAAACCTTCTTGCCTTCTATGTGTACCTTTTTTCCCTTTTAATTCTCTTTCCCTCTTGTAGAAAACAGGAGGTGAACTAAAGTCTGGTACATTATTTGTTAGGGTAAAAAGCTACAAAAATGGCTCTATATTTGGATGTGTGATCACCTGTTGTATTCTGATGTACTACTGCACAAGTGTTCTTGCAGCAACTGGGAATAAACTGCATACCACAAACATGTTGTGGTTGCCTTGCTCTCTAATCATTTGCTGTCTCAGGTTTTAAATATCTGGAGGTTGGAAATGAATGCAAGCAGGGCTTGGCTAAGGATGAGTTAGTTACATAATGCTGCATACTGCTGATGTTACTGCTGAAGGTCCTAGAAACTAAGTTTTGAATCCTTTTGTGTGATACGATAAATTTAACATGATGATAAATGTAACACAAGAAACTGATAAATAGACTGATCTTTTAATTACTATGGGTTAATAATGAGAAACTTTCATACAGGCCCAGTTAAAGCTACTTTTGCTGTCTTCACCTTCAGGTATGATGGTAGAAGAGTTGAAAAGAAGTAGAAAAAAAACCCCAAAACTCAAACTTGTGGTTGAATAAAATAGCTGATGGAGGGCTAGAGACTGAGTACTGCTCTTCTATACCTGCCTGCCCAAAATATGTTGCTGACATCCTCTCTCTGAAGGTATCTCTTTGTAAAAAGAGTTGTGAGAGAGAAGAATGTTATAATTACTCTGTAATGCTAAATGCATTTAACTTACAGTAATTGTGGATTGTTACTCTGCTGTCTGAAGTATACTGCTTTCTTTTGTGGTGATAAATTAAGTAAAAATTACAGCCTCAGCTAATTGGTGTGAATTGGCACCTTCTAATTGGCAGTGCTGATCAAGATGAGTTTCAGCTGCCTTGCTTGCCCTTCAGTGCACCTGGTCCTGGTGAATATCACACTTGCCTCGTGTCATGTTTCAGTGCTGCTTGTGGAGAAGGGCCAGTTTGCTTTTCAGTACTTTATGCTGTTGCAGAACAAACATATCTGTATGTCATGAAGTCTTAGTGGAGACAAGTCAGGTAATATTCCTGACCAACACATGGTGTATGGAAGTTAACAACAAAAAGAAGCAGTCTGAATGTTTTCACTGATTGATAGCATAGGAAAGTAAGAACAGTGTAGTTTAGAGTCTGAGTCCACCTGCAAAATTTGGGGATCTGGGGGCACTGACACTGGACTTCTGTGAATGAAGAATTAGTTTACATAATAAATCTAAATTTCTTGCAAAATATGTATGTGAAAAGAGATTCAGATGTTGACATCTCAGAGTAAGAGATGACAATATATATTCATAGCTTAAATGGTTGAGTGGTCAGTTAAAGGACACAACACAAATAAAGAAGTAATTGATATTATTTTTAATAAATGAGTAACAGTGTAAGAGTACAGAGAGTACAAGTTTCAGTTCTAGTTTAGGATAGACTGTGGTTACTTCTTTTTGCAGTTTCTGTACTAATGGACGTATCTGATACAGTGACAATAATGAATAATAAAGTGCTTTTTCCAGAGTGTAACTGATCTGTCTGGGAAAATTTCATGGATAGTCTATGAAGAAAACATCACACCAGTCTAAGCAGTGCAACAGATGTGATTTGCTCTATGGTAAACCACTTAAATGTGTAGCTAATTTCTTTCAGGATAATATGTTTAGTCTTACCACTGGATTATAGAAACCTATAAATTTATGTAAAATTTGGCAGAGTGTCTACAAAATTCTTTCATCAGTAGAAGTGAAAAGTCTCAATGGTATTTTTAACCCTTGCCCATGATTTACAAACTCAGTGAATTGTGTGACTTCTGAAATGGAGTGTTCTGTAGAGTCAGTGATAGTCTGTAGTGTGCAGTGGCTGTTTTAGGTGGCTTTTTCTCATGTCACAACAAAACAATGCTTTTACTTTGGATCAGTCATGAACATATTTCTAGAATGCAGTTAAGGTGATATCTTTCTGGAGGATTTTACCACTCTTTTGATACTTGTAATGACCAGCCAAATGACTTTGAATGATTTGTAAATTGGATTGCTTATTATTCACATAACAGTGTTAAGAGTTTTTGCAATTGGGAAACTACTTATTTATAAATGGAGCCCAGATATTTTGCATAAAATCTTAGAGTAATGTGGTAAATTGTAATATTGTAATATGACAAAACCAAGTGTGTGTCAAATCAATACCTGACTGTAGCTTACAGGGACAGAAGGAAATGGGACAGCAGACTGGGGACGTTGTGTAGCCATTCATATGGATAGATTACAAGAGATTTGTACCGAGTTTGTTTTTGAAGCTGTGAGTCTGTGAAATGTGTTCTGTCTCCACCTATCAGGAATGATAATAATCCTAAAATGTTTAAGCTTATTTTGCAGCTGTGCTAGTGTAGACAAGAGACCTAGAAGTCCTTATTTCATTTACAGTGTGAACTGAAATATGAATTTGAACTCATAAAAATTTCCATTGCATGCAGCTTTACCTGTCAAGCTTTCAGCAGTGCTTCCTAAAGGATTATTGGCAAAAGTCACCACTGAGAATGTGTCCTATCATCTGTGCCTAGCACGGTCACATGAAGGTAGTGCTAGATAGAGAAATGTTCAAAAAACCCTCAATTTTTCATTTGAATACATGTCTGTCCAGAAAGAGACCATCCCTGTTTCTTTCCTATGCAGACAGACTTTTGCAGACTATAAATGGAGTGAACAATTTCCCTTCAGTTTTGTCAGTGAAGCTGCAAACTGCAGCAGCTGCTCTGTAAGGGACAGAAATGTGATTTTTTTTTTTTTTGTAGTATCTGTGGGTAGTATTTTCTTAGCACATCTGTAGCTATGAATGTTTATGTAGAGTGTTGCTGTTATTAAGGAAAATTGTTAATTATTCTCTACATTTTTAGTATTTTTTCGTAAAGTATTTTTGCATATCATTCCACTTTTCTTGGACATGTTTGAGAGAGATTTAATAGTTTTCCTGTTACATTCCTTCTGTCTTTTGGTGTTTTCTTTCAGTCTCCTCTCTCCTTCTCTTGTCAGCTCCCATTTTGTGGTTAGAAAGCATAAGCCTCTAAGAAACAAGTTCTTAAGGCATCATCCTGGGGAAGATCTTGGTACATTGCCTCAAATGGTTACAGCACCAGCTGATGTGTGTTTAGTTCTGCAAGGGTAGTGAGGACAAAGGGGGTGGAATCAGTGTAAGGAGTTGAAAGTCACAAGATGCTGTCCTGATTGAAACTAAAGCAAAAGACTCAATTGTTCTGTGAAAGTTTTAGTAAAGAAATACTTCTATTGGTTCCATGCTTGTTTATTTCTAGTTTGCCTAGGCTTTCACAGGGGAGCATGTAATGAAAAAGGTAAAATGCCAGAAACACCTTGGTAATGCTAATTTTTCTGGAATTATATTTGCCTAAGCTCTTCTGGTTATTGTAACCTGCTTTTCTACTGCTTGTCTTCTAAGCTGTTGATTCTTTAGTAAAAACCTAAGGTAATTGAATTCTTCTTTCAGTTCATAACTGGACTCAAGAGGACACTCTTCAGTGGCTCTCAGATTTTGTTGAATTGCCCCAATATGAAAAGAATTTTAGAGACAGCAATGTCAATGGAACAACACTTCCCAGGTAAATATATCTTCTGGATTAGTTTCAGATAATTCTCCATAGGTTGCTACATTAGTTTAAATGGTAGGAACAACTATGTGAACCTAAACTCAAACAAGGTACAGTCAAATGCAGGAAAAGAGAAGTGTCCTTGCAGTTTTGAAGAGGTGGCTGCAGTTTTTTTTCTGCCAGAATATTTCAAAATACAACTTCCCTAAAAGTTTTATTTCTTTCTGTGGGCCTTATCAAAGGTCACATAATTCTATGTGGTAGCAAACTTCCTTTTGAACATCTTCTGATTTATTGTATGGGTATATAGTGCTATGGAACTCTAAAATACCTTTACTGGAGCATAAATACCACACCTGAGCATTGCATGTATTTAGGAGTTGGTGTCACAAGTCTGTGAATATACCTTTAACTGTGCAGAATGGGTTTATTTAATGATTTTTTTCCAAAAAGAAAAGAATAGTTAAATGACTTTATTTTCTTTTTTTGCCACATGCTGATATGCATTTCTATAGCATTACTGCTGTATTGTATTTCTCACTCTTAATTGCATAGCTGTAATCTGTGTAACTGTGGGAAATGCTACTGATGTCTTTTTTGCATAGAGTGATTTTGAATATAGTTTATGGAATAGGTAACATTTTGTCTTGTCATTAACAGGATAGCAGTAAATGAACATGCTTTCATGATCTCTCACTTGAAAATAATTGACCGGAGTCACAGACAGAAGCTTCAGCTTAAAGCCTTGGATGTTGTTTTGTTTGGACCTCTCACTCGTTAGTAACTTTTTGGAGTTTTTTTCTTATCTCTTGATTGTAGGAATTCAACAGAGCATATTTTCCATGACACTTGATAGTGTAGATAGGACAGCTTATCTGTTTTGTGGATGTGCTGAGGGATTGCTTGGCATGCGTTGTGGAACTCTGCAATGAATTAAAAAAAGTTATTTAGGTGCTGTGAGCAGAACAAAGGTTCACTTCTGTGCATAAGATCATGTAGAAATTTTAGTATAAGCCCACTTGACAGATGGGTGTTGGCTTTTGTGTCACAAGAAGTGTCCTCTAAATATTTTTGACTGTTTAAATTGCATTTATGGCTAAGGTTACATGCATTTCTCAGTTAGCTTGGACAGTACAGCTGGGATGCCGAAATGAGAGGGGATGACTTTCCCCAAGAAGAAAAAATGAGATGGTGATGCAAATCCAACACCTGTGTTTTGTGCATACCTGAGTTTAGGTGCAGTTAAATTTAATGCAGGAGTTCCACATCTGGCCCATTTTACCATATGCAGCCATGTCCATAGCTCATCACCAGCGCTCTGCACGCCTGCTTGTACACAGTTACAGCTCTGCTCTGGTGCTGTGCATGTCAGGTGCTCCTGAACTACTCAGGCCAGATCTGAGCTGGAGTCACTTTGTGTTAGACCTTTAATGCTCACAGAAACTGTCTTTACAGAGGTGCAAGTGACTTTAAAATTTGTACTAACAAAGATGTATTATGTGAATCTTGAATTTGATAATTTGACAATCCAACTTTTAAAAAGTGCTGATGTTACCATTTTGATTTTTCCCAAGTGCATTTTTAACTCAGCATAAGGTATTTAAGAGGGTGCAGACTGGAAAGAACTTGCTCAAATCTAATTACACCTCCTACTGGCCTGATGCAGTGCAATTGTGGAACTCTATTTTAACTCTAAATAAAGGTACTGAGTATGTACTGTGAAGGGGTTTAGTAAGCTTTTCTCAGTCTAATGAATGTTTTAGTATAGATGAAGTAAATTGTATTAGAGCAGACCTGCTTATGTTGTATGAAAATGCTGTGGAATACATTTGAAAGATAGTTGTTGAAAGTGGTTTGAGGTAAATGAGCTAGAATTCTGTTTAGCATTAGGTTCTGTCACCTTTTAGGCTGGGGAGAGGTGGGGGAAGGCCTTAATCTGTTGTCTGTATCAATGAACTAGTTAATGATGGTGTTGTTCTCTGCACAGGTCCCCCTCACAACTGGATGAAGGATTTTATATTAACAGTTTCTATAGTTATTGGTTTTGGAGGCTGCTGGTTTGCATATACACAGAACAGAACCTCAAGAGAACATATCACAAAAATGATGAAGGACTTAGAAAGTCTCCAAACAGCAGAGCAAAGTCTTCTTGACTTGCAGGAAAGGTATAAAACCTAAAAGAAAAAAAAAAAAAGTTGTCCTTTTGTTTTGAGGTTAAACATAAATGCAGATCCTTTACAGTCTTAAGTTTTTTGCATTAACTGCCTTTGGATTGTGTTCTTCCCTTTGTATGGCAATTGTGATTTCAGTGGTGCTGATTTCTTGGGTAGAGATTGCTCCTGGATATTTTAGCAGGCAATACAAACTTGTGGATGAAGGTAGAGAATAGTGGCTGAGTTTTTCCTACAGATTTACATGTATGTATTGTTGTTTTCATATAATTACAGTTTATTTTAAATAGTTACATACATGGGAATGAGAACACCTTTTTCTCTTTTTAAGCTTTCAAGATTGAAACAGACCTGAGCTGTTTAGTTTCTATTGCATATATAGCAGTGTGAAAGCTGATAGTCTGTGGTGCACCTGTAACACAGTTGTCTATAGAGATTTGTATTTTGATACTACACTTTTAATGACAGTTCACTTAAAAGTTTGGGTATTTTGCCTGGCATGGATATCACGTTGTGTGATGTAATTGCTGCTGATTCATGAAGCTTGCAGAGTCTTTATTATCACAGAGTGGTTGAGGTTGGAAGAGACTTCTGGAGTTCATCTTGTCCAGCCCCTCCTGCTCAAGCAGGTCCATCTAGAACAGGTTGCCTAGGACCATGTGCAGGTGGCTTCTGAATATGTCCAAGGATGGAGACTCTACCACCTCTCTGGGCAACCTGTGCCAGTGTTCAGTCACTCTCATGGTGAAAGTGTTTCCTGATGTTCAGATGGAACTTCATGTGCTTTGGTTTGTGCCCATTGCCCTGTTGCTGGATGCATTTTGTTATCCTGAGGACTACAACTTTTAACAAATATGCTGTATATTTTCTCATATTTTTTGTTCAATTCTGAAGGCTTGAGAAGGCACAAGAAGAGAATAGAAACGTTGCTGTTGAAAAGCAAAATCTGGAGCGCAAAATGATGGATGAGATCAATGATGCAAAACGTGAAGCTCATCGCCTCAGGGAATTGAGAGAGGGAGCTGAATGTGAGCTCAGCAGGCTCAAATATGCAGAGGAAGAGTTAGTACAGGTACCTGCCAGCTGTTAATAAATGTAGTGTTGACTTTATATTGGTCCTAGTTTTATTAGATCCTCAGTAGTGTTTAAAACAGCATTCCCCAAATGCTGGATTTGAATGGAAAAATTCTAAGAGTTCTTAATGATTGTCTGTCAGTCATGCCATTATCTAGTAAAATAATCCTGAAAATATTAGAAGCTGTAAACTTTGTATATTAGCTTATCATAATATTTTGGGATTCACAGAAAAAAAATACACAAAAGCTCTTTTTATCTTGTTGTTAGAAGAGAGAGAGTAGCTTTGTTTCATCTGAGCAGCAATAAACTTGGATTTGTTGTACTAAAAAAATTATCATCTTACAAAAATATTTAAACTTTGAATTAGGGACTATATAACATTGGAAAAAATATGGAAGGTCATATGCTAGATTTCAGAGCTGCCAGATCTGCATACCTGACAACAACCAGCACACACCAAAACTCTGTCAAGCTTTGCTATTTTGCTGTGGGCTATAAAGGTGCTTATAGTTCACCTGTTAGTTCTAATGATACTTTTGGTGACACTTTCATTTCTTCTTGATTGCTAGGTTCGTATGGCTTTAAAAAAGGCTGAGAAGGAGTTTGAGTTGAGAAGTAATTGGTCTGTTCCTGAAGCTTTGCAGAAGTGGCTTCAGTTAACACACGAAGTTGAAGTACAATATTACAATATCAAAAGACAGCATGCAGAAATGCAATTAGCAATTGCTAAAGATGAGGTAATAAATTATTCTTCAGCTACTTAATTTTTCTGATTTGTTGCTAGAGATATGAAATAGTAAACACAAAGCAGATAAGCATTTGTGTTTTTTCTCTGAATTGTTGTTTGCTACATGTCAATATTGCTAATGTTTTGTCATCTGTTAAGTATATTACTAGTTTTATGCATTTCACTTTACTTTGCTTTTTAGGCAGAAAAGATAAAAAAGAAGAGAAGCACTGTATTTGGAACACTACATGTTGCTCACAGCTCCTCCCTGGATGAAGTGGACCATAAAATTCTTGAAGCAAAGTAAGAGGGTTACTGGGACAGGATGCATATTCTTTTGTGATTATTTGCTTCTGGAACAGAACTCCCGGAGAGTTACGGAATTGAGTGTCTTAGTGGTTTTGCACTTTACAAAAGCAATTTAAAAAATACTAAAATGTGAATATTTCAACAGCTGTAATGGTTCTTCTGGTATGCTGGAATGAATGTGTTGCTTTGCTTTATCAATAAGTACAGTGTATATAATTTTAATATGTGCCTTTTTTCAGGAAAGCACTCTCTGAGTTGACGACGTGTTTGCGGGAGCGTCTTTATCGATGGCAGCAGATTGAGAAGATTTGTGGGTTTCAAATCGCACACAATTCTGGGCTACCAAGCTTGACCTCCTCTCTCTACTCTGATCACAGCTGGGTAGTTATGCCTCGAGTTTCCATTCCTCCCTACCCAATTGCAGGGGGAGTTGATGACTTAGATGAAGACACTCCTCCAATAGTTTCACAGTTTCATGGTAAGTGATGAGCTCAGTAAAAAGACAGGGGAAAAGTTGTGAGACATGGGATTTTCAAGTCAGGTGGGAGAAGAGTACTGAAATCAAACAGGATTAGATCAAAGTCAAAAAGACCAAAATTCTCTGTAGGATTTCAGATACTAGCTCCAGTGAGACTTAAATGGCAAAGTTTTGCAGTAAAGATAGCATGAAGAAAAAGCCTCTCATTTGTTTCAGTGGGGGAGTGGGGCAAATTCAGCTACGGTTTTGAAAGTGGTTGTCAACCTTGGATTGCTACTTAAACAAAAGTTTGTAATGAATAATGCTGAGTTTGTTAGCTCAGATGGAAGGGATGAGGTTAGTCCAGGGTTCCTTGAGCTATGAGAAAGATCACATCCTTTGGGAGGCCGCATGCTACATAGCCTTGTGCACATTCTTTAGTGATTGGAACAAAATCCTGTTGTTGTTCAAGGGAGGCTTTCAGACGGAATGTTTGTGTTTGGATACAGTGGGTTGGTTGTTTGAGTGTCTGTCGGAGAGGCAGAGTTCTGGAGGGAGAGAAGTCCAGCTTTGGTTAAACTATGATCAGAAGAAATACACTGGGGATTCAGACCACCCTTGCATCATGAGTCATTGTGTCAGAACAAGAACCTGCTTCATGGAGCTCGTGATTAACTGGATTCCAGAGGCAAATCGAAAAGATGAGCTCCCATGCAGTTATTCAAACAAGCTGTTTGAAGCTGAGGAATGAGTGGGAAGGAAAACTGTCATGTGGCTACATTTTTCTTCCAGGGCTGGGATTCTCAGAAGAAATTCAAACTGTATTTTAAAATAGCATAAGGTCGCCACTTTGCTGGCTTTACTTAGTATGCCTTGGACACTGGTTTTTCTTCTTAATGTACCAACCTTTTTTTCTGCAGACCACAGTGAAAAGTTCATTAATCCTCTTGCAACTTACTGCAAGTTCTGATCACTTTTAAGGAATACTGTTTCTCTAGTTGTCTTCAGTGCAAATACTTTGATTTAAACCCTAGCAACAAATTTATTGGAGACCCAATGAAATATGGATTCCTAGAGTTAAGCATCCAGTTCTGTATTGAGAAGCCTGTGGTCTGATTTCAAAATGAAGAGCTCCATTTATTGTCGTGATTTTCCAGATGGTCTAAAATGACAACACTTGGATATGTGTAAAAAACTTCACACTTGTGAGTTTTTTTAGTCACTCTTCTCATTTAACTCTTGCTTAGAAGTGAAGCCAGAGAAGAAAGTGCAGTTGATTCAAAGGAATTACGATTAGAAAAGGACTGTACTGTTTGTAAGAGCATACTTAGCTGAAACTTTACTGTATGAGGAAAATATGCTAAATGATCTGTTGTTGAAACTAGTGTTGAGGAGTCAAATTATTGTAGGTTAGTTCAGTAAATACTGAATTATTCCCATCCTTTAGACAAAAATAACAAATACACCGAGGAAGGACAGAAGCATAATGGCTTGTCTTGGTCATGAGGCTTCAGGCAAAATGCCCTGTGCAGGAGGTCACTTAAGAAAGGGGCTATTTCCATCACTGGATCTAAAGGACTGGGATATTGCCTGGCCCCAGCATCCTTTGGACTCATAAACAAAATTTGAAATGACAAAATTTGAAGTCTGTTGGACAGGCTTCTTTGTGCCAGAGCAATTGCGTTGATAGGCTTATATGGTGTCAAGTAATAGAGCTGTTTGGTCAATCTCAAGTTGAAGAACAAAAATGGATTGAGAAATAGTGTCTGACACTGGAAAAAAGTCCTTACAGCTGGAAGGTAGTAGTGAAACTTCTATTTTTCCATTGACTCATTAGGATTCAGCTGGTTCGTTGATTTAGTGAGCTTCATTTGCTCTGGAAAATTCTACATGTTCAATTGTCATAGCTGAATTCTTCATATCCCTGTGTATATACACCTACAAAGGATCAAAATGCTTGTTACTTCTCTGAAAATTCACCAATGGTGCAGTCTTGGTTTGTTTTTTTGTTTGTTTGTTTTTGTTTTTTTTTTTTATTTTTATGCCAGTAAGTAGGATGGTATCTGATTTACCTGGACCTGTAGCAAGATTTCCTAAAGAGATTCTTACTCTCTTATCTCAGTTCACATTTGCTCTTTGAGGATTTTTTTTTTGTAATTACACAAGATGATTTTTGAGCTCCTAACGTGCTTTTATGGTCAGTAGTTTAGTAAGTAACTGCACCTTTTAGTAAGTACTGTTTAGATTTCCTGTACTAAAAGAGAGTGGACTACTTGTCCTTTTCTGAGATTCTAGGAAGGGAAACTGTAGCTTATATGATGATAAACTGGCATTGCAGAAAATAAAATGTATTGTGTCAGGCTAGACATCCTTGTCTACAGAAAAAATTGAAGGGATTTTTAGCGTGTTGTGGTTGTTAAACAATTTTGAACACCAGTAAAGGTCTGGTGTATCTTACATAAGCAGTGTTGCATTCCATGGGACAGTTTGAGGAGGGGTGTGAAAATCCTGGGACTTGTAACAGCTAGCCTGGAAAGAGGTCTGTAGTTTTTTTTCTGTACAAGTATTGCTGCCTAATAATCTTTTGAAGGAGTAATTGGATTAGGAACATTTGAGTTTATCACTTCCTGTTGGGTACTTTGCTGATGAAGTCTTGCGTGGCCGTCTCCACCCATTCTTAGTATTTTTACTTCCAGAAATTCATAGTTAGCCTGGCAACAGACAATGTTATCTAAAAGAAAGTTCTTGATCTTAAAGTTAGGCTGAATTATGTATTTTCTGTCAAGTTGTGTAAATGAAATTGGTCTTCTCTATCTAGCCTATTTTTCAAGTAGTGTAGTGTGTAGCAGTTGGCTGTTTGGTTAGTCGTACCTACATTGCAAAACTTTTACAATTTTCTAACCTCCAAATCACCACACAAAATACAGGACATTGTGTAACATACTAATTTCAGCACCGCTGTTTTTAGTTTATGAAGGATTGGGAGTTTCAGTAGAATCTTTCTTTTTGTTCTCAAGAGAGCACAGTGAGCCAGAGCTTTGGTGTACTTGGTCAGGGTAGTATTTGGCAGGCACAAAATCTCTGCAGTTGCATCTTGATTAGCTGCTTCATCTAACTGTAGAACGTATGAGGTGTGTCAGTCTTTGTTCCTCTGAAACTGTCAAGCAATGTCAAAGTTGTTTAAAAGTCACTGTCACCGAAGCAGATACCTGCTACTTAGTCTTCAGAGTAGATACTGTTAACATCAATGTCACTTGGAGGGTTTTGGTTTGCTTTTTCTCTGCCTCAGGGTCCATTCTAAAAGCTCCCAGCACTCTGGCAAGAAGCAGTAGCTTGTGTAGATCAAGACGCAGTGTTGTGCCATCATCTCCACAGTCGCAGCACGCTCTGCACTCCCCTGACCCTGACATCCTCTCTGTGTCGAGCTGCCCAGCTCTCTATCGAACTGAAGAGGAGGAGGAAGCCATTTACTTCTCTGCTGATAAACAATGGTACGGAGATTAGCAAACAGCACTTGCAACTCTTGATAGGATTATTGAGACTAACAGTTTAGAATTAGAGGTTAAACCAAGCCAAAAGTTAAAGTAATCTGTAGGATAATATAAATTAATATAGTCTACGCGGAGCAGAGAGTTCTTGTCTGGTATGTGTATGTAAATAGCTAGCATGTCATGTACAGTTAAGTAATGTTACAATCCAGGGTGCACTGAACTAACCCTGATTCTCCATTACAATATGTTACTGGCTCTTACATCTGAAACTAGGATCAAAAGCAATGTCAGCTACTGGGCGAAGAGGAGATGGATGGTAACACAATTCTTACAGCATGTTGAGCGTGTACCTACTCTTGTTACATGGCCTCATAGGAAAAGGTTAAATTCCTTTTGGAAGGAGCAAATGAGCTTGTTGAAAGGTAGGGACACTTGTCCTGAAGAAACTTTTTGTATATGATAGGCTTAAATCTCCTTCTTTCATTTCATAACTTTTCCGACTTCACGTGCCAGAAAGATAGCCTTTGTTCTTTGAAGTGAAATACAAATGACTATTTCTGGGCGGATGCTGCTGCTCACAAAAGCAAGATTGCACAAACTAATTCCCTTAAGTTTAGATAATAAAATGATGTAATGCAAGTTGTAACTTAAAATGTTTAACTTAATTTTTTTTTTGTTTAATTAACTACTAAGGAAAACTGTGGGTGGTGCTTTTAGACTAATGTTATTGATTCTGAATTAATTTCCTTTTTAACTCTATGAAGACAATTGTAGTTTCATTATGTTTTCTTTTCTCTCTGCTCTGACTCAGGGAAGTACAGGAAACAGGTTCGGAATGTGACTCCTTAAATTCATCCATTGGAAGAAAACAGTCTCCTCCAGCAAGTCTTGAGATGTACCAGACAATTTCTCCTCAGAAAGTATCACCAGAAGAATTCTCACTGGAGGAATCATCTACGGGAGACTCCTCTTCTCTGACTGCAGATGTTTCTAGGGGCTCTCCTGACTGTGTAGGCATGGCAGAAACTAAGAGCATGATCTTTAGTCCTGCAAGCAAAGTTTATAATGGAATCCTGGAGAAGTCTTGCAGCATGAACCAACTTTCAACTGGGATCCCCGTCCCAAAGCCTCGTCACACCTCGTGCTCCTCGACTGGCAGTGACAGCAAACCCAGCCATGAAGCTGCTTCTGTCCCCAGGATAAGCAGCATCCCACAGGACCTCTACCAGAATGGTGAAAAAAATAAAAAGCCATCAAAAATAAAAAACCTCTTTAAGAAGAAGTGTAAGTGAGGTGGGCAGAAGAGAACCTATAGTAATATTATGAGAACTCCATTTTTTAAATCTTTAGGAATGTAATTCCATTTGAGCATCCCAGAGTGGATGCCCCAATGGAATACTCTGTAGGTCACCTATATTTAATGACTGTACTGTCAACGGTTGTGCCAGCTGTCAATGACAAATCATTAAAACGTTCAGACAGTTTACATTCATTTCTGCCTATTTATTTCTTTATTTTTTTAGGTTGTCTTTTTCAGCTTTTTTTTTTTTACTTTGATTTGTTGAGCTTTTTAAAGTTTATTCATAAACCCTTTTTAAGCCACTCTGGACTCCTAAGCTTTAATGGACTAGTAAGCCTTCCTGGGCTTGCCAAAGTTTCTTGTTTACTGGAGCATCTTCCTATCTTTCCATAGAAATAGGACATTTATCTCCTGGACTTTAAGGAAAATAAAAGAAGTAGAACTAAATGAATTGCACTACTATTTTACAGACTGGAACAGTCTCTGCAAGTGAAACTGAAAGACTTGTATTTGACTGAGAAGATGAATCTTTTCACTTTTAGATCTTTTGGGGTTTTTAAGTAAAATTTAGCATTTCTAATTGACTTGATTTCTGGAAATGGAAATGTCATGCTTTTATTATGGGAAGCTTTGTTAGATGCATTTATTATTAGAATGGTTCAAGTCCTGCTGTAAAGATCATTTTTTTCCCAGGACTTTCACTGTGATTTTAATTCACTGCAGGCTGTATGAGAAACAAACAAAAAAAAAAAAGAAAAAAAGAAAAAAAAAAGAAAATAGTAAATTACCAAGAGAACAGGCTCTTGATTCCTTATGCAAGATGGTTGTGAAACTTCACTGAAGACTGAAAAAATTCACCTCTCAAAATGAGGAGGGGGAATAGTAGCTTTTGTTTACAGATTGACAGACAATGGACATTTGGGTTGTGAAAGTTTGTACTGTGGTAAAGATAATAAATTGGAAACATTATTGTGCTTGGGAATGTTCCAATTCCAGCTGATGCTTGTTTCAGACATGTTTCAGAGGTCCTGTTAATTGGAAGCTGTCGTAGACTACATTGCTTATGCTTACTGCTGTGTATAAGTTATTATATTTTTTGAATTAGTTATTATTGTCTTAATGTCCTCCTTTTGTAAGATTTCATACACTTTATTTTTGTATAGTTTGAAGATTTAGCTGTTCAGAGATGTCTGAAGTAAATGGTATAATTTTATAATGCATACTGTTATACTAACTCATAATTTTAGATATAAAGATAGATATAAAGGTGAGATGACTGCTTCAGATAAAAGAAATTTTTGTGAAGCTTTTTTAGGGAGAGGTGAAATTACTGTGAGATAACAAGGAAGCCTTCTTAGGGTAGCAGTAGCTAGGTGTTCAAAACCATATTTTTATTTTTTTTTAAACAGTTGGAGACAAGAAATATATGGCTTAAGCAACAGTGCCTTTTATTCAGTTTGAAAATATTAATATACTGAGCAGGAATTTCTTCTGAGGTACATTCCAAGGAAATACCTCCTGCTCTAGTCAGCAGAAGCAATTTAGCCAGTGATGACTAAACAGTCTCAGATCTTCCACAGGGGTGTTCTC